>NC_142592.1:975000-2175000 GCF_965207765.1 Zootoca vivipara
CAATCAGTTGAATGGATCTAAAACACGTTTTTCTGTCAAATGGTACTCCCAAATAAACCTATTTACAAAAACAGCCTGTAGCAGACAATTTTTTAAAAAGTACTTACTGGTGCTGGTTGCAGGTTATTTTCTTGGGCGGGATTGCTTTTTCTAAGGCGCTGCATGTTACAAACTTGTGCATGCGATCTGAAAACAAACAATTTCTTAAAACTATTCATATGAAGATTTGTGCTGATTTAGTCAAATAAATGTACAGTGGTACCTCTACTTACGAATAACTCTACTTATGAATGTTTCTACTTATGAATGGAGCTCCGTCCGCCATCTTGGATGCGGTTTAGATAGGATATTTTCTACTTACGAATTTTTAGATAGGGTTGCTTCTACTTACGAATTTTTTCTCCCAATGCATTCCTATGGGATTCGACTTACAAATTTTTTGACTTACAAATGTGCGTTCGGAACGCATTAAATTCGTAAGTAGAGGTACCACTGTATATGATTGGCAGATTTCTCATCAGATGACTGTCCTATAACATAATAGGAATATTTCCTGTCAATAAGTAACTCAACGCAGAACCCCCTCCCTTCTTTTGATAGGGGTCTTGCTCCTCAGAACAAGCCGGAGCTGCAAAAGGTGATGGAAAGACGAAAAAGAGACCAAGTTATCAAGCAACAGAAGGAGGAGGAGGCACAAAAGAAGAGATCGGACCTGGAAATTGAGCTACTCAAACGACAACAGAAATTGGAGCAGGTAAGAGGGCAGGAAAATGGTGTAGAATAGACTCGAGAAGCTGCTCTTTTCTTTATTAGATATTTCACTATAAATTATATACCAAAACCTCAACGCGGTTTACAAAAAAGATAAAATAATAAAATTATCTAGATCAGATCAATGAATTCAGCACCACAGAATGTGCTGGAAACTCTTTCGAAATATGAAAAGAAAACGTGATGGTTAGTTTCACAGCTGACTTTTGAAAACAATTGGTAATACTAGGTTTAAAAATTATAGGAGAAGATTCATGGAGAAGTGTTGCAAATATCGATCAGGCAAGATGATCAGGGGATGTGTTCTCATTCTCTCAGGGTGACCCTGGAAAGTTGGAAGTGAGGGACCAGGTAGTGAAATAGACCCAGAGCCTCCTTTTGCATGTATGCTGCTGCTATCGAGGCTGAGCCCTGCACATTAACAAAGTACTGAATCTGGTTACTCTCACTGCTTATAATTAATATTTTGAGAAATGCCACTCTGATCATTTCTTCTTCTTCTTCTTTTTAAATCGATCTCTTTTTGTTTTAAGCTTGAACTTGAAAAGCAGAAGATCCAGGAGGAGCAAGAGAACGCACCTGAATTTGTGAAAGTGAAAGGCAATTTGAGGAGGACAGCGCAAGAAGCTGCAGAAGTTGAAGACTCCTAGAAGAAGGGCCCCCTTTCAGACTTGAAGCCATTTCCCCAGTGGCTGCTGCTGCGGAGAGGCTTCTCAGGATCTCTCACCCCTTTGCCCTGAATCTAGGTGGAAAATGAGCTCGTACGAGGTCAACGTCTGGAACATGTGCAGATGAATGATTGCACACCAGATAAAACTCGCCAATAATAATGTGGAGACCAGAGGATAAACAAGCAACCTGCTGTCAATTGAAAGTAGATGGGAGGGAAACGGATTTGAGTCGCTGACATTGTTTGCTTATTCCTGATCCGAGCTTAGTGGGCATCTCAGGCTAGTGTGTTATTATTATTATTATTATTTGTATTTCCCACTTTGTGAAGTTCTGCTATGCAGAAGAGCAAAGTGTTCTGAAACCACTCCTTGTCGCATTTTGTGTGGAAACTCGCCTTCAGAAATGACATGCTCTCCCCCCCCCCCCGCGCTCCACAGTCTCTAATGTACATAGACGTTCCTTTAGACTTGAAGTTGGATTTCTCTTGTCCTGCTACTTGTGTGTGGGCCAAGAGTGCGTCTTATTGCCATGAGGGAATCTCTAAGAAATGAGTTAGAGGAAAGAACTGAATGTCTTCTTCTGCCACTGAGCCGTTTAAGGCTGTCGTTGGTCGCCTGCGCCTTTGTGGCGCTGGAATGCCCATGGATGAGTGGCTGGTTTTCTCCTCCTCCAGCCTTGCTGAGCAGCCATACTGCTTTTACCATGTTGTTCTTCCTGTGCAATGTGCACTTGGCCATGTCTAAATTGCCACTGGCCGTTCTTTCTTTCTTTCTTTCTTTCTTTCTTTCTTTCTTTCTTTCTTTCTTTCTTTCTTTCTTTCTTTCTTTCTTTCTTTCTTTCTTTCTTTCTTTCCTATACTGTACATAATTTCATGGTGGTCTAAAGAACCGCAAACTAGCTCTAGCCCTACACTGCAGGGTATGGGGGGGGGGGAGGCCTATGTTCTCTTGGCAGCCACCCCCATTGTGTCGCGTGGACTTTTGTGGATCAGTTTGCGGAACAGCCTGCTGCTCTTCAAAGAAGAACACAACATCTAAAACAAACTGGGCATGCTTGAACTCGCACAGGCCTTTGGGAGCTGAATTAGTCATTTTTAGGGTTCTTTGTGCTTTGGGCAGTTCGAAAACAAGTCCTGCATGCATCTGGTTGACCCCGGGATGCTGGACTCGAGGGGCCATTGGGCTGCTCCAGAGGGCTATTCCTAATTCTCAAATGGCCGTAAAATTAAGCCCTGCAGGTACAAACATTTGCAACTGCTTCTCAAAGCTTGACTACAGGGTAGAATATCCAGGAGCTTGAAATCATGATGAATTCCCTTGCCTGCCCATGCAATCCTATACATGTCTACTTTGAAGTAAGTCCCACTGAGTTCATTGGGGCTTACTTCCAGATAGCTTAAAAACCCCGACCCACCGGGAGGCATATAGATATATATATATTCTAGAAGCATGACCCAGCTGGCCATTTTTATTTTTATCTTTTGGAAAGCTTGGTTTCTGTGGTTCATTTCACCGTTCAATTGATAGAAAACCACTGAAGCCCAGATACAAAACTGTATATTGTCAGTGGGATGAGGGGGGGGGATGCCATTATGTGGGGCTTTTAAAGGGAAAATGCCAATTTATTATTTTTCCTAGATTTCTATCCACCATCTCTTCCAGCTAGGTTTAGCACCCTTTAAAATTACATTTAAAAGCACTGGGCATGAGGCCCAGTGTACAGGATAGCCCATGATGCTCCAATCTGGATATGATCATTAGACATGTTTTTAATTTTCTACACAGTCTGGAATCTGGGTGCTTTAGCTGTGGAAGCTTGCAATACTTATGCATAACTAGAAACAAAAAGAACCTAAAATATGGACATGCAGGTCCTCTTCTAAACACAGTCTCTGATCTTAGTGATTCCAGTACTCTTGTGTGTGAGAGAGAAACATATATAAATAATTATTGCATTTTTGGTTTCGGGGTGTGCAGCTGAGTAATGCCTACTGCTGGAAACCTCCAAAGCTGGCTTTTCAGCAAAGGCCAAAATGGTTGTTTGAAAGATTCTCAAGATAGGTCCGGATCATGCAAGTGTCAGTAGCTGTAGTTCAACAGCTGCTTACATCTACATTAGATGAGGATCATGTCCATTGGCTTGTTCTGGCAAGCTGAGCAAAACGAATCTTTCTTTTGCAATTATATCCAAGCAAAAAGCATTTGATCTCAATACCAGCTTGTGCAAGTGATGTGTTCTGTCATTGCTGCAGGCACTGGAAATTGGAAAAACAATTTCAGGACTGGTTCTTGGGGACCGAATGTTGACAAAGAGCAGCCTTGACTTTGGCATAAAGCTTTTCAAGTTGTCAGGACCCAAGCAGCTCTTCAGAAAATAAAATCACATTATAAATCCAAGTCAATGATAAATAAGTTTTGCTAAGAATTAATTTACTTCTAATTTAAATCCTGACATGGTTTATTTATCATTGGCTCGGCCTAACATTTTCGGAAGAGAGTGTGAATGTCTCTAATATGAAACCCATTAATAAAGCGATGCTATTGGG
Organism: Zootoca vivipara; assembly: GCF_965207765.1. Lineage (NCBI taxonomy): Eukaryota > Metazoa > Chordata > Lepidosauria > Squamata > Lacertidae > Zootoca > Zootoca vivipara. The sequence goes on from NC_142592.1 coordinate 978,989, forward strand.
TTGCTTAATATTGGCCAAATCTGGGGTCTTTATTTTAGAAGCAGTGGCATCTTGGGCTGCTTTTGCAAAGCAGACTTCTGAATGCCCAGTAGCTGCCTTGATTTCATTCCTTCTCATTAGTCTGTGGATGGAAGTTGTTTCTAATCTCAAAAAAAGCTCATAGCCCATGTAGTTGCACTGTGTCTGGTTTGCCACTGTTTTTCCCTACCTTAGCCTAACTTTCTGTACTGCCGTTGGTGTGGGAGAAGCACCCAGAAAAACCTGCCTTAATACTTTTATTTTATTTTTTTAAAAAATCTATATTTATTGGCTTTTAAGAACCTTAAAAAATAACCGTAACTGAAAAAAAGATGACTGCATGTGAAGTGTCTCCCTGTGTAGCTCCAACTGATACTGCTCCGTGACTTTCCCCTTCTCCCTCTTGCCTTTTCTCCTGCATTTCCTCCCTCCTTGTGTCTATGCAGTTTCTCCTCCTTTTTCTTTACCTTGTGCTCAAGCTGCCATCGCCCCCACCTTTTTTTTAAAAAAAAAAGATAATCAGGAACACTTCTAGAGTCCAGTTCCCTTGCAAGCTTCTGGGTCAATAGGTAAATTAAGGTATTCACAACAACTTGGGGGTAATGATTCCAAAATACGACAGATATGTTTTGGCCCAAAGCCCTCTGAACGTAATAAAGATCATAGCATTGTAGGACCGGGGGGCGGCCAAGGCTCATCTAGTACAACCTCCTGCAATGCAGGAATCTCAACTTATGGCTCCCTATCCAGTTTGAAACCAGACCAGACCCTGCTTAGCTTTGCCAATGTCCTGGCAGGTTTATTGCTGCCCTGCTACATCACTGAGCTCTGAGTCCGACCTTTAGCTGAATGCACAAAGGAACCTCTCTGGTCCCAAGTGCTTGTGGTGGGATCAGCTGCCTTCTGAGGTAAGGAGGGACGTTTCTTATAGTGCTTGAGGGGACCAGTCCTGCTTTGTAGATACAGCACGTAAGTAGTAATCTTCAGGGAGGGGGAGAGTAGTACTACTAAACCAGTAGAATGTGAACCTGCTTTTAGCCCATATCGGAAGTCTGCCAGACTTTTTGTTTAGGAATCCAGAATCTTGTTATGTGTTGGTATGACAGACCAGAGGCCTGGCAAATGCTGTCAAATGGTTTGAACTTTTTTCCCTTTTGTTTTTCCTTAATTTGTGGAGCTGAATTAACAGCTTTCACAACTGAGATTCTGTTCGCCTTTCCACCACCTTCTTCTAAATCTTCAATCTGCTTAATATTTTCAGTTGTGCTACCTTGGTTTAAAAATGCCTGACTCTTTTTACAAATCGCCTCTTAAGTGATGAATGCTTTTTAAACCACCTTTATTTTTAGCAAGTTAAGTTAGCAAATTAATATTACCTCCCTTTTCTTGGAGTGGAGTTAGTCTCTTTTATGTCTCCATTTGTTTCTGTGTGTACATATATAAATATTAAAAAGGGAGCCTTAATGGGATTTGTTTTCATAATTTAATATTTTTTGTATTTGCTCTTGCCTATTGGTTTTTAACAAAGTGTTACAGAATTGAGGATGGAATTCTTAGAACCAAAGTTAATACTTAATAAAAAATCTTCTACATGCTTGGAATATGCAACTGTGTGGGTGTGTGACCTTGGTCTCCGCTGCATTCAACAGCTCTCTGGTCACTTCACATTGAATTTTGCCTCTTGCAGGGAATAATGCCAAGGTCACATTGACTGACCTTTCAAATTACTTCTATGGCTATGCACATACAAGGTGTAATTGACTGATAAAATTAGTTTGGCAGAGGCTAATCTCCCAACTTCCTTGCATTTATACTCTGGAGCAAAGATACTCTGGATAGTGGAGTCTTAAATGGCGTTTGTTCCTCTTCTGCCATCACTCGGCAAATGATTTCTGTCTGTGTCCTCTGACATCCTGAATGCAGTTGGTTCAGGTGAGATGTGCAGCCATAAGAAAAGCCATAAGAATGTAGCATTCATGTTGCTCTCAAAATAATAATAATAATAATAATAATAATAATAATAATAATAATGATAATAATAATTTATTATTTATACCCCGCCCATCTGGCCGGGTTCCCCCAGCCACTCTGGGCGGCTTCCAAAAAAACAGAAATTCTAAAATACAGAAATCCATCAAACATTAAAAGCTTCCCTAAACAGGGCTGCCTTGAGATGCCTTCTAAAGGTCTGGTAATTGTTCTCTTTGACCTCTAGTGGGAGGGCATTCCACAGGGTGGGTGCCACTACCGAGAAGGCCCTCTGCCTGGTTCCCTGTAACTTGGCTTCTCGTAATGAGGGAACCGCCAGAAGGCCCTCGGAGCTGGACCTCAGTGTCCGGGCAGAACGATGGGGGTGGAGACGCTCCTTCAGGTATACCGGACCGAGGCCGTTTAGGGCTTTAAAGGTCAACACCAACACTTTGAATTGTGCTCGGAAACGTACTGGGAGCCAATGTAGGTCTTTTAGGACCGGTGTTATGTGATCTCGGCGGCCGCTCCCAGTCACCAGTCTAGCTGCCGCATTCTGGATTAGTTGTAGTTTCCGGGTCACCTTCAAAGGTAGCCCCACGTAGAGCGCATTGCAGTAGTCCAAGCGAGAGATAACTAGAGCATGCACCACTCTGGAGAGACAGTCACTGGGCAGGTAGGGACTCAGCCTGCGTACCAGATGGAGCTGATAAACAGCTGCCCTGGACACGGAGTTGACCTGTGCCTCCATGGACAGCTGTGAGTCTAAAATGACTCCCAGGCTGCGCACCTGGTCTTTCAGGGGCACAGTTACCCCATTCAGGACCAGGGAGTCCTCCACACCCGCCCGCCTCCTGTCCCCCACAAACAGTACTTCTGTCTTGTCAGGATTCAATCTCAATCTGTTAGCCGCCATCCATCCTCCAACCGCCTCCAAGCACTCACACAGGACCTTCACCGCATTCACTGGTTCTGATTTGAAAGAGAGGTAGAGCTGGGTATCATCCGCATACTGATGAACACCCAGCCCAAACCCCCTGATGATCTCTCCCAGCGGCTGCATATAGATGTTAAAAAGCATGGGGGAGAGGACAGAACCCTGAGGCACCCCACAAGTGAGCGCCCAGGGGTCTGAACACTCATCCCCCACCACCACTTTCTGAACACGGCCCAGGAGGAAGGAGCGGAACCACTGTATGACAGTGCCCCCAGCTCCCAAGCCCTCTAGACGGTCCAGAAGGATGTTATGGTCGATGGTGTCAAAAGCCGCTGAGAGATCCAGCAGAACAAGGAAACAGCTCTTACCTTTGTCCCTAGCCCGCCGGAGATCATCGACCAGTGCGAAAAGTGAAGTTCAGCAGTTATTGTAAGGCTGGGAAGATGCTGAACAATTATACACAAAAGGTCTGAGTTGTCAGCCCTGCCTTTATATAAACCATATTATGGTTTCCTAGGACATATTCAAAAAGCTAACTTTACTCAAAGTAGTATGATATTTTGTTGTGAAACCCTCAGTCTTGACTACCCTGCAGCAGCTTGCATTTGTGTAAAGAAAGCTATCCCCCTAAGCAGAGTAGGGAAACTTCTAGTATATTTGTTTCATTGGGAGTTAAAGCCCAGCTATAACTTAAGATGGCACCCAGGCCACCTCCAAAATGTGCTTTGCTTGTGGTAAAATTTACTAGGTAAGCCAAAATCCAGGAAAGTGTACTTGCTATTATCAAGTTGCCTTTAACAATATTTCAGTGCTGCCCTTTAAGAAATAACACAATGGTGCAGGGATTACTAACTTTCAAAGGAACAGTGTTTTGCTTCCAACAGTTCCTGCGCAGCTTTTAAGACTGGCAGCTTCTGCATAGTTTGAGGCCCTCCTAGATTTAGCTCTGAATTTTGATGGCTTTAAGTCCTGAATTGTCCATTGAGGGGGAGTGTCTTATTTTGTCCATAGCCAGTATTTTCAAATGACATGAAATATTTCACCATGCTAAGTGTGTTCCTCACACAACTGGTTATCTTCAGTTTCCAAGCAACGGGTAAAAGGGTTGTCAGTTTGCAGTCTACAGCAATGGGCAGACTGGAACTGTTCTTGCCTATTCCTTCCCCTCCTGTAGCAGGAAACAGGACTCCAAATTTGGTTGGCTGTCTCCCATTTGATTGGTGCACTTGAAGGAGAGCATCTGAGAACTTCTGCTGCCAACGAGGCTCTGGCTTTTCTGCTGCGGGAGAAATGCGCTCTCTGAACTCCCATCACTCTTCACAAAAGTACATTGGAACCATGTTGGGAGGACTGGCTTCATTGGGGCCTGATTGGGAGGGGATGAATGCCGACTGCCATGCTTTTCCTTACCTGATCCCTTCCACATGACTACATTACTAAAGGGGTATGCCCTGTTGCAGACACTCTCACTTAGCGACTCCTCTTTCTTCCATTCAAGTGCCTTGCTGGCCTCCCCCAACCCAACGTGGAACCTTCCCCAGTGTCACGGTCCGGTCGGCGGGCGGTTGAAGCCCTGGCTGAGGACGTCAGGACCAGAGGCAAGATGGTGGTGTAGAAGCAGGAACAGGTGCAGGGCTGAGGGTCCAGCAGCAGGCAGTCGCAGGGTCAAGGAGCAAGGCAGAGACGAAGGTCCGGGAGTCAAGGAGCAAGGCGTCGGCAAGGCAAAGGTCCAAGGGTCGAGGATCAAGGCGTCTGCAAAGGCAAGGGTCCAAGGAGCAAGACGTCGGCAAGGCAAGGGTCCAAGGAGCAAGAGGCCAGATGCAACCAGGCAGGGATAGCGTTGCTGTGGCAAAGAGCGGATGGGAAATGCTGAGCTTTTATCCCTCCCAGCTCCTGCCACCAGGTGCAGTGAGATATCAAGTGGTCTTACCTGAGTGGTCACTCCTTGCCTCTCCAGCACAAGCTGAGGCCTCACCTGAGTGGCCACTCCCTGCTTCTCCAGCACAAGCTGAGGCAGGCCCCAGTCCTGCAAAGCACTACAGGCCCCAGAGACTGACTCCTGCCCATACTCTTGACACCCAGCCTTGTTACAGCCTCAGCTTTATTCCTCTGAGGAAAGCAGAGCCTCTTTCCCCTGCTGTTTCCTGCGCATTCTGCTTTCCTTCTGGAAAAAGGTGTAGTCCAAGGAATGCCTCGCCTGCTGCTGCTGCTGCTGCTTCAGTTTCAGTGGGGGCGGCAATTGCTGCATTGTGTTCCTTGGAGGCCACCTCTGCTGTCTTCTCCTCAGCCCCCCTTCCAATGCCACCTCTGCAGCAGCCTCTCAGCGAATCGTGGGTGCTGCTATCTCCTCCCACCCCAAGGGAGGAAATGGCAGAGGCTGCCCCCTGGTGACTCCTGGGCTCTGCACCTACCCAGCATGATGCAGAGGGGCCTGTTTCCCACCTGCAATGGCCCCCTTGTTCCCAAGGTAGCTCTTTATTCCCACCTTGTTCCTGATGTAGATCTTCACTCACCGCTTCTTCCCTAGTGGGGGCAGGAGGAGCATTTTGTGCTTCGCCTCAGGTGCCCCAGTGCCTTGTCCACCTGGTTCAGGAAGTGTCAAGCCAGAGCAAGAGAAAGAGGTCTTGCAGAGATGCTGCGGCCCTGCCTGCTTCTGCTTTATGCAGACGTAAAAGAACAATGAAGAGGCAACAGCTGTAGCAGCTAAAATGGGAAAGTGCGACCATTTCTAAGTAGCAGGACTTCTTGAAAGAAAGGGAAAATTAACTTCATGCCTACCAGCAAAGCATGACCTTCAAAGAGATACTCTATTTGGATGAAACTGCCACCGTCTCTCAGAAGCACATCAGGTCTTAGCCTTGCTTCTGCCAGAGGGACAAAATCCCAGGAGGAGATTGCAAATGATATTTTGGATGTGGCTCAAGCAGTTGCATTTCTCCTATTGTAGTAAATTATTTTGATAGCCATGTTGTTATGGACGGGCTCTCTTTACCATTGTTTATACACTGACCTTTCCACTAAAAGAATATCCTCTGGTTTTGTGTTCTTATTTTACAAAGCTCACCTTAGCTGCAGAACAATACGGCTTTCATTGCATTTTTAAAAGCAGCGTGGTGGGGCCTGATTCTGAGATCGTTGGGCACCTGTCAGGGTTAAGTTGGCCGTGTTTATATATCTCTTATGGAAAATACTATAAACGGCAATACCTAATGTTTTGATAGATTGAGGTTGAATCCTAACAAGACAAGTACTGTTTGTGGGGAACAGGAGGCGGGCAGGTGTGGAGGACTCCCTGGCCCTGAATGGGGTAACTGTGCCCCTGAAGGACCAGGTGTGCAGCCTGGGAGTCATTTTGGACTCACAGCTGTCCATGGAGTCGCAGGTCAATTCTGTGTCCAGGGCAGCTGTCTATCAGCTCCATCTGGTGCACAGGCTGAGACCCTATCTGCCTGCAGACTGTCTTGCCAGAGTGGTGCATGCTCTAGTTATCTCTCGCTTGGACTACTGCAATGCACTCTATGTGAGGCTACCTTTGAAGGTGACCCAGAAACTACAACTAATCCAGAATGCGGCAGCTAGACTGGTGACTGGGAGCGGCGGCTGAGACCACATAACACCGGTCTTGAAAGATCTACATTGGCTCCCAGTACATTTCTGAGCACAATTCAAAGTGTTGGTGCTGACCTTTAAAGCCCTAAACAGCCTCGGTCCAGTATACCTGAAGGAGCGTCTCCACCCCCATCATTCTACCCAGACACTGAGGTCCAGTGCCGAGGGCCTTCTGGCGGTTCCCTCGCTGCGAGAAGCCAAGTTACAGGGAACCAGGCAGAGGGCCTTCTCGGTAGTGGCGCCCTCCCTGTGGAACACCCTCCCACCAGATGTCAAAGAGAACAACAACTACCAGACTTTTAGAAGACATCTGAAGGCAGCCCTGTTTAGGGAAGCTTTTAATGTTTGATGGATTACTGTATTTTAATATTTTGTTAGAATCCGCCCAGAGTGGCTGGGGAAGCCCAGCATTGATAGCCACTTCATTTAGGCTTCTAATTCAACTTCTCTGCTGTAATTATACTTGGGTTACTGATAGAAAATTGATCTGACTTCATGTGGCTAGTCATGCACACTTCTATGAGAGTATATACCTTGATGCTTTTATTGTTAAATCAATTTGGGATGTTTCATGGGAAGCAATTGATAAATGAAATTAATAAATACTTCAGGCAAAAATGGAACCATTAGTAAGCAGTTCAGTAAAGGGAGTATCATTTATTTTAAGAGTTCTTAAAATAAATTCTCCATTAGTGATAGCCAAAATGGTACCCCCCTGATGTTCTACAGCTCAACATCATCCCTGATTATTAACTGCAGGCAGAGATTCCTGGGAGTTGTGGTCCAGGACATCTGGTGGGCATCACATTGGCTGCCAGTGCAGTCCCTTTAGCCAACCCATGTGGACATTTAGCCATAGGAGCACACAGAGAGCTTATTGTGTGGAAGCCAGTTCTAGTCAAACAACAAGCACCAGTCAGGAACAAAAGGATTGCTTTGTTGGATGAGACCAAGATCCATCTGGTGGCCAGCTAGCCGCCTTGAAGCAGTCACAATGAAGGATGCTTGAGGAATATGACCTTCTTGAGTTACCAGATGAACTAACCTGGTCCATGACTCCTGGATGAATGGCAGGTCAGAGAGTATTGGATTTTGTACTTCTCTGCATATCGCAATGGAATTCTCAGCTCCGAAAAAAATGCATACTTTGGGAAATAATATATTCCAATACAGTGGTACCTCGGGTTACAGACGCTTCAGATTCCGCTAACCCAGAAATAGTACCTTGGGTTAAGAACTTTGCTTCAGGATGAGAACAGAAATCATGCTCCGGCAGCGCGGCAGCAGGAGGAGGCCCCCATTAGCTAAAGTGGTACCTCAGGTTAAGAACAGTTTCAGGTAAAGAACGGACCTCCAGAACGAGTTAAGTTCTTAACCCGAGATACCACTGTACAGGTTTATGAACTTAATCCGCTCCGGAAGTCCGTTCTTAAACCAAGGCGTGCTTTCCCATAGCAGCGGGGGACTCAATTTACAAATGGAAGACACTCAACAGGAAGCGAAACATGTTCTGCTTCCAAGGCAAAGTTCACAAACCAAAACAACTACTTCCGAGTTTGCAGCATTTTCAATCTAAGTTCATAAACTAAACTGTTCTTAAACCAAGGTACCACTGTGTGTGTGTGTGTGTGTGTGTGTGTATACACACACACACACACACACACACACACACACACACACATATATATATATATATATACACACACACACACACACACACACACATGTTTTCATGCATTTTTTTTATTTTAAAAATGACAGGTTATTGCAGAAACGGGAGCACAATGATCGATAAACTAACACTTTCAAAAGTGTCATGGACGGCAAGTTGGTTTTGCTCATCCCTGCTTGCAAACAAGGAGTGAAACCAATTCTCTCTTTTTTAAAAAAATAGGCTTCTTGTGGTGCATCCCAACTTCTCCAGAAGATGGTGTGGCAACAGGTGGTGTGGAAATCCCCGAGTTACATTTTGACATTTTTTGTTCATTTGTCTCCAGTCTAAAAGACAACACAATCTTAAGGGGAGGAAAGTAGCGCCCCCTCTGAAAAACCTAAAAAGCCAAAAGCCTCCTCATTACTGGAGTCTGTGAAAATGATGGGTGAATCAAAATGAACTGGGAATTAATATAAGACTATCATCCTGAATCGATATTTCAGTAGGATAAACCTATAAATGTTGTAGGATATAAATCAATATTTCCCCAGAGCTTTAGAATATTATTCTGGAATCATCAAGGGGAAGACTAGTAGTGTTCCTCACTCCCTTCCTCCTGGGAGGTACGTAAGCTGGAGAGTGTTGGGTGTGCTTGTGAAATTGCACTCTTTTAAGTTTTGTATCCGTGAAGCCTAGCAGGCTGAAATAACGTGCTCTAGAATATGCTCTAGGCTTTGTGGCGGATGCTTCCAGTTCCTCAGACATCTTAGTGTGAAAGTTAGAAACCTATGCAGGGTGTATTTGGTCTCAAACCCTTGGTAAGTGAGGGACTTTCCCTCATGTGAAGACGGCCTCCGATGGATTGAGTGAACAAGACCAAGAGTGGGGCCAGAGGTCAAGAAGGTGGTTTCTGCACGTGCTGTAGAGGGAAGTGAGGGGCAGGTGAGGCTCACCAACCTGGGAAGGGAGCCCATCTAGGAGAAGGAAAACTCTATTGCCTTGCAGGTTATCTTCTGGAGAAGAAAAGGATAAGGAGTAAACCCTACACAAATCTGGAGTGGAGTCCCTAAGATGGTTTGATGATGCCTTGAAGGATGATCAAACAATTCCTTCAGCTTTAATGAGCCTCAAGTCAGCATGAGGAGTGTTTTTGTTGTTGATTTAAAAATATGAACTCTGGAATTACAGAGAAATTAAGATTGGAAAAATTAGAAATGGAGAGAAAGCAAAATTGCAAGATTTGCCCATCCCTAGTCATGGACTTGGATTTGCTATCTGTGAGACTGCACTGGGGTTGGAAAAGAGCCATTTAAAAACATGGTGTAAGGGAGACAAAGGTCTGTCAATAGGCTCATGAGGAGACTTCCACTTCCATGATTCTTCACCCGTTTTATTTCTCATCCACTACTGCTATACAAGGAAGAGGCAATGGTGGACTTGAGGTCTTGTGGGCATTACCTGTCTGCCTAGTAATGGTTGCCAAAAGTGGTTTAGCTGAGGGCTCCCCTTCGTCCATTTTACCGTAGTTATTGTCAGCAGAGCCCGTGGCCCTTTTCCAAATTGTTGATGTGGCCGAAGGATGCAAGTGTTAAGTCCTCTCGGTTCACATGCTTGGAAACCTTCCTGCTGCAAATCGATTAAAAGGGAGGGTGCAGGGTTAGGTCTGCAACAGAACTACACTTCCCAGGGATGTGTCTTCCTTGGCAAAAATCAATCAATAAATTCAAGGAGGAAATACGTCCCTCCGTATAAGTTCCCTTACCACCCCCAGAGGAAAGTCAGGAGTCTGATTTTTTCATTTTTATTAAACACAGCAAAAGACCCACCCTTTGGGGAAACCCAACAGGAAAGCTACATTAAGCATACAGAAACAGCTTTTTTGGACCATAAAAATACAGCATTTGAGTTGGGAGAATTGGGTGTGCTTTTGAAGGACGATCAAACAATTTCTCCAGCTTTAATGAGCCCTAAGTCAGCATGGACCGTCTAGGCGCCGCAGTGAGAGAGAATGCTCCCTCTCCAAGCGATGTATAATAAGGGACGCGTCTGAGTCCCTGCAACCAGCCATATCATTCAGTTTAAATTACCTGACTGCCCCTCTTAGATCCAACCTGCTGTGATGATCTGAAAGTGTGTGTGGGAGTGTAAGAGAGGAAGGGTCCTAATTGACAGGAAGGGAAAAACCTAGTTACAAAGATAAAAGAAGAATCTGAGGATACAACTTCTGCAGGTTTAGATCATCAGAGCTGCCAAACTGCATTATTTTTGAGTGGATCTCTATTTTCTCTGTCCCTGCCCCCCCCTCTCTCTCTTTGAAGAAATCTCCAGAACGTTGTGTTAGATATCTTAGACCTGCCTAGTTCCCATTTGCTATGAAAAATGTTTGATGCTGATTTTTGAAAGTTATGGTTTGTGGCGTTTTTTAGAACAGATGGAATGGAGGAAAGAGGAGGTGGCGAAGGGAAGAGAAGGGAAAGGAGAGGAAGAAGCAGGAAGAAATTGCGGCAGATCTCATGCCTGAAGAGATGTGAAATGAAGCAGAGATGAGAGCTATGATTTCCCTTTACCTGTAAAGAGCGGCTGTCACTCTCTTCCTACCCCCTTCCTGCATTTGTCATTACTAAACGGTCTTCCTCCCTAGGAGAGCTGGAAGCTGCCAGATGTGCATCAGCTCCAGAGTTATCTAGCATTTTGGACCTTCAGCTGTTTCCAAGATTAGCTGCTGCTAGAGGCGGGTTTCAAGGTGGCTCCAAAAGCTTGCCTTGATATGTCATGTCGTCTTTGTGCTCAGTGGGGTGCGCTTTAATGTGTTCTATGCGCAACACACGAAACCCCCCTCTATGTATGTGCAGACTTTGGCCAGATATTTGAAATGCAGGCTTATTTTTTTTTTAAAAAAAAAATTCTTGCAAGTAGAAGAAGTCCAGGTGCAGGCCTTGTAAGATTTTCAGTGCAAGCAGCAAGAGCGGGTTGCCTTTTTAAGAGAGGCAAAGCGAAAGAGACAAATGCGACCTGTGGGGAGCACCTTCCATGGTGGTCTTTTCCTTCACAAGCTCTGCTGAAATGATCAGGAACTGCTATCCTCTTCGTTTGAATATGGCTTGCACTCAAGTGTGGATTGTGACCGTGTTGCCTAGTGACAAGGCTGACTGGCCCATTAGCCTCCGTAAGGCAGTCCCCTCAGGTGGCAGGTTGGGGGGGACAGCAGGGAGGGGAGGCAGATCCAGACCCCCGAGGAGCACATTGCCCACTGACTCATGTGCTTGTCGCCTGTGGCTGCCACCTGGGAAGAGCCTCCCCCCCCCCCCCGCTCCCCTCCACCTCCTTTCTTCTCCCTCACAACCTTCAGGGTGCCAGTTGCCTCAGGAAGCCGTGGAGAAGGAGGTGAGCGGACAGACACCATTTTCTGTTTTGCCTTAAGTGGCAAAATGTCTCCGGCCAGTCCGGATTAGTGGGAGTGCTGTGTAGATTTTCTGCCCTGCGAAGCGAAGTATCTCCAAGCCCTTCTGCAGAAATAATCATACTATCATGGCACTTCAGTAGAAATTGAGGACTTTGCTGTTGAAATCATATTACAAATAATCACACTGAAAGGGGGCAAAACTAGATGATGTGGTGAGATATCTTGGATCAAAACTGTGTTTTCTTGGATACCTGGTTGTTTTCTTCAACAAGGCAGAAAATCTTTATTGCAGGGGGTTGGACTAGATGGCCCTTGGGTCCCTTCCAGCTCTACAATGCTATAATTCTATGATTTCCATTATGTACCATATTACTATATTGGTTTGGGAAATGAAAGCTTAGCTGGCTAACCGTGGTCTTGTGTGCGATGTGGTCTGTTGAGCCAGTGTGTTGATCCCTGAGGCAGAGTATGACAGCTTGATAGTTTTATTTTTATTTTTATTTTTTGCAGTATTGTCATTATACCTATTTGGTCACTATGGTAACTGCACCCTGGCCACAATATGCAGGTTGTAAAAAAGTCCAATGGTTTCTCACTCTAATCTTCCATTCTACCCATACAGATATTGGGCACAATTCAGAGCAGAGTTATGCACACTTAATTGGCACTTGCTGCCACAGGACACACACCCCCTCCTCAAAGGACAGTCCCATTTTTCAAGGGATGGGTGGCAACCCTACCCACTGCAAACATCACATCTGAGGAGGTTAACTCTGGATGTCAGCAAATGTGTTTCAGAGGTGGATAAATGATTTGAAGTGACCACAAGCATTTCTTAGGTTTCCAAATGTACCCATGGGCTCAGAAACATTGAGGACCCCTGGTGCAGACAATGCTGACCCAGAGGGACATGAGGAGAATCCTGCTGGTTCAAGCTAAAAGCCCATATAGTCTATCACCCTTTTCTTCCAGTGACCAACTACAGTGGTGCCTTGCTAGACGAATTTAATTCGTTCCATGGGTCTTTTCTTATAACGAAAAATTCGTCTAGCGAATCCCATAGGAATGCATTGAAAAAAAATTTGCCCATAGGAACGCATTAATTGAATTTCAATGCATTCCTATGGGAAACTGCGATTCGCTAGACGAATTTTTCATAAAACGAATTCGTCTAGCGAGGCAACCTCCGCTAGAAAAAACCTTTCGTTAAGCGGAAATTTCATTAAGCAGGGCATTCGTTAAGCGAGGCACCACTGTACATACCAACAAAGTGGCTGACTTGGGGCTCTGAAATTTCACCATTGCTTCATTCTACAGCATTGTTGTGGCACCCCTTGCAGCGCAAGGCCCAGGGCGGCTGCAGCAGCAACAGTTGTGCTACCCTAAAACCGCCTCTGATCTCTCAAATGTCCATCAGCAGGACTTGAGTACCGCGGCGCTCTCCCCTCTTGAGTCCCGGCATCTGGCATTCAGAAGACCCTGTCCAAGGGTGAAGGTAGCCATCACGATAGTGGCCAGGGCTGTGACTTGGTAGGGTGCCATTTCATGGCAGCACCTGGGGTGGGAGGAGGATGTTTCTGCAATGGGCAGGTGTCTCCCCAGAACAATGCTTTAGGTGAGTACAAAATTCTCAGCATCATTCACATTCATTAGCGGTTTATCAGGTGCCAGAACAGACAGCCCTCATTAACTATCCTTTGGCATTTGGGAATGGAAGCACTTGTAAGCTCCACAGTGGCAAATTGCTTTGACCAAATTAGTAACATTAAGAGCGATCCACCTCTGTGCGCTTCTGGAGAAGTCATGTCTATGTTGACAATCTCAAAATATATTCATAAATAAAATCCGCTCATCAATCCTGTTTTAGCATGCTCACTAGATTGCCGGTAGCAATGATTAGAAATGATCTCTATGGAAGCTAAACCAAAGTTTCAGGGAAAATATCTCTCCCTATATTAAGGACTGCTTAAGGTTGAATATAGGACGCAGGTGGCGCTGTTGGGTTAAACCACAGAGCCTAGGGCTTGCCGATCAGAAGGTTGGCGGTTCGAATCCTCGTGATGGGGTGAGCTCCCATTGTTCAGTCCCTAGCTCCTGCCAACCTAGCAGTTCAAAAGCATGCAGTGCAAGTAGATAAATAGGTACTGCTCCAGCGGGAAGGTAAATGGCGTTTCCCTGCACTGCTCTGGTTCGCCAGAAGCGGCTTAGTCATGCTGGCCACATGACCCGGAAGCTGTCTGCGGACAAACGCCAGCTCCTCGGCCTATAGAGTGAGATGAGCGCTGCAACCCCAGAGACGTCCGCGACTGGACCTAACAGTCAGGGGTCCCTTTACCTTTTAAGGTAGAACAACCCTGATTATTTGCTTGGAAATGGTTTTTAATCCCCCCCCCAAAGTCTTCTATAAATAAATGCTGTATAAATTGGTACCTGAGAGTTTCTTTTCCAGGACAGAGTGTAACTGTATTTTAATAAGCACCATGCAGTCAGCAACAAGGAACCAGCATCTTGATGTCAGCATGGGAAAATATTTTGAAGCAAAAAACAAAAAAAAACAATTAAAGAATAGATAAAATAATAGGGAATTAAACCAAGTGAGGGAAAACCAGAAAAGTTTTTAAGAGTATGCCAAAATGCCAATAAAGCAGGGAACCAATGGGGCTTCTTCAAGGAGGGAGTCTCATGTCAGTTTGACACAACGGAAAAGGTCCAGGCCTCCCTCCCAGCCTGACTTGGGATGTCAATGGGAAGTAGCTGGGCATTAGCAAGCAGCCACCTGTGCTCAGCTCAGAAGCACCTCAGTATTGATGCGCTTGATTAGCATGCTTTCAGCAACAACATTCAAAGAGTTCTCTCCAGCCCATAATGCTCAGTCGTGTGGCCTGATGCTTCATTCATGCGCATTGATCTTTGTCATCCAGGGAAGTGTAGTTTGCTTGGTATCCCATTCAAGAATGGAGAAGCCTCAGGATCCTGACTTGGATATTTTGTCCGTTTCTTTGTTCAGGCAGCAGGACTGTCTTTTGTAAATTACATACCAGTTTGCCCACAGTCTGTTTGGGACTGGAAGCTCCTTGGGATCTGGGATCTGTGTTGCTTTTGTAACTCCATAATATGTCAGGCACAGTGACAACATGGTGGTTGTTGTGTAGTGTGTATTCAGTGATTTCAGCCCGGTGCAGATAAGAAATGGAGGCGAGGATCTGGTACAACATCTCTTTACTTCAAAGAACAGGTAAGTGCCAGAACAGAGGAATGGGGAAAATGGGGGCTTATATAATAACAGAGGACTAGCAGGGAAAAGGTACATTTTGGTGGGAATCAATGGCACGGATTCCCTCCAGCGGAAACTAATCCGGCAGAGGATCCAAATCCTGCACCCTGAACCAGCGAATGATAGGCGTTCCCGCTGGAACTTGTGCATTCAAATAAATTCTGTAATACAATACAGTAAACTCTATATTACAATACATACTTGGCTGTGCTATTACTTTAATACACAACAGCAGTAATGTTAATCCCCCCCCCCAAAAAAAAATTAAGGTTGGGTTTTCTTAAGATTCAAACAAGAGTATATAGGCTGAAGGTATTTTAAAACTTTGCTGGGTTTTAGAAATAACTAGCCATGAATGCACATAATTTAATAAGGACTAAAATAATCATCCAAATAAGATTTCAAAGGGAAACTAAGCAAACTTAAAATAGGGCTACTTATTTTTATAAAGGCACGCAGATGTAACAGCCTTTCACCGTAACTGCTGAACTGAATTGCATCAAATTAGAGCAAAGCGTACCTTGCCCACCAGGAAGGGATCTGGCCTAAAAATTATTTCAAAAAACCACACCTTTCACACCTAAAATAATGATTAAACACAAAAAAGTGGCGCCCAAATTAGACATCACCAGCAGAAGGTCTGAATGCTCCAGCAGCATCCAACAGAAAGGCAGATCGCGCGCTGTCACCAGCAGAATCTCTGAAGGGTGGCGCCAAATAATGACATCAACAACCAAGCAACTGAAACCACCAAGGCGGCCATTACCAGAGTCAGGCCGGGGCCAAGGAATGGCGATACAGGGCGGATGCCTCGGCTCGCATTTAAATACTAGCCCAAGCCAAGACCAACAGACTACGCCTTGCCTCCCAGCAGCTGCATTAATAAGTGCCTGGCAGCATTAGGCAGTTGTTCATCATGTCCCGTAACACACACTTGGGGGCACAGCGAGCGGTTTTTGCTTTTTAAATTAGCGGGCGTTGTGTCACATGCGAGGCTCCAGCGGCCATTTTAAGTAAGGGCAGTTGTGCCCCTTTTAACCTAGGCTTCATACTATGACTGGTTGCAAGCCTCTGCATCTTTAAAAAAACACACAACAACCATGCACTTTCTCTCCCCAGTTTAAGTCCTCGGATATTTGCAGTGGCCAACTCCCCCCCCCCCATTTAAATGACAACCCCAACTAGGGAAATAAAACATCGCAAACAGCACAATAAAAAACAACAACAACAACACATCCTACATTCAAAACACCTACTCCAAAATTAGAAAATCCAAATACTGTAACAAAAAAAAGCAAACCCACCACAAAACACACAACCACACCCAAATCATACAATACCCACCAAAATAAATGACAACCCCAAAAATAAAATTAAACAATAATAACTTCTGCTTCTCATGTTCTTATTTCAAATTTTTTTAATCCAAATATATAAAAATGTTCACGATACATGCGCAGGGGCCAATGTATGGAGATACAGGGGGGAGGGGACAACAGAGGGCTCAGACAAAAGTAAATACTGGGAAATAGAACCCAGAAACTGACAGTTCCTTCTCCAAGGGTGGGGGCCACGGTGTGGAGATACATGGGGGAGGGGCCAACACTCCCCAGGGACAACAGAAGGCTCAGACAAAAGTGCATGCTGGGAAGAAGCTGACAGTTCCTTTTCCAAGGGTGGGGGCCAAGGTATGGAGATACAGGGGGGGAGGAGCCAACTCTCCCTGGGGACAACAGAGGGAAGGGTATCCTACTGAAACACAGCGATGAGCCGAGGGGGTGGAGAGAGGAGGGGCAGGATACGTCATGGATTGGGACAGGGTGGTGGGAATCACAGGGATGACTCACAGCAATGCGTGGCCGGGCCAGCTAGTCTTCCATAAAATGATCCGATAGCGACCTTCTGCCTCTGGACAGGCTTGAACTGTATTGTTAAACTGCTGAGCACTAGATACAGTCAATAAGCCTGGAAGCCATCAGTTCTGGTGGAAAGGAAAGGAATGCAGAACGCGCCTTGTGTTGCAGGAGGAGAGCTGCATCTGTGCCTGCTATTGCCTGTCCAGCGCCTCAGGCTTTGGGCTTGGTTCCGAAGTATTTACCAGAATCCATCATGACATTCATTTCACCAGCTTGGTGAGGAGAAATGGCTGCTTAAGGAAATAAGCTTTAATACACTGCTGCAAAGTCAGCACAAAAACACATGTGCCGCTACGCAGCTCATAGCTGCCGAGTTCTCCCTTTTTTTAAGGGAAATTCCCTTATGCTGAATAGGCTTCCTTGCGAGAAAAGGGAAAACTTGACAGCTACGACACAGCTGGACTTCCAGACTCTTCTCAGAACAAGGCAATGACAATATGCAGACACTGAAAAAATAACACAGCACGATCTACTGGCTGGAGGCTCTACAAACTAATTATACAATATCTTGACGTCCAAAGCAACTAGAAATGGGAAATTCTGCTACAGTCTGCTTTGAATCAGTTTGCCTATGGAAACAAATCAGATCATCCCTAGAGAAAACATTATCATTACACAGATGCAGAAAACAATGATCCCAGATTCCTGATACTTCACCTTTGTCCCTTAAAAGGTTTATTTTTAATGTGTGAATAAATAAATATTAGCCACTCTCATGCTAATTCTCTCTCTGTGAGAGTCTTTATAGTAGGAGTTTCAAACTTGTACTACAGCTCCCATCATGCATGATCCCGGACCATGCTTGGGGGGGGGGTTGAGGGGAGTTGGAAGAACAACAACCTCTGGAGGGAACCACATTAGCTGCCAACCCCACTTTATGGTACTCAGAACTGCACACTCAGCACCTGCATGCTCTGACGCACTAGGATGTTGGGACTCAAGGATGCTCAGGAATTGCTAAGTGAAGCCATTTGAGTCCAAGGCAGAGAGAGAGAGGGTGGGGAAACTGCTGTTCAGCTATGCTGAGCCCTCTCTGAAGCTGGTAGACCCTGGACCAGCATTTACTTTGGCCCATACCTGCCAAGTCCCTGCCTGAGAAATAAGGGACTGGACCGGAAGTAGCAGACCGGAAGTAGCGCTGCCGCCATTTTTGGAACTGGGCGGAGCATGCTCAGAAGCAACTTTTGATTCTGCTCTGCCCTGTTCCAAAATGGCCACCGCGCCAGAATAAACCGGGGGGGGAAATCCGTTTTTTCGGCTGGGAACAGCTGGAAAAACGGGGGTTTCCCGGGGAATACGGGAGACTTGGCAGCCATGCTTTGGCCAGAGGGCAGTCTTCCAAGGAGTTGTACCTTTGAGAAGACAGGACTCTTGTGCCCTTACAGCCATCTAGAAGACAACATTTTACTTCTCTGTGTTACAGTATTTAGATCACACACCCTCAATTCCTGCAAGGAGCCTAAGGTAGTTTACATGGCGCTTCCCACTCACTTCTATCCTCACAACAATTCTGTGCGGGAGATCAGGTTGAGAGGTAAGTGGCCAGCTCAAAGTCCTCAGATCAGCTTCACAAATCACAGTGGTGTGTGTGTGAGTGTGTGAGTGTGAGTGTGAGTGTGTGTGTGTGTGTGTGTGTGTGTGAGAGAGAGAGAGAGAGAGAGAGAGAGAGAGAGAGAGAGAGAGAGAGAACCTGGACTCCCCAGTCCTATTCTGATGCTCTAACCACTATACTACACAGACTCCCAGTTTAGGCAGCTGGAGCTGGAAAAATTGTGTCGGAGGCAGGGGTCTTTTTCTGCACAATTGCTATAAGGTGCAGAAGTCCTGTTCCTGGATACCTTCTAATTCAAGATTGTTGGTGCCGGAGAGTAGCTTTGAAGTCTGGGCTGTGTGCATCATGTCTTGCTATTTTTGCTAGGTATGTGGAAGTGCTGTAGTACACACACACACACACACACACACACACACACACACACACACACACACACACCTATTCAAACTTGGATGATTTGGGCAAATAAGAGATGGTTATGAATAAACCCCGAGTCTATGAATTAACCTAATTCCTGTAATGCCTCACATCAAAGCAGAAATAATAATGAGAAAATACACCCGCTCTAAATTAACTTTCAAGTTTAATGCAATGTTCAGAATTTAGTATTTGTACTTTGAAGCTTTTTTTCCTGCAAAGTCGTGGAGAAAAAGGTCGTGTGAAGCAAGGCAAGCAACTTCTGAGAACTAAGAACTTGATTGCAAGGATCGAGAAGCTGATTGTCTCTCTTTGGCATTATCTTCCCCTCCTGCTCCCCCCCCAGTTGCTTTTTGTCCTTGGCTTTTTGGGGAACTTCAAAGTTAATTGCTTAATCAGTCTTTTCAGTGGTATTTGTGCCCATGTCTAAACACTTTATTGAATAAGGATGAACTTACGACTATTATGAAAATTTAGCACATATTCTCATGCTTTGCCTCAAACCAATAAAAAAAAATGGTTTAAAAATCCTGGGGTAAAAAATAATAATCTTAAAACTGTGTCTCCCAAATTATGAATGTGAGAGATATCGCAGGTAATTTTCGAAAGGCTGATGAAGAAACATCTTGGGAGGGGGGGGGTGTTGCCCTGCTTGACTTGCATGAACTCGATGGCCATGATCCACTGTCGCTCAGACGTTGTGGGGGGCCGGACTATATTTTGAAGGGAAAAGAAATGAACGAATTCCTATGCCCCACAAACAACCCAGAGATGCATTTTAAATAAAAGGACACATTCTACTCATGTAAAAACACGCTGATTCCCGGACCATCCGGATTTAGAAGGCGATTGGGCAGGATCCGGCCCCCGGGCCCTAGTTTGCCTACCCATGGTTTACAGCAGGCATGTCCAAAGTCTGTTTCAGGGGCCTAATCCGGCCCGCTGGTTGGTTCAATCTGGCCCCTTTGTTCAATCCTAAAAAAAGCTCTCAACAACTTTGGTGCCGGCCCTTTGGTTGGCCCTCGTGGCCCTTCACTTCATCAGATCTGGCCCTCTTTGAAATATGTTTGGACACCCCTGGTTTACAGGATACAGATTCAAAAAATGATATAATCAGGTTGTGCCATCATATAAGTTTTAGCGATCATTCAGGCGTCCCACCATAACTGTTTGACCAAATTTTATGGCCCAAGCCCTGCTGTGCCCTGAAAGGGAGATTTTCTCTCTTCGATCTAAGTGGAGACAGATGGCAAATGCTCAGGGGAGATCTGTATAAATGTGCAACACCATGAAAGATAGCAGGAGGCAGCGCAGGGTTCAGGGCAGTGTGGGAAGTTCTCCTACGCAGGGCGCCGGGGGGGGGGGGACAAAATAAAAATAAGAATGCCTATATTTATACTGGCACCTACTCAATGTTCGGTCCCAGTCAGACAGGCAACTGTGATGTAGAACGACCCGAAATACACCAGGAATTTAATCCATTCCAACATTTCATTCCAAAAGTTTTTAATGTTTGACATTTTATTATGTTTTATATGTGTTGGAAGCGGCCCAGAGTGGCTGGGGAAATAAATAATAAAAGTATTATTGTTGTTGCTATTATTTCCAATCACCACGTTATAATTTCACATTTCACCAACCAGAGACACTTCAAGAAGTGAATTTTTGCATGCTCTTTCTAATCAGATTCAGACATACACAGTTGTGTCGAGTTCTGTCACAGAAATCTGAAATGGGTTGCCAGGATGCAGGCCGGCATTTCCCCCTGCTCCTTTCTTTAGCTGTTTCAACAGCCCTGGCTGCCAGGCATCCTTCTTTATGGACAACTGTCTTTCTTTGAAAGGCTGCCCGGTTTGAAAAGTAAGAGAACTGTGCAAAGGGAGAGCAGTGGCCTTGAAGTTGCCCACCAACACTTTTCACCTGCGCAAGGCTTACACAGGTCACCAGAGAACAGTCCTCCCTAGGTAGATTTCTAAATGAGGTTAATGCTGCCTAAATTTGTGGAGCACAGGCGAATCTGTTAAGCAAATCTTTTGTGGCAATACAACTTTTTTTGAGGGGGGTGATATGCAGGTGCTCATCTTCACTGTAGCTAAGAAAGTTATATAGAGCTAAGGAAGTCATATAGAGGAGGGAGAAAGTTTGTTTTCTGCTGCTCCAGAGAAGCGGACACGGAGCAATGGATTCAAACTTCAAGAAAGAAGATTCCAGCTAAACATTAGGAAGAACTTCCTGACAGTAAGAGCTGTTCGGCAGTGGAATTTGCTACCAAGGAGTGTGGTGGAGTCTCCTTCTTTGGAGGTCTTTAAGCAGAGGCTTGACAGGCATATGTCAAGAATGCTTTGATGGTGTTTCCTGCTTGGCAGGGGGTTGGACTGGATGGCCCTTGTGGTCTCTTCCAACTCTATGATTCTATGATTCTAAGTTACAGGCTCCTGATTCCTCTCTCTCTGTTTCTCACCAGCTT
Source organism: Zootoca vivipara (assembly GCF_965207765.1). NCBI lineage: Eukaryota > Metazoa > Chordata > Lepidosauria > Squamata > Lacertidae > Zootoca > Zootoca vivipara. The sequence goes on from NC_142592.1 coordinate 1,000,204, forward strand.
CCTCCCACATCTCAAAAATTGTAGCAAGGCTGGAGAAAACTCAACTGCAAAAATAAAGCTTGTGAATTGGGTCACTCTACAAATAAATTTATTTCCATGCAATTTGCCAACAACAGAATGGGATATTTTTGTTCAGTCTTACAGATATGTTTTAATTACAGTGATGATGTGCAGAACTCCCCCTCCCACCGACTGTATCCCATTAATCACACTTTTCTCAGAAGGACAGTGGCCTGAGAGGCACATTTCAACAAATATGTTGCCTCCATTTATTCAAATATGTGATCATCCCATTCAGTGTCTCCTATGCTATTCAGATAAATCAGGTTATGCTACGTAAGATAGAGTGGAAACAGGAAGGGCCATACTCTGAAAATCTGAATTCAATCCTAAAAAGGGTAAAGGGGACCCCTGAGCATTAGGTCCAGTCGTGGCCGACTCTGAGGTTGTGGCGCTCATCTCGGATTATTGGCCGAGGGAGCCGGCGTATAGCTTCCAGGTCATGTGGCCAGCATGACAAAGCCGCTTCTGGCAAACCAGAGCAGCGCATGGAAATGCCGTTTACCTTCCCGCTGTAGCGGTTCCTATTTATCTACTTGCATTTTGACATGCTTTCGAGCTGGGACCAAGCAACGGGAGCTCACCCCGTCACAGGGATTCGAACCGCCGACCTTCTGATCAGCAAGCCCTAGGCTCAGTGGTTTAACCCACAGCACCACCTGGGTCGAATTCAATCCTAGCATGGATTCAATCCTAGCATGGGGCAAAATATGAAAGCTCAGAAGCATGTTGCTGAAAGACTAAGCATCACCACCTGTGTTTTAATATTCAAACAATAAACATAAGTTTATCAAGGCTATGCCTTGGATAGACCGTGTTTGTCTATGACAAATTATCAATTAGAGCAACTGTGCTTCCATTATTAATTGAAATATGCTCTCAAGCTGTTAAATCTCACAGTCCACTGATCACGCTTGACCTACATCTGGAGATGGATGTAGAGAAATAAAATTCCTCCCTGTCCCTGCAGGCCTTCTAATGAGGGGATGTGTCATGTACTACGACTTCTTCAGCAGATCGGCAGTCCCTGCAAATTCCCACTTGTGCGTTTGTGTCTTTGAGCCCAGTTGGCAGCTCAGCACCAGTTCCTCTTGGAAGCCTTGCTTGACGTGAGGGAAAGAGGAGAAAGGAAGCGCCTGGCCGGCTACCATTTGGAGGCTGCACAGCACAAGATGCTCCTTCACTTATTATCTTAGTAAGCATGACAAAGAAAGAGAACATCCATGAGCAGGAGCACTGTAACTTCAGGTATTAGGTACTGGGGGTGAGGAATAATACCAGTCCTCTTTAGACTGCAAACAAGACACCTTCCTCCCCCCCCAATATTCCAAGAAAATTTGTGCCAGATCTCCAAAGTCTGTATTTTTCCACTGTCTTGTGGCAAAAAAAACCCCCTTTCTACAAAAGGAAAGATGTTAATTTTGCCTTATTAAGTTATTTTCAGAAATGTTTTGGGAAGGCTTGCAGGTATAGGTATAAAATAAAAAAATTCCTTCAGTAGCACCTTAAAGACCAACTAAGTTTTTATTTCGGTATGAGTTTTCGTGTGCATGCACACTTCATCAGATACACAGATGAAGTATCTGATGGGTATCTGATGAAGTGTGCATGCACACGAAAGCTCATACCAAAATAAAAACTTAGTTGGTCTTTAAGGTGCTACTGAAGGAATTTTTTTATTTTGTTTCGACTCAGACCAACACGACTACCTACCTGTAACTAGGTATAGGTATGGCATTCCTTCCAGGTTCCCTCCAATCTAAGCAAGTAAGTTTACAAAGCCCAGCCAAGCTATGGTCAGGCATGTAATATTCAACATGTTTCTAATGCCCCCATGCCAGATCTCCACTTCATCTTTCAGCTCTACACACTTTTCAGGAGTCAGATTATTTCTACCTGAAGTGTCTCTAGACAGAATGGTGCCCACCACAGCACTCGCTGAAAAACCCCAAAGTCCTAAAAAGGTTGGGGACCCCTGGTCTACATTGGCTGGCAGAGTTTCAGACAGAGATTCTCTCCTTGTCCTGCCTCAAGATTGAACTCGAGATCTTCTGCATGCAAAGCAGATGCTCTACTACTGATCTCTGGTCCTCACTCCTTTCTTGTGGCCACCACTGCAAACAAAGCCTGCCAGTTATGTGTGGAAGCCCCCTGGGGCTGGATAATAATAATAATAATAATAATAATAATAATAATAATAATAAATATTATTTCTACCCTGCCCATCTGGCTGGGTTTCCCCAGCCACTCTTGGCAGATTTCAACAGAACATTAAAGACAGAATAAAACTTCAAACATTAAAAACTTCCCTAAGCAGTTCTAGTTACAGGTAGGTAGCCGTGTTGGTCTGAGTCGAAGCAAAATAAAAAAAATTCCTTCAGTAGCACCTTAAAGACCAACTAAGTTTATATTTTGGTATGAGCTACTGAAGGAATTTTTTTATTTCCCTAAGCAGGTATGCCTTCAGATGTCTTCTAAGAATTGGATAGTTGTTTATTTCCTTGACATCTGACAGGAGGGTGTTCCAAAGGGAGGACACCACTACCGAGAAGGCCCTCTGCCCAGGTCCCCTGTAACCTCACTTCTTGCAGGGAGGGAACTGCCAGAAGACCCTTGGAGCTGGACCTCTGTGTACGGGCTGAATGATGGGGGGTGGACGATGGGGCTGCCTGCTTGGGACAGCCAAAACAAGGGTGTTGGCAAAGGTTCTGACAGGCTGAGGGCATTGTGCACAGGACCTGTGATCTCCGTTATAGTTTGGTGGGTCACTGGTTTAGCAGGGAAGATCTAGTGCCACACGGACCGGAAGCAGTATGCCAGTAGAAAAGTTAGGATTCCCCTGCAATAGAGTTGCGCCATTTATAACAGCATTAGCATTAGCAGGTGGATTCACAGTTCTTGCCTGTAACAATCAAGGGGACTCAGGCTGTCTCGTAGGTGGTTGGTATCTCTTAATCTTGTTTGTGAATAATAAGCTCTTGGTTAAAAGTCTTCCAGAGAGAGAGAGAGAGAGAGAGAGAGAGAGAGAGAGAGAGAGAGAGAGAGAGAGAGAGAGAGAGAGAGAGAGATGTATCATTCTGGTCAGGAATTCTTATGGGGCAGTATCCTGTTTGTACAGTATAATTAAAATCCAAAACTAATTCCCACTAGAGTGATACACTAACACTCTAGCCTTCCTTCTGTGCTTCAGTTGTTTATAATACTTTTATTTTATTTTCTTACACAAATGTTTGAACAATGAGTTTCCATTATAAAAAGTTTTCTTAACAGGAAAATGTAAGACTATTATAATTGCCCACTTTTGCCACCAGCCTAAGAGATTGGCTGTTTTCAGCTCAGGAGCCTAGAGCAATTTTTCATGATAGCCTAGACTAGGCTATAGGGACAAGAGAAGGGTGTTATACAGGAGTGTATCCTGAATCTGTTGAGGAAGGACAGGCATAGACGCAATGCTGATAAAAACCCTAAGGTGACCTCTGGAATCCAAGCATTGACAGATTGCTAGGGCCTCCCCATCTTGATGGAGTCTCTGAGCACACCTTCAACTCTCCAAGCCAGTCAACAGACTCTACCATAAGGAATTATAAATAAGACTGTTTGTTCAAACTGATAGCAATTTTTTAACTACTTGCTATGTTTTCAGGATACACAGGGATTTCTGAAGGTTTTCCAGCACACACAGAATGAGTGTTCCTCTTCCATGAAACAGCTTTTCAGAACCTTAAATGCTGCTGCTGCTGCTGTGGGGAGTGTGCCCTGCTTTCCATCCTGTACAGGCTGTGTACGCACAATACCTTTAAAGCACATTTGAAGCACATTTCCACCCTCAGATAATTCTGGGGCCTATAGATAACCTATCCATTCTGAAGGAAATCAGACCCGAGTGCTCACTGGAAGGACAGATCGTGAAGCTGAGGCTCCAATACTTTGGCCACCTCATGAGAAGAGAAGAATCCTTGGAAAAGACCCTGATGTTGGGAAAGATTGAGGGCACAAGGAGAAGGGGACGACAGAGGACGAGATGGTTGGACAGTGTTCTCGAAGCTACCAACATGAGTCTGACCAAACTTGTGGGAGGCAGAGGAAGACAAGAGTGCCTGGCGTGCTCTGGTCCATGGGGTCACGAAGAGTCAGACAACAACAACAGATAACTCATTCCTAGGATCCATTCCAGGCTTCAGGCCTGGTCATGGCACTGAAACTGCCTTGCTGATGACATTTATTGGGAGAGAGATGACAGGCATGAAGAGATACAGGTGTCCAATTCTCAGTTACATTAAAAAAAATTCATTGACTTCTATGGGTTTTTTCCATTGACTTCTATGGGTTTCTCTCACATTCATCCTTGAGGGCATTTTAAAATAGCTTCTCAAGGTGAACCTAGAAGTGACCTAGCCAGGTAGTGAGAGGGTGTTCTCTACTCTTTTGATGTCGCTTTGCCTGCACTCTTAATTTTCCAGCCACTCCACCCTTGTCTTCTCTTCCCACTCCTGTGAATGCTTCCATACCAACTATGTGCTCAAGAGTAGCCACTCCCCCCCCCCACTTATTTTTATGTGGTATCTGAAAGATGTTGTGATAATAAAATATGTGTTCTCCTGTGCCTCACCTGAAATCCTTCCATCTTTATTCAGATCACAGAAAATGTGGGTTGCTTCTGTGGGCGTCCCATTGCCTCTGAACCTTGTTGTCATGACTAGATCACCTGAACCCGGGTCTCCCCAGTCACCACAGTGGTTCTCCTTCGACATACGTTCATGTTTGAATATGCCAAGGTGCCTTTTGCTCTAAAATGTGCAGCATCGCACACCAGTTTTGAGGATGTTCACAGAATCCCATAATTTACATTCTCCAATACAACATTTCACATGTCTGAAGAAATTATTCAAAGAGGTTGGCATTCATTTTAAAATTATATCTGACTATTACAGCAGGGGCTTTGGTCCCACAGGAATAACTTTGTGCTTTGTGGTAAATTAAAGTCCTAAAATAAATTTAATAACAGCATCATTTCATAGTCTACTCAGATATTATTTTTATTAATTGAGCTCTGTGCAAACATTTGATAAGGCCCAGCTCTGGGCATGATATTTAAAAATGTGTTTGACAGGTAGAATAAATATATGATATTTTCACCATCCGTCCGCTGGAATGCCAGGAAAAAAGGACCGCATTTAGCATTGCTTATGGCAAACACAACACCATATGTATTAACTAAATAGGCCCTGTGCCGCAGATGAATGGAATCCTAATTCCAGCCTTGGTACTAAACTGATTTAAGTGAATCTGACATTTTGGAGGAAATTATCATTATTTCATCCAGAAAGAGCTATTTGAACTGACATTAAAAGGCAGCCATTTCAGTTTGCTTCAGCCAAGTACTCTGAAAGGTCACAGGCTTCTGTTAAAACCACTTCAAAGCTGGGAAATAAATTCAGAAATACTTTTGCTTCTATTCTGCATTAGCTTGGGAGATTCAGAGACAGATACTAGTAGGTTGTGTCCAGTGAAGTTGGCCCATTAAGGCAAAGACTTCTACCTGCACAATGGGACTTCGGCTCTGTAGCCTCGTGCCCCCCCTTTACTGTTTTGAATTCTAATATTTTAGACCATTTAACAGTATTATTATTATTATACTGTATTTATTTATATCCTGCCATTTCCCCAGACCGGGATTCAAGGCAGCTTACAGATAAAATAGAAAAAAATCATTATAAAGCAATTAAACACTAATAAAATTAAAAGAGGCAGAAAGGAAGGAAGGAAGGAAGGAAGGAAGGAAGGAAGGAAGGAAGGAAGGAAGGAAGGAAGGAAGGAAGGATACAGTAGATCTTTTAAGGACACAGATCATCACAATGGAAACATAACAGCACCAGGCTGGCCCTTTCCTTAAAAACAGTCAGCAATGAGGCTTAGAGGTGAATTTTACCTGAGGGACAGATGTTTTCCAGACACTAGGTAAAGGTAAAGGAACCTCTGACCATTAGGTCCAGTCGTGACCGACTCTGGGGTTGCGGCGCTCATCTCGCTTTACTGGCCGAGGGAGCCGGCGTGCAGCTTCCAGGTCATGTGGCCAGCATGACAAAGCTGCTTCTGGCGAACGAGAGCAGCACACTGTTTATCTTCCCGGTACCTATTTATCTATTTGCACTTTGAGGTGCTTCTGAACTGCTAGGTGGGCAGGATCAGGGACCGAGCAACGAGAGCTCACCCCATCACGGGGATTCGAACCGCCAACCTTCTGATCGGCAAGCCCTAGGCACTGTGGTTTAACCCACAGCGCCACCCGCGTCCCTTTCCCCCCCAGACACTACTTTAGCCATACAGCTGCTCTTACAGGAAGATTATTGTTAAATGCTCAGTTGCATGGTAAAATATGTAAAACACAGTAGATGGCTTGGAAATTATTTTCATCTTAGCACCAGTTCATTTTTTCAGAGCACAAATGATCAGTCCCTCTGTTTATGTCTGAGTGTTAATGTGTTATTTCCACAAAGAAGAAGAGTTTGGATTTGATATCCCGCTTTATCACTACCCGAAGGAGTCTCAAAGCGGCTAACAATCTCCTTTCCCCTCCCCCCCCAACAAACACTCTGTGAGGTGCGTGGGGCTGAGAGACTTCAAAGAAGTGTGACTAGCCCAAGGTCACCCAGCAGCTGCATGCGGAGGAGCGGAGACACGAACCCAGTTCCCCAGATTACGAGTCTACCGCTCTTAACCACTATACCACACTGGCCCTCAGTGGTTGCTTCCATCTTTTACGTGAGCCCTCTGCAGAGTACAGGAAATGGTGTAAACATTGTGCAATCACTTGGAGGACGATTTATACTAATTAATTCATACATGCTTCCGTATAGATGGCATCCTGCCAACAAAGCACTTTGCCCGCTTTTCAATATAATTATTCTTTTAAACTATATTTAGATGGCAAGAATGACCTAGTTGCCTGAAATATATTATGAATCGGAACAGCTGGGTGTGAATAGCTTTATGCTTTTCCCGAATGCTCAGGAACGGAAGAAATCAATAAAGAAAAAGCCATATTTATTACCCTGGTCACCAACTACTGTAGTTTTCCATGATGGCCCCTTTGAGGAGAGTCTGGGGGGTGGGGGTGAGCAAACACCGCCGCCCCTTCCTCAACGTAGGTTTCTTCATGAATGTTGCTTAAATGGAGTCAGACCAGTCTTGCATCTAGTGCTGTCAGGAACTTGCGAAAGTCAATTGGCCATTTAGCACACTTCTGCCAGTGCGATGTGGGCGGCTGTAGAGTCTCTGGAGCCCCAGCAGAGTTTTTAGGGATTTCCTGCCCCCAGCAGAGTCCCCGGTTAAGGGGGGAGACACGAGGCAAAGCTAAACAGTACTGTGTTCTAGATGCAGTCCTTCTCATCTTTGGAATAATGATACATATTGTCAGGGTTGTTGTGACTACTCTTGAGTAATGACCTTGCACATGCTTGTCTTTCAGACGTTTTTATTAGTGCAAATTATTTACAGTGTAACAAACTGCTGGCTTCATGTCTACTCGCTCGAGTCAGATTCCTGCACTGCCCCCCTCCACGTTCTTGACCAACATAAAAGCCTCGGAACTGAGAAGCGCCTCCCTTTCCTCCTCCTCCTCAATTCCGGCGTCGGGGGGACGGGTCTTCGGTCTGACCGATTCCTGTCCTCTCTTTCCGCCTCCCTCTCTCCCTGCCTGTGGAGCAGGGGCTCTTGGATGTTGCCAGAGCCCTGGCACTCCCTTTCCGTTTCCTGACTGCCTCCATCAGACCCTTCGCTCTCATGACTGAAGACGGGCTGCTTCGGATGGGGGGGTTCTCTATAACCCCTCCCCCTTACACATATATACGGAGAGATCCATTAACGCTAACACCATGCTCAGCTGGTTAGAGCATGGGGCTGATAATGCCAAGGCTGCAGTTCAATCCCCACATGGGACATCTGCCTATTCCTGCCTTGCAGGGGGTTGGACCAGATGATCCTCAGGGCCCCTTCCAACTCTACAGTTCTGTGATTCTAGGCTAGCTTACACTGCTGTGTGAAACTCACAGCCACTCTCCCGACTCTCACAGATTCTGATAGCGTACAGGTCAGGAACCGGCATAATGAAAGCAATGCCTTGGAAACTATTATACCCCTATTATACACATAGGCATATTTTTCTGAACCAATGGGAGGGTGAGGGACTCTGCAAGTCCTATACTTGGCTTCACTGGTGTTGCTATGGTAACCCAGTGCACCTGGCACCCTAATCTCAGAACATCCAGATGTGGGGACAAGCCCTGTGCAGTTTAAGCTACATTAGAACAAAACTGTTTACACCAGGTATGGCCAATATGGTTCTCTCCAGAGGTTGTGGCCTCCCATTATCCCTCTCCATTGGCCTGGTTGGCTGGGGCTACTGGGAGTTGTACTGCACCACATCTGGAGGGCACTGTGTTGGCAACCCGTGTGTACACCAACTGACAGGGGATTCACAGGCAGGTCTTTCCCAGCCCTACTGGGAGATGGAGTTTTAATGTGGGATTTTTTGTGTGCAGATATTGTGCTGTGCTATTGAGCTACAGCCCTTAATCGGTTCTCTTGCTTTTTGGTCGGTAGCTGAACTGGTATTCCTCAGGAGAGTAGATTCAGAGAGCTGGATGGAACCCCCTGCCAATGCAAGAAATATATTTCCACAGCATCTCTGATAGGTGGTCATCCAGCCTCTGCTTAAAAGCTACCACAGGAGAAACTGAGGCACCTTTGGGGGCTCTCCAGCTGGTTCCTCCCAACCAGCGTCCAACCAATCCAGGACACCCAGGACCCACCAGTGCTGGGAGCAGATGTAGCCTCCCTGATGCAGTGAGCATCGGCATGCTAGATGGTCTCAGAAGGCACCCAAGCCTTATGAATAAGCTAGCCTTGTCCTGTCTTTAAAAGCTTGGTACATGGGCTTGCCAACCTATTGGGGAAGTTCCTTTGCTTCTGTGCAATTCTGACCTTGCCCTAGTCTTGGACTGCTGTTTCTTTCCTAGCCAGCCTCACTTTTCCTGTCATCTAGCTTGAGTGCAGGGGCAGCTGTGGCTCTTGAATGGTTACTGAGCCCATATCTCTTCTCTGCTTTCATAGAATCATAGAGTTGGAAGAGACCACAAGGGCCATCCAGTCCAACCCCCTGCCAAGCAGGAAACACCATCAAAGCATTCCTGACATATGGCTGTCAAGCCTCTGCTTAAAGACCTCCAAAAAAGGAGACTCCACCACACTCCTTGGCAGCAAATTCCACTGTCGAACAGCTCTTACTGTCAGGAAGTTCTTCCTAATGTTTAGGTGGAATCTTCTTTCTTGTAGCTTGAATCCATTGCTCCGTGTCTGCTTCTCTTTAGCAGCAGAAAAAAACCTTTCACCCTCCTCTATATGACATCCTTTTATATATTTGAACATGGCTATCATATCACCCCTTAACCTTCTCTTCTCCAGGCTAAACATACCCAGCTCCCTAAGCCGTTCCTCATAAGGCAGGCATGTCAAACCTGCGGCCCTCCAGATGTTTTGGCCTACAACTCCCATGATCCCTAGCTAGCAGGACCAGTGGTTGGGGAAGATGGGAATTGTAGTCCAAAACATCTGGAGGGCCGCAGGTTTGACATGCCTGTCATAAGGCATCGTTTCCAGGCCTTTGACCATTTTGGTTGCCCTCTTCTGGACACATTCCAGCTTGTCAGTATCCTTCTTGAACTGTGTTGACTAGAACTGGACACAGTACTCCAGGTGAGGTCTGACCAGAGCAGAATACAGTGGTACTATTACTTCCCTTGATCTAGACGCTATACTCTGATTGATTGCTTTAATAAAGATCTCTTTCTTACTCTCAAGTAAGAGTTTATGTTGTTACAATCTGGGCAGGAACCTTGACACCAGCTCATAAGCAGAAATCAAAATACAGTAATATATCATAATAAAACAAATATATTAACACGTCGGGAACTTTTCATGAGGGCAGTTGGCTTTGCAGAGGTGAAGGGAGTTGTCAAGGAGCAGCAGGCTTGTCTTTGCTGTCTCTCATTCTTCTGTTCCTTTCACCTTGGCCAGGCATCCCCAGACTGCGGCCCTCCAGATGTTTTGGCCTACAACTCCCATGATCCCTAGCTAACAGGACCAGTGGTCGGGGAAGATGGGAATTGTAGTCCAAAACATCTGGAGGGCCGAAGTTTGGGGGTGCCTGACCTTGGCAGTTGGTGGTAGATGGCCCTGTTGGGGGAGGGGTGATGGCCGCCCAGTTGGAGCAAACTCTAAGGTGGCCTTTGAGAGCAACATTGGGGGAAAGGAACTTTTTGAAGAGGGCAGCTTCCATTCAGAAGATAATTTAATTTGCATTGGCCTTTAATCGGGCTGCTGAAGCCTCAAGGAAGAAGCAGTGGGCCTATGGTGGGTGGGTGTTTAGGCCAGGCCTAGGAAGCATCTTCTCCTGTAAATACCTTCTCGTCCCCTTTGTTTAGTTTGCCAAACACAAATTAGCTCCTTGTGTCTACCACTCAGGAAATGAAGTCTAATAGAACTTCAAATATATAAAAGGATGTTCAAATATATAAAAAGATGTCATATAGAAGAGGGTGAAAGGTTGTCTTCTATGATTCTAATGCCCTACTGAAATAAATACACACTACATCCACAGCATTCCCCTGATCCATCAAGCATGTAACTTCATTTGTTCCATTATCATCAAGTTTGGATTTGCTTTCCTTTGCTTTCCTTTTAGGTAAAGACAGAGGTAAAGTAGGTACTGAGAAGTTCTGTCTTCTCTTGTCACCCAGTAGCATTTCTCCATCTTCTCCATGCTTGTTCTTCTTGCTTCAAATCTAGTGAGGGAGAAGGGCCTCTGGGGTGACAATATTTTCCCATTCCTGGTTTAGAGCAAGGATTGCCAACATGGAACCCTCCGGCTGCTGAGGGACCACACATTCCAGTTTCCCTGGTCACCTGTCATGCTGGCATGAGCTGGTGGGACTTAAGAGTCCATATCATCTGGTGGGCACCCCATTGGCCACCCCTAGTTTCATGTTCCTTGCATGAGCCCATTCACCTTTGCCACACTGGTTTATCCATACGAGGGACGCAGGTGGCGCTGTGGGTTAAACCACAGAGCCTAGGGCTTGCTGATCAGAAGGTCGGTGGTTCGAATCCCTGCGACGGGGTGAGCTCCCGTTGCTTGGTCCCAGCTCCTGCCAATCTAGCAGTTCGAAAGCATGTCAAAGTGCAAGTAGATAAATAGGGACCACTACAGCGGGAAGGTAAACGGCGTTTCCGTGTGCTGCTCTGGTTCGCCAGAAGCGGCTTTGTCATGCTGGCCACATGACCTGGAAGCTGTACGCCGGCTCCCTCGGTCAATAATGCGAGATGAGCGCGCAACCCCAGAGTCGGTCATGACTGGACCTAATGGTCAGGGGTCCCTTTACCTTTACCTTTTATCCACACAAACCAGGATCATAAACTTAGGTTTGAAATTGTCTGGGCCAACTGACTCGTTTCGATATAACAGCAAATTGAGTAGCCAAAGCAAGTGCCAAATACTTCCAATCTTCTCCTTGTGGCCACACCAAAGGGGAGGAAAGAGTAAAGTCATAGAACTGTTGAGTTGGGAGGTGACCCCCTGCAATGCAGGACTCATAGCTCAGGAATCCAAACAACCCTGAGGCTCCTCCCCCTTGTAGCATTACTCCCTCATTCAGCAGTTTGTCCAACAGCAGCTACGCAACTGAACACGTCAGTACATCTGATGAAATGATCTGGATTTCATGATCATGCATTCCACTATAAATCTGTTATACATGAAGGTTCCACTGAATTTCCTGTCTGTTTTTGCTATGAAAGATGAGCAGAGCCACAAGTTCTTCAATTTGTGATTGTGAAACATCAGCTGCGCGCAATGCAATTGTATAAACAGCAGTGACAGAAGAATATTATTTTACTGATGTTTTCATTCCTCTTATGGTTGAATGGACAAGGATTTACATGCTTCCTTGCAATAATGTTTATTCAATCCTAGGAACACTATTTTTTAATTTTAAAAAATCCTGACTGAAAAACAACAAACATGTAGCATAGAGTTTGGGCTGCAGCTCCCTAGCTTCCATGCCATGGAATCAATCACTTCAAAGGGATTTGGTTTTCTGCTTCATTTGGCTTTGGACTGACTGAGCAATTTATAAGAAGAAGAGTTTGGATTTGATATCCCGCTTTATCACTACCCGAAGGAGTTTCAAAGCGGCTAACAATCTCCTTTCCCCTCCTCCCCCACAACAGACACCCTGTGAGGTGGGTGGGGCTGAGAGACTTCAGAGAAGTGTGACTAGCCCAAGGTCACCCAGCAGCTGCATGTGGAGGAGCAGAGATGCGAACCCGGTTCCCCAGATTACGAGTCTACCGCTCTTAACCACTACACCACACTGGCTTCTCTGTGCTGGACTGTTACATAGGGTACCTGCTGTACTTTAAATATGAAAGGGCCTGACATTTGTTTTACAACATTTCCCCCCAAAACGATGCTCAGAGCAACATACAATAATTAAAACATTCCAACAAACATTGATTGGGGGATTGCAAAACTTCTAGAAACCAACTGAAATAAAAATAACCAAACCAAACCAAATTTTTTATTGCATTAGCCGGTTGGCCATAGCACATAACACATAAAACATAAAATTAAATTTAAAAATCCTAGCAGTAACCTACCGCTATTATACAGAGCATGTATCGAAAACACTTACAAAACATCGAATATAAGAACATGCAATATAAAACAGAATTTGGTAAAAACTAGGATGCATCATGTGTGTTTTGTCCATTGGAGAATGTTTAGTGAAATCCGTGTCTAGAGAAAATTAGCCAGTCGCGAGAGCTGAATTATTTGGATAAAAATAACAACACCCACAGCAGCACCACAGTGAGTTTGCTACAATTAAAACAGCAGCACCACAGTGAGTTTGCTATGCCCAAGTAGTCTTAACTCTATATGTGGAAAGGCACTCCATGATGCATCCCATGTCTGAAAAGGCTCTGTTCTCAAAGAATCATAGAATCATAGAGTTGGAAGAGACCACAAGGGCCATCCAGTCCAACCCCCTGCCAAGCAGGAAACACCATCAGAGCATTCCTGACATATGCCTGTCAAGCCTCTGCTTAAAGACCTCCAAAAAAGGAGACTCCACCACACTCCTTGGCAGCAAATTCCACTGTCGAACAGCTCTTACTGTCAGGAAGTTCTTCCTAATGTTTAGGTAGAATCTTCTTTCTTGTAGTTTTAATCCATTGCTCTGTGTCCACTTCTCTGGAGCAGCAGAAAACAACCTTTCTCCCTCCTCTGTATGACATCCTTTATATATTTGAACATGGCTATCATATCGCCCCTTAACCTTCTCTTCTCCAGGCTAAACATGCCCAGCTCCCTAAGCCATTCCTCATAAGGCATTGTTTCCAGGCCTTTGACTATTTTGGTTGCCCTCCTCTGGACACATTCCAGCTTGTCAGTATCCTTCTTGAACTGTGGTGCCCAGAACTGGACACAGTACTCCAGGTGAGGTCTGACCAGAGCAGAATACAGTGGTACTATTACTTCCCTTGATCTAGATGCTATACTCTGATTGATGCAGCCCAGAATTGCATTGGCTTTTTTAGCTGCTGCATCACACTGCTGACTCATGTCAAGTTTGTGGTCTACCAAGACTCCTAGATCCTTTTCACATGTATTGCTCTCAAGCCAGGTGTCACACATCCTGTATTTGTGCCTTTCATTTATTTTTATTTTTATTTGCCCAAGTGTAGTACTTTACATTTCTCCTGTTAAAATTCATCTTGTTTGCTTTGGCCCAGTTGTCTAATCTGTTAAGGTCATTTTGAAGTGTGATCCTGTCCTCTGGGATATTAGCCACCCCTCCCAATTTGGTGCCATCTGCAAACTTGATCAGGATACCCTCAAGCCCATCATCCAAGTCGTTTATAAAGACGTTGAATAAGACTGGGCCCAAGACAGAACTCTGTGGCACCCCACTAGTCACTACTCTCCAGGATGAGGAGGAGCCATTGATGAGCACCCTTTGGGTTTGGTCAGACAGCCAGTTACAAATCCATTGAATGGTAGCATTATCTAGCCCACATTTTACCAGCTTCTTTACAAGAGTATCATGGGGCACCTTGTCAAAGGCCTTGCTGAAATCAAGATAGGCTACATCCACAGCATTCCCTTCATCTACCAGGCTTGTACCTCTGTCAAAAAAATAGATCAGATTAGTCTGACATGACCTATTTTTGAGAAACCCATGCTGACTTTTAGTGATCACAGCGTTCCTTTCTAGGTGCTCACAGACAGTTTGCTTAATGATCTGCTCTAGAATCTTTCCTGGTATTGATGTCAGGCTGACTAAAATTATTCTAACTTAAACAATTCACATTCTAACATCTCACTTAACCACAATTCTAAAATCCCCCCCTCCTTCCCCCGGCGACCAGTCCCCGGAAAACTTGAACCAACTCCTGTATACAGTCCAAATCCAAACCGTTTTATCAGTCCCTCATTTTCACTAGATCTCAACCCACTCCATCTCTCACCCACTCCAGCCCAACTTCTTCCACCCAGCACCCCCCCTGCCAACCCCCATCTAAATTCTTCTTTTTCTTGTCTCGCCATTTAACAAGTCCTTCGCCTGGATCTCGCCCCCCTTCTCTCACTAAGGAGGTTCGAATCCAGGCCACCTCTTTTTTCTTCGGCACAGCTTGGTTGTTGTTACCAGGGACCCGCTCTCCCTCTCTCACTGAGAGAAGCAGCTCCTGGAAATCTAAATCCAATACAGCTCTTTTGTTGTAAGATAGGTCCCGTGCAGCCTCTCCCACCGGTTGCACTTCGTTCAAAGTACAGAGCTCCTCTTGATCCTCTTCTTCTAATAAAACCAAATTTTGGTCCTCTAAAATTTCCTGCTGTGTCTCTAAACTGACAGTTGGAGAGAATTGGTGCAGGGGTTCAATCAGTAACTTTGTAAGTCTTCGATACTCCTTTACTCCCATCGATACTTCTTGAATTTTTTCCCAAACACTTTGTAACTCACTTTCCCACATCTTGTCGAATTGTTCATGTCAGACTAATCTGATCTCATTTTTTGACAGTTACCGGTACAAGCCTGGTAGATGAAGGGAATGCTGTGGATATAGCCTATCTTGATTTCAGCAAGGCCTTTGACAAGGTGCCCCATGATATTCTTGTAAAGAAGCTGGTAAAATGCGGGCTAGACTATGCTACCATTCAGTGGATTTGTAACTGGCTGTCTGACCGAACCCAAAGGGTGCTCATCAATGGCTCCTCTTCATTCGTGCCACAGGGTTCTGTCTTGGGCCCAGTCTTATTCAACATATTTATCAATGACATGGATGATGGACTTAAGGGCATCCTGAGCAAGTTTGCAGATGACACCAAATTGGGAGGAGTGGCTAATACCCCAGAGGACAGGATCACACTTCAAAATTACCTTAACAGATTAGACAACTGGGCCAAAGCAAACAAGATGAATTTTAACAGGGAGAAATGTAAAGTACTACACTTGGGCAAAAAAAGAAAAAGAAAAAGAAAAAAAGAAAGGCACAAATACAGGATGGGTGACACCTGGCTTGAGAGCAGTACATGTAAAAAGGATCTAGGAGTCTTGGTAGACCACAAACTTGACATGCGTCAGCAGTGTAATGCAGCAGCTAAAAAAGCCAATGCAATTCTGGGCTGCATCAATAGGAGTATAGCATTTAGATCAAGGGAAATAATAGTACCACTGTTTTCTGCTCTGGTCAGACCTCACCTGGAGTACTGTGTCCAGTTCTGGGCACCACAGTTCAAGAAGAATACTGACAAGCTGGAACGTGTCCAGAGGAGGGCAACCAAAATGGTCAAAGGCCTGGAAACAATGCCTTATGAGGAACAGCTTAGGGAGCTGGGTATGTTTAGCCTGGAGAAGAGAAGGTGAAGGGGTGATATGATAGCCATGTTCAAATATATAAAAGGATGTCATATAGAGGAGGGTGAAAGGTTGTTTTCTGCTGCTCCAGAGAAGCGGACACGGAGCAATGGATTCAAACTACAAGCAAGAAGATTCCACCTAAACATTAGGAAGTACTTTCTGACAGTAAGAGCTGTTCGACAGTGAAATTTGCTGCCAAGGAGTGTGGTGGAGTCTCCTTCTTTGGAGGTCTTTAAGCAGAGGCTTGACGGCTACATGTCAGGAATGCTTTGATGGTGTTTCCTGCTTGGCAGGGGGTTGGACTGGATGGCCCTTGTGGTCTCTTCCAACTCTATGATTCTATGATTCTTTCTGCATGTAGAGAAGCTAATGAGGATATGTGGGTTTTGCCACAGTCATGTACAAGCAGGTGCATCTCATGAGAATTTCCTTGAGATAATCCACTTGGCCCAAGGAATCTTTAGATAAATAACTGAAATGAAAACCAGTGGAGTGGCTTTCGAAAGCAAGGAGCTTTATTTAGATTCCCGTCCTGCTCTCCCTTTTGCATTTGTTCTTTAAACAAGGAGCTCATTATCTGGGCTAATTAATCGTTGTCCCTTCGTGGACTCGTCCTGCCCCCACAATCACTAGCCTTTTGACGACCACCTGAGCATCGCAGAGTCCAGACCTCTAACCACTTTCTATGGAAGCAGAGGAGTCAAAGGAGAAGAGGAAGCCTGTCTGCAGCAGGCATGCAGGGAAGCCGGCGTGATCAGAACGCTAACAGGGCAGGCTGTGTAATTACATGTTTCTTGTAAGTGTGTTAGCTCCGTGGGGAGCCGAGTCCATTTGGAGACAAGGAGAAATAGCCCCCCCCTTTCAGTAAGGTGAAAAGGGTCATCACATATCCTAGTTGCCATTCAAATATAATAAAGGTAATTGTTGCTCTAGAGTGCTGGCTCGCCTTGGTTTTGCTCAGTCATTCCTCATGTCTGGATTATGCAGACGGCTGCTTTCTAACTAGGGAAGCACACTGCTTTGAGGAAGAGAGAAGACCATTTGTTTTGCAAGCGGTATGTTGTGATTATTATCCTTTTGCATCGTTTCTGCAGTATTGTGAAGGGGTGTGTGGAAGGCTAAAATAATACAAAATCTGGGCTGTAGCAGCTTGAACACAGTGCAGATTATTATCTTGGCAGTTAAAAGCAATTGATATTATTCCTCATGCAGAGGTACGGGGAGGGCAGCTTTGCAACATTCCTGTATTTTTAACTTGTTGTGGTAAGGTTTGTGTTAGGATGAATGCCATGTTCCTGTTTGCACCTCCTTTTTAACTATCCTGCAGATTCCAATCTGATCTTTTGTCTCTCTAACCAGATTCCTTACTGCATCTCTTCTTCTTCTTCTCTCTCTCTCTCTCGTGTAAAGTTTGGCCTAGCTGAAGCTTGTTTCAACCCTGCAGATTTTGTTTTTGGGTAAAAGGAACCCTTAACCACCTCCTTCTCAAATCAGAGCATTTTCTCCCTGAGCTTAATTTTGGATGTTTCCAGGCTGCAGGAGGGGTCAGTGGATGCTTTGCCCTTGACAGAGGGCCAAGAGCCGACCGAATCCAGGGGAGGATTTATATGCAAGACGACAAGGCGATGGCGACACAGCGAGCTCCGGAATCTGCTCTCAGCTTGTTGATGGTGAGTGGTTTAAGGGGATGTTGAGCTTGAGGTGGCCTAGGAGGATCGAGGGTGAAGATCATATCAAAGAATTGATGGATAATATTGGTATTGTGCTGCTGGTAGGGGTGGGGAGGGCTGGCTGTTTTTCTTTTTTTCTATGGCCACCACACTGAAAGCTAATGATCACAATTTAGAGCAAACTTCAAATTTATGGATGTCATCTTTTTGTGGTCCTGTTGTTGTTTTTAAAAAATAATTGTCTCCTGTTGTTTTCTGGTTAAGGTGCTCTTGGCAGGTTGGGGGGGGGGACTGCCAACAAATGTAGATACTGTAAACTGTAATGATCGTGATAATAGCCTGTTTGTCGCAACAGATTAGTTTGTTGTTTGTGTTTCTTAGAACAGTGCCTGAATCTTTGCATCATTCAGGAAATAAACCCTGTGGACCTGTGCCCTTGCCTGCCTCCATATGTGTCCCCAATGACAATTAAGAGTGCCTTTCACAGATGATGGTGTTAGCAACCAGAGGATGCCATCTCAGGGGCTCATCCTAGTGCCTAGTGACCTTGCAAGACCTGCCTATCTTGGGGGGGGGGGGAGAGATGGGTAGGGTGTGGGTTTCAGGCACTGCCCACAACATGTGGACCTACTGACCCACTCTTCGAAGTTCTGCCGCGGAGGCTGAATCCTGGAAGGGTGTGACTTTCTGTTCATTTGCTTTTATTAAAACAAAGCCTGTGGGGTTGAATTCCCCAGATTATACACGACTTTTGCATCTTTCACTCTTTTTTGGCCACCCGGAATCATTTCAGTCCTGAGCTTTTCCAAGCGTTGAATTAATCCTCCTTCCCACCCCTCCCTTTGCAGGGGATGGAGAGGGTTTGTAAATGGCAGGGCAGTATATACATATTGATCTCTGCTTTCTGATGGTGCTAGAAATGGTCTCCTGGAACTTGGCATTTGCAGCCGTAGACTAATGGCCTCCTGGCACCTTGAGTGGTTAGCAAAGGTCAAGCAGAGAAGAACAACTTTTATGTCCATTACTAAATACTCTATTAAATTTACTGATGGTTTGTCTTTATATTTATCTGCGGCTGTCATAACAAGCAGCCAGCAGTGTGTTGCTTTCTCAGTGTTTTCCCTGCTTCTTTAAATGGTTGCCTTCTGGGCTTGGCCTGTTTAAATCTGCAGAAGGAACCCTTTCTGCCAGTGTTAAACCCAGTAATAGCAAGAATGCTTGGAGGAGCAGGTGCTTGGGCATCAATCTCAATCTCAGTGATTGGGGGGGGCAAGGGAGTTGAGGTGGATGCTATTGCTGTACAAGTAAGACATCTGTGGGCCTCTCCAAATGGCCTTCCTGTTGCACGTTCAAGGTGATTGGTGTTCATGATGCTTTGGGGGCAATCACAGGTGACCCAACTTTCATCACTGCTTATGCCTCTGAAGGTTTGGGGACGGTCACACTGCTTCCTTTTCAGTCAATGCAGATCCCTAACTTATTATACCACAAGTGTTCTGGTTTATTTCTGTCCCATTTCATTGCACTTTAGCCCCTCCGAACAGTAATGCTGTAGAAGCAAACTAACTAAACAGACTAAAGCAAGATGGTATAGACACCCTTAATGCCAATAAATGCAACTGCCATAAAACCCCCGCCTGGAGGGGTTGGTCTGTATTTTGCCCGACTACCACAATCACTTCTCCAATTATTGTTTATTGTATATGTTGAACTAATTGGATAGCTACGTTGTGCCCCTGAAAGACTACCCAGACAATGTGGGATGCTTCTGTGCATCTTCAGCAGTTGGTGTAGTATACTATAGTTTTACTGGTTGCACCTTTAGTAGTAGTAGCGGTAGTAGTAGAGATTGTGCGGTTGACATGAGCCTGTCCTCCAAGGAGTATTAATTCAAGGAATATCAATTGAAATGCATGTAGAAGTGTTAAGTCATTCCTAGTTCCTTCTCTTCTTGAGCTCCACTACAGAACCAGCATTAAAGCTATTTTAAGCTCATTGGACTCCAGTGACTCCATAGAAAAGCACAAACCAAGAGGAGGGTCTGGTGGCACCTTAAACACTAACAATTCTAGTATGGTAGAGGCTTTCATAGACTCAAGCCCACCTTGTCCCATGCATGAAGTGAAATCTTATTTGGCAGGCTTATAAGTGAGAAAGCTATGGAGGTGGAAGCTAAGTGGCAAAGAGAAGCAAAGTCACAGTCAGTGACCATTAGAGCTTCAAAAGGCACCTTCATTGAACTCTTTCGGGCCCCTGCTGAAAACATTCTTATTTAGACAAGTCTGCCCAAATGCTTAGAAATGCAAGAGTCATCTCTTGTGTTGTTGGAAAAGAGTGTTTGTGATGGCCAGATTGTTCTCTTGACAGAACTCTATTAGCCTCTGCCCTGCTTCGTTTTGAACTCCAAGGCCAAACTTGCCAGTTGTTCCTTTTGACTCCCTACTTTAGCATTCCAATCCCCTATAATGAGAAGAACATCCTTCTTTGGTGTCATTTCTAGAAGGTGTTGTAAGTCTTCATAGAATTGGCCAATTTCAGTTTCTTCAGCACTGGTAGTTGGTGCATAAACTTGGATTACTGTGATGTTAAAAGGTCTGCCTTGGATTCGTATCGTGATCATTTTATCATTTTTGCGATTGCATCCCAGTACAGCTTTCACCACTCTTTTGTTGACTATGAGGGCCACTCCATTTCTTTTACGGGATTCTTGCCCACAGTAGTAGATATGATAGTCATCCGAACTGAATTCACCCATTCCCTTCCATTTTAGTTCACTGATGCCCAGGATGTCAATATTTATTCTTGCCATCTCATTTTTGACCACATCCAGCTTACCAAGGTTCATGGTTCTTACCTTCCAGGTTCCTATGCAATATTTTTCTTTACAGCATTGGACTTTCCTTTCGCTTCCAAGCATATCCGCAACTGAGTGACCTTTTGGCTTTGGCCCAGCCACTTCATCAGCTCTGAATCTACTTGTACTTGTCCTCCGCTCTTCCTCAGTAGCATGTTGGACGCCTTCTGACCTGAGGGGCTCATCTTCCGGCGTCATAACTTTTATATGCCTGTTGTCTTTGTCCATGGAGTTTTCTTGGCAGGGATACTGGAGTGGCTTGCCAGTTCCTTCTCCAGGTGGATCACGTTTAGTCAAAACTCTTCACTATGACCTGTCTATCTTGGGTGGCCCTGCACGGCATAGCTCATAGCTTCTCTGAGTTATTCGAGTGTGTTTTTACAGGTATATAAATTTAACAAAATAAAATAAGTAGCCATACCATTAACCTTTCTATAGTAGCAGATTGGGGATAATGGCTTGAGATTATTGCATTAACTCCTCTAGTGGGGAAGAGAGCCATTTCCAAGAAACAGTCAAAGGTAGAACAGAGATTCTGGCATTTTCCTGCTCCCTGGATTTCCACAGGCATCTGGTTGGCCCCTGAGAGAACAGGATGCTGGACTAGATGGGTCCTCTAGCCTGATTCAGCAGACTCTCCTTCCTTCCTTCCTTCCTTCCTTCCTTCCTTCCTTCCTTCCTTCCTTCCACATACATACATACATACATACATACATACATACATACATACATACAAAATTTGTATACCACTGGATGATAACGAAACCTCTAAGCCAGGCATCCCCAAACTTTGGCCCTCCATATGTTTTGGACTACAATTCCCATCTCCCCCGACCACTGGTCCTGTTAGCTAGGGATCATGGGAGTTGTAGGCCAAAACATCTGGAGGGCCACAGTTTGGGGATGCCTGCTCTAAGCAGTTGTTCAGCTAATTAACACATATATTTGAAATTGTTGCCTTTTGTACCCAATGTGACTATATTGTGAAAGAGGCATTTGACCCTTGGTGGCTTAGCTTGTCACCAAGTGATGAATATGCATTTGTGAACCAACCCTCAGGTCTCCAATATAAATCATATTTACTAGGAAGCAAGTC
The DNA here is from genome assembly GCF_965207765.1 of Zootoca vivipara. Taxonomy (NCBI): domain Eukaryota; kingdom Metazoa; phylum Chordata; class Lepidosauria; order Squamata; family Lacertidae; genus Zootoca; species Zootoca vivipara. The sequence continues at coordinate 1,021,861 of NC_142592.1, forward strand.
CCATTGAACTCAGTATACTTCTTTGCAAACACGTTTAGCTGGGCTGAGCTCTTACTACTGATAATTACATGAGCATTATGAAAAGCATGCACATTTCAGCGAAGAGGAAATCCTGCCTAACTCTTTTCCTTTTGCCCCTGACTTCTTTCCAATGTGCTGTAAAAACTGAGCAAAATTGTCTATTTATCTTCCTAGTTCCCATCTCATTCCAACACTTCTCTAAATAGTTTTCTCTTTACAATGTTTCCATAATTCATTTAGCAGTGAGATTCACTAATAGAATCTCTTTATGCTCCCAGACTCCTGCAATACAGATATTATATTCCTGGCCCAAGGGAAAGGTCTAGGGAGATGGCTTTTTATAACAAAATGGGCAATTCATGTCATGGGAGACATTACTTAGCAACTAGCAAAATGCTCATCATTGTGGTGTTCTTGTGAAGGGAAGGCTGTATTCATTTTATGAACTGTGTTTCTATACCACCACATAACCAATATTTTCTGGGTGGCATACAGAGAAATGATTGAAATGCAATATGAGCAATTAAAAATGCAATTGCAATAAAACATATTGCAGCAAGGAAAGATCAGTAACATCAGACTCACGTCTTAACATCTCAAAATAAAACCAAGCAGAGCTTCAAATCTTTTTAAGTCCTTGAAAGGTCCCCTAAAAAGCCAGGGTGAATAAACAAAAAAGTTTTTGCTAGACTTAAGGGGAATACAGCCTAGGTGCCAGTCAGTCTTCTCTAAGGAGGCCATTCCATAACTGGGATGGTGTCGCTGAGAAGAGCATTTCACTAGTAGCTGCCCATGAAATCTCACTCGGGGGTGGCACTTGGAGAAGCACCTTGGACAGTGACCTTTGTGTCCTGAAGCAGCACACATGGAAGGGAGTGATCCTTCAGATAAGCAGTCTCCAAGGTGTCTGGGGTTTTAAAGGTTAAAACCAGCCCAGAAATAGACTGGAAGATGGTGCAGCTGACAAAGCAGAGTGTGGTGGCCAGTCTTAACCACGTTGCTGACTGGTGCTTCTGGACCAACACATAGACAGTGGGTTAGCTACAGGCACCTTGCATATTGTAACAGGACGTGTCATTTTAGGGAATGAAACATAGTTTTTGCAAATTTCTACAGTCTTAAAAATACGTTTTTGGGTGTGAGGAATTCCTGTCTGCTATTATTTTTATGACTGGGCAACATTTAGCTTGGTAAGTCTACGTTTGATGAAGAAGCACATAAACTGCTTTTGGGAAAACCCCAAAATTGTAATTTTACTTTCTGAAAATGTCACATAATGCAACAGAGGTGGAGGGGCACACGTGCTGTGCACCTGGGGGAGGGGCTAGCCACCCGTGGGGGCGGGGCGAGCGCCCCGGGGGTGTGGCAATGTAACCCTCCCTCAGGGATGACACCCAGGACGGGCCACACTTACCACACCCTCTTCCTCCGCCAGTGTAATACAAACAAACAAACAAACAACTGGAAACACTTGCCAATCATTTCTATGCAATTTTACACACATTTTACTTACCAAGCAAAACTGAATTATATTGATTTAACCAATATATTTTGAATTCCCAAGTCATGTTACAACTTTTTAGCACCCCTCATTTGGGGAATTGGAAAGTTGAAAAATTCAACATGCCCTAATATTGGCAAGGACCTCTGTCTGCATCCCTTGCTGGGTAAATTCTCGCCGGTGAGAGTGGCATCCCAGACACTGGGGGGGGGGCGGGTCTACAGCAGAGTCTGCCACAATCTGCCCAAGTGCACCTCTCTTTCCTCCACAGGAACAAACAGCAACCGTTCACTTATATGGGAGAAAGTAGAGAAGCACATTTAAATGAGTGCTAATCCAGTTCCCTTCTGGACTCCCTTAAGTCCCCTCCCCCATATCTGCATAGCCCCGCCCCAGGCTGTTTTTCCTGGCTAAAGGGAAATATGGATAAGGAAGAGCTGAGCAAGAGAAAGGCCCTTTCTCCCATGGGTGGCACTTGCATGCTCCAGGGTGTCTGGAAGAGGCCCTTTTCTACCCCCCCTTCCTTAGTCGGTTTGGGGCTCCCTTGGGCTTCTCTTTCTGATTGCAGTGTGAGAGGTTTGTCAGCTTTTTGGTGGTATGCTAAGATTCTTAAGAAGATTCAGATTCCCCTCGATGTAGGGATTGCCACCAACTTGGATGGCTTTAACAGAGGAATTAGACCAATTCACAGAGGATCCGTTTCTCTTCTCCCTCCCCTCTCAGGGGCCAGGTGCTTCTCACTTGCTGGGAATGGCAAGGGGGAAGAGTGTGGCTGTAGCTGCTGATCCTGCTTGAGAGGCATCTGCTTTGTCCCATGAGGACCAGATGCTTCCCTGGGTGGCTCTTTGGCCTGATTCAGCTGAGCTCCTGAATCTATTCCGATACTAAATGGCACAAAGGCTGTGCATCTGAAGAGCATCTGCTGCAGCTATATTTTTATACTTTAGCATTGCTATATTTGTTGTAACAACAACACATATCAGTTGACGCACAACAGCATTTCCCTTTTTGAAGCAAAATGGCTTTTGCATGCACCCAAGCTGCTTAGAGCACGGGTCGGCAAACTAAGGCCCACGGGCCAGATCAGGCCTAATTGCCTTCTAGATCCGGCCCACGGACAGTCCGGGAATCACCGCGTGGATCGCCAGCGCGTGGATTGCCAGTGCATGCATTCTTTCCCTCTCCCTCATACCATGGTGCTTTTCTCCTCAGGGACAGAGCAATCTTGTCCCACGCTGGGTGCCGTCGACGGCGGGAGTTGGCATGGCGGTGCTGTGTGACGCCAGCTGCCTGCTGCTGCGTTTTCCTTCCTTCTCTGCGCCCCTTTTCCACGCTGCTTCCTTGCACGCTTTCTTTGTTGCCACCTGCCTGCCTGCCTGCCTGCCTCCTTCATTCCTCCCATGGAGTTCAGGTGGGTTGTTGCAGTGGCCGTGGCTGCCACTTGCGGGTTGGCGGGCGGTTCCCTTACTTCCATCCATGGCTCCTCCACCGGAGCTGCTGTTTCTGTCTTTGCTGGCCAACATAGCTTCCTACCCCACCACAGTGCCTGGCTGGCTGGAGAAGCCCAACTGTGGCTATTGGGATGACAACTGGGACAAGTAAAGTGAAGCATCTTCAGACCTCTTTGCGGGTGGGCGAAAATTGTTCACACACCCCCTCCAAATATAGTCCAGTCCCCCACAAGGTCTGAGTGACAGTGGACCGGCCCCCTGCTGAAAAAGTTTGCTGACCCCTGGCTTAGAACAATGGCTACTCCGTGTCCAGTGTCGATGAAGCTCGTGTGTTGCCTTCCAGATGTTATGGCCACTGCGCTCTGGATGTGCCTCCTGGGCCTCTCGGTGGCAGCTGGGCAACGACTTCCTCTCCATTCACGTCGCTGCAGCAGTTACGACCAGAAAATTTTGAGTCCAGGAAGAGCTGCTTTCAACTCCTCCAAGTCCTCCTGCAAATCCGCAGGCTTAAGCCGGGAGCTTCCAGCAGGTTGTTCTCGCCCAGCTGCACCACCATTGCCGCAGGCGTGCCTTCCGCAGACACCTTCACCCGCACCATTGGGAAAAGCTTCTCCCAACGCATTCCTCATCTGGGCACCCAAGAGACGCTCACATGGTCAGGGAGCCCTAGCCTGTGTCCGAATCCAGATTCCGCCGCCTTCTTGCCGGCTGAGTGGACAGTGCTGTGCCCGACTATCCAGACATGCAGGGTAGGCAGACCTAGGAATGAACAAAACAATATTAGCAACTGCACCTCAACACCGCTTCTGAACACAACCCTTGTATGCTTCAGATTTCCAGCGGCCCAGATCCTTAATCCTGTCGATGGACAGGCCCCAATGTGTAGCGGTGGTAGCTGTCCCAATTCGGAAGGAATGAGGTGCAAACTTGCTGGTCGACAGGCCGCATGCTGCGATTGCCTTACGCATAACTGCAGCAAATTGATGCCTCCTTAACAAGGACCCATCCTCATGAACCAGAAAGGGACCATCCCCAGACGGGTGAAGTGACAGATATTTCTTGGCATCCTTAACTGGACAAGGGCCGGGCTTACCAGTGGCAGGCAGCGGCAAGCTCCGAAAACTCAAGGGGCTGAAGCCCCATGGGGCAAAACCCCCTTGGGGGTGAAGGGAAAGGCAAGGGAGGGGGGAATTAATTGGGAGGGAGTAAACGACTAAAGGGGAAAACAAGGAAAAGAAGGGAATAATAGAAACAGATCACCAAGCGGAATCATCGAAGGTAGATCAGATCTCTCTTTCAGCTTGCAGCGGACATGTTGCTGGTGTTGCAATGCATGCACCAAAAGAGGAAGGTCATGTGCATGGGTATATATAGGTCCCTTGATAAGTTTAGCCTGCGTCCCATTGGCCCAATTAAACCCTGCATCAAGGGACTTACCAATTGGGTGTTGTGGCTATCCAATCTTACCCACCCACAACACAGGGTTTGGTTGCCAGGTCTCACCGCAACACCCGATTTGAGAAATACTCAAATGAACCATATGGCAGAAAGGAAGTCCATGTCTATGTACACTAAGAGCTCATTTGAACACACAAGTGTGAGGGGAGCTTCTTTTTCTTCTTCTTCTTCTTTGGCGATCACTCGTAGCCGAGTAAGATTGTCTTCCATAAACACAAGGTTGGGTTTTTGGAAGACACCTGTGCGTGAATTTATTTTATGTTTGTAGATCAGTGCACGCTGACCAGCGCACAGTCTTTGCAAGGTTCTGTTCTGATGGCATGAAGTAGTCACGACAAACTGGTAGATTCCTGCCTGCTGCAGCCTCCATCCGCCTTTACAGCCGTTGTAACATACCGCTTGTTATCATCCGCTTGTTCTGCCGTTGAGGACTTCTTGGATCATTCTTTGTCTAGCTCCTTCCCTTTGACCTTACCGTAGGAACATACAAGCCCACTCACCACGACAAGGTGATGATCCAGCAAGTAGGAGCAGGGGTCTCCTAACAACTCTCAGCATGCTTAAGAAACTTCAGCACCTGGGACACTCTGAGGGAAGCCTTGACTGTCCAAGTGTCATAATAGTGTTTCAGATGTATACTGTGGGTGGCCAGACAGACAGATGGTGAAAGGTTTTTCTCTCTCCTGCTGCTACAATATAGATGGCATGGAACTGAAAAGGAAACAACATGCTGTCATGTTCTGAACCCTGGAAATGTCAGACAAATAGCATGGGCATATTTTATAGCCCAGTAGTTTACTCCAGTTATGCAGACTTCATCGCCAAAAGCATGTGCAGGCCAGCATTGGCGCCCCACTTGAGAGCCATAATATATTGCTCAGATTACAGGAGATAAGCAGCGTTGCTTCAGTCTTGGAGATGGGAAATCAGACCGGCTACAATAACAGAAGCTACTCTCTTATATCATCAGCTGGTTGACACCTGAATGGTGTGTTTAGGCTGCTCTTGTATTTGCAGCTTCATTGCAGAGGGGCTATTGAATTTCTCATGTGGTTAGAATACAAAACGCTGATGGGAATGGCTCACAATTGGAAGCCTGGTTCCTTAGCTTCATTTTATCTGCCCACATAAAGCCCTTTTGAAGGCTTTCCAAATAAAAAAAGCGTGTATTGATCAAAGGGTATTGAATGGCACTGTGAGTTAGGTCAGTTGGGCTTGGTTGCGACAGTGTTGCAGCAATCTGGCAGAATGAGATCCGAGAGGCCTGACCTCTAGACTGCCAGAGGTTAATGTGCCTTGTAATTGGTATTTATTGAATGAAAGTTGTTCAGAGTATAAAGGTGTTCACTGATGGCCCAGTGAGTTAAAATCCTGCTGTTTGGGGTGATCTGCTCACGTCTTCAACAGTTGCCCTTGGCTTTCTATATGAGTAGTAGATCCCCATCTTCTGATTCCGCGGCCTGTTTTTTTATTTCACCTCTCATGATCCCAAATCTTTGGACTAATTTTCATGCTGCTATATGGGGAAGGGCTCAGTGTTGGAGCACATGCTTCGCACCCAACAGGTCCCAGGTTCGAATAGCATAGTTCAAGCCTTGTTGTCTCTGGGTGTGGCTGGATATGACTCCTACTAGACAGACTTGGTACTAGGCAGCTTTCTATGTTCAATAAGAAGAAAAGCATTGGGTGTTTTTTCACATTTTCCTTTTATAATGGATTCACTACCTTTTACAGTCTATGAAATTTCACACTAGAAAGCCCCACCTGGGGGAAATTATTACTAGAAATTGCCTACCCAGAGATATTTCTTTAAAAAATGATATAAACTCTCTTTTAATCCACCAAGCTGTATTATTCCTGCAGCTCCTTGGATTTTGCTCCTCATAATTTGTGAAAAGATAATGAGAAACTGTTGTAGAACATATGTTTGGACTAGGACCTGTTTGAAATGTGTGTTGTAGCTCATATATTAAGGCAGGAACAAGGACACAGCCTTGGAATAATTGAGCCTGAAACTCCTTCCCTGGTTTTGATTAACATGAACAAAACGAAGCCTTAATGGTCAAAGCCCAATGCCTTTTCTAATTAATCACAGGCTGACTAAAAACAATGCTTTGGACCATTACCTTTGTACCATTAGCTCTAAAGGAAGGGACTCGCCAAGGGCCTCTGTCAGATCAGGAGCTGGAAGATCTGCGTGAGTTTATAGACAAGAACCTCAAGAGGGGGTTCATCAGAGAAAGCAAGGCAGCGGGGGGGCAGCTCGGTCTTCTGGGTGGCCAAGAAAGACACGCCACAGCGCCGTCTGGTGGTGGATTTTAGGCGCCTGAACAACATGACAGAACCGGTGGCTTTCCCAATGCCCAGAGTGGACGATCTGCTGACAGCGGCACGCAGGGGCAAGATCTTCACCAAGCTCGACCTGAGGGGGGCGTACAACTTGATCAGGATCCGGGAAGGCGATGAGTGGAAGACCACGATGTTCACGCCTCTGGGCTCTTTTGAATATCTGGTGATGCCCTTCGGTTTGCAAGGGGGCTCAGCATGCTTCCAGGCCTTCATGCACCACGTCCTGGGGTCCCTCCTCTTCAAAAACTGCTTGGTCTTCCTAGATGACATCCTCATATACTCCAAGGACCCCGAGCAGCATGTAAAGGATGTCAGGGAGGTGTTGCAGCGCCTGAAGGAGCACCACCTGTATGTGAAGCTAGAGAAGTGTAAGTTTCACACCAAAGAGGTGGACTTCCTGGGCTACAAGCTGTCAGACAAGGGGCTAGCAATGGACAAGGACAAGGTGCAGGCCATCCTGGACTGGCACAGCCCCAGGACGCGCAAAGATGCCCAACGCCTACTAGGCTTCGCCAACTTCTACAGGAAGTTCATCAAGAACTTCTCGCGGGTTACGGCTCCCATCACGGACTGCCTGAGAGGCAAGCAGAAGTTCAGGTGGACACAGGAGGCGCAAGCAGCGTTCGAAAGCCTCAAGAGGGTGTTCGCTTCAGACCAGAACCTGTTCCACGTGGTGCAGGATGCGCCCCTACGCGTGGAAACCGACGCTTCAGACCGGGCTTTGGGAGCGATCCTGTTGCAACTGGATGCCAACCCTGTGCCTTTTTCTCCAGGAAGCTGACACAGCCAGAACGCAACTACACGGTGTTTGATAAGGAACTTCTCGCGATCCATGCTGCGTTTAAACACTGGAGACATTTCCTGGTGGGCGCCAAGCACCCCATTCAGGTGTGCACGGACCACAAGAACCTGGAGTTCTGGAGAACAGCCAGGGTGCTCAACCAGCGGCAGATACGGTGGGCAGAGTTCTTCTCGCACTTCAACTTCTCCATCCACTACATACCGGGGGAGCAGAATGTCAGGGCGGATGCCCTCTCCCGCAAGCCAGAGTACATGGAGGAGGAGTTGCCACCAGCACCCCGGCACATTTCCCCCCCATCAGCATGGTCCTGCGGAGCAGCAGTGGTGAGCGAGGCAGAACTCACAGCACTGACGGCAGCAGATGAGTTCGCCACCCGCATCTTCAGAGATCTGCGAGGGGGGAGGGAGCACGCTAAAGACTTTGAGGAAAGGAGGGGGTTGCTTTTTTACAGGGGAGCCCTGTACCTGCCCACCGCCCAGATCAGAGGTAAGGTCCTTAAGCAGATGCACGACAACCCAACGGCGGGTCATTTTGGAAGGGACAAAACCACTCACTTAGTCATGAGACACTTCTGGTGGCCAGGGGTGCGGGAGGATGTTCGGGACTATGTTAGGGGCTGTGACACCTGCCAGCGAGCAAAGGTGGTCAGGGCACCACCAGCAGGGTTGCTGGAGCCATTAGCCACACCGCACAGGCCGTGGGAAGTGGTGTCCATGGACTTCATCACAGACCTGCCGTCGTCCAGGGGCAAGACCGCAGTGTTGGTGGTGGTGGACCTCATGTCCAAAATGTGCCACTTTATACCGTGTGCCAGGGCGGTCTCTGCAGAAGAGACAGCCAAACTGTTTGTTGACCACGTATTCAGACTGCATGGCCTACCTTTAAGAGTTATTTCGGATCGAGGCCGCCAATTTGTTTCCAGGTTCTGGAGGCGGCTCATGAACCTCCTGCAGGTGGAGGTCAGCTTGTCGACGGCTCGGCACCCGCAGACCAATGGACAGGCGGAGAGGGTCAACGCCATTCTGCAGCAGTACCTGAGATGCTACGTCAGCCAGAGACAAACGGACTGGGTGGATCGCCTGCCACTGGCAGAATTTGCCTACAACAATGCAGTGCACGTCTCCACAGGGGTGTCGCCCTTTAAGGCCAACTACGGGCGCGACCTCAGATCCTTCCCGGAGAGGGAGGGGGAGGAGGAGGAGGAGGGCCCACAGGCAGAGGATTGGGCAGAGGAACTGGAGACGGTGCACCAGCAGCTCAGAGAACACTTGGAGAGGGCCAAGGAAGCGTACAAGAAGGGGGCAGATCGCCACAGGCGACCGGGGGAGGTCATCAGGGTAGGGGACAAGGTTTGGTTGTCCTCGGAGGGCCTTCCCACCAGAGGGAGGTGCAAGAAGCTGGCACCCAGAAGGTTGGGCCCCTTCACGGTCACGCAGCAGGTAAACCCGGTGGCATTCAGGCTGGCACTGCCAGAGGACATGAGGGTGCACCCAGTGTTTCATAGATCGCTGCTGTCTCCGTACAGGGAAAGTAGCAGGTTCCGAGGCAGCGCACAGCCCCCCGAGGGAGGGGGGGAGAGTGGACCACTCAATGAAGCAACGGCCATCCTTGATTCACGAAGGGGGGTGGGGGGCCTGGAGTACCTCATGGCACGGGAGGACGCCCCGCCATCCCAAAATGAGTGGGTCCCAGCCACCCAGATACAGGAGGACTTCTTAGTGGAAGAATTCCATGCCCTCTTCCCACACAGGCCCAAGCCCTGGCACATGGAACGGGAGTGGGAGGAGGAGGAAGCACAGGAGGGGGGAAGCAGTTCACCATGGAGATGGGAAGCAGAGTTTGAGGACACGGAGGAGGAGATATGGGCATCTCCGAGGTCCATTCAGTAAGGAGAAGAGGTGGACTGGCAGCAGATTTTCACCCCCACCAGCTCTGAGGCCACGGACTTTTTGGGCTTTCCCTCTTCCCAGGAGGAAGGAGGGGGCCAACGGGACTGGGGGGAGGTGTTCACACCAACCGGCTCGGACAGCACGGAGTTTTTAGGCTTTCAGTCACCACCGACACCCGTGCAGCCTCTCGGGAGGGGAGAAGGGGGGCCTGGGAGGGGGGTGGATGTGAGGGGCAAGGGATATCGCGAAGCCCCTCCCCTCCTGAGTTCCAGCCCAGCCCCGAGCGAGGCTGAAAAGAGGGAAAGCTCCAGCTCAAGTGGGGAAACAGGAAGTGGTGTCCAAGGCTCTGGCAGGGTAGAAGAGCCATCGTCCCAGGTGGGACAGGAAGGGGGAAGGAAGGGGGGCAGACCAGTCCCCCCAACTCCGGAACTGCGCAGAAAGCGTCGGGGGAAGAGGATGGGTCTCCCCAAGTTGTTATGCTGGCGCAAGACGCGCCAAAAGCCACTTGGAGGTTCTGATTCAAGCTGAACAGATGTGTCTTTGTAAATAGCACTGCCATCAGCACTGTAAATACTCAGCACCAATAAAAGATAAAATGCAGAGCTGTGTAGAGTCGTTACTCTGAAGTAGCCTACTCCGGCCACCGTGACAGCCTCCTATATGGAATATGTTGCCATGGGCACCCAGGGCAGCCATTCACCACCCTCTCGGTTTCAACGTGCAGCAATACAGGCATGTGTGTGTTTATTAATGAAGAGTTAGCTTGATGTGCGGATTGGTGGCCATGATTATTCCTATTAATGCAACATTACATCATCTTTGGAAATAATATGACAAAGCCCAGCCCTTCTTTCAGTCAATTAGCATTTCTCCTGCGGATTATGACAGCAGGTGGGGGTTCAGATGGGATGTGAAATAGTGAGATCATTATTGGCAAGGCAATGGTGTATGCCTTTCAAAAAAGAGGAAGATGATAGGGCTGCTGATTCCTCCCCCCCCCCTCAGCTGATATTTTTAGGTGACACAATTCCCATTTCAATGGCTGGTATCAATTGTAACCCTTTGGAAAGGAGCACCATCCATGTGCCATCTGCCTGAGAGATGCAGCAGATGCACAATTGATAGTCATTGCAGAGCTGCACTTGCTTTTTTGCAAAAAGGGAAGGCTGAAATTTATGTATGCATTGTAAGTCTCAGTGTGCATCTGAGTCATTGCTTCACATAGTCTTTGTCTGCAGAATTGCTACCTTTCCTAGCATTATGGAACACGGCGGGTCACGGCGGCTTTGGCGGTCACTTGGCTGCAGTGATAAAAACAGCATTTAGGTACAATTAATTGCTTTTAATATCTACTAAAACTTCATCACCAACCAGTGAAAGTTCCCTCCCTCTGCTCTCTCACACCTGTTACTTGTGAGATAGGAATTTAATCATAGAATCATAGAGTTGGAAGAGACCACAAGGGCCATCCAGTCCAACCCCCTGCCAAGCAGGAAACACCATCAAAGCATTCCTCTGCTTAAAGACCTCCAAAGAAGGAGACTCCACCACACTTCTTGGCAGCAAATTCCACTGTCAAACAGCTCTTACTGTCAGGAAGTTCTTCCTAATGTTTAGGTGGAATCTTCTTTCTTGCAAATGAATTGATTGTACAGCAGCTGCCAAGACCACAGATTTCCAAATCAGGACTTTTGATTCTTCACTTCTAAAGGCAGAGCTCAGGTATCTGAGGTGTTGGGCCGGCAAGATCGAACTGCATGCATTAAAGAAGGTGGAGAGGCCTTTAGTGTGAAGGTTTCTGCATCACACCTTTGTCATGGGTACCTGCACTAGTGCGATGGGGAGCCTGAAGCCTCCTTCCCTGTTAGCCCACAACGCAGCGTCAACAGGTTCAGAGAGGGTGGCCTGTGTTTAGAAACAAAAACTGCACGTCCATGCCCAGAGTTGTCACACTCTTCCTTTTTCTAGGCAGCCTTTGGTGACTTGCCCATCCCACAGAATCGGGGCAGATGATTACTATACGCTTGAAGGGATCATGCAAACCTCTCTCGAGTCTGGGGTCAGTGAACTGTGGATTGCAATGTTTGGCAGTGTTATTGCATTTGCTTTGAGAGCCCAAGCATGTCCTGATAATTCAATCTGTCTCCCAGCTGCACAACATGTGAGAGAGGCCTGTTGTGCCTTTTTGGCAGCTCAGTCTTTCCCATTTATTGCCAGTGTCCCCTGCCTGCCTGCCTGCCTGGACCCTTTTGAATATTATTGATTGTTTTTAATCAAACCATTCCTTGAGACAGCCTGTTTCCTTTCTATCACTCGGCCTTGATAGTGATAGGGTTCTTCCAGATAACCTACTCACTAACTAAGCACTCATCCTGATTTTCTTGCACAGAGCTTACACAGTTAGACTGTGCCTGGCCTTTATTGAGCATTTGTTCTTTTTTATTTGTGAGGTGGTTATATGATAATGAGCATCTACCCTTTTGCTTGCAAGGTTTTTATATAGCTTCCCAGTGAAAATAATTTATTACGGTCGGAGACCGTCATATAAAACACACTTGGGGGTACAATCCCCAAAGGAACACAAACACTGAAAACCAGTAAATTTGAAATTTACATGAAAATTGATTTGTAATACTGCTCATTGCTGTTTTGTATTTTATATTTTTATTATTTTGCTCTGGGTTTTGCTTGTTTGTTCTGTTCTGTTCTGTTCTTAATTATTTTACGATCTTATTCTTTCTTTTGATAGATACATTGAGGGTCTGGAAAGGCAGAATGAAAATATATTCTATAATAAACTAAAGTAAACAAGCAAATGCTGACAATAGGGCATTGCCCTGTGTCCAAGGAGACCTATTGCCTGAAAAGGAGGCCTAGACATGTGTCAAAGGGAGATAATATCACCAGGGATTGACAGTGTGCCCAAGGCGACTTAGGTTGAATCCTATAACACTCCCCTGGGAGTAAGCCCCATGGGGCTAAATGGGACTGACTTCTGAGTAGTCGTGTATAGGATTGCCCTGTTAATCATTTCATGGCGGGGTTTCTTGTTCAGCAGCTCTGGCCATATAACCCTATATACATTACTAAACCCAATCAAGTTGATTCCTTTAAGTCTCCTTCCGTTTATTTCCTGGAATCATTATTTCTGGAAAGAACAGTAGAAAGAGAACTATGGCAAAATTCTCCTTGTTCTGTTATGATGAAGATGACGAAGGAAAGAAATGAACAGGACACTTGCAGCAACTTATTAAGCTGGTGGGTAATATCAAGAACTATTTGTAGAACTTAATACATCTGTGGCTAAAGTAATGAAGACATGGCAGGTTGAAATCAATTCTTATTGATTATAGCTTGGACTGGAGAGCTGCAAAATACAATCCAATTCCTTCATTCTCATTAGGGAGTGTCAAGAGGTGAGCTGGAAACCATTTGTGGTAAATTCTGCAAGTTGTCCTAGATATATATATATATATTTAAGGAAATAAAGCAGTGGCAAGACAACTATAACTGTTTGTCCTGTATGGCTCACTGCCCACCTTATTGGCCTCCTTAGCCATTAATGAATGATAGGGCTGTTTCACACATTAATGGAGCAGGTTGTTCCCAAGGGGACACGCAAAAGGGAACCCCAACAAGGGGTGGATGGATCTGCCTATTTCCGTTCTCAGGGTTTCTCATTTTATCTCTCTTCAAATCTTCACATTTGTACAGCAATGTGCATTTTTTTAAAAAAGGCTCATGAAAATTCATCAGCATTTTAGTTTGATTTTTCCTAATGAATATATTTTTGTGTGTAATTTTGTCATATGTATACATTTTTTGCAGAGCAATTTCCCCTAATACAGTGCATTTTGTATGCTATTTTCACTAATATGCACGTTCCCCTACCGTATGCATTTTTGTACACGTAACTTGGTTGTACAAAAACTGCACTGCAAAATTCAGAGAAGTGAGACTTGGGAAGGATGGCTGTGTTTCATAAGCCCATAAGCATGGGCCAGGGTTCATGGCAGAAGGTGGGCAATGACAGGTGTCTTTGTGCCATTTCCACCTGTACAATCTCTCTCTCTCTCTCTCTCTCTCTCTCTCTCTCTCTCTCATTGTAAAGGGTCCATGTTTGGGGCTTTCCACTTTTCTCGGAAACCCCTTGACCGATTGCGTTGAAATTTTGACACAACGTTCCATGCGATGTCGGAGTGTTTGCATATACATATATTATACATACATCATACCTGACGCAGGTAAAATCAAAGTTTTTGGAAAAACCAGACAAAAAACAACAGAAAAGGTTGCAAAACATCGCCCTCTGGTGACGACTACACTGGTACTGCAGCTATAAAACCTTCCACGCCTCGACACCAGGCCGCGCCCAACAGTCACAACTGCCAACGGAACCGAGCCCCAAGAGGCAGCCCGCCCAGGAGGCCAAACCGCTGACGGACCTTACGGCCCAAAAAACGCACCCTCGGACCAACCCTGTCACTAACGGAACAGCAAAAACCCAATGCCCCAAGGCCAGGCTGGAACCCACAACCACAGCCTCCAACAGACCACACGCCCTGAGGTCAGACCGGGCCAACCATACTCAGCAAACCAGTAGATAAGAGACCCGAGAGGCACCCCGCCCCCAACGTAATTGAACCAAAAATTTTGACAGGACCTTTCAAAGGTGAAGATGTCCTCATTCCACGCATTCCTGTCATTCCTAAAGATATACCATTTGTTGTAGTTCAACAACATCTGGAAGGTGATCACGAGTCTTTCAGGAAGTACAGGCTCTTGCGAAGGCTGAAGAGTGCAGACTACCAGAGAGATGATTTGTCGAATTTAAGAAAGGACACAAGCACCCCTTGGCCCACCTTGAAATTTAAGCATGTACATGAAATGATTTCTACCACCAACCCATTAGAATTTAACCAAGGTTTTCTCTTGTCTTTGAAAAATTTCAAATGCAATTTCTTTTCCTGTTAATAGAGAATGGTCTGGAGGAGAGTGGTAAAAAATGTTGGCACAACACTCTTGGCAGTTGTGTTCAACCAAGAGTGAAAGTTGATTAGAAGATGGGAGTCCATTGCAAAACTAGACAAAGCCTTCTCACCATATTGGAGCTGATGAAGGGAAGACGGTGTGGCAATTTGAATTGCAAATTGACAATCTTCCCATTGCTCTTGGCAGACGTGAATTCAATATGCCCCACGAAGCAACTGCTGTTCAATATGCAGCTTCACACCATAGAGGGCTTCTTTTGGCAGTGAATAAAAGAAGTGGTACCACTGGGTGCCTTTTTGCCAAGTCCAATAAACCCTGGGATTATTAGTCTCCTGGCTTCCACAACTGGGCCAACTCAAAACCATATGGTTCCTCTTCTTAAGCATTGCCTTCCGAAAGCAATCACCTCCTTTCGCTCTCTCTTCCTTCCTCACTTCATATGCTTGAGAGGGCCAGAGCCATGATGAGCAAGAACCATAAATATGGAAGAGGCAGGAAACTTTATGTCTCCCCATGGCCTGCTCCATCTGGCGGGAGGAGATCAGAATCGGGCTTGGGTGGTCCTTATACCTTCCCCTCTCCTGTTATCGTCCTGCCTTCCAGTTATATTTATGGAATTAGAGTCCAGTAAGACACACTCATTTGGTTTATTTATGTGTACAGAAGGAGACTCTAAGAGGTGTTCCAGGCTATGCTAATTATATTCCCACTTGCCAATCTTATAAAGCACAAACTGCAAATTAACTGTTTGTGCCTGGAGGACTAGCAGCTATTTTCTAAAGTGTTTTCTTTCTTTAAAAATGGTAAGGGCTTTCAGGAAGCTTTTCCCTGTAAAACCGGAACAGGCAAACTTTTGGCTTGTTGGATCTACTTCATTTTTCTATGAAGGCCCCAAGATCTATTACAAGGTGCAACATACATAACATTTAAATTAAAGAACAAAGTGCATCTGAGCCAGGGGTGCTGGCTCCTGGGGGTGAGGCCTTTTGGGCCCCCTGTATTTTGGGGAAAGAGGGCTCTCCTCCATGTCCAAAAAACATGGAGGCGAATCTCCAGTGGCTGGCTCCTCCTCCTCCTCCTCTTCCTGCCATGGAGGGGAAGGAGGCTTGAAGCAGCCTCCCACCAGCAGCGGCGCCAAGAGGAGGTGGAGGCGGAGCCACCAGCCATGGAAGCCCTGCAGCTGCCACATTCGGCTCTGGCGTAGGAGAGGTGGGCGCTTGGCTGGGGGAGGCAGCTGAGGGAGGGAAGAAGGCAGGCAAGCAAGCGCCCTTGCCGTGCTGCCGCCGCTGCCTCCAACAACCTGCACTCGCTGCGCCTGCCTTGGCGCTTGCCATCCCAACCTCCCTGGCTTCGAAGGAATGTGGCATGCTGAGCCCCCTCCCCAAAATGTTTTGTCCCACTTGGCGCTTCTGGGCTAAGCATCTGATCAGAGCTACTGTTACAGTGGTACCTCAGTTTATGAACACAATTGGTTCCGGAAGTCTGTTCATAAACTGAAGTGTTCATAAACTGAAGCGAACTTTCCCATTGAAAGTAATGGAAAGTGGATTAATCTGTTCCAGACAGTCCGCGGAGTACTTAAACTGAAGCGTTCATAAACTGAAGCGAACTTTCCCATTGAAAGTACAGTGGAACCTCGGTTTATGAACACCTCGGTTTATGAATTTTCGGTTTATGAACACCGCGGACCCATCTGGAACGGATTAATTCACTTTCCATTACTTTTAATGGGAAAGTTCGCTTCAGTTTATGAACGCTTCAGTTTATGAACAGACTTCCGGAACCAATTACACCCATGTTTCAGTTTATGAACGCTTCAGTTTAAGTACTTCACGGACCCGTCTGGAACGGATTAATCCACTTTCCATTACTTTCAATGGAAAAGTTCGCTTCAGTTTATGAACGGTTACTCCGCGGACCGTCTGGAACGGATTAATCCACGTTCCATTACTTTCAATGGGAAAGTTCGCTTCAGTTTATGAACGCTTCAGTTTATGAACAGACTTCCGGAACCAATTGTGTTCATAAACCAAGGTACCACTGTAATGGAAAGAGGATTAATCTGTTCCAGACAGTCCGCGGAGTACTTAAACTGAAGCGTTCATAAACTGAAGCAAACTTTCCCATTGAAAGTAATGGAAAGTGGATTAATCCGTTCCAGACGGGTCCACAGAGTACTTAAACTGAAGCGTTCATAAACTGAAGCAAACTTTCCCATTGAAAGTAATGGAAAATGAATTAATCCGTTCCAGATGGGTCCGCGGCGTTCATAAGCCGAAAATTCATAAACCGAGGTGTTCATAAACCGAGGTTCCACTGTACATCCAATGTCCTTATGTTCAAGGATGGAACATGGTAGCCTGGAATTGGAAGAATTGAGATACGATTCCCCTTAATCAATGGCTTGACAACATGACAACATTGGCAACATATCAATGGACAGCTTGCAGACACAGACTTTCTTTGGATAAATACAATGATACAGTGGTACCTAGGTTTGCAACCGCAATCCGTTCCACGGAGGTGGTCGCTCGCCGAAGGCACGCTTCTGTGCACGTGCACGCTGCACAGATCGATTCTGCACATACGTGAGCTGCGCAGATTGTGTCTGCGCATCCGATGCCACAGAACCTGGATGTAAACACTTCCGGGTCCATGGCGGTCGCTTCCCAAAGCGGTCCCTCGCTGAGGTAGGCGTAATCCGAGGTTTGACTGTATTTGGAATGAGTTTGCACAGAATATATTAGGTTATTGACAATTATATGTGTATTAGGATAATAAGAATATCCACATCTGTATATTAATATATGGTAATGTAACAGTATTTTTTCTTTTTCTTTTTAAATTCTCACTCTTTTTTGTCCTACTCTATAAAAAAAAGGAAAAAAATTGTTCCAGGCTTGAACGCTGACAGTGAAAACAGACTTGCTATCTGTTCACCTTTACACAGCCTGTGACTGTTAAAAAATGAACTCTGTGTCACTCAGGTGTTGCGGAAGTCTCTTAAATGTAACAAGAGAGATGCCCCTGTTCAGTCTCTCTGATTTCACTTCATCTATTTCAATCTTAACATTAATAAATAAAACCTATTTTAAAACTTGAAATCCTGTTATTTCATTATGATTCATACAACAGCATTTTTCCTGTTTGGGGTGAAAAGCTCATACAAATAATCCCACTTGCATGGTTAACTATGCTGGATATTTTTAGCTACTCCCAGCAGACCTGTGGGATTTGGAGAAGCAGCACCCCTTCAAACACCTTGGCTCCAAATACATCTCTGAGACTATTTCACAGAAGACGTCCAGCAGTGGCCACAACATTTGTGAAAAGGGAGCGGGTCCCCCCCCCCACCCTTTTTGGAGTAGCATCCTCTTTTCAGACAAGCTTGTTTGCTCATGCCTTATTTATGCTGTGCCATTTATGGAAACTCCAGGGTATTCCTCCCCTCCTCACCCATTTGCATTATGTCCTCAAACAAAGTGGTTCTGGAAGGAATGTTCAAAACATTTGCTAGTGCAGGAAATGGAACAGGGAGTCAAAGTCATCGGGGAACAGCCTCCCACCCCACAGTGAGCAGGATGAAATAATCTCATGCAGACTTTCTTGTTCGCTTCCTCCGTCGTTCGCCGAGGATGTTGTATAGTAAAGACTGCATTTTGTAAAATATTTGTTGAACGCCTCGTAACATTGGCCTGCCAGACTCTCTGATGTGATGTCACTGCATCTTGGTGGCAAAGTCAGTTCACCGGGCAAAAGGGAAAGCACCAGGTGCGAAAGAGGGCAGAGCTCTTGTCATTTATGTAATAGGGAAAACACCTACTGGGTGGTTCCTCTGACCCCAAGTGGCAGCAGCTCTCCAAGGTCTCAGGCAGAGACCTTTCCCACTCCCTGCTACCCAGTCCTTTTAACAGGAAAGCCAAGCCCTGTTTCTGGACCTAGGGATGGGGAGGAATTCTGTTCAGTTTGCATGTTAATGAGAATCTCCCTAATGTGCAGCTTTTGAAGCAAGCGATTCAACAACTAAAATGCAGAAGTGACCTCCTTGGGGCACAAGCCTGGGCAGTGTGTCTGGAGGTCCTGGGCTGCCCAGATGACATTTCCCCCCTCATGTAGTCCAACGGAAAGCAGAGCAAGATGTTTGGCACCAGTTTGCCTGCAGGAGTTGCTGGAAGGAGGCGTGCAAGGCGCCATCCAAATGCCTTAGGGACCACACTCTGGATTTCTGTTATAAATCTTTCCAATGTATTTTCTATCAATTAAAAATTTGGTGTGGTGCAAGCAATTTTTTATTCTGAAAGTGTGACCCAGGGAAAAAGTTTGAGAACCACTGTGAGAGTGTCGAGGTGGACTCTGCATGCCTTTGTCATTCCTGTTTTGCTTCATGTGCAACCATGAACAATGGCCTTGTCCTCGTTGTTTCATTGCCTCGCTGTAATCCCCAGCACAAACAAGTGGATTTAATGTATCAGCAGTAGAACTCACTTAATCCACAATTCAATCAGCTGTGTGAACTTGGAGCCAATGGGAACAATGCGTTTTTGGTACTTTTATCAATGCAGATTTGACCCTATTGCACACTATTTCATGTAAATATTTTGAGCTGTCAGAGAAACCTTTATTTCAGAATTGTTCAGCTCAATAAACTCATTTACATTGGGTTCAACAGAACTTTTCATTATTCAAGCTGATGTAACAGTGAAGATGGAAATGTATGTATGTATGTATGTATGCATGCATGCATGCATGCATAGGTATGTATAGTGTGATTTCAAAAATGTGTCGTTGCCTGTTGTCAGTGATACAGGATGCATTCAGAAATTGCATTCCTGAGCTTCCAAATAATTACAGCTGTTATCATGGTTTGTGTGACTTGCATAGACTTGAAAATCAGTTTTCACTTTGATTAGAGTGTCCTGGCAAAATAATTCACTGTGATTACAAGCTAGACATGTCTGCCAAGACAACATATATCTCCTATCTCTCCACTACTCCTCTCTTGAGCTCTGAGTGTTTCCCAGGCCAGCCGGGTGTCATCTCTTTGGGAGGTGGAACGGACATGATTTTTTTTTGATATCCAAGGTAATGGAGCCACTTGGAAGCTTAAGAGAGTCTGTGACCCACCTCAGGACACCTCCCGACAGAGGCATAAAGTGAAAGTCTTATAGCTGATGCTAATTCAACTAATAAACACAGCCTTTGGTTAGTGTTCACAGCTGCAAATGCTTCAAATGAACCATCCATTCAAGTATGATTTTCATTTGAAGCAGGATAAAAGCAGCCTCGTTGCAGAAAGTGAAGGTCAATGGAATATCAGATGATCACATTCCGGCCTGAGGAAAACAAGACCTGCAGTGAATAGATTTACAGGCTGCTGGGTATAGGATCTGCAGGGACCATTCTGATACTATAATCTGAGCTCCTGTATAGTACAGGTCATGGTCACTGATTGTGGATAGCATTTATTTAGTAGAGATGAACAGATCAGGCTAACAAGAGAATTTCAAGGCAAACTTTCTTTGACTCTTGGGATGGAGCCTGGCTGTTTTTCTCGTTGCATGTCTAACATGTAGCCAGACCCTCAAGGTGACCTCCACATTTCATTTGGTGCTAAATTATGTTGCTGAAGTCGCTTTGAAGGATCTGAGTAAGGTTTCTCTGTAGCCTGGGAGTTGAGAAGGAACGGTTCACTGTCCTAACTGTTCTTATTGATCAGAGAACATTCCCGATTTTCTTGTACCTTTCTGTGGTAAGTCATTGCGTGTGGAGGTCCCCAAAATCACCCCTCAAATAACTCACCACATAGACAGAATTTTTGTTTAATGGTTTTTGGCATGAATTTGGCCACAACTTTTATTTAATACAAAACATGTGAGTGGTTGCGTAGGCATTGGTTCTCAACTGTCACAGAAATACTAATAACTTGCCTTGTCAACACGGGGAAATCCAACAGGGAGAGACGGGGACCCGGGTGCAATGAACTCTCCCCTCTCCCTTCAGGCTCCCAGAGGCATCAATATGCCGTCCTGGCCCCCTACCTTGGGGTTATGGACACAGCATAGAGCCCCTGTATTCCTGACCAGGATTTCCCCAACCACGCAGGCATAAACTTAGGCCAACATAATCAAACAGACCCTTTAATACAACCAAAATAACCAATGCCTAACCGCCAACCTTAGAAGTTGTGACTATTTGCTATGCAGTAGGCAAAAAACCAGATGGCACCAGCCAATCAGCCAAATGGAAAAAATTCCTACCAGGCCCCTGAATACAGGTGACCCCTGAAGAGGCACAGCAATGTCAACACAGAGGTCTAAAAACAGCAGAGGGAGGGTGGGGATCAGAAACGCAGCTAAAGAGAAAGATAAACCAAGCATTTAGCCATTTATACCCCAGGGGTTGGACTACCACTTGCAACATGCTATTTTGCCCAACAACAGCCCAGGTCCAATCGGGCGGTGGCCACTCATGCCCCCACCTTTGACTCAAGAGTGGTTTGCTAGCCCCCACTGCAAATTGTGCTCTCAATGATAAAGAACCCACATTGTCCTTATTTGTCACTTAGGCAGACTTTGGGGGTGGAGTCAAAAAAAGATTAGTGTAAGTTGCTATAGAATTGTCATTTTTAAAAAATCAGGTTCGGGACTCCTTCCCAGGGTCTCTAGAAGTTAAATGGCTCAGAGGTGTGTGTGTGTGTGTGTGTGTGTGTGTGTGTGTGTGTGTGTGAGAGAGAGAGAGAGAGAGAGAGAGAGAGAGAGAGAGAGAGAGAGAGAGATATTTTTTCTAGTTCATGAATTTAAGTGTGCATGCTTGAACATGGATACACCATGTGGTGCATATCCTGCTATTTTGTATGTGTTGCAGTTAACAAGGTTCCTTTTGACTGTGGACAATTCTGTTTTTCTCTCACATCTTTAAAGGAATACAACAGGCCCCCTCTTTGTTTTTAAAACCATGCAGAATAAATGAATGCCCTATGGAGCAGAAGGACTTGCGCCTCTGGCTGTGTGTAATGGGGGGGGAGTGGGGGTGTCTGGGCAGTGACCCTCAGCGTGAGAAGATGGTTCTTTCTATTTTTCATCTGTTGGTGAAAGTGCCTAATTTTCAGCCTGCACTTCTAGTTTCACACATAAATTAACATTAATATATTGCTGCTGCTGCTGCAAGGCATTCCTCTTCATTTTTACTGGTTCAGGTCTAGGCTACTGTTTGGCATTCTCAGGTTTAATTTTCTGTTTTGGGTATTACCTTAAAGAATAATTTCACCTCTTAAAGGTAAAGGTAAAGGGACCCCTGACCGGTCCAGTCGTGACCGACTCTGGGGTTGCGGCGCTCATCTCGCGTTATTGGCCGAGGGAGCCGGTGTACAGCTTCCGGGTCATGTGGCCAGCATGACAAAGATGCTTCTGGCGAACCAGAGCAGCACACAGAAACACCGTTTACCTTCCCCCTGTAGCGGTTCCTATTTGTCTACTTGCACTTTGACGTGCTTTCGATCTGCTAGGTTGGCCAGAGCTGGGACCGAGCAACAGGAGCTCACCCCGTCACGGGGATTTGAACCTCCGACCTTCTGATCGGCAAGTCCTATGCTTTGTGGGCTTTAAATTAAGTTCCATAGGGCTGCAACCATCCTCCCTTCCACCAGTGGTGTTCTTGTTCCATGTGCCAGCCATGTGCTGCTCCGGGACAGTGCATTCCTTCTCTTCTTCCCCATATTTTGATGCCCCACAAGCAGATGCCAAGCACCCTTTTGCTGCTGAGCATGCTCATTTTGCACTGGGCAGTTTTGCGAGTGTGGGCATGGGGCTTTATAGTCCAGAGCATTAGGAGGGCACTGTGTTGGCTCTCTGATATTGCAGCAGGTTGGGGTGGGCTTTCCAGGGAGGAGTGATCTACCTTCATCCCAAGAAGGTCAACGGTATGGAACGTAAATTCTGCAGTGAAACCACATCTGAGTCTCTCTCCCAGAACGCTTAGGTGAAGCCTCCCCCCCCCCTCATTTCCTTCAAATCCCTCCTTAATACCTGCCTGTTTAATTAAGGTTGACCTCCTAGCGTTCATTCCCAGCCATGTCCAAGTTGTGCACAGTCATCACTTTGGTCTTTTCTTTCCTATTGTAGTGGGATATGGCCTGTAGCAGGATAGGGGTTCGTCTGCCTCACTTTTTAGTAGATGGAGAGCTACTGACAGCAGAGTATAAGTGGTCTGTACACAGAGAGGTTTTAGGATGTTTAAAACACAGGAAATGAAAGGAACAAGGAGTTGACAGTAAGAACAGAATCATAGAGTTGGAAGAGACCACAAGGGCCATCCAGTCCAACCCCCTGCCAAGCAGGAAACACCATCAAAGCATTCTTGACATATGGCTGTCAAGCCTCTGCTTAAAAACCTCCAAAGAAGGAGAGTCCACCACACTCCTTGGCAGCAAATTCCACTGTCAAACAGCTCTTACTGTCAGGAAGTTCTTCCTAATGTTGAGGTGGAATCTTCTTTCTTGCAGTTTGAATCCATTGCTCCGTGTCCGCTTCTCAGGAGCAGCAGGAGACTTTGCTGGTTTGTTTGCTGCAATATCTCAAGGACTGCCTCCTTCCCTATGAACTTACCCGGACCCTGGGATCATCCTCTGAGGCCCTTCTTCGTGTGCCGCCTCCTCACGAGGTCCGGAGGGCGGCAACACAAGAATGGGGCCTTTTCTGCAGTGGCTCCCTGTCTGTGGAAGACTCTTCCCAGGGATGTCTGGCTGTCACATTCATTATACACTTTTAGGCACCAAGCAAAAACATTCCCCTTTAACCAGGCCTTTGACTGATTGACATCCAATGCCCTTAAAATTTTTTTGGGTGTGTGTGTGTGTGTGTGGTTATTGGGCTATTCTTGTTTTTATATTGTGAATTTATCCTGTGAACCACCCGGAGACCTGGGGGTATAGGGCAGTATACAAATTTAATAAATAATAATAATAATATAATAATAATAAGAAACTTATTAAAAGTCTTTAAAGTCCAAAAGTAAAACTGAAAAAGCAGGAGATTCCAATGTACTTACCTGCAAAAACAGTTGCTCTGTCAATAAAACTTGATTCTTTTAATAACTAGCACAGAAGCTATAAGCTTCTGACCAGAGCCTTAATACTTAGCATCCAATCCCATCGTTGGTTTTAATTGTTATAGCTTGACCTGTTTCAATGTTCTTGCTGCCCGTGTGTGCAGCCCCCATTCCGGACCTCCATGTGACTCAGCTGAAGGTCTGCATAGGCAGGCATAGGAAAACTCGGCCTCCAGATGTTTTGAGACTACAATTCCCATCATCCCTGACCACTGGTCCTGTTAACCTGGTGATGATGGGAGTTGTAGTCCCAAAACAGCTGGAGGGCCGAGTTTGCCTAGGCCTGGCATAGAGCCTATGTGCATATAACTCTTTCTAGGTGGTTGGGAACCTGGAAAATTAGGGTTGCTGATCACATGGAGAGCACCCTATCTGAATGCATGGCCTCTGTGTAGACATACGCAGGCAGCTGCCATCTTGCTCTCCTCTCCTTGTGATCAATGAACAGCTGCATTGCGCTCCTGCAAGTCGGTAAGCTAGAATTGTCATAAAACCAATGTGAACTTCACCTCTTCACCTTCTTCTTTTTTTAAAGACAATTTATTAAATTTTCCAATTAAACACATTTAAACAAAAACAAAACATACAACCACAAACACAACAACACACAATAAACACAAAAATTTTCTTCTAAACATCTTATCAATTATTACAATTTTCTTTGCTCTGCCGAGCTTTGACTTCCCTCCTTCCCCCCCAATCGGTTTTCTTATCCATTCCTATCTCACAGTTCCTTTATTCCTTCTACTTAAAGTCATTTCGTAGGATTTATTTCAATCCTGCAAGTGTCTTTAAACTTCTACAGTTCTTCTCCATATAGTCCACAAATTTACTCCAGTCCTTTTGGAACTTTGACTCTCCCTGGTTTCGGATCCTGCTAGTCAGTCTTGCTAGTTCCGTATAGTCCATCATTTTCGTCTGCCACTCTTCAATCGTCGGTAACTCCTGGGTTTTCCATTTTGGGGCTAACAAAGTCCTAGCCACAGTTGTCGCATACATAAATAATACTTGATCTCCTTTCACTATCTCTTGTCCTATAAGTCCTAATATCACCTCTTCACCTTCTGTGGTGGTGGTGGTGGTGGTGGAGCTGTGTCCCCTACTTTATGCAGGAAAGTTTTCTGCCTTAATAGTTATCAGAAGACCCTGTCCTGCTTCAACACACACTCTTATTTCAGGAGTGCGGGACCTGGGGCAACTCCCATCAGCCTCATGAGCACAGCCAATGGCCAGGGAGTAGGAGAGCTACAATCCAGCAACATCTGGAAGGCCACAGATCCCCCCCTGTTCTGTTAGAAGAGCTGTCTTGTCCCAACTATTTAAAATATTTTAAAAAACACACACATGAAGAATGGGACACACAGAATCAGGCACACAGGTCACCTTCCCCAGAGTCTTCCTCACTGTGTTTCTATTTAAATTACAACAATTAGTTTTAGCTGAATTGAATAAATTATGATATTATTTTAAAATAATATTACTAATATCGAAATTTGCATCTATTCATAGCAATTAGTGCATGCAAATTTTATGCAAATCTGCCACCTTTCTTGTTGCAATGAGTTTCCTCTCTTTCTTGGCAATGTTTGCAGGATCTGTCGCTGACACTGGGCCAGTGCCAGAATTTATGCATGATGCATGATATTGGGTTTAAAGGACTTTCCCTGGAAAACCAAGGCTTTCCAAAGTGGGGCCAGGTCAAAAATCCCCAGGCTTTCGTTGAAGTTGCCTCTGTTTCTTTTGATGGCAGCTTGAGATAGCCAGAAACTGAAGTCCACTTTGAGGAAATTTTAGTGAGCAAGCCTTATCTTTAGAAAACAAAACGACACAGAAGCGGGATGATTTGTAAGGCTCTTGACTTTTCTTTCTTTCTGTGTTATCTGCTCTATACTCTACCCCCCATGAGCCTGCATTGATTTCCTTGCAGGTTGCATTAGTTCCAGTCACGGACACACTTGTCTCTCCCCAACTAATGCAAAGCTACAGCAAACGTTTTCCTGGTGACTGGCTTTCTTGTAAGATGAAGGACCTCCACTACATCAGGGAGTGCGTCACAAGTCCTTCTCTGCTAAAGATCGGGTGATGGTAGGGGGCAGCCCGTCTTTGGGAAACATGTTCACGCGCGAGAGAGATTTCATACACGCACCCTCTTCAAATGCTTCTTTTCTGCTGAGAGCAATCTGTTACGAAATGCTCCTAGTCCCAGCAGTATGTTAGAACCCAAATGGATTTGGGAAAAGGAGGTGGTAGCTGCTGTTGATCACGGGAAGCGGTTTTGTCCGTGATGTTGGCCATCAACAGCTAGCACTGGGGCAACAGAGCAAGGAAGCAGCCAGGTAGGGGACCTGGTGACAGTCATTCCTTCTATGGTGAGATGTTTTGCAATTCTATTTTAATTAGAGCAATCATAGCAAATTAGAATGTGTAGATTTTATGCAAACCTCCTCTCTCTCTCTCTCTCTCTCTCTCTCTCTCTCCTTCCTATTTTGTGGTACTGCATTTCCTCTTTGTCATGACCATAATTCTATGTCAAAATATGGGCAGAGGGAGATGCACTAAAATCCACAAATGGCGTTCTATACCTGTTACTTTCTTTGAAGAGGTGGTAAAAGCCAGGAAGGGCCACCCTTTCAACACTCAAGCTTCCAAACATCTTAGAAGGTTGTTCTGTAAAAGGGGTTGGGGGCGGGGCAGGCTGGAGCTTAGGCTTCCACAGAGTTGTAGGGGTTCAAATAGTTACTGAAAGTGGAACACGAACACTGAGAGGGTCCATCATTTACAGAACGAGTACTTGGACGCTGGTTCCAGACTTATGGAATCGTTTTCTTTCCTTCCAGATCCTGTTCTAGTAATGAAGGGATTGGGAAGGGAGGGAAGACAGTAACGGGCTGGGGAAGACTATTGTAAGACAGAGCAGTTGCTCAGAGATCAGGTGAAAGTGTCAAATACGGTAGCTGAGCCAGGCAATGCTTCTTGGACACAGATGCCCCCTGCCCTGCAGCTACTTACACCCAAACACCTCACCTGTAACTTAACCCTTTGACTTCCTTGGCTGTTGTAATCTTTCTATGTCGCCTCCTCCTCACTCTGGGGTTTGGGATTTAACAGGCAGCCTTCCCTTCATTTTAGGATATTTACCCATATCTTTCCTGGAAGACAAAAAGGGATTGAGTAGCTAATATGCCATTCTGGTTAATGAGGTACTTTAAATGCAAATTAATATATGAAGATATCTTGGAAAATTCCTGCTGTTTTGTAAATAAATGCAGTTTACTAAAACATTTTTAGTCAAACAATTCTCGTCTTAAACTCTACCCCCCTCTTTTTTTTTGGTTAGTTCTGCCAATAATCACCCTGGAGGTATCTTTAAGGGCTAAGAGTCCCGCTTTCCCTCCATTTATTCCTCACTCATTCCCCAACCCCCAAGGTCTGAATAATGGAAGAGATAACAACCTTAAGGACAGAATTGGGAGCAGCAACTTGAATTGATTTGGAAATAAAATATTTATATGCTTGCCTTTGGATTGGCAGGAAGGGGCCACAAAATGGGATGGCAACTGTTCTGTGTCTTCAAACATGCAGCTCCCCCCAACCATGTAAGCAGCCAGAGGATGGAGCTCCAATTTTAGACACAAAAGGGATACACAGTTAGGAGGTCTGAACCCTCTCCCTGCTCATGACTTCCTCTCTCTCAGTCCTGGCATTTTATTTCTACCCGAGAATCTCATACCAGAAGGAATCCTACTGGCAGAAACAGAGCAGGGACTTTTGTCCATTTCACAATTAAATGAATTCTGAGAGATTATTTTTAAACTTCTTTTAAACTGGCTGCTTCCATAGATACTGAAATTTTTTAGTGGTGATCCAAGCACACCTCCATTGTCCTTTAAAAAGAAAAAGAAAAAGCTTGACTATATTTGAAAGTTCCCTGCTAAGATCCTGTAAGGCCAAAAGGGTTTCGTGCTTCTATTTTACACCTGCTGCCTGTAGGACGGGGGCATTCAGCCAATGGATCTGCCGACTTCACATATTGCTTGCCTTTGAAGTCCTTTTCTCCAATGGAAAGAAAGGGTCACAGTTGATTGAAGCTGACATACTTTCGCCCCCTATCAGGCTAGACTGCGTAAAATGTGAATTGTCTTTATTTAAAATAATAATAATAATAAAGTTGCATAGCAGCTAAAGTGTCTTGGATTGAAATTCAAAATAAAGAGAAGCTATCACTGGAGAACAGAGTTAACTGACAGATTTGTTTGTTGTAGACTAGGTTCTGCTATGCCATCAGAAGCAGATATTTCAGTAAGGAAGTGGCCAGGTCTAAGAGACAAAAGGCGGATCAGAAATGGGCTTCTAGGCGGATGCATGTGTGTGGCTTTAAAGACCTGGAAG
Organism: Zootoca vivipara; assembly: GCF_965207765.1. Lineage (NCBI taxonomy): Eukaryota > Metazoa > Chordata > Lepidosauria > Squamata > Lacertidae > Zootoca > Zootoca vivipara. The sequence continues at coordinate 1,049,818 of NC_142592.1, forward strand.
TACATTAAAGAGAGACATCTCAGCAGGCAGTTAATAACAGGGGTTTCTTTATACCATGTGACATTGGTTCCTAACCCATTTTTAGGATGATGGCTTGAATTTAAAACAGGCTTGGGGGGAGAGGGCAAGCTGTCATGCAGTTTCAGAAAATGAGCTAGTGGCTCTTTGGTGCAATCGGAAGGGAAATGTACATCACCTCTCCAGAACGGCAATTGTAATCTCTTTAAATTGTTAACTGTTAATAATTCTCCTGCCTGGTACATGGCACAATGTGAGGGATTATTTGTCTAGGGGAGAAAGGGGTAGGGTGGGGTGGGGGGGGAGGTTTGAGTATTCTCAAAGGTACAGAGTCGCCCTCTGTCATCGCCTGCAGAAGCTATTACCACCAAATTTGATGAAAGATGCTGCTGTTGCTCATAACAACCGTTGCTAAGCGACATTTGCCAGCATGCAGAAGGAACAAAATTTGCTGCAGAATTACCGTGCTATTTATCATAGTTGTACCATTGGTTTTGTTAAGGAAACGCATGGCACATAAAATTGCATGCATATGATAGAAATATCATGCATATTTCTCCCACACATGGCAAACAGAAATCATTTAACGGGAGGGTATTAAGGAGGCATAGATAGATTTAGTTGTATGGGTTTGGATTCATCCATGCCATTTTTGAGATTTCTGGTTAAAACCTTTAGGAAAATATAGTCCAGGGGTCCCCAGACTTATCGAGCGGCGGGCCGGTGCCCGCCGCGCCGACCGCGCGGTGGGCCGGACTGCAGGGGAGTGCGCGCGCAGCGGGCCGGAGGGCGGGGGAGTGCGCGCCCGTGCGCATGCGCACACGCACACGGGCGGAAAAAAATCGGCGAAAATCGCTTGTGCGCATGCGTATGGGCCTCCCCCGACCCGGAAGTGCACCAGAAATGACCTCTTCCGGGTCGGGAGAGGCCCGTACGCATGCGCACAAAGGATTTTCGGCAATTTTTTGCCGATTTTTCAGATCGCCGCTGCGCCGCGCGCCGTGAGAGCGGGCGGCGGCAGCGGGCGGCGGGGGTCGTCGCGGGCCGGATTGGAAGGCCGATTGGGCCGCATCCGGCCCGGGGGCCGTAGTTTGGGGACCCCTGATATAGTCTGTTGCCAAATTAAATAAAAACTAGCCAGTTAAGCATAACAAATCTTACTTGATTAATCCATCAATTCTTCATTAATTTGCACTTGATCAGTTCTTACATTCTGGGAGGAGGGGTGTGTGCATCTGAATTTTCTGGCGGGGGGTATCTCTGTAGAGATTATGGCATAAGTACAGTACAGTAATACCTTGGGTTACGAACGCGATCCGTTCCGGATCGCAGTTCGTAACCCGAATAGTTCGTAAACCGAACGCGATGGGCGCCGCCATTTTGCGCATGCGCAAAGCGTGATTTTCACGATTTTCGCGCTTTGCGCAGATCGCGCAATCTCGCGCGCGGCGCTTCTGCGCACACACGCGCGGCGAAAACACTTCCGGGTTTGCGCAGTTCGTAACCCGAACTGTTCGCAAACCGAGGTGGTCGTAACCCGAGGTACGACTGTATAAGATTAACATAACTCTAATATGACATGAGACCCTCCACGATGAGTTTTGGTGATCCTGGAACAAGCCAGATTCCAACCCCCTGCTGAAAGGCATTTGGACCTATCCTGAGTTCACCCACATCTGACCTAAAGCAAATTCAGATGCTAAGTACAGGATACTCAACTCATCAATGAGATCCATCCCCACTATGGGAAGGTGATTTGAAGGCAGATCACAGACAGAGATGGCCAGTCTTACTCTCCAAAGTCTTTCACTCTTTTCTTAAGCAAGCAGGATGGTCAGCTTTAGCCATTTTTCACTAAGGTGGGTGGGGCAAGGATTAGGCAGGGAATCCCGGAAGTAGCTATGGGAATTGTAGAAACCACTCATTTCACAGCCGTCTCCCCTCTCCCCTGGCATGGCTTGGCAAAAGGTATATTAATCTCTTAAATTCAAAGGTTAGTTAGCTCTTCTAGCTGCAACAGGAGAGCACTTACCCAGGTCTCTCCAGGTCTCTGCACAGGTCTGCTTTGCTTTGCGGACAGGTATACTCCCTTCCCCCTTTTCTCCACTTGTAGTTTAAACCCACATTTCTGTAGGCCTCTTAGAAGAGTTAGGGAATCTTCTACTCTTTTATCAAGGTGTGCATGTCTTGTAATTTGCTACCTGCTTAGATTGTAACTCTGCTGTCTAAAGCAGCATTTTATGTATTCTGTCACTCGTATTTTCTATAATAAACCAAGCTTTCTTTGTTTCTTTGTGCAAGAGCTTCTTGTGGGCATAAGGTTAACACACAACCATAACAAGTGCACGTCATAAGCCCAACAAAAGATCCTAGACCCTGTAACCTTGTGTATAGGAACATATATGAGAGCTGTCCGAGCACATGGCAGTTCAGGTACACACTCGTAGCAGTTCCTATGAACAGTGGCGGAGGAATCCTCTCTGGCACCTGGGGCGGGGCAGCCTGTGCAGAGTGCGCATGTGCTGCATCCCGCATGTGCGCACTCCGTACAGAATGCCGCACATGCACAGTCTGTATGGGCCGCCCCTCTCGTGCAGCCGCTGTACGGAGTGTGCATGTGTGGCATCCCGTACGGAGTGCGCACGCACGGCAGCCCTTACGGTTGCCATGTGAGAGGCAGCCCGTACGGTCGCCACGCGCCCTTGGCCGCTCTACAGCTGGGGGGGAGGCAGGGGCCATCTTGTCACACACCCCCCCAGAGTGGCACCTGGGGCGGAACGCCCCCTCCGCCCCCCACTTCATACGCCCCTGCCTACAAAGAGGCATTTCCTGTTCTGTGTGTGTTTGTGAGAGAAAAGGAATGCTTCTTCTCAGATGGCACCTACCACCTACAGCAGGGGTCCCCAGACTTACGGAGCGGCGGGCCGGTGCCCGCCGCGCCGACCGCGCGGTGGGCCGGACTGCAGGGGAGTGCGCGCGCAGCGGGCCGGAGGGCGGGGGAGTGCTCGCCCGTGCGCATGCGCACACGCACACGGGCAGAAAAAAAATCGGCGAAAATCGCTTGTGCGCATGCGTATGGGCCTCCCCCGACCCGGAAGTGCACCAGAAATGACCTCTTCCGGGTCGGGAGAGGCCCGTACGCATGCGCACAAAGGATTTTCGGCGATTTTTTGCCGATTTTTCAGATCGCCGCTGCGCCGCGCGCCGTGAGAGCGGGCGGCGGCAGCGGGCGGCGGGGGTCGTCGCGGGCCGGATTGGAAGGCCGATTGGGCCGCATCCGGCCCGGGGGCCGTAGTTTGGGGACCCCTGACCTACAGCTTATGTAGGCACTTGTATTAGAAATATTTATTTATTTTTAAAACTTCTCCCTGTTTAATAGGATGGCACTCCTTTGAATAGTCAAAAGGTGACCCAGCTCAGCCCAGCGGTTCCATCGCCCAAAGCATTGCTTAGATCGCCTAATCGCTTCCAGCAGTTTGACACCTGTGGGCGCTGCCTGGTTTAAAAAAATAAAATAAAAAATAGTCAAAGGATTTGCATCAATCGTATGTACGCTTACTAGGGACTAAGCTCTGTTGAACCCAATGGGACGTACATCTGAGTAAAGATGCAGAGGGTTGTGCCTTGAAAGGTGGCTGATTAGAAGCTTATTTTGCAGCCCTAGAATTCGTAAGAGGAGTGGAAAGCTACTATGCATATCTGGATGTGTAGAATTCTAGAGTTACAATGGACCTTGCAGGTTATCAGGCCCTTTCCCTTAGTGCAAGATCTACAGTACGGAATTCAACTACAATATCCCTGACAGATGGCCATCTAACCCATGAGTAGGGAAACTAAGGCCCGGGGGCCGGATCCGGCCCAATCGCCTTCTAAATCCAGCCCGCGGACAGTCCAGGAATCAGCATGTTATGTAAAAATGTGCCCTTTTATTTAAAATGCATCTCTGGGTTATTTGTGGGGCATAGGAAATGAGGCTTTAAACAAACAAACAAACAAACAACTTTGTTTTCCAATTGATTTTTATGGACGCTAGATGTGTGGGCAGGCTCATTCCACCCAGCAGGCTGCCCCCAAATGTAGTGTTTTTATTTTGAATGAATGAATGGCACAATTGTGGTTGATCTAGATTTGCTTCGTGGTAGCTGGGGTGAGGGGGAACTTCTGCCCCCTCAGTTGTATCTGACATTGCAGCCTTTTTTGCTTCATTTGTGGAATTGAGTGGGATCTTGGAAGGACAGAGATGGATTTCACCCATTCACCTGATCTTCTTTCTTGCTATGATGCTCCAGTGTGACAGAATCTTGGAACCTTTCACATAATATGTGATGTTACGCCCTAAGCGCATTTGTGCCCCACTTGTAGTGGCAACAATCTGCTGTCATAATCATAGACTTCAGAGCTTTACATCTGTAATTAAGGGCAGAATCCGGTCTACACAAATCAATGTTTTAACTGACCACAAAATGAACAGCTTCTTTTTGATATTATCTTTTTGAACAAATTGCCACACCACTTAGCATATAATTCACATCCTGGGGTGAAAGGGGTTTGTGCCAATACTTGTTTTGAGTTTAATGGATTCATTATGCTTTTCATCATATAATTTATCAATGCTTAATTGAATGGATTAGCTAAACATAATTAGGACAAGGGAGAAAGTGCATCTCCATCTTCTATAGCACTTCCTTCTCTCCTGCTCTTGGCACTCCTTGAATATTAATTTCCTTCTTTTTATTACCCTTTCCAATTTTGCCAATCAATAGGATCTCAGCTGTCATGTTGTTGGTTCATGTGTTCATAATGGAATATTCATTCAGGATCAGAAGGGACATAACTGACCTTTTGATCAGATCTGATTTTTTAAAAAGGGAGAAAAACAAAGAGTGGCTTATTTATTTAGGTCCCAGGGTGGAAAATACATAGACATTAATCAAAGTATACAGTGCAGGAACTAAAACAAAAGAAATGGCTGTAATATAAATCACAGTGAAATTGGAACAATAGAATTAAGAAAATGGCAGCATGAGCAACATGTTGTTGTTGTTTTATACTAAATACAAAAATCAATTACAATAAACACAACCAATAAACACAAACACACAAAAAGGCACAGGGTGGTTGGTAGAAAAGTAGGTGTGTTGTTAGATATTTGTAGAGGTTTAGCAGCTTTTAGACTGAATGTCTTTGCTTCCTAAATGCCAGTTGTGTGGACTTCTGAGGTTTTAGTAAAAAGAGCCAGCAGACCCTTCTGTTTTTGTTGCTGAAGAGCGTAAATTAAAAAGTTACTCCACTACTTTCATTCCAGCTAAACATCAGGATGAGCTTTCTGACAGTAAAAGCTGTTTGACAGTGGAATGGTCTCCCTCAGGAGGTGGTGGACTCGCCTTCCTTGGAGGTTTTGAAGGAGAGGTTGGGTGGCCATCTGTCATGGATGCTTTAGCTGAGATTCCTGCATTCAGGAGGTTGGACTAGATGACCATTGGGTCCCTTCCAATTCTATGATTTTATAAGTGAACATCAGGAAATGAGGGGAATGGCAGGGGAGCCGTGATTTTATTTTTTGTTTAAAATATAATTATTATCAGAGAGCAGACTTGCACTGAAAGATTGTTCCAAACTATGCTTTTTAGTAACTCACTGCCAGGATGCTGCCAACCCAGTTATTATACATGCAAGTGGGTCAGACAACTCTAGCTGTGGAAATGAATTAACCGTGAAATATTTTGTTCGTGTTAATTTGACCACTATATGCAGGAGATGCTTGATTTTTGAGCACCTGATCAGTTCACCTTTGTTCCGAGCAGTTTCACCACTGAAATGTCTAAAATAATGCTCACTACCGCCTACCGTCTACTGCCATAGCTGATCGGTGAGGGAATCTCGAGCTCCGAGGTTCCCTGGCGCTGTGAGGGAGGGGGGAGCCACGAGAGTGCTGCAGACCGCCAAAAGAGCCCCAGATTGAGCTTTCTGGGGATGTGGGGACTCAGCTGCAACCTGAAATGTTTCCTCTGCTCCCTGGTAAGCCCTAATAAGGGACCCGAGAGCAAGCGGAGTGGAGACATGGGTGCCTTTGTGAGTCAATCTGCTACCCTCGCAGCGTGAAGCTCCGTGCCGGCAGCCTGTGGAGCGGTGGATTCTATCCAAATTTAAAAGATTTGAAGACATTGGCTACCATGAGTAAAAGAAAAGAGATTTTTTAAATTATTAATCTGAAGAAATTGGCCACGGGAGGAGATTTAAAAACGGAAGTCAATCTCCCCCATTGAGTGAACTGATACGCAGTTAGAATCATAGAATCATAGAGTTGGAAGAGACCACAAGGGCCATCCAGTCCAACCCTCTGCCAAGCAGGAGTTATCTTGCCTGAAGCCGGGAAGATTGACAGGAAGATTTTAATTTCCAAAGATTGGATTGAAATCCTTCCCCCTGAGACAGGCTAAGGGGAGAAGGGTTGAATTTAGTAAAATCCCTGTAAATATATATATATATATATATATATATATATATATATATATATGGACTGGGGAAAGTCCCCCTGTAAGCTGGAGTCGGGTCCCTGGAGGGATCGGCAAGCCGCCATTATGATGAAATTGTATCCGAGCTGGTTGCAAACTAACATTTTCAATTCTTCTTCATACCTTTATAGTCGTATAATCATTTACAGAAAGAGCATTTGTCAAACTTCTTGTTCGCAGCCATATATTTTGCTCTGTCTTTGAAACTGGCAATTCACGACCTCAGAGAGGTAAAGAAATTCCTTCCTTTTATGACAATGTTATAAATGTGGAGTCCCCACTCCACAATGTTAAGTGACAATAAATATTGTTGTTATAGTTATTTTCTTTGTAGTTTTTGTCTTTTTGTCTTTTTTGTCTTTTATCTTTTGTATTTTTCTTTTTAGAAAATGAATAAAGATTTTTTTTAAAAAAATAAAATTTCTAAAATAATATTGCCAGCAGTTAGGAAGGAAGCTGAGCTTCCAAAAGAAATCTGTCAAATTTCCCAAGTTACAGATATGGCCTGTTTTACCCAAAGCCACGTAGTTTCTCTGCAGAGGGATTAAAACCACACAACCCCCCTTGCTTTGGTACCAGAACATGGCTGTGGATTAGCCACTTCACTGCTCATATTTATGACAGAGCTGTTGTAACCAGGGATGTGTGGACATCCCAGTCGGTCACTTGTAGAAGTCAGTTGGTTGTTCACCACCCCTCGGCCCGTGTGATGTATCTGCAGCCCCAGCAGAGGCCTCAGAGATTTCCTGCTCCCAGCAGAGCAGCTTCTTCCAGAGTCCCCAACCATCAGTCGAAGCTGGTGGAAGGCCACCTGAACCTCCAGTGACAGCAGTGGATCCAGAAATACCTGCAAGATGCATACCTGCTCTTCAAGAGCATGCAAAAGTGCATCCATCCTTATCTAGGATGAGCTTCAGTCTGTTGGCTCTCATCCAGTCCATTTCTGAGGCTGCGATGCAAGGCATGGGTCCAGCACAATACCAACATGCTGCCCATCTGACTAGGATCCCCCAGCCATTCTGGGCGGCTTCCAACAAATTAAAACATACCTACTACCTCACCTGCAGATGCAAAGGTGCTTTAGGTGAAATTCAATGCCAACACAGTTTTGTAAGCCTGCTACTGCTGTCCAGGGAATTGGGAGAATTTAGGGGGGTTCCATCAGGCTCAGGAATGCTTCAGGCATGATCTAGGCCAGACCACACATGCACAGATTTCTCCTGCAGCGACATAGCCTGTGGTGTCGCTGCATCGTCTCCTACAGCATCGCTGAAGCCATTAGACCCAAGAATCAGGTTTGGGGGTTTTGTTTTTGGAATTCATGATTGATTCCCCATAACATTCTGCAAGTTTGGTAGAATCCAGATGAAAAGAAATCCTGTTCTGCCAAACTGTTTCCAGAGCCAAGCGAGTTTCCCTCTTTCTGCCCACACAGCAAAGGCGAGACAAGAGAAGTCTGCTCTTAGAGTGCAAGATTTCTATTAATTTATTAGAGTGCAAGATTTCCTTAGAGTGCAAGATTTCTATTAATTTATTTCAGTAGAATATCCAAGGCTAGTTAAAATGGTAGAAAAGGCCTTTTCCCTTCTAAAGCATCAAAACCACAGCCTCAAAATAAATTGTGGGGTACTCAAGTGAAGCCTTGATTCAATCATTATCAGGCTTTTCCCCTAAGACCTTGCGCAATGGAAAATCAATGCATTAAGTCTTTATCGTTTGAGCACTTGAGCCTAGAGTTCAAACCATGATATCCCTTTCATTCATTTTCTTGCATGTTATGCTCGCTATGTAAGATATTCTGCCACAGGGATTCATATCTTAGAATGGAGCCCTGCTGTTAACTGGTTTGGTGTGCAGCTTTTATAATCAATTATTGTGGTTATTATTTATTAAATGTGTATATGGCCTTCATCTGAAGATACCAGGGTGGCTCACGACAGAAAAATTAAAAATGAGAATGCAAATGAGAATACATGTGATGTGTATCCGACATTGCTTTTGCCTTTCACTTCCTGCAAGTGCCTCATTCTACTGGACCCCTGGATGCTCCTTCCTGTGTAGGAAACAGGGTCGTTTGTCAAATGGCCTGTGATTTGGAAATACTGAATTACTGACCTGTAACTGTTTTCATGATCTTTTGAATGTGTAGTATTACAATCTTGGTGAATTGCTCATTTGTGTGTTTTCACCCAGGTCCAAGCTAATGTTAACTATCCAGGATCTCAATCCAGAGAAATTTGTGTGCATCAGCCTCATGTGTCCATATTGCTGATTGCATGCATCATGTCTTGGGAGTCACAGACTTGAATAGTTCTCCTGACCCCCCCCCCCCCCGAATAGATGATCGCTGCCAAGACTGACAGCACTGATGATCTCGTCTGCATTGTGTGCACAGTCCCAATCCAGCCATAAAGAAAAATTGTGCAGGCCCTATTTGCATGTGGAATTTGTACTCTGGAAGCCTGCATCCATGCGCACATTCCCCATGCTGGGTTGGGACAAACTATCTGTAGCTGTTGTCTAGGTACTAAAATGAGGTTCAGTGTGATATGTGGCAGTCAGGCATAAGATTGCAGGGCCAAAGCTCAGAGGGAGAGAGAGATTCGAATGGCTAAGGACTCAAGTTCAATTGCAAACACCTCCAGCTGGGTAGAAACTTCCTGAAGATTCTGTTGATAGTGCTAGGCATGAGGAACCATTTTCCTTCCTGAGGAAATATTAACAGTTGTGGGCCTAAAACGTTCTGCTGAAATATATGAGCAAGTCAATGGAAGTACTAAACAAGACTTGAATCAATATACGATCAATGTACGAATCAATCTCTACGAAGTGATTTCTTGTAAAGCAGGTTGATAAATCATGGGTGTGTGTGTTTTTGATTCTATCCTGTGATGTCTTCATGAAAGAGGAATAATTTATGCAAACTACTCATTGCTCCTGCCGTCTTCACACCATCTTTCACATTTTAATGGGGGCCTCTCCCCCAGTAGAGGGTAGAATGGGAAGGGGGATGGGTGCTAAAGTGGGAAGAGGAATTTACAAAAGTCACATTCCAACTCCTCCCATTAGGGATGAATTTTGCTTTGGTTTGAATTTTTCATGAAAACTACCTAGTCTGAAGCAAAACATGGCAATCCATCAAAAATTGCACTTTTCTGAATGTTATGATAAAATTCTCCAACCAAATAATGTGTACAAAAGCATGTATGCATAACAATGCATATATTGGTGGAAATACAGTGGTACCTCTGGTTGCAGATGGGATCCATTCTGGAGCTCTGGTCGGATCCTGAGGTTTCCGCAACCGGAGGTGCCTGTTCTGTGCATGTGTGTGTCGCGTAGAGTGCGCAAGTGGCGAAACACAGAAAAATACTTCCGGGTTTGCTGCTTTCACAACTCGAAGTTTACGTTACCCTCGGGTAACGTAAGCTGAGGTTCTACTGCAACATAAATGCATTATATTGGGGAAAATTGCATACAAATATGTGTATATTAGTAGAAATTCGCACAAAAATGCTGGCAAATTGTCATGAGGACTTTTAAACAAATAGCAAACTGATGCAGAAATGTGAAGAACGGAAGAGTGCAAAAATGAGAAACTGAGAGAAACAGAAATTTACAAATTTGATCATCTTTACTCTCCATTCAGAAAAATATCTGCTAGATAAAAAAGCTTTCTGTGAATGGAAAAGCAGCATTAAATATAACCCTATGTATGTTAATAATTTATTGTACAATCGTGACAAAGTTAAGTACTTTCGAGACTCATTGATTTAACTGGCAAAGATTTAAATATGTTCTTAACTTTCCAGCTGCAATTGGTGTGGCTTGAAAGCACTTGACTTTGACTGGATCTTGCTTTTATGGCACACTTTCAGTATAGATTATTATCTCTTTCCTGCTACCTTTGGAAAACAGTATTTTGGTATGCCCATCTATATTTTAACACCATCCTGCTTTGTGTGTCTTTTAAGACTGAACTCATGCATGAGGAAATGAATGGTGAAGAGCAGTGATTGCTGTAATCTGACTGTGATATTAAAAGTGATGTTGGACACATAGCTCAGTGCCTCTGAATACAGTACAAGGTTTCAGTGCTCATTGGGAGTATTATCAGTAGCAATTTTGGATTCAGCAGTGATACATTTATGCTGGGTATTCAAGATTTCCATGTTGGATTTTACCTACTTTATTTGTTTTGTATCTAGGTCACTCATAACAAGTTTTCAGGATCTTGTCTTTAATACTGGGTGAAAGAAGGAATGTTTTTTGCAGGACTCAGAGGAGGGAGATGGGGTCCTATTTTTAACACTAAAGATAATTATAATCTTTAAAAAAAGATAATACACAATAGCTCATGCAAGCTTGATAACAAGCTGTGCTTTCTCCACTGGGGAGCAGATTTGACTTTGAAGTGCAGAAGTGTGCTCATATTTAATAATGAAATCTTCTAAAAGTGAGGCTTAGCTGATTATTGATAATTATCCTGCTTCAGTGATAAAAATCCCAAACACACACACTTCAAATGATTCTGCAGCTGCTTCTTTATATGTGCAAGAAATTGGGGGGGGGGAGACATGATGTCACATTTTATTTTTCTCCTTAGGACATTTTGGATCTTCTTTTTTATCTCTCTTGGACTTTTGTGGAGATACTGAACATGTACTGTATAATCTAGCATCCAGGAGACTCCACACCTTCTGTGTCTCATATAAAGGAGAGCCTGAGCAGGGGGGGGGGGAGTTGCTGGCCGTGGTGCGTGCAATACATTATTGTTCATGATGAGCAATTTGGAGTTGGGTCTCGGTGCATAACCCTCCTTTCTGCCCCTCTGCCGCTCATCTTAACCTCATGGGGATCAGCTTCTTCATGGAAGTGAATTGAAATTCATTTCCCAGGCTGCCTCTGTTGTGCAGGTCCCTTCTGGTTACAGGGATTTTGCCGCACTGCAAGTGGTTTTTTGTTGTGCAACTGTGGTTTTAACACCTATGGGTCATGTTTGAACTAAAGTCTGAAATCTCAGTAGGCAGTTTTCACTGCTCCTGTCCCTCCATGACTTAGCCCAATCTCCTTATGATGAAAGTTACTGAATGTAAAAACAATGTACACATCTGGAGCGGATTGCATGTTGAACATTCGGCCAGTCCCCAGGATTTGAGATGGGGAGGCGTCTGAGATTGGGAGAAAGGCCAACTAGTGAGTTCTTGGCAGAGGTGAACTTCGAACTTTCTGTTTCACTAGTTATCTTTGAAAGTAAGATCTGCCCCTACTACTTATATCGCAACTACTTATATCACAACTGTATGTCTGAAATATTGGAATAAGATCTCATGTATTATGAAGAACTGACAGGGCTTTATGCAAATTTAAGCAAAACGGGAGGTTAAAATCTGGGATGCCAAGAGCTGACTCACTGTGTAGTGGTCAGTTTTCTGGCCTAGCTCTGAAATTTTAACAAAATAAATTCTATCAAACTCCTTTATTTCCCTCTGTACCCCCACTCTTGTTGACCTCCTGCCAACCTAGCAGTTCGAAAGCACGCCAGTGTGAGTAGATAAATAGATATGGCTGTGGCGGGAATGGCATTTCCATGCACTCTGGTTTCCGTCACGGTGTCCCGTTGCACCACAAGTGGTTTAGTCCTGCTGGCCACATGACCCGGAAAGCTGCGGACAAACACCAGCTCCCTCAACCTGAAAGCGCTGCAACCCCATAGCCGCCTTTGACTGGACTTAACCGTCCAGGGGTCCTTTACCTTTACCTTTTGTTGACCATCTAGCCTGATGAAGAGCTCTGGAGAGCTCGAAAGCTTGCACACTATTTTATATCATTTTGTTTGGCCTAATAAAGATATTGGACTAATGTGTATTTTGGAATTTGAGTTTCTTTTTCTTCTTCTTCTCTGGTTAAATATCTTCCTGAGAAATTAGAAGGCACCTCTCATAGCACATTGCAGCTGGGGTTCTGAAGAGCCACGGCATGTGACAAAGTGTGTTCACTGTGATCTTGAATACTACTAGGGATACAAATTTAACTAATAAATAAATATTTATTAATATTTGAAGAAGTGTGCATGCACACAAAAGCTTATACCCAGAACATACTTAGTTGGTCTCTAAGGTGCTACTGGACATTTTTTTAAATTTTTAATTTATTAATAAATAAGTAGTGACCCTACTGCACCATGTGGATAGTAGACCAGTTGTCTTTGTTCATCCCAAGCACAGATCACAATTTAATGTGCTACCACAAACAATTGTGTATTTTGGAAATATAACAGATCCAGCACCGAGGGCCTTCTGGTGGTTCCCTCATTGCGAAAAGTGAGGTTACAGGGAACCAGACAGAGGGCCTTCTCGGTAGTGGCACCCGCCCTGTGGAACGCCCTCCCAGCAGATGTCAAGGCAATAAACAACTATTTTACATTTAGAAGACAACTTTAGAAGTTTTTAATGTTTGATGCTGTACTGTTTTTAATATTCGGTTGCATAGCTGCCAAGTCTCCCGTTTTCCCCAGGAAAACCCCTTTTTTACTTACCTTTTCTGGGTGGTCCCCCGTATCACTTCGTCTCCCGTTTTTCTCCATTATTTTCTCCTGCCATTTTTTTCTTTCCGATTTGCCCTTCTATGGGCACCCAAAATGGCCGGCGGCGGCTTCGAAAATCACTTGTGCGCATGTCAGGAAGTGCTCCGACGCAACTTCCGGTGTTGGCGACGGCCATTTTGGTGCCCATAGATGTGCGGAGCGACACCGGAAGTTGCGTCGGAGCACTTCCTGACATGCGCACAAGCGATTTTCGAAGCCAGTGGCGGCCATTTTGGGTGCCCATAGAAGGGCAAAGCGACACCGGAAGTTACATCGACACAACTTCCGGTGTCAAATGGCTACCAGTCCTGGATTCTGCAGTCCGGAACTTGGAAGGTAAGTTCGGTTGGAAGCCGCCCAGAGTGGCTGGGGAAACCCAGCCAGATGGGTGGGGTATAAATAATAAATTTATTATTATTATTATTATTATTATTATTATTATTATTATTATTATTATTATCATCCCTTTAGAATCGAGGCATACATAAACTTGTTCGGACTGGGGGGTTAATGAGGTTGGGATGATGCTTCTTTCTGAAATGGATCTCTGGCCTCCCTGGAAGTTGAAATGCCCCAGCTATCCAATAGTTGTGTTTGTTCCGTGTAACTCCTCTATGGGAAAGCAAAAGTTATTTGCTTATGCTCTGTGGCACTGTTATTTTAGCACATCATGCTTATGCTCTAGTATTCAACTCTAGCATGAGAAAGACATTTGACAGCTATGATCACTTTCTGCCATATACTACTTCCAAGCTTCTTTCCCATTGGCTTGTTTCAATAATTCCTTAAACAGGTTGGTTGGCGCCTATGGGGCGCGTTGTCAGCATTGTTGCTAATGATGCTATTAAAGCAATCTGCATACTTGGGTGTCTAATGCCAGCATGGGAGCAAACTTTGGAAGAAGATGCAACCATCCTGGCAAAAAAAGCTGGGCAGTGTAGTGGCTACAGCATTAGGTTTGTGTTCTCATTGAATTGACTTCAGAGGAGCATAGCTGCAAATACTGTGGGATGGATTGTACAATATGAAGCTATGATAGAATTAGAAACAGATAATTTTGTCTACTACTGGTGCAGTCTCAGCATGGGGAACTGGTAGCTTCTTTTCAAGGAAAGCTGTTTACAAGACTGGCCTCTTCTAAATGCGGATTAGGTAAAGGGTAAAGGGACCCCTGACCATTAGGTCCAGTCATGACTGACTCTGGGGTTGCGCGCTCATCTCGCATTATTGGCCGAGGGAGCCAGCGTATAGCTTCCAGGTCATGTGGCCAGCATAACAAAGCCGCTTCTGGCAAACCAGAGCAGCACACGGAAACGCTGTTTACCTTCCCGCTGTAGCGGTTCCTATTTATCTACTTGCATTTTGTCGTGCTTTCGAACTGCTAGGTTGGCAGGAGCTGGGACCAAGCAACGGGAGCTCACCCCATCACAGGGATTCGAACCGCCGACCTTCTGATCAGCAAGCCCAAAGTTCTATTTTTGTAAATCAATAATAACAAAGCACTAAACCTCATCCCCGTCCCATGGCGGTATTTGCATACCCTTAATGAAAATGCTTGTCTGATGTTTCATGCTGGGTACTGTGTCATGCAAAGTCATTATAATCAAAATCTTTCTAATTTGACTGCTAAATTGTAATTACTATGGTGTGCTATTTCATGCAAATAATGTCATGCAGAGTAAGTGAGTTGCACAAACTATGAGATATCCAGCATTATAGCACAACATTAGGTGCAGCTGTGGTGCTTAAATTGTGGTCCATGGAGGATTTTTCCAGGGCAAAGAGTGCATTGAACTCTACTCCTTTTGCTGCCTCATCTTCAGTCCTGCATAATAGTATCTGACAAACCAGTTGATGTCATGCAGTACATATATATTATACCCCCTCCCCACCCAATTCTCTTCACCCATTGCACATAGGTACAGCTATAGGCAACACTCATCAGAGCGAATGTTTCATTCAGAAGCCTTTTAACCTGCTTCTAATGTCATGCCTATAACATACCCAGGAGATGATCTGCAGGCACCAGAGGATGAGGATGAGGATGCTGAAGCTAAGTTGGTCCAGGTCTGGCTGGTGCCTGAAACAGTGACTTCCTGGAAACCACTTGCACACACACACCTTGGGTTCCATGATGGAAAATAGATGGGATATCAACGTAAAGTCAACAAATCAGAAAGTGTGATGATCCACATGCGAGCCAGAAAAGAGGACTGCAATATGTAAAGTTTTAAGCGTGACTGCGATCATATTCTTATGTGTGCTGGTTGGCATACTATTTGTAATGTAGCAGCACTGTTGCCCTAGAGCAGTGATGGGCAACCTTTTGAGCTTGGTGTGTCAAAATTCGCCAAAAAACTGAGCATAACTCGGGTGGTGTGTCACTTCGAGAAAAAAACCATAATTTTGTGATATTTAGAGTTTAAATAACAAAAATGTATAATTGTAATATATAACTGTATTTAATAAACCAAAAACTAATTATTTAACCAAACCAAACCAAAAACCCCTTATTTATCACAAAGTGCCTAGAGTTGTTGAGCTTTTTGGGGGGAGCTGCTGACCAAAGTTATGGAGGTTTTTTTGGGGGGTGCAAAAGTTGCTTTGCTTTTTTGGGGGGATGCCCCAAAGCTGCTGCACTTTTTTGGGGGGGGAAGAGAACAGAAATAAACGACGAATAATACCTTCGCTGGAACTAACACGCAGCACCAACATAGTCTGCCAAAGCACCAAAAAAACCAGCACAGAACAGGTTAGAAAATGAATGCTGTTATAATCATTGTCTGCCAAATCAGAAAGGGTTAAAAAACCAATCTCTGGCTACCAGCAACAACAACAACAAAAAAGGATCTTCTGTGTACAGTGTGACAACAGGGAAAGTTCTCTGAGCTCTCTGCTCGTCTGGGCAACAAGATCTTGTCTCTCTGAAGTATATAGACACTCTTGGAGAAAAGTCATTGGCCAAGGATTAGTAAACGATTCAAGTGGAAGTATGGGGAGAAAACAAGGCAGGGCATCAGAGATGGAATTGCATTTTTAGCGTAGCAAGTCTCAAAAGCAAACCAGTAAACTGTGAACCATCAAGGGAACCGCAGCCAAGGGAGACATTGCAAATCAAATGGGAAAGAAAGACAGACTGGGTCAATAAAAATAAACAAGAGAGACAGTGGGGGGAGTGGACAGAAGTGCCTTTGTTAATCTTCCAGAAGTCAATCCCTTTCCACTCTTCCCTCTACAATTAAAGAAAGGAATCGTGCAGTTAAAACCGCAATCTGGAATAGAGCAGAGTCACAGATTCCTGGGGATGCACATCCTTCACGAAACACCAAGTAGGAATAATTATCACATGAGAGGCAAAGGGCAATATTACGGCATGTTATTTATTGTGCCTATTATGTGACTAGAATTCAGGATAGGAAACGGATAGGAACGGTTAAGAAAGGATATAGGGAGACTTCCCTGATAGTCCTGCATGTAAGACTATGCCCCGATTTTATTTAAACAGAGTGCAAGGTTTGGAAGCAGCATTAACATTCTCAAACTACAGTTTAGGAGCCCTGATGTAGATTTCAGTATGAGGGATGGTCCTCTGAAAGGGATCGGATTCTGCTGACAGATACACCGTAGCTGGAGATCCTCTCCCTACACCATCAGTTGCCAAGCTGCAGCATAATTCCTTGTTTGGGAGTACAGTGGTACTTCGGGTTCAGAACTTAATTTGTTCCGGAGGTCTGTTCCTAACCTGAAACTGTTCTTAACCTGAGGTACCACTTTAGCTAATGGGGCCTCCCGCTGCCGCCGCACAATTTCTGTTCTCATCCTGAAGCAAAGTTCTTAGCCCAAGGTACTATTTCTGGGTTAGCGGAGTCTGTAACCTGCAGCGTCTGTAACCTGAAGCGTCTATAACCCGAGGTACCACTGTACACATTTTGGTGACTCTTAAATACTTGCCTCCAAATAAGATGCTGGGTTACTCTCCGCAAGTTCATCTGTGACTCAGAGACATCAGTCCCTCCCTCTCCTAGTAGCACCCATACCAAGCATGGCAGGGTGTGTGGGGAGACAAGGAAAATAGAGACCTTCCTACTGCCACCACAAAGTAAACAGGTTGAGCGTTTTGGGGGGGAGGATTAGTGCCTATTGCGGTCTCAGTAACATTGGGGTGTGTGGCAGGATCCAGTTTTGTTTGTAATTGGACCTGAAATAAGCAAGATTTTGGTTGTGGTTTTCTGAGCCTAATTGTATCAGCCTTCCCTAAGTTGGTTCCCTCCAGATGTTGCTGGATTCCAACTTTCATCAGCCCCAGCCAGGGGTGGACATTGGTGGGGGGGGGAGGCTGGGGGTGTCCAAAAATATCTGGAGGGCACCAAGCTGAGGAAGCCTGAATTGCCCTATACCTGCTCAGGTGAGTTCAGCGGTTGGTGTGGCTCCAACTCCTGTCCAGAGAAAGGGGTGAATGTCGTTCTCTTTCTGCCTCCCTATCCATTTAAAGCAGGCATCCCCAAACTGCGGCCCTCCAGATGTTTTGGCCTACAACTCCCATGATCCCTAACTAACAGGACCAGTGGTCAGGGAAGATGGGAATTGTAGTCCAAAACATCTGGAGGGCCGAAGTTTGGGGGTGCCTGATTTAAAGAGAACACAGGATATTGCAATCCAGTAAGTCTTTGAAGTTGAGTACTTATTCAAGCTGAGGAAGAATCACATCAATATGTTGGTGTGTGTGTGTGTGTGTGTGTATAAATCAACTATTTCCTCCCTTAGCAGATCCAATGCGATGAGGAGTGCCTAAGTTTATCAACAGAAGGCACATTTTGTATGTACAGTCATACCTCGGTTTAAGTACGGCTCAGTTTGAGTATTTTCAGTTTAAGTACTCCGCGGACCCGTCTGGAACGGATTAACCCACTTTCCATTACTTTCAATGGGAAAGTTTGCTTCAGGTTAAGTACACTACAGGTTAAGTACAGACTTCCGGAACCAATTGTGTTTGTAAACCGAGGTACCACTGTATATGGTTTAGGCCTGAAATATGAATCACTGTTTTCTTTTCTTTTCTTTACTGTACTTACTAAAACAGGTAGAAGGTAAATTCTCACCCACAAGTATGATGACTAGATGTCTCAAGCAGAAAAAGAGGAAGAGAATCTTTACTTATCTATAGCAGTGTGCAAAATCCTAGCCCTGATTTGGCATGGAATGTGTTTGACAAACCTAAAAAATAAGTGCTTCAGTCCTCATCTGTGAAATTATACAATTCCAGGGAAAAAGCAATCCGTGTGTGGGAGGGTGTGTGCAAAAATGCTCTCGGAAATCCATTGAAAGCTCTTCTTTTTGTTGTTGTTGGTTGGCTTAAATGAAAATCCAGCCAGCTGAAAGGAGGACACTTCCATCTCTGCCTCTCATGCATATTCAAGGATTAGCATGAAAGCATTGAGTTATTTTCAAAAATGGGCCAATTATGCGGATTTTACATGACTGTTAGCTCTGATATTGGATGAACACTTGCCATGGCAACACATGTGATCATAGTTGCTTAGGTTTTTTTCAGACTGAAGGAAAGATAAGACAGTGAATCTCTGAACCCGCCCCACCCCCACCCCCACCCCAGCTCTGAAAAGAAGATACTGGGGGAGTAGATACTGGAAGAGTCCTGGGGAGGATGAATCTCATTGCCATGGTCATATCTGCTTTTGACCACCAACCACTTCTGCATGTGCTCCACTGAAAGGTGTCGGAGCTTTGAAAGAGCTTAAGGGTGTGTCCAATTTTGTGTGAGGGATTCAGACTTCTACAGGAACTTTCAGTTTGTGCAATTAAAGACTCTCTCGCCTCAGCGCAACAAATCCATTACAAAAAAGAACTGGGGGTTTTGCGGTTTGGAAAGTGATGTGGACATGCATTGAAAAGTGTGTGGGAATGAACAAGTGACTAAGGGAAAGCCAAATAAACACCCCACGAGCGAATCAGGATGAATGTGCATTGGTGTATAACTGCCCTGTAAACAAATCAGAACAAATGCTCAGTAAAAATGGGATATAATCCAACCTGCACATAACCTTTGTGCTAGCAAATTGGGTAAAGGTAAAGGGGCCCCTGACCATCAGGTCCAGTCGTGTCCAACTCTGGGGTTGCGGCGCTCATCTCGCTCTATAGGCCGAGGGAGCCGGCGTTTGTCCACAGACAGCTTCCGGGTCATGTGACCAGCATGACTAAGCTGCTTCTGGCGAACCAGAGCAGCGCACGGAAACACCGTTTACCTTCCCGCTTACCTTACCTATTTATCTACTTGCACTTTGATGTGCTTTCGAACTGCTAGGTGGGCAGGAGCTGGGACCGAGCAACGGGAGCTCACCCCGTCGCAGGGATTCGAACCGCCGACCTTCTGATCAGCAAGCCCTAGTCTCTGTGGTTTAACCCACAGTGCCACCTGGGTCCCATTGAGCAAATTGGGATGAATGCTTAATAAATGGGTCTTCTGACCCATTCAGTGGAGCAGTGGATTACCTTTCAATTAGTGTGAGATCCTGGGTGGCAGAGGTTCTCTTTCAGTTTTCTGAAACTCAGGCCCCCAAGGTGCTTGAGCCAGCCGTGTGCATTGTCCATAACATACAGGACGCTGCATTTGAGGTTTGACAATACCAAGGGCATCTCAGCAAGCTGTAGGAAAGGATGCGCCTGGATTCCTGGTGCAAGTGTGTACGCTGCATAATCAGGGCTCGTCCTCCTTCCCGTTCCTCCTCCCCACCATTCTTGTTCCTTGGAGCATTCCCTATTCTCCAGAGCAGAGATGGATGAACCTGCAGCCCTTCAGATGTTGCTGGTCTCTAACTCTCATCATCTCTGACCATTCGACATGTCGCCTTGTTGGGAGCTTGGGTCCAACACCATCTGCAAGGCCACAAGTTCCCCATCTAGAGCCAGCCTGGTCAGTGTCTGCATTTCCAAGGGCGGCTTTGTTCTCCGGAGGGTAGTCTAGGGCTAGGTGGGTGGGTGCTATTGATAGATCTCAACTCACTCAAGGGACACACTGGCTCTGCAATGAAGTCAGCAGCACCTTTCCAATAATGACTTTATGGCTGCAGAACTCGTGTGTTCAACTAATACAAATCTTCAGTTGGTAGGTAAGTAACACTCTCAAAAAGATCCCCTCCAGGGGAGAGCCATCCTGGAACAAAATAAAAGAATTCCTTCAGTAGCACCTTAAAGACCAACTAAGTTTTTATTTTGGTATGTGCTTCCGTGTGCATGCACACTTCTTCAGATACACTTGAAGTCAGTCCCTTATGTATATACAGAGGGTGGGGGCATCCTGGAACAGTTAGCAGTGAATTCTTTTTCAGGTGAAGCTTCAGTCTTAAGCTTCAGTATGTGGGCTTGTTCTTTCCTGGTTTACTTCTGCCTCCACTACCCACTTCCTCTGTTTTTGTTCCTCTGTCGTTTTGTTTTTCTTCTTAGCAAAACTTTTAAAAAATTTTTTTACTGCACCTTGATTGAAATGGTAGGGCCTCTAGGATTTAAAAATAGGTTTTCTGAGCTACGTGTGTTTCCCCCATCCTCTAGGTGGCCAACTGTCTTCTAAAGATACAAAATTAGCTTTGATTTAGATGAGAACCACTAGAAAGACAACAGCTAAGGCACACGTGGGTGTTTTGAATGACTTGCTTAAAGCCACTTATATCATGTTAATCTGTGTGGTCTGCTCAACTAGTCAATGGAGTAAATGTTTTGGTGAGGAATCCAAACACAGGGGGGGGGGGAATGCTATGAATAAGTCAGAAACTAGATTGTTTTAACAAAAGAAAAGATCTCTATGGGAAATTGTGTTTTAAAATTTTGTGCTCTCTGGCGCCATCTGGTGTTTGCATGTTTATAGCTCATTCCAATAGCTGTTTCTTTACTAGTGTAGCTGAGTACATTACTAAGATGCAACAAGAATTTCAGCTGTACACACATTCTGTATTGTGTGCAGAAGAGCTAACATCCTATTCTTAGTGAATGCAGTACTCTCTTGCTTCTGCTGCTTGGAAGTAGGCAGTTAGTTCACACCTCAAAGTCTCTTTAGGTACAGTTGTTTTAATTTCACCCCTCCAAGCAGATGGACCGTCTTGTGCTATAAACAGTCCCTTCCACCAATCTCATTTCCTCTGCTTTTTCTTACTGCCAATTCCAGCTGCTCAATCATTTCATCTTTCTTCTCCAACCCCAATTAAGTCTGGCAGCCTTTCTAATGCACATAGGTTTTTTTTAAAAAATATGCAAATGTAATTTGGAAGTTGAAAAATGATAGAAAAAAGGCATTCAAGGAGAGAGAGAAAAAACCCTGACTCCTTAGAAAGATATGTCTCTCTTGCTTGCACATCAATTCTGGGAGTGCAAACAGTAAGGAGGGCAGCTGAGCGCAGCATTTCATAGAGGGCCCTGAGAATCCTGAGGCAAGAAGGACCTTCTTTCCCCAACAGCTAAGGCTGAACATTTCAGGGATCCATACTGGATTTGTGGGAGATGATTGGCAGATTGCATCATGCTGCTGAGGGATATAACAAGAGACTCTTAATTAAAACAACAACAACTAGAAAAATGCAGCATTCATATAGATGGGATTGCCGTCCAGTCAATATGGGCAGCAAGTACCGTAACTGCAATCTGCCTGCCATTTTGATATTACCACATTTGCTCCAAATACCTTCTGGTTGAATCCTGAACCCCAAATGCCAGTCCAAAGACAAAAGCCTTGAAACATATTTAAGCGACTAACACACAAGTGTTCTTGCAGGTCTTAATTCTGTGACACACTGAGGACAGAAGCTGTTTCAGTGAATGGTATTTTAATACAGTATGCCTTTCAAATGTTTTAGCTCAGGGGTCCCCAAACTAAGGCCTGGGGGCCTAATGCAGCCCAATTGCCTTCTAAATCCAGCCCATGGACAGTCTGGGAATCAGCATGTTTTTACATGAGTAGAATGTGTCCTTTTATTTAAAATGCATCTCTGGGTTATTTGTGGGGCATAGGAATACGTTCATTTTTTTTCTTCAAAATATAGTCCGGCCCCCCATAAGGTCTGAGGGACAGTGGACCGGCCCCCTGCTGAAAAAGTTTGCTGACCCCTGTTTTAGCTTCTTCCAGGGAAGATGCCATGGGGGCGAAACCCCAGAGAGACATTTTCAACTGGCCAACTCACTTCATGAGCAAAATAGAAGGTGATCAGGGGTGGTGGGGATTTTGTTTGCAAGGAGGCCTCTGAGCGAAAGGTTTTACAGCTGTTCATGGTAACCATCTCTTGTTGTGCCATTAGGACTCTGGATTGAGTGGCTGCTTTCTATGGAAACGCCAATTGTGAGGGGAACTCGTGGGATAAGACGAGAAATTAATCTAGTAAAAAGAGTCAGAGAAAGGCAGGAATGCAAAAGCAATTTTGTCTCCAACAATGCAGATCCATCGAAGGATGTGAAAATGGCAATGATTAGTAATGATGATGGGCCAGAGCCAGACACTGGGATGACATTTTAATATAGCAGCTGACCTTGTCAGGGATAGATGATGCACAAAGCATAATAATCTCAAATAGACATTCATCTAGAAGAGAAACATTGTTTTTTGTATGTTTAAACTAGCATATTTAGACAAGTCCAAACTACTATAGAATTTCTAGTTGCCAACATCCCCCCACCCCACCCCACCCCCCGAACAAGTTTTGGTCTATGTCATCCAGGTACATGGGATTTTTTATTTTCCCTCAAACACCTGGCACCCACAATGCCTTGGTTCTTTTATCTGCTGTTTCCAAGCAAGGTTAAAACACATTGGACATATTTTGAGAAACAGGGTTCTGCATAAAAGCGGGGATTTTAGCAGGATCCAGCAGCACTTCAGTGGATGCAATATTCCCAATCCTTTAAGTAAAGGATTGCTAGTTTTCTCAATGCATTTTTCTACTCCTGTTGCTCTAGTCTACACGGTGGGCTATGCAGGTTTAGGGCTGCACAATAAGTCCTTTAGGAGTATGCATGTTAAAGAGTTGAGATGGGAATGAATGCGGTTTGTTGCAGCTGGTTTCAAATATTCTGAGAATACAAGTGGACTAGTGCAAAAATGTTAACAATTTTTTGAGAGACTGCAGAAAATCTACAAAATGCTGAAATGTTTATAGTGACAGGGTAGATATACAGAGTTTGGAATGTTGCCCTTGCAGAGAGTTTTAATGCAACATAGTAGGATGGTCAGGGCATTAATACTCAGGGAGGAAGTACAATTTGGTTTCTTGACATTTGTGAATAGAACTTTACCATCAAATCCCCCCCCCCCATAACAGGCATAACTCTTTGGAAGGGTAAGATGCATAGTAGGCAGAATGTAGAATTATAATATGTGCATAACAGCATTTGGGCAGCTGTGGTTGCATACATAAACAATTTCTTCTGGCCCTTCCTGATTTGAGCATTCAACACAGGTGATAATAATCATGTCATGGAGGTGAACGGAGCTGTGCTCTCTTGGCCCCTCCCCAATCCATGTAGGAGCATACCTGCAGCCGAGTGTCCTGTCAACACTTTGAGGCAGTCTTCATGAGTTTGTGGAAGAGAGAAGCTTTACAAAGTTTCAGGAGCTTTGGGCACAAGGTTGTATATTGTCTCCCTGCTTATTTAACTTATATGCAGTATTCATCATGCGAAAAGCTGGACTGGATGAATCCCAAGCTGGAATTAAGATTGCCGGAAGAAATATCAACAACCTCAGATATGCAGATGACACAACCTTGATGGCAGAAAGTGAAGAGGAATTAAAGAACCTTTTAATGAGGGTGAAAGAGGAGAGTGCAAAATATGGTCTGAAGCTCAACATCAAAAAAACCAAGATCATGGCCACTGGTCCCATCACCTCCTGGCAAATAGAAGGGGAAGAAATTGAGGCAGTGAGAGATTTTACTTTCTTGGGCTTCTTGATCACTGCAGATGGTGACAGCATTCATGAAATTAAAAGACGCCTGCTTCTTGGGAGAAAAGCAAACCTAGACAGCATCTTAAAAAGCAGAGATGTCACCTTGCCGACAAAGGTCCGTATAGTTAAAGCTATGGTTTTCCCAGTAGTGATGTATGGAAGTGAGAGCTGGACCATAAAGAAGGCTGATCGCCGAAGAATTGATGCTTTTGAATTATGGTGCTGGAGGAGACTCTTGAGAGTCCCATGGACTGCAAGAAGATCAAACCTATCCATTCTGAAGGAAATCAGCCCCGAGTGCTCACTGGAAGGACAGATCCTGAATCTGAGGCTCCAATACTTTGGCCACCTCATGAGAAGAGAAGACTCCCTGGAAAAGCCCCTGATGTTGGGAAAGATGGAGGGCACTAGGAGAAGGGGAGGACAGAGGATGAGATGGTTGGACAGTGTTCTCGAAGCTACAAACATGAGTCTGACCAAACTGCGGGAGGCAGTGGAAGACAGGAGTGCCTGGCGTGCTCTGGTCCATGGGGTCACAAAGAGTTGGACATGACTAAACGACAAAACAACAACAACAAAGTGGCTGTTGGGGAGAGTGCTTTGTGCTCATGTCCCGCCCCCATCATGTGCGTCCCAAAGGCACCTGGCTGGCCATGGTGAGAACAGGATGCTACACTAGATGATGGACCTTTGGCCTCATCCAGAAGGGCTTTTCATACAGGCTTAAGCCAAAGTTAACCATTTTGAGATTTCAAAAAAAGAATAGAAAAGCTATTCTAGGCTGCATCAACAGAAATCTAGTGTCCAGATCAAGGGAAGTCATAGTCCCACTCTCTTCTGCCTTGGTCAGTTTAGGTGTGCAGAGGAAGGCAACCAAGATGATCAAGGAGCGTTTGAAGGAGCTGGGTATGTTAAGCCTGGAAAAGAGGAGATTGAGAGGAGATGTGACATCCATCTCCAAATATCTCAAGGGTTGA
Organism: Zootoca vivipara; assembly: GCF_965207765.1. Taxonomy (NCBI): domain Eukaryota; kingdom Metazoa; phylum Chordata; class Lepidosauria; order Squamata; family Lacertidae; genus Zootoca; species Zootoca vivipara. The sequence goes on from NC_142592.1 coordinate 1,074,853, forward strand.
CACATGGAAGGTAAAGCAAGCTTGTTTTTCCTGCTCTGGAGGGTAGGACTCGAAACAATGGCTTTAAGTTACAAGAAGGGAGATTCTGGCTAAAAACTTTTTGACAGTAAGAGCTGTTTGACAGTGGAACGGTCTATCATGGGAGGTTGTTGACTCTTCTTCCTTGGAGGTTTTTAAGCAGAGGTTGGGTGGCCATCTGTCAGGGATGCTTTAGCTGAGATTCCTGCATTACGGGGGTTGGACTAGATGACCCTTGGTGTCCCTTCCAACTCTACAATTCTACGATTCTATAACATTGCTACAATCAACTGCAATACCTTTGTGATTTAATTAGTATTGTTAATATGTATTGTCCAAAGTATTTGTTTTGCTGCTTGACATCTTGAAGGGTGAAAACACACAGACTATGTGTACATCAGACGTGAACCAAAATTACTTTTCTTTTATCCTGTGGCTAGAGAGTTCTCTTCCTGTCTTTGCGGCATCTCAGAGATCCAATTCAGAGATGCTTTTAAAGGCCATTTTGAAACTGCTGTGTTTCAGGGAAACACATCGTAGAATTTTCAGAAAGTGATTTTTTTCCAGCTTCAGTTTCATAACCTCCTGTAATACATGCCGAGCTGCACTGTGGGTAAGTTATCAGAAATTGCTTACTGTCAGTTAAAAGGCAGAAGAAAAGTCACCTTGTATCAGATGTTCCCTTCTTTTAGGGAGCCTAGTGGCCCAGCATGTTAGGAATCTAACCGAGAACATAATAGCCGTGTTTCACCAAAGCTATAACTAGAGGAATTGCATTTAATTTGAAATAGATATCAACAACGGTAAGAGCAGCGTCCTTGACGCTGGAATCTAAAAAACACCAAAATGACCAGGTTTTTTTAGCCCATGCCTGTTGACCTAGTCACACATTGCAAATATGTCTTGTGGCTGCACGCAGTGGTGTGTAAAGCTCTGTCACTTTACACCTGGTGTGTGTGTGTGTGTGTGTGTGTGTGTGTGTGTGTGTGTGTGTGTTGTGTGGAGAGCATGTAGTGATGTGGAAGGAGCCGTGCAGTTAAGTGACACCACCTCATGTCTGGGGCTTCTCTGCACTGGCCCTGCATTAATATGGACAGAACTAGCTTATATATGGTAAGACCTTCCTTTGGGACTTTGGGACGGCTCGCAACAACCTACTGTAAAATCTTATTCTGATTTGAGGGTAGCAAAATTTCTTCTTGGGTGTTTTATCCAATTTGCTGCATGAAACAGATGGGAGCAGCAATCTTCTTTGTGTTGTAAAATGTTTGTGAAATATACTGGGAGTCGAGAGTGAATTTCATGCTGTTTATTCAGCTTGTGGTAGCAAAAGAAAAATGGCTCTTTCCCCAAAACGTCTCCCATATATACATTATTTACACAATGGGCCTTGCATGATTGGCTGCTTCAGGGATACTCCTGTAGGCCAATCAGGTTGCGGATTCACTTCTACCAGAAGCCTGATTGGCTGCTCCTGCAGGCCAATCAGGTTGCTTACTCGCTTCATCCAGGAGCCTGATTGGCTGCACCTGCAGGCCAATCAGGTTGCTGATTCACTTCCACCTGGAGCTGGATTGAGTGGCTCCTGCGGACCAACCAAACTGCTGCATTCTGGATCCTATTGTTCTAGGATTCAGCCCAGTACATAAGAGTTTGTCTCTGTTTACACCACAAGTTATATCCTGAACTAACTAGGTCTACAGCCACTTCCTCTTTCTCATGGCCTGCACTGAAGGCACTTTTTACTTTGTAGCCCTAGAAAAGATGGAAGGAGTCAAGAGAAGAAAGGGGAGTGGAGGGAAATGGGATTCTTTCATCATGAATTTTGATCCTGGATGAACCAGTCAGTGCACGTCTTCCTCAGGACCGCAGTGTGCCTCAGTAATTTCCCAAACACGTGCTGGGGAATGTTAATATGCCATTGAGACAACTGCTGGTGTGCTGCTCCCTTGTATAATTAAAAGTGGTTGAAAGTCTAATGCCACTAATAATAATAATAATACCCCACCCAACTGACTGGGTTCCCCCAACCACCCTGGGCAGCTTCCTGCTTCTCTTTGTGTATCGCTGCTCCAGACTCCCCCCCCCCCCAACACTCTCCACTGAGGTTGGTGATTGTGCCATCACATCCTTAAATGGTTCAGATGCAGAAGTGGAGCAGAATTGTCTGTGTGCAGAGGAGGTTTCCCTTTGGGCTCAGATCAACGCCGCCTTTGAGAGCAGGGAACCTTTACCTGCATACATTCCTAAGCAGGTGTTGCCTCTGCCAGAATGTTGTGTGCTGCTGCTGCTGCTTTATCTTCTAGGATCAGTTAGAATTTGTTTAGCACCCACTTGGACTCAGTCATCTGAGAACCTGCCAGGTTTTTTAACACACCTTTCAGCTTAAAGTGTGTGGTCTGCAGGTGTTTGGGATGAGACAGAGAAAGCAGGAAAGAGCTCTTTTTGAAATCCAGGTTTTCATTCTAGTCAAACGTACCTTTTTCATTACACACATTGGGGGGGGGCATCATTTGTGAAAAGAGACAAAGCATTCAGTCAGCTAAATAGTTGCACTGAAAATTCCAGGCACGTAAAAATCAATACAGAAAAAAATATCCCAAAATGCACATGACTTGTAAATGAAACCCATTAAATTATGGAAAATCATTGGCAAGAATAAGCACATCTTGGGAAGTGACTTTCTTATTAAGTGGCTTTGGTGATCTTTATTACTTTGCTTGGATTAACAAATTTAGATCAGATAATGAGACTTTTAGTCCCTCCGTCTTTCTTCTTAGGCTAACACTTGTTAGCCTAATTTTTCAATTAACTTTCTGCGGTAACTAGATCATAAGATGTGGCTATATCAGCACATTCTTAGATCTGATTGTAAATCAGCATTCATTTTGCAAACAAGGTATTAATCATGGTTGCATGTGGCTAATGGTCCAAGCGGTTTTGTTTTTTAAAATATATCAATCTTATTTTAGCCAACTTCACTGGCTTTTTACTTTTCTTAGCTTCATTGCTAAGCAATGTGTAAGTTTAAACATAATGTGTATCCTAAAGATGTATTAAGGTTTATTAAATTTGTATATCTCTCTCCACTAAAAACTCCTGAAGAGATTAACGATTAAGTATAAATACAACAATTAAATGACAAAAATATATTAAAGGCAGATTTATCAATATAATATAATTGGTGCCCAGGAAAACAAAACCAGCTTTGTCTGGTGCCAAAATGAGTGCAAGGTTGTCACCAGTGTATGTTCATCTGTTGGGGAGGGGGGCGGAGAGAAGGGCGTGATCTAACAGAAATCCAACAGGTTCAGCAGAAACCATTATTGATGCCATTGGGGGCTGTCAGTAGGGGCCAGTGGATGAGTAGCTCTGTTTGGGATAAGACAGCTAAGAAATCGCCATTGTCTCCGAGTCCTGATGAACAGCCAGTCACTGGAAACACACTGGGATTGACAAGACTAGAATTAATGCCTCTGTCTTTTGTTGTATCTGTTGAACTTGTGTGTCGACTTTCCCCCTGGCACTTGGGGGCACATATGCTGAATAGATGCTGGTTTGTGGTAAGTGGGCAGGGTGGGGCAGGCAGAAGACGGAATAAATTTCAAAAGGGGGTCAGCTCAAAAAATATTTGAGAAACATTCATTCATCAGTTGGATTGTAACCCCACCCCCACCCCTGCCGCCGCCCTGCCCACACTTGCCAGCTATTGAAAGCAAAGGTGTTCTTCCCCTTTGGAGCCGCACCAAGAAGAAATAATAATAAAACCTCATAAATTTATGAATGAAAAGCATAGTGCAAAGGAAAAGCAACAACATTCATATTCTACAGGCTTCATATGCTAAAAATAAAACGATACATTGCAGTGGGTGATTAGCATGTCTCCCTCCCTCCCCACTCTTAGATCTTTGTACAATGCCAGCGACAGTCAGAGTGCCCGGGCGTCTCCATGGCAACCCCTTGATGCTTCCTTTTGTTCAGCTGATAATCTGCCCAGTCACATGATCGCCAAGCAGCATGCAGATGAAATGGAGCCCAGAAGCAGCCGCAGGAGCAGCAGCAGCCCATTTTATTATCCTCATTAAGAGACATTGGGAATGTGTGGGGCTGGGGGGGGGGGCGAAGGAGGCCTGGCTTCTTCTCCCCATCCCACCCCCCTTGCCTGTTCGGAAGATTGTTATGCACTTGAACTTGCTCCCCAACATCACAGCCGCCCTCGCTTATTCCAGTGACCGCAAAGACTGGCCCCAAAGGTGTTTACTCATTAGACTTTCAAACCCTCGTTTGTACTGCGTGTGTGCTCTAGTATGCCTGCTGGATGTGCCTGGCTTTCCACAGAATCAGAAAACAGAATTGTGAGGGCAAAGCAGGGCTGGGGCTCTGGCTCCGTGCTTACAACCAACTCCCATGTGAAGCTGCCGGAGGTTTAAGATTGAGATCTTTTCTCAAGTTCTCCTACCTTCTCCAGTGGGTGACACATCAGTTTCGTGGAATGCTTTCCCCAGAAAGGTTTTATGGCTCCAGGTTCCAACCCTTTCAAAATGTATTTATTTACTTCAAAACATGTATAGGCTGCCTTTCTGGGTGCCATGCCAGCCCAAAGCAACTGACAAACAAACGAGCTACATGTATAAAAAATAAATATTACAAAAAGGCATGATAAAAACATATTCACAGAGTTAACAACGAAAAGACAGAGCTTCAATAACATAAAAAATATTTCAGCCTCCACCCCAGACAATTATATATATATATATATATATATATATATATATATATATATATATGTGTGTGTTTTTGGAATGCCTGAAGTGTAGCTGATGCCATAAGCAGTTCTACTGAGAGGGTGTTCAGAAGGTTTGGAGTCACCACAGAAAAGACCCTCTGGGAGGTGGACACACTGAGAGATTCCCTGATTAGGATCTCAGAGCATGGGCAACATGGTACGGGTGCAGGCAGCCCATGCAATAGCTTGGGCCCAAACCATTGCAGGCTTTAAAAGCTTAAAACCAACCCTTTAAATTGGGCTTGGAAATGCACCAGAAGCTAGTGTAGCAAGTACACTCTGGTGGCCACATTCCAAATTGGCAGAAGTTTCTGGACCATCTTTAAAGGCAGCTGCACATGAAGTGCATGGCCGCCATCTAGTTTGGACATGACTTCTTTTACCGGTAATTTCCCTGGGCCTGGAGTGGGCAAGATGTTAGGCATATTGTTAGACTACAACTCCCATAATCTCTGATCATTAACTGTGCTGCTAGGGGCTGTTGGAGTCTAGCAACATCTGGAGGGCAGCAGGTCACCCACCCACCTCCAGCTTTGATCTTTCAAGCGCCAATTTTTAGCACTCAAAGCTAAATAATAGTGGGATTGTTCTGTTTTATCTGAGACTGTGCTGCTATTATTACAGTTATTTGTGGTTTTGTCTCTAACCTGCTCTGGAAGTCTTTGGGCTGCTGTAACAGCAACAAATACTTGTAGCAAGTAAAAACAACAAATTGGAGCATTCTCTTCGCATATCCTGTGACCTCTGACAAGATGCTAGATATGTTTAATGAGAGATTTAATGGCCTTCCATGTTTTAGGGTATATTGGGGAAAATTAGCCATTTGGGAAAGATGCAGACCACAAAATGCTGGCTTCTCTGTCTCATTTGCAGCCATGGTATGGCTTGTTTGCCACCAGGGATACAAGAGAAATTAGATTCAGTTCACATGTAAAAGCGAATCTACCTAATTGTCACTTTAGGAAACAATATGTGAACTGAAATGCAGTGGTTCTTTGAAACATGCAATTCTTTGACTTTTGCAAGGTAGTTCTCCAGCCAAGTAATTTGTACTGGAACATAACAGAGTAAACCCTGCATATGAATTTATTCATTACCGAAAATAACATATAAAAAGGCTTTATCTTGTGGAAAAATCCTTTGCAATATTGTGCATATAAGGTGAAGGTGCATTAAAAGATGTGTGTATTGGAATAAATTTGCACCAAAATGTGTGTGCATTTTCACAAGGACTTTTGGGGGGTGGGGGTGGAATAATTTGCGAACTGATGTGGAAATGTGAACTGGATTTAAGATTGGCAAAATGAAAAACCAAAACTGACAGTTCACCCATCCCTGTTGTCACTAGAGTTGGCAGCACAATTGGCAAAAAAAAAAAAGATTACAAGTTGTTTATTATTATGATTATTATGATTATTGAAGAAGAAGACTGCCTATTGGTGCACATTTCCTGGGCAGCTTTATAGGACAGTAAACAAGAAGCAGGGAAATGATTTCTCCTCCCATCTCCCTGTAAATATTTTTAGGATCGGGATGCCCTTAGGCCAGGCATAGGCAACCTTGGCTCTCCAGATGTTTTGGAACTACAACTCCCACGATCCCTAGCTAACAAGGCCAGTGGCAGTTGTAGTTCCAAAACATCTGGAGAGCCAAGGTTGCCTATGCCTGCCTTGGGCTTTGATCCTAATCACACCTCATGTACAACATAGAAACTCCAGTAAAACCAAATAAATGACTCTAATGTCCAATATCAGTGAACGGCTGTCGCTGTTAAGTGTTGCCGTTGCAACTCTAGTATTGGATAATAATCCTGTTAAAGGTAAAGGTAAAGGGACCCCTGACCATTAGGTCCAGTCGTGACCGACTCTGGGGTTGCGCGCTCATCTCGCATTATTGGCCGAGGGAGCCGGCGTATAGCTTCCAGGTCATGTGGCCAGCATGACAAAGCCGCTTCTGGCAAACCAGAGCAGCACATGGAAACGCCGTTTACCTTCCCACTGTAGCGGTTCCTATTTATCTACTTGCATTTTGACGTGCTTTCGAACTGCTAGGTTGGCAGGAGCTGGGACCAAGCAACGGGAGCTCACCCCGTCACAGGGATTCAAACCGCTGACCTTCTGATCAGCAAGCCCTAGGCTCAGTGGTTTAACCACAGCGCCACCTGGGTCCCTAATAATCCTGTTAAAGTAAAGGTAAAGGGACCCCTGACCATTAGGTCCAGTCGTGACCGACTCTGGGGTTGCGCGCTCATCTCGCATTATTGGCCGAGGGAGCCGGCGTATAGCTTCCAGGTCATGTGGCCAGCATGACAAAGCCGCTTCTGGCAAACCAGAGCAGCACATGGAAACGCCGTTTACCTTCCCGCTGTAGCGGTTCCTATTTATCTACTTGCATTTTGATGTGCTTTCGAACTGCTAGGTTGGCAGGAGCTGGGACCAAGCAACGGGAGCTCACCCCGTCACAGGGATTCGAACCGCCGACCTTCTGATCAGCAAGCCCTAGGCTCAGTGGTTTAACCACAGCGCCACCTGGGTCCCAATAATCCTGTTACTAGTCAGTAAATCATTATCAACATAGTGGAGTCTTGATGTGCATGAATGTGATTTATTCTGCAGCACTTATTAGAGACTTGTAAGTATGGTTTGAATATAAATGACAAAGTGAGCTAAAAGAAATGGATATGTTTGATAACAGTTGCAAAAGCATTTCCTTTGCTCTGGCAAATGGGTCCGGGAGCTTGGGTTTGGTCAGGTGGCTTTGCATTTCAATGAGGAATTGCATTCATACTGGAAAATGGTTAAGAGCAATACCATTATTTTGGAATACATATTAATGGTGCAGCAGTAGGTGGAACGCCTTAGCAACCCGCAAGCGGCAAGAGGAAGATAGTGAAATAAGCAAGAGCCTTTAGGGTGGAGAAGAAAAAGAATCACAGAGTTAATAATCTAGTAGACAAACAGCATTGGAAAGGTAGGTGGAGGGGGGCAGATATCAATACAATCTTATAATGTCTTGCTGTGCCTCTGGCTTTTCTTTTTCTTTTTTTTTCTTTTGAAAAAGTGATTCTCTCATTTTATTGTCTCTTGGAAATAGTATCTTGATAACATAAAGCTAATTCTTAGCAGTGGCCTCTCAGCATTGTGCAAAATAAGTTCATTGTTAATGTTAGGTGATGAACCTTCAACTAAGATTAGGCGATCCTGTTGCTATGGCTGTCAGCTATGCAAATAAAGCTTATTGATTGATTGAATATTATTTGCACACTTGTAAAGCAAATATCAGGGACGTGGGTGGCACTGTGGTCTAAGAGCCTAGGGCTTGCTGATCAGAAGGTCGGCGGTTCAAATCCCTGTAACGGGGTGAGCTCCCGTTGCTCGGTCCCAGCTCCTGCCAACCTAGCAGTTCGAAAGCACGTCAAAGTGCAAGTTGATAAATAAGGACCGCTCCAGCGGGAAGGTAAATGGCGCTTCCGTGCGCTGCTCTGGTTCGCCAGAAGTGGCTTAGTCATGCTGGCCACATGACCCGGAAACTGTCTGTGGGTAAACGCCAGCTCCCTCAGCCCATAGAGCGAGATGAGCGTGCAACTCCAGAGTCGTCTGTGACTGGACTTAATGGTCAGGGGTACCTTTACTTTTAAAGCAGATGTCAAGGTTTAATTTTGAAGATGCTGGAGTTTGTGCTTGCCCTGCTTACCTCCCCCAGTCCCAGGTATGCGAGAGCAGAGGGAATGAGAGAAAGAGGGAGACTTTGTCTATGCTCAGATGCTTCACAGCGTTTCGTGGATGACTTCTGGCACTGCAGATAGGTTTTGGCATTAACCCTTGGTAAAGCTTGTGTGGAAATACGTATGCAGTAAGCCTGCAGCTTATGCACATTTAACTTGTGCACATTCAGCTTTACACACTTGGGGGGGGGGAAATAGAAAGGGGCGGAAAGGGGGTAGGCATCTGGGGGGAAAGCCATTGCACCCAATGTCTTTTGGCTTTAGGCGTGATCCCTAGCCTGTAACCCCTGTGTATATTGAGGGCTTACGATATTTTAAAGTGTGCATTAAAAAGTATATATTGGCCCAAAATGCACTATGTTAATGGAAATTACTTGCAAAATGTATATAGTAGAGACAAATTAATACAATGACGTGTAAATTAGCATAAATATGCAGTAAAATGCTAATGGACTTTTGCAAAGCCTTTTTTTTTGCAATTGCAGACATGTGGAAATGTGGTATACGGAATTTAAGAGAAACTGAAACTCACAGATTTATTCATTCTTAGTTCAGTCCTCCCATTGTATACCTAACCCTCCATATGTTGAGTGTTACCTGTGTTCTTGAATTGAAGGCAGTGTTCAGATTTAAGCAGTGTTCAGATTTAAGGCAAAAACAGATCCAAAGTGCCCAGGGAACTTACTACAGTACAGTACTCATGAGTTCTGACAATCAGGATTTCCCTTTTCCTTTCCCTTTCCTTTGAATCCAGTTGATAGGAAGGGCAGGGCTGCTCTCCGCTGGCCACAGATGCTCAGGGACAAGCCCATGGCTTCCACTTGTCCTGCGTGACCTGATCCCTCCGGTTTGCTTCAGATCTCCTGTTGCTGAACGCATTACGTAGTAGAAGGAGCATTTGTCAGTGACTATAGTACGTAGCTGCAGGCACATTATGCACAGAGGGAGGGAGGGAGGGAGGGAGGGAGAAGGCGGCTTCTCTGGCCCCGTGTTCCTCACAGCACAGAGTGAGGAGGAGTTGAAGGCAGGCAGGTCTGCTGCTGCTGCTGCTGCTGCCGCCGCCTCAGCTTCTCTGAGGGGAAGTCGCTGCTGGGTTTGGACATGGTTTCATTCATCATATGGGATACTTGAAGAAGAAAAAGAGAGAAACTAAGTTGGAGGAAAGAGGATTGGCATGAGGAAGAAAGCAAAATGGAAGGGCTTCTGTCTCCCATGAGAACCAAGGTAAGGAGATACATTTCAATGCTTTCCCAGGGAGAGGAAGTGTGTGGAAGAGATGCCTCAGTTTTTGTCTATTGTGAATCTGTCTGTACTTTTGATTTAGAGGAGGACAGCCAGATAGCTGTACGGAGAAACCCCTCATTTTTCTCTTCCTCTGCTTCAGAGGGATTCCTTTGTAAAGGATTTCTCCTCAGCCGCTGACACTTTTCCTGTGGGTTTCCTGCCGGGATGCTTTTCATTGTGTTGTGTGGGAAGCAGGGACTGTGCGCACCCGGGGAGCTGTTCAGTTGAAAAGGGTCCCTGCGCATCATGCTGGGGGCTGTGCGGCTTATCATGATTCTTACTATTACTGCTATTTGCGGAGGAACAGCATTTTTTCAGACAGCAGAATTGCAGTCAGGCAAGGAATCGACATGGCTTTTGTTTACTTCTATCTACTGCAAAAGCATTTTTGGGTGAAAGAGACCAAATTTGCTATGGGAGACTGTAAAGGGTGAAGGAGGACATGCTTGAAGCGGGGTTTGTTTGTCCTTTGAGTTTTATGCTAGAAAACGGCTCATTGATTTCTTTTAACGCAGTGAGAGAATGCCATAGAAGTGAAGTTTGTGTTAATCTTGACTTTACATTTACAACTCGTGGTGGCATTTTGCTGAGGTGAAAGTGAGTGCTGGTGGTCCACTAGTCATGTTCACATGCCTCTCACAAAGTTTGTTGAGTGACTGATCTAAAAAAGGTGGACTAATACTAGTCGGTGTCATTTTTTGTTTGTTTAATGCTTTATAATGTGCTTTATAGGAATGCTGTGAGAGAGGGCATTGCTGTCCCTGTTGGAAGTGACTTGAGACTAAGCGATAATGACTGCTTCAAAGCCACACAATGAACCACACAATGGTAGAGGCAAGACTTGAACCCAGCCTTCTAAGAGGCAAGGGCTGAGCTGCTTTGGGGAATGGGAACATCAATGCACACGCACCTCAACAAAACCCCAGCATGGGCCCATTATATGTACATTATGTGTGTGCGTACACGGGAGAGAGAGCCACCTTGAATAGTCCTCTTTGTCACAGTTAATGGGACCAAGAAACAGAAGTGTGTGTGTGTATGTGTGCTATGAGGGTTGGAGTCGGGTTTATTCTTAGTGTCTCTGCTGGAGTTCTCCCAGACGTGCCAGTGGCCTGCTATGGGGAACAGAGTCAGCACCAGACAGAACTTGCCCCAGGTGCTCCTGCAAGACACAGGTCCTTCTGTTCACAGTGCAGACATTTCACTAGTGCTCACACATTTGAAGCTGTGTGTGTCTTTTATATGCTACATTTATTTTGTTTCTCATGGATTGCATGCAGTTCAATAGGATTGTTGACTTGTCTTAGCACATTCAGCTTTTTGGGAAGAGCCACGTGGACTCTGGTCTCAGAAACCAGGCAGTGTGTAGATGCCCATGGAGTTGACCACGTGTTCAAGCCATTCCTAAGACTTCACTCCCATCAGTTTCCATAGTCAGCAGACTGAAAACAGAAACACCCTAGAAGAGAGCCGAGGGAGGAGAGGCTGGTTTTAGCTGTCTTTAGTGAACTGTATCAAACAATAGCTCTTTCTGAAATTACTCTGCCTCCAAACTACATCATGTCTCTCCCTAAGATCGGTTTATCAGGAACAGTGTTTCCTGAGCCATCTCATGTCGCTTGATTTCCCTTAGCCATTAGGCTCCCTCCTCATCCCCAAACTACACATATCCTGCCCCCTCATTTAGCTATGAGCTCCCCAGGGGAGGAGGTTGGCAGCGGTGGTAATGGAGAGGTAACAGGATTCTCCCTCTCTGCTGCCACCTCCATCCTCATCGCTCAGGACAAGCACCGGCTCCCCCTCCTTCCTGAGCTCAGCAGCAGCAGAGCTGGTGGGGGAAACAGGGACATTCCAGGACCAAATCACAAAACAGGATGGCTTCTGTCATTCTGGGACTTTCGCTGGAAAATCGGGACACTTGGAGGGGATGCAGTCTGATACATATACCTCTTTGGTGATCAAGTGGTGGGTTGTTGCAACCCATATATGTAGGTTTCACAAACGCCCTTTTGAGAGGGAATGAGAGAGAGTGGGAAAGGAGGATGAGAGAGGGGAAGAATGTGAGAACAGGACAGCTGTAGATAAAGATAGGAAAGGAAAAACTAATGCAACAAATAAAAATTGGGTCAAATATTGCCGGTTATTGAGGAAGTGCAGCACAATGAGCCTGGTATGGTTCAAGGCCACTGAATGAACATAGACACAAATGCCTGTGGGGAAGACGCTTAATTCCTAGAAGAAAGAGATGCTGGGCCCCAAGTTCACCTGAAATGCCTCCCTCTAGAATTGAAATGCTTCTGCCCAATCTCTGATGTGTGCAGAGACTCTAGTATCTCAGTGACATCGGAAATGCACTCTGCACCTGGGGAACTTGAGCTATTTTTATTTCATGTGCTCCAGCACTGTCCTCAGCCATTGAGAAACCTCTGTCAGGAGTGACCTATTGCACAAATAAAGTCCTGTCTGTACAGGGCACACCGCTGTTGTTACCACGGTTGTTATGACTGCTGGCATTAAATAAATGTTAATTACAGTAGCGTCAACAACACTGGAACAGCAATTTAAAAAGATAATACCCCAAGCTATTAATATAGACATGCAACCATGAATAAAATATTGTTTTTCTGAGTGGGTGATTCACCAATCACTTATCCTAATAGAATCTGATAGGAAGCAAAGTAGCACAGCAGTGAATTGATCCTCTAAAGGAAACTATGGAAACCGCAATCCACACCCTTTACTATTTGGTCTTTTTCAAACAGGTGCCAACAAGCCAACTCTTTTCATGTTGCTTTTATAGTCAATTTAATTACAAAGCATTATATGGATGATATAATGTTATACTTTCTTACCACAACATAGTCTGGTGATTAGGAAAACAGTGTGTGGGTGTTTCAGTTTTGATTTTAAGTCTGGTCACTGTTGTCTAAAAGCTTGGGACTAAAATTGATTGATTTTTGTTTTGTTTTGTTTTGCAAGTACACATTATTTCTATTCTTCAATAACAGGCTGTGTTGCTGGAGGCTTTTAGGAAGCTAGGCTTGATGTAGTAATCGTGGTTGAGAAAATGACAAAGAATGTTATGGAGGAGGGAGAACATGGGACAATTATATCTTTTGAAACAATCTTACCGGTAATAGGGCAATGTTTTTCCACCACCATTGTGACTGTGTTTTTCGTTTTATTAAAAAATTGCCAGTATTCTCAATTTACTGTTCTCTATGGACAACATTTTAATAGTGTTGGTGATAGTTCCACTGCGTGCTCATTTGTCCATTTCCTTGAAATGGTTGCCTGAGGCAAACTAGCATGATACTGATTTGCCATCTGGTTAACATCACAATTACTATTTGCTGTAAGTATGATATTGGGGCTGGGGTGTCCTTTAATAATAAATATTCTCTGGGCCCACAAAATGGACAGTTAAGTGGAATAGGAATCAAAAGTGGACAGGCGTTATGTTCCATTGATCAAGTTATTTAATGAAATGTGAGGATATGCTGATACCTACATAGGAAAAGCAGATGGTATCTTACAGAACCAACCCAGAAACGCCATGCCATGGAGGTCTGTTGAAACCTCTACCCAGGACTCTGTCAGAAGTGATGGGGAGGGCACAAGACCCTCAAAGGCTTAGTGACCTTCCAAAGCACTGCCACAATTGCTCTTTGCACAGAGCACCCCAGAATGTTTGAGCAACATGAGGAAAACGGTCCATTTGAATTACCTGAGCACCCATCTCCCACGGGCCAAGGGAACCCATTGAATTTGTACTGCCCAAAAGCCACCAGAATCTTGGAGGCATTTCTACCTGTTTCTAAAAAATTACATTCCATTTTTTTGTGGAGCAGGAAAACATCAATGTGCCTGATAGTGTTGTTGTTGTGAGGCTGAATGCAAAGCAGTTTGTAAAGCACTGTGTACTTTTAAAAAACCTAGGCAAATACTATATAATAACCATGATGATGATATTATACTTGGCAGTCACTTTGCACTTGTACAAATAAATGGGATCAAAATTAAGGGAGGAGAATGGAAAGCTGACATTTCTTTCTGTGGAACCATATGGGGAGTGAGTATAATGTATATTTTTAAACTAATTTGCGTTCTTTTCAAAGTACTTAGCAGATGGCAAAAGCAAATGCTTGCATTTCATGAAAACCCAATGCAAATCATGTAACCAAAAATGAAACCTAAACATTAGGAAGAACTTTTTGACAGTAAGAGCTGTTCAGCAGTGGAATTTGCTACCAAGGAGTGTGGTGGAGTCTCCTTCTTTGGAGGTCTTTAAGCAGAGGATATGTCAAGAATGCTTTGATGGTGTTTCCTGCTTGGCAGGGGGTTGGACTGGATGGCCCTTGTGGTCTCTTCCAACTCTATGATTCTATGAAACATTGTGGCTAATGTATTTCCCTGCTAGTGCATTAGAAAAGGTGAAATTGAGTTGGGGGACATTTCCCATTTCATGTTGACAGTGTAATACAGTCCTGGGCTGCTGTAGGTGGCAAAAGCAAATGTTGTAATAATAAGTGTCTTTAAAAATCACTCATTTGACCACCTGCAATCCTTTCTATTTTGGGCTTAGTCACTCTGCACTGGTGGCTTTAGCAGGGGTTACTGGGACGCTGGATTGCAACCCTGGGCCCATGTTGGGCTTTCTTTGTTTTAAAAAATCAAGGTCACTGAAATGTATCTGAGTTAAATTACTCATCTGGATCATTCCATTGTTTGTACAGTTTGTGTGATTGAGAAAAAGCATTGTTTCTGATTAAAATCAGAAGCCTGATTATTCTAGAATGAAAGGGAATGGTGAGCATGGTTTATGCAAAAAAATCTGTTAATTCTTGTGGCTAACTAACTACAGTAGTACCTCTGTTTATCAACTTAATCCATTCCGGAAGTCCGTTCTTAAACCAAAACCGTTCTTAAACCGAGGCGTGCATTCCCTAATGAGGCCTCCTGCCGCCGGTGCCCTTCCACCGTTCGGATTCCGTTCGTAGACTGAGGTAAAGTTCTCAAACCGGGACACTATTTCCGGTTTTGCGGAGTTTGTAAACCAAATTGTTCTTAAACCGGACTGTTCTCAAATTGAGGTACTGCTGTATTACCATGTTTTCAGTAACTGGGTTGTGTGAAGAAATACTCTTAAAGTTGTTGATCTGTCTTGTATTAGGTTCAGGTAGGTAGCCATGTTGGTCTGACACAATGTGTTTGTTTGTGTGTGTGTAGTCCAGTAGCATCTTAGAGACCAACTAAGTTTGTTCTTGGTATAAGCTTTTGTGTGCATGCACACCAAGAGCTGGGATTAATCTTCACAGCCCTTGAGCTCCCATGCCATCTTTCAGTGTCAAAGTTCAGTCCTGGATCATGTGATTGATGAAGATGAGTCATGTGATTGGATCATGTGATTGAAGAAGATGCATCAATAGGAGTATAGCATCTAGATCAAGGGAAGTAATAGTACCACTGTATTCTGCTCTGGTCAGACCTCACCTGGAGTACTGTGTCCAGTTCTGGGCACCACAGTTCAAGAAGGATACCGACAAGCTGGAACATGTCCAGAAGAGGGCAACCAAAATGGTCAAAGGCCTGGAAACGATGCCTTATGAGGAACGGCTTAGGGAGCTGGGTATGTTTAGCCTGGAGAAGAGAAGGTTAAGGGGTGATATGATAGCCATGTTCAAATATATAAAAGGATGTCATATAGAGGAGGGAGAAAGGTTGTTTTCTGCTGCTCCAGAGAAGCGGACACGGAGCAATGGATTCAAACTACAAGAAAGAAAATTCCACCTAAACATTAGGAAGAACTTCCTGACAGTAAGAGCTGTTTGGCAGTGGAATTTGCTACCAAGGAGTGTGGTGGAGTCTCCTTCTTTGGAGGTCTTTAAGCAGAGGCTTGACAGACATATGTCAAGAATGCTTTGATGGTGTTTCCTGCTCGGCAGGGGGGTTGGACTAGATGGCCCTTGTGGTCTCTTCCAACTCTACGATTCTATGATTCTATTCTGAGTGATCCACTGTGCATGTCAGTTTTCTCACTTACCACCAGACAGGGAGTCCCTCTGTCTGTAGCTCCACCAAGTGCTGGTCTTCCTTCTGCCCTGCCAGCCCCAGCAAGCAGGCGCTGAGAGAGAATGTGACCACAGTTGGACTGGTCCAGCTGGGAGTCCAAAGCCATGAACTTGGTTGTGTAATCTGGAGCCAGCCATGGTCTCGCAGGGGGTTGTGAGGATCAAATTGGATAACCCTGTGTATTCCACCACCCATTATGGAGAAGAATGGGATGCAGATAGGATGAATTATATAAACGGATGTAAATTAGCCACTCTTCTCTAGGTGCTCGTTGTCCTTGGGGGAGATGGAGGGAGCCATGCCCTTCCCCCTGTCACTGGCCAGGCCAAAGAGTCACGTGGCCAGTTCAGGAAGCTAATTGTGGCAAAAGGGGAGTCCGTCCAACCTCATCTGTCAGCCCGTGAAGGAGCCGCTGCTGTGAAGCCTGCTTTCCTTTTCCCTCCTCATTCATTTTCCCTTTTGTATTATATCTATCAGCTTGCGAGCAGGAGTTCACTTAACTTTTATTATTCATTTGGTGTATAATAAGGCTTTCATCCAGCCTTGAGGCCTGGCACTTCCTTGATTATAAGCTGGGACAAATAGGCCCCTTGTTTTCTGCTGATTTCTTTATATGTGTTATTTCACAAAGAACATATTTCAGAAGCAGACCAGTAATTTGTTTGGCCAGTGCTTGCCTCACTGTCTTCTCATGTTGTGGCTACTTAATAAACATGGTGACAGTTGTGAAATAAAGTGTGGAGGTAAATTGCACATCAAACAGTAATTGCATTATACCATGTAATAGTCTTAAGCACATTAAATCATGGGCCCTTAATGCATTTGTACCTTAGGATCTTCATAATTGGCACATAAATATGTATGAGGTTAAGGAGAAGTGGCAGGATGGGGTGGTGCGATGGGCTGCCATGTGGAAAATGAAGTAGTTAAACAGAAGGCTCCATCAACATTGCGGTAACCTTTTTCAGATTGGTAGATAAGGATTGTACAAACCGATAAGTCAGTAAAGTGAAAATGCCTGGTTTGGGGATAATCAAATGTAACTGGGATGCAAATCAATACTGTGTTACTGTTCCATTGTTCAGTGGGACGCTGTAGTTCTGTGCCTCTTGGGAAGGGCCGGCCCACCCACAAGGCAAGGTGATGCAACTGTCTCAGGCAGCAGGATCCACAGGGGCAGCAGATCTGCCTGCAAGGAATGCATTGCCCACTGTTGTTGCTGCAGTGACAGCCATAGCTGTTTCGCCCTCCTTGGAGGCCAGATCTGCCATGTCCTCTGCAGCCTCCGCCCCCCTGTGCCACCTCTACAGCAGCCTCTTGGTAAAAAGGAGGCCTAAGAAGGAAATGGCTGCCCTCTCCTGGATCTCCTTGGGTCTGCACCTACCCGGTGTGATTCAGAGCAGCCCCTGCTCCCACCACGGCCTTTGATTCCCACCTCAACCATTGGGTAAGGCTGATTTGATTCTCCCCCTTGTTCCTAAGGTAGATTTCCATTCCCCACCATTTTGGGGTTTGCCTAAGGAGTCAAAAAGTCTTGAGCTAGCCCTGCTCTTGGTCCATATCGCAAGGGATCCATGGCTGCCACTGACCCATGGCACTTCCTCAGTCGCACGTGACTTGTGTGGGGCTGCCATTGTGTTCCAACTGCAGGAACCAGGGGGGGGGCACAAATATATGTGCTTTTCTGCTTCCGAGGCGCAAGCTGCATATCGGTTGTTCAGATAAATGCTCAAACAGGCATCAGGTTTAAGAATGTGATTGTGAGGGAATAAAAGGGATGGCTGTCTGCACCATCCGCAGGGCAATTAAGTTATTGGTTTTGCTGCTAAAGTGCATGCAATACACAAAAAGTGTTCAGGTCTGCATTAGTTTGATATGCTTTCAAACAGGAGAAACGAGCCATTTGTGAGTAAAAGCAATATACATGCCAAGTCAAACAATGGTTGGGGTCTGCATGGCTAAATAATAATAATATTGGTGTGTATGGGGGGGGGGGGGTTGGATTCTTGACCCAGCAGAAAAAATGTTCCAAACATGCATTGCCAGTATGCAGGAAGGCAGCGACATTTTCTGATTCACCCTGCCTTTGCCGCAGCTTCAGTAGAGAAGTCTGCCTTAACTGTGTGCAACGTGGACATGGACTTGAAACGGAGTCTGAAAATTCCTCTGTTTACATCCAGGCCTTGTTGGCCACTGGGAACTCTCCTTGGTGCTGTGCCCACTGGCATGCCTGCCATTTTGCTCTGTGGGCTCCTCTACAGGACCAGAACTGGACATGCCTTTCAAAGTAAGCTGTGTGTCCTTCTCTTGATCATCCCCAAGGAATCCGGGGTCCTGAGAAGCATGGTTTGCAACGTTTGCCATTCTTGGCAGCACACCAGCCATTCAAACCTCCTTGGTTGTCTTCTTGCTTTGCAAGGTCCATTTGCAGCATTGAGAGGAAGAATGGGGCTGCCTTCCTTCCTTGTCGCCTCCTGCTTCCTACCTGAGGAGTCGTATCCTAGGGTTGGAGCCCCGGACACTGTAACACTGTAACAGCAGCTGTTTCAAAGGAGGCACAAAAATGAAAGCTTATGCTGAGTTAGAGTTGACACTGAAACTTCTCCTACAGTGAAATTTGAGAAGATGTGGAGGTTCTTTCCCCAACAAAATCTCCAAGGAATTTAAGGGGAGGCGAAAAGAGCAATGTCACCCATCAATGAAAGACAATGCCAGTGATTAGACTCCTTACAGAACAAGGTGGAAGAGGACGTTGCATCATACCTGCCAAGTTGCTGTCAGAGAAATAAGGGACTGGGCCGGAAATAGCAGACCGGAAGTAGCGCTGCCGCCATTTTGGAACTGGGTGGAGCATGCTCAGAAGTGACTTTTGATGCTGCTTTGCCCAGTTCCAAAATGGCTGCCGCGCCAGACTAAACCGGGGGAAAACAAAAAAATCCGTTTTTTCAGCTAGGAACAGCTGGAAAAATGGGGGTTTCCCGGGGAAAACAGGAGACTTGGCAGCTATGTGTTGCATGCGTTTGCTGGGGTTGAAGCTGCCATGGTTGGTGCCTTGAGACACACCCCAAGATGGAGATTTGTCTTACGTGTCTTAAGCTCTGAGGACCTGCAGGACCACCTATGCTTCCTCAAAGTTATGCAATAAAAGTGTGTTAGAGTGTTTTCTATATTTTGTCTTGTGAGCAACTAGACATTTCTTTATTCTTCTCATGCCATCTTTGTAGATCTTGTTCAAGCATAGGCTCTCCCTTCATCACAAATCAGTGCCAATCTGATTTTTAAATAAGTGCCAAGGGTAAAATTCCTTGGCAATTCCTGTCAATTTGCCACATACCAGTCAGTCTGTAAACTTGGGTGTGTTCTCTCCTCACCTGCTTTGCCCGCTGCAGGTCTCCACATAGACAATGCTCCCTCCAGTATTGTTATAACATACACCCCTCGCACTGCAGGCTTGGAGGAGTAAAAGCAAGCCTGCGTAGAAGAGAGAGAAAGAAAAGTGACACATAAATGGTAATTAGTTTATTTCCCTTGAAAATTCTGCCTTTTAAAAATTTGTTTTATAATCCCTGGCCTCTCACAGCACCTCTTAATCCCCAATGCTTTGCCATCAGCAAATACTGCTGGCAGCAGGAGAATTCCAGCTTCTTTGCTCTTAGACTTGCTGCTGAATTTGCAATGAGCACCTGGCTTAAAAGCATGCAAAATGAGCTGGCCCAGTGCTTCCTCCCTCATCTTCTTTGAGAAAAACAGAAAGGTTTTTTTTTTGGAGGGGAGTGTTGCTTGGTGGTTCTCTGTTCTTCCTTTCTTTTTTGCATTGTGCTGTTTTTTGTTTGTTTGCTTTGTCCTTCAAAGCTGCCGTCTCCTTCTGGACCATCTCAAAGGGCTGAAAGAACTTTCAAATGGACTTTTCTTCTCTCCCCACAAATGCTCCCTGACTGTAAATGGAAATTAATTATCATTACATGCACTAATCACTGCACCCACAGAGAATGAGTTTTTAGTGTTGTGTACCAACGAGTTGAGCAGAGGAGCTCAATAAAAACCATTTGTAATGTTTAGATACAGCACATAAACCTCTAAAGGGAGCTGTTTTGTATTACCAAATCTTATTACCATTATCAGTTTATTTATAGGTCCTAGGATTAAAACCTGTAAATCCCATGTTACTGTTTGTTGCTGAGAACCCTTTTTTCAAGGAATCTCTTAGCCTTCTACAGTGTGTGCTTGCTGTCTTTGTAGTTTGAATCTCCTCTAAAGAGCTCGGCATGGCCTGTGTGAAGATTAGAGATGTGGGGAGAAATTTGATTTAGATGAATCTTCCTACTATGCTCACCCCGTCGCAGGGATTCGAACCGCCAACCTTCTGATCGGCAAGCCCTAGGCTCTGTGGTTTAACCCACAGCTCCACCCGTATCCCTTCCAACCTAGCAGTTCGAAAGCACACAGTGCAAGTAGATAAATAGGTACCGCTCTGGCGGGAAGGGTAAACGGCATTTCCGTGTGCTGCTCTGGTTCGCCAGAAGCGGCTTTGTCATGTTGGCCACATGACCTGGAAGCTGGACGCCGGCTTCCTTGGCCAATAATGCGAGATGAATGCCGCAACCCCAGAGTCGTCCGCAACTGGACCTAATGGTCAGGGGTACCTTGACCTTACCTACTTTGCACTTTGTGAAACACAACTGCCCTTAAAAATTTGCACTTTTCTTAATTTTGCAATGTAGTTCTCCAGCCAAGTAATTTGCACAGAAATTCATGCAATAGAGTAAAATCTGCATAAGAATGCATCTATTAGTGAAAATAACATAAAAATGGATCATATCAGGGAACATTGCTTTGCATAATTTAGCAATACCTAGGAGAAAATATTTTACATCATAAGTAATAATAATAAAAATAATAATTTATTATAATCCAGGCACTCACACAGACCTTCACTGCCTTCACTGGTTCCGATTTCAAAGAGAGGTAGAGCTTGGTATCATCCGCATATTGATGGACACCCAGCCCAAACCCCTTGATGATCTCTCCCAACGGCTGCATGTAGATGTTAAAAAGCATGGGGGAGAGGACAGAACCCTGAGGCACCCCACAAGTGATGACCCAGGGGTCTGAACACTCATCCCCCAAAACCACTTTCTGGACACGGCCCAGAAGGAAGGAACGGAACCACTGTACCGGTATAACAGTGCCCCATCTAGTGTCCTCTAGATGGTCCAGAAGGATGTTATGATCAATTGTATCAAAGGCTGCTGAGAGATCCAGCAGAACTAGGAAACAGCTCTCACCTTTGTCCCTAGCCTCCCGGGGATCATCAACCAGCGCGACCAAGGCAGTTTCAGGCCCATGGTGAGGCCTTAATCCCGATTGGAAGGGATCCAAATGGTCCACATCCTCCAGGCATGCCTGGAGTTGTTCAGCAACCACCCGCTCAATAACCTTGCCCAAGAATGGAAAATTTGAAACTGGGCGGTAGTTGGCCATACTGGCCGGGTCTAAAGATGTTTTTTTAAGAAGCAGTTTAATGACCGCCTCTTTCAGAGGGTCTGGGAATGCTCCTCACAGAGAGAAGCATTCACCACCCCGCAGAGCCCATCGTCCAGCCCTTCCTGGCTTGCTTTTATTAAACCACTGGGCCACCCCCCAGGATCAGACACCTCCTGTTGCCAATAATTGGTGACCTGAAAACCACTGGGACCCTCCCCAAGGTCTTCCAGTGCCCATCCTCTGAGCTTCTCCCACCCCATTCTCCAGATCTGACCATTCCTCCACGGGACTCACAGCCAATGCTGCTACTGAGAGGCTAAGTGTGTGGCGCCACTGCTGCCTGCCAGCTACTTCTTTTAGGACTAAGCCAAGTCCTTGGCCAAACACAGGGGTTTTAAGCAGAGGTTGGATGGCCATCTGTCATGGATGCTTTAGGGGGTTGGACTAGATGACCCTTGGGCCCCTTCCAATTCCACAATTCTGTGGGAAGGCTAGATGCAGGCTATGCACAATTTGGTGTCTCCCCTGATGTATCCAGTTTATTATTTGGGTTTTTTTTTGTTTGTTTGTTTAATTTCTATACCACCCTATATCGGAAGGTTTCAGGTTAAGTTATATTATCATTGCCCATTCTATCATATAATGGGCAAGTACTCTGGATGCTCTTGAAAGAGAATGCAACCAATATCTCATTCATGTTGGCAGGAAGAACAATATTATACAGAAACCAGAAGCTGTGATGACTCCGACGACACTGGAGGCTTCTGCTCTAGTACTGAGCAGTGTTCATGACTATTTCTGAACATTTTGAACAGAATATAGCTGTAAGGGGAAGAGAATACAGAGATCCCCCTCCCATCATCAAGAGCAGTTCCTCCAATAGCAGCAATGCCAGCGGGGAGGGGGAGGAGTCCAGTGAGGAAGGAGGAAGAGGGATGCAGGCCTCCGGCAACACAGAAGAGCCCCTGATACACATGAGGGAGGAAGAAAGAGAGGGGGAAAGGGGGGAGAAGGAAAACATGGAGCGTAGAACCTTTTTCCCTCCGGTTCCGGAATTACGCAGGAGAAGGCGGGGAAGAAGGTTTGCCGTCCCGAGACTCTTATGCTGGAAGAAGACGAGGGGCGGTCCATTCCCGGATTCTGCCTCGGACTGAGCAGACATGTTCTACACACTCATTTCACTGTAAATAGACTGCACTAAATAAAACTGTCTAAAGACAAGAATGTGGAGCGTCGTTACTATAGAGTAGTCGCAACAACAACCTCCGCCAATAGCATTTGTAGAATTCAGGTACTTAATGAATAATACTTTCTTCTTGTATAAATCTGCACAAGAATACTGTACTTAACATTTCTATGTTGGTGAGAGGGCGTTTGTCTCCCTTATGTTTCAAAGCAACTCATGTGTGTTGTCTCATTAATCTTTGCAGCATTTCCAGAAGGTTGTGGTTAAGGGCAGTGGGATCTGAATCAAGAAACCTTTGGTATGACTATCACTCTTGGTCAAGCTCATGAGGCGGCCTCAGAAAGCTACAATCTCTCAGCCTTTCTGCTGCCACCTTCTTCTGCCATGTGGGGATAATAAAAAGTACAGTGTTGTTGTGAGGAAAGTGTTCCGCCTCTGCAGCAATGCTTAAAATGAGCTACTGAGTGTGATTTGAGCCACAGTCTGCTAGACCTTCCTTCCTGCCTGCCTGCCTGCCTGCCTGCCTGCCTGCCTGCCTGCCTGCCTGCCTGCCTGCCTGCTAGACAATTCTCTGCTTAGTTTACTCAGGAATTAGTTCCCGCTCTGTTCAGTGGGGTTTGCTCTCTAGGAAGTGTGTTTGGGATTAGGGATGGGCAAGCCTATCAGTTTTGGGGTTCTCTCAGTTTCTCATTTTTCCAGTGTTAAGTCCAGTTTTCAACAATTCCACATCAGTTTGTGTGTGTGTGTGTGTGTGTGTGTGTGTGTGTGTGTGTGTGTTATCCTCATGAAAATTCACCAGCATTTTGGTGCAAATTTCTCATAATAGCATGATAGTATGCACTTCCCCCCAACTTCAGAACAAATTCCACAATAAAAGGCATTTTTCTATGTTATTTTTACCAATATTTGCTTTTGCACGCATTACCCTAGAGGTTGTTTTTTTAAAAAAATGTACACATTACCTGGTTGGAGAACTGAATTGCAAGATTCATAGAACTGTGATTTTTGAAGGATGGCTGTGTTTCAGTTCTTGTACTGTTTCAGAAAGTGCAAATTAAGTAGGTTCACCTTTAAATGTGAACTGAATCGAACGTCTCCTAAATTCCTATTTGGGATTGCAGTATTTCTAAATGCATCTACTAAGGAGGAAGCCCCAATGGACACCGTGGAACTTAGTAAACATGCATACAGTTACACTTCCAGCCATTGTGCTACACCAGCTCTGTCCACAGTTTCATTGCCTTTGACTAGGCTTATGCGAATTTACACCAGTTGTAACCTAGGGATAACATCGTGCAGATCTTCCATCCCCCTTCACTCTGCTCTGTTATTTTGTTGAAATTCAGTTCAACCCCTGACTGAGGTCTTGGCCTGCCATACCCACTTATAAACAAATCAGTTTGAAAGTTTAATTACAAGCCTGGCTTCATTGGTAAGAAGCAATCTTCTTTAATTGCATGCTTTATCAAACCTGGTGATTTAGAGCTGTATAATAATTTCTTCTAAAAGCACTGGGCTTTTCTCTAAAATTTTCTAAGGGCTATGTGTTTTGAAGCATGAGTAGATCTCATGTGTGTTTACCATTTATGACCACCTTGGTTGCTATGAATCCATGAGTGTGGATACCCTCGTGAATACATTTTGTGAAGGTTCGAAAACTCAGAAATAAACCCAAGGGAGGGGGACGAAGGGCTTGGCAATCACCTAAATGTGTTTGTCAGCATTCATTTGTGCATGCCAGAGGTGAGTATACATCTTATTTTTTTGACGTTCGCAAAATGCAACTGAGATTGTCAACAGTGGTCCAATTGGTTTCAGACTTCAGGGCATAGGTCTGGAGGAACCCAAATGACGGCCTCTTTGGAGATTCAGCTCTGGTGCCCCTGCCCAAAGAAGCAAAGAGCCATATGCACAAAGGGGTCTGAATAAATAAGTGCAGCGCCCCAATTTCTGTGTGAGGGTTTTTTAAAATGTAAACTGTGGTTGCTTTAGTCCAGGCATCCCCAAACTTCAGCCCTCCAGATGTTTTGGACTACAATTCCCATCATCCCTGACCACTGGTCCTGTTAGCTAGGGATCATGGGAGTTGTAGGCCAAAACATCTGGAGGGCCGCAGTTTGGGGATGCCTGCTTTAGTCCATGTTCAACTTGTTGTTGTTGTTGTTGTTGTTGTTGTTGTTGTTGTTGTTGTTATTTACACCCCACCCATCTGGCTGGGTTTCCCCCACCACTCTAGGAGGCTTCCAGCAAATACCAAAATACATTAAAATATCACAGATTAAAAACTTCCCTAAACAGGGCTGCCTTTATGTGTTTTCTAAATGTCAGGTAGTTGTTTATCTCCTTGACCTCTGATGGGAGGGCGTTCCACAGGGCGGGTGCCACTACCGAAAAGTCCCTCTGCCTGGTTCCCTGTAGCTTTACTTCTCGCAGTGAGGGAACTGCCAGAAGGCCCTCGGCGCTGGACCTCAGTGTCCGGGCTGAACAATGGGGGTGGAGACGCTCCTTCAGGTATACTGGACCGAGGCCATTTAGGGCTTTAAAGGTCAGCACCAACACTTTGAATTGTGCTCAGAAACGTACTGGGAGCCAATGTGTTATGTGGCCGGGGAAACCCAGCCAGATGGGCGGGGTATAAATAATAAATTATTATTATGTCTTAGGGACCCAGGTGGCGCTGTGGGTTAATCACAGAGTCTAGGGCTTGCTGATCAGAAGGTCGGCGGTTCGAATCCCTGCAACGGGGTGAGCTCCCGTTGCTTGGTCCCAGCTCCTGCCCACCTAGCAGTTCGAAAGCACATTAAAGTGCAAGTAGATAAATAGGGACCGCTCCGGCAGGAAGGTAAACAGCGTTTCCGTGTGCTGCTCTGGTTCGCCAGAAGCAGCTTTGTCATGCTGGCCACATGACCCGGAAGCTGTCTGCGGACAAACGCTGGCTCCCTCGGCCTATAGAGCGAGATGAGCGCTGCAACCCCAGAGTCGGACACGACTGGACCTGATGGTCAGGGGCCCCTTTACCTTTTTAGGACCGGTGTTATGTGGTCTTGGCAGCTGCTCCCAGTCACCAGTCTAGCTGCCGCATTCTGGATTAATTGCAGTTTCCGGGTCACCTTCAAAGGTAGCCCCACGTAGAGCGCATTGGAGTAGTCCAAGCGGGAGATAACTAGAGCATGCACCACTCTGGTGAGACAGTCCGCGGGCAGGTAGGGCCTCAGCCTGCGTACCAGATGGAGCTGATAGACAGCCGCCCTGGACACAGAATTAACCTGCGGCTCCATGGATAGCTGTGAGTCCAAAATGACTCCCAGGCTGCACACCTGGTCCTTCAGGGGCACAGTGACCCCATTCAGGACCAGGTAGTCCCCCACAACTGCCCGCCCCCTGTCCCCCACAAACAGTACTTCTGTCTTGTCAGGATTCAACCTCAATCTGTTAGCTGCCATCCATCCTCCAACCGCCTGCAGGCACTCACACAGGACCTTCACTGCCTTCACTGGTTCTGATTTGAAAGAGAGATAGAGTTGGGTGTCATCCGCATACTGATGAACACCCAGCCCAAACCCCCTGATGATCTCTCCCAGCGGCTTCATATAGATATTAAAAAGCATGGGGGAGAGGACAGAACCCTGAGGCACCCCACAAGTGAGCGCCCAGGGGTCTGAACACTCATTCCCCCATCACCACTTTCTGAACACGGCCTAGGAGGAAGGAGCGGAACCACTGTATGACATGCTCTGAGCACCACTGCTATGGCACGGTAGATGTGGATTCAGCTACTGCTGGATTGCACATGACAGCATAACTTTTTCTGCTCATGCTGAGATCCACTTCATTCAGAAAGAGAGAGAGGGAGACGGTCTGAATTACTGAGGAGCTTTTAAAGAATGTGGGGGGGGGAGTAAGGTGTGTTTAAAAGCAATCCTGGAATCATAATAGTGAAACATCCATGCCTCCTAGTGATACAACAATAACAAAATGATATTTAGGGGAGGAAATGGAATAAAATGCAAAATGCATTATTAGATTTGTGCCTCTCTCCTGGGTATGAGAATTACCTACCTTGTAACAGAACACTGCTGCTGCTACTGCAAAGAAGGTCACATACACAAATTTCATTCCTGAAATCTGATACTTTTCTAACCTTTTGCTGTTCACAATGCACCTGTCTAAAAGCGCATTGTACTTCTGGAACAGTAACCTAATTCACATCAGGAAAAGATCTCACAAAGGGAACAGAGAAGACTTTATTTTAGTGCCAGTTTGCGATTGTAAAATGATGAATTTTTTTCTCTGTGTGTTTCTCCCTCTAGAGAGAATCTCCACATTGTCATGGCTTTTCACTGGTAAAATCTCTCACACACACCCCGCCCCACTTTAAAGCTATCATGAAGCTAAGTATTTTGTACAGGCAAGTGCATGCAATGGAGCCCTATGTCTTTTTATTTTAAGAAAAGCAGCTTTGAGGGTGGGGCAAATGTTGTCCCTATTTTCAAAAAGGGGGAAAGAGAGGACCCAAACAATTAC
The DNA here is from genome assembly GCF_965207765.1 of Zootoca vivipara. Taxonomy (NCBI): domain Eukaryota; kingdom Metazoa; phylum Chordata; class Lepidosauria; order Squamata; family Lacertidae; genus Zootoca; species Zootoca vivipara. The sequence goes on from NC_142592.1 coordinate 1,101,931, forward strand.
TGCCCAGTCAGCCTGACATCAATACCAGGAAAAATTCTAGAGCAGATCATTAAGCAAACGGTCTGTGAGCACCTAGAAAGGAACGCTGTGGTCACTAAAAGTCAGGGTTCCTGAAAAATAGGTCATGTCAGACTAATCTGATCACATTTTTTGACAGAATTACAAGCCTGGTAGGCTATATCCACAGCATTCTCTTCATCTATCTTGATTTCAGCAAGGCCTTTGACAAGGTGCCCCATGATATTCTTGTAAAGAAGCTGGTAAAATGTGGGCTAGACAATGCTACCATTCAGTGGATTTGTAACTGGCTTACTGACCGAACCCAAAGGGTGCTCATCAATGGCTCCTCCTCATCCTGGAGAGTAGTGACTAGTGGGGTGCCACAGGGTTCTGTCTTGGGCCCAGTCTTGTTCAACATCTTTATCAATGACTTGGATGATGGGCTTGAGGGCATCCTGAGCAAGTTTACAGATGACACGAAATTGGGAGGGGTGGCTAATACCCCAGGGGACAGGATCACACTTCAAAATTACCTTAACAGATTAGACAACTGGGCCAAAGCAAACAAGATGAATTTTAACAGGGAGAAATGTAAAGTACTAAACTTGGGCAAAAGGCTACTTCTCCTTCAGTAGTAGCCAGGCATTTATCACAAAGTGTCACTGGGCCTTCAGCTTCATGGCCAGGCTGAAGCACAGGGATTTATCCAACACCATGCGTGAGCATTTTTACCCAACAAGGATTTGAACCTGGATTTCCTGTTTCAAAACTCAACACTCAAACCAGTAAACTGCAGTGCTTAATTCACAAACTACTTCTTCTTCTTCTTCTTCTTCTTCTTCTTCTTCTTCTTCTTCTTCTTCTTCTTCTTCTTCTTCTTCTTCTTCTTCTTCTTCTTCTTCTTCTTCTTCCATGAGAAGTATGTGAATGAGAATGGGTGTAAACAAATGCCTATCTGTCAATTTTGGTTTCTCCCAGTTTCTTATTTTTCCAATTTCTTTACCAGTATGTGGATTTTTTTCTTTAAAAATAATAATGAAATTTTGTTAGCATTTTGGTGCATATTTCTCCTTATATACACATTTTTGCAATCTATTTCCCACAATATAATGCATTTTTGTATGTTATCTTAACTAATATATGACCTATGTTATAAACTGCTTAGAGTTTTGTTTAAATATAGAGAATATAGATTGCATAATCAATCAATCAATCATTTTTGTGACCATTTCAGATTGAAGAACTGCATTAGAAAATTTGGGGAAGTGTGGATTTTGATGGATAAGCAGTGTTTTATTTCACATACTTCTTTAGGAAATGTGATCAAGGAAGGTTTGCATTAAAATGCAAACTGAATCAAATTTGTCTTCCATCCTTACTAAGAGCACCGTTGTCCTAGACACATTTACTCCAAAAATAAGTCCCACTGTATTCAGGGGTGTTTATTCTTAGGCAGCATGACTAAGTTTGCAGCCTTAAGAGCACAACTCTGAGACTCACTGTAGTTTTACATTCCAGAAACAGAATGCAGCCATAATGCTGCCTTAGTCATTGCAGTCCAACTGTAGTCGAGAGGAAAAGCACAGATCCTGGCTTGGAGTGCTCCTGCCTTGCAGCAAGCCTTCCTAAGCTAGGAATGGGGGAGCCAGCTGAATGATGCTTATGTCCAGCTGCTCTTTCAGTTCACCCCAAGCTCAGTACTCTGCTGGCTGACCTTTGCCTTCATGGAGATTGGCTGGGCTTCCGAAGCTCCTGCCACTCATTTGAGGATGTATCCCACTTGGAAGAGTTGTGCATCACCCATAATGTATTGAGCTTGGAGTAGGGCAGGCTAACAGGGAGATCAAAGCCCAATATGCAAAAGAGGCTTTCAAGCCTGGGCAGAGCTTTGAATCAGAGAACTATGACACCCTTTACTGGGCTGCTGCAACTGTTATCAGAAACTAGCAGGCAGAGCTCTAGAGGGAAGCTCTCACATTTCCTGGCTATCGAACTCTAAATTAAAGGCAGTCTCTGGCTTTTGGGGCAAGGCACCATTTTGCCAAACACTGAAGCCAGCAAATTCTAAACCATTCTGGCCATGTCAAATTGATTGCAAACTGGGGAAGATGTTTGTGGAAAGCGATGTGTTCTCTGTTGCAAATTCCCTGATGCTTGCCTGTAGTTTTAATCATGATATTTAGAGAAGCTCACTGATCTAAACCCAGTTAAATGCAGCCCATGGTGTCGGATGCAGGACTGCTTAACCAAGTCTTCACATTGCTGCCACGAAACATTCTGATGTGTGTTATGCCATTGGACAAACGTGATCAAGTTGGCAGTGTGTGTGAAAGGGAAAGGCACATTTTGTTTTCTTCCTCATTCTCTTAACTTTTGCTGTTTCTTCACATGCAGAATATATTTATGCACACAACTGCACTGACATAATTAAGGGACTCACAGAGGCAAGCTGGGGCAGCAGCTCAGCTGCAAGGCAAACTTCCAGGAAGTTAGGGTAGCTCTTCACCACTTGAAACAGCAGCTCAGGTGGAACCTTGGAAGCTGCCTTCTACTGAGTCAGAGCCTTGGTTCATCTCCACTGGCAGGCAGTGGCATGCCCGGCTTCCAGAAAGGGCACAATTCCCATTTCTACCTGGAGATTATGGTAACTGGACTGGATGTCCTGCCATTAAGCGTGAAGAAGGGCTGTAGCTCATCACAAATAGATTTGCAACAACCAAGGTGATAGATATGTCCATTTCAAAGAGGCTCAAGGACCACACATGGGGCACCTGCTCTAGAACAGATCTACTCACGAATAAATCAGAAGGAGAGGTGCTGCAGTGAATGTTCATTCTCTGAACCTAGGAAGGAGCGCTAGGGAGAAGGTAGTATCTATTGAAGCACCTCAAAACATAACCCAAGAGAGAGGAACCTTAATAATGGGCATCACCTGAGATGAAACTCCAGCTTCTTCCCTGCTAGATCATCCTGGGACATAGACTTGTGAAAAACAACAGATGCACCTATAGCTTTGCTATTTTGTTGACAGTTCAGAAATATTGTTGCACAGGGAGCAGTGAAGCAGCTGGATGACATTAGTAGTAATTGCTTAATACTGTCATCACATTTGCTTACATGAAGGGAAAAGCAACAGACTATCAATCAGAGGACAGAATATTCATAGTCTGTGATCATAGTAAGTGCCTTTGAGTGTCATGGTAACAGTCTCACGAGAGAGATTCTTGATTGCTCAATGCTGTGCTACTCATAGTGGCACCATTCCTCGATTAGTTTTAGTTTTAGTTTTAAATGCCACATCCAATATTACTGCTTAATTTTGTTTTAAATTTAATCCAAACAATTTCTCACTCAAGGCTGTCCCTTTTCTTCCACAACCATTTTTTATTTAGGTATGGCTTATCTATACCTATACATGGTTGAGATCAAAATTATAATTGATTTGTTAAAGCTGCTTGACTAGCCAGCATTAAATTTTACAGGTCTGTTAACTGTTAACTATGATAAATGGTTAATCTGTAGTTGTAAAAATAAATAAATTGTGCTTTTTAAAATGGCATTGTTTACTAATACCTATGGTTTCCCTCAGGTGGCGCTGTGGGTTAAACCACAGAGCCTAGGGCTTGCCGATCAAAAGGCTGGCAGTTCGAATCCCCGCAACAGGGTGAGCTCCCGTTGCTCGGTCCCTGCTCCTGCCAACCTAGCAGTTCGAAAGCACCTCAAAGTGCAAGTAGATAAATAGGTACCATTACAGCGGGAAGGTAAACGGTGTTTCCATGTGCTGCTCTGGTTCGCCAGAAGCGGCTTTGTCATGCTGGCCACATGACCTGGAAGCTGTACGCAGGCTTCCTTGGCCAATAACATGAGATGAGTGCCGCAACCCCGGAGTCGGTCATGACTGGACCTAATGGTCAGGGGTCTCTTTACCCTTTACCTTTATGGTTTGCTGTATAGGTGATAACCAGCTTCAGCTGGTTACTTTTTCAGTGTGACACCAGCATAAAAAAAATCCAAGGATTTACATTCCTCTTTAAACAGGTTACCAGTAGCAATTATTTTACATTAAGATTCTGATCCCTTTCTTGTAGAGAAGCCACTGACTGCACTACTCTGCTCCCTTTGTGATTGCGCAGGCAGAAATCTGAACCTAAGGAGGAACTGTATCCTGTTTATCACCAGACACAGGCATGACTGCCATTTATATCCTAAGCTATAATTAGCTCTGATTATTAAGTACCTTTGTATAAGTACTGATGATCCCAGAATGACATCTGAATGCAGCATATTTTCCATTAAAAATAGCTTACTCAATTTCATAATTTTTTTCCAGATTTAACATTTTTCAGACTGAAGACACCTGAGTCCAAACATTGTTTGTAAAATTATAGGGTGTTCGTGTACTTTATAGATACATGACTCCTTATCCTAAAAGCTGGGAAATAAATTGTGGGGAGGGAAGGTGGTCCAGTAGTTTAGTGATTGGTGAGATTTTTATCTGTTGGCTTCTTGGATGGTCTTTTGAGAAATGAAGATGGGGAAGCCATTTTCCCATTAGCACAGTTCTTTCATGTAATGAACATCAGACGCTGATTCTGGTTTTAAGGTTTTAGAAACAAAGCTCCCTTGAAACAGTTGCTAGTTTTTCTGTGGTTAAACAAACACACGTATGGATGCATGCTGGCTGATTCTGAGACATAGCAATATCATGTGCTGGTCTTTAACAATTTTCGCATTTTGACATGGGAGCATATTCATGTGCAGGTAACCATGATACCTGAAGCCTGCTTCTGACAAGAAAAGCCACTGCTTGGAGATGGCTTAGCATTGGCTTTGTACAACACCAGCTCCCACGTTAGGGGGCACAGGATTTCAGGCATTCTAAAAATGTCGGACTCTATTGCATATACTGTAATCACAGAATGCTAACATTTAGTAGAACACTTGAGTTCTGTAAGTGCAAACCAGTACCGTATATTCTGGCGTATAAGACGACTGGGCGTATAAGACGACCCCCAACTTTTCCAGTTAAAATATAGAGTTTGAGATATACTTGCCGTATAAGAAATATGATCCGGTGTATAAGATGACCCCCCAACTTTTGAGAAGTTTTTCCTGGGTTAAAAAGTACGCAAGAATATACAGTACTTTGTCTTCAGCAGCTCTGGATAAAACTCACTTTATGTGTGTGTGTCCAGTTCAGATATTCTGAGATCAATGATTACCCACAAATGACCTATTATTATTGGATCAATATTAGAACAAGGTTCGGCAATTGAGGTGTGTGTTCAGAACTATGTAATATCCCATTGTATAAACCTTTTATGTATCTCGCCTTGAAATTATCCTTTCAATATTTAATGCTGGTTTTGCCCACTGATCCTTAAATTTCAGTCTGTCCTGCCCTCCTGAAGACAATAATAATTGTGTCTGACCAATCGAACAATGTTCTCAAGTGAAATGTTGCAGGCAGGAATTCTCCATTTATGTTGATTCTGTCAAGGATGACTCTGACTGTGCCAGTTTGTTGGTCTTGAAGTGCCTGCTAGTTCATCCTATTAGCTGGTGCTCAATTCTCCTATTGAAATTGATGGGAATTTGATATGTTTGTGACTGTTGTTTTAAGAATGTGAACTTCACTAATTGTCTAGTATGTTGTATGTTTGTTATACGGAATGTAGGTCCTTAAAAACATATAATTAGGCAAGACAGACCATGGAAAATAGAGCAAGAAAGCACAAACCAAATTATCAGCTTAGCCTAATGGGGTGCTCTCACACCTTACAGTGTTAATCTTATGGAAGTTGCTTCTCAGTGTCTTTGCTGCCACTGCAAACAAAGGTGGGGAGGGTCTTGTTGGGAAAGGGATTAGAACTCTCCTTTTGTCTCCCCTCCCCTCTGTCTTTCAAACATGAAAGGACTTCAACCCATAAACAATACTTGTGGCTTTTCTGTCATTCAGATTTGCATCCATCAGAGACTGCTGATGAAAACCACAGCATTTGCACGTAATTTAGTTGTGTTCTAATTCTCCCAAAGCTGCTTCCAAACTGTGCAGTGACTTGAGATTATCATTCTGAGAAGGTTTTTTTTAATTTAGGTGGATGCCACAGGCCCTGGCTATTCTTGGCGAGAGTCAATCTGGGCTGCCCTTGTACTGTGTGTTATTTAATTAGTAGGTACTTAAACACTGTGACTGTTCAATAACTCCTCTGTGTTTTCTCCATAATGATTATAATTACACCCAGTGATGGAAGACTGAGCTGCTGCATGCAAAGGTGTCAGGCTTGTGATGGAAAGAGATGGGCTTCTAATCATTTCCTTATTGAAGACTACAGCTGATCTGGCAGAGTATTTCAGGTGCAGACTGTGGAGTGGGGTGGGGTCCTAATTTCTGTTACTTTAGTGTACTCCCAAAGGAAACCCCTCATTCACACATCAGACTTTCCAAAAGCAAATATCCCTGCCTCCCTGCAGATCTGAAGTCAAATGTTAGCAACTCTAACCCTTTTAATACCTTCCAGAGGGGTAGATGTGTTAGTCTGCTGTAGCAAAAGCAACAAAGAATCTTGTAGCCCCTTAAAGACTAGAAGATTTATGAGGGCATCCACTCTTGTTCATTTCATTGGATGGATGATGCCTTTTATAGCAGATTGTTTTCACTGCACACATTTCTCTGTGTGTAGCAAAAAATTTTTTTGCATGGTGACTGTTTCGGGGGACAATCATGCATTCATTTTGGCCAACAGGTGTTGTGTAAGCATCCCAGGAGATTCATATCATAATGCAGCTTAAAGCTAAACCACAGCAAGGGCTGCAGACAACTGCCTGGTGCCTTTCCTGGACTGAGAAGTCATGTCAACATCATGTGCATGTTCCATGGCATTTCAGTTCTGTAAAGTATATAACATGCATTGCACTTTTTCCTCCTGCGTTTTTTGGCCAGAGGAATTGCTTGGTACTTAAAACACTCAGGACACAGACATATAATACATATTTCCATAACATTTGCATCATATGCTATTTTATATGTCTCCATTTGGGATGGGCGAATCTGTCAGTTTTGCTTTCCCTCAGTTTTGCATTTTGATTTGATTGCTTTCTGTGCCACATGAATTGCAAAGCAGCTTACAAACAATAAATAACAACAACGCAATTGCTGTTGTTGTTTAGTTGTTTAGTCGTGTCCGACTCTTCGTGACCCCATGGACCAGAGCAGGCATCCCCAAACTGCGGCCCTCCAGATGTTTTGGCCTACAACTCCCATGATCCCCAGCTAACAGGGGATTGTAGTCCAAAACATCTGGAAGGCCAAAGTTTGGGGATGCCTGGACCAGAGCATGCCAGGCACTCCTGTCTTGCACTGCCTCCCGCAGCTTGGTCAGACTCATGTTGGTAGATTCGAGAACATTGTCCAACCATCTCATCCCCTGCCATCCCCTTCTCCTAATGCCCTCAATCTTTCCCAACATCAGGGTCTTTTCCAGGGAGTCTTCTCTTCTCATGAGGTGGCCAAAGGACTGGAGCCTCAGCTTCAGGATCTGTCCTTCCAGTGAGCACTCAGGGCTGATTTCCTTCAGAATGGATAGGTTTGATCTTCTTGCAGTCCATGGGACTCTCAAGAGTCTCCTCCAGCACCATAATTCAAAAGCATCAATTCTTCGGCGATCAGCCTTCTTTATGGTCCAGCTCTCACTTCCATACATCACTACTGGGAAAACCATAGCTTTAACTATACCAGGGGTCCCCAGACTTACCGCGCAGCGGGCCGGTGCACGCCGCGCCAACCGCGCGGCGGGCTGGAGGGCAGGGGAGTGCGCGCCCGTGCGCATGCGCACACGCACACGGTCGGGGAAAAATCGCCGAAAATCGCTTGTGCGCATGCGTATGGGCCTCCCCCGACCCGGAAGTGCATCGGAAATGACCTCTTCTGGGTCGGGAGAGGCCCATACGCATGCGCACAAAGGATTTTTGGCGATTTTTTGCCGATTTTTAACATCGTCGCCGCGCCACGCGCCGTAAGAGCGGGCGGCGGCAGCGGGCGGCAGGGGTCGTCGCGGGCCGGATTGGGAGGCTGATTGGGCCGCATCCGGCCCGGGGGCCGTAGTTTGGGGACCCCTGAACTATACGGACCTTTGTCGGCAAGGTGATGTCTCTGCTTTTTAAGATGCTGTCTAGGTTTGTCATCGCTTTTCTCCCAAGAAGCAAGTGTCTTTTAATTTTGTGACTGCTGTCACCATCTGCAGTGATCATGGAGCCCAAGAAAGTAAAATCTCTCACTGCCTCAATTTCTTCCCCTTCTATTTGCCAAGAGGTGATGGGACCAAGTGGCCATGATCTTGGTTTTTTTGATGTTGAGCTTCAGACCATATTTTGCGCTCTCCTCTTTCACCCTCATTAAAAGGTTCTTTAATTCCTCTTCGCTTTCTGCCATCAAAGTTGTGTCCTCTGCATATCTGAGGTTGTTGATATTTCTTCCGGCAATCTTAATTCTGGCTTGGGATTCATCTAGTCCAGCCTTTCGCATGATGAATTCTTCATATAAGTTAAATAAGCAGGGAGACTCCTTTCCCAATTTTGAATAAATCAGTTATTCCATATCCAGTTCTAACTGTAGATTCTTGTCCCACATAGAGATTTCTCAGGAGACAGATGAGATGATCAGGCACTCCCATTTCTTTAAGAACTTGCCATAGTTTGCTGTGGTCGACACAGTCAAATGCTTTTGCGTAGTCAATGAAGCAGAAGTAGATGTTTTTCTGGAACTCTCTAGCTTTCTCCATAATCCAGCGCATGTTTGCAATTTGGTCTCTGGTTCCTCTGCCCCTTCGAAATCCAGCTTGCACTTCTGGGAGTTCTCGGTCCACATACTGCCTAAGCCTGCCTTGTAGAATTTTAAGCATGACCTTGCTAGCGTGTGAAATGAGCGCAATTGTGCGGTAGTTGGAGCATTCTTTGGCACTGCCCTTTTTGGGGATTGGGATGTAGACTGATCTTCTCCAATCCTCTGGCCATTGCTGAGTTTTCCAAACTTGCTGGCATATTGGGTGTAGCACCTTAACAGCATCATCTTTTAAAATTTTAAATAGTTCAGCTGGAATATCATCACTTCCGCTGGCTTGTTATTAGCAGTGCTTTCTAAGGCCCATTTGACTTCACTCTCCAGGATGTCTGGCTCAAGGTCAGCAACCACACTACCTGGGGTATACAAGACCTCCACATCTTTCTGGTATAATTCCTCTGTGTGCAATAAGCATTGCTAATTAAACCTTGATTCTCCGTAATCTGTTACATTGTGAGTTAGTATGCATGTTGGGAACCTGTGTTACGTGTACCATGTAACCACTTATGTTCTAGCTTATGAATTACATCTTTGTGATTGGCGTATTAGCTGACCTTCTATCACAGTAGGGACGGCATCTTTCTAAATCATCAGTTTCTTTAAGCATCAGGTTTACCATAACTATTCTATTATGAGAATATTCCAAGATTTATAGGGATTTACATTATCACCTTAATTGTGGCCCTTTGGGCCACTGCTACATTGGAAGAGATGCAAGCAAGAGAGAGAATGTGTTGTTTTTTTAAAGAAGGCTTGAAACCTTGTTTTGCTTTGGTCCAGGCACTTAATATTGGTAGAGAGCATAAGCACTTTAACATATTATTTGACATGTAGCCATTGTTAACTGTTCCTAGAATCATAGTTGGAAGAGACCCCAAGGATCATCTCGTCTAGCCAATCATTGTTGTTGTTGTTGTTGTTGTTGTTGTTGTTGTTAGATTTGTAGGAACGCCATCCCAGGTGGCGCTGTGGGTTAAATCACAGAGTCTAGGGCTTGCTGATCAGAAGGTCGGCGGTTCGAATTCCTGCAACGGGGTGAGCTCCTGTTGTTCGGTCCCAGCTCCTGCCCACCTAGCAGTTCGAAAGCACATCAAAGTGCAAGTAGATAAATAGGAACCGCTCCAGCGGGAAGGTAAACGGCGTTTCTGTGCGCTGCTCTGGTTCGCCAGAAGCAGCTTTGTCATGCTGGCCACATGACCCGGAAGCTGTCTGCGGACAAGCGCTGGCTCCCTCGGCCTATAGAGCGAGATGAGCACCATAACCCCAGAGTCGGACACGACTGGACCTGATGGTCAGGGGCCCCTTTACCTTTACCTTATATAATTTAGTAGGGTTTAAATGATCCTGATCCCATTTGAGTTTATGCAGTGACAAGCAGGTTGCTAACTTGTTTGAGTCCTATCAATATTTATACCTTCCTGGTTGATAATCCCTTTCTGTCCCTCTTAAACAGGCATCCCCAAACTTCGGCCCTCCAGATGTTTTGGACTACAATTCCCATCATCCCTGATCACTGGTCCTGTTAGCTAGGGATCATGGGAGTTGTAGGCCAAAACATCTGGAGGGCTGCAGTTTGGGGGTGCCTGCTCTTAAAGAAAACACACATGAATCCTGAAGGCAGGCTTAGGTTACATAACAGATAAACTATATACTAGATACCGGTAGTAGTGAGTCATGAGAAGACTGCATCCAAGCAATTACCAGTTAACACTCCTTGCAGCAACTGACCAGCTGACAAAACTTCCTGCCACATAGAGGCAGTTAGTCGTTTCAGAATGTTGGACTTGACTGACAACTTTATATTCCACAAGATTTATACCCCACACTTTCCTGCAAAAGCATCTCGGGTTGTTGAATGGTAGTTTGAGCATTAGTTTGCATCTTTGCTTTGCTTTCGCTTTTGTGCCATCCCGCAGCAAAAGGAACACTAGGTTGTGCTGTTTCCTCACATTCCTGCCTGCGCACAGCTTCGCTTTTTGGCTTGCTGGCTTTCGTCAAAGCTTCAGTGGAGTTCTCTGCCCGAAGAGTTTACTGTTCAGTGGCAAGCAGGGAAATGAATTGCATCTGCCGATTGGAAGCTTTCAAGGAAAGAAGCAAGTATATTGGGCAAGTCCAGTGTTGCGTATGAATATTTTTCTTTTCACTTGGCTGAGCATCACTGATAAACTGAAGCATTGTATGGATATGGGATTAACAGTAGAAACAAAGAGTTGGGCTACTTGGTTTAAATTGGGTCTATTGTGACTAGCAAGGGTTCCAGTGGTAAAGATACCTCAGACATGCCCAGAGGAAGGATTTCTGAAAGTAAACCAGCTTTTATGCTAATAAGAATGACAGCTTACAAGAAAGAAGATTCCACCTAAACATTAGGAAGAACTACCTGACAGTAAGAGCTGTTCGACAGTGGAATTTGCTGCCAAGAAGTGTGGTGGAGTCTCCTTCTTTGGAGGTCTTTAAGCAGAGGCTTGACAGCCATATGTCAAGAATGCTTTGATGGTGTTTCCTGCTTGGCAGGGGGTTGGACTGGATGGCCCTTGTGGTCTCTTCCAACTCTATGATTCTATGATTCTAAGAATGCTTTCTAGCAGTATATTGTGTTGGAAATTGCAAACTTTCTTATTTTTATTTTTATTTTTAAAAAAATTGCTTGAGGCTGAGCATTTAGTAAACCAGAACAAAGCAAGACACAGTATCTCAGAAGGGAAGCACAGATAAATGGCTGCCACTATGTCCTTCAGAAAAAGCAAAGAATGCCTCACCCCCAGCTGCATAATCTGTAGAAAAGGGGAGCTTTGTATTACTGCTCTTAGTGAGAGCCTTTATACCCCTCTGATCTGTTAATTAGAGATATCAGACACTTAGTTATGGATATCATGACATAGCTGAGTGTATCGTGCGTGCATGCAGTACTCCAAAACTGTATGTAGAAGTGTTTTGCAGCGGATATGCTGTGAAAATCATTGCTTGGAATATGTAGCAAACACAAGCGCAGCAATTGTTGACTCTGCTTGGAACAGCTGGGTGGGTGTGCTTTTCTGTCTGAAAACAGAAGATCGTACTGTTATACTTCCACCATACTCTGAATTATTTTCACCTTTTTTTGCCTGTGACATTGTGTTTCTAGATCTTTATCTGCTGAATTCTAAACGGCAGGGATGGGTCACCAGTCACCATATGCGCCAACTCCTAGGGGCCAAGGCAGTTTTGCCTCCTCCCCCTTTAAAAAAGTGGACTGGGCCCCCTCAATGTTCAGAGGGCATTCAGTTCTTCCCCCTGGCTCCTTGTGACATCACACACATGACACCAAGCCATCGCATTGCCCCCCCCCCAATCAATTTGAGAAGACAGTGCCTCTTCCGCTTCCAAATGTTGCTAGACTCCAACTCCCATCATGGCCAGTGCTCAGGGCAGGGCGTGATAGAAGTTGTAATCAAGCAACATCTGGAAGGCAGGTCACCCACCTGCTATCAGGGAAGAATTATCCAATGCAAGTGACGCCACGGCTACTGCTATGATGTTAATGGTTGTGTAGAACAGAGGTTTTTGCTTGCCAAGGCCCTGTGACTCAGTTGCTCCCTATGTGATGAGAAAAGCCACAAGAGATAGCAGAATATAGGTTCTGGGTTCAAACAGGCCACAACTTTATTGAATACAGATGTAAACGGTTTGGCATGGGCATTGGGTGAAGATATTTAATTAACTCCAGCACGTCTGCAGGGAGTATATCTAAGGGTAAGCTACAACACGGGGCCCCCCTATGACTTACATCAAATAGGGGGTACCCCACGAGGGTCCACACTGGAGGAGTTTTATGGCCCTAGCCCTTGTTTGGGCGTTGGACAGAAGCCACTCGTCACGAATCCCTTTAATGGGATACCCTTAACCAAGGTGGGGCAGGCAGAGGCTATAACCTCCCCTCCAGTGAAGACTAAGGCTTACCCAATGCCTGACTTCACAAAGTTGTGATGATAGCTGTGAGGCCGGTGAAAACCAAATGGCTGCTGCCAATTTGCCAACTGGAAAAATTCTTGCCTGGCTCCGAAAATGGCAGCAAACAATGTCCATAGCAAGAAACATGAAAGAAAACATGAAAGAAAAGCATATGAAAAAGGGGAGGGAGGGTGGGAGATCCAACAGAAAAAAAATCTGAGGAGGAGTGCTGGGCTCGCCTCAGCTTATTCCCCATTGGCTGGTTGGGCCCACCCCCTGGGGAATTCCTGGACCCAGGCCTGCCTGCCATAGGCCTGCGGTCCTCCTCAGCCAGCTGCTGAATCTCTGACCAGACCCGTGGCCAGGCAGCACTGTCGCCCGACCATTTAAGTTACGTGGACTTGGAAGGTGCTGCTGGTTATGCTGGGCTGAAAAAAGCTGCTTCTCCTGAAATGTACATAATCGTTACCACTAGAAGAACATTGCGGTCCTAAGGGTCAGCTTAAAATGGACACATGGCAACAAATTTCTTATTGCAAGAACAAAGTGACCCCCAGGGGAGGCACGTCTTATAGTTAGCAACTACTCTCCACGACAAGTGATCTCGAGAATACACACATGCCTTCACGTAGACACCGTGGTGCTTGTGTGCTTCACCTCTTTAGGGTGGCAATATATGAACGGTCCTGTTCATACGCTGCCACAGCTGCACAGCTGCCCCCCCCACACACACACACACCCAGCGCTCTATGGTGGGTCTCCATTCAGCTTCCCACTGTGTATGTAAGCCTTCCATTGTAAGGCTCTGCCATATAGAAAACTTCCACGTCAGCACCAGCCCCCTCCAGGAGAAGACAGAGCAGATGCCTTAAAGCTCATCCAGACTTCCTTTTGTGCCACGTTTCTTTGTTTTGCTCCAGCACTTTCTCCACAAAAACCCGCTCCTTACTATTACCGGTACCTCCAATTCAGCATTAAAGAGCAGGTTTTCATGGGGAAAGCACCTGGGCAAAAGAAACAAGCAACATCCACACATGGCATTTTAAAGTGTGGGTGTGTGCCTAGGATGCATGGGGCAAAAGGTAACTGGGGATGAGCCCCCAGTCTATCTGGCTAAAAAAAAATATCTGGTGGGTATCCTTTTTTGTGTGTCAAGGGCCACATTCCCTCATGGGTAATCTGGGGGGACTGAAGTCAGTGGTTTCTTTCTTTCTGCCACCCCTTTTATTTCACTCCTTTGACCACCCACTTCTCCCTCCCTGCCCTCCTCCTGGCAACCTGTCATTGGGCTGCCAGAAGTCTCAGCCGCTTCATTTATGGGGGCTTCTGGAAATTGACCAAGGGCTGCATAAAATTAGGACAAGGGTCACCTCTGGCTCACACAGACTGGGAGCCTGACCTAGAGATGCTGAGGATTGATCCGGCAACCTTCCACGTTCAAAGCATGTACTGAACCACCGAGCTACAGCTTTCCCCAAAGGTCTTGCTGTTTATACCTTGTGGACGTCAGCATGTAGCTCCTGATATGCTGGGGCATTTCCCCATGCCAACCACAGCCACACGACCAATTTCTTCACGGCCTGGTGAATTTCTGAACTTGTTTGATGGTTGTTAAAATTAATTATTGTAAGAGAAAAATTATAGACTTGGAAAAGACTTTGTCCACTGGAAAGTAGCACAGAAGTGACTGGTATATGTGGTAACCTGAAGCACAGCATCAATCGATTTCCATGTTTGACACTGCTTGAATCCTATCTAAGGTGGCCGATTTCAAATGTCTCAATGGTTTTACACTAATTCTGTGAAAACATTCAGCTATACAGTACGATTGGATAGTACGATTGCCTGTATCACTTTTGGCCTCCTTAGGAAGTGGTGATGCTAAAAATACTTGCCTTAAGCTTAAAAGGTAAAGGGACCCCTGACCGTTAAGTCCAGTTGCAGATGACTGTGGGGTTGTGGCACTCATCTTGCTTTACTGGCTGAGGGAGCCGATGTTTGTCCACTCTACAGACAGTTTTTCCAGGTCATGTGGCCAGCATGACTAAGCTGCTTCTGGCGAACCAGAGCAGTGCACGGAAACACAGTTTACCTTCCCACTGGAGCAGTACCTATTTATCTACTTGCACTTTGACGTGCTTTCGATCTGCTAGGTTGGCAGGAGCAGGGACCGAACAACAGAAGCTCACCCTGTTTGGAACCACCGACCTGATCGGCAAGCCCTAGGCTCTGTGGTTTAGACTACAGCGCCACCTGCTTAGCCCCCTGTTATTCTTCATCTGAGCCATTGTTCCCGCAGTCATAAATGGCTATATATTTGAGCTTGAGAAATGAGAGTAAAACCACCTTCTTTATTTTTGCCACCTGCAAAGACTCGATCACAACATTCAGTTCAGAGTTAAAACCAATTGGCTTCTGGCATCTTGTATCCCATTAAAATTTGGCTGCCAATTTGATTCTGCTTCTAAATGTAAAGTAGATGACTGACTGGCTAGGCTGGCTTTAAACTGATCCCAATCTTCCAGCACATGCAGTCAGGGAATATCTCTTGCTGGCTTTCAACTGGCAGCATCTGGAGCAGTGCTGCGACCTTCTGCCAACCACACCTGTGAGCAGAGGCCCTTCTGGGAACGGGAGGGAGCTGACGAATGATGATGAGCATTCCTGGGCTCTGAGCAAGTGACATCCTCTGTTTACAGAGAAACATATTTCTCCTGGCACTTCGGAAACCTTTGCATTTTGAAATGGCAGTCTGGCTAGCCAGAAAGGTATCTCGGGCACATTAGTATTCTGAACTCTGCTCACTATAGACTGAACAGGAAAAGAGTCTGCAGAACACCTGCCCACAAAAGCGTGACAATTTGCCAGTCCTGTATATAACAGGCTGCGCTTATTTCCATTTGTGGCTATCATTGTAATGTAATCATAGGGTACATTTCTGCATATGTTTTAGTGATGAAGCAAGTCTTGTGGATGCATTTAACTCAAATGTGGGAAAGGCCAACTTCCTATCTCAAAATCTAAAAGGTGAATCAGAATCTGGGCTTCAGTCTAGGAAGGCTGTGTGTGTTTGAAGGGAAATACAGCATAAAAACTCAAGGAGAGCCATGCTGGATGGGGCAAAGACTCATCTAGTCCAGCCTCATGTTATCAGAGTGGCCAACCAGATGCCTATGGGAATCTGAGAAGTAGGACATGGCAAGCCCAATAGCACTCTCCCCATTTGTGGTTCTGAGCAACTAGTATGACCATGTGTGGAGACCATGGACCTTTAGTTTGGTCCAGCAAGCCACTTCTGTTGTCCTTGAAAAAGCCAGCCAGGTTGTGGGTGTCAGCATGTCCAGGAGGGTGCCTACTCGTGAGTAAGGCCATGGCAGAGACACATGCCCGACTGGCATGTTCCCTCCCTCCTTCCTGGGAGATCGTTCGGGAGCTTCTTGAGCGTTCTTCAGCCGAAACATTACAGTGACTGGTGATGTGAAGCACCAGCACACTTTAGGGATCCGCAGAGGTTTGCGCAGTTGTGTGACAGACTCAGTAGCACAGCATTCTGGCTAAGCTAGTTTATTTACATATAAACAGACTCGGAGCTCTTCATTATGGCTCCCTCTCTCTACCGTAGCATCATAGGCAGTAAAGAGAGAACAAGGGAAACAACAGTTCCACTTCAGGAACAAAAGAGTAGACCAACATCCTGTCTACGTCACTTCCACTCTGTGGAATGAAAACACAGTCATATGATATACAATAAACCTGACTGCACACGGAGTCCCTAACGGTGGGGACTCATGGCCGATTGGCTGGCTCTCTCACACATATACCCAAGAGGATTGAGAGGGGCAGCTCTTTTGGTTGAGAGAAGTGGGGGTGAGCAGCTGGAAATGAAACAGGAGGGGCAGGAGTGGTGATGCTTGTGGGATGTTTGCCAAACATAGCAATGTATGCTTATACCCTTGTGCATTTAAAACATTGTGACAACATAGGCTGTTGGAGAAGGAGGGTTCTCTGGAGGCAGGGCAGGCAATAGGCAAAACTTTTCTGCAAGTCCTCACGTAGGAGGATTATTTGATTTCACTGCCTTCAGCTTCCTTTTCGCATTTGCACTGGAGTCTGGCAAGTTCAAACAAACAGCATTATCAGACACCTCTGTGATCAGTCGGTGCCTGTGTTGTGCTGTTTCATGACTGGCTAGCTTCAAAATCTAAAATTGTCAACCATGAACCCAAAATAACAGTGTAGCAATAAATACAGCACCTCAGCTCTTATACAGGAGCTTTTGAATTATGCATAGAAGTCTGGAACAAAAATATCAAAATTATCCCCACCTCCAGGTCTTTAAAAAAAAAAAAGCAACATGAACATTCTTCTTGTTTTTTGTACTTGCTGTGTGCTGTAATGTTGCACAGCCACTGTCATTGACCAGATGATGGGATATACAGTTTCAGACAAGGTGGTGCCTTCCAGATGTTGCTGGATGACCCTTGCGTCATCCCTGACCATTGGCCACAATGGCTGGTGGGGCTGATGAGAGCTGGAGTGGACACCATGTTGGTTATCCCCTCGACACAGTCGGAATGCAAGATATGCCACCACTGCCACAAATACAACAGGGGAACATTCCAGATATACTGCCAAGCCAAGCCTAAGGGGCAATACATGTGGTTCTCTTCCATCTACAGATCCCTTGTCCAAGACACGGGACCCTTGGAACTGAGGTGGCTGATTGACTTTCAGGATATCCATTCCGTTTCAGGATGCTGATCAATAGAGGCTTTGAATGTGCTCTGTGCAATACTTCTTTGTTGTCAAGTTTTTCACGGATTCCCCCACTCTAATTTTAGCTAGCTTCAAAATGGGACTTTGTGGTGCGGGGCAGTAGAAATGCCAGAGAATTATGATGGAAGCAGAAATGAGAGTGGAAATTGCCAGTGTTTGCTTATTTGCCCCATGTACAAAACAAAAAGTAAATCTAGCAAATGCAATCGGTGTTTGTTGTTGTTTGATCTGTTAATCTGTAAACGGACCCCTGTGTTGCAATACAGTATAGACAAGCTGAACAAAATAACACAACACGACGGCCAATAACAATGGCACTAAACACTATTTATAAACTAATACAAATGATCAGAAATTGCAACCAAAGTCTCTAAATATTAACACTGTAGAAAATATGCTCTGGATCAGTGCTCATATGATACTGTAGTCACTGGTGCTGGTCTACAGCGTTTATATTTACTTACATGTAAGATTGGGTATGTATCTTAGTTGTATATATTGTATTATGCATTTTATTTTATACAGACGCAGGTTTCATCGCATGTATATTGTAATTTCAGCTTGTTAAGAAATTGAACTGCATCCTTCTCATACCGGTATCAATTCTTACAAGTCTGGCTGGTGAAGAATTGATCAAGATTGGCTGATGAAGCATTGAATGAAACAGATTGGTTATCCAGAAACTCTGCTCCGGCGATATTTGGTGACAGACTATGTATATGTTGAACTTTTGAATTATTCTACCACGACTGGTGAAGAAGATTTAGAGACTTTGGTTGCAGTTTCTGATCATCTGTATTAGTTTATAAATAGTGTTTAGTGCCATTGTTATTGGCCATTGTGTTGTGTTGTTTTGTTCAGGTTGAAACAAAATATTAAAAAATTCCTTCCAGCAGCACCTTAGAGACCAACTAAGTTTGTCATTGGTATGAGCTTTTGTGTGCATGCACACTTCTTCAGATACGAAGAAGTGTGCATGCACACGAAAGCTCATACCAATGACAAACTTAGTTGGTCTCTAAGGTGCTGCTGGAAGGAATTTTTTTATTTTGTTTCGACTACGTCAGACCAACACGGCTACCTACCTGTAACTTTGTTCAGGTTGTTTGTTCTGTTTGCAGATGATATGTAGTGATGACTTTTCCCCATTTGCATTTCATTTGCTTTGCACAGAAATGAATAGCCTTTGCAGTCAAATGAATGGTGTGGGATGACATAATTAATTATTTGAAATTCCGCCATAGTGGACAGCAAGACGATTCATGTAGTTTTTGTTAGAGCACAAACTGCAGCAGAATGCACTGCAGGCAATGACTATGGGGTGATACAGTAGATCCCTATGGGGCAGGAAGCTTGATGAGCTCAGGGGAAGTGCCCCCTTCTCTATGCTCAAGCATAAACTTGAGGGATTAGGCTTCTCAGGATACACAAGTGGTTCCTGCTGGTATTCTGCCAGGCAGGCTAGAGCCAGGATGACTCCTTCTCAGACCCCAGCATTGCCCCAGATATCTCCAGCATCTCCAAAGTGCTGCCAGGCCTATCTGCAGTACAGGACCCACGAATGAGTTTTCTGACTCACTTGTGGGAGCTCCTTAACCTGTGAAATCAGAGGATGAGGTCAAACTGCACCCCAGTCCCACACCTGGTGGAACCATAGCTGCCAAGTCTCCCATTTCCCCCGGGAAATCCCCGTTTTTCCAGCTGTTCCTAGCTGAAAAAACGGATTTTTTTGTTTTTCCCTGGTTTATTCTGGCGCGGCGGCCATTTTGGAACTGGGCGGAGCAGGCTCAGAAGCGACTTTTGATGCTGCTCCGCCCAGTTCCAAAATGGCGGCAGCGCTACTTCCAGTCTGCTTTTTCCGGCCCGGTCCCTTATTTCTCTGACAGCAACTTGGCAGGTATGGGTGGAACTTACTGAGGTAAGAATACACTTGGATATAACACCCCTCCCCTCAAAAAAACCCAAAACTATCTGGATGAATGCTCAATAAGCAGGCCATCTGGAAACATAGTGTGCATAGGATTGCAACCTTTGAAATATAATTGTTTAGACAGGGTTTCCTTTCTCAAAAAGGTGTGGTGTGGTGGCATATTATCTCCATATACACTTCACATCCCATTGATACTTTCCCTTAACCATAAGAAGGCAAACAACATAAAGGGCACTTTTAAGTGACATGGAAAAATGGTTAGGAGCGTTACTCTCAAAGGATGGCCTTTTACTTTCTTTGACGGCCTTTTGATGTGGTTTTTGTTCCCTGAGCAAAAGACAGCATAGCTGAACTTGTCATTCCAGCTGATGAAGCAGAGTCTATGCCAGGGCCATGTTGAAATGAACCCTGGATGCTGGTCGAGCACTGAAAATAGACTTGCCTGACCTGATTTCTAGGTTTATGACCTGATTTATTTTTCTAATGGTGTATAGTTTCTCTACCCAAGAGGAATGTCGAGTGTAAAAAGGGCTGCTCAGCCAAGCTTGGAACATGATTTTTGTGGCAAGGCTGAGAAGGTGAGGCTGAGGGGAAATTTCAGAAAACAGGAAATTTGTGAAGTTAATAGGAGCCTGAACCTGCAGTGCCCTGTTTGCTTGCAGTGTGTTGTGTTCCTTTTAAACTTCTGCTCTTAGTGTTTCTGGGGACTAAGATTTTCTAAGCCACCATGGTCTCTCTATGGAGGAGGGAGAAAGATTGTTTTCTGCTGCTCCAGAGAAGCGGACACGGAGCAATGGATTCAAACTTCAAGAAAGAAGATTCCACCTAAACATTAGGAAGAACTTCCTGACAGTAAGAGCTGTTCGGCAGTGGAATTTGCTACCAAGGAGTGTGGTGGAGTCTCCTTCTTTGGAGGTCTTTAAGCAGAAGCTTGACAGGCATATGTCAAGAATGCTTTGATGGTGTTTCCTGCTTGGCAGGGGGTTGGACTGGATGGCCCTTGTGGTCTCTTCCAACTCTATGATTCTATGGTTCTTTCACTCCATGTCACAAAGCATTTCATCCAAAGCTGTCATATCTGGGCCAGTTTTGTCTGTTCAGATTGGCTGTTGCCCTGAGACAGAGGTCTGTCCCAGCCCTCTTACCTGTTACCCAAAATGCTAGGAATTGAACCTGAGATGTTAGGTATGCACAGCATATGCTTTCCCACTAAGCTATGGTGGCTTGTCCATATGTGGCTTCCTTCATGTTTCCTTTACTCTAGAGGCATCCTTCATTCTAGTCAAATAGTTCTGCTTCACATCTACTTCTGCTGAACACTCTGCCTCCCAGCCTGCAGGCATCCTCATTAGGGATGCCCAAGCATTTGAGTAGGGATGCCTACCGAAGCTTGGGTCACAATTGAGGTATACCTTGATCCTGCAAGCTGCCGCCAAGCCTACCTTCCTTGGTTCAAAGGGTCCAGAATCTTACCTTGGAGGACAGACGGGGGGGGGAGGCTCCTCAGACCTCAGCAGAGAGTCTTTTTCACTGGCAAGTGCAACTACCAGTCCCAGAATCCTGATATGAAACTGATGTTCTCTGCAACATTTCCATCACAGAGCCCCCAGAATTCATGGTAGTAAATAAGTGGGAGAGATGGTGAGGAAGAGACGCAGAAGCTGGAGAAAAAGCTAGTGGACTCCTTGAGGGAGTTAGGCCCACGGAGAGCGTCTTGAACAACAGCCCTTCAAAACCTGGACCTGGCATTGCACCCAGATTGTTTCCTGCCCTGTTCCCCTTCTCTTTTGTGTCACATCGCCCTTCTGGAATTCCTATCTCTTAGGCTTAGCTTGTGAGTTTAAAGTGCTGCATAAAATTGCTGTGGTTGTTCTTACATATTTGTTTCAATTGTATATCTTCCCTTTTTCATCTCTTCCATGAAGCAGGTGATATTTGCCATAGCATGCTCTGTTTGTGTATTTCATATAATTTATATACCACTTGATTGTTGGGAGAAAAAAACCCTCAAAGCAGTTTATCTGTTTAATCACATCCATTACTAAGGCTTTTTAAATGGTGCACAGTCTGCCCTGAATGTGAGCCCTAGAGCTCTGTAGACATGTTGCTCTGAACTTGCTTCTTTCTTGTGGAAAAGGCCTCCAGCCACTTTGGATACTTCTGAAATGCTGCCAGTTAAAGGAAGAGATGCAACAGTATCCGCTTTTGAGTGTGTGGTCATGCTACAGATGTCATCGTATTTGAATGCTTGCTATCCAGGTTTTGTGATTTCTGGCTTTTGCTCTTGCTTTCATGCATAAAAAACTGCTCATGCAGGAAGGCCCTGAGATACACAATATTCTTTATATGTATTTATTCATTTAGACGCCTGTGCGTGAATTTGTTTTATGTGTGTAGATCAGTGCATGCTGACCAACGCACAGTCTTCTCAGTAGGGCTCTCTTCCGATGGCATGAAGTAGTCACGGCAAACTGGTAGATTCCTGTCTGCTGCAGCCTTCATCCGCCTTCACAGCCGTTGTAACATACCGCTTGTTATCATCTGCCTGTTCTGCCGTTGAGGACTTCTTGGATCATTCTTTGTCTAGATCCTTCCCTTTGGCCTTACCGTCACCCAAGGTGGTAAGGCCAAAGGGAAGGAGCTAGACAAAGAATGGGAGTACGATATTCCCGGCGGCTTCGCTCACAAGGGTCATAGGAACATGCAAGCCCACTCACCACGACAAGGTGATGAACCCAGCAGACTTTACGGATGCCAAAATTATCAATCTCTTTAAAAAAAGGTGACAGAACTGATTGTGGAAACTATCGAGGCATCTCTCTATTAGCTGCAGCTGGCAAAATTCTTGCAGGGATCTTAGCAAACCATCTGGTAACAATATCCATGGTGACCCTTTCTGAATCCCAAAATGGTTTTTGGCCTTCTAGGGGGACAGTGGACATGATTTTCACCACTCAACAGCTTCAAGAAAAATGCAGAGAGCAAAACCAACCCCTGTATATGGTGTTTATTGACCTGACTAAGGCTTTCGACATTGTAAATCGTAATGCCCTGTGGACTGTCCTTCTGAAAGTTGGCTGCCCAGACGAATTTGTAAACATCATTCGGCTCCTCCATGATAATATGACAGCAACAATTGCAGATAACAATGGCTCTCAAAGTGAACCATTCACAGGGGGATCAGGTGTTAAACAGGGTTGTGTTATTGCCCCAACTCTATTCATTATTTTCATTGCCATGATCCTACACTTTGTCGACAGGAAACTCCCCACCAGAGTAGAAATCAAATATCGAACAGATGGAAAGCTCTTCAATCTGAGCAGGCTGAAAACAAAAAGTAAGGTTACTGTAACTTCCATCACAGAGCTTCAGTATGCTGATGACAACGTCGTGTGTGCACACTGAGAGGATGACCTCCAAACCATCCTAAATATCTTTGCAGAAGCTTACGAAAAGCTTGGCCTATCACTCAACATCCCCAAAACCAAAGAGCTGCACCAACAAGTACAAAATAACCCCTCTGCAGCGCCACAAATCCAACTCAGTGGTGTAACGTTGGAAAACGTTAGTCACTTCTCCTACCTAGGCAGTTACCTTTCCACAAGGGCCAACATTGATGCCAAAATCCAGCATCGCCTGAGCTCTGCGAGTGCAGCTTTCTCCCGATTAAAGTGCAGAGTATTTGAGGACCGGGACATTCACAGGGAAACCAAAATGTTTGTTTACAAAGCTATTGTACTACCAACCTTACTATATGCTTGTGAAACATGGACCACTTACAAACACCATCACCAACTCCTCGAAAGATTTCATCAACGGTGTCTCCGAAAAATTTTACACACCACTTGGGAAGACAGGCGAACTAATATCAGTGTACTGGAAGAAGCAAAGATCACCATTGTTGAAGCAATGATTCTTCAACATCAACTTCGTTGGACTGGTCATGTTGTGCAGATGCCTGATGACCGTCTTCCAAAGCAACTACTCTATTCCGAACTTAAAAATGGAAAGCGTAATGCTGGTGGTCAACAAAAGAGGTTTAAAGACTGTCTCAAGGCAAACCTTTAAAAATGTAGTATAAACACTGACAACTGGGAAACATTGGCCTGCGAGCGCTCCAGTTGGAGAACAGCCTTTACCAAAGGTGTTATGGGCTTTGAAGACACTCGATCTCAGGACGCAAGGGAGAAATGTGCTAAGAGGAAGGCACGCTTGGCAAATCCACACCGTGATCAACTCCCACCTGGAAACCAATGTCCCAATGTGGGACAAGGACCAATGTGGAAGGACGTGTGGATCCAGAATTGGCCTCCACAGTCACTCACAGACCCATTGTTAAAACCGTGTTTATGGAAGACAATCTTTCTCGGCTACGAGTGTTCACCAAATAATTCATCTAGATTAAAATTTTGGATGTACTAAAGGAATGTTTCATTTCCTCTATAGTAGCATAAAATGCATTTTTCAGTTCCAGTTGCTTGAGTACATTGTTAGCAAATCTAGAAGCATATTGTCCTCAGAATGCAGCCTGTTCACGTAGATAACTTAATGTGGATACCTTAATTGACTTAAGAAAAGGCATCCTTATTGGATGCTAGCTTTGATCAGTGCTGTTTTTCATTCATGTCACTTCCCTGTAGGTATCTGATGGCAACCACTTCTCAGGCTCTTCTTGGTGGCTGCTACATTTAATGCACTTAGTTTTAAAGCTGATTCCCCCTCTGCTCCGTTGTCACTTCTTCTCAGTTCTCACACTCTTGTGGCTCCTGGAGTTGAACAGGAACACTGATCCCTGGGCTCAAGAATCCTAAGCCATCAGTCCTGAGTGCCGTGGCTGAATCCATTAGAGGCAGAGCTAATCACTCTTCCTATTCCTACTGTCTCCAGAAGAGTAGCCTTTCCAAAAGACTTATTTAGCTATGTAAAGGTAAACCATTTGCTTCCATTCTCTTTCCTGAGCAAGCATACCTGCCAAATCCAAAAGGATATTTGGCTCTTTCCCACTCTTTTGTTCTCCGTGCTTTAGAAAGTATTAAAGTCAAACTAATAACCTAGGAAAGAGATAGAGAGATCCCTGTTCCCTGTCACAGATGCACATCGAAGCATGTGTCTTCATGTGGGCATAGTATTCTAAGGGAGGGGCAGAGTTACATGCAACAAAATGTGATCACATTTGAGGCTATGCCGGTGGAGGAAGGGGGTTGGTGTGGTACACAACCACAGGCTGGATGGGTGGGCTTTGGAACCAACAGCAAGAACCATGAGCCAATGCAAGTATACATTGTAAGTCCTCAGTGTACTTGGCAAGTGAGCGCCAGGTGCAAAAGAGAGGAGTGCCAATGAAGTTCTGTGTGCAAAATGGAGGCAAACAGCTGTTGGTTTATAAGTGGGGGTGGTGCTCCTGGAAGAAAACACTTTTATTCTCTCCAGGTCTTATTGATGGCCAAATACAGTGGTGTGCATGTGTTGGTAGTTAGCAAATAGATTAGGTGTAAAGTATGACATTAGCATGCCTCCACAATTCTTCTTCCTTCCCTGAACAATGGGGGGGCAAGTCTGTCTTCTATTAACGAGGATAGCTGTTGTCTGCCAATGCTCGATTCTTCTGACAAATACTTTGCACAGTCACCTATAGATCAAACCTCAATGAACCAAGGTGTCAAGGGGCATGGCCGCTTCACCATAGGGTTACACCATTAAAGCAGCAATTTAAAACAATCAGTAAAGTGAGAATCGATGCTCAGAGGCTTTAGGGCTGTATAACTTGGGGTAATTCCAACTGTCAATTTTCTCCCCTGATCGTCTTGCTTTGTGGTCAGCCCCAGATGCTACCTGTGCCATTCCCAGTTATTCCATTTACTGGAAAGATCAGTATAGGAGTAACAACAGCAACATTACTGAAACCCAGTCATGGTAGATCCAAACCCAATAAGAGCAGGAAACTCTTCCAGTTTCTGTCCCATGTTTGCTGTTGCTGTCTCTGGGTAGCCAACCAAAAGTTCTATCTCCCAACTTTTCAGGGCTTATTTGATTTCTCGTTGAACTGTAATAGGAAACCCCTGCCCTGCTGTGGACAACTGCTTTCTTTTTATTGTCATCTGTTATCTTGTTAGGCAGTGGGCAAAACTGCCAGCATCTCATAGTGCTCTTCTAGGGCTTGTTGCTGCTATAGATTAAACTTTCGGAGAGTCCCCAGCGTGGTCTCCATCGTCTGTCATGTAGTTATGAAAATGACAACTCTCTTTGTCCAACTTTCTTGTGACTTCAGCCTCCCATTCTGTCATCGTATTTTATGTCATGGATATAAGACACTTTGGTTTTCAATAACAAAATGTGCTCTATTCATCTTGGAACAAGGCTACACCATAGGCACAGAATTGTAATTGTCAGGACTAGGCCATGAGCAGAAGTCTGAGGTGAGCCAAGAGACAGAAACTGTGGAAGAAACCAGAAGTCAGAATAAAAGGACAAGTCAGCACTACAGAAATCCGGCAGCCATAGGAGCCAACTCGTGTGTGCCTGCACCACATCATGTGACCGATTATGTGTGGGGTGGGGCTTACCTGCCTTTCCCCCCCCCAATATTTTATTCAAGTTGACACCCCTGCCTGGAGGCTAGGTTGAAGAATAAGCTAGAAATCAGGTCAGGACTGAAGCACAACCAAGGATACAGGAACTCACCAGACCTCAGGAAGACCTTGTTGTGCAAGCAAGGCTTAGCTGGAAAAGATAACCTTTTGTCCAGAAGGTTCATGCCATGGGGAAGCTGCACACAGACCCCAGCAGCTGCTGCCCCTGAGCCACCCTTGCAGAATAGCACGGCCCATCACCCGCATGGGAGCAGCATCCTATGAGGCTGCATTATGGATGTGAACACTGGAACCATATACACGGGGTCACTGCTGGGTGGTCTCTCCCACCCAGTCTTTGGCTACCTGGGACAGGGATGATTAGGTGGGAAAGATCCACACAACAGGATCTGACCATGTGCTTTTAAGATTTACATGCATTCTGTAACCCCATGGAATTACCCCATGGGCAAGCAACTCCCATGCTACTGTGTAACAGAAACAGGCTAAACAAAAGCAATATATTGTTCGATTACACCATTTCAATATTATCACTGGGACAGCTGGCATCTGTGTGCTGGATGCATGCAACAGTGTCAGTCTGTGCAAAGCATTTATGATTCTAGAAATTCTAGAAGAGCTTCTAGAATGAGAACAAAGCTGAATCTGCAATGAGGAAGATCTGACCATACATACACAGAGAGACAGCACTGGGAGGTGGAAAGATCTGTGTGTGAATGTATGTGAAGCCAGGCATAGAAATATACAGGGCCAGATGGCAAAGAGGGATCACATGGGAAGTAGAGATGAAGAGAGGGAATGGAAAGTAGCTTATCAGCATGTAATAACCAACCTGCTGAACTTTGAATGACCGTGCAAATCAGCATGCCAGGATGGAGAAACGGCAATAGGGATTTCGTTTGTAATTAGAAAGGAAGTGTATTTGTTTGGTGTTATAAAGGCTTAAAATATAATTTCATGCTTTTAGCCATTTGGCACTTGAGCACAGGTTGCAGCAGTAGAAGAAACCTCACACTGTCCATCTGGACAGCCAGTCTCCATGCCAGAAGTGGATTGGCTCCCATTGATGTAAAACTGCATCATTATTCTGGGACTTGATCCCAGCCCAAATCAAATCCCCCCTCCAACTTCCTTGATTTCAGCTTCAGGGTTAATTCATATGAACATCACATTAGGCAGAGACCGCTTGGTATTGCTGTGTACATTGGCTGTCTGTACATAGCAAGTCATTTGAGTGCAGGCTCATGCTACTGTACATAGATCATGGTTTTAGTAGATGCCGCTGAACCATATTTTGTGGTTTGCAATGTGTGCAAAAAGGCATACTTCTTTGTGCGGAGTACCTGAAAATGACCAACTTAGCTTGGAGAAGAGCCAGTGCTGAACCAAATTTATGGACCGCACTGCGTGGAAAAGGCATAGTCCTTTGTGTGGTGCTACTTGAATATAGCCAGCTTAGCTCGGAAAAGAGCCAATGCATGCAGCAATTTGGCACACATTTCCAGAAGGCTCTTTTATACAATCCTCCTTGACAGTTCTTGCTTTGTATAGCTTCCTTCACACTCAGCAGTTTTCCTCTGACATGTATGTTTTATTAGATAATGTCAAGGGCCCTGTTCTAGGTGGTTTGACAATGATTCAATACTCTGCCATAACCTGGGTACTCAGTCGTGCCACTCTGCCTGTTTGGTACTCTCACTATCACTTTGAGTAAGCAAGCAATTGGTGAACTTAACCTTGGCTAGATTGGGAATTGACTTTGCATTTATAACTATTGTCGGCAAATGTTCACAAGCTTCTCTGTTTTTGGAACATTCCCTTGCAGCTTGTATTGTTTGCATGTGCATGCTGTGCTTTATCATTTTGCCCTCTGGGAATTGTAGCTTGGTCTGCCTTGCACACACCACATGAAGACAGTCATTTGGAAATCAACCCCACAAATAAATCCAGGAACAAAATAAGGTTTTCGAACTGGGTGGAGCAAAACAACTTGTAACAAGTTTTCAAGAAACAATCGAGATTTGATTGAGCTGATTAGAAAAGATGCTCACCCAACAAAGGACTGTTTAATACAATAGCCCAGTTATATATTCCACAGAAATCATCGTCTAAATGTTTACAAATAAAGAATGTGTGCACATGCACCTACAAAGCACCTGCTTTGGGGAGATTTGTCTGCTAAATGCTGACAGTGCATGCTCAGAGTTTCATTTAGGATTCCAAGTTAGAGAAGAATATCTCAGAGAAATAACACTTGAATTGTAAAGAAGTGAGGTGGGCCTGATTTGGAGTCAAATCAGATAACCCTGGCAACATCTCTAGGTCAAGGTAGTTTCTGGCTTTAAATTATCAGATTTATTTCCACAATGAAAATATTGCATAGTTTAATGTTATTTAATAAATTTAAATATATATATATTATTGTACATCATCTATGGTATTTGTTTTTGCACCCCTATCTAGTTTACATCCAGGGCATGTGAACTTATTACCCTATCCTAGTTATATAAAGATCTAGAATCTTTATATAAGGCGGTCACATCTTCTGCCCACTGTCACAATGTGACTCCCCCCACTCTGGAAGGGGGAATGTTCATCTGAATATCCTGGCAGTGAAGTTAGTGAGATGGTAGCCTTCCAAGTTCAAATCATGGTTCAAGTTTTCATTCCAAATCCCCAAGTTCAAAAGTTTTCCACTTGGTATTCTGGAGGGGAAAGGCCATCTTTTAACAACAAAGCAGCTGTGGCTGTTTCTCCCAGATGTGACCATTATGTCCAAATGAATGAGGATGTCACACACCGGTTCAGTTTGAGTCTTGGAGAGAAGGCGGGGGGAGGGCTGAAGAGAGCTGCAATCAATCTGAATAATAGACTGAATGGCAGCAATTTTCTCTTGAACATCTGAGAGATGTCATGAGTTGTGATCTTTCAAGTAAACATGGTCAACATATTGAGATGTAAAGTCTCCTCCTGCTGATTCACAATAGGTCACTCAAAGAATGAAATGGAATAGAGTGAAGATCAGTGACAAGTTCTGCGGTACTTTTGCAGTATTCGAATCAAGCCAGAGACAATAAGTCATAAACTTGAATAAGAGTATGGCATGTGATTCTTTCAGGAAGGCTTTTATTTGTGGATGTATACAGTACTTGATGGTGACAGCCACAATTGGATTCTATGGCAACACCAGCCCAGGAGATCAAAGATGTGTTATGTAAACAGGGCTTTAGTAGATAGTCTTCTTTCTGGGATGAAGTTGAATATTGACAGAAACTGCTTATTGAGTTTGACCAGAGTCAATGATCCCTGATTAAATGCAACCTTCAAGCTTATTGCTTCCTTTTTTATTCCCACAATGCTCAATTCAGTCATAGAAGCCCAAAGGGCTTGACTACATGAACATACCAAGATAGTCTCTCCCCCCACATTCATGATGGTTTTGCTTCTGTGTCAGAACAGAAATGGTGTAGGGTTAATTATTGGGGGATGAGAAAAACATACTTATTTTTGCAGTGCGGTTTGCACTGTGGACATGTCACTAGTTCACACCAATGAATTTCTCCGTACCCAGGTTCATGAATGCAAGGGGGGGGGGAGAAATACTGTGACTCAAACAGTATGTTCTTCAAATTAGTTGAAGAACTAATTTTGTTGAAGAACACAGCTGCTCTGTCCACCAGTTCACACTACCTTTCTGTTGGAGATATACACTGCTATTCCAGTTCTTCTTCTTCTTCTTCTTCTTCTTCTTCTTCTTCTTCTTCTTCTTCTTCTTCTTCTTCTTCTCTTGAACCATAGGGTCAGAAATTTTTGGAGCTAGCTTTTAAATATGTGACAGTGGATGGCAAAACAGCAAAATATGCCTTGGAGCTAAAACAGAAGCCCCCCCCCCTGTGGTGTATCTCTTGATTGGGCTGTACCATTTATTTGTAAGACATCCCCTGACATGCTGAGCTTTGTGGGTGAGCAAGGAATGTCTTATGTAGATGGAAATCTGAAGATTTGAACCCACATCTGCAGTCAGTGCACCCCAGCAACAGATGGTCCAAGCCAGTGAGAGCCAGTGTGGTGTAGTGGTTAATAGTGGTAGACTCGTAATCTGGGGAACCGGGTTCATGTCTCCGCTCCTCCACATGCAGCTGCTGGGTGACCTTGGGCTAGTCACACTTCTTTGAAGTCTCTCAGCCCCACTCACCTCACAGAGTGTTTGTTGTGGGGGAAGAAGGGAAAGGAGATTGTTAGCCGCTTTGAGACTCCTTCAGGTAGTGATAAAGCGGGATATCAAATCCAAACTCTTCTTCTTCTCTTCTTCTTCTTCTTTGGATCACCTCTCAATGATCAGCTCACAGACTACTTAATGTTGGAATCTGAAAAGTGATGAGAAGCAGCCATGGGGTAACTGTGCCCCTGAAGGACCAGGTGCACAGCCTGGGAGTCATTTTGGACTCACAGCTGTCCATGGAGGCGCAGGTCAATTCTGTGTCCAGGGCAGCTGTCTATCAGCTCCATCTGGTACGCAGGCTGAGACCCTACCTGCCTGCAGACTGTCTAGCCAGAGTGGTGCATGCTCTAGTTATCTCTCGCTTGGACTACTGCAATGCGCTCTACGTGGGGCTACTTTTGAAGGTGACCCTGAAACTACAGCTAATCCAGAATGCGGCAGCTAGACTGGTGACTGGAAGCGGCCGCCGAGACCACATAACACCGGTCTTGAAAGACCTACATTGGCTCCCAGTACGTTTCTGAGCACAATTCAAAGTGTTGGTGCTGACCTTTAAAGCCCTAAATGGCCTCAGTCCAGTATACCTGAAGGAGCGTTTCCACCTCCATCATTCTGCCCAGACACTGAGGTCCAGCACCAAGGGCCTTCTGGCGGTTCCCTCGTTGCGAGAAGCCAAGTTGCAGGGAACTAGGCAGAGGGCCTTCTCGGTGGTGGCGCCTGCCCTGTGGAACGCCCTCCCAACAGATGTCAAAGAGGAATAACAACTACCAGACTTTTAGAAGACATCTGAAGGCAGCCCTGTTCAGGGAGGCTTTTAATGTTTAATAGATTATTGTGTTTTATTTTTCTGTTGGAAAATAAATTGTTGTTGTTTGTTGTTGCTTTTTTTGTGTGTGGCAAAATTTCCCCTCCTGTACTGAAGCCTGTCACAACCTCCATATGGCGAATGTTTTTATGGAGTTCAATGAATAGTTTTAATGAGCTCCCATTCCTCTCAGTTTTTTTGTAATGTTATAATTGGGGACACAGAATACGTGTATCTGACCTCTTCGGAGCATTTGCAATCAGACACTTCTTGAGGCTTCTTGACCAGTGGAGCAGACCAACATGACAGGTGGCTCAAGGAGAAGGGGGGGGGGGGACACACCAAATGAATGAGGTCATTATATGTTGGATTGAGGCTTTCCTTCACTCTCTGCTCACGACACAGTTTTCACTGTTTGTTGGTTGCTGAAATCTTGAAATTCATTCCCTTTGAATAGAAGGAGGGAAAGAGGGCCTGTCTGTTTGACCAATTCTGTCAAATCAAATCATCAGTCTAAAGTCCTGAGATGACATGGGTTGGCCAGTGGAATTAAAATAGGGTTAGAGAGACTGTGAGTCTCTCAGTGCCTCCCTGAATCAAATACAGTGCCATCCTATCAACGGTCCTATGGAGATAGGGCTGTAACGTATTTATCAACTCTCCATTGTGCATTAAATATTACAAGGCAGCGCTTGTATGCTTTATAAAATTAATTATTGCAATGAAATGTCTCATTTTAGTCTCTCTAGCCAGAGAGTAAAATCCATCTGCAGGTGAGCAAATATATGACTTATTCCAGACAGTATTTCACATGCATAACAAAAGCAACTTTGATCCTATATCTAGCTCTCTTGTGCTAAATAATGTATATGCACAGGCCGTTAGAAATGAAATGTATGCAAACCATTCATGAGTGAAGACCATGTCTTTTGCTCTGCGTATCTCCGAGTGAAGGAAAGTTCTGAGGACGTCTCTTTGGAGTGTCATTCCATCTCAGGGTCCTTTTGTAAGAACAGTTTGCTGCTGCTGCTGCTGCTGCTTACTGCATTTTTAATCCACATATCATCCATTGAGATTTGAGGGAGGTTTACAAAATAATCAATAGAAGTACATATATCACAAAACACACATTAAAGGATTACAGTAATACAAATATACAAGCTGGGCATGAAGGAGCAAGTAACATTTTGCAGATTTTTTTTGTGTGTGTTCTTATTATTCCATCACAATGTTGTGAAAGTGCAGTCTATTTTTTATAAGTAAATAAATAAAAACACCCCCCCCCAAACAAATACTGCCAGCAAACCCCCTCCCCCCGGGTTCTTTCATGGCTAGGGCAAATAAAAATGAACGAATTCCTATGCCCAACAAATAACCCAGAGATGCATTTTAAATAAAAGGACACATTCTACTCATGTAAAAACACACTGATTCCTGGACTGTCTGTGGGCCGGATTGAAAAGGCTGTTAGGCCGGATCCAGCCCCCGGGCCTTAGGTTGCCTACCCCTGTACTAGCCATTAACTGTTATCATTGTTCATTCAGGCAAACATATTCTAGGTATCCTGTCCAATGCTTTTAGAGTGTGGTCTCCTTTGGGCATATGCAGGGTTGGGTATTGTTTGCTTAAGATATCTCTTTTAAAGAAACATGCTCAGAGTTAAAGGAACATGTTCAGAGTTGGCTGCATCATAGACAATGAAATGAGATCTTCAAGGAAGATAATAAGAAAGGATTTAGCAAAGGATTACAACAGAAAGAAATAGAAGAATTATTGAAAATGACTGAGAAATGCAGTAGTACTGTATTATGATATGTATATGTTTAATTTGGAATATTTAATGTGTAAAAATGGCAAAGATGTATAATTGTTGGAAATGTAAAGAGAAGGAAGGCACTTTCTATCACATGTGGTGGGAAAGTAGAGTTGTAAAAAATTTTTGGGAAACGATGTATAATGAATTGAAAAAAAATGTTTAAAATGACATTTGT
This sequence comes from Zootoca vivipara, assembly GCF_965207765.1. Classification (NCBI taxonomy): domain Eukaryota; kingdom Metazoa; phylum Chordata; class Lepidosauria; order Squamata; family Lacertidae; genus Zootoca; species Zootoca vivipara. The sequence continues at coordinate 1,135,014 of NC_142592.1, forward strand.
AAATAGGCCAGAAGCCCTTTTGCTGGGTATTGCAGGTCAAGAACTGCCAAAAGAAAAATGGAAAATATTTATGTATGCTACAACAGCGGCAAGAGTTTTATTAGCTCAAGGGTGGAAGACTGGAGAAGTACCAACGAAAGAACAATGGCAAGAGAAATTGATGAATTATGCAGAATTAGCAGAATTAGCAAAGTTAACAGACAAACTACATGAAAAGGACAAACTGTAAATTTAAAATAGAATGGGAACCTTTCACAACTTACCTACAGAAACAACAAATAGAGATGTACTCGTTGGCAGGTTTTGCATTCGCAATTTTATTCAAGTAAAATACGAAGAAGGACAATGCAATAACACTTAAAGTTATTTAACATGCAGAAGATAACAAATAATGTAACAAACCAAAAGGGGAAGATGAGGGAAGTCATGGGAAGGGGCGATTGTAAAATGTAAAATTGGATAACTGTATTTGCAATTTGTTATAACAAAAAAAAATCTAATAAAAATGTATATGAAGAAGATATCTCTTTTGAGAACCCAATAATAACTAAATTGAAGGCAAAATTAGACTCTGGGTACCTGTAAGTGGGACAAATAGGAGTTTTGGGGGGTATGTTAAAGTTGGGGGAATTGTCTAAGGCCAGTGGCCAAGGATTATGGGAGTTGGGGGTCCAATATAAACTGGAGGACCACAGTTTCACTCTCCTTGGTGTAAGAGAAAAAGTCAATGCCTCGTTCTCCTCCCTAGTTGCTTAAAAAAAAAAAAAATGTGGAAGACCCTATCATGGAACTCACAACATCTTGTCTAGTTTGACCCTAAGACAAAGTTTTTCCCTGTGCTCCCATTTGTTTACTGGTAGATGTTGTGGCAAACAGACTTCACCTGCTGGGGCCACAATATGCCAACCATCTTTAGCTGATACTTCTTCAATCCAAAACTCAACAGTTTTTTGTAAAGTGCCATACATATTAGGGGTAACAACAAATCAGTGCTTTATCAGATAGCCAGTTCTGGTGTCTGAGAAGCTGGTTAATTTCAAATTCTGTCTGATTCTGCCCATAGCTGCCAACCACTGCCAGGCTCGCCCATCACTCATCAATTTCTGCCCTGCTAGGCTCCTAACAAGTTTTTGGGTCCTTCTAGAGCAGGCATGTCAAACCTGCGGCCCTCCATATGTTTTGGACTACAATTCCCATCTTCCCCAACCACTGGTCCTGCTAGCTAGGGATCATGGGAGTTGTAGGCCAAAACATCTGGAGGGCCGCAGGTTTGACATGCCTGTTCTAGAGCATCAGAATTTTTGAAATTAAAAATTCGCCTAGTGGCGATATTCCTGTTTCCACAGAAGGACGGCCATTCAAGGCTGAATGGGCTGTGATTCTTCAAGCTTGTTGCTGTGCTAAAAGGTTTTTTGTGGAGAAGCTGATCTATTGCCTTACATGAGGACCTATCCATGAGCGTGTCTGTCAGAGAAATGTCTTGTTCTCCCTTCATTACTGTTGAAGTAAGCCATCACTGCGTGCTCTAAATGGACTGTCATACTGTTGTCTAGTAAAAGTCACCCATCGCTCCCTGACTGCCAACTGCGGTGGATGGTTGAAAAGGCAATATAACTGCAATCAAGAACACGGAGACAGAATTTACAGCTTCACATCCCACTGAGCTCTCTACTGCAAGGATTACCTGCCTTTATAATCACCCAGAACATTTGTTTGTCCAACCTCTGTTCCAATTCATTGGTTTATGTTGCTTCCTTATTGTTGTTCTTCTTAAGACAAATAAATAGGGTGGGTTAGATCTGTTGAAATGGCCAGGCCTCCCCTACCACTCTGGGCAGCTTCCAACAGAATATTAAACACACAATAAAACATCAAACATTAAAAACTTCCCTAAACAGGGCTGCCCTCAGATGTTTTGTAAAAATCAGGTAGTGGTTTATTTCCTTGACATCTGATGGGAAGGTGTTCCACAGGGCGGGTGCCACTACCGAGAAGGCCCTCTGCCTGGATCCCTGTTGGACCTCAGTGCCTCAAGGCAGAACGATGGGGGTGGAGCCGCTCCTTCAGGTATACTGGACCGAGGCCATTTAGGACTTTAAAGGTCAGCACCAACACTTTGAATTGTGCTCGGAAACGTACTGGGAGCCAATGTAGGTCTTTCAGGAACAGTGTTATATGGTCCATGGACAGCTGTGAGTCCAAAATGACTCCGAGGCTGCACACCTGCTCCTTCAGGGTCACAGTTACCCTATCCAGGACCAGGGAGTTCTCCACACCTGCCCGCCCCATTCCCCAAAAACAATACTTCTGTCTTGTCAGGATTCAACCTCAATCTGTTAGCTGTCATCTATCCTCCAACCACCTCCAGACACTCACACAGGACCTTCACTGCCTTCACTGGTTCTGATTTAAAAGAGAGGTAGAGCTGGGTATCTTCTGCATACTGATGGACACCCAGCCCAAACCCCCTGATGATCTCTCCCAGCAGTTTCATATAGATGTTAAAAAGCATGGAGGAGAGGACCCCACAAGTGAGAGCCCAGGGGTCTGAACACTCATCCCCCAACACCACTTAGAATCATAGAATCATAGAGTTAGAAGAGACCACAAGGGCCATCCAGTCCATTGGGTCCCTCTTAAGGTCTGCAGCCTAACATTATTTTATATGGAGATGGCAGAGATTTAGTCTTGCATCATTGTGCATGCAAAGCATCCACTCTACCACTGAACTATGGCTTGTCCCCAAGATCCTTGGTTTATTTCGCCCAGTTTTGTTTACTCAAACTGGCAGTGCCTTGCTTGGGTAGAAGCCAGTGGAGGCTGATCCCTTAAGGCAGATGGCTCACTGCCCCACCAACCTCAGTCTTCCCTCACTCAGTCCCCACCTGCATGTCTTCTTTCTTACAACCAGTCCAAGGTTGTAAGTCTCAGTGTTGTCATTTGGGGAAGAGGCTGAGGATAATCCTAGAAATAGTTGGCTCTGCCTGCCATTGACTCTGACTCCACCTGCTGTTGGTCTCCCTGCCTTCAACCTAATGGGCCACCATGGCTGGAGACTTTCCCCTGACCTGAGGTCATTTACTTGGAGATGCTTGGGATTAACATTGGACATTTATGCATACAAAGCATGTGCCCCACCACTGATCTACAGCCCAAACCCAAGATTCTACAAAAACATAAAATATGGGAGTCAGCACAATTCGGCAGGTAAAAGCGATGAACTGGGTATCAGAGGATAAGGAGTTCCTTTCCTGTTTTTTCCTTCCTAGCCTGGTGCTATGCAGGCTGTTGGAACAAGTCCAGAAATGTTCCCACATTATTTTTCCTCCAGATGCAATACAGTGTGAATCCCCCACTGATATAAGTGGAAAAGCTCAAATTGATTTTTGTGGACGTCAGACAGGGCACATGTCTTTAAGTTGTGAAGTACCTTGGGTATACCTTTTGTATTTGACATATGGGGTGAAATAACACACTTGCCATTTTTTAATATAACTTAAGTATTTATAATTTATTATGTCTGTGTGTGTGTGTGTGTGTGTGTGTGTAATTTATAATTTATTATGTCTATATCCTGCCTGTATTTTTTCCACAGAAAATCTCAAGGCAGACACACACACACGCCTGCACCTTGAGTCATAGATAGCTGGTGAGAATAACATGAATTTGAATGTGGTTATTGGCCTCAGGCTTCTCATGCCACCCTGAGTTCCTGAAGTTATGCTTCTCTCTACCAAACTCATCTTGTTGAAATTTGCATGTTCTAAAGATTCAGGTCTCCTGCAAATACAGTAGTAGCCCCATGTTGATGACCCTTCGACATGTTGATGACCATGTTGATGATCCATAGCATCTCATAACATTATTATGTGCAGTACATCAGAACTTCACATCATCATTATATTGTGCATTTCCTTGCTCCCTGCTCCACATTTTTGGTACTGAACGTGGAGAAGCACATACCGAAATTACATTTGGGATATGAACTAGATGTTGCAGAAGGGGAAGAGGCAACCCCCTCCCTTTAACTTTGTCTTTTACATTCTTTTTTCTCAAGCAGCAACAGGAGCTAAAAATATTTCTAGGAAAAAATTAATGTCCCAGCGCAACTTGGGTTCCCTGTTTCTTTCATGTCTGTGCTCTCTTCTGTCAGCAGCAGACAGTGCAGAGTCTGATGGGCCTTTGACAAAGAGCTATTGATGGGGGTGGCTGTGTGAACTGGCCTGGCGTTGGTCACAGGCAGGCTCCGAGAGACCTGCTGCCCCTATATTTCAATAGACTCCAGTGTGTTGAGCCATTTGTTGAAAGGTCAGAAATGAACAGAGAAATGGAATGGTGTAAAAAAAAATCTTGTCCTCCTATAAATATCAGTCACAGTTAAAGGCACTTTATTGTACTTCCTCTCTCCAATGCCCCTGTGTGCACGAGAATTTCTCTCACGAAAGCCTCTCTGTTGTGGTTTGCCAAATGCCAGGCAATTCCTCAGACTGTGCAGTTATTTGAGGGGAGAAGCAGGAGCCCTTGCCTCCAGTTCGTGCCTTCCCTTCTAGATGGAGTAATAGTCATCCTCCAGTCATCACTACGAGATTTAGGCGATGAACAGGGAAAGTCTTGTTGTGTAAACAGGCTGTGTACAGTTCAGGGAGCTGGTCCACTGGACCAACTGCGAATTGGTGGGATTCTTCAGGTTGCTGGATCTGAGCTAGCAGTTGCCTTTATGATGACTTTCGCATCCAAGCTAGAAGACATTGAAGCCACGTTGGAGCATCTGCTAATGGATGTGTTTGTAAGTAAAGCCTGGTTTTCAGTTCCAAAGTGATATGCTGATCATTTTAAAAGCAGCAGAATTTGGCATGCAGTAGGAACCCTTTTAAAGTCCTTGACAAGCTGCATGTCCAGCAATATAAGTGTATGAAGGAACAGTGTTGTTGTTGTTGTTGTTGTTGTTGTTGTTGTTGTTGTTGTGCTTTCAGCAGAAATATGTGAACTAGCAGAGCGTGAAGGGGAGGCAAGATATGCTTTGCGTTAATTTTACAGAGTACAATTGTTTAATTTCAGTGATGCATACACAACTGGGAAAATTGACTCTAATATACTGTAGTAGCAAACATTATTGAAAGCTACACCGATCGTGTTACAACCATTCAAGATCCAGCCAGCTTTGCAAGATAAAATAGCCTTGTGGTGGCTTTCCTATGTTAGTACTGTATAGAACTATTATTACGTTCTTTCACTTCTGTGAACTGCAATTTTCTCAAGCTTAGGGTCATTTAAGAGACTTAAAAGAGGTGTCCTTTGATGTAAAATGTGTTTGATTTGATTGAGAGGGGGTGTGTGCTTGAGACATCTAGTAGACTTGCTTCATCCTTGCCTCTAGCATTGACAAATATGTTGTGGCTTGTTGAATCTTAAAAGAAAGAGAGGGAAAAGGCCCTGGATATGTTGAGATGTATATTTCAAGAAGCCTTTTAAGTTTAGCTCTTTCCCAGTCTGCATCTGTATTAGAATTTGTTTTAAGATGTTTTAAAGATGTTTTTTATTGTTTTGTCACTTGTTGTTTGCTGCCCTGGGCTCCTTTGGGAGGAAGGGTGGGATATAAATTTTATCTACTAGCTTTTTTCTATACATGGCTTCTTCATTTTTGTTTAAACCAGACTTTATCTGAGATCACTATGTCTGACAATCAAAAGAGGTAATCTAGATTTATTCCTAGGTGTTTGGGACCAGAAACTAGTCTAGACTCCTTCAAGTATATATTTTTAAACATTAAAAAAACGATAACTTGCTTGTATTACAAGTGATTTTATCACCTCTCATGTTTCAGTCACAGTCTTTTCCCTGCTATCTTCTACAGCGGCTTCTGTTCCTTACCTACAAGGCTCTACTCACTCTTGGGTCAAACCACATATCACAACTCACCTCCCTTCACAGGCCTTTCATCCTGTCTATCAAATAATGCTCTTCTTCCAGTCTCCGATGCCACCCCTTTGTGCAACAGCTTCACCTGCTCTATTTTGATCTTTGGGCACCTGAAAAGCCCTACTCAAGCCCAACTTCTTCCACACATCCTCTAAGTGGCTTTCCAGAGTTTTGTACTCTGTCACCTTTTCTGCTTCACCCTCTTTGCTATTATCCAGAAAACAGTGTGTGGTCCAGTGTCCACATGGAGCCTGTTGCTTGCAAGGCTTGCCCTGTAACTTTCAAGGAAGCAGCAGGGAATATACAGGGGGGAGAGGAGCGAGTTAACAAAGGGACTGATGCAAACCAAAGCACTTACCTGTTCTTAGGCTTTGCTTCATTTGGGGATGAGAATTAAGGTGTTAAGCTGAAGACAATTTGAGGGAAGATGATGATCTGATGCTTAACTTGTTCATGTTGCATAGATGATATGCCCAATTGGGTAGGGTGTTGCTACACAACAGCTCCATGAGATCCCGGATGCCAAATGTATTTATTATTACTTTTACTGATGTGTTGCAGTGAGTTCATATTTTCTTGTGCAAATGTAATCAGCAAATGGTAAGCACACACAGGCAAAATGCCTAGTCTAAGGGTTTCTGCACCACATGCACAATGACGGCCAATGACTGGCAATGGCTACCCTCTCTTCCACCCCTTCCAAGGAGCTCTCAGGTTTGTCAAATCTTTCTTTGTTCCCCACCATTCAGTCACTCAAACAATAAAATGTCATGAAAGTGTGCAATCTGTTGAGACATCCCTATTAAAACAAATACTCTGACTCATTGTTCAATCACAAAACCAGTTAAAGCAAGCACACAGGTGTGACCTATGGCAGTAACAGCAGCTATCCTACCTTCTCTGAAAGACATTGTGGAAGAGAAATGCTTTTCTCTGCCCCCTGTATGCCAGGAGAGAAGCAGTCTCCTTAGGCAGAGACCACAGGTGCTCAAAGGAATAACTACAGTACAGGCAGGGCCGTCCCTAGGCCTGGGCTGGGTGGCGCAAGCCGCCAGGTTGCCTGGCCATCAGGGACGCAGAAGGGGTGCCAAACGCTGGTGTCTGCCTCCGCGCGCCTCTGCTGTTGAGCGGCTTCAGGCAGCTCTCCGGAGGCGCGCAGGGAGCGTGAGTCTGGGGCTGCCACCTCTGCCCCTCTCAGCTCCCCGCGCGCCCCTCCTGCCCACCTCACTCACAGGGGGCGCCGGAGGAATCTTGGCACCAGGGCGCCAGATATGGTTGAGACGTCCCTGAGTACAGGGAAAGTATGCTGCTCTATGTAACTGACTTCTGAGCCTTCAGAGGAAGGCCCTAATCCATGAAATAAGCATACGAGGAGGTTCATATTGGAGCACACATGCTGTAATGGCAACTTTTGGCAGTGGGAAGAGGAGCCTTCATGAGCACAGCAACAGGTGCCCTGCATGTGCTTCGAGGCACATATGCAGATGCCTAAATATTAATTTCAATGGGGGGGGGACCAAAACTGTGCAATGAATGATAAGCACACACAGAGTTCAGCTTCTTCCACTGATATTAATGGACCTTTTGGAATAGGAGAGCTCCATCTACCCTTTGAAGTTCCCATAGTCCTAAAACACCTCTAAATTGGGATTGCTCTTTTCCAACTCCCATCTTCCCTGTGCCTGTCCAAGCAATGAGCAATATATTCTGCTCTGAGAGCCATATGTGATGTGTTATGTTGCAATTAATGTGTATATTGAATTACCATATATATACCTAATAGGAACTTAGTAAATATTTGGTAAGCATTTCCTGCTTTCCTAAGTGGTAAGATGTTTAAGGGAGAGTAAGTACTGCATGATTTAGTTTCCTCTGTAGGAGTGCTCTGGAGATGTATGTTATATTGTGAAGGCAGCCCTGTTTAGGGAGGCTTTTAATGTTTAATAGATTATTTCATTTCATTTTTCTGTTGGAAACCGCCCAGAGTGGCTGGGGAAACCCAGCCAGATGGGCGGGGTATAAATAATAAATTATTATTTATTTATTTATTTATTTATTTATTTATTTATTTTACGTACATGCAAACAGAGGATAAGGGAGGCTAATTCAGCACCAGGCCCTCAAGAAGAGCAACTGCATCCCAAGGATCTTTCAGCCACATCGTTGGGACATGGGTGGTGCTGTGGTCTAAACCACTGAGCCTCTTGGGCCTGCCAATTGGAAGGTCAGTGGTTCGAATCTGCGCCACGGAGTGAGGTCCCATTGCTCTGTCCCAGCTTCTGCCAACCTTTTAGAGTTAATACTCTGGAGAGATCTATATCCCGATAAGGTTGTCTTCTTAATCATCACAGAGCCCAGTCTGGTCAGTGGTGTGTGGTGCTGCTCCTGACTTAGGCATGCTTTGCCTGAGCTTCAGTTGAAATGGTCTCCCTCAGTCCTTGGAGGTTTTTATTTTTTTTAAATAATTTTTATTAGATTTTCCAATTAAACAACATCAAATCACATTGAAATTATTCCCAATTACACTTTATATTACAAATCCAAATTAATTATACAATTCCAATTAAAGGAAACATTCCAATTATGACTAATTATACTGAATTTTTCAGACTCCCCATGCCTCGGATTCCAGAGCTTCCTACTAATCACTACTGCCATTTGCTTTTTAATAATTTCTCCCTTGTTATTCAGCCTCTGATGTAAACCTTCACATATTGTCCCAAAATAATACAGTCCTTTCCTAACAGTCTTTGTTGACATCCTTCAATCTTCTCCAAGCCTCTGAGTTGTGTTGCCAGCCAGGTTTTACCATTTTCTGTCACTGCATGGATTTGTGTCTTTAGTCTCCCTCTGATCGCTGGTCCTTCCAAATCCAACATAAGCACACAATCACAAATCATGTCCAAATTTCTACTCCATAGCTCCTCTGAAGACAGATTTACAGCTTTTCCAGCGAGGGGTTAGCCAAGTCAAATCTTATCACTCTTCTAAAAACAAGCAACGGCTTCCTCCTCGCCTCTAGCTCCTCTCCGCTTCGGCGCCATTTTGTACTTTCTTAATTTCTGACTGCAACACAAGTCTTAAATCTTCTTAATTGATCCACAAAAAGTCCCAACAAGCACCGGCTTTTAGTAGGGAGATTTTTACCAGATTATCAAAGCATATATAAATCCTCCATTTTTATATTGTTTATATTTCCATGTCCACACAGTTTATACTTTCTATTTTCCCGCTGCTCTAGATAATTCCGATAGCCCGTCCAGAAAAGGTGTTTAGTATAATCTTTAAGAGAAGAAAAAAGGGAGGGGTTCACTTCCCTGTCAGGCTTCTCGGTTTCTCCAGATAATCCATCTTCCTTTCCGCAATGTTTCCACCTCTTATCTCTCAGTGGCTGTAAATCAAGTCTTTTTCTCTACAGATCAGGGCAATGAATTTTTTGCTCCTTCATCTGAGGCATGCCCAAAACTTTTATCTAATTAAAATTCCAAGTTATGGGACCCGTCCCCGCATTGGGTGGCTTCCAGGAGTGCCGACTCCAACGGGTGCTCGGCCCAGGCCCCCCACCCCCCACAGGGTCCGGGTGGGTTAAGGGCATCTGCGGGCCAGTGGCCCCCTCCCGTAGCGTCCCGGGAGGGGTGGGGGAGGCTGCGTACTCCCGAAGCAGCCGCCAAAAAACACACCATTGAAGCAGAGCAGATGTTATGCCCGCCATTCCCAGCATGCATGAGCGGAAGCTGTCCTTGGAGGTTTTTAAGCAGAGGTTGGATGACCATCTGTCGGGGATGCTTTTGCTGAGATTCCTGCCTTGCAGGGGGTTGGACTAGATGACCCTTCCAACTCTATGGTTCTAAATTGAACCCAAGAGACCAAAGCACCATCACCAGCTGTTGCATGGCAGGCGAGTCAGCCAGCTCTGCTAAGCTGCTCTCAGTTTAGCTGGGCCCCCCTGCTGTGGAAGAACAAGGATTAACAGAACATCTCCTGGTCTGACTCCCTATTACCAGGTCTTTTAACAGGTCTGCAGCAGCCCACCAACCACCTGATGCCATTGGCCACTAGAGCTATTTCAACCACAACCCCTTTTTTCTCTCTTCCAGTCTCCATTCTAATTTTGCCAATATGATCCTTTAAAACATATTCTGTCTGCATTGTATCACCTTGAGTATATTTTGTTGTCAGTTCCTGCTTGTGATGTCTGTGTGTGTTCTTACAATAGGGGCCCATATTGCTTCATCCCTTTGTGTATGCAAACATAATTTTTTATTTTTAAGCAGCAGATAACAGAAAATTCTGTATGAAGCAACAGGGGAATGCAAAGTGTATTTTCACTTAAGGTCTTTAGTAGATTACTAAGCATTTTGCCATCAGCATGAAAACTAATATTCAGATTAGCATCTGGCCATTCAACTGAAATGAACTGCTGGTTAATATTGTCTCAGGTAACAGTACCCACCTGGGAATTATCCCCCAGAACCTTCTTTCCCATTCATCTTGATCTGTGTCAGTGTTATTGCTTTAAAAGATGAGATGATGCATTGTCGTATTCAATGCTATTGTGTCCTCCTTTGTTCCAGGTCTGGGGCATATGCTTGCAAATCATTGTAAAATAGAATTCTGTAAAATAGAAACCCAGCAGTCCTAGAGGGGGCTGCACACTTGACGTTTTTTGTTTTGTTTTGTGTTTTTGTTCTCTTTACAAGAACGTAAATCATATGGATGGATTCACTGAGCAACAATGATAATGAGATTGCATCAGTGTAAATAAGATTCAGCTGCAGAATCCTGAAAGCTCCAGAAGCCTGATTGATCACATACTTGATAAAACTCTGGTACTGTACAACTAACACAACATAAGAGAGCCAACAAGTTATAGGGCACTATCCCCAATGGCTGAACATATATGGTGAATGGAAATGACACCTAAAACTTTATTCCATTTGTTTCTAGTTAAAGAATAATAAAATGGTACCTCGGTTTAAGTACAGAATTGGTTCCGGAAGTCTGTACTTAACCTGAAGCGTACTTAACCTGAAGCGAACTTTCCCATTGAAAGTAATGGAAAGTGTATTAATCCGTTCCAGACGGGTCTGCGGAGTACTCAAACTGAAGCGTACTTAAACTGAGGTATGGCTGTATATTATAAAGCTGGAAGAGCTCTTTCCTTGAGAACTACTGGCTCTAAGAGTTTCGGGGCTGGCCTGGGTGGGGCATTGGTTTGGTTTAGTTCAGGTACGAGGGGCTAGTCTTTGTTCAGTCACCATTAATCCCTGTGGGGCTGCACCCTCAGCCAAAGAAGGCTGCTGCCATTTTCTGTTTTGAAACTTTGAGAAAGAGCGCAAGAGTGAGAGGGGCAAAAGGAGATAAAGGAGTGAGAGAGAGAACTAAGAAATATGGATATATTTAGTCCAATGTGGCAGCAGGGGATCCTGGGTTTATAAAGACTGAAGACAACTGGTATTTGGTATAACATGCAGAATGTGATAAAAATAAAGAATATTTGAGCAAAAATTAACAATCCTGCAGGCCTTAAAAACCAAGAGTGGGGCATCAAGGCCATGCAAGGCCTTCAGCATTAATTTTCAGCATTAATTATTTCCATAGCTAGCAGAGGACTAGCCAGGGGTTTTGCCCTGGGTGAAGCCTCCAAGGGGCGCCATTCAGTCTCCCAGCCTGTCTGGACTTCAGGGCTTGGCTTGCACACCCAGCCTTCCTGCTCCTAGGTGAGCGATCCTCCATCTCCTTTCCCTGGGAAATAGAAGAAGGGCTCCTTGGACTGGCTTTGCAACTGTGTGAGAGAGAAATCCTGGGTTTAGTTTTCCTGTATGTTAGGTGATTATTGCTTCTATAAAGCTTTGCATTCAGGGCAAGGCACAGCCTTTAGATTTTTGTGCCGTGTGGTGGGATTTTATACAGTAGCCTATGCTAATGGTAATAGCGGAAGCAACTTAACATCTGAGGCATAGCTGCCAAGTTATCCCTTTTTTAAAGGGATTTTCCCTTATGCTGATTAGGCTTCCTCGCGAGAAAAGGGAAAACTTGGCAGCTATGATCTGAGGTGAACAAGAATATCTGGCTGGTGTGAAACAGCTAACAACAACAACAACAACATATTATTTATACCCTGCCCATCTGGCTGGCTTTCCCCAGCCACTCTGGGCAGCTCCCAACTGAATATTAAAAACACAATACAGCATTAAACATTAAAAACTGCCTTCAGATGTCTTTTAAAAGTAAGATAGTTGTTTATTTCCTTGACATCTGGTGGAAGGGCGTTCCACAGGGTGGGCGCCACCACCAAGAAAGCCCTCTGCCTGGTTCCCTGTAACCTCACTTCTCGCAGTGAGGGAACTGCCAGAAGGTCCTCGGAGCTGGACCTCAGTGTCTGGGCTGAACAATGAGGGTGGAGACACTCCTTCAGGTATACTGGACTGAGGCTGTTTAGAGCTTTAACGGTCAGCACCAACACTTTGAATTGTGCTCAGAAATGTACCAGGAACCAAGGTAGGTCTTTCAGGACCGGTGTTATATGGTCTTGGCCGCCACTCCCAGTCACCAGTCTAGCTGCCACATTCTGGATTAATTGCAGTATCCGAGTCACCTTCAAAGGTAGCCCCACGTAGAACGCATCACAATAGTCCAAGCGGGAGATAACTCGAGCATGCACCACTCTGGCAAGACAGTCTGCGGGCAGGAAGGGTCTCAGCCTGCGTACCAGGTGGAGCTGGCAGGTAGCTGCCCTGGACACAGAATTGACCTGCACTTCTATGGATAGTTGTGAGTCCAAAATGACTCCCAGGCTGCACACCTGCTCCTTCAGGGGTACAGTTGCCCCATTCAGAACTAGGGAGTTCTCCACACCCACCCTCCCCCTAACCCCCAAGAACAGTACTTCTGTCTTGTCAGGATTCAACCTCAATCTGTTAACCGCCATCCATCCTCCAACCGCCTCCAGGCACTCACACAGGACCTTCACCGCCTTCACTGGTTCTGATTTGAAAGAGAGGTAGAGCTGGGTATCATCCGCATACTGATGAACACCCAGCCCAAACCCCCTGATGATCTCTCCCAGCGGCTGCGTGTAGATATAAAAAAGCATGGGGGAGAGAACGGAACCCTGAGGCACCCCCTCCTAAGACTATAAAAATGCATACTTTTTTACTTGTTATAAGTTACTCTGGAAATTATGTTGGGTAAATTATGCTGGAAATCAATTAAAATGTTGTATAAAAATAAAATGTTGAATTCAAATAATATATTTTCTACTTTTATGTTGTGAGCTGTGCGTATATACACAGTGTGTGCTAAACTGGGTCTTTGACCCCCCCGGGGGAAAGAAAGCCTGGTTTTGCCCCTGCAGCTTTCATTAACGTGTGTGATCTGCTGCATGGAAGAAGCTGTTTAAAGCACGGTTGTGTGACGGAAGGTGTACATGGCAAGCCTTGTGCATGTGAAATGGCTCTCCAAACCACTTTAGCTGTTTCCATCCCAGAAACAGTGAAAAAAGAGGAACATTGTGGCAAGCTGCTTTCCCACAAGCAACTTGTGACATGGAGTTGTACCCGTGAAGTTGTGTTTTAAGCAGCCATGTGCAGGGCAAGTTGAGTTTCTGCAGTTGGATCCAAGTATGGAGATGTCCCGTGATAGTTCTAGTACTTTCTGCCGCCGCCAACAATTTGTATGGTTATACTTCCCTCCCCCCCTTTTTTCTTTTGCCATTCTCACATTATCAGAAGCTTTCTCTGAGGACATAATGTTCTTGTCCCAGCATTGGCACCATGCTATCTCCAAAGCAGCGGTTGCCCTATTTTGCCCTTTCCTCTCTTTTATTCTGAAAGGACACTAGAAGGCTTTGTGGCTTCTGTGAAATGAGATAAAAGGGGAAGCATATCAGTCAGGGCACGACATAATTAGCTGTCCTCACTAAGCTGTCCTCAGAGCTTGTTGAACAGAGAATTGAGCGGGAGTGGTCAAACCACAGCCAAAGAGTCATAGATGGGCTAAAGAGTTAAAACGGGGTGGGGTCTTTTGAACTCTGAAAGGAATGTTAGTTGGCTTGCGGGGCTTTTAAATGCTGGATTTGGGAAATCTTGATAGTACTGTATCATGAAGTACTGCCAGAGCTACACAACTTGTCTAGTATTTGACTTCTTTGAAAGGCGCTTGCTAGATTCAAAAGAGTAAGGGAAGCCAGAGCAACTGTGGGCCAGGAACACTATGGAAAATTAAAAGGATGTCTAGATCAAGGCAGCTGACACTGCTCAAAGCTCTGGGATGGTGTGTGTGTGTGTGTGTGTGTGTGTGTGTGTGTGTGTGTGTGTGTGCATGCAGGCATCACCAGTGAGCCCTGCAAAGCTGCTGGTGCCATCACAGCTGCCCAAAATGCCAGGTGCTGATGCCAACCTTGGAATTAATCTGTCCCTAACACAGCTCTGATCTGGAAGAGAAAGACAGCACTTCAGCAGTTCTCTAGTAACATCTATTGAGGTTAACCAGAGCTATCTGAGAAAATCTCTGGCATTTCAGTTGGAGGTATGTAGACAGCACCCAAAATCGGTATGGATAATATTTGTTCTTTGTTGTTTTTTTGTTGGTGTAATAATCCCTGAATTTGCACTGTTGCTTCACTAAACATAATCTATAAGTACGGATTACCAAAATCTGCGTTCCTGAGTTGAAAGGGATTGCAAAAAGAGAGAGGTGATCATGGACTTTTCTAGAAAACATGGAAGAATCCAATGTGCCTTGTTACCTGCTATAATTGCTAAGCATCCTCGCAGCCCCAGCTGATCATTGGTGTTGAGAACATGACATCAGTCTTAATGAAACATGCAGTAATGTGAGACATTATCAAAATGTAAAGTGATCCATTAACCTATATGGGAAGCAATAGATTCCTCAGTTTGGCAGAGCTGCTGGGACTCACTAATGGAACAAAGGGGAGCTAGTTGGTACTTTGTACAGTCACAAATCATACATAATGTAATAGCCTAACGGATACCCTTGGCTTCTGTGAAATAACCGATATTTTTTTATTTCTCTGCAAGAGGAGTGAGCTCATCTGGGTTGAACTGTGCTAAGAGTAACCTCACAGGTTCCTGACTGGTGTCTCATGCTTAAAATGGTCAGAGCCAGGCTTGGGCTGTGAATGGTTGTATCCAAATCAAGTCCTAAATTGTGTGTTCTCCAGCCCTAAGATCTGTTGACTTTGCATCTGCCATATGCAATTATAATGACCTACCTTACAGGATTGTTGTAATGATACAGAGATAATGCAGCTGACATGCTTTGAATATGCTAGAGCTCCATGTAAAGGCTAAGCGTTATCGTTTTGATGCAATGGGGTCGAGTTAAACAAGATTAAAAGTCCGTATTTATTTAATACTTCTTTCCACTATGTTCGGTTTATTGGGTTTTTGTTTAGCTTCCAAAAACATTTACAACAACACAACAATATATATGATGCCAGTAGCTTTCAGGATATGGCTCTTGCAAAAACATATATGCGGCAGTAGCCTAAAATACTGAGCTAATACAAGTGCCAGAGTGAGATCCATTTCCTGCAGCCCTAAGAGCCAATCGTGACATGAGAAATTATATCCGCTACAGAATCCTTTTTGTTTATGTCAGTGTTCCAGGCCAAAGGACACTTCCCTCTTCCCCTGGTGATATCAGAGCAGCATGTCTCAAAGGCAGCGCTGTCAAACAACTTCCCTCTCTGATTAATGGCTGCCCCTCAGAGGCATGTGGGAAAATATAAAATCCAAACTATTTTCTGCACTGACAGCATTCACTCTTTTATTTATATTATCTATATAGTGAACGAACTTAAGGGTGTCTCATAAATATTTAAGGAGACTGTGGAATGATAAGAGGTTTTGGGGGCACACCATAAATATGTTAAACTGCAATTTATTTTTCGGTTCTAGTGATGCTTGTAGAGAGACCAGGACTGAGCAAGTGAAACTACACATGCCCAAAATTAGTGGAATTTTGCAAGGCTCTCTAATTCTAATAAAATAATTTATGATGGGAGAAAAGCCCATGCAATGACACCTTGGCAAATATTACCTGTAAATAGGCTCCCACATGTCAGATTCAGATTCATTTAATCACATTCACTGAAGCACATGCTGAGGAGTGATCAAAGTCTAGCTTCCTTTAGATCATGGTTAAATAGATTCAAAAATTCATCAGATTGATCCAATGAGGTGCATTTACAAAATTCAGCATGTGAGTGAAACAAAAGGAACAGTTAACTTCCAGTTATTTCTCCTGCATCATTTTCAGAGCAGCACTGTAACAATCCTTCCTCAAGCAAAAGCTTTTCAGCCTGCCAGGCTTCCTCCTGCACACCTTTCTGAGGATTCCCCCCCAACCCCATTGAGCCAATTCCAGCAGCGCATGGAACACAGAGGGGGGAGGGGGGAGCTGCAGACACAGAGGCTCTTGCATGGGCTTCCACTAGTGGGACTGCTAGTCTGAATCTTGCCCTTAGCATGTTAGTTACATTTATATCTATCTTTACATGAAAAATGCCCAAGGCTGCTAACTACAGTAAAATCTATTGGGAAAACTGCTGATTTGTAAACTCTGGGAACTCCGAGAACAGGAGGCAGCATTCCTTCAGTTCCCAATTAGGTCCAATCTTTCAAGATATTAAATTCAACCAGAAGGTTTGGTGTAGAAATAGCCACCTGGCAGGCTATGGACCACATCTCCAAAATGATTCTGTCTGGTTCCCAAGAGTCTGGATAGGGAATGAAATAATGGTCCCATATTGAGGAATATGGACCAGGAATCCTCAGATGTAGAGTCCTCCAGGAGTATAGCATCTAGATCAAGGGAAGTAATAGTACCACTCTGGTCAGACCTCACCTGGAGTACTGTGTCCAGTTCTGGGCACCACAGTTCAAGAAGGATACTGACAAGCTGGAACATGTCCAGAAGAGGGCAACCAAAATGGTCCAAGGCCTGGAAACGATGCCTTATGAGGAACGGCTTAGGGAGCTGGGCATGTTTAGCCTGGAGAAGAGAAGGTTAAGGGGTGATATGATAGCCATGTTCAAATATATAAAGGGATGTCATATCGAAGAGGGTGAAAGGTTGTTTTCTGCTGCTCCAGAGAAGCGGACACGGAGCAATGGATTCAAGCTACAAGAAAGAAGATTCCACCTAAACATTAGGAAGAACTTCCTGACAGTAAGAGCTGTTCGGCAGTGGAATTTGCTACCAAGGAGTGTGGTGGAGTCTCCTTCTTTGGAGGTCTTTAAGCAGAGGCTTGACAGCCATCGGTCAGGAATGCTTTGATGGTTTTTCCTGCTTGGCAGGGGGTTGGACTGGATGGCCCTTGTGGTCTCTTCCAACTCTATGATTCTATGATTCCTACAACAGAAGCCCCAAGGAGGAGAGATGGCTCCAACCCCAACACTTCTCATATGAATTCAGTAGCACTAGAGCTTGCGTCTCATCTGCTGAACCCTGAAGAGACATCTCTGCCTCCACACTCAATGGATGAATCACAGACTCCTTGGTGCCTCTCAGAGCAAATAATTCTGGCTTTCCTGGGCATTAGCACAGTACTTCCTTTTGGGAAGTATGAATGAACGAGCCCCCAATAAATTAAGGCCTATGGTTCCCCAGGGGTACACTGGTCAATTCTGAGCCCTGTTCACTCGTTCTCCCCTCACACAATTACCATCAAGCATGGCCTATGAGTTCCACCCATTCAATCCAATTTTTTGAAGTAACAACAATTTCCCCTCTGTCACAGTGCAAAACTAAAGATTTACGTATCTATTTGCTGCAACAACAGGAACACTGACTTTCCTAGTCCTGCATCCAATTTTATTCTTTAATTAACTTTCATCAAAGCCTGGATATGCTGGAAAGTCCAAGAAGAAAAGGATTTCATATAGGCAAATGGAGATAGATGGCAATGAGCATTTGGGCACCAGACCTCTGAAGTGTTTGTTACTTTGAGTTCTTAGAAGAAAGAGAGAGAAATGGGCTGTAGATGCATAAATTGTTAATGGGAATGAGTCTGTAAATGACACTGAAATATACTCTGTCTCATTGATGGGTTTTGCAGGACTAATAAAAGTCATGATTGCCCATACAAATGACTTCCTGCAAGCAGCTGTTTATATGAAACTCAGGTCTTTCTCAACCAACACTAATGAATTGCAGCAAGCAAAAATTCATGCTTTCAGCAATTACCGAGGTACAGTTAGCAAAAGTTCTGAGAAGGCGATAGATCCAAGCAAAGAGCAAGCAATAGCCTGGCAATCACAGTTACTCTTGTCTAGAAAAAAAACCCTTTCATTTATTGCTCGGCATGCATTTACCCTGCATTGCAGGCATAGAATCTGTGGCTCTTTGAGAGTGCTATAGTGGCACCATTTGGATGAATAGACTGTAACTGGCAGGTCTGCACATGGGTGGGTGGGTGATGGACAATGCAAATGAATATGAGAGACAGGCTTTTCTCCGTCTATTAGTCCAAAGTTGTGTTACTCTGTAGGTCTGTTGTCCCCCTTGCTTTTGAAATTGAATAGAAAAGGTGAATTAGAAGTGATCGTTCACATCCCTTTGAATTTCTTCCCTTCCAATCTGCCAAGACGTGAAGGGCTACCCCCAAACTCCATTCTGGATTGAGACAAGTAATTGCTTTTCCAGACAACTCTAGGTGGAGTGAGAGAAGCACCGTTGCCCATTGTCAGGTCAGGAAGTTTTGGTCATTTTAAAAACATGCAAAATCATTTAGGGCAGAGACAAAAGAAATGTGGGGCAAAGCAAATGTGTCTGTAGACTGAAGCAACAATAGATGCAATAGATTTCTCTATTATACCAAGAGCTTTTGTCCATATCCAGCCTTAAACTTTTAATCCCAAAAGGAGAGGCAGCAGCAGTTGTTTCACGCAAAGTACCTTTGCAACATAGTTTCTGTTTGAGTGCTCAGCTTTCCAAAGCATTAACTTTCAGGGCCTATTTATTTTATTTTAAATAAAGTGCTTCTTGCAGTTATTATCGTTCAGTTCAGTTCCCAATACAGTGGTACCTTGATTCTCGAACTTAATCTGTTCCGGGAGTCCGTTCGACTCCTGAAACCATTCGAAAACCAAGGCTTGACTTCCGATTGGCTGCAGGAGCTTCCTGCCCTCAAGCTGAAGCCGTGTCAGACATTCCACTTCTGAAAAAACGTTCACAAACCGGAACACTTACTTCCAGGTTCGGGAGCTGATTTGTTCGGGAGCCAAGCCATTCGAATACCAAGGTACCACTGTATAGGAATGGATTACAGCTGCCATGACTTAAGAAATCAAGGCGCTTAGAAATCCATTTGGATCTACTGGGTTGGGGAGACCTCAATAGGCTTGGTGGGGTTCAGGAGGGCCACCTTCCAATATACTATTATGAGTGACACTTACTGCTGGGGTCCATTCATTGTACAAGTAGCACAAATGCTTCTGAAGCTCATTGTGACAGACAGCTGAGCCAGACCAGAGCCTGGGGCTGCAGTGCCACAGAATTCCACCAGAGGGCTAGTGCCTCTCTCTGATTGGATGCCAAGACAGCTTAGTCAGAAGGGGGTGGAGCCAGGGAGAATAAAAGCAGAGAGAAGCCAATACTGTAGTCTAAGGGAGAGTTGCAGATTTTGGTTCTGGTCTGTGTGTGGAACATCCACTCTGAGGAGGAGAATAGGCACAGCTAGAGAAAGGACTCTCTGAGCTTAGATACAAAGACTGAGTATCTAGTATCTTGGGAGAGTATTCAGACAGGAGTAACGGGAAGGCAGAGTTTGAACAAGGAGAAGTAGAGTCTGTGAGGATAAAGTCTCCTTGGGTCTCCTGTCAGTCAGAAGAGGAGAGATCCTCTAGACCAGGCATAGGCAAACTCAGCCCTCCAGATGTTTTGAGACTACAACTCCCATGATCCCTAGCTAACAGGACCAGTGGTCAGGGATGATGGGAGTTGTAGTCCCAAAACATCTGGAGGGCCGAGCTTGCCTATGCCTGCTCTAGACAGTGAAGCTCCCAGACCAGTTAAGAGGGGCGTGGGGGACCCCTGGGTCCCCTGGGATGGAAGTACCTCAGGAGTGGCAGTGAGAAAAGGTTGGGAAACTGATGGAAAGTTCCCCCTCCCCTTGTTTAGGAGCTGTAGGAGGTGTTAACCAGTTACAGGTAGGTAGCCATGTTGGTCTGAGTCGAAGCAAAATAAAAAAAATCCTTCAGTAGCACCTTAAAGACCAACTGAGTTTTTATTTTGGTATGAGCTTTCGTGTGCATGCACACTTCGTCAGATACACAACCACTAAGTGAAGGAACTGAGGTGAAATAACGGGAGAGAAGCTGAGCAGCGACCATCTAGGCTGGAAACCTGTAACATCAAACTGAAGAGTATTAACTGAAAATAAGCAGCTGAAGTTGAAAAGAAGCTGCGTGTTTACTACCTTGTTTAGAAGCCTGAAACACCCGCTAGATTTATTAAGTTAACTGTTCCCTGAAAGAACTTCATCCCCCGGCAAATCATTTGTTTTACCAACTTTACTCTGTATTATTAATCGTTTCTTGTTTCTTCAACTTCTGCCTTAGTATCCAAGTTTTATCTCACACAAAAACCGTAAGATAACTCATGGGGGTTATTTGGGGTCTACAGAAGCGGGGCTGGCTCATTTTAGTGGTAGAGCTGGGATCCAGAGACCCTTGTTTTCAGCTAAGGACAAAAAAGGGTTTCAACTCTGAAATTAAGACAGTTTAATGCACTTTGTTGAAGTACATCCATTCATTTAAAATAGTTGGCATTGTTAAAAGTTAATATGAGCAGATGTTTAGAGTTTTATGCAGCTGTCACGGGTGCCTAGTGGTTAGTGTCAGCATGAGAAACACATCCACGATCCCATGACCGGAGTGCTTTAGAGCTGCACTTATGTCAAAGAATGGTTGCGCTCAGTGCTATTTCCCCCCCCCCCAGAAAAAGAGGTACCAGAACTCACCACGAATGCCTCCCTTATTGTCTTAGAATGGCAATAGCACCTACCTGAGAGTTCTGGCTGAAACAAAAGCCCTGTTGCTCTCAAGTTGCTCTTAAAAATAAATAAATGTATTTCATTTAAGAGTGAAATTGAGTGGCCCAGAAGCAACTTGCAATGCAGCCTGGTCAATGTAACTTATTCCATGACTTGTATGGAACTGGGGAAGGGGCTAGTCTTGGGAATGAACAGGCTCCCCTCCCCCCTTCGTTCATTATATTTGCAGTTTTCAAGCTAGATCAGAGTTATTGTCATGTTAGTGAGGAAAAAGTACTCCCATTGTCCCAGAAAAAGAGAGAGTAATCACAGTCTTGCTCCCTGTTCCACCTGTGAACATACAATTATGTGGATCCAGGGGGGGGGGGATTATGTTAGGTCAGCCCATGCAGAAGCAAGCAACATCTGCCCCTGAATGCTGTGCTTCCAAAAGGAAGGCAGTTGTCATAGGAGATAGATTTTTTTTATAAAAAAAAAAAACACACTACAACAACCAAGAAATCTCTGTTTTCATTTTCAAGGCCAACAATGTAACCTTAAACCTAGACTTTTAAATGAATCTATATGAATCAGTCATGCTGAAGCCATTTCCATCCTTTCCGGCTTGGCTTTCCCCTCCCTTCCTCCTCCCCCCTCACACACATACACTGACTCAATTTGCAGTGCACATATGGAACTAATTATGAACAAAGGCTGATTGTTTTAATATTTGGAATTTCCCACATCAAGCTGCTGCTTTTTTTCCTTTAATGCCTTTTAATGTGTGTGCAGTTATGCCAGCCAGATCTTTGTTTGAAACAGCGGGCTTGTATATTACATTACTGCATTTCCCCCCACCCTGATGGCTTTTTAGTTTTTGACCCAAAAATCTTTCCAGCTCTGCATTAAACCAGGTATTTAGTTTGGCAAACGTTGTGATTCTCAGGAGTCATTCTGTCTTCCACAAAGTGGAAGAGTGCTGAACTCTTCACTGATTTAGGCTTTGTAGCAGGCCTACAGAACGGTGACCCACCATTGGTCCTGAATGGAGCTCTCCAGCCAAGTAGTGTGTCATTCCAGTTACTTGACATTCCTTCATAACTACATCCCAGGCAGCAGCGGCACTGGGTTGCCCCCAAGATTGAGGGGGCATGTGGGGTGGGTGGGTGATGTCATGCGTGTAACACATGACGTCACACACGTCTCCCAATGCTGTGCAGGCCATTGCAGCCTTCTGTGATGACTGAACCCTTCAGTATTGGGGGAGGGCTGAGCCCCCTTCAAACAGATATTGAGGGCGAGGAAGACACCTCCACCCCCTAGATTTGGTGCAACTGCCAGGCAGGTAGGCAGCAAAAAAAGGTCTTTATCAAGCTGGTTGTGGTCTCTACTGTACATACATGGCTGCTAAGTGGGGTCATTTTACTGTATCATAGAATCATAGAGTTGGAAGAGACCACAAGGGTCATCCAGTCCAACCCCCTGCCAAGCAGGAAACACCATCAAAGCATTCCTGACATATGCCTGTCAAGCCTCTGCTTAAAGACCTCCAAAGAAGGAGACTCCACCACACTCCTTGGTAGCAAATTCCACTGCCGAACAGCTCTTACTGTCAGGAAGTTCTTTCTAATGTTTAGGTGGAATCTTCTTTCTTGAAGTTTGAATCCATTGCTCCGTGTCCGCTTCTCTGGAGCAGCAGAAAACAATCTTTCTCCCTCCTCCATATGACATCCTTTCATATATTTGAACATGGCTATCATATCACCCCTTAATCTTCTCTTCTCCATTCTAAACATACCCAGCTCCCTAAGCCGTTCCTGTGGTCTTGAGCAGGCTGGTGTCTTTTTGTTCCCAGCCTGATTGCTCTGTGTGCTATCCTGCTCTCTCATGTCTGGAAGGAAGCAAAACCTGAACATAGGATTTCACATTAATCTCCACACCAGATGGTGATACACCAGATATTGTTTGGGAGGATAACATGTGATCAGCTATAGAGCAAACCAGAAGGGGTCTGCAGTCACATGGTGGCATGTATAAAGAAGTCTGATATAGCTTTGATTAGACAACTGACCTGGTTACCATCTGTAGCTATAAGAACCGAGGCTGACATTTTTAGAACAATCCCCCCAGAAGCAGAATGTTTCCACCTCTGTGGCACAGCAGTCTTTTTATGCTGGGAGAAATATAACCAGAGCTAAAGATACGCTGCTTGAAGCATGCTGTGAAGGGGGTGGGCTTCTCCCTCCCCTCTCTACTTCAAACAAGCCACAGATTGACTCATGGTCTAAAGTTTTTTGTTAGTTGGTTTGGTTTCTTTTTTTTTTGCGGGGAGAAAACAACCAACCCACTGAGCCATTTGTTATTTGAAAACTGGGAACTCCTTAAGTCATCCCAGAGGAAATTTCTTTGGGCTGATCATTCATTCTCTCACACACAGAGACATTTACACACACACACACACACACACACACACACAGAGAGAGAGAGAGAGAGAGAGAGAGAGAGAGAGAGAGAGAGAGAGAGAGAGAGAGAGATTTGCACTGCACTATGGTGGTACAGGCAGCCGTGACACCAACCAGAAGCCGAAAATTTCTCTTCAAAATACCATATGGATCTCTGAGAAGACACAGTGCAGAAAGGGTAAGCAGCTATTTTTTGTGTACATATTATCTCACCCCTCCGCAAAGTGGGTATATCCTGCTTCTCCTTTATACCCTTGGTGCTTTAACCTAAGGCTTTCCCATAAGGTATCAAAGCCAAGTGATGTCTCTATATGATGGTGCAATGCAGGCAGCCAAGCAAGCTGACTACATAATAATAACTAATACTGGTTGGAAGTTGCAGGCTTCATAGCATAAAACTTATGTGGGCTATTCTGGTCTTTATGCCAAATCGGTAGTTATGATTTACTGGTTGTGACTATATGCTAATAACCACTAATGAAGATTAGCTAAAATTGTAATCAGTATTAGTGCCGGTTGGCCATGATTTATTATGGTAACTGGCGCTAATGGAATTTCCCTTACAGTGCCAAGTGATCGATATTGGGCAGGGCTATAGGAAGATGAAGAGTTGGTAGTCAAGGCTAGAACTGGTAGGGAGGGCAGCTAATCTGTATTCATGGAGGTTCTAAGGCAGTAACTGCTGCTTTGGGATACAAGATGATGTATAGGAAGGATTATTCCATTCTAGAAACAATGTACAAGGTTGGACTTAGAAAGGTTCTGAAATACAAAGCAATGTGCAGTATTTCATAGAATCATAGAGTTGGAAGAGACCACAAGGGCCATCCAGTCCAACCCTCTGCCAAGCAGGAAACACCATCAAAGCATTCTTGACATATGCCTGTCAAGCCTCTGCTTAAAGACCTCCAAAGAAGGAGACTACACCACACTCCTTGGTAGAAAATTCCACTGCCAAACAGCTCTTACTGTCAGGAAGTTCTTCCTAATGTTTAGGTGGAATCTTCTTTCTTGTAGTTTGAATCCATTGCTCCGTGTCTGCTTCTCTGGAGCAGCAGAAAACCACCTTTCTCCCTCCTCTATATTTAGCTTAAAGTTCAAGTTTACTTGGGAAATGTCCTATAGTTCACCTTGTTGCTTTATACTGTCCTCAGGAAGTGGTTGCCAGCTACTGGGTAGTTGTCGATCCTCATATATTCGGGCCAGGCGTGCCACCTAGCCCCTGTGACAGTGGGTGACCGGGGCATGCGCATTTGCCCATGTGATGTCGGCATGCCTGTGGTGTGCTGATGTCACTTGCACAAATTGCAGGGGCGTGCCAACATGACATTCACATGCCCCACAGGGTGCACACACCGCCACGTGGAATTGGGGGGGGGCAGCCCCTTCATTTAAATTTTGTGGTTGCCTGGGCACCTAGGGCCCAACATAGTCTGCACTTATGATTCAAGCTAACATAAGTGGCACAAGCTTTTGTGGGCTTAGGCCACAATAAATGCCCAAATCTTTAAAGTGCCACAGCTCTCTTCATTACTTTTTGGCTACTGTTCTCTCTCTCTCTCCCCCCCCCCCCCAGACTAACACTGCTGTAATAGGGTATTTTGTTATACACAAGAGCCATGTTGGGGACCTGTTTCAATATGCAGATCTTTTGATAGGTAGAAGTGATCTATATGGAATTACACTGAAAGAGGAGTACCCATGCTTCTCATGCCCCTCCGTGTAATCTAGAGCAGGGTTTCCCAAATTTGGGTCTACACCTGCTTTTGGACTACAACTCCCAGAATCCCTAGCTAGCAGGTCCATTGGTTAGGTATGATGGGAACTGTAGTCCAAAAACAGCTGGAGAATCAAGTTTGGGAAACCCTGTTCTAGCAGGTTGGATAATGAGTGGAAGATAGTCATCTTCAAGTACAAGATCTCAAGCACAAATGGCCGAGCTCCACCCCATAGATACCGTTCTGCGCATCAGCCATGCCCCTGGCGGTCATGTGGCCAGCCTTATGTGAAAATAGATGTAACACCAAAAATTGGTACCTGTGGCCCTCCAGATGTTGCTGGACTACAACCCGCATTATCTCTGGAGGCCAGCATCTGCAGGGCCAAAGGTTCCTCTTTTCTGATGTAACACCTGGTGTTCCCTCCATGGGGGCATGAATATGGATGGAACAAGAGTTTGCATCCCCATGCAGGAGCCCTACAAATGTACATCTCTATGCACATAGACCCTCTTCAGACTGATGGCAGTCGTGTGTTGGCTGGGTGGTGTGGTTGGCATGTATATTGATGTCTATGGGGTGGAGCTGGCAGGTTGCTAGTTCCAGAGAGGTTCTCCACATGTTTGGTATCTGTGGGTATCAAATGCGTGAGCAGGGCTCATTTTCACTGTGTTATTTTTCTGTGGGGAAGGAACAGTGACAAGTAGCAGGCAATTCCTTGAAAAAGTGACGGCAATGTCAACCTGAGCACCTGTATACGAGTGTTGGGGAAGGAGGATTTGCTTCATGGAAAACTGCAGTGTTAAGGCAGCTTTGGTATGATTCAATTCAGAGATCCATTTTAAATAAAAGGACACATTCTACTCATGTAGAAACATGCTTATTCCCGGACCGTCCGCGGGCCAGATTTAGAAGGCGATTGGGCCGTATCTGGCCCCCGGGCCTTAGTTTGGGGACCCCTGGATCAGATCAAAAAGACCTTTTCCTAACAACATGCTTCTTTCATACCCTTCTTTTAAAAAATAGCACATTAGTAGGTGAAATGAAGGTTTTGAATGTTTGTTTTAGGGAGAGAGAGAGAAAATAATTTGTATTTTAGTGTTTCTAGCAAGACTTCTGTGCATTTAGCAAGGTTTCCAGCCAAGGTGGCAATCACCTTCGAATGGCATATGTGTCAGAGAGCCAGCCAGCAATCAATCAATCCATCAATCAATCAATCACATGGGGTATGTAAGTTCGCTTTTTATTGGCAGGAACTAGGCCTGCTCAGGTAAGTCTGGCCTAATGAGCACAGCAACTCTTCTTGGTAGGCCTTGTCCCTATGGGGCAGTTGTGGAGGCTGAAGATCCCCACCTTCCCACAGCTACCTAAATCTCTTCCTCCTCCCAGTACATTTCCGAGCACAATTCAAAGTGTTGGTGTTGACCCTTAAAGCCCTAAACGGCCTCGGTCCAGTATACCTGAAGTAGCGTCTCCACCCCCATCGTTCTTCCTGGACACTGAGGTCCAGCACCGAGGGTCTTCTGGCGGTTCCCTCGCTACGAGAAGCCAAGTTACAGGGAACCAGGCAGAGGGCCTTCTCAGTAGTGGCACCCACCCTGTGGAATGCCCTCCCACCAGAGGTCACAGAGAACAACAATTACCAGACCTTTAGAAGGCATCTCAAGGCAGCCCTGTTTAGGGAAGCTTTTAATGTTTGATTTCTGTATTTTAATGTTTTGTTGGAAGCCGCCCAGAGTGGCTGGGGGAACCCGGCCAGATGGGCGGGGTATAAATAATAAATAATAATAATAATAATAATAATAATAATAATTATTATTATCTTCACTAGCTTGCCTCACTACTGCCTCTTGGTTTCCCTCCTCTCCTGCCTTTGCCTCGGATTCTGGACTCCTTTCTGTCACAGTCTGTCCCTGCTCACTGAGCCCCGTTGCCCCTTCAGCTTCCCCCTCCTCCCAGTCTTCTCCCTCTGACCACTCATTGTTGTCCCTCCACCAATCCCTGGACTCTGAGCCTTCTTCCCCTGGGGCTTTCCCAACTGCTTCCTCCCCCCACCCCTCTGTGTCCAGCCCGTCCATGACATCATATCATCTTAAAATAAAACTCTAGAGATTGGGAAGCCAGAAAACCCAAATAAAATCAGGCTTGTGGTGTTATTGTACTTTGAACTGCCATGGTTCTTTGTGTTAAAGTTAGTGAAATTGCAAACTGAGGTGAATGAAGCCCGGGCAATGTTCTGTTCTCAATGAATGAACCTTCTTATGGCGTGTTCATTAATGCCTTTCCCATTAAGCCAGATGGTTACCTGAGTAAACCTTAAGGAAATAAATGGCACATAGAGGATGGCAGGCAGAGGATCAACTAGCATTAGTTTCACGAATGTTTGCATGGCTTTAAAAAGAGACAACAAACACCAGCGCATTAGCTGTCCCTGACTGACCCTCCATCTGGACAGCATTAATTAGCTGATTACTTCCTCCCACCATCGTGAGGAAGAGGAGAAGGAAAGATCAGGGGAGAGGTTTCAAAAGTCATCTGAGGAGAAACAGCTCCTGCCATTTAGGGATGTGGGAGAAATTCAACAGATTTGGAATTTAATGAAAAACTACCTGATCCACATTTCTTTAACCTATACAGGAAGCACATCTATTCTTCAAATTCACACTTCTCCAAATTTTGTGGCACAGTTCTCCAATTGAACAACGTGGCAAAAAATGCATATATTGGTGAAAATAACACAAAATGCACTATATTAGCAAAAATTCAATGAAAAAAAAATTATCAGTGAAAATTGCATGCTAAAATCTGTATATTAGGAGAAATTTGCACTTAAATGTTCACAGATTTCCAGGAGGCTTTTTAAAAATTGCCATTTCCTATGGAAATGTGTAGAACTGAATTAAGATGGGGGAAATTAGAAATTGAGAGAAACCAACATTGCAGAGTCATCCATCCCTATTTCTCTCTGTGTGTGAATGTGTATCTGTACATTCATAGAAGAAACATTTAATTGTGTAGAAGTAGACATTTGAAAATAGCATGTATTTGGGAAAGATTGGCAAAATAAGCTGGGGCCATCAAGCTAAACAAAAGGCATAATGTTGGACCACTGCCAAGTAGGGATGGGAAAAGAATTTGTGCAAGCAGGAAGTGTGGCCTTTCCTCCCCTTTCTTTCTTTTGCAATGTACGACCAAATTAACTTTTTCCACTCACATATGGCTTTTCGGGAACTCTTTTTGTTGTGGGAGTGTGGGGGCCAATTCCTTAAAATATGTAATAGTTACGTAATGTCCACGTTTGTTTTGGAGTCTCCATTTTAATGTTTTTCACATCCTGTATCACATTTGTGTTTTGTATGTTTGATGCGGCTTCCCAAAGTGCAGCATGGAGTGTGTGGAGTGTTGTTGTTCATCCCTAGCCTTAGGGTGGGCTACGGAACATCTCCCATTGGAGTAGCCTCATATATCAAAGAGATTCTCTGTTTGTGCTGCTGGCTTCTTGTGTTTTGGGGCTGTTTGGCCACTCTTTTCCACTGGAGTTTGCATGATTTTTGCCACCATATCTCATGCCCACCCACCCCAGTTTGCACCTGCCCAGCTGCCCTTCCACTTGCCCAGTAGCCACACATCACGTGCCCCAGACCCAGCCTGTACAGTAGTCCAGCAGCAGGCAAAGGAACACCTCTGGTACCATCTTTTCCATATCCTGGAGGAACGGAATATGGGAAGACTGCAGCCATAGGAATGTCGAAGCTGGCGGAGCCTGAATGGCTGCCAGAATAATATTTCCTCCCACACTCTGGAGACAGTTTGTGTTGAGCATGGCATGCCACCATTTATCCCTCAAGACACCCATTCATGGGTGTAACAGAAGCATTACATCATTGTTTGATATTGGTGTTTCTTTTCCAGTCTGTTCAGTTGAAAACCACACCCTCCTATGTAAATTTCATAATGGCTTCTCTTTGGCTGATAGGTGGTGTAGTTAATCCCCTACACTGTAGTTTATCACTCCCATGGAACTAATGGTCAGTTTTGTTGTGAATGTACATGCAGTTTTAATTTCAGGTCTTCTTTGCTACCAAGGAGTGTGGTGGAGTCTCCTTCTTTGGAGGTCTTTAAGCAGAGGCTTGACAGGCATATGTCAAGAATGCTTTGATGGTGTTTCCTGCTTGGCAGGGGGTTGGACTGGATGGCCCTTGTGGTCTCTTCCAAGTCTATGATTCTATGGGCATGTTTAGCCTGGAAAAGAAGAGACTGAGAGGCGATATAATAGCCATCTTCAAATAACTAAGGGTTTCACATGGAGGAGGGAGCAAGCTTGTTTTCTCATGCTCTGGAGGGTACAACACGAACCAATGGCTTCAAGTTACAAGAAAAGAGATTCCAACTCAACGTTCAGAAAAACTTTCTGATAGTAAGAGCTGTTTGACAGTGGAATGGACTGTCTCGGGAGGTGGTGGACTCTCCTTCCTTGGAGGTTTTTAAGTAAAGATTGGATGGCCATCCACTTTGTATTATTAGTTGAGATAAATGAATCGCAGGGGGATAGACTAGATGACCCTGTGTCCCTTCCAGCTCTATAATTCTATGATTCTATGGTTGAAACATGCACAGAGTAAGCCAGGTTTTCGCCTTAACTTGGTCAATAAATGGCAGTGGTGGCCTCACATCCTCTGTAGGTTATTTTAACTGATTAAGTAGTTAATAGTGAAGTATTCAAGCTTGCTGTCTTTAAGAAGCCATTCCTGCATGCCCTCCAACATTTATCCAATGAAAATTGGGACGTCCTAAGGGAAAGCAGGACATTCCGGGATCAAATCAGAAACCTGGACAGCTTCTCTAAATCAGGGATGCCCCTGGAAAATAGGGACACTTGGAAGGTCTGTTCCTGCAGCAACACACTTACCGTGGAACTCCCGTGTTGCAGAAGGAGTGATCTAAGTAGGCCTGAGCCAACACAAACAGTATTTATTGGGGTGTGCCTTTTTCTTTTGTAAATCCCCCGAAGAATAAAATACAATAAACTCGGGATTAAGGGGTTGGCTCAGGGCAGTGGAGGGCATGTTTGCTGTGTCCCATTGGTGTAGTTGTGGTGGCACTTGCCCTTATTTTGATAGGAAATGCTTGGGGTGGGGCACAGAAATGGGGGTCCAGGAGGGTCAGTTGCAGGGGAGTGAGAAATGTCCCAGTTTTCACCTGTGGAATGTTGGAGGGTAGGCATTGCAACCCCTGAAATAGGCCCTTTGTCTGATCCAGAAAGCTCTGCTTATTGTCTTCTTCTTAAGAATTGCTTAAAAATACTTTGCAATTATTTGCACATTGGAAGCTTTGGAAGTGTGTGCTATAAAAGTACTGCATTTCAGGAAGATGTGCCAATTGCACAAAACCCCCAAACTGTATATAGAAAGGCCCTAATTAAAAACAGCACCTTACACTATAACTCCTTTGACACCCTCCTTCTCTACTTCTGCCCATTCTCCTTCAAGCCCTGCAGAATCCCCAAAGGGCAGGGGATACAGAACTTGGTAGATGCCTATTATTATCATTACAGGCAGAGAGTAAAAAATAAATAAATTAAAAAATGCAAAGCTAAATCAATATATGCTTTGCAGTCCTGAGAATAGTTTACACTCAGTGTGGGGTGAGGAGTTCATTCCGAAAGTAAATATCTAATGAGAAAAGAAACAAAGCCAGAAGAGAGTCAAAGGTTGTAATTACTTAATGACTATTCTGGAGGAGCCGTTCCATTAGTGATTGGAGTATTGCTTCCAGCAGCCCGAGCCTGTCTGATTCACAAACTGAAGTCCATGGGAGCTTTTCCCACATTCCCCAGGCTTCTCAACATGACCTACTATTGAGCAAGTCATTTCTTGCATTCCTCTTGTCTTGTTACTGAAATTTGCCAGATTATTGCATACAGTTGACTAGACTCCTCTTAAAGCTATATCTCGGAACAGTTTCCCAGGAATATATTCTGTACAAGTTCCGTCAAAGCAAATTGGAACTGCACTAGAGCAGACCAGTTAGCCCCTCTAAACCACAGCTCAGTTGCATTGCAGTGGATTTCTGTCAACATTTAACATAGCTAAAAATGAACAAGCAACTAATAAAGGTTTAGCATTTGTAGGGAATGCATACCGTACTACTGGAAATCTTGCTCAGGCTGATCCAGCAGCACAGATTGTGTGTTAGGCCTCCTACGTTTTTGTTTTAACTTGGCTCCTTCTGTATTAGATGCAGGCAATCTGTGGCCTGTAAGCCAAATGTGGCTCTTAGCTGATGCCCTCCTTGTCTGCCAAGCTCTGGAGAACCCCACCCACATTTCTCCACTGCCCAGCCATCCACAACTCAGGGGGAAATAGTTTTGGCTGCACTGGGATTGCTGGTTCAGTCTCCAGTCACCAGCAATTCCACAGCAACCAGACTTGTTACATCATTTAATACACACACCCCAGCATTCCCAGTGCAGCCAGAATCATGCTCCATGCACTGGTGTGTGGGGTGTGTGTGTGTGTGTGTGTGTGTGTGTGTGTGTGTGACAGAGAGAGGACAAGCACGTTGAGCAAGTCTGAAAGTGTGGGAAGAATTCCTCATAGCACTAAGGAAATTGTTCCGGAATGTTCTCCCCTCCCCCATGTACTGTCCTGAGGGTTCCGCCAACCTGGTCCTCAGAGCTAGTTTGGGGGTGTGGGGCGCATGGAGGGAAGAGAGGGACCAGCTGTGCTCAGGTTAGACTCTTGCTGGCCTCCACGAGTGACTCCAGCACTGTGTGGCCAAGCCCCCCCCCCCAAGAATCCTCACCCACTTGGAGCAAAAAGGCTCCCCACCCCTTTTCCTCTATCATGATGAAATCAGTTTAAACTCCGGCTTTAGGAATATAAAACCGTTCCTGAATGGATTTCAAGCCGCTGTTTTTATGAGCTTTGGCTCTCATAAGCAGCATTGCTTGTGCCAGACTTTCAGCTTTATTAACAGCAGTGCCTCTTTGTAATACATTTCATCAAAAGCTGAACAAAGTACTATATATGAATTGATCACTTTGTAGAAGAGTTGAAAAAGCATACCATCATGAGTATTCTGGCTTCTTTTCTTGTAAGAAATTCAGAAGTGCAAAATTTGCATGCATGACACTATGTAGTACATATAGTCAAATGAACCTTTTAATGAAAATGTGAAAGGCAGTCTAAATAATAAAACTGTCACTGAGGAAGTGTTTTGACATTACGATTGCTGACTTGCCCTTCAGTTGTACTTTCTTAATCTGACATTATTATTTTTTTCTAACCTCTGCACCAGCATTTTAGAAGGCTTAATTTGACCTTTCCATACACATACAGTACTACATTTTGGATTTTTCCTTCCCCAGTGCTGGGCTCTCCTATACCTAGAAACTGCGGAATACTTTTAAACAACGTGACAACTCAAAACAGACTATCAGTAAATCTGGTGGTGTAAGTGTGGTGGTATAATTTCCACTGGAAAATTCAGAGAAAATTTCAGGCCCCCCCACTCCACCCCTTGGTCCTATATACACAATGCTGTAAGCAGAGAATGAAAAAGTCTGCACATGAGAAGAATCCCTACTAGATCAAGCTGGAGGCCCAGCTAGTCCAGCTTCCTGTTTTCACAGTGGCTGACCAGATGCTCAATGGAGGGTCTTTTACATCTTCCCTAGGTGTAACACCAATTTGATGGTAACCTGCCACCCAAAGATTCTTTGAGATGTGCTATCAGTAAGTGGCTGACACACATAGCCCAAAATATACACCCAGTTCAGATTTTTTTGTATATTTGGCATACATTCTAAAAGCAATGGTGAGAAAAAATGTTCATGGTATACTTCCCTTCCACCACCATAGTCTGACTTCCATTTTCTCTGTAGTTGACTCATCTTAGACATGTTCCTACTGTCTAAATTATCAATGAACTGAAACAGTATGATTTCATTTGTACTCCAATTTCCTATGAAATTATAGCATGATGCTAACCATGTGATAATACTACTGTAGGGTTGCCATACGTCTGGGAATTCCTGGACATGTCCTCTCCATGGGGAATTTTACATTTTAAAATGCTCATCCAGGGGGAATTTTACATTTTAAAGCAAATGACCTGGATTTGGTTGTTTTTTTTAAAAAAAAACTGTGGGGGTGGGGTGGCTCTGGTTCAGGCTCTGGCGTGAGCAGCTCAACAACTTTTTGTGTCTGGATTTTTATCTCTTGAAATATTGCAACCCTATAACTGGTATGTGCGTGTATTAGTGATGTTGTTTGTAAGCTCTTTTTTTAATGCCAAAGAGAACTTTGTTTGTTTCTTTTCCCCAAAAATTATATTTATTCATTTTAAAACAATACAGAATACAAAAAAATAACAATAACAAAAAGACAAAAAACAAACATAAAACATAGAAAAGAAATATCAATTACAGCAAATCCTTCATTTTTTCTTAACATTGTAGACTTCCTCAATTCCCCCCTCACTGGGTCCATTTTTAAATCCAACTTAAGCAATTTTCATATTATATCTTTAATCATTTTAACACATTTTCCCCATTATCTCTCAACTATTCCTAGTCTATAAACATCAACTATCCTTAACCTTATAATTCATCAATTATTCCAAATCATAAATCATTTCCCCAACCATCTATCTTCTATTTCACCCCTTAGCCTATAATTTATTCCCAAAAATTATCCATAAATTCAGATATTGGTTCTTCTGTCCTAATAACATTTATACATTTAAATCTGATTCAGCTCCCCCTCCCCTGGACTCAAGGTCTCCCAGACGATTCAGCCAATTCCATAGGTCATTCCAGTTTCGGACCATCTTAATCAATCAGAAAATAACATCCATTATAGCTCTTTACCCCACTCACACTCTGTCACATCCTATCCACCACACTTCCTTCTTCATCCCCTGCTGTCTCCCCAATTTTCTAACTGTTACAAGATACCATCCATCTAGATTTACACTTTTCAATCCATTCACAATTTTTGTTCCCCTTAGATTCTGACCCCAGTATGGATCCTGCCCTCCCTCTTTCACTGGGGGCGTATTATTCCATGCTGGTTCTTCTTTAAAAACCTTTTGAATCAAGCATGGGTGTTGCCCCCCCTCACTGGGAGTGCAATGCTCTATGCTCCTTCCTCTTCTTCTTTAGATTCAATTGCATTGTCCAGGACTGATGAATGTTCCTCTTTCTTCTCTACTATCTCTGCTGAAATTAGTCCTTCTTCACTTTCCACACACTTCTGGTTTATTTTTCCAATCTGTAAGGTATTCTGATGTACTTCACTTCTTAGATCTTGTAGCAATTTCAGGAATTCCTCTTGAAAATCTGAGAAGTCAGCTGATGTTATGTCTGCTGGCATCTTGCTCGTCTCCAATTTCATGGGAACAGCACAGATTACAAGACAGGAAATGGCACAGTTTATATTTTCAGACTTCAAAAACAGAAATTGTATCCGAACTGGTTGCAGACTAGCATTTTCAGTTCTTCTTCATACCTTAAAATTCTTATCATCATTTGCAAAAAGAGCATTTATCAAACTTCTTGTTCACAGCCTAATATTCTGCGCTCTCTTCAATACTGACAGTTCCCGACCTCAAAGAGGTAAACAAATTCCTTCCTATTGTGACGTCATAATTGTGGCTCGCTGATCCCTCCAGGGACCCGATTCCAGCTTACAGGGGGACTTTCCCCAGTCCAAAATGAAATTTTTAACAGGGATTTTACTATGTTCAACCCTTCCCCCTTTACCCTGCCTCAGGGGAAGGTTTTAAGTCCAATATTTGGAAATTGAAAGCTTCCTGTCAATCTTTCCGGCTTCAGGCAAATTAACTGCATCATCTCAGTTCACTCAATGGGGGAGATCGACTTCCGTTTTTAAATCTCCTCCCATGGCCATTTTTTTTCAATTTATAAATCCCTTTTCTTCTACTCACGGAAACCAAATTCCTCAATTGTTTCAAAATTGGAAGAATCCACCGCTCAATATGCTGTCGGCTCGGAGCTTCACGCTGCAAAGGTAGCAAAATCACTCAAGGCACCCACATCTCAACTCCGCTCACTCTCGGGGCTCCTAATAGAGCTTACCGGGGAGCGAAGGATATGTTCTGGGGCCTCCATGACCCCAGAAAGCTTGATCTGGGGTTCTTTGGGGGGTCCACGGCGCTCTCGCGGCTCCCCCTCCTTCACAGCACCAGGAACCTCGGAGCTCGAGGTTTCCTCACCACTCGGCAATGGCGGTAAACCGGAAGTCCAGAGAACTTTGTTTCTAAGCCTTATAGCTATTAACATTGTTGTGAACATTAATTTGACTTCAAATGCAAAGTTTTAGGGTGCAGTACAAATGATTAATTTCCTCTGCTGTTTGCATGCTCAGTAAGATAGCAATGTTTAGAAGGTATAATTAGAGTGGTACAAAGTTTGAAATAAAGCAAGTCCTAATTTAAATTTAAAGTCCTCTTAGCTTGTGACACCCATTCTATAAATATAAACTTGAGTTTTAGTATTAACGGTGAGTAATGTCTCTTCATAATATGTTAGATTAATTCCTTGTGAAACAATAATGAGACCTGAGAAGCAACAAATAATGTGGTTGACTGATACTTCAGTGGGGAGTAGTGTCATTTTCATTGTACAGCATTTCGACAAAAATCCTATGGATTTTACCCCACTGGTTAGGTGGGGTAAAAATGTTTGCTTTGCTTTCAGTTCATTGCTTTTCTTTCCATAGATGGAATAGAAAATGTTTCACACTTTGTGAATGTAAACACTGTTACGGATTTATTTATTTTGCAAGTTTATAGGCTGTTCTTCAGTTTGTTGGACAGCTAATATGTATTTTATCTATTTATAATTTTTTTATTAAAAAAACACATGTAGCATGAGACATGGCAAAAATAAATTATCACTCCAACCCCTCCAAGATATTGAATCCACAGAGGGTGAGTGGATATTCAGTTATTTAACTCTTCAGTTAGGTCTGCAAGTGTGCCTTGTCTTATCTTCTAAGATTCTAAAGCAGGCTTCCTCAACCTCGGCCCTCCAGATGTTTTTGGCCTACAACTCCCATGATCCCTAGCTAGCAGGACCAATGTTCAGGGATTATGGGAATTGTAGTCTCAAAACATCTGGCGGGCCGAGGTTGAGGAAGCCTGTTCTAAAGCACCTTTTGAAAAATTAGAGAAAACTTCTACAGACTGCCCAATGAATGCCATGGGAAGATGGGGGTAACTGTGGCTTTCAAATATATGAAAACACAGCAGTGTAGACACTGAGATCATGTTTAAATATGGTGGTAAGCACAGCTATAAACTTCCGCACCCCAAGGGTTATATGGTGCAATCAATGGGATTCTCACTTGCTTATAGGGAGCTTTTTTCCGCAACTACTATGGAAGAACTGTTAGTTGTTGCCATGCTTTTCACCGGCTGTTAATTAGGGACATACCTTGTTCATTTGCCTTTTTGCTGGCTTTCAAGTCCAATCATCCCTCATACAGGAAGTTCTGTTGTCTGCAACTTCTTATCCTGAAATGAACTGGTTGGATGAGGACAGATTCAATTCCCCCATGATAATTTTCTAAGCCAGCATTCATAAAAATGGGGGGGGGCATCGCAGGTTCCTTAAAAGTTTTTTCCTGTTTATAATAAATTTGCCATTAAACTAAAGCATTGTTCTTAATAACACAGCTGCTTATGCTGTGCACTGAATCCCAAGAGAGCTTGAAGTTGGATCACTTTGTTTGCCTGACAAGATTTCTGCCTGGAATGATGCACACATTTGTGTACTTCTTACAGACAGTAAATGGGCCCAAAGCTCATCACAGCTTCCACTGTGCCATATCAAAATACACAAACAATGGATGTTCTGGAGCATGAAAACAGAGGGAACTGAAAAAAATGGACCTACATTCTGTGGAAGTGATATCATGGATAGGATTTATTAAGGAAGCAGTTTTAAAATAAAAGGATAGCTTAGGGCAGGGATGGGGAACCTGTGATCTTCCAGCTGGTGCTGGACTACAAACTCCATCTTCCTTGACCATTGGTCATACTGGCTGGGGGTGATGGTAAAGGTAAAGGGGCCCCTGACCATCAGGTCCAGTCGTGTCCGACTCTGGGGTTGTGGCGCTCATCTCGCTCTATAGGCTGAGGGAGCCGGCGTTTGTCCGCAGACAGCTTCCAGGTCATGTGGCCAGCATGACAAAGCTGCTTCTGGCGAACCAGAGCAGCGCATGGAAACGCTGTTTACCTTCCCGCCGGAGCGGTCCCTATTTATCTACTTGCACTTTGATGTGCTTTCGAACTGCTGGGTTGGCAGGAGCTGGGACAGAGCAACGGGAGCTCACCCCGTTGCAGGGATTCGAACCGCCGACCTTCTAATCAGCAAGCCCTAGACTCTGTCGTTTAACCCACAGCGCCACCTGGGTCCCTGGACTACAAACTCCATCTTCCTTGACCATTGGTCATACTGGCTGGGACTGATGGTAGTTGGAGTCTAACAACATCTGGAGAGCAACAGGTTTCCCATTCCTGCAATTTAAGAATTACCAACTGAAAACATCACCATCATCATGATCATCAATTTCAGACCACCAGCCCTGGTGGGCAAAACACAAGCGAGGGATCCTGGTTTATTTATAACTGTGAATGGAACCATAGTTCGAGTGAAACTTCCTTTAAAAAAAAAAAAGCATTCTAGTTGAAATGTTATAGGAAAAATTGAAATGTGAACGACACTTGTGCAGCCCTTCTGGAAGCTAGCTGGCAGTTTAAATGGCCATTTGGGAGCCAATACTAATAGGAGCACATTGAGAATACCGTAAGGGATTGGTGTTTGTCAAAGCCATCTTATTTTCCCCAAAGCATCAGCTATTTCTGAATAATTATCCTATATGTCTTCTGCATCTGGGCCAAATCAAGATTTCTAGTTCATCATCATATCACATTTTCTTTCATTTGCCTTAAGACTCCACTTTTGTAATTGGGTTCTCTTCTCTCTCTCTCTCTCCCCCCCCCCCAATTCTCTCTCTTAAAGCTGCCATTTCCTTCAGCTGCAAATGATTTGATCGCTTTGGGCTTTGTGTGATTTGAGTGTATTTTCTTGTTCTCTTTGCTTCACAGCTGTGACCTACTTAATTACAAGCAGGAAGCAAACTACAGACTCATTAGGCATTCTGCTCGAGTTTTTGAGGGGAGGGGGAATTCTTGTGCTGCTAAATGCTAGGATGTCTTCCTTAATAACAGGAAGCTAGGTTTCAGATAGTGGCACAGAGTATTTGCATTCATTTTGCATCAAGATATGGGGAGTGAATAGCATATTATTTTTCTTCTTAGTTTCTTATTCCATTGGGATGGGGCGATAGAGGTAGACGTTTCAAGCAACCACAAAAAAAGGAATGACTCATACGTTTCTGAATCGAGATCATAAATCCTTCGTTAGCTATCGATTTCAGCCTTCTTAACAATCTCTGTCTGCTTTCTTTACAGACAATGAAGTGTCTAGAATCAAGTCTCTGTGTTCATTCTCTCTGTGTAGTTCTTTATAATGTTTGGATATATTGGTAAACAATGGAGGGTGGTCAGGCTTGTGGTTCTATGAAGGCAGTGTGGCTTGGTATATTTCTGCTTCCTTTCACTGTATTTTAGGTTCCCTGATGCTTTGCATAGGGCCATCCTTATCCCATGAAGCAAAGAAGCGTCAGAAACAGGATTCCAAAGGGACTGCCAGTTTCCTTCCTCCAGTCTTAAACAAAATGAGATCAAGTTGGGGGAGGGGCATATTTTAATAATTTCATTGAGTTTGGCACACAAAAAATGCCGTTATCCTGTGCCAGAAGTGGAATACCATTTTCTGCCTGTGGGTCACATTTTGCCCCCTTGGCCACACGCCCACAGAGAGTGTGTCCAGAGGCATAAGTGGCAGAGCAATGGATGTGACTCTTAGCTTTGCAAAGGGGGCTACATTCCAGCCTTGCAAAGGTTGGGAGTTTCCTACATATCCACCAAAAGCCATTGTCATAGTTCCAGGACATACCGGTACTTGAGCCAGGTGAATGCACTCCAGAAGGGTGTTGTGCAGGGCCATTAAGGGATGCGGCCTAGGCAGAATCCTGAGGGGTGGGAAGAGAGAAAAGCCACACAGGACAACAGCATATTAGGTTTTTAGACTGAATATGGCCAAAATTTATTGGTTACAGTAGACAATGGTTTGGCAGGAAAGGAAAAAGGAATAATAATAATAATAATAATATAATATATTTATACCACACCCACCTGACTGGGTTTCCCCAGCCACTCTGGGCTGCTTCCAACAGAAGTATTAAAATACAACAATCTATTAAACATTAAAAGCTTCCCTAAACAGGGCTGCCTTCAGATGTCCTCTAAAAGTCTGGTAGTTGTTTTTCTCTTTGACATCTGGTGGGAGGGTGTTCCACAGGGCGGGAGCCACTACCGAGAAGGCCCTCTGCCTGGTTCCCTGCAACTTGGCTTCTCACAATGAGGGAACCGCCAGAAGGCCCTCGGTGCTGGACCTCAGTGTCCGGGCAGAACGATGGGGGTGGAGACGCTACTTCAGGTATACTGAAGGAAGAGAAGACTGCCGGGCAGGGCTCAATTTAAGGACCCCCGGGAGCAGGCCCAAGTTCCCCCATTGGCCAGTTGGGCCCGCTGCAAGGGAACGCCTGCCAAGGATTGCCAGCATTGGTGATCTGACCTGCTATTTTCTGGCTCACTCGTGTGGTCTGGGGCCTGGCTGCAACGCCACCCACCAAGGAAGGTGAGCAGACTTGCTAACTGCTTCTCGGTTAAAGTCCTAACTTCTTTGTCAAAGTGGGGCACACCATCTGGATTTTACAATCCGCTTTTGACCACCCTACACCCTCATTTTAAAAGTAAACTCACATTTAAATTTTATTTTCCCCTACCCGCACTCCAGAGTTTTTGTGACTTAAAACAAATCTGTCCTTTCAGGATGCATGAATGAGGAAAATGAGATAGGATGACAGGTTTGTGCTGAAATCAAGGTAGAAAGGGCAACTGCAGTCCTAACTCTACTTACCTGGGAAGAAGCCCCACTGAATTCATTTGACTTGCTTTTGAATAGACACTATTAGGTTTGCAGCCATAGATGGTTTTATGATGGGCAATCAGACAGTTCATTAATTTTGTCATCAAGGTGTCAAAGGGTTTGTTGTTGTTGTTTTTCCTACAAATGACTCCCTGTGTCATTCACTTTTAAAGAGGACATACAGGGAAGGTGATTTCTTTGCACATATATACTAATGGCAGATGTATACCTGTCTATGTAAAAAACTTGAGGGCACAAGGAGAAGGGGACGACAGAGGACGAGATGGCTGGACAGTGTTCTCGAAGCTACCAACATGAGTCTGACCAAACTGCGGGAGGCAGTGGAAGACAGGAGTGCCTGGCGTGCTATGGTCCATGGGGTCACGAAGAGTCGGACACGACTAAAAAACTAATTTTAAAAATAGGTATATTTCCACATCAGCAAACAATCAGTGGAACACAGACTTGTGGAAAATAAAACATTTGCAGCAGAATGGAAAATACCAAAGGAAAGTGCAAGTGGATATTGGAATGGATTGAGGTGTGTTTGTATCTTACAAAAACATTACCGGTACATTGGAATGCAAAAACTGGTCTCCCATGGGTAGTATTACCTTGACTACAGGTAGGTAGTACTACTAAACATTGATTTAGTGCCAACAGTGTGCTGGGTGCTAAATTGCTCAACTGCACACAGCTCCACAAAGTAACATGCTAAATGCATCTGTTCTGCTCAGCTTAGTCATTGATTCAAAGATGTCTACCGTGTGACACAAACCAAGGAATATGTCCTTCTGGTGACCTGTGTACGTGGATCAGATCAATTTCATATCATGGCTGCTGCTGTGAGTTCTTGGCATTAGATAGTGTGGATACCTGTAATCTATGCGATTCATTTTACTTACCACCATTTAATGAACATCTAACTAACATTTCTTTGGGCACCGAGGGGAACCAGAACACCTGTCAAGTCACAAGTCATACTGACTTCTTTGTATGCTATTGTGGTTAAAATAAAATAAAATAAAATTATAAAGCCGCTTGTGTCCTGCTGAGACTAGTTAGTTAACAGGTCCCCTCTTACTTGCTGAGCCTACCCTAAAGCTGGGTTCAGATTTATAATGAGAACAGTTGAAGATCATTAAAGTGGTTTATAATTATCTGCCTGGTTTCCCATCTATCTAGCTATCTATCTATCTGGTATTCTTTGGTTTTGTCTTGTAACTCATAACATGTTTTAGCTTTTCTCTGCAACCCTAAGAATAATAAATTTTCTTTCAAATGGAAAGATATGGGAGGAACTTTTATCATATGTGTTGAACCTATAGAATAGCTAAGGAGTATTGGGAAATGATTCCTAATGAGTTGTAAAAAATATATTTAAAAAGACTATTCCCAAGAAACCAGAGGCTTTTCTTCTAGGTATAGCCGGTTCAGAAGTATTGACTAAATAAATGAATTTATTATTGAATGCGACTATTGCTGCAATAATATTGTATGCCCAAAGATGGCAAGAAAATGATGTACCCACAAAGGAGGAATGGCAAATGAAATTGATGGATTATGTGGAATTAGCAAATCTAACAAGTAAAATTAGAGAACAAGAGGAGACAGAGTTTAAAGAAGATTGGAAACCATTTGTTGATTATCTGAAAAAAATGTTAAGACACTAGTTGGCTTGGAGTAATTTCAACTTACTCCAAATTATATGAAGTTTATAATTCTATGAAGGGAACTATAGATGTAGGATTGATTTGGCTAAAATAGAATTGTTGTTGTTTAGTCGTTTAGTCGTGTCCGACTCTTCGTGACCTCATGGACCATAGCATGCCAGGCACTCCTGTCTTCGCCTGCCTCCCGCAGTTTGGTCAAACTCATGTTCGTAGCTTCAAGAACACTGTCCAACCATCTCGTCCTCTGTCGTCCCCTTCTCCTTGTGCCCTCAATCTTTCCCAACATCAGGGTCTTTTCCAAGGAGTCTTCTCTTCTCATGAGGTGGCCAAAGTATTGGAGCCTCAGCTTCATGATCTGTCCTTCCAGTGAGCACTCAGGGCTGATTTCCTTCAGAATGGATAGGTTTGATCTTCTTGCAGTCCATGGGACTCTCATATTCTCAAAATAGAATATGCAGCAGTAACTGTTAACTGAAGGAAACCATGGAAGGATGGGTGGGAAAGTCAACCAATCATTTTCTTTCTTTCTTTTCTGTTTGTATTTTGAAAATTTATGAATAAAAAATAAAAATGTCAGATGGGCGGCATATAAATAATGTTGTTGTTGTTGCATTTGAAGTGTTGCTGAACTTTAGATTTCTATAAAGGCTTTATGACATTGACTGTTATACTTTTGATTCATAGCATAGAATTGGCCTTTTTCACAGCTGCAACACACTCAGGTCAATGTTAGCATTGAGCTTTCCACCATGACCCCTGAGATCTCATCCCTGGTCAGCTGATATTATATGAACAATGTAATGTCTTCCAGGGTCAGGTTGGATAATGGTGTGTTGACCGTCTGTAGGAGGGGAATGTTTCTAAGAATGGTTCTTTCCTCTCTTGCAAAGGGAAGATTAATTAGAAGGGTCAGTGCCTACTTCATACTTTCCCAGGGTCCTAAATTACTTGTATGCACAAGAATCTGAGAATGTTTTAAAGCAGATCTTGAAACCCTTGATAGTTTGTTGGTAAAAGTCCAGATGTTCCTTTGTGTTTAGACCAGGGGCTATAAGCTTTTCCAGCTGAGGACTCACCTTTCCTTCAACATATAAAATGAGACCCACTTAAAAAAATTCTTTATCATTTCTTTATCATATATTGCACATATATGTATAAATCACTTCAAAAGCTTTCCATAGCAGCTAACAATTAAAAGCATCAGTTCAAAACAATAGAGCATTAACAGCAATAAATACTAAAAACGCTTAAAATCTGTTTGTTTTTTTAATCCAGTGGGATAAAATAGATATCACCGCATCTAAAAACCTAAGTGAATATTAATGTTGGTGTCAGGCAAGTGTTTCTAGGCAGGGTGCCACCACATGACAACTCTGCTTCAGGTTACTACCCACCAAAAACTACCATGGTGTCATTGCTGTAACCCACTCTGGGAAAGGTAATGATTAAGGGCTTGTCCACACTTCCACTTGTCCTGTGTCTAGAAAGCACAGCTCCAAGGGGTTTTCTACTTCTCCCATACTTTCTAGGCACAATTTCCACTGGTCTCCCTGCTTTACTGCTGAATTGGAACACACAGAAATATGCAGCAATGCCAATAGATGTTTGTTCTGATTTAGCAGTAAAGAGTGGGTTTTCCCAGGGGAAAGTGGCGGGGGGAAATGGATGAATGCAGTGACTACTACACAAAGTTTGTTTAATGCAACAATTGAAGTGTATTGAAGTGTGTTGTCCTTGTGTGAAATATAATAATAATAATAATAATAATAATAATAATAATAATAATAATAATAATAATTGTTGTTGTTTAGTCGTGTAGTCGTGTCCAACTCTTCGTGACCCCATGGACCATAGCACGCCAGGCACTCCTGTCTTGCACTGCCTCCCACAGTTTGGTCAAACTCATGTTCGTAGCTTCGAGAACACTGTCCAACCATCTCGACCTCTGTCGTCCCCTTCTCCTAGTGCCCTCAATCTTTCCCAACATCAGGGTCTTTTCCAAGGATTCTTCTCTTCTCATGAGGTGGCCAAAGTATTGGAGCCTCAGCTTCACGATCTGCCCTTCCAGGGAGCACTCAGGGCTGATTTCCTTAAGAATGGATAGGTTTGATCTTCTTGCAGTCCATGGGACTCTCAAGAGTCTCCTCCAGCACCATAATTCAAAAGCATAATAATAATAATAATTAATAATAATAATAATAATTTATTATTTATACCCCGCCCATCTGGCTGGGTTTCCCCAGCCACTCTGGGTGGCTTCCAACTGAATATTAAAAACAATACAGCATCAAACATTAAAAAGTAAAATAGTTGCTTATTGCCTTGACATCTGCTGGGAGGGCGTTCCACAGGGTGGGTGCCACTACCGAGAAGGCCCTCTGTCTGGTTCCCTGTAACCTCACTTCTCGCAATGAGGAAACTGCCAGAAGGCCCTCGGTGCTGGATCTCAGTGTCCGGGCTGAATGATGGGGGTGGAGACGCTCCTTCAGGCCTTAGAATTCTGAGTGGTGTGCCAAGAGTTCCAGTAAGGTAGCAAAGTTTCTTTAAAGGGTTTCTCACACAATTGTGACTCCTGGTCACCCCTATCTCCATTATTTGAAGACAATTTGGTTTGGCCAGGCATGAGGAACCTATGGCCTTTGAGATATTGCTGAGCTAAAGCTCCCATTGGCCTCAACAGGCATTAGCAATGGCTAGAGAGGCTGGGAGTTCAGCAACCTCTGGTTCCCCACTCTTGATTTAGGCCAATGGCAGGGGGAAAATGGTCATCACCCTTTGTTGTTTTACTTTAATGTTTAGATGTCTCAAGGTGTGAGGCATTGCAAATAAATGAGGTATTGGAAGAAATTGGCCATGTGGCAGTCCAATATGGAAAGCAACAA
Organism: Zootoca vivipara; assembly: GCF_965207765.1. Lineage (NCBI taxonomy): Eukaryota > Metazoa > Chordata > Lepidosauria > Squamata > Lacertidae > Zootoca > Zootoca vivipara. The sequence continues at coordinate 1,179,757 of NC_142592.1, forward strand.
CAGCCCCCATCCCTAGCTCAGCTCCACAATCTTTGCCTGGAATAAATTACTTTTGTAGCTTAATGCTATTTCATTTAATAATATGTAGAGCAACTGCAGTCTTTAGTAATGCTTTCCAAATAGTGGTAGAAGCCTCCCACAGAGTTGCAACAGCCTTTACAACAAGTTGGCTGGACTTTTAAGAGAGAAAATTCCTATGGTGACAGACACTGTTTACCATAAGATGTTGGGTCACAAACGTCAGCCCTGCCATTATAATGGCAATGACATTGTACCTCTTGCGTACCAGGTGCTGCTGGAGACAACACTCTGGGACGACTGCCATCAACATATCATGCCCAGAAGCATCTGGCTCTCCAGCGTGGAAAGCAGAATGACTGGTGGACCAGATAGATCTTTGGCCTGACCTAGCAAGGCTTTTCTTAAGCTACATTGTGGAAGGAAAAACTCTAAATAATTATGGAAGTCAGATGTGAACGAAAGAAAAGGATTTCTGGATAATTATTTCTCTGGGAACAAGAACAAAGAAAAAAAAGCAGGATCTTCTCATGTGAAATGAACATTCGTACAAAACTCCAATGGTAACTCAGGCACACAAGAACAAGATCATAGATATTTGAAAAAGAAGATCAAAGGCAGGAGGGTTTAAATTACAGTTTAGATCTTTTAAAAGGAATCTGCGGTTTTGAACTGTACAAGTAATTAACACCACATGTCAATCAGATGCATTAGCTGAACTGAACATTAGAAGCATCGAGCCCAAACTAAGTGCCACTAGGAATGGAAAATTATGCCATAACAACACTGGGAATTTGGGGGGTGGCTCATATTTCTATGCAGGCATGCATAAAGCCCCCACCATCTTGTATCACAGGTTTACTATCCATGTCTTAAAGGAAAGAAGTCCTTTCGACATGGTCAGACTATCAGAGGTTATATTTGCTTTCATGTTATGGAGTGAAATTGGAGTGACCAGCTACATGGGAGTACAATTGGCCTACTGTCCTTTTCACAGCGGTGGAGATGAGGGGATTTTGGCATATGTGGTCCTGGAATTCTCCGCATGATAGGCTTGTACATGCCTGAAATATCTCTTCTACACATCTGTTAAATGTACAGGAGCCCTTTGCTCCTTCTGTATAGTGAATTTGAGAATTAGGACCTGTAATCATCCTTCCGTCCATTGGCAGCTATTCATGTTTTGATAAATCCACATTAAATATTATATGAATCTAATCAGCCAGACAGGCTGCGCAAGCTTTTCTAAAACAAGGAGCTCTGTGTTTTAAAATGGTCATTTGTATAGACTGCACTTAAACGGCTCTCATCGAGTCACCTTACAATCCATCCAGTTGAATAAAGACATATTAGGATAATTGGGGGGAGGGGTGTGTCTGCATAATTACATGTTTGAAAGCAATACAGGGAACAGTGATGCCCCAAATCCTGCCGATGAACTCAGGCCATGCATTTTGGGAAACCATTTTCAAAGGGTGGTTGCATTGCCCTCCTTCTTCATCACCTCATTCAAAATAACCAAAGGGTCTCTCTCTCTCTCTCTCTCTCTCTCTCTCTCTCTCTCTCTCTCACACACACACACACACACACACACACACAGCACCAGGGCTGGGTAATATCTGCTTTCCAACATCACAATATATCACCAGCTGAACAATGTGATCTATCACAATGTCAAAAATAAGGATGGAGCTATGTAGAGGCCTTGGCTGGCTTCACGATTTTTCCCACATGGTGATTTTTGCAAAGCACACACAAGCACACATTATGATTTGTGATATATTGCCAGGTCAAAAATTGCAACACCAATATCTCAATATGGACTTCAAACCTGTTTTCAATGATACAGTATATCAATATATCGCCCAGCCCTATTGAGCAGTGCCAGGTGGTTGAGCTCAGCTGCCAGATCAATCCTACATCGGGACCATTGGGTCTGGTATGGTTCCAAATTGGATGGTGGGCCATGTGTTTAGATTCCTGCATTACAGGGGGTTCGGCTGGATGACTCTCAAGGTCCCTTCCCACTCTATGAGTCTATGGTTCTATGATTGTATGAAGTAAAAATGACAGATAGACCAAGCTGCCCATCAGGTCGCTGATTTTGCTGTTGCCCCCCCCAGTTAAGCTCATTAGGCCCTACTGATGGAGGATGAGATCCCGGCACCCTGACTGTGGCTCCTTCAAACCTGGAGTCGCCCATGTAATTGGGGGGGGGGCACCCAAGAGCCACTCAGGATTTGTTTGCCGTAGTGGTACTGGCTCAAAGTGTTTAATTCACAGCCTGACACACATCATTTCTCCCCCTTAAAGGTACCCTTGGGCAAATATATGAAGAAACCATGGAGGAGGAGGAGGAGGAGGAGGAGGAGGAGGAGGAGGAGGAGGAGGAGGAGGAGGAGGAGGAGGAGGAGGAGGAGGAGGAAAGAAGATGTGCAGGCCTGGTCAGTGGATTCTTATGGAACCCATAGACCAATCAAGGACTCAGAAGGACAGCAGGAGCCTCTTTACTGGCCACTGAACTGGCCTTCTGACCAGAGTAGGCACTGACCAAGGGGTCCCAAGCCTTTTAGAGGCCCCACAACAATGGATCAAAATAATAGTGATTTGATTTTGAAATAAAATTGAGATTTTTGACTGTCCAGGGCCCTCCACAGGGTTTAATCCAGCCCTGATTCTGTCTGTCTGGGTAGGGTGCATGGTGAGGATTGGTTTGGCTCAGTCTAGCACAGGCATAGGCAACCTTGGCTCTCCAGATGTTTTGGAACTACAACTCCCATGATCCCTGACCCATGGCCCTGTTAGTTAGGGATCATGGGAGTTGTAGTTTCAAAACATCTGGAGAGCCAAGGTTGCCTATCCCTGGTCTAGCAGCATGGCCTGTTGCATTTGATTCCTGCAGGTCCTTTTCTTTGTGCTCTGGTGAGAAGAACAGGCATTGTTTAATTTTGCAGTGAAGTGATGACACACTGGGGAAGGTTCCTTTAGGAGCAACTTTTTTACTTACCGTAATTTTTAGAGGAGAGGGAAAACAATTGATGGAGTTTGTGGGGGCGGGATTGAGAGAAACCGTGTTCTTTATTGGGTACAATATGTTTGCAGGGAGCAGTATTTAATGTCTAAAAATAAAAGTGCAGGGAATTGGTGGGGGGAATCTTTGCCATCTGTCCTGTAAATCCTTCTCTTTTATCTTGGACTGTATGTGGTGGGGGTGTGGAGGGAGACAGAAGGGGCAGTAGCTCTATGGAAAGCATTTCAATTATAGTCTTGCTGGTTAGCAGTGGAAACTAAGGTGTTTTAGCACCTTCCATAGCAAGGAACCAAATTGAGATCTCTGAGACCATTCCTAAGAAGAAACTAGACACAAGAAGATCTGACCCCCAGCTGGGGGAGGGGTGTGGAAATTCACCATCTAATCCAGCTTCACACTGGCTCATGCTTCACTTGTCCACTCCCTTTGTGAATTGGTGTTGCTTGCAATGACTTTCTGTAGGCTTCCCCAGAATGTTCCGAATATGGTGACATTTCTTCTGCTCTGATTTAGTCAGCTCCCACCCCCATCAATGTTCAGTCTTAGCTATCTACTAACTGGGTGCTGGGTGCTGCTGAATTCACTTTAACTTCTGTCTCATTGTTGAGGTGATGGTGTTAGCTGTTAACCACCATTTGCATTCATTGTTTCATTGTTAACCTTTCTTTCACTTTTCTGCCCCCCATGACTTAGCCAAACACACACAGAAAGTGTAGTTGTTGTGTTACACCTTAATGTGAATCTATGATATTTATTAATGTAACCAAAAATGGACATTACCTGTATTTTGTGGCTGTTAAAATATGAGACTGGTGCAAATAGAATGTAGCAGGTCACTTATTCGCTTGACAATCTGAGGTGTCCCTCCCGGGCACCTTCCAGCTGGAGGGGGGCTGAGGGGGTGGGTGGTGGGTGGACACCAGTCCCCCACTGCTTTTTCAAGCAGCGCTGGGCCTGCAGGGCCTCTGAGCCGCTGCATCCTTCCCGGGTACCCTGCGAGCCCAGCACCACGGCTACCAGAGGGCAGCTGGGGGGGGCACAGCGGATCAGGCGTGCTGCTAGCCCAGCCCCACACTGTTTAGTGAATGGTGCACTGGGCTCTCAGGGCGCCTGGGCTTACATGCCACCTTGCGCACACCTTAGCTACATCACTGCTAATCAGGCTTGGTTTCCAGACCCTTGATGATCTTGGTTGCCCTCCTCTGCACTCGTCCACCTTGTCAACATCTTTCTTAAATTGTGGTGCCAAGAATTGGACAAAGTATTCCAGGTGTGGTCTAACTAAGGCAGAATAGAGTGGTACTATGACTTCCCTTGATCTGTACACTAGACTTCTGTTGATGCAACCTATAATAGCATTAGCTTTTTTGCCTGCTGCATCACCCTGTTGACTCATGTTCAGCTTGTGGTCCACCAAGACTCCAAGATCCTTTTCACATGTACTGTTAGTAAGCCTGGTGTTTCCCATCTTATATTTGTGCATCTGGTTCTTCCTGGCTAAGTACATAACCTGACATTTGCCCCTACTGAAATTTATTTTGTTAGCTTGAGCCCAGCTCTCCTATCTGTTAAGATCATCTTGAATCCCAATTCTTTTTTCTGCGGCATTAGCTACTCCTCCCAGTTCGGTGTCATCAGCAGATTTGATGAGCATCCCCCTCAATTCCTTCATCCGAGTCATTCATAAAGACGTTGAAGAACAAAGGGCCCAGGACAGAAACCTGAGGCACCCCACTTGTCACTTTGTCCCAGGATGACGAGGAACCATTAATGAGTAATCATTGGGTTTGGTCAGTCAACCAACAATTCCACCTAACCGTTAACTCATTCAACCCACATTTTACCAGCTTCCTTGCAATATCATGGGGGACTTTTTCAAAAGCCTTACTGAAATCGAGATACACTATGTCCACAGCATTCCCTGATCCACTAAGCTTGTAACTCCGTCCCAAAATAGAAAGGAGATTCATTTGGCATGACTTATTTTTCAGAAACCCTTGTTGGGTCTTACTGTTGAATTATCTGTTCTAGGACTTCTCCTGGTATCAGTGTCAAACTCACTGGTCGGTAATTACCTGGATCTTCCCTTTTCACCTTTTTGAAGATGGATGAAATTTGAATTCATTTAAAGTAGCTAGGTGTTCCCTTACTACCTCTTTTCCTATTTTGGGCAGCAGCTCCCTCCTTACATCATTTATTCTGTTATCAATCACCAGGTTGGGAATTGCTTTCCTTTTGGTTGAAATCAGAGGCAAAGTTGCTGTCAAGTAGTTTTGCTTTCTCTCTGTCACCCAATAGCATTTCTCCGTCTTCTCCATACAGAGGACCTACCCTTTCCTCGTTCACCCTCCTTCATTCTGCTGAATCATCCCAATTTTCAGCAACACAAGACTATCAGAAATTAAGTAGGTTAAACTTTCATTTTATTCAATAAGTGGTTTATGATCCTACCCTGAAGCTGCAGTAGTTGCAATATGCTGAACTGTAGTAACAGTTTGATGTACGGTAAAGCTTCCACAGTTTTATTTTTTTAAACATCAGAAAGATGCGTGTTGCAAAGCAGTTCTTCATTGGCTTTACTTTGCACCTTAAAGAGTTAAAAAGAAAGATGGAATGCCTTGAGAATGTTGGCAAAGAAGGGGATAGAGAGAGAAAAGGGGTTTGTTTTCCATCCTCTCTGGACGTAATCCCGGCACTTTGAAAGCTAAGTGATGATTCTAGATTTAAGTTTGTTTCTCGGTTCCTCTGCGAGGAGCTAAGCAGAGAAAAGTAAGATTATAAAGATAGATAGCTACACCAGGAGACCAACTTTTTTAAAAGTATGCAACTTCCTTTGTAGCAAAAAAGGAAAAAAGAACAAAAAGGGGATTTTTTTACATTGTTCCCCAGTGCAACAGTATTTTATTTTAGAAGATATACAGAGACGTTGGGAGAAACTATTCCCTGCAAAGGGGAACTCCTACGGTAGCAAAATGGTTTGTTTTGGCTTTGGTGTTTTTCTTTTTCTTTCCCCCTTCCTTTCATGGAAAATCACTGTGACTTTTTAACTGTGCCATTCTTTAGTAGTCTGAAAAATCAGCAAACCACCAGGGACTACCAGCGCCATACCTTCTGTTTTGCTAGCTGGCATGGCTGCTGTGCTTTTGAGATTTGAAGATCTGCTGTACAGTTGGGACAGCCTAGTGTGGAACCTGACGTCGCGGGTTCTGGGGACTTATCGATTCAGAAACTTGCAGGTTGTGCGACTAATGCTTAAACCATGGTGCATCTCCAGAGCTGTGTACCAGGTAGGGTAAAATTATTTAAACATATTGGGGACCAGGGTAGAGGGTGATGATGGGGGGGGGGGGGTAGGGGGTGAAGCACCTAACCAGTTTTTTACTTAGAGTGCCTGGGAAATCATGCAAGGATGGGTCTTTTGTGGCTGTGAGTCTTAGACTTTTTGTATTGTCTAAGGATTGCTTTGTGTAGCACCTAATTCTGCACTTGTATTGTCTAGGGATTGCTTCGTGTAGGACCTAATTCTACACTAAATTCCCAATTTTTTTTCTTTTGCTGTATTAAGATTTGCTACATTAAGATTTTTCCACTTCCCCCAGGGGGCTCAGGGCAGGGTACATGGGGCTATGATTCTGGCCAGCATTCTGACCATTTTGCATGGCAGCTAGAAGGTAGCAAAGAGCACTCCTTGCCTCCACTTTCTGGCTGCATCACTCATTTACCTCTACAGAAAGTACATGGAAGGGGGCATGGAACAAAAAGATAAAGTGCATCCCAGAACCCATTCTTGCTTTGCGAAAGGAAGCCTTTCATCCGCTGCTCTTTATTTGCCTGGCGTTGCTTCTCTGTGCATAGGAAGAGTTTGACACAATGCACCAGCGATGCCAAAAGCAGGAAAGAGAGAGCAGGGTACTGCTGTATCTGACTCGGTTGGGGCCCAAGATGAAGTGAGAGAGCACCCTAGAGTTATCTGCAACCCACACCTTTGAGACCCCTCAATTCATCTCTATGGCTCTGTTGCTACTTCAAACCCCACATTTACTAATTTCAGAAGTTATGGGGAGAAGCTGGCACCCTGGAATTTTAGGGGATCCTTGCCCCGGCAAACCCATAGCACCCTTCCTCCCAAAGTGGTAAGACATATAAAAAAACCAATTCCAATACAGATGCCAACTGGGAAAAATAGCAATTTAAAAAAATTAAAAGGCTTGTTGGAAGAGAAAGGTCTTCCTAATAGTCAAAGGGAAGGATCTAATTCCTACATTGTGCAGAATGAAACTCCTGAATGATAATACTTGTTCTGCACAGTGATATTTCCTCTGAAAGTGTCATCTTCATGCTGTTATGAGTCTGTGGATGCCTAGACCCTAAATTGTTGGGTCTAATTGGTGCTGGGTCTAGTACGGTGGGTGTTGGAGTTTAATCAATGCTTGGAGTATTAAGATGGGCTGCCAGATTCCAAAATACAAAGCAAACCCGTTTTTTCATTAACAGAAGATGGGCCATTTGCAGGGAACAAAGACAGACCTATGGCCCATCAGGGAAGTGGAGACTCTCTGCCAGCCAGCAAATTGGGGAGGAGGGAGCCCCACCTTGAGTTCTGAGGGGGTTAGTTAGAAGACAATGCCAGAGTTTTTTTTAGGAGGAAGTTTTAGATTTTCTTTTGGCTGCAGTGTGATTGAGGGAAAAGGGTGTCAATCTGTTAAATGCGGCAAGCTGAAGGGGTGGGTCAGAGCACAATGCCAACTGACAGTTTGAACCTGAGGTGAGTGAAATGGAAGAAGCATGACCCTCTGCGAGTGAAATGCTTTGAACTCCTCCATCATAGGCTCCAGTTGTATGTATGTGAATAAACCATTTATCATAAAGACACCCCAGTCTCCACTGTGCCTCATTTCCAAAGGAAACACAAACCCTGAGTAAGCACACCGGGAACCCCTGGAATCTCTCAGCTGTGGAGATTGGGTTGGCCTGTACCAATATTAAGTTTGCCCTGCCCCTTCCATGGAGGTTAGGCAGACTTGCTCTTGCTGATATGTCATTCTCTAGTGCCGTTCACCTTTATTGGCTGCTGGTGGTGGGGCTGGGAGCAAAGAAACTGTGGTGGCATCACAGGAAAGTGGAAAGAGAAGCTTTTTTTTCCTTGGTGGAAGCATCACCTCTAGTTCTATCTGGAAGGAGTCGGCTCATAGCATAGTCTTTGGTAGCTTTGCATGTGGCTTAGATTTCCACGTTTAATGTTTTCTGTTGCCTTCCCCCTACTCTTGCTTTTCAACCCATTGGTAGCAGCTGGCAGGGTGATGCTGTGCATTTTGTTTCACCAGCTATTATGAGGATGAGGAGGCAAACTCGTGTCCAGTTTTGCCATTACAGCTTACAAAATTCTTGATCTTTAAGCAAAAAGCACTGGATAAAGTTATACAACTTCATGGTTAAATTAAATTAGATAAAGAAAAATTGTGCTTCCCAACAAAACAGTACCAGAATATCCTCCTGGGTGTAGTACAGTTATTTTATTTATTTTGTATTCAAGTTCTTCTGTGTTTGTTGGAGGCTGTATTGAGAGAAGAGTTCTGCTCCACTGACTGTGTAGGAGCCTGAAAGAGCTGGACTGTTTCAAAATTGGGCCCTCGGTTTTTTTCTGATGCTGCAGAGAAACCGAAAATGCTAAGTCTTTGTATAAAAGAGCCTTATGTAAGAGGATTTCCGTTGAGATTTCCCACCTTGTTTTTCAGCAGGATCTTAGGTTGAGAAATAGATGCACATCTGGTTTGAGGCAAAGAACAAGATGAAAACTTGGAAGGGGACGTTGGAAACTGAAGAATAGTGCTGCATGTTCCCCACTTCCCCGGGTGGTGAAAAGGTCCAGGGGTGGCTTGTCAACATTTAGCTGCAGCTTGGGTTAGAAAGCACTGAAGACTTTGTGCTACTTGTTTATTGACAAATATACATTTTCAATATGGAGAAGCAGGCAGGCAGACATCTAGACAACCTACACTCATCTGTGCGGCAACATCAGTTTCCCCCTGCAAGCAAAAATTAGCCCCACAGAGCACCCATTCTCTGTTTCTTCCATCTAGCTGCAAAACTCATAGAATCATAGAATCATAGAATCATAGAGTTGGAAGAGACCACAAGGGCCATCCAGTCCAACCCCCTGCCAAGCAGGAAACACCATCAAAGCATTCCTGACAGATGGCTGTCAAGCCTCTGCTTAAAGACCTCCAAAGAAGGAGACTCCACCACACTCCTTGGCAGCAAATTCCACTGCCGAACAGCTCTTACTGTCAGGAAGTTCTTCCTAATGTTTAGGTGGAATTTTCTTTCTTGTAGTTTGAATCCGTTGCTCCGTGTCCGCTTCTCTGGAGCAGCAGAAAACAACCTTTCTCCCTCCTTTATATGACATCCTTTTATATATTTGAACATGGTTATCATATCACCCCTTAACCTTCTCTTCTCCAGGCTAAACATACCCAGCTCCCTAAGCCGTTCCTCATAAGGCATCGTTTCCAGGCCTTTGACCATTTTGGTTGCCCTCTTCTGGACACGTTCCAGCTTATCAGTATCCTTCTTGAACTGTGGTGCCCAGAACTGGACACAATACTCCAGGTGAGGTCTGACCAGAGCAGAATACAGTGGTACTATTACTTCCCTTGATCTAGATGCTATACTCCTATTGATGCAGCCCAGAATTGCATTGGCTTTTTTAGCTGCTGCATCACACTGCTGACTCATGTCAAGTTTGTGGTCAACCAAAACTCCTAGATCCTTTTCACATGTACTGCTCTCAAGCCAGGTGTCTCCCATCCTGTATCTGTGCCTTTCATTTTTTTTGCCCAAGTGTAGCACTTTACATTTCTCCTTGTTAAAATTCATCTTGTTTGCTTTGGCCCAGTTGTCTAATCTGTTAAGGTCATTCTGAAGTGTGATCCTGTCCTCTGGGGTGTTAGCCACCCCTCCCAACTTGGTGTCATCTGCAACTTGCTCAGGATTCCCTCAAGCCCATCATCCAAGTCATTGATAAAGATGTTGAACAAGACTGGGCCCAAGACAGAACCCTGTGGCACCCCACTAGTCACTACTCTCCAGGATGAGGAGGAGCCATTGATGAGCACCCTTTGGGTTCGGTCAGTAATCCAGCTACAAATCCACTGAATGGTAGCATTGTCTAGCCCACATTTTACCAGCTTCTTTACAAGAATATCATGGGGCACCTTGTCAAAGGCCTTGCTGAAATCAAGATAGGCTACATCCACAGCGTTCCCTTCATCTACCAGGCTTGTAATTCTGTCAAAAAATGAGATCAGATTAGTCTGACATGACTTATTTTTCAGGAACCCATGCTGACTTTTAGTGATCACAGAGTTTCTTTCTAGGTGCTCACAGACTGTTTGCTTAATGATCTGCTCTAGAATCTTTCCTGGTATTGATGTCAGGCTGACTGGGCGGTAATTGTTTGGGTCCTCTCTTTTCCCCTTTTTGAAAATAGGGACAACATTTGCCCTCCTCCAGTCTGCTGGAACTTCGCCTGTTCTCCAGGAATTTTCAAAGATTATTGCCAGTGGTTCTGAAATCACCTCTGCCAGTTCTTTTAATACTCTTGGATGTAGTTCATCTGGCCCTGGAGACTTGAATACATCTAAACTAGCCAAGTATTCTTGTACTACCTCCTTACTTATTCTGGGCTGTGTTTCCCCTGCTGAATCATCTGCTCCATATTCTTCAGGTCGGGCGTTGTTTTCTTTCTTGGAGAAGACTGAGGCAAAGAAGGCATTGAGGAGTTCTGCCCTTTCTCTGTCCCCTGTTTGCATTTCACCATCTTCTCCTCTGAGTGACCCCACTGTTTCCTTGTTTTTCCTTTTGCTACGGACATACCCATAAAAGCCCTTTTTGTTGCTTTTAACCTCTCTGGCGAGCCTGAGTTCATTCTGTGCTTTAGCTTTTCTGACTTTGTCTCTACACGTGCTGGCTATATGTTTGAATTCCTCTCTGGAGATTTCCCCCCTTTTCCATTTTTTGTACATATCCCTTTTAAATCTTAACTCAGTCAAAAGTTCTTTAGATAGCCAGCCTGGCTTCTTTAGGCACCTTCCATGTTTCCGTCTCATTGGTATTGCCTGAAGTTGTGCTTTTAATATCTCCCTTTTAACAAACTCCCAACCATCATGAACTCCCTTCCCTTTTAGTATTACTGTCCATGGGATTTCACCCAGCGTTTCCCTAAGTTTTCTGAAGTCGGCTTTCTTAAAGTCTAGAATTTGGACCTTAGTATGCTTGGTTGCTCCTTTCCGCTGGATAATAAACTCCAGAAGAGCATGGTCACTCCCACCTAATGATCCTGCCACTTCTACCCCACTAACCAAGTCATCACTATTGGTTAGGACCAGATCTAAAATGGCTGATCCTCTTGTTGCTTCTCCCACTTTCTGGACAATGAAGTTGTCTGCAAGGCCAGTGAGGAATCTGTTCGACCTTATGCTCTTGGCTGAGTTTGACATCCAACAAATATCAGGATAGTTGAAATCCCCCATTACTACTATCTCACTTCCTTTGGAATGCTTGGCCATCTGTTCCAGGAAGGCATCATCTGTGTCCTCAGTTTGGCTTGGGGATCTATAGTAAACTCCCACAATGAGATCACTGTTGTTTTTCTCTCCCTTAATTTTGACCCAGATACTCTCAATTTGGCTTTGAAGTTTTAAATCCTGGATCTCTTCACAGGTATACATATCCCTAACATATAAAGCTACTCCTCCTCCTTTCCTGTTTGGTCTATTTCTCTTAAATAGATTGTATCCCTCTATTACTACATTCCAGTCATGAGACTCATCCCACCAGGTTTCAGTGATGCCTATTATGTCATATTTAGTTTGCTGTACCAAGAGCTCAAGTTCATCTTGTTTATTTCCCATGCTCTGTGCATTAGTATACAGACATTGAAGACCGTTGATCATTCCCCCATGTCTCTTATTTAAGGATATTTTCGTCCCACCACTAGGTCTGCATGCTGCTTGCTCCATTTGGTCCTTGACATTTGGATGATCATCTTCAGCATTTGATAGACTCCTACCTTCAGGACCACTGTCTCCCTCCCCCACATAAGTCAGTTTAAAGCCCTCCTGATGAGGTTTTTGAGTTTTGTGGCAAAAACATTCCTCCCAACTTTTGTGAGGTGCAGTCCATCACTTGCCAGAAGTCCATCATCAAGAAACTGCAGACCGTGATCTAGGAATCCAAACCGTTCCTGTTTGCACCATTTGCGAAGCCAGTTGTTCACTTCCCCTATTTTCCCCTCTCTCCCTGGGCCATGTCGTTCAACTGGGAGGACAGAAGAGATGACAATTTGTGCATCTAATTGCTTCAACTTCCTGCCCAGAGCCTCATAATCATTTTTGATCTTCTGTAAGCTATGGCTTGCAGTGTCATTGGTTCCCACATGCACCAAAAGGAAGGGGTATTTGTCGGTGGGTTTTATTATTCCTTGCAGCCGTTCTGTTACATCTTTGATCTTGGCCCCAGGTAGACAGCACACCTCTCGAGACATCTTGTCAGGCCCACAGATCACTGCTTCTGTACCCCTCAGTAGGGAATCCCCAATCACCACTACACGCCTCTTCAGAGGCTTGGTTGGGATTCTTCTATGTGCTGTCCCTTCCAAGGTTACCTGCATATTTCCAGAGGACTGACTTGGTTGCTCGTCTTCATATTCCTCATCAACTGTGATGAGGGAGAGATCCTCAGGTGGAGTCTGTTCCTCGTCTTCCATGAGCACTTCAAAACGGTTGTTTAATTCTAAGCACTCAGAGCGATCCCTGGGCCTTCTACTTCTATGAGTCACGTTCCTCCATACATCTGGCTGCTGTGTTGGGGAACTGACCTCCTCCTCAGGGAGATCCCCTGTCTCCTCCTTGGTGCAGACAGTGTGCTCTGCTGCATCCAAGAAAAGCTCCAGCTCTTTAATTCTCTGGAGCGTAGATACACGCCCCTGAAGCTGCTGCACCTTCTCTTCCAGAAGGGCAACCTTGTTTTCTAGTAGGGCAACCAACTTGCAATTGTTGCAAGTGTAGCTACCCACATCCTTTGGCAAGAAAACAAACATTGCACAGGAATTGCAGGTGACAATGGTTGTTCCCTCCACCTCCATCTTGAAAACCTTGAGGTCAAGGGGGAAAGAGGAAGAGGCCTAGGTCCCCCCTAACAAACGTATGAGACTTGCTGCCCTAGGTCAAAAAGATGGGTAAAACTGCGCGCGCCGATAGGCGCGCGCCGCTGCACTCCAAGCTCTGACTAGCTCCGCCCACAGCTAATCACCTGAACTTCCTGACTCACACTTCTAGGTGAAAGGTCACAGCCAGAAACAAACAAGGTCACAGCCAGAAACAAACACCCACACAAGCCTGGACAGTCACCCAAATCCAAGAGGCAGCAGCCCTAGAAAACCAGCACAAGCACACAAACAAGTAAGAAAACAAATAAGCACACAAACTTACTCACACACAGCCCCAAAAGACAAAACCACAAAACCTACAGAGTGTCTCCCAAGCTCAGCTCACCTTCTGCTCCTTCCTCAGTCACTGCACTCCAAGCTCTGACTAGCTCCGCCCACAGCTAATCACCTGAACTTCCTGACTCACACTTCTAGGTGAAAGGTCACAGCCAGAAACAAACAAGGTCACAGCCAGAAACAAACACCCACACAAGCCTGGACAGTCACCCAAATCCAAGAGGCAGCAGCCCTTCTGCTCCTTCCTCAGTCACTGCACTCCAAGCTCTGACTAGCTCCGCCCACAGCTAATCACCTGAACTTCCTGACTCACACTTCTAGGTGAAAGGTCACAGCCAGAAACAAACAAGGTCACAGCCAGAAACAAACACCCACACAAGCCTGGACAGTCACCCAAATCCAAGAGGCAGCAGCCCTAGAAAACCAGCACAAGCACACAAACAAGTAAGAAAACAAATAAGCACACAAACTTACTCACACACAGCCCCAAAAGACAAAACCACAAAACCTACAGAGTGTCTCCCAAGCTCAGCTCACCTTCTGCTCCTTCCTCAGTCACTGCACTCCAAGCTCTGACTAGCTCCGCCCACAGCTAATCACCTGAACTTCCTGACTCACACTTCTAGGTGAAAGGTCACAGCCAGAAACAAACAAGGTCACAGCCAGAAACAAACACCCACACAAGCCTGGACAGTCACCCAAATCCAAGAGGCAGCAGCCCTAGAAAACCAGCACAAGCACACAAACAAGTAAGAAAACAAATAAGCACACAAACTTACTCACACACAGCCCCAAAAGACAAAACCACAAAACCTACAGAGTGTCTCCCAAGCTCAGCTCACCTTCTGCTCCTTCCTCAGTCACTGCACTCCAAGCTCTGACTAGCTCCGCCCACAGCTAATCACCTGAACTTCCTGACTCACACTTCTAGGTGAAAGGACACAGCCAGAAACAAACAAGGTCACAGCCAGAAACAAACACCCACACAAGCCTGGACAGTCACCCAAATCCAAGAGGCAGCAGCCAGAGTGTCTCCCAAGCTCAGCTCACCTTCTGCTCCTTCCTCAGTCACTGCACTCCAAGCTCTGCACTCCAAACTCAGATTTGTTTTTACCTTCTTGGCTACACTGCAAAGTTATTTCTCTTAGCCATGAACACATTGTAGAACACTGGTCTCTCAACTGCCCCCCCCCCCCACACATGTAGTTTGTCCTCCTGGCACTTGAGGCAGCAGACATGAACATACCATGCCATGAAAATCTTCAGCTGTGTATTTTTGCAAACAAAATAGCTCTTAGAAACACAGGAGCAGACCAGGGTTCAAAGGGCAACCCTAGTTGGAACTTGAAATGACATGAAATGTTATGAAAATTCTAAAGGTGGTGTTGATCTTTGATAGTTTGGTTTTGCAAACCGAACAACCTTTCTCCCTTTCCTCTGTTCCACTTATTTACATGTTCCACTTATTTACATATTACACACTGCAGAGCAGTCCTCAACTTTAGAAGATGACAACATAGCCTTTTCTTCTTTAAACTGAGAGTTGTCTTCTCCAGAGGTGAAGTCAGCCAGTCCCCCCCCCCCCATTAGCAACATATCGGCATGGATCCGTTAAACAAGAGTTTCAGGATTAGGAATAATCCCATTGTGGTGAATCTTTATTTCAGAAATGATAGAAACTGACATGGGTGTACCCAGCATGGGGCAGGGGGGTGCAGCTGCCCCCACAGAAGACCAAACCGCGGGCCCGACTGGGGAAGCAAATACCCTGCGCAGGCGCCCCGCTTGTTGACATGGGAGGGGAGGGGGGAGGAAACGCTGGTGGTGCCGTGGCTCCTCGGCGGCGGCTCCTTCTCTCAGCCCGCCCTGCCTACATTTGCACCAATTCCCGCCCACTAAAGCCTTCACGCCTCCCAATGGAAAGCCCTGCCGGGCGGCAACCACTCCTGCCTGAGAGTTCTGCTGGGCTGGCAAGCGACTGCCGCGCTCTGCCTCCCGGTAGGCTGCACTGCGATCGTCGGCGCCGTGGGCTGGGAATTGCCCCCTTCCCCCCCTCCGCACCCCCTACCCCCCCCCCCGAGTTAGGAGTTGCTACTGAGACTCCTCCTGGGCCGGGAGAGGAAGTGCACCGACAGGAGCCAGTTCAGCCTCAGCGGGCAGAAGCAGCAGAAGCCCACAAAGGAGAAGCGGGGGGCGGCGCCCAAAGGCGGTGGTCGTGGCTGCTGCAAGGAAGCTGCGTGGGGGCGTTTGCGCCGGATTGCCGGCGGCAGGAGTAGCCCAGCGGCAGTGACCCTTACTCACTGCCCCCCACCCCCGGCAATAGGAAAGGAGCTGCCTTGGGAGGGCGGCACAGCTCTCCGCTCCCCCTGCGTGCATTGCCCTCTCTGGGCATTGGTTGCTGTTTCCTTCTTTGCAATGCGCCCCCCAGCTGCTCTCCCTTGCTGCCCCTGCCGAGAGAGGGGCGTTGAGGGCGAGGGAGCCACTGCCGCCGCCGTAGGGTCGCAGCTGGGGGGGGCTCGCTCGCCTGCGCTGCGCCACCCCACCTTTCCCATCTTTTGCTCCCTTGCGATGGTGAGGCAGCGGTGGCAGCTTCTTCTTCTTCTTTGAGGGTCTCAGCTGGGGGGGTCCCCAGTATCCTCCCAGGCCACGGGGGAATGGCCCCCCAGGACTAGCAGACCTCTGAGCTCCTTCCCCATCCCAGATATATAGGGTGGGAACTGGCAAGGCTTCAGGGGGACCTGGAGGAGGGAAAGCGGGGCCCAAAGGGGTTTTTCAGGGGGGTGGCTAGCCGTAAATGGATGGGAGCGGTGTTTTCAGAGCAGGGCCGTCTTAAGCATACCTGGCGCCCTGGCACCGTGCTGTGACGGATCCCTCTGCTGCCCCCACCCCGCCCCGTTTCCCGGCATGGCGGGCACAGCTCACTGCACGGCTGCCTCCTGGAGGGCCAGAGCCCTGTGCAACCCAGCCTGGCCGTAGGGCCGGCCCTGGGCCAGGGGGTGCTGCCCGCCCCCTGTTGCGACGCCCCTGCATGCGGCGGAGGAGGCCCCAGGCCCGCGCGCCTCCGGAAAGCAGCCTGAAGCCACTGAACAGCTGAGAGGTGCACCTGGGGCGGCCTCCGGCGCGCCTCTCAGCGGGCGCAGCGGCGCCCCCGGTGCCCTGGCGCCCCGCACCACCAGACCCGGGCCTAGAGACGGCCCTGCTTCAGAGCAGGGGAATTTCGTGTGAGAGAGTTTAGGGGGTTCATTTAGCGGCTGCAGCCACCGCCACAGAGTCGTCGGGCCCGCTGGCCCTGTAGCCCCGCCCACATTCCCACTTTGTGGCCCCTCCCCTCCCGTGCCTTGGCCCCGCCCCTGAACGACCATGGCTTGCCCCCCCCCTAGTTTTGATCCTGGGTACGCCCCTGAAACTGAGATGAAGGAGTTTGTTCAATGATATGGTTTGGACCAGCATCTGAAATTATTTCTTCCCTGTGATCAGGCCATATCGTAATGATTGTTAAGTGATCAACGTTGATTGCTTGCTAATGGTTATTGATGAAGAGTCACACATAGGGGCCTGGCTTTCTTCCTTGCTTGGTCACCACAAGCACCCTAGCTCAGCTGGTAGAGCATGAGGCTCTTAAATTCAGGGTCGTGGGTTCAAGCCTCTTGTTGGACAAAAAGATTCCTGCATTGCAGGGGGTTGAACTAGATCACCCTTGTGGTCCCTTCCAACTCTACAATTCTAAGATTCTATACCTTCTGTCTCTTTTACTTCGGGGTTCCTCAGCTTTTCCATCTCCCAGATTCTATACAAGCTGTCATTGGTCATCAATTCCAGCAACTGACCTCATGGGTCCTGGAGGACACTTCCCAAATGTGGATATGAAATCTCATTATCCCAACCTGACCTGACAGGATTGACATATCCCAAGTCTGGTTTTTGGTATGCAAATTCAGTGATAAAGGACCACAGTTACATAAAAGACTGGTGAAATGTCTTGCCAACCTAGCAGTTCAAAAGCACGTCAAAGTGCAAGTAGATAAATAGGTACCGCTCCAAGCAGGAAGGTAAATGGCATTTCCGTGTGCTGCTCTGGTTCGCCAAAAGCGGCTTTGTCATGCTGGCCACATGACCTGGAAGCTGTACGCCGGCTCCCTCAGCCAATAACGCGACATGAGCGCCGCAACCCCAGAGTCGGTCACTACTGGATCTAATGGTCAGGGGTCCCTTTACCTTTTACTATGATAGATTAAACTGTCTCAAGAGGAAGAAGAGGCCCCAATAAGCAACACAGATTGATTTATGAGATATATTCTTTCCCACGAATGATATCTTTTTCTTGGATCCCAACTATAGACAGTTGCTACCATGATGGAATTTGCCACTTCTTACTACGTTAGCCTCCTGGCTGGGCTAGCATGATGCCCTCTATTTGGAGTAGCGCTTGGAAGGGGTCTACAGGCTTCAAGTGGTCCAAAGGGCTGCTGCCAGAGTGATGACTGAGGCTGGCTGCTGAATGGAGTAGGGATTCAGATAAGTGGGAATGGCTGGATTGAAAATAAACCAATTCATATGTACCATTAAGTGAAATTTCACATTCTTCCATTTGGCTGAAGATATTTTATTATATTTCACAGGAATTAGTCATCCAGGCTTGAGAACTACATTTTACAGGCATTTTATAGAGACAAGAATGATCAATGTGCATGTGAAAGATGAGGCTTGAAATATTAAATATACAATTTAAAATTTGCAAAATATATAGTTCTTGATTTATAACTTCATTCTTGGCTAAATAAATCATAGCATCATAGAGTTGGAAGAGACGACAAACAACCTTTCTCCCTCCTCTATATGACATCATTTTATATATTTGAACATGACTATCATATCAGCCCTTCTTCTCCAGGCTAAATTGGAAATGTTTAAAAACTGTTTGTGGATGGTGTGTAAGTTATTTCCTTCTACAGCCCTGGAAAAGTCGTTTTGTCATAAGTAGCTAGAGCTATCAGTCAGAATATGATACCCCCTTCTTTCCCTCTCTTCTTCTTCCCTGTCCTTATGTGGCAAGCTTGGGAAATGTACCGTAATCATTCTAAAGAGAAAGATAGTTTGAATCTGCCTAAGTTATCTGGAGTCTCCAAAGCTCCAAGGCAGCCCCAAGGCTTCAGGAGCAGAAGGATCCAAGGACACCTGGTTCATCTTGGAAGAGCCTCAATTCACTCAGAATCTCCCAGATTTGAGTTGGGATTCATCCAAAACAGATTAACATTGCTAATATAAGACACCTCTCTATGTTTACTGAAAACAGATAGTGCCCTTTTTTCTGACATGTTTTGAAGGTAACTGTTCTGACGGGACAAGTGTGTACAGCTCTAACACCCACTCAACAATAATGATGACAGAAAGGAGCCTTTAGGTCACTCACCCAAAAAAAGCTTCCTATTTAAATGAGTTTGGTCCAGGGCTGTTAGAATTTGCTAATTATTATTATTATTATTATTATTATTTAAAAAATTCTTTATTCAGATAATTTTAAAAAGATACAAAACAAAAGAAAAGTAATTTAGTAAAAAGCCAAAGAAATATCAAAAGGAATACCACATTGACATAGTATCAAAAAACATTTACACCAAAATTGGTAAAAAAGCATACATAAATGAATCAACAACATCACAAAGAAGGGGGTGGGGGAAGAAGAGAATTTTTTTGCTAATCTCTGAAGACCACTCAACAACGAAGTGTGCATGCACACGAAAGCTCATATCAAAATAAAAACTTAGTTGGTCTTTAAGGTGCCACTGAAGGAATTTTTATTTTATTTTACCCCAACAAATGAAAATGTGTTACATATTTTAATATTATTATTATTTATTGTGTTTGTTCACCACTTTTCACAGAACATATTAATCAAACAATTGTAATCCATTACACAGAATAACACATAGGGATAATAAAAAGTGTTCAGCCATCAACAAACAGAAAAAAGGACAAATCCTACTCTACCCCGTTAAAAGGTGAACATCAACACAATCCAGAATCACAGCTCATTGTGGTTAAATAAAAGTCTTAAACGTCTACCGGTAGCTAAATGTTTTTGATTGGCAAGTAAAGGCAGTGAGAGAATTTCCACAATCGGAAAGCCACCACTGGAAAGTTTCCCCATTGTTTCCCCATTGTCACCCTCCTCAAAGAGGAGGACATGTAATGATGGCTGTAGTCTGCAGGCAGATTTTTACAGAAAGGGGTGGTCTGCAGTCACTGAGATGAAAGAGCATAGAAATTGGTTATTGCTAGATTTGAATACATTCCGATCTTTTTCATATTTACTCAGAAATAAATCCTGCTGTGTTCAATGAATCCTACTTCCAAACAGGTAAAGGTAAAGGGACCCCTGACCATTAGGTCCAGTCGTGACCGACTCTGGGGTTGCGCACTCATCTCGCATTATTGGCCGAGGGAGCCGGCGTATAGCTTCCAGGTCATGTGGCCAGCATGACAAAGCCGCTTCTGGAAAACCAGAGCTGCACATGGAAACGCCCTTTACCTTCCCGCTGTAGCGGTTCCTATTTATCTACTTGCACTTTGACGTGCTTTCAAACTGCTAGGTTGGCAGGAGCTGGGACCGAGCAACGGGAGCTCACCCCATCACAGGGATTCGAACCGCCGACCTTCTGATCAGCAAGCCCTAGGCTCAGTGATTTAACCACAGCGCCACCTGGGTCCCACAGCGCCACCTGTGTACTAAACCTAAGAAATGTGTACCAAATAAACCAAATAAATGTGTACCAAATAAATGTGTACCAAATAAACCAAATAAATGTGTACTAAACCTAAGAAAGAGGAATGAGGACTTCTTCAGAGGAGAAAAAAAGGCTATGGTCATTTAATGGTGGAATGGTATTCAGAGAAATTTGGCATCTCAAGGAACCAGACTTGGATATTTATTCCAGTTAGGTAATAATAATAATAATAATAATAATAATAATAATAATAATAATATATTATTTATACCCCACCCATTTGGCTGGGTTTCCCCAGCCACTCTGGGCGGCTTCCAACCGAATATTAAAAACAGTACAGCATCAAACATTAAAAACTTCCCTAAACAGCCTTCAGCTGTCTTCTGAAAGTAGAATAGTTACTTATTGCCTTGACATCTGGTGGGAGGGCTTTCCACAGGGCGGGTGCCACTACCGAGAAGGCCCTCTGTCTGGTTCCCTGTAACCTCACTTCTCGCAATGAGGGAACCGCCAGAAGGCCCTTGGTGCTGGATCTCAGTGTCCGGACTGAATGGTGGGGGTGGAGACACTCCTTCAGGTATACAGGACCGAGGCCGTTTAGGGCTTTAAAGGTCAGTACCAACACTTTGAATTGTGCTCGGAAACGTACTGGGAGCCAGTGCAGATCTCTCAGGACCGGTGTTATGTGGTCCCGGCAGCCACTCCCAGTCGCTAGTCTAGCTGCCGCATTCTGGATTAATTGCAGTTTCCGGGTCACCTTCAAAGGTAGCCCCACGTAGAGCGCATGGCAGTAGTCCAAGCGGGAGATAACCAGAGCATGCACCACTCTGGCGAGACAGTCTGCTGGCAGGTAGGGTCTCAGCCTGCGTACCAGATGGAGCTGGTAGACAGCTCCCCTGGACACAGAATTGACCTGTGCCTCCATGGACAGCTGTGAGTCCAAAATGACCCCCAGGCTGCACACCAGGTCCTTCAGGGGCACAGTTACCCCATTCAAGACCAGGGAGTCCTCCACACCTGCCCGCCTCCTGTCCCCCCCCCCCAAAACAGTACTTCTGTCTTGTTAGGATTCAACTTCAATCCATTAGCCGCCATCACAGAATTGATTAGAATAGAATCACAGAATTGTAGAGCTTAAAGGGATCATCTAGTCCAACCCCCTGAAATGCAGGGATTTTTCACCCAACGTGGGGCTCAAACCCAGAACCCTGATATTAAGGGTCTGATGCTCTGCCACTTGGCTCCAGTAAGAATCCAGATCAGTACCATTCAGCAGATGCTAGTGGGTTCCATAGCTGCCAAGTTTTCCCTTTTCTCACGAGGAAGCCTATTCAGCATAAGGGAAAATCCCTTTAAAAAAGGGATAACTTGGCAGCTATGGTGGGTTCAGAATGAACCTTTTTGATAACATTTGAGCTCTTTGTGATCAGTCTTACACATTGAGCACCATAACATAATAATGAACTCTTTGGGAGTACATGGATTGTGTCAATGGAAGTTAACTGCCACAGGAAGTACAGGCGAGATGTTGTAAAGGTGTTGCAGGAACTGTGATTTCTCTACAGTATTTTGCCTTGAAAATTAGCAGATTCTGCAGCCCCTGGAGACTCTTCAGACTTTACAGTTACATGTTTAAGCATTTATGAGTCTCAAGCAGCTTTTCTTACTGAAGAGAGAGAAAAAATCCCAGAAATGAATAACTAGACCCAAATGTTAAATAAAGTACTTTAATTTTCCCCCTCCTAAAATCATTTTGCTCAGTTTCATTGTGGGCACAGGAAAGTGTGTGTTTTTTTTTGGGGGGGGGGGTTAAAACATTTTAAACTCTTAGTTGCCAGAAAAATAATCTGATACGACGATAAAAATCTGTCTGAGAAAGCAAAAGAACTGCACCTGGCCGGCTTTTCATAGCTACATTTGAGAAAGTACAAGAGGCTCATTAAGTTTTGGCTGAATATTTTTTCACTAGGCATATTAAAATAAAGTTTACATTGTGCTTTATGACCTTCCCTAGCCTGGTTTCCCTAGATTTTTTAGAGCCAGCAAGAGTGTTTCTGCCTTGGCAAAGTCCCATTTTCTTCTGCTGTTTGCTTCTTCACCAACACGGATTGCCCCCAAATAAGCTGGCAAGGATCTCAGATGGGAGACCAGCTCAGCTGGGTTGACTGCTTCCTGCCAAAAAGTTTTGGTGAATTTTCTTTTAGAGTCGTCCAGTACAAACTGCCTGAACCTATTGCCTGTAATCTGTCATGCTTTATTCACTCTGGAAAGGCTACTATGTCTATACATTTCATGCAATGATGTTAAAAGAAAAACATAGCTTTTTAAAATATCCCAATAGTGAATGGGGTGCAGTAGGAATAAATATAACTCAGACCCCCATGGGTCTGAGCCAAATTGGGGTCTTCTACAGAGGGACGCGGGTGGAGCTGTGGTCTAAACCACAGAGCCTAGGGCTTGCCAATCAGAAGGTCGGTGGTTCAAATCCCTGCGACGGGGTGAGCTCCCGTTGCTCTGTCCCAGCTCCTGCCAACCTAGCAGTTTGAAAGCACGTCAAAGTGCAAGTAGATAAACAGGTACCGCTCTGGTGGGAAGGTAAATGGCGTTTCCGTGTGCTGCTCTGGTTCGCCAGAAGCGGCTTAGTCATGCTGGCCACATGACCCGGAAGCTGTCTGCGGACAAATGCCGGCTCCCTCGGCCAGTAAAAGCAAGATGAGCGGCGCAACCTCAGAGTCGTCCGCGACAGGACTTAATGGCCAGGGGTCCCTTTACCTTTTTACAGTGTATTGAATTGGAGTCTGAGCTTGTGGTCGGTGCAAACCTCTATCAGATATGAATGACTGACGGCTTTGACATTTTCAGAGGGTGCCCACTGCTCTTTTTTTGTCCTAATATGTCAATGCAACCTGTACAGTTGCCAGTTCCTTCTCTCTCTCTCTCTCTCTCTCTCTCTCTCTCTCTCTCTCTTTCTCTCTCTCTCTCTCTCTTTCAACACCAATTCTGACATCCATCACTTCCATTTTGCTCATCTATGCCTCAAAAAATCAAGTGGCCATATGTCGTTTAAACTGGTTTTTCTGCATTACATTTCAAGAATTTTTTCCCCCCAAATCTGTGTTTCAACTTTTAAAAAGTTATTCAAGGTCAAATTCTTGGACACCATAAACTCGCATCTGGTAGGCCACTAAGGACTATCTTCCGCCAGAAACCTGGCAAAAGTCTGTTGTGAGGTTTAACTTGTAAACTCATCTACATGTGTAATTCTTGTGGTCAGTTTTCCAACACTACTTAAAACCGCTGGGCCCGGGAGATTTTGCTGGCAGAGAATCTGAGGGCTAAACTGTGGGCTCCTCCCTGGAAATTATATAAACCGAGGGCTCAGAGACCAACTTGCATTCATTGTCCAGACGGTACGGCAATTGGAAACGGGAGGTTTTATGCAGGGATTGTGGAGTCAGTAAACAAACTCGCATCGGAGCCTAGATGCATTACATTTATAAGCTGCATACTATGCAAATAGGCACTCAAAGCAATTCATAATAAAATAAAAATAAAATGGTTTTATATAAAAAAGCAATAGAAACAGTCATAAGACATCAAAATCTGAATGTAGTCATTAAGAAAACAAACAGCTTAAATCAGAAACAGCAAGGTTCTCACAACATCCCTGGCAGCCAGAGGCAATCACATCTGAAAACAAACTAGCATCCACCTGCTAAAAGAATAACCTCAAGGAAGGAGGCAGGCTTGCTGTGGAACTTTTATTCATAAAATGGGTGTCTACTTCGCATCCTTGCCAACTTTACCTGGGTTAAGGACGTAGGCACTTCCTCAGAAGGATTTCTTTCAGCTGGGATGCAAACAGGTGATACTGATCTTCACTTTTTCTTTTCTCATGTGGCCAGAAAGTGAGGCGGGGGAACAGCTGTTCTACCCCATGTCTTTCAGTTTATGCGTACCGTGAGGTTCCATCTTGTCTCCTGTGCTTTTTATTGGCTACAGCATGGGTGTAGCAAAATTGACAATTATTCCAATGCTGCATTTTTGGAATTTAGCAACATTTTATGCAGGATCTGGTCATCTGGATGTTCAACTTTTATAAAAAATTCACTGAACTGTCTGTGGGGAGAAAACTTAATACCATACTTAATGTCACTTTCCCTTTATAGTGTGGAAAATTATGTTCTGTTCTGATGTTTATTTGTATTATTTTATTGCATTTACTGTGTTTTTGTTTTATCATTTCTGTAATGTGGCAAAAACGTTAAGCAGTCTATAAATTTGAAATATAGAGCTAGTTGTCAAAGAAAGAGTTAGAGTCTCCCCACTACAGTTTTGTCTTTTCTGAAGACAAGGGACAGCCTGTGTGAGCAGCGGTGAAGCATGTTTTCATGGTGCCAGGGAGGTGGGGCGGGGAGGGCGAATGGAGACCGCTACATGCCAGCCCAGCCCTCACTGCTGACTCCACTGAAGCTACACCAGGCCCAAGATGCTTTGTGAAGCAGCCGGATTGGGGGGGGGGCAGAGTGGGAAGGACACCGTGCTCTCTTTGATCTTATCTTAGTTTTGATGATTCAACAAGTGCACAAAATGTTAAGAAAATTGGATTACTTGAGGTAAAAAAAGCATTAAAAATGGGATCACTCAATAGGGAATGACCCCCCCCCTAGACTCTTTTCACATGTTCTGCTAGTAAGCCAGGTGTCCTTCATATTTGTTGATCTAATTCAGGCATCCCCAAACTGCAGCCCTCCAGATGTTTTGGCCTACAACTCCCATGATCCCTAGCTAACAGGACCAGTGGTCAGGGATGATGGGAATTGTAGTCCAAAACATCTGGAGGGCCGAAGTTTGGGGGTGTCTGATCTAATTCTTCCTGCCTAAGTGCAGAACCTCACTCTTGTCCCTACTGAAACTCAGCCAATGCCTACTGTCTTCTGCGGCACTGGCTACCTCTCCCAGTTTGGTGTCATCAGCAAATTTGATGAGCATCCCCTCAGTTCCTTTGTCCAAGTCTTTATGAAGATTTTGAAGAACAACAGGCCTAGGATGGAACCCTGTGGCATCCACTTTTGGAAGTCAGGGTATTGCAGATTATTTGAGGCTGGAATGTCTCGTATCCTACCTTTGAACTCTACATAAATAGAATATAGGTCTAGCAATATAGGACTACTACAATAGAAAATGTACATATATAAAATCTCTCTCAGACTGCATAGACGTTTCCTTGCATTAGTTCCCCAGACAGCTGCTTATATTGGGTGCTTTTCAAGAATTTGAAGTTTTGATTCTGCACTATATTTAGCTTGCCTTCCTACTGATATTTTTAGGGCAAAGCCCTCTGACACAGGGACACATTTTTCTGAGGGGAAAATTTCAGTTCTCACATAAGTGGTGGGAAAATGTAAACCATTGAAAAAGCTAATGTTTCTAAAATTGGGAGCAGGAGCTTGGAAGCCACCAGGATAAATTACATTACAAATAAACTCCGTCTGTTGTGCCAAATGCTTAGAGCGTCGTATCAGAGACCCTCTCTCTGATTGATCTCTGTGGGCTGGAATATTGCCAGCAAGTTAGGAGGACTTCCTGTCTCAGTTTAGTTTTTGCCATAAGAGGAAGAATAATTGGCAATGTCCAATCTTAATCACCTCCATTAAGTTATTTACTTATTTCTCTCTCTTTCTTCCTCTTCACTCCTCTGTTTTACATTTTTCTGTATGGATAAACATATGTGGACCATAGACGTGGCCTAAGTGATGGGAAGCAGAAAATGGGGAAGAAGGAGGAATCGATGTTCTCTTTGTGGCCTTGTGAATGGTTCCTGTGAATGGTTCCTGTGAATGGTCCAAACTCTGTGGCTTTGCCTACACTACAGTAATGCCTGACTTGGGTGCAGGGTGTGTCAAGAATTTGGCAGAAGACTCTTAATAATGTGTTATGTGAAAACTGGGAATCCTTCTCCAGCCTTGAAATATACGGTAATGCATTACCCATCATGATACCCTATACAGTGGGTGGAGACTTTTTGCAGTCTAGTCTGGAAAGGAGGGTCAGGTAAAGAACCTTTGTTCAAATCCTAAGCAGGACTTGCGATTGGGCTGCCTGCCGCAGGAGTGGCTCTTTGCTTCTTGCTCATATATTGTCAATAAAGTATTGCAAGAACACCCCAGGTCTCCAGGGCTCTCTCATCCAAACAAACCCTCATGTGTCCCTTTATAAAATCTCTCGCTACTCTGGGAAGTGAAGAGAGCACAAGGTATCTTAACAAAAGACGCTGTGCCCAATTCAGTTATGCATCCATTCATATTAATAAACCTTCATTAGCCACAAACATTCATTTCAATCCGTCTGCTCCGAATAGGACTAGAACTGGCTGTGACCCAAAATTTGTTTTTTAAAAGCAAACTTTTTGTGTAAGTCATGGACAGGAAGACATTTTGCCAGGTGAGCCTTCTCACCTGAAGCAGAGGAAAAACTAGACCTGTTTCTTCTTGGTTCTTTGTTGGCATCCGGTCACCCAAAGACACTGCTAAACCTAAACTGCCCTTAAAATAATCAAGGTACGTGGGGCTGCATGCAAAGCTCCAGAAAACCTCTCACCCCATTAACCTTGAGTGGATCAAGCCCTTGAAAGATTATTTTCTTCAGTGCTTCCCAGTACCACTAAGCGCTGATTGTAGGTGGGAGAGTTAACAAGGCAAATTGCCTCTTTTATAATAATCCTCCGGAGGACTGGAAGAGAAATGTAACCTGATTTCTTAGCTTGCGGTTCTGCTCAAATGGGCTCAGGATTCCCAGGTGAGTAAGGGAGCGGGGAGGAGACAGGAGTCTTATTTTTCACCATTCCTATTAGCTGCTGGTTTACCTGATCACCCTTTATTTCACAAACTGTATTCTCAGTGGAACTAATTATATCAGGTGTTGTTTGAGACCCCCCCCTTCCACCTGAACAAGCTCTTTTCGTTTCCCCAGAGATTTTACATGTTGTGAATTTGATATGTATAGTGTTTCTCAGAGGAGCGTTTGCTTGGGGGTGATTTTGCCATATATTCTAGGTCTCCTTTGAACGTCTGTATGTTGAATAACCTTCCAGAGGTTTTGCTTAATACGCTCCCTACACAGCAGCCTTTGCTTTTCTGATAGCTTCCATATTCTGTGGGCAAAAGTTGACAGCTGCAAAAGTCGAGGGCTGCTTCAAAATGATGTCTTTTCTTACTAGAGTTACAAATGAACACGTGTCTGAGTGTAAGTCAGTGAGGAATGTGGGAAGGAAGGGGTGAGTTATTTCACAGAGTAGGTGAGCACCCTGCATTAGGCAGAGCGAGGCAGCTCATTTTGGGTGCCATGAAAGGGCAGCAAATGGTTAGTTGCTTAATGCATTAATATTGCATTTGTAGGAGGGAGGGGAAGAGACGCTTGTGGGATGCTTAGCCAAGCAATGTGGCTGGCCTTGGTCTCTGTGCCATGAGGAGGAGAGCCATCTGCTCCCACTACAGTTCTAGAGAAGAAGGTGAGAGGGGAGGGGAGGGTTTTTATTGCCCTAGCGAGACCCACAAACCCTCTTGTTTCTGCCCAGGTGTGCTACCACATCCTCTTCGCCACCTCTGGCGACCCATATGGCATCGATGTTGCAGGTTGGCCACTCATTCTGTACGTAACTAAAGACTCAGCTGTACAGCTGCAAATAAAACATTTTAGAATCATAGAGTTGGAAGAGACCACAAGGGCCATCCAGTCCAACCCCCTGCCAAGCAGGAAACACCATCAAAGCATTCCTGACAGATGGCTGTCAAGCCTCTGCTTAAAGGCCCCCAAAGAAGGAGACTCCACCACACTCCTTGGTAGCAAATTCCACTGCCGAACAGCTCTTACTGTCAGGAAGTTCTTCCTAATGTTTAGGTGGAATCTTCTTTCTTGTAGCTTGAATCCATTGCTCCGTGTCCGCTTCTCTGGAGCAGCAGAAAACAACCTTTCTCCCTCCTCTATATGACATCCTTTTATATATTTGAACATGGCTATCATATCACCCCTTAACCTTCTCTTCTCCAGGCTAAACATACCCAGCTCCCTAAGTTGTTCCTCATAAGGCATCGTTTCCAGGCCTCCACACGGCAGGCTTGGAGTGGAATATTCAGGGGCCGGTTTGGGAAAGACTAGTTGATAGTGTAGTGAATCTGGTCTTTGGGTTTACAATTTGCAAAACAAGTGGCATCTTCCCTTCCCCAAATACTTACTTGCCACACAGGGCCTAACCTTTTAACTTGGGTCTGTCACTGAGCAAACCCTTATCAGAGAGTCACAGCCAGTTTTACACATTGGGCACATTCAATAATTGGGCATGGGCATTGTTGGAACATAGGAGCATGTAACAACTCTTTGATATCGAAAGGGGGATGAAGGAATAGAAATTGCAGGAGGAAATTTGGGCAAACCTGACTTGGTTTAACCAGGTTTGGCACACGACCAGGCCAACTAATAATTCATGTGATGAAAGAATTATTTTTTCATGAATAGGGCTATTCAGAAATAATTCTCTCCCACAATTGTGTTTTCAGCCTCTCTTAGACACGTTCAGTGCAACTTTGGTTTTTTCCCAGTTTTCTATCGTCACTCCCCCTACTCCTTCCCCACCCCAGTTATATCTTGCGAGAAGTCTGAACTCACTGTTCAGAAATCAAATTTCATTTCTCAAGTGTTTGTTGATTAGTCCTTTTCAGCCTGACCAGAGAAAGCTCTAAGTGATATTTAGGATTTCAAAGTAGCCCTGCTTTGAGCAGACACAGCAAGTGATTGGCAGCCTGCCCAATTGTGGGTTATACTGAATGCAGTTGTGTCGTGGGAAATAGCTTTACTGAGAGCAGTTTTACCACAGTTTTAATTCTGATTGCTCACCAGTATGGAATTTGCATCTTACCCCACCCATCTCTGCTTTGGACTGTAAAAAATTTAAAAATATGAAAGGAAAACTCAGTGATCTCTGATAGTCTTAGCAGTTGTGAAAGGAACAGAAAAGGCATTTCAATGCAAGCATAAGCATTCTTAGTTTGAAAAACAATGCTCTGTGCAGTCATCTGTATCCCAGCATATTCTGTTCCAATGCCCAGGGGCCACATGACTCTGTGGTGGAGCATAGTAGGAGTGGGTGAGTCTTTTCCTGGAGCTGCTCCTGAGTTGTGAACAGCATCCTGACACACACAGATTATGCTGGTGTGAAGTGTTTCCTGGAAATAAGTGGTGCAGGAAAATGTCTAGGTTTCAGAGTGCTCTTCCAGTAAAAATGGTGGCAAACTGATCATTAAACCATGGTGTGTAACCTATAGTTTTTGCTATTCCCGCAGATATTCTTTTAGCTTCCCTTAGCATTCTTCAGATATTTTCCCTAATTATGAATTTCCACATTTATGTCACATTTTGCCTTAGGTTCTCTTTCTCCTCCCTGCCCCACTTTTTAAAATTCCACCAGCCCAATCAAAACACTTTTTTAAAGGTTTCCTTAGCAATTTGGTCCAAGCTGGAGCCTTCAAAACCATCTCAAATGTCACTTTGGGTGAAATGAGGCCTCCACACAACATGACTGGGCAAAGAGTTTAAAAGAGTTACCTCTATCCTTTGCCCCTGCCAATAAGTTTGCAAAGTCCTTGCCTAGAAATGGTGCATTTATCTTGAAATGTTCCAATCCCAAAGAGAAGGTGCAACCATTGGACATCCCACCCTATCATCCTTCCCTGGTCACCTGGACCATCCTCTCCCCGTGTGTTGTATGTCAAACTTAGAATTCTGATTATGAGCCGGGAGTGGGATGTTCGGCAAGGTGACCAGTTGAAGAACAGGCCAGAAGTCATAGCAACTGTATTCTTTTTCAGTGCCTTGGAACACTAAAGGTATAAGGAAGATAATCTTCTGTAGGCTACTCTTCCTCCTTCTTTTCCATCCTCTCCTCTCACAACATGGTGCTTCTTGTTTCGAGTTTTCACTTATTCTCCTGCTGCTATACTATCATCTCCTTTTCCATATTTGCTCGTCTTTCCACTTTGCTCGTCTTATTATTTCAAAATATTGAGCCTGCTTTCCAAACCCTGGTCCTCCTTAGTCTGTTCAGGCAACTAACAGGCCAGCCCCAGCCCTGACCCTGACATCATCAGCCAGAGGCCTGAACAGATGTACAACTTTTATGCACAACCAAGAACCCTGGGAAAATCAGGAGACCTCATCACACAGAACCTACATGCCTAGAGATCTGTGCGTACAGACCTTCATCTTAATTCGGCCTGAGAACCCACTTTTCCAAACCCACGCCCACCCTTGCCACACCATATGAAACACAATTATAAAGGAACACTTGGGTGCTTAAAAGTGAGTTCCCGATTATCCCTTTGCAAGGGACACTAAACTATGGTTTAAAAAGGATCACACAGAGTGCTGGTGTGCGCTGCTCAATTTGTGGGAGCCTCTTCTGTTGTTGCCATGCTTCTGGGAGCAAACCGTGATCCAGCTTTCTCCCAAACCAAGAATGAGCAAAGTCAAGAACAATCTTTGATTACATCTCATGGTTTGTTTGGAAAGAAACAAACCTTGGAGCAGCAAGCGTAGGGAAAGAGCAAAGCATGTCTCATCTGAGCCCTGTGCACCAGCATGCTGTGTGCTCACCTTTAAACCCTAATTAAGCTGAACTATGGTTTGAAGGGATGTGCAAACCAGGGCACTTCCATAAGCAGTAACTCTGTTCTAGGATCTGAGAGCTAAGATTGAAGAATCGTGTACCTGGAAGTTGCCTCAGTCTGATAGTGTAATAGTAGTAGTAATAATAATAATAATAATAATAATAATAATAATAATAATAATAGACTTCTCAGTTGGATAGTGTGTCGCTGATTGCTGCAGAGTGCATCAAAACCCAACAGTCTTTATGTGTCAGACTGAGGGCTATTTATCTTATAAATGCAGGCTGGGATTCCTACTTCATGGGGAATGGGGTGGGGGAAAGCAATATGTTTGCCTATCATTTTGAAGTGGTTTGAATGGCCACAGGTTTAGCAAACCTGAAATAAAGCACACTGCTTAAATTCTATGTAAAACTAAGGAAATGGAGCAGATACAGATTTATAAGGCCTTGCAGGAGTCAGCTCCAATGTGCTTTTTCATCTCCTGGGTCAATCCCTGAACTAACTGGCATAGCTGCCAAGTTATCCCTTTTTTAAAGGGATTTTCCATTATGCTGAATAGGCTTCCTCGTGAGAAAAGGGAAAACTTGGCAGCTATGCTAACTGGGCCTGCAAGTCTGCAACAGAAACTAGCTGTCAGTGGTGTGGATTGGCTGGTACCTGTGATATCACCTCCTTTCCTAATCCCAGGAGCAGGTTTTTTTTAATGTTTCATTTTCTCTCTCTGAAGGCAAAGTACGGTATGAAGTACAACTGGCACTTAAAACTACATAAATAAAGCAAAGAGCTCCATAAAGCAAACAGGGAGGTTTTGATTTCCTGGTCTGGCCATCTGTCTTACATGATATGAAGCCATGGGATAACTGCCTTCACACTAAGAAGCTTAGAAGGAACAAAACAAAAAATGAGGACAGTCTGCTGAAGCGCTCACTTCACATCAGAGTGCACAGGAGAGAGTGCTCATTTGCTCCCACGTTGCAAAGTTCTTTGTTTGTTTGTTGCATTTCTAGTCCACCTCTTTCCCCAAATTTTCCTCACCTATGAATTGTACAGGTCAGGGCTCCCCAATCTGCCAGTTTTTTATTAATGGCATAGATACATTACAGACTTAAACCAGTTCAAAAGCTATTCACTTTTCAGCACTAACAGTGAAATATACTTGGAGTCCTGTAGTGATTTCATGCTCTTTATTGCAGCTTGTAAAACAGTGAATGAAATGCCACCCCCCCCACACCTCAGGCTTTTATATACATTACTAGCTGTACCCGGCCACGCGTTGCTGTGGCTCAGTCATGGGCCTTCTCCGCTCAGCGTCCCCATTCCCCACCCCAGCCGCATGACGTTGAGACACCCCTGTCTCTGGTCCCCCCGTCGTGTGACGTCTTCCTCCCATGTGACAGCACCCGGCACCCCAAGCACGCTCTCTCTCCCCCTCACACGTGTGTTCTGGCAAATCCCCCCACCCCGTCCCCACCCATTCATCCTCCCATAAGGCATGGGCCTCCTCCACTCAGCACCCCCGTTCCTCACCCCAGCCCCGTACCACAACCCGGACGTCACAACACCTCTCTCTCTGTGGTCCCTCCCGTCTCTCTGGACATCTCTGGTCATCTTTCCTCCAGCTCTCTCTGCTCATCTCTGGCCATCTTCCTCCTGTGTGATGGCACCCGTCAACCCGACCCCTCTCTCTCTTCCACCCGCACGCCCCATGTGCATCTTGGGCCTGGCCTGCTCCTCTGGCTGTGCTATGCTGGCCAATGCTATGCTACTGTGATGTCACAGATAGTCTGCAGCCAATGGCAGCAGCTGAGGCATCCTCAGTTGTGCTGCTTTGACATGTTTTTCTAGAAACATGTTCTAACTGCTCACAGGTGTGACATCTGTCCAATCTAAGTTTATACAAACACCTGCGTAGTGGAAAGGAACATTGTGTGAAAATTTCAACACAATTGATCAAGCGGTTTCGGAGGTAGCTGCATGTGTAAGAACGGGGACCTTTTACATTTATATATAGAGAGAGTCCCGTCTGATTGGCTGATTCTGCTTCCCTCCTGGAGCCTGATTGGTATTTTCCTGCAGGCCAATCAGTTGTTGCATTCTACCATCCTACCAGCCTAATAGGCTGGTTAACATCTTCCTGGAGCCTGATTGGACTTCTCCTGCAAGCCAATCAGTTGTTGCATTCTAGGATCCTACTTGCCAATTGTTCTAGGATCCAAGCTTAGTACATAACAACTAACAAAGTTCATCATTTTCTCAATTTCCACCAAACTATAGTTCCCAATATTTTTCGGAAGAAGGTGTGGCAGTTTAACTGATTTAAAACCAATAAACTTTTGTAGTATGAATGTACTCCAGTTTTGTATAGATGAATAACCACCCAAGCAGTAAGGGCTCTAGTAATTTTTCATCAACAAGGTGCTCAATAAGACGGTAGACAATGTGCCCTTGGGAAAGGATTTTGTAGACTTTTATAAGTGGAGAATTCCAGCCTCCGACTGCAGTCCTAATCGTACAGAGACTCCTTTCATGCATGACAATTCTCCTAGGTGGGATATAACTTTGTTCACTGCCCCGTAAGATAAGTAGATATGCCACACTACATTCTTCATACATGTGAATGAACACACCATTTCTTACACAGAAGTGATATAAATGCAGGATAATTATTATGACAGAGGTGGCTCCTATTTCAATGTAGGAATAAGCAGATTTGTTTGGTTTATTCAGTTTCTAGCATTTGGTCCAGTCCTCCACATTTCCACAACCATTAGGGGGGCAGGGGAGTGTTAAAAATTCCCATGAAAATTAATCAGCATTTTACTATAAATTTCCCCTAATGTTCTTGTTGGCATCCATCTGTCTTGAGAGACAGTGGAGTGTGCCTCTGGGAATGAAGCCAATCTGCTGTGTTGGTAGTGCCAAAGTGCAAGGCTGGGCAGTGTGCATGGAGGTCCTGGGCTGCCCACATGACAAGACCCCTCTCTCTGCCTCACTGATGGGGTCAAAAGGAAAGCAGAGCAAGACATTTGGCACCAGCTTGGCTGCCAGAAGGAGGCGTTCAATGCGCCATCTTAGGGACCCCACTCTAGATTTGTAGGGTTTAGTCCTTAGACTTTTCTTTTCCTGAAGATATCCTGCCAAGGCAGCAGAGGTTAGCTTTCCTTCTCCTAGATCAGCTAGGTTCCCAGGTTGACAGGCCCCTCACTTCCCTCTACAACCCCTTTCTTGACTGTTGGACCCATTCTTGATCTTGTCCTCCCAATCTGCCAGAGCTTGTCTTCGCATGCATTGGCTCCCCTCACCTGGTTTAGCTGGCCAGTGGAAGCCATTCCCAGGATGCGGCCGCTGTCACATGCTGACAGCTTCTAGGAGCCAAAGGTGAGAGCTAAGTGCAGGATGGAGACCAAAAGTGGACAAGCTACCCCAGAAGGAGCATGATGTGTCCCCCAGCAGAAGTACTCCCCCTCCCCTAACACCCCATACACTCCAATATACACATTTGTTTCTGTTATTATTTGCATCTTGGTGGACACTTTACCCTAGCATATGCATTTTTGGACACATTATTTGGCTGTAGAACTGCAATGAAAAATTTGGAGAGGTATGAATTTCAAAGGATGACTATGTTTCAGTCCATGTACTGTTTCAGTGTGAATTAAGTAGGTTTGTATTTAAATGAGAACTGAATCAAATTCCCCACCCCCACCCCATGTAAAAAAGGTAAAGGACCCCTGGGCGGTTAAGTCCACTCAAAGGCAACTATCGGGTGTGGCACTCATCTCGCTTTCAGGCCGAGGGAGCCAGTGTTTGTCCACAGACAGCTTTCCGAGTCATGTGGCCAGCATGACTAAACCGCTTCTGGCGCAACAGAACACCATGATGGAAACCAGAGCACACAGAAGTGCCATTTACCTTCCTGTCGCAGCGGTACCTATTTATCTACTTGCACTTTGACGTGCTTTTGAACTGCTAGGTTGGCAGGAGCTGGGACCGAGCAACGGGAGCTCACCCCATTGTGCAGATTCGAACCACCAACCTTCTGATCGGCAAGCCAAAGTGTGGTGGTGCCATTTTGTCAGTTGTGATGAAGGGAAGAAAATGCTCCCCCTGACCTGTGGCAGGAGAAGGAGAAGACAGCAGGCACAGAAGGAAGCTTCCTGGGTGCCATGGCCTCAAAGTCAAATATCACAAGCCCTGGAATGAGCAAGGCCATAGCTTGGCATCTCCTGGCCTTGTGAGATTGGGGAGAGAGACTTCGGGTGAAGCCAATATAAGGCCTCATCTCATGTGGCTTATAGCTTCTTTTATGCCAAGCAGGCAGTTTATTTCTGTAGTGTCTTATGAGTTGTGCAGAATGTGTGTGCAGAGTTTAAACGTTCCCCTGAATAAACCACCCATGGAGACATGAGATTGGTATTTCTCCCCACATCATGTGGGAAAGGGAAATACAAGCTCTGCTGAATAACATGCCGACCCTCTCAGGGCACCTTAAATGAAAAGAAATACCAGAGGCATATTCCATTTGTGCTAATGATACCAAAGTGCATTGGGATGGATGTCTACTCAAGCTGAGGCATGTAACCTTTCCTCTAATTTATTTCCAAAGAATTGCCTGTCGAAGGCTAAACAATCTTTTCATTAGTCCTGGAAGCTGACTCTGCGTCTTTATTCTTCCCATTCTCCCTCCTCACATTTTAAACAAAAGTACATTTCACCCCCCAAAAAACAGAACACCTTGCTGAAAAACTCAGGGAGGGATGGTGGCTGTTTCACTTGCATAGGTCTTAACGGTTAAAGTCAAAAAGTTCAAGAGAAGCAGAGAAGGGGGTGCTGGATACTGACCCCCCCATGCCGCTTCCATTGGAAAAGGGTTGTGGTTTAAGGAGCCTGGTCACCCCGCCCCTTCCCATTGTGCCTTGCCCCTTTCCCTGCAAGGGTTCAGGTGAGTACAAATGACTTGGGGCATGGCAAACTTTGGGGGGGGGCTGGGGGGAGGATGCAATGCCAGTGGGATGATGGAGGGGGAGGGAGCAGGCAGGGAAGCTGCTGGGCAGGTGGGGGAGGGAGAGAGACCCTCCCCCCCTTAAAAAATGGAGGTGGGTGTGCAGCTGCGGTGTCGCCCCATCCATTTCGAGTATTCCAAATACCAATATGGATACTATAAATACATGCAGAAATACAAACGTTTCCTAAATTTCAGCTGAGTTTCCTGTATTCCAGAGAGTTGGACAACCTATTTCTTAATAGGTTTAATTGGGTTTGGTGCTTTTTCTCTGCATGTCATTCCTTGAACAGCTTCCTGTGCAAAGATAAGGCTTGCTTTCATTGCTCTGTTCATATTTGTACATTTGACTAGTGTTGTGTGGAGGGAAATGCAGCCCCCGGCTGAAAAATGTCCCCCTCTGCCCTCCTGTGTTTGAAATTCTAGAATAAGAAACTGCCTCTTTCCCCTCAGCTGCTATATCTGTTTGTGACATCACAGGAGGGAGACCGCACATAGACAGGGCTGGGGAAACTAGGCCTCAAGGGGGGGCATGTATTAAAATAGAAATGGTGACTGAGGAGCCCCCCCCCCCCGGTGACACATGTGGCATGTGGACTCTATGGCACCCTCCTAAGCACCCACCAAGGCCCCCTGACCCTCCCATTTTTAAAAGGTTTTCCCAAAATCTCAATAACATTTTACCATTCCACTTCCCATGTTAATCATAATACAATACTATTAAATAGTGGCTAGACGACACAGTGATTCTTCAAGAAGCTCTTTATTTGGAAGCCAGAACAGAACTGAACTGCATTGCCGAGCTGGCCTGCTTTTATAGAGGCTGGCTCAAACAATGTATCAAACATAATTCAAAGTTCCCTCCTAAAGTTCCCTCCTAAAACAACTGTCAAGGACCTGAGAGAAAACTATATACACTAATACATAACAAATACAATACAATACAATACAATACAATACAATACAATACAATACAAATACCTTTATTGGCATTTCAAGTTAAGACATTTCAAAATGGCATGAGATACAAAGTCTTTCTTCTTCCTGTTTCCTGTTTCCGAGAGATTTGAATGGGGAAATCCTTTTGAATCCTCAATAATAAGAGGCCGTGGGGTGAGGGAGGCCAGGGCCACATCCACACCATTTAAAGCGCTATGAAGAAGTTTTAAACACTCATGGCTTCTTCCCCCAAAGAATCTGGGAGCTATAGTTTGAAAAGGGTGCCGAGAGTTGTTAGGAGACCCCCTGTTCCCCTCCCAGAACTACAATTCCCAGAGTTCCTTGCCAAGAAGGGAACCCTACCCCTACACCTGACGCTAACCCTTAACCCTTAACTAGAGCTACAACTCCCAGAGTTCCCTGCCAAGAAGGGAACCCTACCCCTACCCCTACTCCTGACGCTAACCCTAACCCTAACTCTAACCCTAACGCTAACCCTTAACCCTTAACTAGAGCTACAACTCCCAGAGCTCCCTGGCAAGAAAGGAACCCTACTCCTACCCCTACCCCTAACCCTAAACCTAACCCTGATCCTTAACCACCCTAACAACTCTCCGTCCCCTTAACCACCTACAGTTCCCAGAATCCCTGAGGTGAAGCCATTCCTGTTCAAAGTGTCTTCATTGCACTTCCAATGGACGGTGCGCCTAATGTGGCCTAATGTTTCCTCCCTCATTTTCTTCTCTCTCCCCACTTCCCCATTGCTTGCAATGCAGCAGATGTCCGCCTGCAGTCTCCCTTCAAAGCTCCTTCTCTCAGGTATGGCCAGGGCATTGTCCATTGATCACTGCCAGTATTTCGCATTCATTTCTCCGATGTAAATAGGGATGTCCTGCGGTTCTCTTCATGACTTTGAAGGCTGGACTTGGGGAAAACCTCACCGACATCCCTATAAGGCAAAGGCAAACGGGTGAGTGGGATGGCTGCCATCCAACAGCGTCCCCCTAGACTCCTCCTCTGTTTGGCTGCCTGTTAACAAACAAGGCTTCCAAACCAGTTTGCATCCATCTCAGCCAGCGTAGCCTCGCGGCATCCACTAGCCTGAATGCAAACACTTCCAACAACCATCCAGCAGCTGCAGCCTCGCCAGGTCCATTGCCAGACATCAACCAGCTTCAGAGCTGAATATCAGTCGCCTTCAAGTAGCAATCCCACCAGCAAGTAAACTTTGTACAGTGGTACCTCTACTTACGAAGAATTCTACTTACGAATGTTTCTACTTACAAATGGAGCTCCGTCCGCCATCTTGGATGCAGTTTAGATAGGATTTTTTCTACTTACGAATTTTTAGATAGGGTTACGAATTTTTTCTCCCAATGCATTCCTATGGGATTCGACTTACAATTTTTTTTGACTTATGAATGTGTGTTCGGAACGCATTAAATTCGTAAGTAGAGGTACCACTGTACTTGCCTTCTCCTTGCTCCACAGCATCCCAGCACCGAGCAATTGCCTCCTTCCACTTGCCAGCTTGCTGCCACGGGGCAGGAGACCACCACGGCTGAGTGCTACCGAGCTGCCCATTTCTCTCTGGGGAGGGCAACTGCCGAAGCTTGTGCCTGGGCCCACATTTATACCTGCTTAGCTGCCAGGTGTTTTTGTGACATCACAGTCAACCTACAGACAATGGCAGCAGCTGGGGAGGCATCACCACCATCCCCTCAGCCCTCACAATGGTGAGCGCAACTCAGCAGCCAAAACACAAACACCTCAGGTTGTGCCAATATGTGAAAGCCACACCAGAAACCCAAGGGGGCAGGAGAGGGACATTTTTTCAGCCCAGTGGTTGCATTTCCCTCCACACAATACCAGTCAAATGAACAAATGAACAGAGCAATGAAAGCAAGACTTATCTTTGCACAGGAAGCTGTTCAAGGAATGACATGCAGAGAAAAAGTTAGCATCTCAGGAAAAAAAGCACTTTTTCAGCAATCAATCAATCAATCATTTATTTATTTATTGAATTTGACTAAAAGCCATGGACTACTGCCATGTGATCTATGTGGGGCTACCTTTGAAGGTGACTCGGAAACTACAACTAATCCAGAATGCTGCAGCTGGACGGGTGACTGGGAGTGGTCACTGGGACTATATAGCACCAGTCCTAAAGGCTCCCAGTATGTTGCCAAGCACAATTCATAGTGTTGGTGCTGACCTTTAAAGCCCTAAATGGCCTCGGCCCAGTATACCTGAAGGAGCATCTCCACCCCTATCGTTCAGCCCAGACACTGAGGTCCAGCGCTGAGGGCCTTCTGGAGGTTCCCTCACTATGAGAAGTGAGATTACAGGGAACCAGGCAGAGGGCCTCCTCAGTGGTGACGCCCGCCCTGAGGGAGCCCCCCCCCCAGTCAGGTGTCAGCTTGTGCACCATTTCATGTTTTACTGGAAAACCTTAGGTCACTGTTAACTGATAGGCAGGGCCTGGGGGGGGATTCCCCCTTGAATCTGACTTACGACTTCAGCACTGCCACTACAAAGTGACAGTGTTATCATAATTTCACCATGGCAACCAGCTGCTTCATTTCCACTCATTTGAAAGACAGGTCATTGAGTATTTGTTTTATTTATTTATTTATTTATTTATATAATATTTATTAAGTTTTCCATTTTAATAATCCAAAAAGAACCACATTAAAACATTCCAAATTACATACAATAAAAAAGCCAAATATAAATGCCAAATTATATATCTTTGGGTGGCTTCCCAAGCTCTGAATTTCACAGATTGCTAATAATCTAATATCACATTGCATTTCTTAATTAGTCAAAAAACCATTCATGCTGGTACCTCTGCAAAAACAAAGTAGCTCCAGTCCAGAATTTTTTTCCTTCCTTCCACTGAGGAGATAGCAGGAGTGTTCTTTCAAACCCACTTGCGTATTTCAAACCGTTACCTTTCAGGGGAGGTTTACAGGTAAAACTGCAACTACTACTACTACTACCACTAATAATAATAATAATAAAATTTATTATTATTTATACCCCCCCCCAATCTGGCTGAGTTTCCCCAGCCACTCTGGGCAGCTCCCATATATATCAAAAGAGAATAAAAAAGGCTCACCTCCCCCTGGGGCTATACAATTAATCCATAAATGAATTCAACAAGTGGATCAGTCCTTTGTACTCCTCAGCTATCTTTAGTTGCATTTTCTACACACAGAGATATTTTAACTGCGTCATAAAAAAAGGTAAAGGACCCCTGACATTTAAGTCCAGTCACAGATGACACTGGGGTTGCAGCGCTCATCTCGCTTTACAGGCCGAGGGAGCCGGCGTTTGTCCGCAGACAGTTTTTCCTGGTCATATGGCCAGCATAACTAAGCCGCTTCTGGCGCAATGGAACACCGAAACCAGACCAGCACACAGAAACACTGTTTACCTTCCCGGCGGAGCAGTACCTATTTATCTACTTGCACTTTGACGTGCTTTTGAACTGCTAGGTTGGCAGGAGCTGGGACCGAGCAACAGGAGCTCACTCCATCGCAGGGATTCGAAACGCCGATCTCCTGACTTGCAAGCCTAAGAGGCTCAGTGGTTTAGACCACAGTGCCACCCGCATCATAGTCCATCATTAATCCTGGGCAGATATCCAAAACTCTGTCTTGGCCTCCTTCCAGCGGTTAATGAGATGATGCCTCCACACTGAAACGATAGCTCCATCAGGAATTTCTTTCATCTTTTCCTTAATGATCATTGCCAGAATCATAGTCAAAATTTCACACAGTCCATTTTGTAATTAAGATAGCATCCACTTACATATTTCAAGCCGTTGTGTTTTGGTCCCAACAAAAGTCTTTCCTCAGGTCAAATCCTTCTCAGTGGCTGATTAAATTAGCAAGTTATTTTATCTCCA
Source organism: Zootoca vivipara (assembly GCF_965207765.1). Classification (NCBI taxonomy): domain Eukaryota; kingdom Metazoa; phylum Chordata; class Lepidosauria; order Squamata; family Lacertidae; genus Zootoca; species Zootoca vivipara. The sequence continues at coordinate 1,220,553 of NC_142592.1, forward strand.
CTGGTTCAGAGCATGCCTGTTAGTTAAGTCCAAATTTTTATCTTAAAAAACAGGTGTCCTTTGCTCATGGCGCCGGCTTTGGAGAGTTGCCACAACCGTGCAGTCCCGTGCAGTGGTCAGGGATGATGGGAATTGTAGTCCCAAAACAGCTGGCGGACCAAGTTTGGCCATCACTGGTTTAGAGCATACTTGATGTAGTCCAGAATCCTTGACCTTTATGACTACCTACTCTTTACTTGCTAATGCAATGTAAAAGCTGTCCAGTGACTGTTGGTTGTACTCAATTGCTTGCTAATGGTCAGCTGGTGTTCCTTCATGGGCTACTGAAGTCCGGAAGAAGTTTTCCAATCAAAATATCTCATACTGATGAATCGTACTTACCGTACCTGTTGGTTGGCCAGGGCGTTTGGCGTTGGGACAAGGGACCCTTTTCACACATGTGGTGGAACTGTGCACAGGTTTCCAGGTTTTAAGATGATGTCTTTGAAGAAATATCTGTAATAATTGGGACATAGAAATTAGCTTTGCTGAATGTTTTCATGGGAAGTAATCACAATTTGCTACATTAAAAAAAAAACTGGTTGGCTTTTTTTATTAATAGCAGCATGAATCCCAATAGCTAGGTACTGGAAGGACCTTAAAGGAATAAGCCTCCAAAATGGGTACAAGGTGTGGGTGGTCGCTTTGACTTGGAAGCTAACACAGTGTCTATGACCCAAAAAAGCAGAGAGATTTTCAGCAGACTTGTGGATGTTTATAACCCACATAAATTGGCTACTCCCGAGTGACCTGCACTAGCAGTTTTCCGAAACCTATGGCTCCAATGGCCAGAGTTGTGCAAGTACAATGTGAAAACATTATTTCATCTACCGGTATTTATTTAATTTGAGGCTTCTCCCCTCAAGAAGTGTCTGCCCAATGAGGTCAGAGCTTTGATTTCTGTTTCTGTTGATGGGTATGCTTCGTTGTAGTATGTTACCGTATATGTTTCTAACTTAATAGAAAAAATGCAGAAAAGAAAAGTTGCCTCAACCACGTGCCCCTTTTGCTCTACAAATTGGGCCCTCGCTTTATGCACGATTGGGGAAGACCCTTTGCTGGTAGTTTGAGCCTATGTGTGGCAGGAAGTGGAAGAGAGCGAAGGAGGTGGCACTGGTCAGATTGGCAGCTGGGTGGAAGACAGATCCTTCAGGAGGGACTCCAAAGGGATGGGGTTTGTTTTGGGGAAACAGGTATTGCTTTAGAAACTGGGGCTGTCTGTCTGTCAGGGTGCCTGCCCTTCCATGCTCAGTGTGCATATTCTAAATGAATGGGCATTACAAAAAGGAGAGAGGTGCTCTCTCCTAGACCTTCTCACCAGTAGCAGATCTTAGGGTCTCAAATCTCAGTGGTGCCCTGTGAGCCTGTGCTCCCCTCCACCTTTCACCTTCCATTCTACATCATAGTTGCAGCACCCCCGGCAGTGGCCCCGAGACTCTGCACCCAGTGGGACCAAACCGGCCGTGCTCCCCTAAATCAGCCTCTGATCTCAGAAAGTAAAGAACACACCTTAATTCTGAGGTCTGTTCATGAAATCAAGTCTTGCCAGCATGATGTTCCACCAATTGATGTGAATCCCATTCTTTTTGTACCACACAATGTCCCAGGGCTACAGTCTGCACCTGTGCACAAATGGCTCGCACACAGCTGCGTAAATAAATACCTCGTTCTTCTTCTTTTTTGAATAGGGTTCTAATCTATTGTGGTTGTGAGAAAACATAAACACTATAAAGGCCATCTATTCAGAGTGGCCACAATAAAATTTTTTTTTTAAGGGGAGTGTCCCCCTGTGCCTCAAAACAGATAAGGAATTTAATCTTAGAAAACAAAAGGGCATCTAGTTTGGGGGGGTGCAATGGGGACAATTTTCCGATCAGGCAGGTCTTCAGATGCAGCTTTAAAGAGTTCCATTTAATTTGTTGTACTCTGCTCTTTTTTGGGCAGCCGCTGAGATCTTCACCACAGAAATATTCATATTAAAATGGCCCAGAGCGTAACTCCTCTGTGTGTCCATACTTATTAATTGCAATCCGATACCAGGCAATAGGAACAATAACAGCTTCTTAAAAGATAGGTGCTCACACAGAACTAAAAATAAATAAATAGTTGAATCATGCAAAGGTTGATCTTCCAGTTTCAAACTGAAAGCTGCTACCCAGATCCAGATATATTTGGGAAGCAGGAGACGTTCCCACCCACAGTTCCCAGCAACTGGACTTCATAGACATCACCGCCTCACTACTGTATTCCATCTGTAAAATGGGCACATTTCCCTAGTCTATCTTATGAGAGAGGTTAGGAAAAATTACCTGTTTTACAAATGTTTCATCACTTGAAAATATTTTGCATGTGTGGCCTGTGAAGAAGATCATGTGCTTTAGCTATTGGCTCTGCACATTTCTTTAGTTCTTGGTGTGTCTGCATGGTGGCAGACTGATAGCGTAGCCTGTCAATTGTCCAGGGGGCAGAGGCTGCCTCCTTTTGAGTTACAATTCCACCTCTGTCCTTACGGTGTGAATCAGCCTTGAGAGGCTGCACTTGAGAGGCTACACTCTCTTCTCTCAGATGCAGCAATTCACAGCGTTGTAAAGATGATAAGGAATTTGGCATCATATGTCTTACTGAACACCCCCCCCCTTCTTTTTTGAACAAAGTATCTGACACAGTGGCTGCTTCATTTAATTGGTCTCATAATTTCCTGAATTGCATATTCTGCCATGTAGCGGACAAGAATAATTTTGCCCACATTCTCTCCTGTTTTTCATTATCTTCTTACATGTAACGCTACAGGAAGCTGCCGGGGGTGGGGGGTGGGGGGAGAAGAAATCCATGATGACTTCAGACAAACAGAAAACAATCTGTTGCAGCTGAACAATTCTGCTTGTCCTGTTTAAGCATCAAATCTGATTAAGCCATGATTGATCATAATACAGAACAGCTTTGCTATAGCCTCTTTTATTTTTCCTTTCAAGAAAAACTCTTGAAAGCTGCCTTGATGCATCCATCTACCAGCACCAAGTTTTGTTGAAATTCCAAAAAGTTATTAGAGGAGAAATAGATTCCCCATTTAACGTATGATGTTAGAAAGGAAGGAAGGAAGGAAGGAAGGAAGGAAGGAAGGAAGGAAGGAAGGAAGGAAGGAAGGAAGGAAGAGGGTCTACAAAATTAGTGGCCTAGCTGTATGAGTCCTCTAACAACAGACGGTATCTTTATATACGTACATTTTCTAGAGTTTATTATTATTATTATTATTATTATTATTATTATTATTATTATTATCATTATTATTGAAGACGTTTCTAAGCAGGGAATAGTTGCCAGTACAAATATCTGAACAGGACTTGGTTGCTCTGTAGCATTAATCTATAATTAAGTTTAAATGCCACTTTTAACTTTTTACTAGGCTGTTTCAAACCCTAATGTCAGCTAGCCATGACCTTCAGAAAAACATGGTTTGAGAAATACACATGCATTTTCATGCTTAGCTGAAAATGCTAAGAAAGCCTAGGGTGGTAAATAGCCCCCAAATCCACTATTTCGCTAACAAACATGGCATTTGATTGATGCCTGGCTTTACATCCCTTCCAGGGCGCTGGTGGCGGGAGGGAAAGGGTCACGTGATTATTGTTAGCTTCTTGGTAAGCTGGGAGTGCGTTTTTCATCTACACATTTCATTTCCACTGTGTTTCATTATGAAATAGCAAACTGGTAGTGCTATGTTTCAGAGCATAATCGTGCACTTATTGCTAATAATTACTGATGATGCTGTAAATTAACAGAAGTCTTCAATATGCTCAAGTACATAGGGATCATAGAGATCATAGAATTGTAGAGTTGGAAAGGACCCTGGGGGTCATCTAGTCCAACCCCCTGCAATGCAGGAATAGGCAGGTGTCCCATATGGAGATGGAACCTGCTACCTTGGTGTTTATCAGCACCATGCTCTAACCAACTGACAACGTAACAATGCAAGTATTAATTTTAGCAGTAAATATAAATGGGCTCTGCCAAGTGTTGTTTGGCTTTGCTTTGATTTAAAGACCTGATCACATAACTTTGGAGGAGCCATAACCGACTGAGCTCAGTCCGTAGAACATGAGACACTTCATCTCAGGGTCATGAGTTTGAGCTCCACGTTGGGCAGAAGATTCCAGCATTGTAGGGGGTTGAACTAGATGCCCACCCTCATTTTAAACATTTTAAAGCATGTCAAATTGCACATTTTTGGAAGGAAGGAAGGAAGGAAGACATTCTTATTGTGATAGTTTCAGGAACGAGAGTCAAAACAATTGTAGAATGTTTTCCCTTGGCAGTAGACCACTAACAGCTGTCACTCTGGGAATCTGCTCCAATAACCCTTCACTTCATACCCAAACCCATGTAAAATGCACAGTGATAAGAATGTGTTTCTGTGACAGAAAGAGACCCTTATGATGCTATAATTATTTGAGATTCACATGCAGTGGCCCCTCCATTCTCCACCAATTCTCCATAAGCAAAAACAAAAAATCAAACATTGCACCTTTCTCTGCCTGACTGCTTCTGTTGGAAAGCAAATCTGTGCTTACCCACTATTTCAGAACATGGTGCTCTTTATTTCCAGCAATCTTGCATGTCTTTTGGTTTACACAGCACCAAAAATATGATGTGTATGGTGTGTTCGGAGTCAATGTTCTCACTTGTTCTGTTTAATTTTTCTATACATTTGTCTTGCCTCAACAGCTTTTAATCCTTTTTCTCTGCCTTTGGAATGTATTGGCAGTTGCTTGGCTTGGAATAAAACATCCATCTTGTCAAAGGACGGCTGTGGTAGCAGAAAGGGTGCAGACAAGCCATATTTTATTTTATTTTGTCAATCATCAGAGTATTTTATCTGCTTTCCCTCATAAGCGCTAAGGAAATAGGTTTTTGCAAAAGGCAAGAGAAGGTGTTGGGCCTGCTGCAAACTGGGAGCCTAATAAAATGAAGAAGATAAATGAACAGCGAATGATCTTCAATGAATATTGATCTACCGTTAGGATTTGTTTCATCTTCATCTTCCGTCATGGTTAAAAAGCCCTCCCTTGTCTAGACTCTTTAATCCAGATAATTCATCAGTTCCTTTTTCTAAACATATCTTCTCCCTACATGCTTCACGTGGGATTGAGCTGCCACTGTGTGTTGCTACATGACACATTCGGTGCAGCAAAAACGTTTCTGCTAATGAACATTGCAATGCAGAGACTGCACCCAACTAAACAATATTCAACTGATTAATTGTATGAGTTTTCATTGAGGAATTGATTATTAAATTTGCATAGATTTCCATACGTATCAAACATATTTTAGTGATGTAAAACAGCATATCCTGCTTATATTTAGCCTAAAATGTTGCTGCATGGAATTATTAAAATAACATTTTCAGAGAATCAGTTATCTCTTATTTAAGGGAACCTGTCCTTTTCAGTCTTGATTTTTTTTATTAAAAAGAGGAATGCATATATATCCTTAAAAGGACTCTGCAAATCCTCCCAGCATTGCTGTTGATGGTCTAATATAATAACATAAGAAGATACAAGTCTTTGGTCAAGCAGTTTAACATGCTGCTTCCAACTACAGATGGGGAAAAATTATCTGGTTTGCATTTTTCAGTAAACTAGTCTAATTTGCACTTCCCAATCTAAGCCTTCAGATTGCATACTTTTCCAGATTTTTCAATGCCATTCTCAGCTTTTAAAAATGGAATGAGTTTTTAGAAAAACCAACACCCTTGCCTCTTTTATGATAAAATATTTTTAATAATACATACATTTGGGTAAGATATGTCATGTCTCTTGTTGGACCTACTTTGCCCCCCTTGTGTTTTGGCCTGACTGAAATGTGTCCTGGAACTCTGATAATGCCTCATGGGGTAGATCTACACTCATGATTTCTAACATAAACAAAGGGTTGAGGAATGATTTTCATAATGCAACGAAGGCAGTACATTTTCTTGTAAATTAATAATCTATATATATACACAAATGTAAAAATCATGAAAGTGCGTGTTCCACTTTTCTCCGTAACCGCTTGACCGATCGTCCTGAAATTTTGACATAACGATCCAGGCCACTCCCCGAGCGTTGTTAGAAAAAAAATCCCTCAAATTTCACACCTGGGCAGGTAGAAACCTGCTTTTCCACAAAGTAAAACAACGCCCTCAAGTGGAATTCCTCCCACAGTACACCCCCTCCCTTCCTGTGAAATCTACACCACACCCACAAACCAAATAATGACATCATCAACCAAGCAACTGAAACCACCAAGGCGGCCATTATCAGACCCCTAGGCCCCTGCCAGGCTGCTAGGCCCCCACTAGGCCCGGGGGGGAAGAGAGGGTGAGCACCCGGATCGCAGGTCGCAGCACGGCCTTTGTTTTATGTAGGCCTCTGCCAGGCTGCCAGGCCCCCACTAGGCCCGGGGGGGGGGAGGACAAGTACATGGATCGCAGGTCGCAGCACTGCCTTTGTTTTATGTAGGCCTCTGCCAGGCCCCCACTAGGCCCGGGGGGGATAACCCACAGCAACGCACTTGGGGGCACGGGAAGGGGTTTTTACTTTAAAATTTAGCACCACTACCCCCCCAAAATCCCCCACCAAATAACCACAAGACAAAAATAAATACCATCCTTCAAAACATCATGAGATACGCTGGTCACGGAGAGGGGGGGGAAACAAACAGAATAGATCATGGATTGGGACACGTGGGGGCAGTCACAGGGATTAGCCACAACAATGCACCACATCCACAAACCCCGCCTCCGCCACGAGATCCTGTAAAACAGGGGGACTCTGAGGCTCAGGGGGATCTGAAGGGGGCCTATTACCCTCCATTTGACAGACTAACACATAGCAACGCGTGCAGGGCCAGCTACTGTATTACTAAAATGTGACACTAGAGGGTGCTGCAGAGCAACCAAGACCCGACAATAGGGAAACTGTGTTGTTAAAGGTAAGGAACATATTTAATTTAACAGTATGCCCTGTGATGTTTTAGAACAATATAGCTAATATCATTCTAATGATGTTTGAAAGGTCAGGATCCAGCCTTGGTTGTCTGCATGGAGGATAGAAAGGTGTGTCAGATTATCAAAGCTTTATTGGCATAGGTACATTTGTATTGACCAAACTGTGGGAGGCAGTGGAAGACAGGAGTGCCTGGCGTGCTCTGGTCCATGGGGTCACGAAGAGTCGGACACAACTAAACAACAACAACATTTACATAGGGACATGGGTGGTGCTGTGGGTTAAACCACTGAGCCTCTTGGGCTTGTCGATCAGAAGGTCGGCGGTTCAAATCCCCGCAATGGTGTGAGCTCCCGTTGCTCGGTCCCAGCTCCTGCCAACCTAGCAGTTCTAAAGCATGTCAAAGTGCAAGTAGATAAATAGGTACTGCTACAGCGGGAAGGTAAACGGGGTTTCCATGTGCTGCTCTGGTTTGCCAGAAGCTGCTTAGTCATGCTGGCCACATGACCTGGAAGCTGTACGCCGGCTCCCTCGGCCAATAAAGCGAGCACCGCAACCCCAGAGTCGGTCACAACTGGACCTAATGGTCAGGGGTCCCTTTACCTTTTTTTACATTTACATTAATTTTTCTGCCCACTTTTGCCTCTGGCCAAACCCACTATTTTTGTTCCAGAAAGGGATGCAACTTTCAGGCTGAAAAGGGTTTCCGCACGCCTGCTTTCTTCAGTCTAGTGCCATGACTTTTATTTTGAGGCGGGTGGGTGGGTGTCTGATTTGTTTGTTTGTTGCCAGAGTGGTTGAAAGTTTCCGCATCCAGAAGAGGGTGGGCCTGCTCTTTGCCCCAGTGTGCATTGGCGCACCTGTGTCAGTTCCAGCTTGGCTTTGTTTCCTTTCTGCCAAGCTGGCTGAGGCAAGGAGCCATTGGAGAGCTACAGGTATGGCTCGCACCACAAGTAAATTGTTCTATATTTCCAGGCTGAGAATGACTGGTTGACTTTTTAAAACTGAGATCCATATGTTCATTTCCTCAATATTTCAGGCCTTCAGGCCTTCTCCTTCAGTTACAGTCCTGGTATGAACATTGGGACCTCCCTCATACCAAGCTAGAGTCATCCATCTCACTAATTGTCTGCTCTGCTCTGCTCTGGACTGTCAGGGGCTCTTTCCGCCATCTGCTGCCTGATCTTTTAAACCAAAGATACCATGCTTGCCTTCAGAGTGTGTGCTGCACCACTCAACTTGGAAGCAAGTTTCATTTATTTTAAAGGAACAGTGATTGATTTATGAAACGATTTAAAGCGCAGCTTTTTTTAGGCACAGACCACCCAAGGTGCCATACCTCATCCATCCATCCTACTATAAGGTTACCAGACGTCCCCGTTTCCCAGGGACAGTCCCCGGATTTACAAACCAGTCCCCATACACAATCCACTGAAGTTGAAAAGTGTCACCGGATTCATTGAAAAAAATCTGGAGACCTTATCCTGCTAAGCACCCATGCAAGCTGCTTCTATGTTTGCTTACTCAAAAGTCCAACGGAAATCACTGGGACTTATTCCCAAGTAAGTGTTCATAGGAATTCAGTCTTATGATTGCAGTCTAAACATTGAAATTCTTCTGGATGAATTGTTCATTTATTTAAGAATGGCTTTTATGGCATTATAATTCCTAGCAATAGGCTCCATTTAATTAAATGTCAGATTCTATGGAACTGATGAATTACTATATTGTTATGTGTTATGTGTTTGCCAGACTCCTATAATCCCTGGATCCAGCAAGTGTTATAAACTAATCAAGCCTTCAAATTTCGGGAAATAGCCAGACTAGCTGCCTGGTTGGTGGGCCATTAAGAGAACAAAGGATCGTGGCATTGCTGAGAGAAGAAGAACGTGCACACACCCTGCCCCCTTAAACAGATAAAGCCAGAGTTTAGAATAGAGAGGTTAGGGGAGGAATTGCATAAGCCAGAAGCTGAAGGCAAAAAGCTGAAGATTGAAAAGCCAGAGAACCAGAGCATGATGGCTGATTTCTGCTGGAATCTCAGGCTGTGGCTATGGAAGAAACAATACTATTTGAGGGTGTTAATGCTGTGAACCCCTCTATTGTAGGCTCAGGTTGCATATATGTGTAAATAAACCATCTATCATAAAGACACCACAGTCTTCGCTCACCTCATTCCCAAAAGGAAACACGAACCTCTTCTCCTTAACCACACACCTGGAACCCTTGAAATCTTTCACTGCTTGGAGATTGGGGTTTTACTGTGATTTACTATATAGCTGCTTATTTCTTTGACATCTGATGGAAGGGCGTTCCACAGGGTGGGTGCCACTACCAAGAAGGCCCTCTGCCTGGTTCCCTGTAAGCTCACTTCTCGCAGGGAGGGAACTGCCTGAAGGCCCTCGGAGCTGGACCTCAGTGTCCGAGCAGAACGATGGGGGTGGAGACGCTCCTTCAGGTATACTGGACCAAGGCCATTTAGGGCTTTCAAGGTCAGCACCAACACTTTGAATTGTGCTCGGAAATGTATATTAGATAGTTAATTCAGAGTTTATTGCCTGGTCTAGAGGTCATCGCAAAATAAAAATTATAAAAACCAAATATACAGAACAATACATCAGGCAGAATACAGTCAGGTATAAATCTGTATACTCGGCAAATAAAAATGAATAATTAATGCAAATGAAGCTGGGGTATTGTGGTGATTTAGAGTATGAGCTGTGAGCCAAGAAGTCTCTCTTTTTTAAGCCTTTAACATTCAAACAATAACAATAACTAACACAACAAATCACTATTCATTACATTCCACCCATCCTTAATACAGTAATACATAGCATTACAAAACGTCACAATGACTGGAAGGACATTCCACAAAAAAATTTAAACCTTATCTGTTTTACATTATAAAGAAGAAAGAAAAAGAAAGAGAGAAAAGAAAAAAGAGAGAAAATAAAAAATAAAAATGGAGGGAAATAAATAAATTTGGCTTCCGATTAGACTCATTGTATTGTTGTTCCTACTATTGTTTTAAACACAGTTTCAAATTACCTTTTTTTTTGTTCTTATCAAAAAAAAGGAGTTGTTATCTATACTTTTTATTTTACAAGAATCAAGTTCTGCCAGGAGATTGTTGGTGTTACAATAATTTTTCAAATACTCTTTTTAAAAATTCAATTATTTCCGTACTTTCTGTATTGGATATCCTCTAACTCTCCCTGTCATCATAGCCAACTCCAAATACTCTATCATTTGGACCTGCCACTCATTTATTGTAGGTGTTTTCTCACTTTTCCAGTTTCTTGCGATTAAGATCCTGGCTGCTACTGTTGAGTACATAAACATTTAACAACGAGCCTTCCTGAACCTCATCTAGATCCCCACTGTCCTGGGTTCTCAACTTTCTTCTTCACACCTACCCATTCCCTCTCCCTCTCCTCCACTGACAAAACCGCTGCTCCCTCCTTTTAAACTGGGAACAGTCCCGCCCCCACCAGAATGTTATGTCAGTCAGGCTGGAGGTGGATTAACTCTTTTCCAGCCAGATAGGAATAAATATTTCAAAACCATGTCAATCCGTTACAAGGATAATGGTATTAACAATAGCTTACAGAACTGTTTCATGAATTTTTGAAGCCTAGTTTGGATATAATGCTAAATCATGGTTTAGAATTAGAATAAATTACCATGGGCTTGCACCCTCACTACTGCTTCTTCATTATGTGTCAGGGAAGGAAATGGGAAATTTTCACTTTTGGTTTTGAATTCATCATAGATTGCATTTAGGAGACTTGGTTTTTCTCTAAGCATAGCTAGTAGTGAGCAAAGTAAGTTCTGAAACCATGGCTTTATTATGGCTTGTTGGAGCTAAGTAGAGTTATAAGAGTCAGTTTTCTGAATTCCACGTTTAACAGGAAAATGCCGCTTATTTGAGATCAAAATTCTCCCTCCCCTGCACACAAAGGATGAGGAAAGGGGTGGATGTGCGAACCTAATGCTTCCTGCAGCTCATTCAGTGCAGACTCCGAAGGGGGGCAGTATATGCTTAGTACTTTGAACACACAAAAGCACTAGATAAAAGCAAAGCATTATTACATAGATATATTTATTTAAAATATTTTTAACCACCTGTTAGTCCATACTGTCTTCACAGGTGGTTTGCAGTCAGAGGCAGCAACTTGAATGAAGTTGAATTGAGTGTTGGGCTATTGTTGAACTGAGCAGCAGAAAAGGAAATGAAGTTTTCACATTTTGTCATCAAAAGTGCATTCTTATATGGTGATCTAGAAGAAGAAACTTACATGGTTCAACCACAGGGTTTTGTGAAAGACCCGGGTTTGGTGTGTAAAGTTAACTAAGAAGGTCCATTTATGGTTTTAAGCAAACAGCTAGATTCTGGAATCAAAAATTGTTGAGTGGTCTTAAATTTGAGCAAAGTAAAGCTAATCATTTTTTTTTTTTGCATATTTGTAATTATTGAATTAGTCATTTGGTTGTATGTTGTATGTTGATGATCTGCTGATATATGGTTCAGATAAACAGAAATAAAATTTTGAAAAAGGTTTAAAAGCACATTTTGAGATCAAGGATCTAGGGTTCGTGAAAAAACACCTGAGCACACAGATAAAAAGAGAGAAATCAGGCTCTTTCTGATCAGCCAAAGCAATAAAATTCAGGATCTGCTGGAGTACAATGGCGTTGAAACTTTTAAGCCAGTTGCTATCATAGCTGCCAAGTTTTCCCTTTTCTCACGAGGAAGCCTATTCAGCATAAGGGAATTTCCCTTAAAAAAGGGGATAACTTGGCAGCTATGCTTGCTATTCCAATGACTGTAGAGTATCAGAAACAATATGATGAAAAGGAGCTTGAGGATACTGACAAATTCAGAAGCATAGTTGGAAGTTTGCTTCATCTTGCAAACATATCCATGTTCAGATGAGCTGAACTGGGAACAAAGATTCTGGAATACTGTCTGGGTGTCTCTGCGATTGGCAAACTCCAATAACATTGTCATCTCCCCCAACACTGCAGTGTCAATGTCTGTATCCATGAAACGGCTGGGAGGGATGACATAACTATAGGAAGTAATCACATTGTCTGCCTCCCTTACCCCCATCCCCAATTCCTGGATACAGGTGTTAGAAATATGATACAATTATCAACTATATGGAGCGCTGCTGCTTTTTAAAAACAAAATTCCTATAACTACCATTTCAAATGTTCTCAGACAAGGAAACAGTTACTCAGGAGCTGTACTGAAACAAGGTTTGGCAATCAAAATGTCCTGTAATTTGGATAGCTGTTTTAGGGTGTTAGGCTCAATGGGCTTTGGTTCAGTGCATACACTCGGTCTTTTCCTAAGTACATTCCAGACTAGTGTGCATGCAATTATGCGTAGGACTGTGGTCTTTTGGGGTCAGAAAAATGTTTTCAGGGAAAGCCTGTCCTGATTACACTCTGTGGGGATTTACTGTAGGCAATCCTGTGGTGATTACCTTGTAAAACTGGAACAATATTCTATTAAACACTTGCAAATGAAAATGAAAATACAATCACAGCCAACATGAATTTGTTCAACTTATAGAAGGACTGAGAATAGTGATAGTTTTAGAGCTGAGACCTTTATATATATATATATATATATATATATATATATATATATATATATATATATATATAGGTCTCAGCTCTAAAACTATCACTATTCTCAGTCCTTCTATTATATATATATATATATATATATATATATATATATATATATATATATGCAGTGGGTGAGGACTATATTGGGATCGCTCTCTCTCTCTCTCGGCAAAATGTATATACCATCTTCCACACAAAAATGATTTCCTGTACAGTTCATTTCAAACACTCAAAATGACAGGCTAAGAAGAAGAAGAAGAATCACATAATAGCATAGTTTGCTCTTTTCAGCCTTCTAAGGCAACTGTGCAGAATAGGAGAGCACCTTAGAAAGAATAAAATTTATATGTGTTGCACTAGGCCCCACTTTCCAATGTCAATGGGACAACATCCCAGCATTTCCCCCCATTAAATATTCTGCCTGTCAGTGAGCATGAGTTATAGACATCCCAGCTCTGTTTAATGTGCCTATCGAATAGTACAGCATGCTGCCAAAACCACACTTTTCTAACTCTAATGAATGGAGGAGTTATTGCGTTGACTTCTCCTGCTGGCTCTTAGAGATTATTTTAAGTGTACTCTGTGTGAAAATTGAGCTGAAGCCCTGGAGGCGTATTTCATCGAAGACCCAACCATTCCTACACAGGAGATTGCCCTGGGAACTAGTTGAGGCGGCGGGTAAAAAAAGAAAGCCTTTGCTGCCTCTAAACACTGTTTCCTGAGAGCTAACTGGGAACATCTTGAGAACAATTCAGCTGACTTGGAGTTACATCTAGTTTGAAATACAGTGTGCAACGACACTTACCGGTAGTATTTTATAAGTTTTATCCCCTCTGTTGTTTACAGGTCATCTCGGCTGGATCTCATTACACGAATTAGGTGCCTTTTATAACTGATTCTGCTTTGCATTTTTGAGTGAGCTGTCTGTGGTTTCTGGGTTGCTGCTTTGGGCTCTCTCTTTAAGAATCTCAAAAGCGCAATTCATCATAAGTCAGGACTGAATGAAACATAAGAATCTTAGAACTGTCACGGTAGGTCAGTCCAATTGCTCACTTAGCCCGTCTCTGAAAACAGCCCATAAGGGACATTTCAGATCATAGCTTGGAATGATGCATTCACTAATTATTTACTCCCATGTTTTGACAATCAAAACATATACTGGTATGAACACATTTCATATGAGGCTGAATATTCCGTTCAACTTGGCTAATAATTGTGGATGTACCCATCGTCCAGAATTAAGGGTAGCCCAGCTTTTCTTATCATTGCATGCCCAGACACTTTTGCAAGTCCCAGGTTTAGTGGATTTCTTAGCCCCACTTGTCAGAGAGAAAATACTGCCCACCGTCCCCTTATGGTGCCAAGCAGCCAGGATTGACTCATATGCTCTCACCTCTACTTCTGCAATGCCATCACTTCTTATTTGATCTCACCATCTTTCCATCTTCTTCAAGTCAAGTTTGTGGTGCTGTAGGAATGCCCAGAAGCTGCAGTTTCTCCTGGTTTATTTTCTGCCTTGTCAGGACTTGCTTTCCTCTAGACTCCAGGACAAAAAAGAAGCCCAGGGCTCCCCCAATAAATGTTTGAGACTAACTCCCCTAAATCTAAAAGATGGCTTAAACTGCTCCGCCCACAGCTAGTCACCTGACTCACCTGACTCCACAGTAGCCCTGCCCCCTCAGACCATGTGATCAGGGAGAGCACACTTCCAAGGTCACCTGCAAGGTCACTGGCCAGAAACAAACACACACACAAGCCCGGACAGTCACACAAATCCAAGAGGCAGAAGCCCTAGAAAACAAGCACAAGCACACAAACAAATAAGGAAACAGATAAGCACACAAACTTTATCACACACACCCCCAAAAGACAAATTTGCAAAACCTACAGAGTGTCCCCCAAGCTCAGCTCACCTTGTGCTCCCTCCTCAGTCGCTGGATTCCAGGCACTGACTAGCTCCGCCTACAGCTAGTCACCTGACTCACCTGACTCCACAGAAGCCCTGCCCCCTCAGACCATGTGCTCAGGGAGAGTGCTCAGGGAGAAACAAACACACACACACACACGCCTGGACAGTCACACAAATCCAAGAGGCAGAAGCCCTTGTGCTCTCTCCTCAGTCGCTGGACTCCAGGCAACTATGCTGCTTTTCAAATCAAATCCTTGATCCCATTGCTCAGCAGAAGAACACAGGACCCTTGGGTTCAACTTGACATGGTCCCTTTGACGCCTTCAATTAGAGGCCCCCCATTATTACCTTTGCCCTTGAAGGAGGTAAGGAAAATAGACAATCCATTTACTAAATCAGTACCGGTACTGATGATGTGGAGAACATGGAGCAAAACAGTAGCCCTTCACCAGTGGTCCCATTCCTGGATCATCCAGCTTATAGATACACAAATAAATATCAACTGTTCAAGGATTGGGAGGACGTAGGCATTTACACAATCCGTGACCTGCTTCTTGGAGGGAAAGTAATTTCCCAAGAGGAACTGCAAGGTAAATTAAAAGGCACTCATTACTACCTGGTTTCAAGTAGCTCAGGCTCATTCTTTTGCACTTTGTTTGGAGTACAGGGCAGAGGGCCTATAGATACTTCCCTTGTTTGAATCCTTTTGCAGCAGGCCAGCATATGCCCTGAAAGGTGCCGCTTCCCAAATATACAGCAATCTATTAGATCAGGAAGTGCGGGAAGGGGTGCTAGAAGCCTTCAAATTGTATAGGAATCAGATTTAGCTCCACCCAATTGAAAGGCAATGGGTATCTGGACCACTCCCCATTCAAAACCATCTCTGCTCGCTAACAAGAGGCCTCACTCAAGGTGGCACTGGATGCCAGTCAGGCTGGCAAAAAGTAATCCCTCCCTTTCCCCTTTATATTGGAAGGGCTATGGAAAGCTTGGTTCGTTTATTCATGTTTTGTGGGAATGCCCCTATGTTAAAAACTTTTGGGAGAGTAATTTCCATTATATCAATGATTACAGGCCAACCCCTTTCTCCAAATCCTGCCTTAGCCCTTCTATCTTTGGACATAGACTTAGGCTCCACCCTGTGCCACAATGAACTAGTAGGCTTCTTACTGGCGGTAGCACGATTAGCGATAGCTCAGCAATGGAAAAACCAGGCTGAAATACCCCTGAACATAGGGGGAAATGATATCTGGGATACAGCAATGTCTGACAGTCTGACTAGACCAGGCTTCCTCAACCTTGGCCCTCCAGATGTTTTTGGCCTACAACTCCCATGATCCCTAGCTAGCAGGACCAGTGGTCAGGGATGATGGGAATTGTAGTCTCAAAACATCTGGAGTGCCGAGGTTGAGGAAGCCTGCACTAGACACAGGAGGGCAACTGAAGGCATTACGTATAGAGAAATGTGGACCCCTTTCTTTAACTATGTTAATGACCAAAATCAAGACCTTCTTACGCAGTACCAATTTCTCAATATTCTCAGTGGAGAGGTTACATTTGAATGTTTGAATTGAATGTTTGAATACTGGATGCTTAAGTGTAGGTCTAGAGACAATGGATAAAACATGCACCATTAGAGGTACTGCTAGATAAGTGTTTAATGGTTATTGTATTTGTTTAAAAAGCAATAAAAATTGTGTTGGTTTTTTTTTTTTTTTTTACAAAAAGGTTCATTGCAGATTGATTCTGCATTACCCTGCAATGGGTCCATTTGAGAGCAGAAGTAGGCTGTGCAAGCAATGGGGGCAATGACATTGGGGGTGAGCATATGACAAGGTCACAGTCGCAGCTTCTTTCTTCATTCAGCACAGAGAGAAAAGGGCATGGATGACCTAATCAAGGAGAGGATTTTCAAATGCCTATCAAGTAACTGCAGCCACCCCTTTTGGACAGCAGGCTCTAGAATGAATCTAGATTACAGACATGACACAAAGAAGAGAAAATATTTTACACATGAAGCAAAGCTTCAGCATTTAAGATTTATGATTGGTGCTTTTAGAATCTTCCTGAATCCATCATTATATTTCTCTCTGTACTATTTGTATTAGTCTGTTGTCCCGCTGGCAATGGATTGTGCATGCTCCATGCTGGGGCAGGCAAGGCAAGGCAAGCGAGTGAGTGGGTTGGTGGGTGAGGGAACAAGTAAGGAGGTGGCATGGGGTGAAGGGAGTGAGCAAGAGAGGCAGCAGCTGAGTAAGCTGAGCTTGTGGTGATGGGTGGAAGCAGGCGAGGGCTCTGGACTTGTGATGGTGGCCGGGGATTAGTGAGTGGGGCAGTGCAGGAGCATGGATGAGCAAGTGGGGCAGAGTGGGTGAATGAGCTGCACTTGCAGCTGTGGATGGGCAGCCTGGAATAGAAATCATCTGCACATGACCCAATGTTTTATCTCCCTCCAAAGTGACCAGAAAACTGACCCCAAAGGTGGGGCGAAGGCAGACAAGAGCCAGATGCTAAAAGGGGACCACTGTGTTACCAGGGACGGGTTTTATTCGCATCACCAATATTGTCCTTTTGGTTTTGCCAATACAGTAATTACAGTATTTTAGTATGTGCTCAAAAGGTTGAACAGCAGATTCAATCGTAACACACTGATTTCTAGACAATTGCTGAATCTCAAGTATGTATTCAAGTCATATTCTATGATCTGGAAGCCTTATCCCATTGCCCCAAATATGTGGGGACATGGTTTGAAGTGCTCACTCCTTGGTTACTGCTGTATGAATTTTATGACTGAGGTCTGGCTCTAGAATTGCAGTCGATGTCCTTCTGTCTCAGGCCATGCTTTGGAAGTTTTAACTTTGCCATATAAAATCATTTACAAGACCAGCTACCATCTCTGCAAATACAATCCATCACCACAATCTATCAACTCACCACCACCATGTCAAGTTTATTATCCGCAAATCTCACTTGACTTTGCATTTTTTTAAGACAGCCTCAGATTCTCATACCTGACTGCTGAGTTGGATATGAGAATTTGATGCATCACCTTGAAAAAGAGTCAGTGACGGTACAGGTGGTATCAACCCCTCACATATCAACGAGGCTGTTTTTTTTATTCTGGTTGACAGAAATCTGAGTTGCTTTTCACACTCGGCAAACTTGCTTGTATGTTTGCTTCAGCACCTCTTCAATCCTCAAGTCTTCATAGCCACAAAGAGTTCCAGATTTGGCCTGGGTGCCAAGAATGGTTGGCCAATGGTTGGGGCAGGGAGTGATGGGAATTGTAGTCCAGCAATAGGTGGCCATGGGTTCCCCACCCTTGATATTTTTTCAGTTTCTAGGGTTGCTTGTCGGAGAGAACACGAATTCACTGACAGAAGAGCATTTGGAAGGTTTTCCTACGAGCACCTTTTAGTTACTTAGGTAAAAAGTCGTGTGAGGACTGAAGTGTTTGTGCGGGAGGGAAGGAGCCGAGGTCGGCTTGCTCGGGGTCGCGCCGGGGACTCGGAAGAGCCGGCGCCCGAGCCACGGATTCCTCCTCGTGGATCCTTTCCGGCTCGTTTTCTTCCAGGTCTTGCCCAAGTCGCGTGTCTGTCGCTGCCCTTCTTCCTTCGCGTGAAGAAGGCTTTCGCCTGACTCGGAGCAGCTCCTTCAGTCTCAACGGCTCCTGCGCCGGAAAGCCGAGGGAAAGAGCAACAAACCAAGGTGGCCTTTCTTTGTTTTTCTGCTCCCATTCAAGAACCCGGCATTTTTTAATCAGTGCTATTTTTGCTGAAAGGCATGTATGGCGGTGCCTGAGCGGTTGAGAAGGCGCGCGCCTCTCTCTCTCTCTGCGCCTCTTTGGTCGCTTGGCCTCGCATGTTCTCCTCCGCCCCGGCCCCGCTTGTAAGCGCCGGCGTTGGCGGGCGCAGGCCTCCGGGAGCGCCGGCGAAGCTCCCCGGCTGCTGCTCGCGGCCTCCTTGATACCCGTCCGCCGCGCTTGCCGCCCTCGCGGGGCCCTCGGAGGAGCAGGTGCGGGGGGTCTGCAGGCGAGGAAGGTGTGGGTGGGCGTGCGAGAGAGAGAAAGAAAGAAAGGCCGGGACTGGCGCGTCCGCCGGCGATTTCTTCGGCCCGCCTCTGGACGCAGCGGGACGCGCGCAGAATCTCAGCCGCTCGGCGAGCGCGGGGCCTCTCGCCGCCTTCGCCCTCCTTCCCGCCCTGCTGTGTGTTTGTGTCTCGCCCCCTGGCCGGGAGCTCAGCTGCGCAGGATGGAGGCGGCGGCTGCGGTGCGCTCTGGAGCCAAGCCAGGCTCTCTCTCTCCGAGAGACCGTTAGCAGCAGCAGCAGCAGCAGCAGCAGCAGCAGCAGGGCGAGGGGATGTGGTCGCCTGGGGGGAGCGCTCCTGGCAGACGCGGGCAGAGCAGCGAGCGAAAGAAAGGGCTGCGCCTCAATGCGAGCAAGTCCTCACAAATGGATGCTGCCGCCGCCGCTGTCTGTTAGGCCAAAGGCCCGAGGAAACTGGATTTAATGGGATGCTTTATTTCTGGGGACAGTGGGATTGAAATCTGAATTACTCTGCCGCCGCCGCCGCTCCTGTTTGAGGTGGAGGGAAAGGTAACGTGAGTCTTTGTTTCCATCAAGGGGGAGGGAAGCCATTGAGAACATGCAGCGTTTTCCTTTTCCTAAAAAGGGGGGGCTGAAAGGAAGCACAAACTGGAGCTGCTTTATGATGCCATTTTTCTAAGATCTCGTTATGACATGGAATCGCTAGGTCTTCCCATTTAAAAATACGTTTTTAATGCCTAGGTTTTGGAAAACCATTACGTTGCAGCAGGAGCTGAGAGAGGGAAAGCAATGTGAATTGGCTTGAGGTGTGCTGGGGTTGTGAGGAGAAAAGTGGGGGGGGGCTGCAGGCGAGGAAGGTGCGGGTGGGCGTGCGAGAGAGAGAAAGAGGTGTGCTGGGGAGAAAGGTACAAGGAATTATCTAAATTCAAACAAGTCTGGGAGCCTTTTACTAGGATCTGCTAATATGGAGCTGTTCCTTTGCACTCTAAATGGATGCAGCCTGTTAATGCACAGCTTGAGGATTGTAAAAGGTGAAACCTCTGGAATATTTTTTGTTTTTCATTCAGACATTCAGATCTCCTATTCTCTTGCAGAAAAGTTGTTTCACATTCAGAAATTCAATCAGTTTCCCATTAAATTTTTTGAGATCTTTGCTTCTCTCTCCCTCTCTCATGCTGCAAATGTATCCATATGAGATCACTTTCCTGTTTGTGTTATTAAGCATGTTTGATGCTGAGTAGGGAAAGCAGAAAAGTAGATTGCAGCATCTATGCAAAATTTCCAAAAGAAACAATTGTTTCTATTAATAGTACTGGCAGTGGTTTAATAAAACACAGGCAGACAAGCAAACAATCCAGCAGCACTCTTTCTGAAACAGTCAGAGGCTACCCTAAAGGAACAAAAATAGATAAAGGATGAACTGTAGAAATGAACAAATAACGGAGACAATTATTTTTGAAAACTAGAGAAAGGGGTGTTTTCTAGCTTGACTGTATGAGGTTGTGTGTGCATATATTTGCAGTCTGTATGTGCACTTTGAAAGTGCCAACACTGATGGTAAGAATCCACTGAACCTGTCTGAGCTCCACCTTTGGCAGCATCGTAAGGGGTGTAACCAAGATTACATTGCACCAGGTTTAATTTGGATTCACACAGGAGTAGCTTCCCACCCACAATATTTCTCATGAAATGTGTCATGTCTGATTTGTATCCCAACCCCTAACCAAGCACCAAAGAGGTTACCAGGGGAGTAAAACGACATGGGTGGTTATTTTTCCTATCCAGTCCTGTCAGGATGGCAGAGGGCCCAACAGTCAGGCTGCTCTATGAATAGCTGACTTCACACTAGTTGAACCCATACTGCTGATCATGGCAATATTGTTTCTGTTCTGGCTGCAGAAGAGCAGTTTGTAGATACAGTACTTATTCTAACCTTTTCTGGCACAAGTTACTCGCTCTAGAAAATAGGTTGCAGATCATGCGTTCTTATATTGAAGGGTGACACCATTCATCTGCCTTAGCTAATGTTATTCAGGCCATGGTTCCAAAATAGTTTAACTCTTTGTGTGATGTGCAGAATTGCATTGTTGCAAACTGGTGTTATCAAGAAGGCTCAGCAGCAATTTGTCAGGATTTAGTTTCTACTATTATGGAAAAGTATCCTTATGGTTCCTGACTCAAACTTTCAGAAACAGGAGCAGGGAGGGCTCAGTTGGTGATGGGGCTTAGCTCAAAGGGGGCTTAGCTCTGCATGCCAAGTGTCCCAAGTTCACTTTGCTGCATCTCAAGTTGAAAGGCTCTCAGTTTGCAAGGCCCATTCAAAAAGAAGAGAGGCATGCTACCTGTAGACCAGTTTTTGCCATTCAGGCATAAAAAGCAGTGCCATCTCCTTAAGGGGTGGCAATGGAGTGGGCATGCATCAGCAGCTGTTGCTAATCAGGACTTCCCTGCATGTGTCCAGCACATGTCCTTGCATGTTTACAAGTATGCGTCTCCATTTCACACTGAGTGTAGCTTACAGCTGCAAAAATGCTTGCCAAATAAAGTGCAAATTGGGACCTCCAGTAGCTTGCTGAAGTCAGTGATGGAAGGGAGTGGCAAGTATCAAACAAGGAACAGTTCTTGCGGCTCCACTGTGTTTTAGATTTGTGGCATCACTATTAATTTGTTCACAAGCTACAGTTGGGAGGACAATGTCCCATGCTTCCAAATCTCCAGGGTTTGGTAATGTGCAATATTGCTGAATGTAAACTCTGGGGGGTAATTTTAAAATAGTTTTAATGGTAAAGAAAACCATGTTTCTCTCTAGAGAAACTTTGCTGTTTCTCTGTAGGGTAATAGACTGCAATGTAAAGTGTTTCTGCAAAACTCTGTAGGGTTGCTGTGTTTGTGATCACAAGTCAGTGTAGTTTTTCAAACATTCATAACATATGAACTCTGCAAATATCCATTGTGCGAGTATCCCACTCCACAATTCCTGAAAGTATTGGACTATTACTCTGTGCAAATTTCCACAAACCACAATAGTGGGAAATTAGCTATTCATCACAAGTTACTTTGACCACACATCACAATTAAGCCTTACCAACTGCATGTGAGTTAACAGCAGCTTGTACAGTCAGCAAAATTAAGCAGTGGAGCTTTTCCTGGACTGCATCACTTTGGGTTTCATGAGGGGTAGGAGTTCCCATTTGAAGGCTAATTTAATGGGGGAGAAACATATCCTTGCACATAGAAAGCTGGCATGCCAACCTAACTTTCTCCCACATGCTATTTTCTCTATGTGCAGGGGTGGTTTTTAAATGGAGAAGCAATCAGTCATGCAGCCTGCTCACCTGCAGCCACACTTTTACATTTCTGGGCAGCTGGAGTGTTCATAAACATTTTGTGATATTCCCAGAAGCTGATTCAATCATGATGAAAAACTTACTTCAGTTGGCTAAAGTCAAGAGTTACTGCAGCTGTTTGCTAGGGATGGTTCAAAAAGAGCAGCCTGGTTTTTACCTCTGAGGACGTCTCCCCTCTCCCCGCCCTGGACTGTCACCTGAATAAAGAAATCAGAAGAGTTTTAATCGACTGAGAGATTGGTTAAACATGTTCTAACTTGCATGTGATTAAAAACAATAATCCTAAATCAAGAGGGATGCTTTCATTTGTTTTCAGATGGTACATAAGTGAACCATAGGAGGCATCAGATTATAAGAGGCACACCGTCTGGTAGAAGAGAAGAGGGGAATGCCTCTTTCAAAATCTCATTTGCCAATTACAGTTTTTATAAGTACCTGTGTGAAAAATAATTTTTAAAAATCTGCTTGATAAATTGGTGGCATCTTTTTAGTTGGTTAAAAAGTTTTAAATTCATTAATCTAAACTATTAATTGAGTAAACATTGCAGTTCTACTTTTTTCGTTCATTATCTGATTGGGAAACTGAGGAAATGGGCAACTCCCGGCTCCATTTTTTCCTATTCTGTTCTTTCTGTTTCTGCTGGACCATAGCTAGTGACTTAAATAGTATCCAAGGCTATCTTAGATTTCTCAAAGAGATGACAGCACATGGCTGTAAAAGTAGAAGCAGCAGAGCAGCAAAAGAGGTGTGCTTATATCCCTCAGGTTTCAGGTTGCAGGAGAAATTTTGGTTTATTTCTTGTCTTACACTTATATATTACCTTTCTTCCATTATGGAATCTGAGGACATATACTTGTGGTTCTGTAGTGGCTGAAATTAATTCCTCCTTTAGCTAGTAAAAGTGTGAGATGGTTTTGAGTTCCTGCTCAAAAACCTTACCTTGCAGTTCTCAAGTCTGCTACAGGCCCTGGACACCATCTGCTAATCTCATCTTTAACCTGGGAATGGCACTCAGTCTTGGGTCTGCAACCTCTGTTCTGCATTAGAGACAGCATCCCCATTGATCCTGTGGGCTTTGATGTGGTCGTTTCTTTCTAGGTGCTCACAGACTGTTTGCTTAATGATCTGCTCTAGAATCTTTCCTGGTATTGATGTCAGGCTGACTGGGCAGTAATTGTTTGGGTCCTCTCTTTTCCCCTTTTTGAAAATAGGGGCAACATTTGCCCTCCTCCAGTCTGCTGGGACTTTGCCTGTTCTCCAGGAATTCTCAAAGATTATTGCCAGTGGTTCTGAAATCACCTCTGCCAGTTCTTTTAATACTCCTGGATGTAGTTCATCTGGCCCTGGAGACTTGAATACATCTAAACTAGCCAAGTATTCTTGTACTACCTCCTTACTTATTCTGGGCTGTGTTTCCCCTGCTGAATCATCTGCTCCATATTCTTCCGGTCGGGCATTGTTTTCTTTTTTGGAGAAGACTGAGGCAAACCCCTGTGAGGTCCCCCACTGTGTCCCGACCCATTAGGTATTTTGTCCCCTCTCCCGCACCCCCGGTTCATCCCTGTGATTGCCCCCACCCTGTCCCGACCCATGATGTATCGGTCCCCCTCCTCCCCCATCCCCCGGCTCATCCCTGTGACTCCCCGCACCTCCCTTCCCACCCCCCGCTCATCCCTGTGATTCCACCGGTGTTGATGTCGGTGTATCCCAGTCCCCTCCCTGTAGCTCCCCCACCCCTCGGCTCATCCCTGTGATTCCCCACAGCTCCCCCCCCCCCCCGGCTGATCCCTGCAATTCTCCCCGATGTCGGCGTCAGCGTATCCTGGCCTGTATGTCAGGTATTCGGTGTTGGGGGGGGAGGCAATGGTGGGGTGTAGGGTGGTTTTTGGCGCCTTGTTGGTGGTGTCGGTGTGGCATGGTCTGTGTTGGTTGGACGCAGGGGTTAGGTGTAGGATCCCGGCGTCGGGGGTTTGTGGAGGAATGGCCTTTGTGGTGGTTATAGTATGTTGGTTGGTGGTACGTCAGGATCTTGCGTCAGTCTTGGAGACACAGCTTCTGGCTTCCATTTCCCAGCATGCACTTTTGTCTGAGTTTTGAGTTCTGGAACACGGAGTTTTTTTGGTTTTACCTGGGCCTGGTGTGACATCTGCCTACACAAAGTGCATACAAACACTCACATATTGGCATGTGGCGTTGTCTCCAAATTTGAACGCAATCAGTCCAGCGGTTTCGGAGAAAAGTCCAGACACACAAACATGCCCCCTTTACATTTATATAGATAGATAGATAGATAAATGCAATTTCATTCCTTGTTAGTTTCTATCTGATTATTCTATCTGATTATTAACCCTCTTCCTGAGCCAGTGGGCCACTTTGAACCTTGCATATCCTTTCTGTCCACCTCTCTGAGCATGGGATGCAGGTTTTCCAAGTCCTGGTTTTGTCCATAACATTCTAGGTCCCTAATCCAGATACAGTACGCTGTTTATTTCCTTGACAACATGACAGCCAGTTACCTGATTTATTTTGCTCTTTTGATGCTATGGGTGACTTTGTTTGATGACTAGATGCAGGC
The DNA here is from genome assembly GCF_965207765.1 of Zootoca vivipara. Taxonomy (NCBI): domain Eukaryota; kingdom Metazoa; phylum Chordata; class Lepidosauria; order Squamata; family Lacertidae; genus Zootoca; species Zootoca vivipara. The sequence continues at coordinate 1,245,093 of NC_142592.1, forward strand.
TAGCTAAATGTGGCTTACATTCAATGACAACCTAGGCAGGAGCGGAGGAAGGGGGGTGCTGTGGGTGCAAGCTGCACTCTGTGTCACCACTGAGGGGGGTGACAAAATGCCAGGCGGCACTCACCGCGGGGCCTACAGTGCACCCGAGCCACGCATCTCTCCTGGGAGGTTCCACGCTGCCCAAACAGTCCACCTGCTGCCCTCCCAGCTGTTGGGTGGTTGAGTGGGAGGCAGGGCCGGCTCTAGGGGTAGGCTGGGTGGCTCAGGGCGCCTGGTCGGCAGGGGGGCGCTGCACGGCGAAACCACGCTGCGCCCGCCCACCAGCCGCGGGAAGAAACAGGGCGGGGTGGGGGTGCCGGAGCGATCTGCGCACCCGGGCGCCCGACCCGCTTAAGGCGGGCCTGGTGGGAGGAGGCAGGCAGACTCCGGAGGCCCCACGGTGCAGCCCACCCTCGCCCCGCCCCATAGGCAGCTCGCCCCGCCCCTGGGCGCGCCGCCCCAGGTGCCCAAGCAGCTTCCTCTGCCACTGAACCTAGGAAGTGGTACTTTACATGCCTTGTAACTTAGTGGTATTGTAGGTAAGGACACTCATTAAACAAGGGGCTTTTGCTGCCATGGCCACTCTCAGGCAAGCTACAAGGCAAGTCCACAGGTTGCCGAGCACTGCCAGATGCACATATTGTGTTATACATTGGAAACAGACAAAGCCTGGACCTGTGCATGGGACTGATGTGTTCAGGATAAAAGTGGGATGAAAGTGAAAGTGCTCTCTGGGGGTTTCTTTAATGTTTTCTCTGGCATGCTTGCTGCATAGTAGTAGAGGGGACTCTGTACACCATCTCCCATCAGGCCATGCACTTCAGGTTAACCCTTTCCCTTCCCTCACGAGAACCATGTGAAATAATTAGCTCAAGGTCACCCAGGGAGCCATATCAGACCATGTATTTTCTCATTCACTGCTGGCTGTGCTTGGCATCTGTCTGTCTCAGGAGACAATGGATGAGTCTGCCTTTGGGGGTGAAGTCAAACCATTGGAAGGTTGCAGTGTCTTCTGTGGCCGTAGAGACTGACATGTTTTGTTGCACCTGGAGCAGATGAAGGCATCCGCTCGTGGTGCTGTGGATGCACCGTGACATTTCTTCTCTCTGAGCGCCTCCCAGCAGTCATTCCTCCTCTGATAATTGTCATTGGGCTAGCAAAAATGTAAGGTTTTTTCCCCTCTTTTAAATAATATCTCAACCTAAATAAATAGCATTTTCTTTTCATTTCTTGAGTGTTCTGACTTGACTATTGATGTGGTCAGTATTGGAGATTATGATGGTGGTGGTGATAGTGATGACTTGTCAGTGCCAAAACACTTCTTCACTGTTCGCCTCCCAGCATTATTTGTGAAAATGCTTCCTTTTTCCTGTACATTGTCCTCCCAAGTGACATCACTGTGTAGTCAAATGTTCCTTCTTTCATGACTATGGAGTGAAATGTGGCTGGCAGTGTAGGTGTGGCATCATCTCATTTGGCGATATCTGTTTGGGGTGCAGACACCCAGGTGACTAATCCAGGAAAGAAGCAGCCGGGGGGGGGGGAGATTGGGCAGTGGGGGGGGGTACCACAAAAGCAGTAGAGGGGGATAGGATGCCTAGCAGGGTAAAACTAAGTAAATATTTTGACAATATTTTTATTATTATTTTGGTCTAGATGGCCTTATATAAACTGCCTTACAGTTTATTCACGAAAGTGAAAGTGGATGATAATTGGCCCATCCCCTGTATCCTGAGCACTTGAAATATTTGGCAATTATCTACCCAGGAGCTGCTGTCAGATAGCAAAGAAATGCCACCCAGAACAGTCTATGCAAAAGCTTTTAGTGAGCTTTTGCATAGACTGCCAGCTATACAAAACTGCCATGACAAGCAAAGAGAGCTCAGAATCAGCACAAAACCCAGCAGTCAAAAATCTTCATGGCAGCATTTTCAATTGGTCTCCCTTAATCTGCAAATGAAACAACTGTTTCATCCTATAGCATCAGCATGTGTCTGCCCTTTAAAATGTAACCAAGCGAGAACATCTTTTCATGTCTTGCTCTGTTTGCCATCCTTCAGTGTTTTGAAATGGGATGGGAGAAGATACACAGTAAACATCGGCCCACCTGTGCATACAGTATGTGTTTAGCACTAACAGGTCTCTTTCTTTGCAGCTTTCCAGACGCCCCCCCCCCCAATCCTTTTTTGTTTGGGTTAGTCCTGGTCCAGCACCTGTTGCTTGATATCCCATGCATATAATACGTTGGGCAGTTAGTCACACTGCTGCCTGCAGTTCTCCCCCATCCCTTCCTTGTTCTTTTGCAAATAAGGCCAGATTTATTTATTTGTAGCATTCATAAGACACGTTACTAGCCATGAGGGCTCTGGAAACAGCTCACTGTTAAAGAACCACACACACTTGCACAAGGGAAAATACAGTAGCACCCAGAAATCAGAACCAGGAAAAAGAACAAAAAGAAGCCCTTGTTGCTTTTAACTATGCTTCTAAAAGTCTGGCATGAACTTGCCGGCAGGGCTTCTGTCGGGGATCTCCAAAAGGAGGGAACCACTGGGGAAAAGTCCCTGGATCTTTTAATCAACCGCAGAACCTCTAGCAATGAAGACAACAAAAAGCAAGTACTTAAGACTGAATTAGATGTGACTACTGAGATGCATGAATGAATGCATGCACCCACAAATAGCTTGAGGGAGGCAGGGAGAAAGTTTTCAGCATGAAAATAGTCCTGGGGAGACAAATTACAGTTCCCTCCCCTGTGCTGTGGTCTCAAGCCACACACCTTTTGCTTGCAAAGTTTAAAGAGGACAGGACTGGATTCTTACATCTCTGTTGGCACAAGCAGCCTAGTCCTCACTCATGGCGGAGGGATATTGGGGGTGATGCTTTTCTGTAAGTACCTAGGAAAAACACTGGTCACATCAAAGGCTGATCTACAGAATACCCAAAGCAGGGAGGGAGGGATGGATTCATCCATTTCAGTTTAACTTAGTTCGGCATTTTTCCAAGTTCAGTTCTCCACATTTCAGCATCAGTTTGCAACTTAAAAATAAGTCCTCAGAATAATTTTTCATCATTTTAGTGTGCATTTCTGCTTATATACACATTTTTGTATGCAGTTTTGTTAAACATTTTTACAGGAAATTTCCTAATATAATGTATTTCTATATTTTATTTTTACTAATATATGCATTTCTAGGCACACTTGCCCCTATAGATGCATTTTTGTACACATGATTTTGTTGGGAAACTGCATCACAAAATTTGGAGAAGTGAGAATTCCAAAGATAGCTTTTATGGTATCTTCAGCTGCTCCCCCCCCCCCCCCCCGCCCACAGTTCTCATTCTTATTTCTAATCTCCATTGTTTATGATGGTGATAATTATGTTACTGTTACTGTACTGTTGTCATAATTTATTACCTGCCCTTTGCCCTAAGGCCCCAGTACGGGTTGCAATAATTAAACACAATTATATGCATTTGTTTTAAAGCATGTCAAAATAGAAACAGATTTTATTGTTTCTTTATGGTTTACATTGGGTGAGAACACCTGAGGTGGAAGGTTGGTGCCTACGCCTGGGGGTTTTCCTACGGTAGCTTATTTTTTCTGGCAGCCCCATCTCACACTGCGTTGAATGCTGTTTCTGAAGCTGTGCCGTGTTTTGAGATGGAGAGCCTGGTTCATCCTCTGGAACGAAGAGCTCAGAAGCCCTTCTGACATTATCTTGGATGCTTGGAGGACAGAGTCATGATACTCATTGAATGCAGCAAATGCCAACAAGGGGTGGGGTTTAAGTTCTGGCCCATACTTAGTCTTGTGTCCAACCAAAACATTTGGAATAGACTAGGGAATTTGAGGGTGTGCAGGGGAGAGGAGCTGAGGGGAAAGGTTGGTTGCGCTAGTAGAAGTCTGCTATGCTAATGGAAGAATTGCATTGGGGAGGACCCTTATGTAGCTTGAGATTTGTCTCCCTTTCTATAACTTTTTTACTGTTTTAAAGCAGCAGCAACTACAGTACTAGTTTAACCAAGCAAGTGTCTTTGGCCTGAGACACTTTCTTTGCTCCAGCTTTCTGTTTGTGGTGCAATCCCTTGGAGAGCTCTTGTAGACAGGAAGAGTTTTCTTACCACAATCACACATACAAGCATTTGTTTTAGCCGCACCAACCACAAGGTGGTAAGATCAGTAGCAATTTTCACCATGTGTATGCATGTGCAAGTGCGTGAGAGAAAAAGAGGCAGAGAAACAAGAAGTGCACTACAATTGAGGCAGGAAAAGGTAATATTAGGCTCTGATTTCTGCTACAAGCAGTTAGAAGAAGCAAAATCAATATATTTCAGTAAATTTTTGACTCTACATATTTGATGGTTCAGCATTTATAATGTGACACACAAACATTAATCATGTATGTGCAAGTCTTTGCTGGGAACAGTTTGCTCTTATATAATTTTAATATAGTTCCCCCCTTATTCATTGTCATTGTAATCCATATGTGTAAACAATGTTGACCATTGGCTCCTTGTGGTGCAGTGTAATTGGGGGAAAGTGGGTTTATCTGGAAGCTTCAGGAATGAGTCACCCTGGGAAATTGCTTGATTGGCAGGGTTGAAATCCTCACAATTTACAAATTAGCGTTGTGTAGACATGCTTTGGCTGATAGCCTTTGAGCAAGCAGCTCGGACTGGAACATTGTGCTTTGAGTGATGGGTTGGTGCTAACCATCAGCACTCTTTTGTTTGGGGAGGGGGAAAACAGAAGGGGAAAGATGGAAATGAAGAAATGTTAAACGTGGGATCCACATTAAAGGTGTGACCCAGTCCCAGATCTGAAAATGTTGAACATAACTAGACTGAGCTTTCTCTGGGTCCCCTCCGTCTGTGATTCTGTGAATGATGCAATAGACATTGATCATCACCTCTAAACATATATTTCCAGGTCCAGAACAGCCAACTTGTCCATTGTAAGTAGCAATCATTGGAGCAGGCCAGCTGAGGGAGGAAATGGAATTTCCATAACTTGATTAATGGTATATTGGTGTAGTTTCAGCCGTAAAGTATTTCATTCATTCATGTAGCACTGCAAGTGCCCATGGTGTGGGCTGTTCAGACTGCATAGAATCAAAGGGCAAAATGTGTCTGTTCCAGAAGAGGTGGAGTCCTGTTCTTTTGCTCTGCCTCAAATTGACACACTGCCTGCCATTTAACAGGGCAAGTAACAAAAAGAATGTGGTGCAGTTTGCGTTTGCTTCTATACATGTTTATGGGGTGGGGAACTCAGGCTCTCAGAAGAAATACCAAGTTCTCTTTCTTCCTTGCCCAGAGCACTGTGTTCCTACCAATGTTATCTTCAATAGCCAGGCGTACAGCCTCATTCTCGGTTATGTACTGGAGGGGCTGAGGTCTTTTGCTTCTCAGAATACAGACTGATATCAGCTAGGAAAAACAAACACCTTCCAGACCACACTGTAAGAACACCCTCCAGTATCTGGGTGAGCAGTAGAGGGTCTGATGTGGTGGAAACAGGTTGAATAACTTTAAAGGAAGAGCATTCAGCTTGTGTTTTAAAGCTAAGCCCAGGCTTAGCCACTGAGCTCAAATGCAGGCTTGTTGTAAACAGTCGAGGACAGTGGAATGTAGGTATGGGGACAGCACGGTCTTCTAATTAAAGGAACACGGCTCATTTGCTTCTGTGATTTAATGATTTAAAAGACCTGTTTGTTTCTTGCAATTTGCTGTTTTAGCCACACCCAAAATACAGTCATACCTCTGTTTAAGTACGCCTCGGTTTGAGTATTTTCAGTTTAAGTACTCCACGGACCTGTCTGGAACAGATTATTCCACTCTCCATTACTTTCAAATGGGGATACGTATATGAAGAAGTGTGCATGCACACGAAAGCTCATACCAAAATAAAAACTTAGTTGGTCTTTAAGGTGCTACTGAAGGAATTTTTTTCTATTTTGCTTCGACTCAGACCAACACGGCTACCTACCTGTAACTTTCAATGGGAAAGTTCATTTCAGGTTAAGTACAGACTTCCGGAACCAATTGTGTTTGTAAACCGAGGTACCGGTACCACTTAATTGAAACTAGAGCTTCACAAAGCTTCACATGCTGCCCCAAATGGCCTTCCTGTGGTGAGCTCTTAATGTTTTGCAGAGATATGATAAACCTTTAGACTTTGCTGTCTGACTGAGACTGCAAAAGGGGGTGGGGTGGGGGTGTCCTGCTCCTAATAGGACACCATACATGGCTGGCAGCCTGTGATTGACTTGGGGAGTTGCAAGTTGCTTTGGCCTGTTTTAGGAGCATTTACTTCATGCAGCTTGGCAACAATGTTGTGATTTTCTATAGTAGTACTCCCAGTCAGTGTGTGGGGTTTTTTTTAGCTGCTGCTGGAAAGGGCATAGTCAGAGACTCACAACTTGATGGCTAATCCCTACATACTAAGTGCTGCTAACAACCCCATTCAGCAGAGTTGGTTCAGCAAAGCCCATTCACGGGGCCAGCGCTACCATTAGGCAAAGTGAGGCAGCCAACCCAGGCAGCAAAATGCTAAGGGACAGTGGCAGCAGCTCCTCCCTTGTGCTGTTGTTCTTAAGCCTCTCCAACATGGTTGAATCAGGCTGCAAAGCTAATTCCTCACAAGTAGTTACAGGTAGGTAGCCGTGTTGGTCTGAGTCGAAGCAAAATAAAAAAATTCCTTCAGTAGCACCTGTGTATCTGAAGAAGTGTGCATGCACACGAAAGCTCATACCAAAATACAAACTTAGTTGGTCTTTAAGGTGCTACTGAAGGAATTTCCTCACAAGTAAACACAGCAAAAAAGAGGATATAAAGCATGCATAAAACCACAAAATATACTGCGACTTGTAGCAAATAATCACCTCTGATCGTGCCTCAGTTCTTCAGGTCTGTAGGACCTGTATCAGAAGATGAAGCAGGTATCATCTTAGTGCACATTATGTTTGGCTTATGTACTGGTCTTAAAGAAAATGTTCCATTAACGCCGATTCTGCATGTGCTCAGGGGCACTGTGCACCTTTGCAGGGAAGGATGCCATGTGCTCCTCTGCTTCAGGCAGTAAAATTTATTGGGCTGGCCCAGCCATTGATTTCAGTGGGCTTAGGTATAACTAGTTTCACACAGGATCAATTTTTTTTATGTTCGTGAGGGTGACCTCTCATCACCTAGATGCAACCTACTGCAACCTTTAACTTTGCTAATCCCACCCAAGTTTTTACATTTTGCATCTTCCTCTTGAGCTGTTGCCTGTGACTACATCCATGAATTTCCAGCCAGCTGGTTCCCCAAGACTCCTTAAGAAAGAACAAATTGGATGTGTTTGTACTTGGTCCATTCACAGACCTCAGTTTGGTTCTTAGATAACATGACTGCTTTTTTTCTGGACAAGGACCCTCCAAAATGAGGCTTGGTAGAGTATTGAAACTCCAGGTTATTAATATTGACAATAGTCTCTTCCTTTCAAACACACATAAGGTAAGTATTAAGCAAGGAATAAAGGGAAGTGGAATTGCCTGGCATGCACACACATATACACACACCTACATGTACTTTGAAATGCTGCGTGTGATATAAAACAGTTCAGCAGCCATTATATGACATGGCAACCAGAATATCCAAGAGTGAAAGATCTCAGGTTAATCTTTCTTTTTAAAAAATGGGAATGAGACTTTTAAACACATTCTCAAATTACAGCAGCTATAGGCAGCTCCCCATTTACGTGTTTTTCAATAAGTGTGCAGCCGTGTATACACACATCACGCTGAACCCGGAATGACCCAGAAGCATCATAAAGATGTCACTGAAATGTCACTAAAAGGGGAGAACAGGGATGGGGCGCAGGGTAGTGTGGAGTGTGGCGGAACAGGGTGTTTGCAGGCTTTCTCAATGGATTTCAGTTATATGTGACTTCACAGATGCATGCAGGGCCTCAGAACGTAACCCCTGTGCAAACAGGGCTGCCTGCATTAGCTGGCAGTGAGCATTCATGTGGGCGGGTGTAGAATTTCTGCAGTTGACCAGAGCACTGGCACCAGGGCAGCTGTACTGAATGTTGTGCGCCCTTGGGACCAGCCCACCCAGTCACCTTCCAGTGGGGATGCATGAGCAGAAGGGGGCGCAGTTCCCGTTTATGTCATTAACTGATGCCCATTTTACTGCACTGTTGAAAAGCTTCTGAATGCGGCCTGAGCAGTATTGAGGGAAAATGCTGGAGCTTCCGTTTTGAAGGTTGTTGTGTGTGGCATTGTCCAGAGAAGTTGCTATTTTTCAACCCAGCCTACTCCAAAAGGTTGTTGTGATGCTTTTGTTGGCTCCTTGGAGGAAAGATGGGATAGCTGTGAAATTGAAATTGATGCAACTGGAGGAAAAGGCATGGGGGAGGTTGCTTCCAGATGACCTGTGTCTTGAGCATTCATCCTCGTTTGTTTGGGGAAAGTTTGTGGGGAGAATATATAATATCAGCTCTTTATTTCGTATACATTCTGATTTGTTTGCAGGGAGGTTATATGAGGTCAAGCAATTGTTATCCCACACTTTTCCAGGGGACTTTTCTTACTTCAAAAAGTCTTTCTTTTTTGGAAGCAAGTTTCTTTTGTTGTTGTTGTTTGTTGTTAAACTTTCTATACTGCCCTTCATCCAGAGATCACAGGATAATAAAAACACAAAAACATATACCGTAATAACAAACAAAAACAATACCCCCCCACAGTCTAAAAGACCAGAGATGGTTTAATTAGCCAAAGGCCTGGGAGAAGAGGAACATTTTTGCCTGTCGCCTAAAGATGTATAATGAAGGCGCCATGTGAACCTCCCTGGGGAGAGCATTCCAAAAAGGGGAGCCACCACAGAAAAGGCCTGTTCTCGTGTTGCTGCCTTCCAGATTTTTGTGGAGGAGGCACCCAAAGAAGGGTCTCAGATGATAAGTGCAGGGTCCTGATCACTTCATATAGGGAGAGATGGTCCTTGAGGTATTGCGGCCCTGAGCCATTTAAGGCTTCATAGGCCAAATCCAGCCCTTTGAATTGGAGTTTCTTGTGCAGATGTGCCAGATCCACTTCACTTGCATAACCAGAATTTTCTGTGTGCAATTTTAGCACCAGTTTTAGCAAAATAGCAAAAGTTTAGAAGGGCTCACTGTCTCCCTCGTCCTGTACCTTTTTTCCTGGTATATGGCTTTGAAGTCGACTTTCCCATTGGACTTAAGCATTTGTTAGTTCAACTGGGGTGAACATCCAGGGCTGGATTAGTTGTAGCTGAAGTCAAATTTCAAATCCTTTTCTGTTTTACGGTTCAGTATGTTAGCTACAGTTTGTTCCTTAGAATGCACTGCCGATGAAAATCTTTCTACCTCAGTGAGATTTGCAGTTGAGGACACTTAAGACATGATATTATTGTAGAGAGAAGGAGGACCCAGTCATTAAGAAATTTCAGCTTCACTTCAGCAAAGCACAAGCTTGCTTGTTGGCAGAGTTCATTCTTCAAAGTAGGACGTTTCTTTGTTACGGAGGTATCTGATTTCTAATAGTTTTGCTTTTGTCTGCCAAATATTTTGTAATTAAACTGATATGGTAGTACTGGTAATAAATCGCATTGTGAATACAATTGGTTTGATGATATCTTTTTACTGCATCAACTTCTTAGGAGATTAAAATATTTGCAAGACCAAAAGAGAAAGATTATTAAATGTATGAAAGTACTGTGAGCTCTGATTTTTTTTCTTATTCTGTAAGCATTTGTTTTGTTTTGTTTTGTTTGAGAGGAAGCATTAGCTTTTAGATGTTGACTATGTCAGACATACACAAACTGCAAAACAGAGTACCTTCTTAACTTTACTTGGCTCAGACTATGGCTTCAATTGGAACTTAAATCATATTAAAATCAAACTTGAGCTGCTCGAAATGCAGATGGACTTATTTCCTAAAACAGCTCATACTATAGTAATTTTTTTTCCTGAGCTACACACACCACTCCTGAATATTGTTGTGCAAAGTCATGGCTAAATGATTCCCATCTGACAGGGGCGACAGTCCTACCTGAGTTCTCCTCTCCATTTTACCCTTACAACAACCCTGTGAGCTAGGGTAGGCTGAAAGATAGGGAATGGCTCAAGCTTACTCAATGAGCTTCATGGCCGAGAAGGGATTTGAACTCTGGTCAATAAATAAATATAAATATCAGAGAGGCACTGAATGTTCCCAAACCTTGAAAAGAACCCCCCCCCAAAATACCCCCCACACACATACCTGAAGCTAGAAAAAGTAAGGGGAGATGTCTGTGCGTCTTATGGAGCGAATGCGTGGTCCCTGGAGCCGGATTGCCCAGGGGTGAAAAGCAGATTGTGCTTTCTTTTCTTTTTTTAAGGAAGAGCTAAAGCAGGCATCCCCAAACTGTGGCCCTCCAGATGTTTTGGCCTACAATTCCCATGATCCCTAGCTAACAGGACCAGTGGTCAGAGAAGATGGGAATTGTAGTCCAAAACATCTGGAGGGCCACAGTTTGGGGATGCCTGAGCTAAAGGCTAACAAGAGGGAAAGAGGGAGTTAAAAGGAACCTGCTCAGCAGCTGATTACAAGAGATTGGGGAGGGAGATAAGGGAAACTAGCTCCCTTCTAGGCCCCGCTCCCTTTCCTTTCCTGAATAAAATGCAGAACTGTGAGTTCAACTCCATAAAAACAGGATTTTTTCCCTTTGCAAGGTAAGCTCAGCAACTTTGAGTTGATCCTCAAAAATGGAACTTTCCCCCTTTACAAAAAAAGCTGCAGAACTGTGAGCTGATCCATCCAAAAATGGGGGTTTTCCCATTTGCAAAAGAAGCTGCACAACTTTGAGCTGATGCTCAAAAAAAGGAGCTTTCCCCCTTTGCAAAAAAGCTGCACAACTGTGAGCTGATCCCCAAAAAACGGGGCTTTTCCCATTTGCAAAAGAAGCTGCAAGAAGCTGCACAACTTTGAGCTGATCCAAAAAAAACCCCAGGGCTTTCCCCCTTTCATCCTCTAAAAATTGGGTGCGTCTTTTGGTCAGGTGCGTCTTATGGCGCGAAAAATACGATTTTCCATGCATTTTTCAATGGGTGTTGATTCTAGCCATTCAGGAAGAATGTTGCCAGTGTGGTGATACCGTTATGCCATGTAGACAATCAGATTTGGCTACATACAAGACAACACTTTGAAGGCAATTCAGAGCGATGGAATGGCTTTCAACATTCACTCTTCATGGGTGATCACGGGCTTCTGGAAATAATTTTGACAGCATAACACCATAACTAATCAGATTTGTCTTTATGATGGTACCCTAAATCAGAGTGAGGGGAATGTTTTCTGTTCCCACGCAGAATAGCAAACAATTTTGCTTATTTACTGCTTTCCCCTACAAAGTTTCTGAAAGGGAGAGTGCTTTTCAGCAGGGTTGAAAGCCTTAATAAATATGCTGTTTGCCATTGTAATTTTCTTTTAAAATCTGATTAAAATGGGTCTTCTTTCTTTCATAGGCTAGTGAAATGGATTATGAAAATGTATAGAGCTGTCCCAATTAACAGCATTTGCATTTGTAAATTTGAGATATTTAATGTTGTGATTCTTTCAGCAGGCAGAATTCTCAAGGAACATCTTGTTTGAGAGGATATTGGACAGGACTGTTTGTAGCTGTTGGAACTACCATACTTTTAAAAAGTGTGTATGTGTGTGGACAGGCACACCCATTCACACACAGGATCCTTTTATGTGTGCTGCATCCAAAAGCTACCATAGATTTTACAGTCAAGTGATCACTTAGCAGGAGGTTGACCTATGATTTGCTAAGTATAGTCTATGTGTTTCCCAGGATGCACAAGGGTTATTTTCTCGGATGCCTCCAGCTCATGTTTGGAGTTGCTCACAAGATGAATGGGTTAGGCACTAAGCTGCCAAGATGTTTTGTGGAGCAATGCAAAACAATTGCCCTCTTCTCTGTGTGATCCTAGGCTGAAAAATTCACTGTGTAAACATTTGGGGCCAGCAGTCGTTAAATGAGATTGTAAGCTTTACATTGATGTCAGAGGTAAATAGAAAATCATTTCTTAATACAAACATTCCAAGATCTGGGAGTTGCCAAGTAACTTCCTTTAAGAGGAATTTCCTTTCTGCTACGGAGAATGAATGCCATGTACGTGTCATTGTTAAGTCCCAGGAAGAGAGAGAGAGAAAGTAGATAAGGAGTATTCAACACACAAAATCATATATAGGGGAGAAACATATGTCCTGTATTGCTGAATGTATTTCTGTATGAACGTGTTTCTATATGAATGTTTCTTGTCATCTATCATAGCTTAGTCAGTAGAGCATGATACTGTTAATCTCAGAGTTGTGGGCTCGAGCCTCATATTAGGCAAAAGATCCCTAAATTGCAGGGGTTGGACTAGATGACTCTTGGGGTCCCTTCCAATTCTACAATTCTATGATTCTTTGTCCCATAGAAGTTTACATATACTCTCAATCTGCTTTTCATGCTCCAGGTCATGGATTTCTTAACATAAGTGTACACATCTTTTACATATAACGCTACTCCTCCCTTCCTGGTTTGTATATTTCTTTTGAACAGGTTATACCCCTCATTTCCTACATTCCAGTCATGAATCTTATCCCACCAGGTTTCAATAATGCATATCAGGTTGCATTTGCCATCCTGTACTAAAAGCTAAAAGCGCGGGTGGTACTGTGGGTTAAACCGGCTTGCCGATCAGAAGGTCAGCGGTTTGAATCCCCGTGACGGGGTGAGCTCCCGTTGCTTGGTCCCAGCTCCTGCCAACCTAGCAGTTCAAAAGCACGTCAAAGTGCAAGTAGATAAATAGGAAGGTAAACGGGAAGGTAAACGGTGTTTCCATGTGCTGCTCTGGTTTGCCAGAAGCGTCTTTGTCATGCTGGCCACATGACCTGGAAGCTGTACGCCGGCTCCCTCGACCAATAAAGCGAGATGAGCGCTGCAACCCCAGAGTCGGTCACGACTGGACCTAATTGGTCAGGGGTCCCTTTACCTTTACCTTTACTAAAAGCTCTAATTCGTCTTGCTTGTTTCCCATACTGTGTGCATTTGTGTAAAGACAACTGAAGCAATGAGTCCTTCCCTCCAGCTGCTTCCTCCTTGTGGTTTCTTGCCCTTTAGTGGGTTTCTGGAGCATTACCTCAGTTTCCTGTGCACCAATTAAGCTGTTATCCCAAGTACCTGGTCTGTCATCTGTAATGTGGATCTCAAGATCTAGTTTAAAGGTCTGCTGATCAGATTCATGTGATTCTTAGCAAGCACATACTTGCGAAAAACTGTGATATGCAGCTCATCTCTTGCCAGAAGTCCTTCCTCAAGAAAGTGGAGACCATGGTCTAAGAAGCCAAACTGTTCCTGACACCACTACCTGTGCAGCCAGTGGTCTCCCTCCAGTATTTTCCTCTCTTCCTGGGCCATGGCCTTCCACAGGAAGGAGTGATGAAAAGACCACCTGTGCCCGAAGGCTCTTCAGATTTCTGCTCAGAGTCTCATAATTCCATACTATACATTGAAGGCTGTCTGTGGTGGTATTATTTGTATCCATATGAATCAGAAGGAAGGGGTGGTGGTCAGTGGGCTTTGTAAGACTTCATAAGACTTCTGTGTCACATCGTGAATCTTTGCACCTTTCACAGCCACCTTGGTGTATTCTGAGGCCATCAACTCCTGTGAACTGCCCTGAGATCTTTTGATGAACAACTGTAAATAATTATAATATAATATAATATAATATAATATAATATAATTAATAGCAGCTCCTCTGGCCCAGAATCAGTGTCCAAGGTGAGAGCATGGATCTCTGCATCTTATCCTGTCGCTCTGTGTGGCCTGGTGGGCTTCAAGTTCCTGCACCTTCTCTTCCAGCAAGGCAACCACCTTGCACTTGCTACAAGTGAAATAAACCTTATAATATCATAATGAATCTCTCCACTGAGCAGTTACTTTCCCTTTCCTTTCTCTGACTATGAGAAAGTTCAGAGTGTGATTCCTTGGCTCATCCCTTGAGGTATTCTGAGGGCACCAGCACAACAGAGCCATTCTGGTGGACTAGCACGTTCTGAATGTGTCAAGTGCAGAAATCTCTGTGTGATAAGAGAGCAGTGGATCGTTTCTGCTCTTCCTGTGCAATGAAATACTTTGACACACAGACATAACAGTTGGGATTTGTTATCAGAAGAATGTCAAAAGCAGCCCTGACATTCCTTCAAGAGCTCATAAACAAACCAGGAAGTCAAGAAATGTTCTACTGCTGTAGATCCTCTCTTGTTCGGTAGCCTTTTTTTTCTGCTGTGCAACATAATAAAATAACAGTGATGTGTTACCTGCCTTGAAGCAAAAATTATCTTGCTATCTAGAATATTGCCACAATATTACCATAATGGCCAAATCAAAACTACAGGGAACTGAGAAAGGAAGAAAAGGCACGTTGTTTTTTTATCCAAAGTCATTTCTCTGAGATGAAACATGATCAGCAATGTCTCCTGATACATTGTGGCTGGGCAGTACCATCTCACGCACTGGGGGTTGAATCAGTTTTAAAGATCCTTTGTGCAGAAAACTCCATTTACTCTAAAAGCTATCATATCAGAGAGAAAGCTTCTCTAGAACTCTCTTTTTCTTTTGGGGGGCATGAGACCAATTGGTTTTTTTATATTTTAAGACTTCTGTACTGCTTTTCCAGTTGCTTATCTCAAAAAGTGGTTTACAATCAGTAAAATACATCGGGGGGGAATCAGTGATACAGTGATAGAACCCTCTTTTTAACATGCAAGTTTTATATACCTATGTTTATTTTTTGTGAGGGAGCATTTAAACATTTCACCACCGTCACCGACCTGTGGTCTGAAGTAATGTTGATTCAGCATCAGAAACATCACTTTTCTCTGCTGATTGCGTATCTGTTTTCTAATGTGATCCAATTGCAATATCCTTCTGTGTTCCAGGTGGTATTACAGATCCTATAAAATATACTTGTGCATTATTTTAAAAGCTTATTTAGTTGATAGATAAGATGCCTCACTTTTCAGGTGCAAAACCTTTTCAGAGCAAACCACCTCACCTTGCTCTACCTTGTACCTTCCAGTCAAGATATACCACTATGCTTAGAAGTTTTGTGTGAGCTTGTGCCAAATCTGAACCTACAAGACACAAGTTCAAGTCACAGCCCAGATACAGATATTTTTTTTTAAGTGCTTATGGCTCCTCAACTGTAAAGTAGGAATAATAGCAATTTACTACTTGAAAAAGGATACATATCCAATTGGCTATTATCACAAGTGATAGTTGCTTGAAAATCCCAATGATAATCGTCATAGCATTGCTGGGGATCTTCCTGCTCAAGCCCCGCAGGGTCTTAATTTGGCCCATGAAGCCATTTTTCCTCCCAACGATGAACCTACAAAAGTACCATTGGCAACAGGGCTTGAATTCATTGCCTTTTAAATTTGGAGGAAATTCCAAGCCCTGATGGGATTGGTTCCACGTTGCAGGGCATTGTAGAGCATCTTTGTCTGACCTACCTCTCGTGGTTGTTTTGAGATTAAACCTCCATTCACTGACCTGAGCCCCTTGGAGGAAGAGTAGTATACAAATGAATTATGGAACTAAATTGCTTCTGCTATGCTGCAATGTGCTGTGGGTGAACTGCTAGTCTAGAAGTAATCAGCATTGCCCATAGGTTCTCTCTGGCTGTTCCTTTTTCTCCTCGCTCCCATCCCTTGCTTACTTGCATTCTCTAGATGAGTGCGTGCCCCATAATGGCCATGCTGGCTGAGACTGGTGGGAGTTGTACTCCTAAGCAGCTGGAAGGTACCAGGATGGAGACAGCTGCTCTCATTTGTCTGTGGACCTGGAAGTAGTCGAAGGCTAGATCCGTCCTCGCCTGACACACCCTTATCGCAGTACAGCCACAAACACATGAGGGAGCCACAGTGGGGTTGCCTTGTGCCTTCCCATTTAGGCAATGCAAGATCCCTTGGCCTCTTTCATGAACTCCTTTCTCACACAGTAGAAATCCCTCTCCTTGGGTCTGAGTCAGTGTGTGCCATTCAGTAACAGCTGCTGGGTGAGTTGCCCTGTTCTGTTTTCTCTGCCCAACCTTTTCTTTCTGCCATTGCCAGGGAATGAGAATCCTTTGCTATGACGGTGTTTGGAGCTGTGAAGACTTCAGCACATTAACAGCAGCTTATGGTATTTTGTCAAGCCTGTGCCTTAAGCATCCACTGAAACTGACTTTCTTTTTTGTCCTGTTTTCCTAGATGACAGAGGGCCGCCGGTGTCAAGTGCACCTTCTTGATGACAGGAAGCTGGAACTCCTTGTGCAGGTAATAAATTGCACCTTCAGTTTTGAATTCTTGCCACAGCACTCAGTTTTTGCTCCATACAGCAGAAGAGGTTTTTAATTTAATTAATGGAATCTCAGTTAGTCGGCTTCCTTGTGGGTTTTGATCCTCTCTCATTTGACAAGCTAAGCAGGATCAGAATGGATCAGGATATGGGCAGGAGACCTAGAAGGTAAATCCCAAGATTCAGCCTCTCATGCTCCCCCCACTCCAAAGGGGGGGGGGGGTTCCTATGTTTCAATGCCATTGTAGAGTATCACTTTCAGGTGACAAACTGAAGTAGTGACTAACCTCACAGAACTCCCTTTTTGTGTGCATGGCAGCATCACCCCTCACGTCCTGACCTAGTTCAGCTCCATCAGTGCCTCTGCGGCCCTTGTTGCTTGCTGTCTGCTGGCAGACTAAAGCTTTAATGTCCTGAAGCTTCAGCGTTAAGTAGCTGCCATGCACTGCCTCTGAGATGACTGGGCTTCTGTGGGTGAGTGACGTGACCTACATATAGGTTGGCCTCACGTCATGTTGAATGTATAGCATAGATGTTGAGGCACAAGAGGTTTATGGTAATGATAGAATGTCAAGCCAGCTTGATGGTTTGCTTACTATATTTACAGACATTTGTCCCCTGTACAAATTTTAAATAAATAAATAAATAAAATTTCAACAGCCTTTAAAACAATCAGCCAGTGAAAATATTACAAAATGAAGCAATTTTAAAATATTAAGACAATGAGTTACACACACATGCACACAAAACAATAAGAAAGGTTAACAGGCCAAAGGCTTGTGAGAATAAAAAGGATTTTGTTACATTTTTCTAAAACCATATACTGTATAGAAAATCAGCATCTCAGGGAAAGGGGCTAGGTTAAAAGTTTTTCCGTGTCAGTTATCTATAGGCAGATAATATTCTGGGATAGAGGAGCTGGATTCAGCCATGTGAACCTCAACATGCAGCCTGAAGTTCTGCAGATCAGGCACAAGTTTCCCATGTTAGCTAAAACTAAGCTTTAGACACCAGGGGAGAGGAATGGGCTATTAACTCCTATCTCTCCCACTCGCCATGCTGATGGTGAGAGGGGGAAGCAGGGCCTGGCCAGCTCCTTCTCCTCCTGCTGCTGCTGCTGTGGACGGGTAGGAAGGTTGAAGCAGCCTCCTGCTGGTGGCAGGGCCCGGGCAGAGAGGTGGAGCTGCTGGCAATTGAAGTTCAGCTCCTCCCCGGCTTCTCCCATCGTCCTGATGTCATGCACAGCATTGTCTCCCCCCATTTGGGGAATGTCTGGGGGAGGTGAATGAGTGAGCGGTTCTGAGGTCTTCAAAGGTGAGGGGTGAGAGAAGCCAGGAGCAGCTGACTTCTGTATTCTGGAGGGTGCATTGCGCTGCCAGAGGTGGAAGCATATTTTGCCATCCAGCCAGGCCCCTCGACAGGATGCCAGACTCTCTCATAAACTTGGCAGCATCTAAGTGTAAGAGCGTTGCAGGCATTGATTACATCCAGCTTCCCCTCCCAGCCCATTTTGCTTTCAAAACAACCCTGTGAGCTGCTTTAGACTGTGACACTGACAATGTTGAGGTTTAGTCATTGTTCATTTACAATTTTTATACGCTACTCTACCAAAGATTGGGGGGTGGGAGCTTATAGTAACAGCAAAACAGTAAAATAGAACCGCAAATAATAAAATATAAGGCAGAGAATAAAATCAAGCCTTTGGCCCTCCATTTGTTGCTGAGCTTCAACCCCCATCAGTTCTAGCAAGCATGGCCAGTGGCCATGAGAGATGGAGTTGCAGTTCAGCAACATCGAAAAGGCCTGAATGGGGCCCTTTTGCCAGTTGACATGCATTCACCTCATGATTAAAAATGTGAGCTTTGAGATGAAAACTGCAAATGTATGAGCACTCTCCTCACACTGAGGGGGGGGGGGAAGGAGGAAGCATGATTCTAAAGTGGTAAACCAAGCAGCAGGAGGCATGTCAACAACAAAGCAACACAAATGATTACATTGCTGCGGGACTGTAAAATCCCACCGCCTTGGGTAAGTCTCTTCATGGCAGCATTAGGACCTTTTCCACCCTGTCCCATGGGTCCCACTCCCTCTGCGCAGCAACTCATCAGGTCATGTTGTGTAGTAAATAATTTGTTTCTTTGGTCGAAGCAAATTACAGTTTATCATCCTGTCTCAAACCTTCCATTCTTGGGCAAGGTGATTGAGTGGGTGGCCCCTGAACAACTCTAGGCATATCTGGAGGATGCAGACCATTTGGATCCCTTTTAGTCAGGATTCAGGCCCCATTATGGGACTAAAACCACCATGGTTGTGCTGGTCAGTGATCTCTGGTGGACTAGGGACAGAGGTGAAAGCTGTTTCCTGGTTCTGCTGGATCTCAGCAGCTTTTGATATCATTGACCATGGCATCCTTCTGGACTGTCTAGAGGAGTTGGGAATTGGGGGCACTGTCATGCAGTACTTCTGCTCCTTCCTCCTGGGCCATGTCCAGAAAGGGATGGTGGGAGGTGAGTGTTCGGACCCCTGGACCCTCACTTGTGGGGTGCCTCAGGGCTCTGTCTTCTCCCTCATGCTTTTCAACATCTATATGAAGCCGCTGGGAGAGATCATCAGGCAATTGTTTTTAAGATGGTTCTAAATGATATGCTGGAGGCATGTTTGCTTTTGTACACAGATTTCCTTTGCCCTCCTGTCAGGTCAAAGAGGATCTGAAGTGCTATTTAGGGGGGGGGGAATACACATCAAAATCTATTTGACCAAAGATAATATTGGGATGAGCATTCAGCCCATGATCAAGGATGTCTGCATTGTATTAGGCCTAGTTCAGACACAACCAAAGGGTAGCCCACGAACCTCAACTGTCACAGAGTCTGACAACTGGGGTTGTGCAACAGATTTTGAAAGCACAGGGCTCCCATTAGATTTGGATATCACCCGTTATGTTTCCAGATTTAGAGTTTGTGTTATAGGCTTTGAGCTGTAGGCAGAGTTTCTGGCACATCTTACAAACAGCCCTGTTTTATTTCCTTGGCCAGCAGTTTTTAGGACGGGAGATTGCGCAGGAGGAAATAATAGTAATTCTAGTTCCTTTTATTTGCAGAGCACAGAATGTGAACATTACACATATACCTTAGCAGTCATTTTAACACTCTGATAAGATAGACCAGTATTCCATCTGCATGGTACAGATACTGCAACATGGGAACATGAGTGCATCTAGCTCAGTATCCTCTGCACTGTTTGGCAGCAGCTCTCCAGGATTTCAGACAGCGAACACTGGTAGCCCTGCCTGGAGATGCCAGGGATTGAGCCTGGAACCTTCTGCCTGCAAAGCAGATTTGGTACCTTAGAGCTATAGCCGAGGGATAGTGAAAGGTTCTTATAAGATTAAACAGTGAAGATGAACTAGGGGTTTTCGGTGTAGGGGTTTCACAGCTCATGTTGTTGTGCACTAGGCTGCTTTAGCTGCCAGAAAGTCTCTAAAGGGTTAATCAGAAGGTTTAGAAAATGACTTTTTAAAGAAAACACTGCTCTGTGCAGCTAGAAACAGGAAATGAAACACAGGCACTTTAATTACTCTGGCATTTTTGGGGTGAGCAGGGTTGCATGTTAGTCTCATTCTAGCAAAAAAGGAAGAAGATGAATGGGAGCCTTTTGAAAGTGATTTGAATCACAGGAAACTCATTTCAAGACCGCTTTGTGTTGTACAGATGGCTCAGCAAGGTTATTTCAAAACCAAAAGAGGCAGCAGAAAATAATCTGAAGAGTTTTTTTAAAAAAATTAAGGAGGCATTTTTGATGTTCACGATCTTTATGCCAATACTGTACTTTATGGGCTAGTTTGACTATAAAGAGCAGGTATGGATGATGACACACCATAATTTATTGAGTGTTTGTACCTTGCTCTTCAGCCCCAACAACTTAAATACAACAAATTAAAATGGGGGTGGGCAGCATCAGGGCCAGGGACCAAATGCGACCCCCAGGCCTCTTTTTCCTTTTGCAAATTGGCTTTTATTCACAATCAGCTGCATGCAGTTTTCCGAGTCTGCTGGATTATGAATTCATCTGAACTCATCTTAGCTTGCCCTAGGTAAAGTGCTTGGAAAGTCTTCTTCAAAAACCACGTGTTGCCTTGACACCAGAGCTCAGGCATTGGAAAGAGAAATCATGACTATTAGTGCATTTAGAAATTTATATGGAAGAATTATCCAAAAGCTGGAAGGTGTTTATAGACCTGGGAGCAGAATAAAGAAGTGCGAAAAATGTATCTTTTCAAATTGACTGAGGTCCAAATAATGAATGAAATTTTTAGCATCTAGCAAAACCAAACTTCCTCATGTCACCAAGTCACAGGCTGGGTCATGCTAATCACTCAAATTTGTGTAATAAGAACTGTGAAATGGGAAGGGAAAAATTAAACTGATATATTTATTACTGCCCCGCCTTTATATTTTTGCATATGTTGATAACTGTTAATCATGTTACTTGATTCTTTGAACATCTATATAGCATATACTACTGAGGGCCAAACTACAGTACATGTTAAATTAATTAATTGAATTTGGTGCTGTTTTTTAAATAGCAACCACAGGGGCCCTGAACAGGATTGGAGCTGCAGCATACACAGAGGAGTTGTAAAAACAAGCCCATGCCTTTCCCACTTACCATTTGCTTTAATAATTGTCAAAGGACAATGCTTAACAACAACAACAAATATGATTGGAGATTTATTGATGACATTACAGAGCATCCACCCAATCACCACAGTTTACAACCAAATTTGACCAAGGGGTGCAGTATGTTTGAATGGAAATCCACCTCCCCAGTGCCAAAGTCACAAGTGACATTTGAGCTGAATGCAGAGGGAGCCCTTGGGGGGGGGAGCTTTGCTGCTCTAAAATATTGTATTTCCTTTAGCCTTATTCTGCACGTTTGTTCTTTTTGCTTGGTAACCTTTTTGTGCAGTGACTGGGTTTTATTTTTCTTTCATTCATTTTTTTTCTTGAAAAGCAGAAAACTGTTTCTTTTTGGGATCTCCACCCCTGCCTCTCCTATTCTTTTTGTTCCTGCTGGATTCGCATTTTGTTTGCAACGGTGTGTTTTTAAGGAAAACGTTTGACTGTGTTCTCCTAATCCTTTCCAGACAGTGAATTTATTGAAATCACCCCCCTGCTTTGGACTCATTTTTACATTAGTTTTTTGTTTTATTTTTTTCATTGTTTCTGTGTTTCCATTACCATTAGGCCTTTGCACATGAAAGGCTTGTCCAGCAACCAAGTTATTCTTCTCTTTATCTTAATGGTATTGCATAAGTGGTTTTTCATTTCTTTTCAAGTCAGCTTTATAAAACCTTTATAAACATGCACATCCCCGCCAACATTTCAACAACAACAACAACAACAACAACTTTATTATTTATAACCTGCCCATTTTACTGGGTTGCCCCAGCCACACAAGGTGGCTTCCAACATATATAAAAACATAATAAAACATTAAACATTTAAAAACTTCCCAGCCTGACCTCTCTCTCCTCCTGCACCTGTTCTATCCTGCAGCTTCTCCTGCCAGAGACTCTCGTTTCCTGGCTGTACTGTCTCCCCCAGTTCACTGGTCCTTTCTTCCAAGTCAATCTCCAAACTCCTTCTCCCAATGCCCACTCATCCACATTGAGCCACTGCTCCTCAGTGTCCAGTCAGTCCCTGACACCTGTCTCTCAAGTTGTAGGAAAGGAAATTTGGGGGAGAGAGTCTTCCTTTTCCACCTTTTTTTTTTGTAGGTGGAGAGAGTAATGGAGACTCCTGGCACTTTGGCAGTATCTGTTTCTTTACAGATACATGTGTTGAGTAAAGGAGGGGAGCCAGCAGCCACCCTAAAAGACACTGCTAGTCTTTAAAGCAGCATTAGTGCTCCCCAAAAGCAAACATCCCCTGGGACCCTCTTATGCAAGCGCCATAACCTCAGACTTATGTCTCTCAGCACAGCAACGTGGGTCAATGCTGTAGGGCAGTGATCACCAGCTGACAAAAGTGCCCACTGAGGAAGTATCTTTAGCTGTTGTCTTAACAAAAGGCAAGAGAAGAGGGCCATCTCCACACTTGATTGCTGT
The DNA here is from genome assembly GCF_965207765.1 of Zootoca vivipara. NCBI lineage: Eukaryota > Metazoa > Chordata > Lepidosauria > Squamata > Lacertidae > Zootoca > Zootoca vivipara. The sequence continues at coordinate 1,267,624 of NC_142592.1, forward strand.
AAAAAAATGAATATTGTTAAAATGGGAAGTGGCTGATGAAGATAATCAAATACGGGGGCATTTCTTTTATAATGACAAAACAGTTATTTCCAACCGAGCAAAAATGACTGAGAAATGCGTAAAAGTAGAAGCACGGAGTCACCATGAGCTGGCTATAATATATTTTGGGGTGGAGAATATGGCGGAGAATGCCGTGCCTAGTGACAAACCAGGCAAAGAATCTTTGTGCGCACAAAGGTCATTTCGGTCAGATAGCTCCAGGGAAATGAATGCCACAGCTAAGAAATGCAATGTTGAAAACTAATGAAGCCCAGCAGGGCTAACCTGATTCATCCAGATTCCCTTGCTTCAACTGCCGATGGGAAAAGAACTTAAGAAGGAGGAGCGGAATGTGCCATCTGCTCTATCATTGACCTTGCGGAGGGGAAATGTGCAATAAAGAGAACTTTTGATATTTCAGACAACTAGAAGTAGAATATTTATTGGTTTACTTTAGTTTTACTGCATCTCTTGAATATCCAGCCCATTCACTATTTGCAGTTCTCCTTGATCTTCCTAAGCATTTTCTGCCTGTCTGATAGTGGTCAATGTTTCTGCCTTCGCTGTCTGAATCATTTGGCCAGCATAGCCATTCAAATGGTGTGCATGAACTGTGCCATGGGATCGATTATAGAATCATAGAATCATAGAGTTGGAAGAGACCACAAGGGCCATCCAGTCCAACCCCCCTGCCAAGCAGGAAACACCATCAAAGCATTCTTGACATGGCTGTCAAGCCTCTGCTTAAAGACCTCCAAAGAAGGAGACTCCACCACACTCCTTGGTAGCAAATTCCACTGTCGAACAGCTCTTACTGTCAGGATGTTCTTCCTAATGTTTAGGTGGAATCTTCTTTCTTGAAGTTTGAATCCATTGCTCCGTGTCCGCTTCTCTGGAGCAGCAGAAAACAATCTTTCTCCCTCCTCCATATGGGAGAAAGTTTGTTTTCTGCTGCTCCAGAGAAGATTATGTGAGGGCAGGTCTTACCTGGGGCCCCCTATATTATTATTTGAGTTGGCAGCCTTTGATCTTTGAGAGGATCCTCTAAATGTCTCAAAGGCAGCGATAGTCACTTGTGTTTCTTAAAGCAGGGGTGAGTGGAAGGTAGATTGAGATGTACTGGTAGAGATCTAGGTAGTTTGCAGTAGATTGGTAAGGATTTCTGACTCCTAATTATTTATGAATGGCAGTAACAAAATGACTCCCCGCTGTCTTGAATTATACTGCCAAAATGTCAAAAGCTTGGAGTAATGAGGAGTGGATCTTTGTGTAGAAGGATTGTGAGCTCTGTTCAGTTCTGGTACTCAAAACAAAGTGCTGGGCTTGGAATTCTTTAATTCTAGGTGTGTGTCTTCTGCAGCAGACTCCACTTACTGGATCTCAAGGTTAAAGAGAAGTTACATCTGGGGAACTCAGATCTCAGGCCTGTTTGCATGCTTGACACCCTGGTGTGTCAGGAGAGGATGGCAAGTGTGGTGGGAAGATTCAAAGACAAAGAAACATTTATACATTCCTGTGCAGAATAGAAAAGTTATGTATCAACATAACTTTTTTTTGGATATACAGCAGAAAAGAGTATCCACACCTCTCTTCAAGAGCATTGGCTATTCTTCTACAGTTCTCTATGACATATTGCTGTGAACAGGGATTTTCAACTCTAGCAAATATAAAAGATTAGAAAAGAGACAGGTTTATTTGTGTTGAGGAGATGAGAGTTTATTTGTCTCAAATTAGACCTAATATAAATGAAATTACCTGGCAAAAGCAAACTCATAGGTAAGAGGCTCATTTATATTTTGAGAATGATTTATGGTCTTATGTAGCTGCATTATACTTTTCAGATGGGCGGGGTATAAATTATTATTATTATTATTATTATTATTATTATTATTATTTCTGGATGTACCATGATAATATTATAAAGTGGTTATGTTCTATGTTATAACTCAAGCACTGCTAGGAGTTGTTTGTTTTTGTTTTCCAATGTATTTCTTACCAATAAAAAAAATCAGTGTGGCGCAAGCAAACTTTTATTCTGAAGCTGTGGCCCAGAGATAAAAGTTTGAGAACCACTCCATTAGAGAAAGAGGCCAAGACTACAGATCTTTACATGCCTGAAAATGAAGGTTCAAGGATGAATGCAGCCAATATCAGAACCCAGATGCCCATCCAACAGCCTACCTTTAAGGCCTTAGAGCTGTTGCCACCATTCACAAGTCATGCTTTTAATCTTTTTGTCATGTACATGTACTTGCTGGTTAAGCTACACCGGGCAGAATATAATAAGCCACAAACAAAGACTATGAGAGAACAAAGTAGTCTCACACACCTACCTAGTACTCCAAGAGATAAATTGCAATCCAAGTGCCCCAAGGAAATGAACCTGGAGAGATGCCACAGGCTAAGTCCAGGTGCCCGGTCTACCCATGGCAAACACACTTCCTACTTAGTGTTGAGGTTTCATCTGTTATTTACTGTTTAGACTTTTTCTCAGTAAAAACAATATCTGAATTTATATATGAATTTAGTGATAATCAGACCTAGTTACACTTAACTCCCCAATTCATGTTTTCACTGTGTTGGATCTTTTGTAGTTCCATTTTTTAAAAAAACACATGAGTGTGAGAAGTGAAGCATGGCAAATTGACTTGAAATGAAAGTGGAAATGGGATTTCAATATATACGCTGTAGGTCTGCTATTGCAAAGTGCTTTGAACAGATGTAAAGCAATACATTATAGTGGAAATGCATCTCTACAGAAAGACAAATGAAATTGGCATTAAGCAGCATGAGAGATGAGTTTTCAGGCTGAGATACAAAACTTCTGTTCATAATGTGAAATAGTCACTCTTACTAGAAGAATTCCTATTTTGGGTGAAAATACCAAGGTTCTCTGACAGGAACCTTCTTAAAATGCTTGTAAAATAAATAAACAACTATTCTGGATACAACCCTCACCCATTCACACAGATGCAGATTTAAGCAGATGCATGGTAGGCAGAGGTGTAGAGGGGTAGTCACCCTGGGTCCATTTTCTGAAGGGGGCGCAACCAGGTGCCCCCACAGCAGGCTCTGGTGTGCAAGGAAGCCACCGAGGCAGCTTCTTTGTGCCCAGACGCAGCTCTGCTTCAGCTCTGCTATCGGGTCACATCTGACTCAGGGGCAGAGTGGAGAGTCGGCGGCATAGAGCTCCCCCCCCCCCAGCTAGGATCTGTTGAAATCCTTTAAGGTTGAAATCCTTATTTATTTATTTATTTATCCATGAGTTGAATGTAGTTCTTAATTTCTAGTCTTGTGTCTTATCTAACCCATTACCCATTCCACTTCTTGAAACAGAACATGAATCAAAACATCCTTCAGAATTCCCCCCTTCCGAATTTTGCAATGCAGCTCTTCAGCCAACAATGTGTACAAAATGCATATAATTGGGGAAGAATGCATAGAAACACATTAGTGAAAATAACATTAAAATGCATTATATTAGGAGAAATTGCTTGCAAAAATGTGTATCTTAGGCAAAAATGCATACAAGAATGTACACACTATGAGAATTCCATACTAAAATATTCAATAATAATCATGAGATTTCTTTATTAAAAAAGAATTCACAGACTGATGTAGAAAACTGAATTTAAAATTGGAAAAATGAGAAACTGAGAGAAACCAAAATTGACTGATTAATCCGTCCTTATTTTTCTGTCTGAGCTTTTATCCTCCTCCTTGGAAGGAATATCTGCTTATAAGGGGAAGTTAGGAAGTTCTAGTGCTTTAATACATTTCTGTTTCCTCCATTCTCCAGCTTTTGTCTTCTCTGTGTCCTCTGTCCTCCAGGGACATGTTCATTTTGTTCTCTGTAAAGGTAAAGGGACCCCTGACCATTAGGTCCAGTCATGACCGACTCTGGGGTTGCAGCGATCATCTCGCATTATTGGCCAAGGGAGCCGGCGTACAGCTTCCAGGTCATGTGGCCATCATGACAAAGACACTTCTGGCGAACCAGAGCAGCACACGCAAACGCCGTTTACCTTCCCACCTATTTATCTACTTGCACTTTGACATGCTTTCAAACTGCTAGGCTGGCAGGAGCAGGGATCGAGCAACAGGAGCTCACCCCGTCGCAGGGATTCGAACCACCAACCTTCTGATCAGCAAGCCCTAGGCTCTGTGGTTTAACTCACAGTGCCACCTGTGTCCTTTGTTCTCTGTAGAGACTTGTAATTTCACTGTCTGGAAAGCAAAGCGCTATTATGGAGATACAGGAGGATTCCCACCTCCCACCCACCCAGCCCCCATCATCTTCTGGAAGAAATGCAGGGCAACGTCCTCCCTGTAGCATTTGCTCTGCCTGCTGTGATATGAGATGTCAGAATGCTTTTATGGTTAAAAGAGATCAGCTTTTCCTAATTGCTTGGATAGAGAAGCTGACTGTTGGCTCAGAATTGGGTCATGTTTAAAAATAAGTACAACTTGCATTACCTCATCATGAGGAACAGGACATGTGGTCACTCGCAACTTCTTTTCCCTATCTTTTCCGCACAAAGAGCCTTTCAGATAAGCAGGGAACAAACAGATTATCTAATCTGTCTCTACCCATCCAAATGTCTTGTCATCCATCCATCCATCCATCCATCCATCATTCATGCCTTGGGCACCATCAGAACACCATTGGGCTGTTGAGCAGACTACTGTTCCTATAGTAAAACAAGGACAACTTTTCCCTTAGAGTGACCATAGCACTAGTCTTGACCCAGCATCATTACTTAGGGAAATGTACAGATATAACGGAAGGAATGGGAGGCCTTAGGAGGGGGGGGGGAGTGAGTGAGCACTACATTTGCCAAATCCTTTGCCTAGTCCAGGCATAGGCAACCTTGGCTCGCCAGATGTTTTGGAACTACAACTCCCATGATCCCTGACCACTGTCCCTGTTAGCTAGGGATCATGGGAGTTGTAGTTCCAAGACATCTGGAGAGCCAAGGTTGCCTATGCCTGGCCTAGTCCTAGACAAGTCAAGGTAGTGCTAAAATAAACTAGATTCTGGTATCATCAATCTCTCTCTTCCTCTCTTTCATGCAGGCATACAGGAAACTTTTAAAAATATTTTATGTTAATGGTTTTTAAAAAGTCTATATGGCAGAAGCCCAAAATTATGATAATTCAGACCCATGTTCCATTAATGTCAGAACTTTCTCCTAAGATGTTACAAAAGCTCAATTTTTGAAATTTGAAACCGCTGTTTTTCAGCAGCAAAATAATAGCTGTTGTTGGGAATTTTGCTTTAATTCAATATTTTTTAATTAATGTCATAAATATATTAGTACCTCTGACAAAATCCAATTGTTAGTTCAACAGTCTCAACTTACGTAATGAAACCATTTGCAGAATATTTATGCAGGGATGGAGGACTGTCTGCCTTTGTGCTGCAAGTCGCTCTTGGCCATCCCATATGACTCACAACGGCTCTTTCTTGCCTCTCCACCTTCAATGAATCTTGAAAAAAGCTTGCTCGTTGAGCCAACAAGAGGCTTTTTTTCAAGCATAGTTGTGGTAAGGAAGTCATTTTCAGGTTGGTGAGATGTGTGTCCCTCACCAATCCCTAGGACATTGCAATTAGACTCCAATAGAAGACTGTTTTTTAAAGCTAAACTAATTTAGAGTGGGTGGTGGGTAGGTAGAAGTCTGTAGTATGCTTCATTTCATGAAGATTTTGCTAAATGAATTATGTATGAAATGTGATTGGTAGATTCGTTTTCCGTTTCTATTAGAAATGTGTAATTTTTGTTGTTGAACTTGAAAGTGACTCATAATATCCAAGCCTGTATGATTGGCTGTTGTGTATTAAGATGCACTATCCCATGAGTACCTGTTACGTTCACACCAAAACATGCACACTTCTTTTCCTGCGATGATTGTTGTGTTTTAAAAACTAGTTTGAGCTTTTGAGCACGCCTGGAAGAAGCGGACCATTTGGATCCCTTCCAGTCGGGATTCAGGCCTCATCATGGGACTGAAACTGCCTTTCTTGCGCTGGTCGATGATCTCCGGTGAGCTAGGGACAAAGGTGAGAGCTGTTTCCTAGTTCTGCTGGATCTCTCAGCGGCTTTTGACACCATCGACCATAACATCCTTCTGCTCTGTCTAGAGGGGTTGGGAGCTGGGGGCACTGTTATACAGTGGTTCTGCTCCTTCCTCCTGGGCCATGTTCAGAAAGTGGTGGTGGGGGATGAGTGTTCGGACCCCTGGGCTCTCACTTGTGGGGTGCCTCAGGGTTCTGTCCTCTCCCCCATGCTTTTTAACATCTATATGCAGCCGTTGGGAGAGATCATCAGGGGGTTTGGGCTGGGTGTTCAGCAGTATGCGGATGATACCCAGCTCTACCTCTCTTTCAAATCAGAACCAGTGAGGGCAGTGAATGTCCTGTGTGAGTGCCTGGAGACGGTTGGAGGATGGATGGCGGTTAACAGATTGAGGTTGAATCCTGACAAGACAGAAGTACTGTTTGTGGGGGACAGGAGGCGGGCAGGTGTGGAGGACTCCCTGGTCCTGAATGGGGTAACTGTGCCCCTGAAGGACCAGGTGCGCAGCCTAGGAGTCATTTTGAACTCACAGCTGTCCATGGAGGCACAGGTTAATTCTGTATCCAGGGCAGCTGTTTATCAGCTCCATCTGGTACGCAGGCTGAGACCCTACCTGCCCACAGACTGTCTCACCAGAGTGGTGCATGCTCTAGTTATCTCTCCCTTGGACTACTGCAATGCGCTTTATGTGGGGCTACCTTTGAAGGTAACCCAGAAACTACAATTAATCCAGAATGCAGCAGCTAGACTGGTGACTGGGAGCGGCCGCCGAGACCATATAACACCGGTCTTGAAAGACCTGCATTGGCTCCCAGTACGTTTCCGAGCACAATTCAAAGTGTTGGTGCTGACCTTTAAAGCCCTAAACGGCCTCGGTCCAGTATACCTGAAGGAGCGTCTCCACCCCCATCGTTCTGCCCGGACACTGAGATCCAGCGCCGAGGGCCTTCTGGCAGTTCCCTCACTGCGAGAAGCCAAGTTACAGGGAACCAGGCAGAGGGCCTTTTCGGTAGTGGCACCCGCCCTGTGGAATGCCCTCCCACTAGAGGTCAAAGAGAACAACAACTACCAGACTTTTAGAGGACATCTGAAGGCAGCCCTGTTTAGGGAGGCTTTTAATGTTTAATCAATTATTTTCTTTTATTTTTCTGTTGGAAGCCACCCAGAATGGCTGGGGAAACCCAGCCAGATGGGCGGGGTATAAATAATAAATTATTATTATTATTATTATTATTATTATTATTATTATTATTATTAGGGTATAGCTTGAAGATCCCTGGCATACTACAAGAGGGTTTGAGCAGAGATGAGGACATGCCATATTAAAAGGAACAATTTGTAAGCAGAGATAATATCAGCTGTGACCCCTCCCCCTGGCACTTAGGGTTCTTAAAAAGCTTCCATTGGAACCAATGGAAACAGGCTTTTTAAAAGCCTAATTTGGGAATTGGAGAATGCAGGCTGGCGGTTCCTCTGCTTTGCACTCTCAACTTCAGAATTCTGAAAAGCCCATGGTATAATCTTAAATACATTTAGGCCTCAACAGGATTTACTGCTGTGTAAACACACATAAAATTGTGCTGCCCAGAACCATGTTAATTCCATGGTATTGTTGCAAGACATATGAGCAGAGTAAACCAAATTATATCCCCTTGATTTCAGTGGAAGAGAATTGAACACATGCTTCAGTTTACCAACCAGTAGAATTTACCATAAATTACATCATTATGGCTGGATTGGACTCAATACATTTTATTGGGCACAATCCAATTGTTTTAAATTTGCTGTAAGCAATAAAACCAAAATAGTACAATAGTACTTCTCAAATTATCTGGCTTTGAGCAAGAAATAGTTCTTGCTCAAAGCCAGATAATTTGAGAAGTTCACAGACCTCCTTAGAAAGGGCCCACTTTCTATGAATATTTACACCTTTAAGATAAATACCATTCAGTTGTCAACTACTTTGCTTGGCTCCAATCTGCATTGTAGTTACACTGCATTTTAAACCAATGTGCTGATAAATTCCCCAATGTTCCCTGGGTGTTACATGCTTAGGGCTGTCCAGCCCAGGAGAAGTGCTGTCAACCTAACATCTTTCCGATATCTTATTCCTTCAGTGCCGTGCTCTGAAGGCTGTTTCAAAGTGGCATTGATGCCTGCCTGTCTAGCTTAATTCCACTCAGTTTTCTTGTTATTGGGTGCCTTCAAATCCTGTTGCATTTTCTGTCTGTTTTGTGGTGTGTGCGAGAGAGAGGTGGGGGGGGAGAGAGAGATAATTTATTTTTCTTTTCTTAAACAAAATTCCAATTTATCTATTTTTTCATTCCAATTTAGACTTTGGGGTGTTTGAAGCATCTCATCTTGTTTACAAACAGGACATCAGTTTGTTGCAGACACTTTCCCCTGCCTGTTCGATCTTTATTAAGGAGGAATGGCCTTGTGTCCATTCACTCCTCAGTCATGAGTAAAAGATAAGCCATCACATGGGAATAGATTGCAAGAATTAGGGTCGTGGGACAGCCAGAGGGATGAGAGAGGGAGGCAGGAATGGCTCACAAGTGAGAACAGGGTATTCATGGTTACCAAGAAGAATGTTCTCCTGTGAAGAACCATCTAGCTGCCTTTGGGGCTAATTTATGTTCCTTCCTTTCAATAGCCATTTTGCTAATGCATGCCATATGTTAATGCCTTTCGGCCTTGTGATTTGTGAAGCTGTTGCTATTCCCTTTTCCTCCTCTAACCTAGAAATTTTGGCACAGCCAAGACAGATTTATGCATCCCTCTTAAAATAAATCTCAGAACCAACCTTTCTGGTCGTGACAAAGTGTTCCAGGCCTCAGCAGGGCTGCAGCCCATATTCCCAAAGTGTGAATGTGTTTCACAAAGAATGGCCATGTTTCACCCTCCCTGGCCGGTCGAAAAATGTGTGGCATAGGGAGTGTGGAAACAGTTTGGAAAAATTGCATCAGTTCACGGCATGGAGAGCTATCTGAGGTTGCAGACAATGGTTTTTCAGGGAATCAAAGGTGGTGTGGCACAGACATTCATGGAAGCTGCCCCCTAGTTTTTCATCAAGAAACACAAGTTCTGACTTCAGATGTATACATTGCCCAAGAATCTTTACATTTATAGTTCCTACAAGTGTAATGGATATTGCCAATGATCTTGCCAAAGTTAAGGGATTTTTAGGCCTGTTGACTTTAGTGGAACAGTTAAGCAGACAATTGATTATTTAATTCATTCACTTCATCATTATGAATTCGTCATCCTCGTTACCTTCTGAATGTCATGTGTGTTTTTGTGAAAATTATTGACAGTGTTGAAAAGCTTCCTCTGCCTTCCTTTGGTATGATAAATTCTTACTTTAAAAGGGGTCACAGATGTTTGCCTCATATTTAAAGTGAGGGAAATATTTCCTGCAAATGGCTTTGCTTGCCCTCTGTGGAATCTCAAAATGTGTTTTTTTGAAACAAAGCATGACCTGGAATGGGAAAAGTTACACATACAGTGGGGCCTCGACTTACGAATTTAATCCATTCTGAAGGCACCTTCGTAAGTCGAAAAATTCGTAAGTCGAAAAACGCAATTGGAAACGCGATTTCCCATAGGAATGCATTGAAAACGAAAAAAATCATAAGTCGAAGCAACCCTATCTAAACTGAAGCATTCATAAACTGAAGCAAACTTTCCCATTGAAAGTAATGGAAAGTGGATTGATCCGTTCCTGACGGGTCCGCGGAGTACTCAACCTGAAGCGTACTTAACCCGAAGCCTGGGTGTAATTGGTTCCGGAAGTCTGTTCATAAACTGAAGCGTTCATAATCTGAAGCGAACTTTCCCATTGAAAGTAATGGAATGTGAATTAATCTGTTCCAGATGGGTCCGCAGCGTTCGTAAACCGAAAATTCGTAAACCGAGGTGTTCATAAACCGAGGTTCCACTGTACATTACTTGGCTGGAGAACTGCATTGCAAAATTCAGCAGAGTGCAGATTTCAAAAAATGGGCTCTGTTTTGGTTCACATATTCTTTCAAAAAGTGCAAATTATGTAGGTTCACCTTCAAATGCAAACTGAATCAAATTTCTACCCCATCCTGAGCTGTTCACTTTGTAATTAAGTCTGTGGCCAATTTCTTGGGGAGTATGTAGGCAAGAGAAAGGTAGGGAAGAAAGAAAGATAAAAGCATTTGAGCATTGCATACATATGTGGAAACTGGGGATTCTGACCAGTATAGGTTTCACGGTCATATTACTGGCAATACAAAGAATGCTTTAATCCCTCATGTGTAAATATCCAAAGTGGGGGGGGGCTCCATTTATTTAATGTTTTGATTCTAATGCATCCTTATTTTGGACACTGTTGTTGTGACCTGAAAGCATACGTAAAATGAACGGAAGTTGTGGGCTCACTCAATACCTGTTTGCTAATCTACAAGTGCAGCAGAATCACGGTGGTGCCATCTTTTCCTGAAGGAGGCCATTCATTCTGCAAATGAGGAACAGGTGTTGAATGTTTAAATTGCCACTTAGGAAAAAAGATCCTCCACACAGAATGTTAGCATGTGAGAGGGAAGAGTTGTTTCCTAAACAGTCTTCTTTCTTATCTGCTAGTTTTCTAATGTGCAGGAAGTTTTCTTTTTTCCTGTGAAAGGGCATCTTAACATGTGATTTCCCTGCCTGAAGTGGTACAGTCTAGGGACAGTAAAACTTTCTACTTCTGCTGCATCTAGTCAACTTAGAGGTAGGAGCATGCGGTGTTTTTGTTTTAGCTGCATTAGCAAAGAGGAGGGAAGAGAGTGTGTTCATAGCTAAAGAAGTGCCATGTGTGTTTCGGCAAGCTGTGCTGCTCTGAGAAATGCTAATTCTGCCCACATGTTGGCATCATTGTGCTGTGGTGAGGCTGTGTGCCAAGTGGGTGTGTGCATCTAACAGCTATTTGTTTCTTTCTCCTCTTCTTTTGGGTCCTGCTACCAGACAGGAAGGCAGGTAGCCTAGGATTTGCACATTCCCCTGTGGAATGGGATGCTCTAACCAAGAGGGTTAATTTGCTGATGCTAAAGCTTGTGAATTGAAAGCAAAACCATTTCTAAAAGTGCCAAGCACAAGAAGCTGCCCCAGCTCAACTGTTCTTCCTCCTGTTTTGTTCCACCCATGAAAGGCGTATTATGCAGCAATGGGTGCCTCCACACTTCCACTGTTTTGTGGGATGGATTTGAGCACATACCAGAACTTTAGGTTTCTGCTGTTAAAGTAGTTTAAAGGGCTTTTTCTCCCTAGCACAACAAACCCACTTTTAAGACTTCTTGCGGTTTGGAAAGCAAAGAGGAAATGCTTTGAAAAGGGTAGGATGAACAAATGACTAATGGCAAGATGTGTAAACCTGCAGAACAGGACCTATTGGCAGCTTGTAGGAGGCAGTGGTAAAGCCACTCTTTAAGAAACCCTCCCTGGACTCAGAAAACCTACGTAACTACCAGCCAGTTGCTGATCTCCCCTCCTTGGGCGAGGTTCTTGAGCAGGTGGTTGAGATCCGAACCAGGTGTTGTAGGAGGAAACTGATTTTCTATATCTGTTTCAATCAGGGTTTAGGCCTGGTTCTGGCACAGAAACTGCTTTGGTCGCCTGGCATGAGGACCTCTGTCAGGAGAGAGAAATATGTCCCTGTAAATTCTCCTCCACCTCTCAGCGGCTTTCAATACCATTGACCATGGTATCCTTCTGGAGTAGCTGTCTGAGTCGGGGGTAGGTGGCCCTGCTTTGCAGTGATTCCAGTCCTACTTGGATGGTCGCTCCCAGAGGGTGATGCTTGGGGAATGCTTTCCAGCCCTGTGGAGCCTTCAATGTGGAGTTCCTCAGTTTTATCCCTTATGCTATTTAACTTCTACATGAAACGGCTGAGTGGGGTCATCCAGAGTTTTGGAGTATGCTGTCAGCAATACGTTGACGATACACAACTCTGCTTCTCCTTTAGATTTGCAGGTGTTTCAGTGGATGTGCTGGACCAATGTCCAGGGAGCCAACAAACTGAAGCTCAATCCAGATAAGACTGAGGCACTGCTAGTGGGTGATTCCCTAGACCGGATGGCTGGGAGATGACCTGCTCTTGATAGGGTTACATTCCCTCTCAAAGAGCAGGTACATAGCTTGGGGGTATTCCTGTATCCTTTGCTGTCGCTTGTGGCTCAATTGGCTTCCATCAGCTTTGACTTGTGGCCCAGCTGCACCCCTATCTGGACAGGAGTATCCCAACTTCTGTTGTCTATGCTCTCGTAACTTCTAGGCTGGAATACTGCAACAGATTATACATAGAGCTGCCTCTGAAAACAGTTGGTGCAGACTTCAGCAGCCAGGTTGCTCACTGGGACAAGACGGTTTGAGCATATTACACTGATCCTGGCCCAGCTGCACTGACTACCAGTTAGTTTCTGGGCCCAATTCAAAATGCTGTTTTTGACCTATAAAGTCTTAAATTGCTCAGGACTGCAATACCTCAAGGACTGCCTCTCCCGACGTAAACTGATTTGAGATCTGTGTTCATCATCAGAGGCCCTTCTTCGTGTGCCTCCTCCATGTGAGATCTGTAGGATGACAGCATGAAAATGGGCCTTTTCTGTAGTGGCTCCTCGTTTGTGGAATGTTCTCCCCTGAGAGAATCACCTGGTGCCTTCATTATATATTTTAAGGCACCAGGCAAAAATGTTCCTCTTTAATCAAGCCTTTGGCTGATTAATATTCTGCAGCCTTTTAAATTTGTTTGTGGAAGGGGAGGTTGTTGTTTTGTTGCTTCTGTTTTAACTATTTATTTGTGCGTTTAGTGTATTTTATGCTTGTGTGTTTATATTGTATTTTTGTATTTTTTTCTTGTGAATTGCTCTGAGATCCTTTGAGAAAGGGCAGTATAGAAATCAATCAAGCAAACAAAATGTTCCTAGTACATTTCTGAGTGCAATTCAAAGTGCTGGTGCCACAGAGGCCAGCTTCCAGGGGCTACTGAGGGAGCAATGTTGTGCATGTGATACCCGGTGTCACACACGTGATGTCAGAGGAGCCGGGGCAGAGCTGGGTTTGGTGGCTGTGATGCTCAATGGCTGGCGGCTCCTCCACCTCCTCTTGCCGCTGCCACTGGTGAGAGGCTGCTTCGACCCTCCTTCCCTTTCATGGCAGGACGAGGAAGAGGAGGAGCCAGCCACTGCAGCTATGCCACCCTTGGCTCTGTACTTCACCTCTGCACTTTTGGGATATGAGGGGCAGCCCCTACCCCCAAAATACAGGGGGGCAAAAGGTCTCGGCCCCCAGGAGCCAGTGTCCCTGGTTGGTACTGATCTTTAAAGTCAATCCCACCCTGTGTCCTCCAGGGTGTATGTTAAGAGGAAATAGCTTCACTTTTCTGTGCAATTTACAGACATGCAGCTCTGCGCCTACCTCTGACTTTCTGAAATAAGCACCACCCAGCATTTGTGTGAAGAATGTTTGCTTCATTTAACCATAATGGTTACAAAGTTCAATTATTTTTCAATTAAGAGAGCATAGTCTTCCTTTCCACCCTTACATTTTGATGAGTAATTTTTCACACAAATCAATTGCAGCTTCCCTGAATAGCCTGCAGTCTGTTAAAGGGCAAACCTTATCCCATAATGGAAAATGCTCTTTGTGCAAAGCCCTGCAGCTCAAATCTTCAGCCTGAGTGGATTTTTACACACTATTATTACATTGTACCCTAATGCAAAGATAGCTGCAAGGACCATCATTTCATATTGCTGTAACATTTGTACTGATTGGCTTATTGCATTATATATAGATTACATCCTCTGTTTTCTTTGAAACATACCATACAATTTAAAAGAAAAACAGGCTCCTTTTTCGTTGGAAGAACAAAACCTGACACAAAAAGAATGGCGAATGACTGACAGCAAAATGCCTCCCACAATGAATTAGATTCCAGCAGTCCATGCATCCACCAAAGCACCCTGGAGAGGAAAGACAAATGGCAGCCAGTCTGAAATATCTGTGGTGAAATGCTGTTGCCTGTAGGGCATTCAGGGAAGTGGTGAAGCTTGAGGAGTGTTTGTGCATGAACATTCTTGCAAGCTCCACAGCCACCCCATGCCCTTTGCAAATGGGAGAGTGGCTGTGTGGGTAGCCTGGTCCTACTTGGTTCAGCACCCCAGGTAAAGTAGAACCCTGGAAAAGTAGGGTTCCACGTGAGATGGGGAGGATTGTGGCTGGTCCCAATCCTGGACAGGACTCTTCAGGGGTGGAGGCATGGGGCGTCACGCAGAATCCTACTCCTACATGAAGAAACCCACACCAATCCAAAGGCAGCCTGAAGAGCCTTGGTCATCCCTTCTCCAGGACTCAGGAGCAAGGGGCATGTGTGGACCAGACAGGAAGCCTCTTTGAGTACTAATTTGGGTCTGCTTTAGAGGAAAGATCTACTCAGGATGAGGGAGCCATCACCCAGCAGTGGACTAGGTAGAAAAGCAGAGGCTTCAGTCTCCTCTGGGTCTTTGCTGAGTTAACTTCAGAGCCACTGCTCCAGTCCCACTGCTCTGTTGGTATCATGGACTCTGGCTCCAGTCTCTGCACCTAGAAAAATGATATGGACACTTGCCCGAGTAGAAACAGGCTCCCCATGCCAGAATGTTGCCCTCCAAGTCAAGTAAGGTAATGAGAAGTTGGGGGCTAGTAAGCTCATTCACCGAAGCCTGCACCTCAGTGAGAGACTTTCTGCTTTGTATGCAGAAGGTCCCAGGTTCGGTCCCTGGCAGGAGCCCTGCAGGTAGGGCTGAAATGTCTGAAATCCTGCAGAGCTGTTGCCCGTCAAATGTAGACAACACTGAGCTTGGTGGACCAATGGTCTGATTTGGAATAGGGCAGCTCTCTATTTTGGCTTCAGCATTCTGCTACACACCTGAAGTGGGCTACAACAGAGCAGCAGTGCGTCTCCTTGTAATCCAGTGGACAGGACACCTTCACTGCATCGAAGGGATGATGGGCGGGACCATGTAGCGTCAAATCTTGGGTGTGCACCTCCTTCCCTCAGCCACGCCATTGAAAATAGGTTGAGGATGGGTATTCCAGCAAGACAATGACCCAAAACACATGGCCAAGGCAACAAAGGAGTGGCTCAGGAAGAAGCACACTAAGGTCCTGGAGTGGCCTAGCCAGTCTCCAGACCTTAATCCCATTGAAAATCTGTGGAGGGAGCTGAAGGTTCAAGTAGCTACACAAAATCTTACTGACTTAGAGAGGATCTGCAAAGAGGAGTGGGATAAAATACCTCCTGAGATGTGTGCAAACCTGGTGGCCACCTAGAAGAAACGTCTGACCTCTGTAATTGCCAACAAGGGTTTTGCCACCAAGTACTAAGTCATCTTTTGCAAGGGGATCAAATACTTATTTCATTCATTATAATGCACATCAATCTCTGACTTTTGTCTTCTGGGTTTCTGGGGGTTTTCCTGTTGTTATTCTGTCTCTCACAGCTACAATAAACCTACTGTACCATTAAAATTATGGACTGGTCATTTCTTCATCAGAGGGCAAACGGGCAAATTTCGCAGGGGATCAAATACTTTTTTCCCTCACTGTATCAGTGTGCCCAGTCCCGTTGTGCCCAGCCCTGCCCTGCCCCCGTTCCACCCCTGTTCTGCGTTTTTCCAGGTCCAATTGTGTGTCAGTTGGACACACCTCAGATGGTCAGCAGCTGTACAGATAAAATCAAGTTGTGTAAGTATAGCTGATTTTGAGCAGTTGCACAATAAAGCCGCTCCCCCAAAAAGATTTGGGTTTTTTTGAATAAGTGATGGGAAACTGCACTTGCATGGGTGCCATGTCATCCAACCTCTCCACAGATAAATCAGGATTTAATGCTTAATAAGCAGGTTGTCTAGAAGCTCCCATAGATTCTTGCAGGTTGCCTGGCTTCTGATTCCTCAGACCACTCTTGCCCCTCTCTCTGTAGACTACCACCAGTATTCTGTAACCTCATAGGTTATTGTCTAGCAGTTTCCCCAGCTTTTCTAACAAAAGTTCATTTTAACTTGCACACTTCTTTACTTCTAGGAAGTTCTCCAAGTTTGTAGAAACCACAACCTTATAAAAAGTGGGTCCTCTCCACTTTTAAACTGTTAGGCTTTCAACCACCTGAGTTTTCTGTTAGAGGGAACAGTATATGCCTGCGAAGAGTATACTTTTTTTGTTATTAGTTGATTTCATGGTGAAAGAATCAAGTTCCTAGTTGACATGTTTACCTAATACACCGAATGCATAATTGTTTTAAATTAAGCTCTTTAAATGCGTTGTGGTTTCCACAGGAAATCATTTCCAAATACTGGTTTGCGGGGCAAGTGCAAAACAGTTTGCTGGATGCTTGACTCTCAGGGTTCAGAAAAAGACTAGACTAACACAGCTGTTGAACTTCTGGTGCTGAACTGAAAGCTACCCATGGTTATGATTCTCCAGGATGCAGGTAGTGCCTTTGCTTTACTCCTGCATCTCTATGGTGCTAGCCCTAGTTGACTGACCATGGAAATAGCAGCTGGTTGAGTATCAGACTCCCTGACAAATAAGGCACTAGATATGTGGGATAGGACAATTTCTCCTACCCTGCATCATGACCCAACCACCCTATAGCATTCAAATGAGAATGGAAAGCAAGGTTAGCTTACTCTTCCTCCCCTTCCCCAAACCTCTATCACTGTAGCTCCCTCTTGAAGTCAGTCTCTGTGGTGGCAGCAAACACTCAATGATGCAAAGCGTTTTGTTTAATGAAAAACAAACAAGCCTCTGGAAAACAAAAAGCGGGGAAATTTAATTACAAACTGAACAGATTCTGCAAGATGCTGCTTATGTTTCTAATGAGCCATTTGTGTGACTTGCATGAAAGGAGGTCATTGCTCATCACTTTTGTCTCAACAAAATAAAAAAATTCCTTCAGTAGCACCTTAAAGACCAACTAAGTTTTCATTTTGGTATGAGCTTTCATGTGCATGCACACTTCATCAGATACTTTTGTCTCGTGAGTGAAAACCAATCAGCTTATCTTGGCTACAGCTTTCAAGGCTCAGGTCTCTCCAGAGATGAGAAAGCAGCCTTACTATTCTCGGTTTTCTCTCCACAAGGATGGAGCTGATCCTCTGGTCAGGGGTAGGCAACCTAAGGCCCGTGGGCTGGATGCGGCCCTATCGCCTTCTCAATCTGGCCCAAGGACAATCAGCGTGTTTTTACATGAGTAGAATGTGTCCTTTTATTTAAAACTAGCTGACCCAGCCACGCGTTGCTGTGGTTCTTTCCTGTGATTTCCCCCCACACATGACTTATCCTGCCGCCTCCCCACCCCCACCCCTGGCTCATCCCTGTGACTGCCCTCATCCTGTCCCGACCCATGAGCTATCGAGCCCTCTTCCCCCCACCCCCTACTCTGTCCCGACCCATGAGCTATCAAGTCCCCTTGTGTTTGTAACTTTTTTTCTTTTTATGGTTTTTATTGTGGATATAATTGAGGAGTATTTGGTGTTGAGGAAGGTTGGGGAGAGGTCCGTTTGGGCAAAGCCCAAAGCCAGGGGAGAGAGGTCCGTTTGGGCAAAGAGAAGGATCGGGGGTGATGATGCGTCCCGGGACCCAGAGAACTACTTTAAAAAACCCGATGGGGGGGGGACAAATAGCAAAGCTGCACAGCCCCATTGCAGCAGAAGGCATATTCCGAAGCGCCCAAGCTGTTTGGTTCCATAAAAAACCCAGGAAGTGGCAAGGGGAAGGTAGGGGATTGTAAATTGAGGGGGGGAATTGAAGCCTAGGTTAAAAGCTGCATGATTGCCATTACTTAAAATGGCCGCCGGAGCCTCGCATGTGATACAATGCCCACTAAATTAAAAAGCAGAAACCCCTCGGCATGCCCCCAAGTGTGTGTTAGGGGAAATGATGAACGACTGACCCATTACTTATCCCTGCCCCCTATTTGGCTCCCCCCATTCCCCCCCCCCAGGCAGGCCCCTACCTCCACTTGGCGTAGTCTGGAAAGCTGCCTAGTTTGCTGCGGTCTATTCATTCTTCTGGGAGATGTTGGGCCTTGTTGCTGCAAAAGGCCCAACATCCCCCCAGGCAGGACTCTATCTCCACTGCCTAGTCTCCTGTGGGCTAGTTGGGCTTTGTTTTCAGTTGGTTGCTGTAGAATTGGACGTATGGTATTAGGATGATTGGGGGAGTTTGAGAGGGAAAGGTATAGTTATAGAAGATTTTTGGAGGCTGGTAGGAGGTAAAGATGCTGGTGTCGTTTGTCTCCATTGAGGTCTTCGACACCTCTGCCGGATGGATATATGTGAGTGGTGGATCTCGTGGTGGAGGCGGGGTTTGTGGGTGTGGTGTAGATTTCAGAGGAAGGGAGGGGGTGTACTGTGGGAGGAATTCCACTTGAGGGCGCTGTTTTACTTCAGGTTTTTACCTGTGGAGGTGTGAGATGTGAGGGATTTTTTTTCTAGCAACACTCGGGGAGTGGCCTGGATCGGTCAAGGGGTTACGGAGAAAAGTGGAGCCCGCACTTTCACAATTTTTACATTTTTATGTATATAGATTGTGGTCGCAAACCGAGGTACCACTGTACTGGGAAAACCTCAGGTTTAACTATACAAACCTTTGTCGGCAAGGTGATGTCTCTGCTTTTTAAGATGCTGTCTAGGTTTGTCATTGCTTTTCTCCCAAGAAGCAGGTGTCTTTTAATTTCGTGACTGCTGTCACCATCTGCAGTGATCAAGGAGCCCAAGAAAGTAAAATCTCTCACTGCCTCCATTTCTTCCCCTTCTATTTGCCAGGAGGTGATGGGACTAGTGGCCATGATCTTGGTTTTTTTGATGTTGAGCTTCAGACCATATTTTGCGCTCTCCTCTTTCACCCTCATTAAAAGGTTCTTTAATTCCTCCTCACTTTCTGCCATCAAGGTTGTGTCATCTGCATATCTGAGGTTGTTGATATTTCTTCCGGCAATCTTAATTCCGGCTTGGGATTCATCCAGTCCAGCCTTTCGCATGATGAATTTTGCATATAAGTTAAATAAGCAGGGAGGCAATATACAGCCTTGTCGTACTCCTGTCCCAATTTTGCACCAATCAGTTGTTCCATGTCCAGTTCTAACTGTAGATTCTTGTCCCACATAGAGATTTCTCAGGAGACAGATGAGGTGATCAGGCACTCCCATTTCTTTAAGAACTTGCCATAGTTTGCTGTGGTCAGACCTCACCTGGAGTACTGTGTCCAGTTCTGGGCACCACAGTTCAAGAAGGATACTGACAAGCTGGAACGTGTACAGAGGAGGGCAACCAAAATGGTCAAAGGCCTGGAAACGATGCCTTATGAGGAACGGCTTAGGGAGCTGGGTATGTTTAGCCTGGAGAAGAGAAGGTTAAGGGGTGATATGATAGTCATGTTCAAATATATAAAAGGATGTCATATCAAAGAGGGTGAAAGGTTGTTTTCTGCTGCTCCAGAGAAGCGGACACAGAGCACTGGATTCAAACTACAAGAAAGAAGATTCCACGTAAACATTAGGAAGAACTTCCTGACAGTAAGAGCTGTTCGGCAGTGGAATTTGCTACCAAGGAGTGTGGTGGAGTCTCCTTCTTTGGAGGTCTTTAAGCAGAGGCTTGACAGCCATATGTCAAGAATGCTTTGATGGTGTTTCCTGTTTGGCAGGGGGTTGGACTGAATGGCCCTTGTGGTCTCTTCCAATTCTATGATTCTATGAGACAGTCAAATGCTTTTGCGTAGTCAATGAAGCAGAAGTAGATGTTTTTCTGGAACTCTCTAGCTTTCTCCATAATCGAATAATTTGGACTGTAATTTGTTTTTTATTTTAGTTTATTGTTTTTAATTGGATTATGTTTGTGAATATGTTAATTGGCTGTTTTTATGGGGAAATTAATAAAAATGATTTTTTTAAAAAAAGAAAAGAAACTGATCAACCCGATTCAGGGAAGCATCTCAGGTTTTGAGCCAGGAACACTGAAAAGGACAATAAGTTTGTGCAGCCGCAAGCAAAGCTTAGGACAGGAAATAATCTTGGAGAGGACTAGCATGGTTTAACTTCACAATCGTAAGTCCCCTCTGGGATTCTGAGCCAGTAACTACCATACTGGCAGCCAGTAACTACCATACTGGCAGCCAGTGGGCTCTGTCTCATCTATTGTTCCCCCTCCCTGCCTTTCATCTCCCAAGGAAAGGGCTATCGTAACCCGAATAGTTCGTAACCCGAATAGTTCGTAAACCGAACGCAATGGGCGCCGCCATTTTGCGCATGCGCAAAGCGCGATTTTCACAATTTTCGCGCTTTGCGCATGCGCAGATCGCGCTATTGCGCGTGCGCCGCTTCTGCGCGCGCGCGCGCTCGGCGAAAACACTTCCGGGGTTGCGCAGTTCGTAACCCGAACTGTTCGCAAACCGAGGTGGTCGTAACCCGAGGTACGACTGTAGTTCTAGGAGCATAGCTCTTTGAGCCCACCACCACTCAACCCCTGCTCAACTATGAGCCAGGAAGGAAATTTAGTTGTAGCCAAGAGTGTTTTGTTACAAAACTGCACATGGTAGAAAACAGGGGAAACAAAAGGCAGGGAGGGAGGAGAACCCTATCACACTGGGATCTATAGTACAGGTATCTCTGCATATTTAGTGATTGGCGTATCCTTGCCACAGAATCAACAAGCAGTGCTTTTCATTTATTGGTTTTATTAAAGATCTCGAGGGACACCAAGATGCTTTCAGCAGCTGCTGTTGCTATTTCTTAGGGGCTTAATCCTGTGAAGTATCTTATGCTATTGTAGTGCAGTGCCTAAGACAGGGGTCCCCAAACTAAGGCCCGGGGGCCGGATGCGGCCCAATCACCTTCTAAATCCGGCCCGCGGACGGCCCAGGAATCAGCATGTTTTTACATGAGTAGAATGTGTGCTTTTATTTAAAATGTATCTCTGGGTTATTTGTGGGGCATAGGAATTTGTTCATATTTTTTTTCAAAATATAGTCCGGCCCCCCACAAGGTCTGAGGGACAGTGGACCGGCCCCCTGCTGAAAAAGTTTGCTGACCCCTGGCCTGAGAGATTGAGCTGTGAGCTAGGAAGTCCCTCCTCCCTGCCATGAATTCAGAAAGTGGCCCTAGACAAGCCATTTTCTTTGAGTCTAAAATCCCACCCTCACCACCACCACCTGTTCCAATCTGCCTTACAGTTGTTGTAAGGGGGGCTATTATTAATTATATAATTTTATTATTATATAATTATATAATTATATATAATACTAGCTGGCCCTGCCACGCATTGCTGTGGGTTATCCCTGTGGCTGCCCCCACCCTGTGACGATCCATGACGCGTTGCTGTGCCTGACTCAGGTTCCTTGTTTCCCAGGAAAGGGGGAGAATGTGTACGTTCCCCCCAGACTACGGTATGTGGTTTTTTCCCTTTCCCCCTTGTTGTGTCACATCCCTGTGATTCCTCCCATCCTGTCGCAACCCATGAGGTATCCCGTTCCCCCCCCCCCCGGGCTATGTGTTTTTTCTACCCCCACCCCCTTTGTTGTGTCTCATCCCTGTGATTACTCCCATGAGGTATTTTGTCCCACCTCCCCCCACCCCGGGGGGTCATCCCTGTAACTCCCTCCACCCTGTCTCAACCCATGAGCTATTCGGGCCCCTCCTCCCCCCACCCCCCACCCACTCGGGATATTCTATAAAGTTGAGCTGAGGCCTAGTCTGTAAGCTGTAAAGTGGAGCCGAGGCCTAGTCTGTAAAGTAGAGCCAAGGCCTAGGCTGTAGGCTGTAAAGTAGAGGTGAGGCCTAGTCTGTCGGCCTTGGCTTGGGCTAGTATGTAAATGCAAGCTGAGGCCTCCGCCCTATATCTCCATTCCTTGGCCCTGGCCTGACTCTGTGGGTTTTTGCGGATGAGGGTTTGGGCTAGTTGTGTTGCTTGTTGTGTGAGCGTTTGCGGGGGGGGGGGTGTTTGGGTTGCAGCCTGTGGCTGTGGGCTGTGGTGTCCTGTGGCTGTGGCTATGGGTTTAGCCATTTCCCTTTGTCTGGTAATGGCCGTCTTGGTGGTTTCCGTCCTTGGGCTTTGGGGGTGGAATGGCCGTTGTGGCTTTGGCAGGGGGGGGGATGTCAAGGTAGGGCCTGGATCTTGGGGTGGGTGTGGCGGTGTCAGGGTCTGTCCTTGGGCTTTGGGTGTGGAATGGCCATTTTGGCGGTTGTTGGCTGTGGTTGATGACGTAACGATTTGGCCCCGCCCTCGGAGATCTGCCTTTCTGTTGGATGCTGCTGGAGTCTTCAGAGCTTTTGCTGGTGATGTCTAATTTGGGTGCCACTTTTTTTGTGTGTTTAATCATTATTTTAGGTATGAAAGGTGTGGTTTTTGTGTGTGGGGGGGATTATGCCAGGTCCCTCCATGATGGGGATGGACCGTTGTGTCCTAATTTGATGCAATTCGGTTCAGCGGTTACGGAGGAAGGGTGTTACATCCGCGCACACAGTGTGAACATTTATATATATATAGAGAGAGAGAGAGAGAGAGAGATTTATCTTTAATATTTTTAATATATTATATAATATATTATATATGTTATTCTTTATTTTCATATATATATATATATATATATATATATGTTTATATAATATAATAAAAATTAATATAAGGGGTGGGTGTGCTTTGAACCTTCTAAAGCATAGTATGCTAAAGTTAAGTGACGATGGAGATTAGCTGAGCCTCTGTGGTGTAGTGGCTGGACACCAGTTTGATTTTTGGTATGTTTATTTGGAACCAAGTCCTACTGTGGTCAGTTAGATTTACTCCTGGGTTAAGCATGTGTAAGATTGCATATTGAGCTGCAAATCAGGAAGTGCTTCACACTCTGAACACAGGTGGCACTGTGAGTTAAACCACAGAGCCTAGGGCTTGCCGATCAGAAGGTCGGTGGTTCAAATCCCCGCGACGGAGTGAATTCCCATTGCTCGGTCCCAGCTCATGCCAACCTAGCATTTCGAAAGCACCTCAAAGTGCAAGTAGATAAACAGCGGGAAGGTAAACGGCGTTTCCGTGCGCTGCTCTGGTTCTCCAGAAGCGGCTTTGTCATGCTGGCCACATGACCCGGAAGCTGTACGCCGGCTCCCTCGGCCAGTAACGCGAGATTAGCGCCACAACCCCAGAGTCATCCACGACTGGACCTAATGGTCAGGGGTCCCTTTACCTTTATAGTAAGGCACTATCAAAGTGCTAATTCTTATTTCCCATAGGCCTTGCTAGGACTCTGTGTCAACTGGCTGTGCCCCAGAATGTGTAATACTATATTAAATATAACATTCATCTATGTACTTTGTTCTACAGTGCTATTGACTTTGGTCACTTCAGCTAAGTTTTACAGAGGAGTGGGCAAATTTTGGAATACAGAATTCTGTCTTTGACAAGGACAGAAGACCTACGATTCCTGCTACCTCTATTGGTTCTGTTTCTGCAACTTGCCATGTATGCTATAAATCAGGGTGGGGAATCTGTGGCCCTCCAGATGTTGCTGATGTTGTGCTCCTGTGCTCAGGTCTGGCCCTAGAGTGAGGCAGAGTAAAGCAGCAGCCTCAGGCAGCAGATGCTGAGGTTTACTCTGAGGCAGATGCTGCTCTACTCTGCCTCATTGTAGGGCCAGACCTGAGCACAAGAGCAATATCAGCAACATCTGGAGGGCCACATGTTCCCCACCCTGATTTATAGCATACATGGCAAGTTGCAGAAACAGAACCAATAGAGGTAGCAGGAATCGTAGGTCTTCTGTCCTCAGGCGGCAGGTGCTGAGGTGCGGGGAATGGACAGAGCTGTGAGTGCCCTGTGGCCTGTCCAGTAGGCAGCTAGACTGCTGCCCTTGAGTGCAGTGGAAGATTTTGTCCTTTCACCAGTACTGGAGTAAGATTCAACCATCAGTCCAATTGGTTTCTGTATGTATCTTGGGGGAGGCTGCCATCTTGCCCTCGGCCTCAGGCAGCAAAATGTCTTGAGCCAGGCCTGCTTATCCCACCTCATTCCAGCCTGGTGAAAACTATAGGAGAAAAAAACTGTGAGATGTGGCTTGATAAGGATCTCCTTTACTCAAAGCGATCAATTGTGTGAGGCTACAGTGACTGCTTCTACCACTGGGCTCAGCTGACAAAGGATTATCAGACTGCATTCATGCAGCTGATCAAGAGGAGAGCCTGTAGTCCAAGCACATACACTCCATTTAGGGACTTGTGTGTATATGCAGGCTTAGATGCTGGTGCCAGTTCTTCTGCCTGTGCAACATAATTGGTTATTTACAGAAGGATCTGGATTGCAGCAGAGTTGTAGCTACCAGGCATTGCCAGGTGCAGAGCACAATGCAGCAATATCTGAATTTGTATGGAGCCTGGCTCAGCTGGCCTTCGTCAGGAGCTCTAGCTGCATGTTGTCACTGTGCACGTGGCTTTTGAAGTCATCACTGAACTCTTTCAAGAGACACAACAAGCTTCCTCCTGTTTGCATCTTCTGTATCTTTCCTTTGTTTGTATCTTTCCAACCTAATGCATTCTAGCTGAGCATGTGTTTTTCTTCTTTTCTTTGCAGCCAAAGCTTTTGGCCAAGGAGCTGCTAGACCTGGTGGCATCACATTTCAACCTGAAAGAGAAGGAATACTTCGGAATTGCCTTCACAGATGAGACGTAAGTGTTTCAGGATCAGAACACAAAGGTTCCTAATTCTTGGAAGAAATGAGCAAGACCTTCAATGTGAGGTTCCGCAGGGCTCAATCCTATCCCCCGTTGTTTAAAATCTACATGAAACCGCTGGGTGGGGTTATCCGGAAGTTTGGAGTATGTTGTCAGCAGAATGCTGATGACACTCAGCTCTATTTCTCCTTCGCATCTGCAGGTGAGGCAGTGGAAATGCTGGACCAGTATCTTGACTCAGTAATGGACTGGATGAGAGCCAACAGACTGAAGCTCAATCCAGATAAGACTGAGGCACTGTTAGTGGGTGGTTCCCTAGATCAGATGGGTGAGAGGTCGCCTGCTCTTGGTGGGGTTACACTTCCCCTGAAGGAGCAGGTTCGTAGCCTGGGGGTCCTCCTGGATCCTTTGCTGTTGCTTGAGGCTCAGGTGACCTCAGTGGCCCGGAGTGCCTTGCATCAACTTCGGCTAGTGGCCCAGCTATGCCCCTATCTGCATAGGGATAGCCTAACTACTGTTGCCCATGCTCTGGTAACCTCAAGGTTAGATTACTGCAAAGCGTTATACATAGGGCTGTCTCTGAAGTTGGTTCGAAACTTCTGCTGGTGCAGAATTCAGTGGCCCGGTTGCTCAGCAGAGTAAGACGGTTTGAGCATATTACACCGATCCTGGTCCAACTGCACTGGCTACCAATTAGTTTCCGGGCCCAATTCAAAGTGCTGGTTTTGACCTATAAAGCCTTAAACGGCTCAGGACCGCAATACCTCAAGGACTGCCTCTTCCCATATGAACCGACTCGGACCCTGAGATCATCCTCTGAGGTCCTCCTCCATGTGCCTCTTCCTTGAGAGGTCTGGAGGGTGGCAACACAAGAACGGACCTTCTCAGCAGTGGCTCCCCGTCTGTGGAATGCTGTCCTCAGGAAGGTTTGCCTGGTACCTTCATCATACACCTTTAGGCACCAGGCAAAAACATTCCTTTTTAACCAGGCATTTGGTTGATCCAATTTATATCCTATGCCCTTTTAAAATGTGTGGGGGTTTTTTTTGGGGGGGGGCGATTGGGTTGTTGTTTTTATTTGTATTAGGTATTTTGTGATTTTATATCTTGATTTTATTCTTTGAACCACCCTGAGACCTCCCTGTATAGGGCAGTATAGAAATTCAATTGATGATGATGATGATGATGAGAGAAGGGCAGGTAGCCCCCCCTCCTAAGACAAGAGCAGCTCTGTCACCTGAAGACTTCTGCCCACCTTGTTGTTGGTCCTTGCTATCTTACAGCAAGTCTGATTTCTGATTTCTATAGACACTGTTCAAAGTGTCCCTGCAACCATGAGGTATAGAAACCTGACACAATTTATTGAAGTCCTGTGTTCCTTTAAATTTTACTGCAAGCAGGTGGATAAATGATGATATTGTAGAAGTTGTAATCATGTGCACCCAGAGACTGCCAGGTGAAACTGAAATACAAATTGTTGCGTCAAGAAAAAAGGAAACCTGCTTCCTGTTTCCATCTGTTTTTTACATGGAACTGTAACTACCTTTAGAATGTAAGGTTCTTAAGAGGACAGAATCTAGTTAACCATTTATCATGCAGTGACTAGAACAAAAGGAGCCCAGGAGATGCTGGGAAATAATCAATATTCAATTAGTATCTTCAAAATGTTTAACCAATTTATCTCCATGGTAAAATATCACAGTCTTCTCAGGTAAAGTCCACCAAGAACAGCTCCAGCATAGCTGGCATTAAGAAAGAACATTACATATATTTTTTGTATGGAGAAACTCTTTTAGGAGCTGTGGACTGGGAAGTGGTCAAATTGGCTTCTAAATGGTTTATAACTACAAAAGCAATTACAAAAATATAAACAAATGTAATTAAAATACACAATGAACAAGCCAATTAAAACAACCCCAAAATAAAAACAGTTATAACAGTAACTAAAACAAAGTAGGGGGTTCAGGTTGAGGTTAAGAGATCAAAGGAATACCTATGTAAATAGATGCCTCTTAAAAACCCTGTGGGAGGCAGTGGAAGACAGGAGTGCCTGGCATGCTCTGGTCCATGGGGTCACAAAGAGTTGGACACCACAGTGGTGTTATCAGTGAAAAGGCCCATCTGCCTGTTAACATAAGTCAATAATCCTCAGGTTGTAGCAAGAGTAACTGGGTTCCATTTGTTCATCTTAATGTCTTTACCAGGCAGTGGAGGGGAAGATGGTCTTTCAAGTCACATGGTCCAGAGTTTAATATTATCTATCATCTATCTATCTATCTATCTATCTATCTATTTATCTATCTACCATCTATCATTTGCTGCACATGTGACTGGGTTGCCCCAGCTACTCTGGGCAGCTTCCAACAAATTGAAACACAACACTGCTTTATATGTACCGTAAGTAAAAGGTAAAGGGACCCCTGAATGTTAGGTCCAGTTGCAGACAACTCTGGGGTTGCAGCGCTCATCTCGCTTTACTGGCTGAGGGAGCCAGCGTACAGCTTCCAGGTCATGTGGTACCTATTTATGCGGTACCTATTTATGCGGTACCTATTTATCTACTTGTACTTTGACATGCTTTAGAACTGCTAGGTTGACAAGAGCTGGGACCGAGCAACGGGAGCTCACCCCATCGCAGGGATTCGAACTGCCGACCTTCTGATCGGCAAACCCTAGGCTCTGTGGTTTAATAGGTAGCAAGTGCCAATTCCTTAGGACTGGTTGCCCTGCAGGATATGTGTCAGATAAGGGGCATCATTCACCAACAGAGCTAAGTCATTCTGCACTAGCTGAAGCCTCTGGGCCAGCTGCAGGGAAAGCTTCACAAAGGTCGCATTACAGTAAGATAAACATGAGGTTACCAACACATGACTCACAGTTGACAAGTCACATCTGTCCAGCTGGTGATGGGGCCTTTGCTGTGGAGGCCACTTGGGTCTCTGTGGGCAAAGATGTTTCCAGGATCACCCCTCAGGGGCACCCCTGCTCCCTCAGAAGGAGTGCAGCTCTCTAGAAAAGGCTACCTCCACAAGCAAAATTGCTCTCAATGAAAAATGCTCCATGGACCTCTCTGTCAAAATAATGTGGTATTTTTAATTAAAATATTAATCAATGGTCCACCCAGGCCTTTTTTTCAGCTGGGACTTGCCAGAACTCATTTCCGGCACCTCTCAGGTGGGCGCCATTGCTATTATAAAGGACAAGAGAGGCGTTCATGGTGAGTTCTGGCACCTCGTTTTCTAGAAAAATAACACTGGATCCACCAAATAGTTTTTATTTAAAAAACAAATCTGAACCCATTGAGAACCTAGATAAAACCCACTTTTACTGGTACAGGTTGAGTGTTTAAACAAAGGGGGAGGCTTGTGAGAGCAGCCCTAAACTATGTAGTATGAAAGTAATTCTTTTACTGCGGAGGAAAATCTCTACAGGTGTAATTTATTTAGAAATGATTTGTACTGGAGATTTCCATTCATTAGTTGTGCTGCCTCATGACAACCTGAATGGAAAATCAATGGGAACAACCTTTGTGTTGGTGACTTAATAGCTCCTTTTGGTGATATCGGGTCATTACTTCATACTGCGTGACCAGAATGAGATTGCCATGCTATAAAAGTGAAAAGAAGAATGTTCATGTTTGAAAGATCTTAGAAACATTTCACAGTATTAACCATCACCTTTAGGGTCAGGCTATATCCAAAAGATGTAGTGATGTATGGAAGTGAGAGCTGGACCATAAAGAAGGCTGATCGCCG
Source organism: Zootoca vivipara (assembly GCF_965207765.1). Lineage (NCBI taxonomy): Eukaryota > Metazoa > Chordata > Lepidosauria > Squamata > Lacertidae > Zootoca > Zootoca vivipara. The sequence continues at coordinate 1,296,189 of NC_142592.1, forward strand.
AAGAATTGATGCTTTTGAATTGTGGTGCTGGAGGAGACTCTTGAGAGTCCCATGGACTGCAAGAAGATCAAACCTATCCATTCTTAAGGAAATCAGCCCTGAGTGCTCACTGGAAGGACAGATCGTGAAGCTGAGGCTCCAATACTTTGGCAACCTCATGAGAAGAGAAGAATCCTTGGAAAAGACCCTGATGTTGGGAAAGATTGAGGGCACTAGGAGAAGAGGACGACAGGGGACGAGATGGTTGGACAGTGTTCTCGAAGCTACGAACATGAGTTTGACCAAACTGCGGGAGGCAGTGCAAGACAGGAGTGCCTGGCGTGCTATGGTCCATGGGGTCACGAAGAGTCAGACACGACTAAACGACTAAACAACAACAACAACTTATCCAAAAGAAGTATGCAACAGGTTGTGGGGGAGGGAAATTCTGCTCCTCTGCAAATTCAGGTTGTGCAGTATCATGCTTTGTCCAGGCTTGCCAGGTCATTATGCAGAGCCTGCTGGGAATGAGTTGCAGCAGCCGACCATCCGGCACTGGAAACAGAGACAGTAGCGCAGGGTTGAGGGACGTGTAGCCTCTCCAAAGTTTGCTAGGCTACAACCTCTATCATCTTTGACTATGGACCATGCTGGGCTGGCTAGGGTTGAGAGGAGTTGGAGCACAACAACATTTGGAGGTCCACACGCTCCCCAGAGCTGAGGTAGCAGGGCTGGGATAAGGTTGCATGGGACCTGGGAGGGCCTAATGACTGCCCAAACTCCCCCCTCATCACCATCTAAAGAAAGGTGTTGTCTATTGTGTGGCACCATTGAGCATCCTCTGTATTCTGTGGCTTCTGCAGTGAGCGTCTCAAGGAAAACAAATAACCTTGGAGGGGCTGGGGACCCTAGTGAGGCTTCTCTCTCAAAGGCCTGGCCTGCTCTTCATAAAGCCATTCTCCTTCTCAGTGGTCTTCAGAGAGTTCCTGGTATGCATGGGTGTTATGCCGGTTCCAAGTTATCATCATAGACTATGCTATGAGGGACTTTCAGGACTAGATCACAACCATTGGAAATTAAGGCAAATGTTGTCATTTTTAAACAAGGGGCATTTCACTCTCCTTTTCTGTACTGGCAATATTAACAACACCTTTCAAAGTGAAGTAACCTTTACAGTTTTACATATAAACTACCATATTTATTTGCGGTAAGTTGGGGTTGCATATGGATAATGTTTAATATTCCACTTTCTGTTAAAGTAAGAGTGTGTCTGTGCCACAGATGTGCCCAGATAAGTAAGAACAAATTGGCTATGTTCCTGTGCGCTCCACTTCTGCAGGAGGTACTTGTGAATATGTTGGTGGTGTTTTTGAAGTTAAGTCTGCCTCAGAAATTTTTAAAAAAACTACCCCATAATCATAAAAAGAGAAGATGCTACAAGAGAGTTAAAATGCACTAATATCTAAAAGAATGCATCATGATGGCAGACAGAGGTGACAACATAAACCTCTAAACTCAGAAACCAAAGAGCAAGGGTTACAACGGAAGGGGCCTGATGTGGGCACAGCCATCTTCTTCCCTGCCGCCTGGCTAAAAGAGGTGTCCCAAACGTATCCATTGCACTGATGGGATTGTTGGGAATTCACTTCCACCTTAAGGACAGGCATGTAGCTGTTGCATGTCATATGTCTGTCTGCACTTCCGTTATATATAGCTATTGTTCTTTTGCTCTGCTGTACTGATGAAGAAGGAGAGGACGTGTTTTTCTCTCTCCTGAGATATGCTTAATACCGTAAACGCCTGTAAATATGCCAACAGGTCTCTCTCTCTCTCTCTCAGCTCAAGCTGTGTGAACTCTGCAACAGCGTACCTAGGCGCTCAGAGTCTAGGTCGATATCAGCTGGCTGCACCGGAGGGTGAGACACCCGGCAGGCCAGCCGGCAAGGGGGGCACGGAGCCCTGCCGTCTCCATGGTGTTTGCCAACAGGGATCTCCCCACCAGAACTTCTTTGTTTCCATGACTGCGTGTTGTTAATAGCCTGGCAATGAGAAGGTTCCCCATGATCCATGGGCTAGAAATAATTAATTGTCCTCCATTTGCAATACAGAAAATATGCAAAGGAATAGTCTTTCTACCCGGTAAATGCCATGAGGTATACCAGTAAATGCAAGAGAATAAATTGGGTTGGAGTCAGTGGTGTGAGAGAGGCATTCTCACTTGCTGCTTTTGTCCCACTATGCTCTTTGGTCAAGCAGTTTTTGCTAGTTATCGGGACACTCTGTGAACAGAAAAAGATGGTGGGAAGGGTCAATGCAAAGATGCCTCTGTAAGGAGACCAAAAGCCATCACCCTCTGAGACTCCCCAACTTCTGTGATCACCAGGCAGAACCCATTAGTCTTTACAAGGGAAAATGGTGTAAAGCAAACTGAGAGCAGCTTGAAGTAACTACAGTGTGTGTGTGTGTGTGTGTGTGTGTGTGTGTGTGTGAGAGAGAGAGAGAGAGAGAGAGAGAGAGAGAGAGAGAGAGAGAGGAGAGGGAGAGGGAGAGGGAGAGGGAGAGGGAGAGAGAGAAGCAGCTGTGTTTTTGAAAGCTCTTGAAAGGCAGCTTGGCAGGCTCTATTTGCAAGGCCGTTTCAGACATACTGGGTGGCAAATAAAATATCTGAGACATTGTTTGGCTATGTTTTAGCCTGCAGTGAAATAGTACAGACCTTGTATAAACTCCTAGCAGCAGTGACTTTTAATGGAAAGCCTGGCAGACTTTCCATTATATAGTCACACCAAGGGTGGCAAGGCTGCAATAAAGGGCAAAAGTGATGATCTTTTTGGTTCTGCCTCTTTGCATTGTACATCTCCAGTCCTCACTTTGACAAGGTGAGCTTTATATGTTAAACATTTAAGCCTGAAGTGATACCCCTACCATCCCCACAGCAATGTTGTATGTATTCTTCAAATGCAGTAAGTGAGAGAAGCTGCTTTCTCGGCTGCATTATTATATCTAGTCTCAGTCAAAATAGGCAGGAGGAAGAAGCCTCTTGTTTCACTTCCATCCCTTTGTCTCTTACCTTCATCAGGGGCCACCTGAACTGGCTTCAGCTGGACCGTAGGGTGCTGGAACATGACTTCCCCAAAAAGTCGGGACCGGTTGTTTTGTACTTTTGCGTCAGGTGAGTATATGTTTCAGCATCTCTCAGAATGTACCACAGCATGTTTTTGCATTTTTGTTCTTGTAGTAAGTTCAGAGTTGGTGTTGTTTAGAAAGGGTAAGGACCCAGAAAGTCCCCATTGCAGAAAATCACTGGAGCACAGAATGGGGAAGGGCCACAGCTCTATGGTAGGGCATGTGCCTTGCATGTTTAAGGTCCCACATTAAATCCCCAGCATGGAGACAGAACAACAGCAGCTGCCCAAGAAATGAGCTGCTGGTCAGTGTAGGCAGACTAACTGGACTGACTCAGAATAAGATAGCTTCCTACGCTGCTGCAAGTTTGAGGCTGCAAAAGGGCATTTCACCAAGCATAAAGTCTTGTGCTGGCTGCCAGGGAGAACCCAGGTGTTGGTACTGAGGTACGTAGCTCTGAACAACAGGGCAACTCGAACTTCAAAATGGTTGGGATACATCCTGAGGACCTCCTCAGTGGCAGCTTCCCAATTGCGGAAGTCCCTTCCCAGGGAAGTATCTTTGTCTCCACGTTGACCACTTTGGGCATCAACTGAAGGTTTGTGCTGGCTTTGGGAACATAAATGGATTCCATAGTTTTAGTATCATTGTCTGCTGCATTATGTCATTTGGTTTTTAGATACATAGTTGTGGATGTTTGTGGTGGTTGCATTTTACTGTGTTGTGAACTGCCCTGGGAGGAAGGGTGGCTCAGATGGTTGCAAGGTTCATGTTCAAATCTCACCTCAAACTCTTTAGATGGCTTTAGACAAGCTGAGATTCCCTTCACTGAACATCCTCCTATTTGATGGGCAATGATTTTGGTTTATCTTACTGGCTTATATACCGGATTTGGGTATTTTCACTTAGAGCAGAGAGGGAGAGTATAAATATGAAAAATAAATATAATGAGTTGTATGTTTGTAGTATTTATTTGTATAATATTTATAATCTTTTAATATCAGTAAGGATGGTTGAAGTAATATGTGTGAAAGCTACAACTGCCAGGATTCTAAGAGGGAAGACATAAATAGTTAAATGAGAATATATGTTTGTGCACGTATCATATGTGGAAATACCTCAACTCCTAATTTATATCTCTCCTTCCACAGTTCATAACTGCATAGTCATTCCTCTGTTATACCCAGCGCCGTCTTAAGCGCTCCCGGCGCCGTGGTGTGCCGGATCCTCCGGCGCCCGCCGGATCCCTCCGGCGCCCGCCGGATCCCTCCGGCGCCCTCCCACCCCGTTTCCCAGTGCGGCGGGCGGGTGGGCGCCACGCGCAGCGCGGGTGCAACCGGCGCTGCTGCGCGGCAGGCGGGGGGGCAGGCGCAGCTGCGCGGCGGACCGGTCGGCCAGCGGGTGGGCGCAGCTCGTGGCGCCCTCCTGGCGGGCCGGCGCCATGGTGCCCTGCGCCACCCAGCCTGCACGTAGGGCCGGGCCTGGTTATACCGCAGAGGGATGCACAGGAAGTTATGAACTTTAGAAAAGGAGATATGAATTAGGAGTTGAAGGCTGAATGGTGTTTAATTATGAAAATATCATTTTTGATATACTGACCATCAGAGACATGTATCTTTATGAACATACATAAGCCCCAAACCCAAACAATTTTTGCAGTCTAACCCAAACAAGGAGAATAACATATTAGGGAAGCAGGAAGGAAAGTCTCCATGATAAAGTAAGTGTTATTTGCAGACTTCCGGCAGAGCACTCTCACGGAGCAGGTCAGGGAATTTTGCTCTCGAGCATGTCCGCTCACAGCAAGGGATGGGAGGGGTCAAATTGGCGAAATGGACCCCCCCACAAAAGATCTGACCCCCTCCCCACAGTTCAAACCTGAGGAACCAAGCAGCGCAAAAAAGGGGGGTCTTTCCGTTTCTGGCACCAAAAGGTGGAGGAAGAAGAAGAGGATCTCTGCGCTTGGAAGAAGGGGCCATTCCAGCTGTGAGACGCCGTGAGGACCTGGTGAGTTGTGCCGAATTCTCCGTATTGAAAAGCTACGAGCCCACAACCTCGTAAAACGTAAACGATAAGGAAAGCAAGAAATGTATTAAGAGGTCGGGGGAAAGACTAAAGGATATGCGAAAAGCTAAAGGCGGCTAAAAGTAACGTAAGATATTACCGGAGCTCCGTGCCAAATCAACGAGCTGACGTGTAGGCATAAACTTTATATCCGAAACAGTGAATGGAAAAGTGCATGTGTGCAGATTCCCAAAAAGCCGAGGTGACTGAAGACTCTTGTCTAAAGTGAAAAGTGGTCTGTGGGGGGAGTAATATCCTGCGGTGGTTATAGGATATTACCGCTTTAGGTGAAAAAGGAAAGAAGACAAAAAAAGAACCCAAAAGTTAAAATAAAACCCTGAAAAAATGAGGCTAAATTAAGGAATTGCAGTCAGTGGACTCAGCGGTGAGAGGACGACAGGGAGAGAAGAGAAGAGAATAGGAGGAAACAGGAATACGAGGGAACGCACGTGGAACAGGGAGAGAAGAGGAGGAATCAAGAATACGGGGGAACGCACGAGGAGAGAAAAGAAGGAGAGGAACTGCATTTTAAACAAAGAGAAAATGGTGATGCCTAAAACTTAAAGTCAGCTTCCTCCTTCTTGTTCAGCGGTAGTGGAAATACAAGTACCATAGAATTAACAGAGCTCCCTATAGGAAGAGAAGGATACAGCGCCATCTAGAGCTGAAAAGGAGAATCGTTTAGCAATAACGGAAATTAAAGCACTATAAAGACTACAGACAGAACTCCCTATAGGAAAAGAAAGACACAGTGCCACCCAGCGTCCAAAGGAGAAATTGCAGGATCCAAAAGAAAGAGGGAAAGATAAGTTATATCAATAAGGACAAGTACTAAAAATAGAAGTGAATCAAACAGATATTACTTAATGGAATTAAATCAATGGAATTTTATATGAATTTTTAAGAAATTAAGAAATTATACTGTGTAAGTTAAATAATTGTAGTAGATCTATTGAATTTATTGTATGTAATTGAAATTATTGAATTAAGAGATGCAAGTTTTTTAGTTACCCTGTTTTCCCAAACCCCCAGGAATTAATTTAGAAGGGAATGATTAGAAGATGTAAGATTGATATAAAATTGTGATTGATTGTATATATAGGGAAATAAGTATGGCAGCTAACAAAAAAGGTCAATCTCAGATGACAATACCCGTGATGGCGGCAAGAAGACAATTGGTGGCGGAACTGGATCCCAATGCGGATATCAGAGAGTTAATAATAAATATGAATAAATCAATTAATGAAAAACTGGACAATATGGGTCTCAAGATTGAACAGAACTCTAAGTTAATTATGGAACTGTCAAGCCAAATGAAAGATCTTACAATTAAGAACATGGAGACAGAAAAAGCTGTGGTGGAACTAAAAACAAAAATGAGTAAACATGAAGACACCTGTAAAGATGCAACAAAAAAATTTCAACAGGAGAATAAAGATCTGAGGAAAAGCCAAGAGATTATAAATCTGGAAATGAACGAGATGAGGAGAATGCAGGAAAAAATACTGGACCAGATAGCAATGCAGGAGATGTACCATAGAGAACTGATTTTGAGATTATGGGGTGTCCCTGAGACACACAATGAAGACATCATAAGCAAATTAATAAAAGAAATATCCAAAGGGCTGAACGTGAAAGAAGAAGATCTACTTTTAGATGTAGATAAAATTTTCAGAATGAGACCAGATGTGAAAAAACGTTTTAACGGTCTAGGAGACTGTCTGGTATTCTTAAATTCAAGATTGCTAAAAAATAAAATCTTACAAAAAAGAAGGTTGATTATTGATGGACATAATGTATTGATTTATAAAGAAATTCCAAAATAAAAGAGAGGAAATTACAAAGTTCTGACAGATAGTTTGAAGGCAAAAGGTATTATGTTTAAATGGCTGTTTCCAGAAGGGTTGTCATTTACATTTAAAGATAGTAAAAAGAGCATAAGATCAGTGGATAAGATGGAGAAATTTAAGAGAACATACAAAAAGGATCTAGGAGGGGAGGGAAACCAAGAGAGAGAAGAAGAACAGAGAGGAGCAGAGGGAGGGATAGACAGTTTGATAGCAGTGACGTGAATACACAGTACCTGGAGTACTGTGTCCAGTTCTGGGCACCACAGTTCAAGAAGGATACTGACAAGCTGGAACGTGTCCAGAAGAGGGCAACCAAAATGGTCAAAGGCCTGGAAACGATGCCTTATGAGGAACAACTTAGGGAGCTGGGTATGTTTAGCCTGGAGAAGAGAAGGTTAAGGGGTGATATGATAACCATGTTCAAATATATAAAAGGATGTCATATAGAGGAGGGAGAAAGGTTGTTTTCTGCTGCTCCAGAGAAGCGGACACGGAGCAACGGATTCAAACTACAAGAAAGAAAATTCCACCTAAACATTAGGAAGAACTTCCTGACAGTAAGAGCTGTTCGGCAGTGGAATTTGCTGCCAAGGAGTGTGGTGGAGTCTCCTTCTTTGGAGGTCTTTAAGCAGAGGCTTGACAGCCATCTGTCAGGAATGCTTTGATGGTGTTTCCTGCTTGGCAGGGGGTTGGACTGGATGGCCCTTGTGGTCTCTTCCAACTCTATGATTCTATGATTCTATGAATATAAAGGAAAAAGAACCTGTAATAGTGAAATTTTAGAGCAGGCTTTGATTATTCTCTTCTTTTTAGATTATAGCAAATAAAATTGTGAAATATTATTGATTACTGTAAATAAAGCAAATGAATTTTAAGTATAATTTCTTGGAATGTGAATGGATTGAACGAGAAGAAAAAAAGAAACAAGATAGAACATATATTAAAAAAGAAAAAATGGAATGTAATATGTTTACAAGAATCACATATAGCACAAAAGCATGAAAGAATTTTGGTCAACAAAAGATTGGGGTTAGAATATATTGCCTCAGATAAAGCAAAAAAAAGAGAGGGATAGTTATGTATATAAATCCAAAATTAGAAGCCGAGTTTAAATGTAAGGATGGGGAGGGAAGAGTGCACATGTGGTGGCAGTGCGAGGAAATTAAAAAATTCTGGCAATTGATACAGGAAGAAATTTTTTAAAATGTTGAAAAAATTGATTACCAAAAAGCCCGAGGTATATCTGTTAGGTCTAATAGATTGTGAAATACCTAAAGGAAAGGAAAAAGTATTTTTATATGCCAGTACTGCAGCCAGGGTAGTGATAGCAGCCCAATGGAAAGATCCAAAGGTTCCAACAAAAGAAGATTAGATTTGCAAATTAAATGAATACCGGATGTGAGGGACAGGGGATATCGCGAAGTCCCTCCCCTCCTGAGTTCAAGCCCGTCCCCGAGCAAAGGGGAAAGCAGGGAGAGTTCCGATTCCAGTGGGGAAGCAGGAAGTCGTGTCCGAGGCTCAGGCAAGGTAGAGGAGCCAGGGTCCCAGGTGGGACAGGAAGGGGCAAGTAAGGGGGGAAGACCCATCCCCCCAACTCCAGAATTACGCAGGAAGAGGAGGGGCAAGAGGATGGGTCTGCCAAAGCTTTTGTGTTGGAGAAAGACGCGCCAAAAGCCATTAGGAGGTTCTGAAACCGACTGACAACATCGCTCCGTGTAAATAGCAATGACTTGAGCACTGTAAATACGCAGCACCAATAAAAGAATAAAATGCAGAGCTGCGTAGCGTCGTTACTCTGAAGTAGTCCACTCCGGCCACTGTGACAGCAACCTCCTAATCATTTTTGGGCTACTTTGGAGTTGCCGGGATGAGCGTGTCAGAGGCGGAGAAGTGGCGGCAGATCGCTGAGCAAGCCCAGCTAGAACTGCAACAGCTGTCGCTGCAGGCGCAGGGAGAATTGAAGGCAGCTAAAGAGGAGACTAAGAAGCTCCAGGACGACCGGCTACAACTTGCGGAACAGGTGAGAGAGCTCCAGGAAAAAGAGCAGCATTTAAGGGCGGTGGCGGTAGACCTCCAAAACAAGCTGGATGCAGAGAAAAACAAGGCGGGAGGGGCACCCCAAGTCCAAGTGCTGCCAGGAAGGAGAGCCGGGACCCTAGTAAGCAAGTTCAATGGAGACCCGAAGGAGTTTCAGGGCTTTGAGACTGAGATTGTGTATGCTCTTGAGCTGCACCACGATGAGTTCCCTGATGATGAGCACAGAGTAGCGTTTATTGTGGAGCACCTTACAGGGGCGGCCAGGGAGTGGCTAAGACCGTTAATTGCAACAAGGAATCCTTGCATGAAGAATGTCAAACTATTTCTAGAAGGTTTGAAAACGATGTATTCGTCCGATAGTCATATGGACCAGACTAAGGAGGAACTTCATAATTTACGCCAAGGAAATATGACAGTTCGCGCGTATTGGGCGAAATTCACCATGCTGGTGCACAGATTGGGGTGGGATCTGGAGTCTGCCCCAATGCAAGCGGCGTTTTACTTGGGGTTGCATGAGGAGGTGAAGGATGAGCTCTCGAGAGGTCCAAAGCCCAGTAATATGGATCAACTGAGCAAAGCGGCTCTGGCGGTGGGGGTGAGGCAGGAATCCAGATGGAGCGACAAGCAAGCAACGCGCGCAAAGCGGGCTTGGTTCCCACGGTCGCAGGAGAAGCCACTCCCTCAACAACCCTTTCAAGCCACGCCTGGGGCCAGTCAGGACCAGGAACCCATGCAGATTGATAGCGCGCGCGCGCGGGCTTTTCAAACCCCAGCGGCGCCAAGACGCAAGGAGGGAAGGGGTGGGAATTGCTTTCTCTGCAACTCCCCCCAGCATCTCGTCAGAGACTGCCCACATCGCAGGGAGTGGCAAGGAAAGGCGGGAACGGTTGTGCCCTCCCCCACTGACGCAGCACCACAGCAGGGAAACGGGAAAGCCTGGCTGCAGGAGACAAGGGGCGGCAGCCAGGCACAGTCAGCAGACAACAGCCCCAGCCCACCCACCCGCACAGAGAGGAGCAGAGCCAGCCCACCCCTCCCAGAGCAGGAGTGGTTCTAGAAGTGACGCTCACGCTCCCAAATGGCTATCCATTGACGGTCCTCGCCCTAATTGACAGTGGTGCCTCAGCCAACTTCTTCTCGAGAAACTTTGCAGAAGAGCACCAGATCCAGCTTCTGCAGCTGGATTTTCCTCTGCACGTGGCAACCATTGACGGCAGAGAGCTGCTGGGAGGGGCCATCACTCATCAAACCCCCCCCATGAGAATGACGGTTGGAAGGCACTCAGAGACACTGGCATTCAACGTCACCACCATCTCAGACCCCCCAATCGTTTTGGGCATGAGCTGGCTGGCGCGCCACGACCCCTCCATAAGTTGGCATCAGAGATGCATCACTTTTGGATCGGACTTTTGCCTGGAACATTGCATGCAGCACCAACCAGGGGAGGGGCCTCCGATAGCCACGGTGGCCACCATGCACGTCAAAGGGGGTGAGGCGATACCCAAACCATACTGGGACCTGCAGGAGGTCTTCAGTGAAGCGGAGTCCGACCACCTGCCCCCACACAGGCCTTTTGACTGCCAGATCAACCTGGTGCCTGGGGCAACTATACCCCCAGCCAAGCTGTACGCCATGTCAGACCAGGAACTGGAGGATCTGCGCGCTTTTATCGACAAGAACCTCAAGCGGGGGTTCATCAGAGAAAGCAAGGCAGCAGGGGGCAGCCCGGTCTTCTGGGTGGACAAGAAAGACACGCAACAGCGCCGTCTTGTGGTGGATTTTAGACGGCTGAATTCGGTGACAGAGCCAGTGGCTTTCCCCATGCCCAGAGTGGATGATCTCCTGACAGCGGCACGCAGAGGCAAGATTTTCACCAAGCTAGACCTGAGGGGGGCGTACAACTTGATCAGGATCCGGGAAGGCGATGAGTGGAAAACCACGATGTTCACGCCTCTGGGCTCTTTTGAATATCTGGTGATGCCCTTCGGGTTGCAAGGGGGCTCAGCATGCTTCCAGGCCTTCATGCACCACGTCCTGGGGTCCCTACTCTTCAGGAAATGCTTGGTCTTTCTGGATGACATCCTTATTTACTCCAACGACCCAGTGCAGCACGTGCAGGACGTCAGGGAGGTGTTACAGCGCCTGAAGGAGAACCACCTGTATGTGAAGCTGGAGAAGTGCAAGTTTCACACCAAGGAGGTGGACTTCCTGGGCTACAAGCTGTCAGACAAGGGGCTGGCAATGGACAAGGACAAGGTGCAGACCATCCTGGACTGGCACAGCCCCAGGACGCGCAAAGATGCCCAACGCCTACTAGGCTTTGCCAACTTCTACAGGAAGTTCATCAAGAACTTCTCTCGAGTTACGGCTCCCATCACTGACTGCCTGAGAGGCAAGCAGAAGTTCAGGTGGACACCAGAGGCGCAAGCAGCGTTCGAAAGCCTCAAGAGGGTGTTCGCCTCAGACCAGAACCTGTTCCACGTGGTTCAGGACGCGCCCCTACGCATTGAAACAGATGCTTCTGATAAGGCTGTGGGCGCCATTTTGTTGCAACTGGACGCCAACAGAGAGTGGAGACCCTGTGCCTTCTTCTCCAGGAAGTTGACCCAGCCCGAGCGAAACTACACAGTTTTTGATCGGGAACTTCTTGCGATCCACGCGGCGTTCCAGCACTGGAGACACTTCCTGGTGGGCGCCAAGCACCCCATCCAGGTGTGCACAGACCACAAGAACCTGGAGTTCTGGAGAACTGCCAGGGTGCTCAACCAGCGGCAGATACGGTGGGCGGAGTTCTTCTCGAACTTCAACTTCTCCATACACTACATCCCAGGAGAGCAGAATGTCAGGGCGGATGCCCTCTCCCGCAAGCCAGAGTACATGGAGGAGGAGGCGCCACCAGCCCCAAGGCACATTTTCCCCCCGTCGGCATGGTCCTGCGGAGCAGCAGTGGTGAGCGAGGCAGAACTCACAGCACTGACGGCAGCGGATGAATTTGCCAACCGCATCTTCAGAGAACTGAGAGGGGGGAGGGAGCAGGCAAAAGACTTTGCGGAACGCAGAGGGCTGCTTTTCTACAAGGGTGCGCTGTACCTACCCACCACCCAGCTTCGACGTACGGTCCTCAAGCAGATGCACGACAACCCTACAGCGGGGCATTTTGGAAGGGACAAGACCACTCACCTAGTCATGAGACACTTCTGGTGGCCAGGGGTGAGGGAAGATGTTCGAGACTATGTAAGGGGCTGTACCACCTGCCAGCGGGCGAAGGTGGTCAGAGCAGCGCCACCAGGGTTGCTGGAGCCCTTAGCCACACCACACAGGCCGTGGGAAGTGGTGTCCATGGACTTCATCACAGATCTGCCTTCGTCCAGGGGTAAGACTGCAGTGTTGGTGGTGGTGGACCTCATGTCCAAAATGTGTCACTTTATACCGTGTGCCAGGGCAGTCTCGGCAGAAGAGACAGCCAAACTGTTTGTTGATCACATTTTCAGACTGCATGGATTACCTTTAAGGGTTATTTCGGATCGTGGCCGCCAATTTGTTTCCAGGTTCTGGCGGCGGCTCATGAACCTCCTGCAGGTGGAGGTCAGCTTGTCGACGGCTAGACACCCGCAGACCAACGGACAAGCGGAGAGGGTCAACGCCATTCTGCAGCAGTACCTGAGATGCTACGTCAGCCAGCGGCAAACGGACTGGGTGGATCGCTTGCCACTAGCAGAATTTGCCTACAACAATGCAGTGCACGTCTCCACAGGGGTGTCGCCCTTTAAGGCCAATTACGGGCGCGACCTCAGATCTTTCCCAGAGAGGGAGAGGGAGGAGGAGGAGGAGGGCCCACAGGCTGAGGATTGGGCAGAGGAACTGGAGACGGTGCACCAGCAGCTCAGAGAACACTTGGAGAGGGCCAAGGAAGCGTACAAAAAGGGGGCAGATCGCCACAGGCGACAAGGGGAGGTCATCAGGGTGGGGGACAAGGTGTGGTTGTCCTCGGAGGGCCTTCCCACCAGAGGGAGGTGCAAAAAGCTGGCACCCAAATGGCTGGGCCCCTTCACGGTCACGCAACAGGTCAACCCGGTGGCCTACAGGCTGGCACTGCCAGAGGACATGAGGGTGCATCCAGTGTTTCATAGATCGCTGCTGTCGCCGTACAGGGAAAGCAGCAGGCTCAGAGACAGCGAACAAACCCCCGAGGGAGGGGGGGAGAGGGAAAGCAGGGAGCAACTCAATGAGGCCACGGCCATCCTGGATTCAAGGTGGGGGGTGGGGGGCCTGGAGTACCTCATGGCATGGGAGGATGCTCCACCGTCCCAGAATGAATGGGTTCCCGCCACTCAGATACAGGAGGAATTCTTGGTGGAAGAATTTCACGCCCTCTTTCCCCACAGACCCAAGCCCTGGCACATGGAAAGGGAGGGGGAGGAGGAGGAGGCACGGGAGAACAGCTCACCATGGCGCTGGGAAGCGGAGTTTGAGGAACCAGAGGATGAGGTATGGGTGTCGCCAAGATCCACCCAGTCAGAGGAAGGAGCAGATTGGCAAAACATTTTTACCCCCACCAGCTCTGACGCCACGGACTTTTTGGGATTCCCGTCCTCCCAGGCGGAAGGGGGGGGCTCGCAGGACTGGGGGGAGGTGTTCACACCAACGGGCTCGGAGAGCACCGAGTTTTTAGGCTTCCAGTCGTCACCGACACATGGGGGGGGCCTGGGGAGGGGTGAAGGAGAGCTTGGGAGGGGGGTGGATGTGAGGGACAGGGGATATCGCGAAGTCCCTCCCCTCCTGAGTTCAAGCCCGTCCCCGAGCAAAGGGGAAAGCAGGGAGAGTTCCGATTCCAGTGGGGAAGCAGGAAGTCGTGTCCGAGGCTCAGGCAAGGTAGAGGAGCCAGGGTCCCAGGTGGGACAGGAAGGGGCAAGTAAGGGGGGAAGACCCATCCCCCCAACTCCAGAATTACGCAGGAAGAGGAGGGGCAAGAGGATGGGTCTGCCAAAGCTTTTGTGTTGGAGAAAGACGCGCCAAAAGCCATTAGGAGGTTCTGAAACCGACTGACAACATCGCTCCGTGTAAATAGCAATGACTTGAGCACTGTAAATACGCAGCACCAATAAAAGAATAAAATGCAGAGCTGCGTAGCGTCGTTACTCTGAAGTAGTCCACTCCGGCCACTGTGACACCTATTGATGGCAAAATTAACGGCAATAATAAGGAATCAATCGAAGCAAAATTTGAAAAACGAATGCAAATGTTACGAAGTGTATTTGGCAAAATATTGCTCAAAAGATGATATGCTTGTGTGCCTAGATTAGGAAGGTAAAGGGAAAGTATGGGGATTAGACAAAAAGGTATAAAATGGTACAAAGAAATAGAAGAGAATACGAAATGCATATTGAAATAATGCTTTAGGACAGAAGTTGATAAGGTACTGGAGGGGTGTCAGAGGGGGAAGGAGGGGCTAATTGTGTAGGATTTCGATTTTGTATTTATTGTTTGGAATAACTGATATGTTTGTTTTTGTTTGATTAATGTATGTTCTTAATTTATAATTTCAATAAAGTATATTTTAACTTTTTTTGTTTTTAAAGTAAGTGTTATTTGCAATGGTGAGCTTTGGGGAAGCATTTAAAATGAGAGGGTGAAGGATTAACTCAGCGCAGGAAGAAGCCATGATGTTGGGAGTAAAAAAAGGAAAAGGGAACCAGCAGTTATGTTGAGAGAACCGGATAAATACTTGTGGGTGACATGACAAAAGAAAGTTAGTGATGGAAAATTTCAGTGCAAGAAGACATATGTAGACTGTGTTTGTGTGAATATATGAAGCTATGGCAGGCAAGGGTGCACTCGCAAGTCATACCCCCCATATCTCCTCAGACATGCCAGCTTCTCATTAGTTTGTCACATGATATTGCCAAAGGTTGAATGTGTTTTTATAGTATGTTTGATGGCATGTGCTTAGACGTTGTCCCTGTGATTGGAAACCCTGCTAAACCAGGGTTATTCTGCTGGGGGGGGGGGAGGTTTCTGAGAGTGTCCAATCAGACCTTTGCACCTATTGCATGGAAATCTGAGGGGCAGCTACTGCACTTGGGGACCCTGGGGAGGGGTTTTGCTCCTGTTTCCCTCCCTTGTCTAACCCTTCACACATTCAGACAAATGCCTGAACATTATTTAAGTGCTGCAGGCTTACACACACCCTCCTTGTCCTCCCCCTTCACTATTATGGGCAGATTCTGTCTTTCTTTACAGGTTTCCTCCAGCCATACGTTGACATGAGACCTAAATGGAACCGCAAACAGAATTTCCTTGAAACTGGTTTGCCAGACCAACTTTGAACCATTGATTTGAAGAATGGGCTGGAAGCAAATCACAGTTTGCCCAGCTGATCACAGTTTGCCCAGCTGATCACAGTTTGCCCAGCTGGGGTATCACAGGAAACCGTAGTTGTCACATAACACAGAAAGGAGAGGGGGATCCTGGGAGCAGAAAACGGGGCAGGAGAAAGTGGATGCGATGGGGATACCTGCTGCTTCTTCAGTCTCCAAATCATTATTTGGATATTGTCTTTCTTGGCATCAGTGTTGAACCACCATAATCATGGAACTAGATACTTCAGCCAGTTCCAAGAGCAGCAGCAAGACTCTTAATGGAGTCGGTCTCCTTTTTCATACGAAAGGCACTGCGTACCTGTTTGTTTCTGGACTCAGAGTGCCAGTCATTACCTTTTGAAGCCTAAATAGTTTACCTGTCCAATACGTTCAGTGAGGCCTTTTTTTGTACAGTTGTACAGTCTGGTGTAAAATTGACTAGTACAAGAAGAAAGGGCCTCTTTTTTTCTTTTTACAGTGCCCAAGATTTGAAGCTTCCTGACCCAGGAAATCAATTTTCTCTCCATTTCTATTCTATGACATTTGATGATTTTTTTGTGTG
This sequence comes from Zootoca vivipara, assembly GCF_965207765.1. NCBI lineage: Eukaryota > Metazoa > Chordata > Lepidosauria > Squamata > Lacertidae > Zootoca > Zootoca vivipara. The sequence goes on from NC_142592.1 coordinate 1,312,163, forward strand.
ATTTTCTTGACTCCACACACACACACACACACACACACACATCCGCCACTATAAATTGTTTTGTAGGGTTGTTGTTGTTGTTGTTGTTTTGTAATTTTGCTGCTATTCTGACTATATTTTTGTTTTCCATTCATGATATTGTAGGGTGTGTTTTTTAGTTATGTTAACTGCCTCTTATCATATCACTGTGAGATGGAAAGGCAGGTGTTAGACCATAAGGCTACCTAACTCAGTTATACAGAATGGTAGCAGCTCTCCTGGGTTTCTGGCTGAAATTATTTCCAGTTCTACCTGGAGATGGTACAGACTGAACCGGAGGCTTCTTCCATGTTCTTTTCCACTGGGCTGCAGCCCATCTCCAAATACAGAGACAATATATGCTGTATCTTTTTTAAAAAATCAGTTTTCCTTGGAATATTCCCATGCAGCTACTCAGAAAAAAAGGGTGATGATTCACTCTCACTATAACCAAAATAAATCACTCTGTTCACATTGCTGAAAGTTCTGAAATAAGCTTTCAGGGACTTCTTATATTGTGAAAGAAACGTCTTTATTAGAAACAGACAAGAGTACAGCCTCTCTACTTGATCTGGTAATCACCGACAAAAGTTGCACAGGAGGAGGGAATTATTAAAACCTTCAGCAGAACAAGTGAAAACTCTTCTGGGTAACATGGACTGCAGTGTAATGAAATGGTTCCACGCCTATTACAAATGATGACAATAAAGCTCAAGAGTCCAAAGCAAATATTTAGCAGGCTCTGTCTGCACTTCCAGCCATCACTTCTGCAACTCAGCACTATAGCTAGGTATCTCCAGAAACAGGAATGGTGGGGTATGGGAGGAGCATAGTGATCTAGACCCTATTATCATGTAGCTCGATACCAAGAGACTTTTTTCTTATCTTAGGACTCATCCAGACTTCCTTTTGCACTAACTTTCTAGGCACAGAATGGGCTTTAAGGTGTCATGTCCAAGCAGGTTTGGTTTTTTGTCCCAGCACTTTCTCTGAGTGTTTTATCACTGGATTGGAGCAAATGGCAATCAGGTTTTTCGCAGATTGCTGTTTGCTCTGATTCAGCAGTAAAATTCCCTGGGGAAAGCTATTACTATTACTATTACTACTATTATTACTATACTGTTCATCTGACTGGGTTGTCCCACACATTCTGAGAGGCTTCTAGCAAATTAAAACACCAAACACAGTAAAACATAAAACATTAAAAACTTCCCTAAACAGGGCTACCTTCAAATATCTTCTATAAGTCAGAAAGTTCTTTACAGTATTTCCTTGACATCTGGTGAGAGGGTGTTCCACAGGGTGGGCATGACTACCGAGAAGGCCCTCTGCCTGGTTCCCTGTAACTTGGCTTCTCGCAGGGAGGGAACTGCCAGAAGGCCCTCAGCACTGGACCTCAGTTTCCGGGCTGAACAATGGGGGTGGAGACGCTCCTTCAGGTATACTGGGCTGAGGCCATTTAGGGCTTTAAAGGTCAGCACCAGCACTTTGAATTGTGCTTGGAAACACCTGCACCCCCCAAAAAATGGGACTTTCCCCTCCCTAAAAAAGAGCTCAACAACTCTTTCACCTGAAACCCGAAAACAGGACTTTTGTTCCTAAAAAAGCTCAACAACTTTGACCAGAACCTCCCCCCCCAAAAAGGGGGGGTAGATCACTGCCAGTTTTTAACTCTGTGAGTAGATCGCAGTCACTTGGGAGTTGGCCACCCCTGAGCTAGATGCTAAAATCAATAGAGAGAGCCCTGTGCTCAGAGGGGAGGAAGGCTTCTGTTGCTTTTCTTATTCCTTTCCAGCTGATTACTTAACAGATCAGCAATGGGGCTATTTTTCTTTCTTTTTCAGTGCCCCCCACCCTGCCCTGGCCAAGCTATGGTATATGCTTTTAAAGATTTACAATGGAGGTTAGAACACAGGATTCGATGGGAAACTGGCCACAAGCTCTTTGCATTTTGTGCAGCAGCAGCAGCATATGTGAATGGAATGGCAGATTTGTTTTATGCCTACTGTCTATTTAATGTACGAATCTTTATTGTGATAGTGGGGAGTAGCAATTGTAGGGGCTTCTATGTTCAGCTCTTGCAACCCAAGTTAGGATAATCCAGTTTTCAAACTATCTCCAGGGAGGTAGAACTAGATCAGGCTGTTCCTCACCTGAGTCAGTTTCTAAAAGTCCGTTCTGTCCCATTTCCATATTAATCTTACAGATTTTTAAAATATTTTCCAGTAGTTTATAAATGCTTTTCAATAAAAATATGTAGTTATTTTTAATCACAAGGAAATCCATATTCAAATGCATTTTTCCTCTCAGAGTACACATTTCTAAACATATTGTATCCTAAAATGCATGTTTGTGTATGTATTTTGAGAAAAAAAACTATGCTGCAAAATTCAGGGAAGTACAACACACACACACACACACACGAGATAACTGCATCCTGATCTGCGCGTTAGCTGAGGAGGCACAGGTCAGGGCAGTTCATATCAGAATTTGCAAAGAAGGAATTGCTTAACGGATCCTACCTCCAGGGTGTTAGTGGCAGGCAGGATCCACAGAAGAGTCACTGGCAAAATAGTCAAGTGCAAGCCTGGGCTGAGCTAAGACCTTTGCCCCAAAAGGAAGAGCTGGAAGAGGATTCCAGGTGGAGAGTAATAGCATGGAAGGGATTAGGGAAGCGATCATTTAGGGATGGAAGGCGATGCAGGCAAAGACAGTGTAAGCGAGAACTGGGAATTCCGTAATGAAGGCCATCCACCGTATTTTTCGCTCCATAAGACACACCTGACCAAAAGACGCACCTAATTTTTAGAGGAGGAAAGGGGGAAAGCCCTGGTTTTTTTGAGCATCAGCTCACAGTTGTGTAGGTTTTTTTGCAAAGGGGGAAAGCTCCATTTTTTTTGAGCATCAGCTCAAAGTTGTGCAGCTTACCTTGCAAAGGGGGGAAATCCTGTTTTTATGGAGTTCAAATCACAGTTCTGCAGCTTTGAAAGGAAAGGGAGCCATTTCTACAGTTTTGACAGAAAATCTAATCAACCAGTCACATGTCACTGGGGAAACACAACAATGGAGGCCTGGGCAAGGGGTGGGGCCAGGAAGGGAGCTAGCTTCTCTTATCTCCCTCCCAATCTCTTGCAATCAGCTGCTGAGTGGGTTCTCTTTCCCTCTTGTTAGCCTTTAACTCTTTCTTTTTTTTAAAAAAAAAAAAAGCTGGATCTGCTTTTCACCCCTGGGCAATTCGGCTCCAGGGACCATGAATTCGCTCCATAAGATGCACAGACACCTCCTCTTGCTTTTTAGGAGGAAAAAAGTGTGTCTTGTTGTTGTTGTTTAGTCGTTTAGTCGTGTCCGACTCTTCGTGACCCCACGGACCATAGCACGCCAGGCACTCCTGTCTTGCACTGCCTCCCGCAGTTTGGTCAAACTCATGTTCGTAGCTTCGAGAACACTGTCCAACCATCTTGTCCTCTGTCGTCCCCTTCTCCTAGTGCCCTCAATCTTTCCCAACATCAGGGTCTTTTCCAAGGATTCTTCTCTTCTCATGAGGTGGCCAAAGTATTGGAGCCTCAGCTTCACGATCTGTCCTTCCAGGGAGCACTCAGGGCTGATTTCCTTAAGAATGGATAGGTTTGATCTTCTAGCAGTCCATGGGACTCTCGAGTCTCCTCCAGCACCAGAATTCAAAAGCATCAATTCTTCGGCGATCAGCCTTCTTTATGGTCCAGCTCTCACTTCCATACATCACTACTGGGAAAACCATAGCTTTAACTATACGGACCTTTGTCGGCAAGGTGATGTCTCTGCTTTTTAAGATGCTGTCTAGGTTTGTCATTGCTTTTCTCCCAAGAAGCAGGCGTCTTTTAATTTCGTGACTGCTGTCACCATCTGCAGTGATCAAGGAGCCCAAGAAAGTAAAATCTCTCACTGCCTCCATTTCTTCCCCTTCTATTTGCCAGGAGGTGATGGGACCAGTGGCCATGATCTTGGTTTTTTTGATGTTGAGCTTCAGACCATATTTTGCGCTCTCCTCTTTCACCCTCATTAAAAGGTTCTTTAATTCCTCTTCGCTTTCTGCCATCAAGGTTGTGTCATCTGCATATCTGAGGTTGTTGATATTTCTTCCGGCAATCTTAATTCCGGCTTGGGATTCATCTAGTCCAGCCTTTCGCATGATGAATTCTGCATATAAGTTAAATAAGCAGGGAGACAATATACAACCTTGTCGTACTCCTTTCCCAATTTTGAACCAATCAGTTGTTCCATATCCAGTTCTAACTGTAGCTTCTTGTCCCACATAGAGATTTCTCAGGAGACAGATGAAGTGATCAGGCACTCCCATTTCTTTAAGAACTTGCCATAGTTTGCTGTGGTAGACACAGTCAAAGGCTTTTGCATAGTCAATGAAGCAGAAGTAGACGTTTTTCTGGAACTCTCTAGCTTTCTCCATAATCCAGCGCATGTTTGCTATTTGGTCTCTGGTTCCTCTGCCCTTTCGAAATCCAGCTTGCACTTCTGGGAGTTCTCGGTCCACATACTGCCTAAGCCTGCCTTGTAGAATTTTAAGCATAACCTTGCTAGCGTGTGAAATGAGCGCAATTGTGCGGTAGTTGGAGCATTCTTTGGCACTGCCCTTCTTTGGAATTGGGATGTAGACTGATCTTCTCCAATCCTCTGGCCATTGCTGAGTTTTCCAAACTTGCTGGCATATTGGGTGTAGCACCTTAACAACATCATCTTTTAAAATTTTAAATAGTTCAGCTGGAATATCATCACTTCCACTGGCCTTGTTATTAGCAGTGCTTTCTAAGGCCCATTTGACTTCACTCTCCAAGATGTCTGGCTCAAGGTCAGCAACCACACTACCTGGGGTGTACGAGACCTCCATATCTTTCTGGTATAATTCCTCTGTGTATTCTTGCCACCTCTTCTTGATGTCTTCTGCTTCTGTTAGGTCCTTACCCCTTTTGTCCTTTATTATGGTAATCTTTGTACGAAATGTTCCTTTCATATCTCCAATTTTCTTGAACAGAACTCTGGTTTTCCCCATTCTATTGTTTTCCTCTATTTCTTTGCATTGCTCATTTAAGAAGACCCTCTTGTCTCTCCTTGCTGTTTTTTGGAAATCTGCATTCAGTTTCCTGTATCTTTCCCTATCTCCCTTGCATTTTGCTTGCCTCCTCTCCTCTGCTATTTGTAAGGCCTCGTTGGATAGCCATTTTGCTTTCTTGCATTTCCTTTTCCTTGGGATGGTTTTCGTTGCTGCCTCCTGTATAATGTTACGAGCCTCCATCCATAGTTCTTCAGGCACTCTGTCCACCAAATCTAAATCCTTAAACCTGTTCCTCACTTCCACTGTGTATTCATAAGGGATTTGATTCAGATTGTATCTTACTGGCCCAGTGGTTTTTCCTACTTTCTTCAGTTTAAGCTGGAATTTTGCTATAAGAAGCTGATGATCTGAGTTACAGTCAGCTCCAGGTCTTGTTTTTGCTGACTGTATAGAGCTTCTCCATCTTTGGCTGCAGAGAATATAATCAATCTGATTTCGATGCTGCCCATTTGGTGATATCCATGTGTAGAGTCGTCTCTTGTGTTGTTGGAAGAGAGTGTTTGTGATGACCAGCTTGTTCTCTTGACAGAACTCTATTAGCCTTTGCCCTGCTTCATTTTGAACTCCAAGGCCAAACTTGCCAGTTGTTCCTTTTATCTCTTGATTCCCTACTTTAGCATTCCAATCCCCTGTAATGAGAAGAACATCCTTCTTTGGTGTCATTTCTAGAAGGTGTTGTAGGTCTTCATAGAATTGGTCAATTTCACTTTCTTCAGCACCGGTAGTTGGTGCATAAACTTGGATTACTGTGATGTTAAAAGGTCTGCCTTAGATTCGTATCGAGATCATTCTGTCATTTTTGAGATTGCATCCCATTACAGCTTTTGCCACTCTTTTGTTGACTATGAGGGCCACTCCATTTCTTCTACAGGATTCTTGCCCACAGTAGTAGATATGATAGTCACCCGAACTGAATTCGCCCATTCCCTTCCATTTTAGTTCGCTGATGCCCAGGATGTCGATATTTATTCTTGTCATCTCATTTTTGACCAGATCCAGCTTACCTCCACTCATGGTTCCAGGTTCCTATGCAATATTTTTCTTTACAGCATCGGACTTTCCTTTCGCTTCCAGGCATATCCGCAACTGAGCGTCCTTTCGGCTTTGGCCCAGCCGCTTCATCAGCTCTGAATCTACTTGTACTTGTCCTCCGCTCTTCCTCAGTAGCATGTTGGACGCCTTCCGACCTGAGGGGCTCATCTTCCAGCGTCATAACTTTTATATGCCTGTTGTCTTTGTCCATGGAGTTTTCTTGGCAGGGATACTGGAGTGGCTTGCCAGTTCCTTCTCCAGGTGGATCACGTTTAGTCAAAACTCTCCACTATGACCTGTCCATCTTGGGTGGCCCTGCATGGCATAGCTCATAGCTTCTCTGAGTTATTCAAGCCCCTTCGCTTACGACAAGGCATTGATCCATGAAGGGGATCAATGCCTTGACTCTTGCTTTTTAGGAGGAAAAAAGTGTGTCTTATGGAGCGAAAAATACGTTATTTAGCGATGCGACTTCTCTGTCAAAATGCCAGCAGGGACTTTTTTCATGTATCACAATTGAAGGAATAGCTCTTTCTATTCTGTTTAGGCTGCTTGGAAATTAATATAGATTGCCTTAGTCTTTATAATCTCGAATGCTGTGAATAATACCTTTGGTTGTAGATGTGGCAGAGAACACAGGATGCGATGAAAAACCCAAAGCTGTTAGTGAGCAACTGAGTGACTTATGTTGAACAGGCTTCTGGTCTCAAAACTGAGAGATGCTGTCTCTGAAGATCTTACACCAACAAGCGGAACAAGGTTCAGATGTATTTCCAATGCTTTTAGTGTAAGTTTCTGACATGCGCAGATGGTGAAAATGAATGTCTGTAGTGGGGATGGAAAATTTGAAACTGGGGAGGTGCTGAAATTCACATTTTCCATGCCTTTCTTAAAAACAAAGTTGCGCATGTCAGAAACTTACCCATACTATAAAATTTCACTAACAGAAGTTAGCACTTCCATGAAAAGGGGTCACATTATTGAGCTTATGGAAATAATATTTATGCTAATACCTAGGAAACTATTAACTCTTGCCAGGCAAAATAGAAAACCATTGTACTACTGCTACATCTCTAAAGTTCTTACATCTCCAGCTATAAAGTCACAGTGAATAAATGAAACTTCCGGTTTTCTAAGCAAACAATAGAAGACTTTTCCAAAAGATCCTCTAGAAGGCTCCAGCCCCTTTTAAATGAAGACAATTATTTCCCTCGGCTGTTGCTGCTGTTTTAATATTGACACACATTTTGGAAGAACTTCCCAGCATACAATGTGCACTGCAGATCTTTGGAGAATGAGGTTTTCTTTGTAGGTCCTAAATATCATGTGGAGCTCTTGACTACAGGAGGATATATGCTTATTTAGTGCTATTTTTATAGAAAAAAGGTACCAGAACTCACCACGAATGCCTTCTTTGTTCTCTTAGAATGGCAATGGCACCTACTTTAGAGGTGCCAGTACTGAGTTCTGGCTGAAAAAAAGCCCAGTGCTTGTTCAAGTTTCCTACTTTTTTTATCCGATCGTCTTTACTTGTATGAATTGCTCAGAGCATCAGCCAGGCTTTCACCGTAGGTTTAAGAAATGCAATGCTGCCCCCTGGTGTCCCACAGGAGTGCCTTCTTTTTCAGCTCACACCTGTAAGCAGGGTCAGGTGCCAGTGGACAAATCTGCATTCCTTCCTTCCTTCTCTTTTTTAAGTGAATATGTAGTTTGTAAGAAGCATATCGGAAACATTCCAATGAGAGGTTGACATTCACAGCTGTTGTTAATGTAATTCTCACATCCAGCTCTGAAGTCCAAGGAGAGATCCTGGGCTTGTCACACTGCACTGTCATAGGCTTAGAAGGCAGAGTAACATTATCTGCATCACACAGAAGCAAGAGGGATCCAATGAAAGGCTTTCCCGAGGCTCCTTGGTATGGTGGCCTCTGAGGTCAAATTTTAGCTGAGCACTTCATAACTTGTGCTCAGGCCCCTATGCAACAGAGCTCTCGTTTCTGTCAGGTAGGTACATACGTGTGTGTGTGTGTGTGAATCTACTTCTCATGCGGGAGAAAAACTACACGTTGTGCTCAGTGAGTCTTCTGCTTTCCTGGCTGCTGTCCTGCAGTTATGGAGGAGGATGGGACAAGGGCTGGGGCTTCTTCCCCCGGCACCTTCCATGACATCAGCGACCTTCTGCTCCTGCCAGCTGTGGGTTAGCAGAGGGAGAGTTCTGTTTGTTTTAGCAGGTGGGGAAAGGGATGGATGGGTGCTGGGACCTAAGAAGGAACAGTGTGGGAGACGCTGGCAACATGCTGCCTATAAGGGGGTTGGAGAGTTCTTTGGGTTGTGATCTGGTGACCCTAAGCAGCTCTATAAAAACAATAAGTGGGCTAGTATGTCTATGAATCCATGAGAAATATTAGCAGGTATGTTGAAAAAGATCACTGCAAGTTTTTTTGTTATTTCCATATTTTCTTTTACTATGAAGCCCCCCAGACCTATTTATTGAGCAGTCATCCAGATTTGCTTGCACAAAGCTTATGCAGCAGGTTAAACCATATTGGTCTTTATTGAGCATTTGTTTTCCTTTGTTTGTAGGGTAGATTGGTTATATAAAAAAATTATCTTGATTTGCTTGCAGGCTGTTTATACCTTTATAACAGTTTATACTGTTAGTAATTCATTCATTCCACACTTTTCAACTCGTTTCTTCATTTGTTTCCAAACTGCAAAAAGTATGAAAACACATCTAATGCCTATTGAAAGTACATGGCTTCCTGCAAAGAATCCTGGGCAGAGTCTTTTTCACTTCACAAAGCTACAGTTCCCAGCACCCTTAACAAACTACAGTTCCTATGATTCTTCGGAGGAAGTTACCGTATGTGCATTAAATGTGTGTTGGATATGCTTTAAATCTATGCTGTAGCATTGCCCCAATTCCTTTTGAAAGTGGATTTGTTGTGCTTGGGCGACACAGCCCTTTAATCCACTTTAATTGTGCAAACATAATTTTCTCAATATGCACTTGAATCCCTCCTGCAAAATAGTGACCATCTGCAGGTGATTTGCATTGGATTCTGTTGTTAACAAACCTTGGCTTAAAAGCGGAATACAAGATAAAGCAAAAAAAAAACCTGCTAGATGTGGTGGGAGCATTTACAAAAACTATCAGATGAAGGCATAGTTGGGACAAGGTGGGGTCCTTTTTGTGCCTTACCATCTTGCAGGGGTGCCAACTTGAATAAAATATGGGGGGCAGGTAAGCTGCACCCCACATAATCGACCACAAGACTCATGCACTCCATTTGAATGGCAATGTTCATCAACTTAGGGGGGTCTGGCCTTCTCAAATATTTTATTGAGGGGGGGCGTGAAGGGACCACAGCACCTAGGAGATGGCTCCTATGCCGTCTTGTATATCAAGTACCGTATTTTTCCATGTATAAGATGCCCACGTGTATTTTGGGGGACTAAATTTAAAGAAAATGAGGGAAGATGGCCCAAAGTTGCTGAGCTTTTTTGGGGGGGTTGCACGCACGCCATCACCCAGCAGGGCTGTTGCTGGGAGTTGGCAAAGTGGGCAGCCACTCCCCCCATGCCACTGCAGGCGGGAAGCTCCCTAGAGCGCGGGCGCCAACCAGTTGACTGGTGGCTTCCCCTCCACGCTGCTGCGGGAAACGCTCCCTAGAGTGCATGCCTCCCGCAGCGGCATTGGGGGGGGGAGTTGCACGCCTGCCAATCAGCTGGCTGGCAGTACACAGCTTTCCCCCCACGCCACTATCTGTGTATAGGACAGCCCCAGTTTTTTGACCTGATTTTTGAGTCAAAAAACATCGTCTAATACACGGGAAAATACAGTATTTCAAATGTGTTTGTATTATAACATATTTCACTTGTGCTTATTTTTTAAATGCATTGTAAGTTGCTTCGAGACTTTTTGTGTAACGAATGACTAATGGTAGAAAGTTTAATGAATCGCCACCATCAACTACTGTTTACCCCAACCATGGTAATCCTTAACATTTTTGAAGAGCATCTATATAGATCAGTGGTTCCCAATTAGCTAATTCCTGAGGACCCCCTATTTTTCAGAAGTCAAGCCATAGACCCCCTACTTTTGAAAATGTTGATAACTCTATGGTGGTTATCTCTGCCAAGCAATTTTTTGAACAAAATGTGGGTTAGCCCCTAATAAGCAAAGGATTTAACAGACTAGGGCTGAGCAATATCTCGTTTTCAACATTGTGATAAATCAGCAGTTAAGCCTCACAATATTCTGATATAACACGATGTCTGAAATTGGAGATCAGGCATGGGGATGAGGGAAGGAACCACCCAGAGATAAGGTGGGTGGGGGGAGGGGGGCAGAGTCCCCTCCACCACATGGTTTGATTGGGAGGGGATGGGGGCTGCATCAAGCCGCCATCCGTGGGGCAGCCAGTGGTAGCAGCTCGTGAAGAGGCCCGTCCTCTGTGGCTACTGCTGCTGCTTTCTTGCAGACTGATTAAAGCTGCCCTGGCTCCGTGCCAGGGGAAGGGAGCGCCAACGGTGCCTTGGAGTGGGGCGATCAGCTGCCCTGTTCTCTCTCAGCGTGAGGGAAGGCAGCTCAGAACAGCAGCATTATCGGCTGAGATCCATCGTGCAATATTGGCGGTGCCTTGAATTCAGCTGCCCTGCTCTCCCTCACGCGAGGAGCAATATATTGCTACGGTACATATATTGAAAAAACGCACAGTGCTAAAACAGACCATGATATTACCATGCAAAAATGACAAAAAATTAGTTGGGGGGAGGCATGGGATGGGGCCACAGGCCCCATGGGTGTGTTCCGTGGACCCCCAGGAGTCCCCAGATCCCTAATTGGGAGCCACTGATATAGAATATTCCCAAGATGCAGGTGATAGCTAGCCAGTTCATGGGAGAGTGTGGGCGGGCAGATCTGTTCATTTCAGTTTCTTGTTTTTCTGGCCGGAAGTTCAGCTCACCATATTTCTTCTTCAATTTGCAATTTAAAAAAGAACCCTCATGAAAATTCACCATCATGTTAGCATGCATTTCTTCTAATGTACACATTTTTGTGTGGAATTTAGTTGAATACATTTTTGCAAGCCATTTTCTCTAATAAAATGCATTTTCACATGTTATTTTTATTTATATGCACTTTGCTCTAATACATGCATTTTGGTTCCCATTTTTTGGTTGAAGAACTGCATCACAGAATTCAGAGAAAGCTGACTTTTGAAGGAGAGCTGTTTCGTTTGACACATTTGTTTCAGGAAGTGCAGATTAGATAGGCTTGCATTAAAATGCAAAGTGAACCACATTGCTCCCCCTCCTTAGGTCAGAGGTAAGATTTTGACTGAGGGCATGGCTGTTTCATACCTACGGCTCATAGCCACCTTACTGCACTAGCTCTTTCCCAGAGCTACATACAGGTTCATGTGAGCAGTATTTGTTTCTGTACAGCATTCCCATGATGTTGTGAAATTCCAGATTCAGCGCTCCAGGCACAGACTGTTTCCTTTTAAATCTACATTCAGGGGTCACTTCTCCCCTTCATTGCCTCCCCCCAAGGTAGGATGAAACCATTTCTTAAGAAGCAAAGCAGCACAGTTGTCAAGGACAGAGGAAAAAGAAAACCATCCCAGCTGAAAAGATGTATAGAGCTATAAATCAACCTGTGAAATAAAACAAGCATTAATGCCTTTCATATTGGCTGGGATTTACACATACAGCATTTCTGAATGATCATGTCTTAAGAGGCACACAAATCTTTCCAAGAGTCAAAACACAATCTCTAAAACTAAAACAGAAAAGGAGAATTCCTCTCTCTCAGCCCCAAAGGCTCCTCTGAGCACATTTTTTCACATAATAAAAAGATTGCACAGGGTCCTCTTTATTTAGTGGCTGCAATTTCTTTCCTGTGTTTATATGACTTCTCCATTTCATTTCTAGGTTCTACATTGAAAGCATATCCTATCTAAAGGATAATGCTACCATTGAGTTGTTTTTCTTGAATGCCAAGTCCTGTATTTACAAGGTAAGGCCTTGACACTTTTTCTTCATGTCACTGCCATTGTAATTCAACCTTTCTTTAAAAATAAGCACTGCCAATTTGTGCCTCCTTTGGCTATCTGTGATTCTCTGCCTATATATCTGCCTGCCTGCCTGCCTTTACCTGTTGGGAGCCTCCCAGAGTGGTTGGGGAAACCCAGCCAGATGGGCAGGGTATAAGCAATAAATTATTATATTATAGTATTATTAACACCTGCCTCTCAGACATTTGTTAACTCTGAGGGATGGTGCCTCTCCCCAAGCTAGCAATCATAGTAACAAACAACTTCTAATTTGGAGGAGTATTGTTTTCTAGGAAAGGAGAAAACACCATCTCCTTGGCAGTCATATTCTTGATCGTATGAGCTAATCTGTAAGAAACAATTCTGTTGGTTCAGGAAGAGTATGTACTCTCAGCAGTGCAGACGTCTGGACTCCATACTTTCAAGATCTCCAGTTTTCAGAGTGTGAATAAATCCTTGTTTGTTTGAAGTGGAATGTCAGGATGGTTGCTAAATGAGGGATTTAGCACTGTTGTGAGTCGTTAGAACTCTTTTGAAGGCATCCATCAGAAGAGGGCACCCTTGCCTGTGAGGACTGGGCAGTTGTTCCCAGATGTTTACTGGGAGGCGAGGGAGTTTCTTGAAACCTTGCCATGTGCACCAGAACAAAAATGGTTACATGCAATGCTGATGAAACGGTTTCTGTCCAAGTTCTTGGCCTTATGGATGTTTGAAAAGGAAAAGGAAAAAGCCACTGGACTTTTGTTGCTGGTTACTTGGATAAAACAAAACAGTCCCAAGTGCAGAACATTGTGCAACGCTTTGGCAGATGAACAGACTCCCTGGCTTGAAGCTGGAATACCCCAGGCTAAGGGCGCACAGCTGCTTTTTGCTGTGAGACAAAACAAGAACCAGAGGGGAAGGGAAGCTGCAGAAGCAGAAAGGTCTTCTGCAGACACCCAGGGCTGCTTCAAACGTGGCATGTGCAGGGTCTCATCTCTTGCTTCTGCTTAACTGGTAAGCGGACATGTGAACTCACTCCACCAAAAAGCATTTTGTTGCAGCTGAGATGGGAGTTCTGTTTCTAGCATGAGAAGAGCCATTCATAACCCGCCCACAAGTTTTGCATGATGCTGTAGTCATAATTTGACAACAATTACGTGGCTCATTGTGGCATGAATTGAACTTACCTCTTGGTAAAGTCATAGAAATGTAGAGTTAGGAGGGATCATCAGGGTCATCTGGTCCAGCCCCCTGTCTAATGACCCTAAGATTAAGCATCTCCTGCTCTACCAACTGAGCTACCCCAGTCCCTCTTGGTTTGGGTTTTTTTAAAAAAAAAAATCTATTAAATTTTCCAATACAAATCACATCCAAATTAATTATACAATTCCCAATTTAAAAAAAAATCCAATTATGCCTAATATATATATATATATATATATATATATATATATATATATATAGGCTTCCCATGCCTCAGACGTGATCACCTCTATCAAATTGCTTTTATAATTCTTTCCAATATTTCCGCAGCCTCTGATGTATGCCTTCAAGCACAGTCCCTCTTGGTTTTTGAGGTATATTATTGTCCTTGGGAGGATTGGTGTTGCCACTGATTTTGTATGGCAAGCTGTGTGCTTGAACCTGTGCCTGCATCTCTTGTTTCCTGATGTTTGTGTGTTAAAATTTTCAGTGAAAAAAGGGAGTGGGGAATAGCACCTCCAGGGGGAATCATAGAGTGGCATAATTTGGGAGGGATCTTGGGGGTCATCTAGTCCATCCCTCTGCTCAGTGTAGGATCTGCAGTGCAGGGTGCAACTGCAGCATCTCTGACCGGTGGTCCGTCAGCCTCTGCTAACATGCCTCCGGTGAAGGAGAGTCTGTCCTTTCTGGGTCAGTCTCTTTCACTGTCAAGAAGCTCATACTGTTAGACAGTTTTTCTAAATGTTTAGTCAATATCTATTTCCCTGCCATTTCCACCCATTGTTTCCATGCTTGCCCTCTGGAGAAGTAGAGTGTATGGTTTCTTCTGCTCCATCTTTGCATGACACCTTAAAAACTGATATCCTGCCCCACCTTCTCCTGTCTCTTCCTCAGACTGACATTCCCAGTTCTTTCAGCCATTCCTCAACAGAACAGTTTGCTTCCAGATGGCCAGTTTATTGAGCGTTCATGCTGATTTATTTGCTTATGTGATGTTGTGTCGAGCCTTTCCAGTCCACGTTCCCATCACTTTCCTTACTGTCGAAAGTTCAATCTGGGGAGGGGGTGGGTTGGTTGCTGAAGAGTCCAAATCCAGTTTAATTACACATCCTGAATTTGCAGGTATGCCATTGAATCCCGCCTATAAAACAGCTGCTACCTTGGTCTCCAGATGCCACACCATCCAGAAAGATTTCTCCTCTGGGTGTGTTCCAACCAGTTTATGTCCTTCCAAAAAACTGCTGCCCAAAACTAAAGAGAGCACTCCAGATGTGACCTGACCAGCACAGAATAGTGGAACCAGTAGTGATCCTGATCAATACCCCTGTGGCTGTTTTTCCTTTTTTAAATGAAAAAAAAAGATACATTAAATGCATTCATGCATTTCATGTATCATCTAGCCTTGAAGTTTAAAAGAAGTGACTCTTGGGTACAACATAGACGTACCGGTAGTTTTTAACACAGGGAAGAAGCACCCACACATCTCTTCCAACCTCTCCAAATGGCACCCCACTCACAGCCAAATGGCCGCTCACAGGTAAAGGTCCATGCCCATTTAAATAAATCCATTTGGGGGCCTCTTCAAACTTCTCCTTGCTGTAGAGCACTGGTTTTATGAAGTCAAGGCCCATAGTCCTTCCCATTTCCATTTGATTGATACTTATGGATGCTGCTCAAGTAAGTTGTTTGCACCTTCCATTACAAAGAAGCTTCTGAGAAAAGATGGCTTTGGAGGTAAATCTCGGCAGGAGGTGAGGCCCTTCTGAATCTGATTCCTTGCTTTGTCACACAGCCCCCCAGCAAGCCTTGGGGAAGGGGGGTGGTCCATTTACTCAATGCCATGGCTATACTGTGGGAACTATCGGATTTTCTTTCTCCCAAGGTGTTTGTGAATGGGCTGCATTGTACTGCACTCATTAGCTCTGCCTGCAGTGCAAATTAATAACAGGGCCTTTTCTCTTATCTGTCTGAACTGTTAGGCTTTCTAGCACCACAAATAACAATCCGGTGGCTACTCAAAGACAAAGAAATCCAGGAGGGGGGGGAGTATTGTAGTCTCTGGTCCAAATTTGATGTTTGATACAAACTCCCTTTCATACCTGGGACTCCGTCTCAGGATAATAATAATATCTTACAGTGTCCTATTGTGAATTACTGAGATAATGTGTGGTGTGAACCCTTTAAAGCTTTCCCCCACCCATATAAATATGTATAGATCTAGATTATTAAATTATTATTTTCATTGCCATTATACATATTCACCTTATATTTATGTGACTTTGCTTCTAAGGCTTCTGCTAGATAGAATACTGAAATTACTAGCAGTTTATGTTACATTTAAGCACAAAGTGAAAACCCATTCCCATTCAGTCATGGTCTTTTGCTAAAGATTTTGGATGTGGTAATCCAACACAGGCAGAAAAATGCGTGCAGCTGATCCTGCAGAAATAGGACCATAGCAAATGTGCATAGTGCCCCTTCATAGAATGATAGAATTGTAGAGTTGGAAGGGATCCCAAGGGTCATCTGTTCCAATCTGCTGCGATGCAGGAATCTCAACTAAAGCATCCAAGAGAGATGGCCATCCAAGCTTTGCTTAAAAACCTCCAAGGAAGGAGAGTCCACAACCTCCTGAGGTTCCACTGTCCAACAGCTCCTACTGTCAGAAAGTTCTTCCTGTTGTTTAGTCGGAATCTCCTTTCGTGTAACTTGAAGCCATTGGTTCGTGCCCTACACTCCCTCTTCCATGGGACAGCCTTTGAGATACTGTACTTGAAGGTGACTATCATATTTCCTTTCAGTCTCCTCTTTTCCCAGCTAAACATACCTAGCTCCTTCAGCCATTCCTCATAAGGCTTGATTTCCAGACTGGATCATTGTGGTTGCCCTCCTCTGCACGCGCTCCAGCGTGTCAACATCCTTCTTAAACTGGGGTGCCTAGAATTGGACACAGTATTCCTGGTGTGGTCTGACCAATGCAGAATAGAGTGGTACTATTACTTCCCTTGATCTGCACACTATTCTTCTGTTCATGCAGCCTAGAATAGCATTAGCTTTTTTTGCTGCTGCATCACACTAACTCATGTTAAGCTTGTGGTCCACCTAGATCCTTTTCACATGTACTAAGCCAGGTGCGCCCCCCAACTTATCTTTGTGCATCTGGTTCTACCTGCCTAAGTGCAGAACCTGACATTTGTCCCTATTGAAATTCATTTTGTTAACTTGGGTCCAGTTCTCCAGTCTCCTAAGGTTATTTTGAATTCTGAATTCTGCCTACTGCAGTGTTAGCTACCCCTCCTGGTTTGGTATAATTGGCAGATTTAATGAGCGTCAATTCCTTCATCCAAATCATTTATGAAAATGTTGAAGAACAATGCAGCCCCCACTTGTCCCTTTTTTCCATGATGACGAAGAACCATTAAACTCTTTGGGTTTGGTTCATCAACCAGCTACAAATCCACCTAACAGTTACCTTGTTCAACCCACATTTTACCAGCTTCCCCACAAGCAGGGCTTTTTTTCAGCCAGAACTCACCAGAACTCTGTTCTGGCATCTCTCAGATGGGCACCACTGCCATTGCCAAGACAGCAAATGAGGAGTTCATGGTGAGTTTTGGCACCCCTTTTTCTAGAAAAATATAAGAATATATTGGGGGGGGGACATTGTCCAAAGCCTTACTGAAATCAAGATACACTATGTCCACAGCATTGCCTGATCCACCAAGATTGTGACACAGACACTTTTGGGGAGGATAAGTGTATCAGTCGCTATTAGCCGTTATAGAAGCTATGCTCTGCCTCCTTGAACTGTGGAAGCAATGCTCTGCTTCCACAGGTGGAGGCAGTAATGCTTCTGAATACCAGTTGCTGGAAACCTCAGGAGGGGAGGGGGCTCTTGTGCTCGGATCCTGCTTGCAGGTTTCTCTCAGGCATCTGGTTGGCAACTGTGGGAAGAGGGTGCTGGTCTAGGTATGCCAGTGGTCTGACCTAGCAGGCTCTACTTACTTTCACATTGGCAACTCTTGGCTGAGAGTGACTTTGGACATTTCCCCCTGGCTTGTTCAGGACCAAATCCCCCCTTGTTCCATTCTTCTTTGGGAAGGAGAATTGTGTGAGATGCACATGCTCAGCTTTGGACGGAACTCACTTGAGCTGCTTCTCACCACTTTTGTTTCAAAAGTCTCCCTTAAGCTATGGTGTGTGGAGATTTAAGATACAGGCAAACAACAGTTTTCACCTAGGTTTGAAAATGTAGTCACCATGCATGGTATATATCAGGCACCCCCAAACTGCGGCCCTCCAGATGTTTTGGCCTACAACTCCCATGATCACTAGCTAAGAGGACCAGTGGTCAGGGATGATGGGAATTGTAGTCCAAAACATCTGGAGAGCCAAAGTTCAGGGGTGCCTGATATATATGCTCACACCACATTTGCCTCTAAAAAAGAGTTGTGCAAGCTTTTGTAGTCACCCTGCCCCTCCCCAACACAATCCTTACAAAATCTGCTACTACTAAAGGCAGCATCATGGCAAAAGAAATTGTGCAAACCAGGGCAAATTAATCCATGCTCTGAAAAACTGCCTTTATCCTTCCTAATAGCAGTTCATTAAGTAGCATCTCAAAAGCTACCCTTAGCAATTTGCCTAATAATTTTGAAAAGTTAATTGCTAACAAGTGCTAACTTGTGGCTTCCTTATCGAATTCCTATACGGAAAGGGGTCAAGTCAAAGCCCATGCTGGGAAGAATCTGCTCTCTGCTTCCAGGGATATTCGCATGCATGAAGAACTCACATATATAGCAGAGCTCTTAATGAAGTGGCTGCTTCATCGCTCAGCAGCTGAGTGGCAGGAACATTTCATTAGTATACCAATAGGGAAGCTGACTTGGGCATGGAGCCAAGAGTATAAAGGGACATTCCTGTTCATATAGAGCTTGGCTGAATTAAAGGAGTAGGTGGGGAAGAACAAGGAACCCTTGGGCTGAATCAGCACTGGTGGCCTGCCTCTCTTCTCAAAACAGTGACGCGCTGACTCCGTTTGGTGGTGATCACATGGCAAGCATGGTTAATGCCCTGTGTTGGATTCTAGTGAACGGCACCTTTGGGAATCCTTCCAGGAAAGCTTAAGCTGTGGTATTCCTGATTTTGAAAGATGAAGATGACCATTGTAAAGCCATTATGATTTTATAGTATGGTTTTGCTCATAAGCTGCTTCACGTACCATGTGAGTGGCAGAGTGTAGCATATGAATAGCTTCAAACAGGGAAGTCCCTGCCTTCCTCTCATGAGCTATTTTAGCCTTATGTTTTATTGACTCACCGCTGCTTAGTGCAATAAAAGCTAAAGCTACCCTTGACAGAATGAGCTGGCTCCATCGGTCTGTCCTCTCTCCCTGCTATTCATGCCTAAAATCCCCATGTGGAACCCATTTTGAGAACAACTGAGTCCATGCTGGACAAGTTTTTGAATTAAAATTGTAAGAGAAAAGGGCTACCTGCCCTCAAGAAGTAACTACAGCAGCCTTTCCTTCCTTTGTTGTTTCCCTATTTTGAGATGTAAGCATTAAAATTACACTTAAACACTGTGGCATTGTATGGTTTGGTGAATGAATGGGGAATTTGCAGCCTTCCAGATGTTGCCAAGCTCCAACTCCCACCATTCCTGACCACTGGCTGTGCTAGCTGAGGCTGATGGGAGTTGGAGTCCAACACCCCCTGGAGGGCCACAAGTTCCTCTTCCTGGTTTAGTGGCCATAAATTGCGCTGGCCTGCAATAGTATAAACTCCACCTAAGGTTGCCAAGTTGCAACTTGGAGATCCCACCTGCCCATTTGTGGATATCCAATGAAGCTGGTTGTTGATATTTCTTCAACCTCAGGTATGCAGATGACACAACCTTGATGGCAGAAAGTGAGGAGGAATTAAAGAACCTTTTAATGAGGGTGAAAGAGGAGAGCACAAAATATGGTCTGAAGCTCAACATCAAAAAAACCAAGATCATGGCCACTGGTCCCATCACCTCCTGGCAAATAGAAGGGGAAGAAATGGAGGCAGTGAGAGATTTTACCTTCTTGGGCTCCTTGATCACTGCAGGTGGTGACAGCAGTCACGAAATTAAAAGACGCCTGCTTCTTGGGAGAAAAGCAATGACAAACCTAGACAGCATCTTAAAAAGCAGAGACATCACCTTGCCTACAAAGGTCCATATAATTAAAGCTATGGTTTTCCCAGTAGTGATGTATGGAAGTGAGAGCTGGACCATAAAGAAGGCTGATCGCCGAAGAATTGATGCTTTTGAATTATGGTGCTGGAGGAGACTCTTGAGAGTCTCATGGACTGCAAGAAGATCAAACCTATCCATTCTTAAGGAAATCAGCCCTGAGTGCTCACTGGAAGGACAGAGCCTGAAGCTGAGGCTCCGAGACTTTGGCCACCTCATGAGAAGAGAAGACTCCCTGGAAAAGACCCTGATGTTGGGAAAGATTGAGGGCACAAGGAGAAGGGGACAACAGAGGATGAGATGGTTGGACAGTGTTCTCAAAGCTACGAACATGAGTTTGACCAAACTGTGGGAGGCAGCGGAAGACAGGAGTGCCATGGTCCATAGGGTCACGAAGAGTCAGACACGACTAAACGACTAAACAACAACAACAACAATTGAACAGGTAAAAGAAAGTCTCCATGGAAGGTGCCTCAAGAAGCCAGGGTGGCTATCTAAAGAACTTTTGACTGAGTTAAGATTTAAAAGGGATATGTACAAAAAATGGAAAAGGGGGGAAATCTCCAGAGAGGAATTCAAACATATAGCCAGCACGTGTAGAGACAAAGTCAGAAAAGCTAAAGCACAGAATGAACTCAGGCTCGCTAGAGAGGTTAAAAGCAACAAAAAGGGCTTTTATGGGTATGTCCGTAGCAAAAGGAAAAACAAGGAAACAGTGGGGTCACTCAGAGGAGAAGATGGTGAAATGCAAACAGGGGACAGAGAAAGGGCAGAACTCCTCAATGCCTTCTTTGCCTCAGTCTTCTCCAAGAAAGAAAACAACGCCCGACCTGAAGAATATGGAGCAGATGATTCAGCAGGGGAAACACAGCCCAGAATAAGTAAGGAGGTAGTACAAGAATACTTGGCTAGTTTAGATGTATTCAAGTCTCCAGGGCCAGATGAACTACATCCAAGAGTATTAAAAGAACTGGCAGAGGTGATTTCAGAACCACTGGCAATAATCTTTGAAAATTCCTGGAGAACAGGCGAAGTTCCAGCAGACTGGAGGAGGGCAAATGTTGTCCCTATTTTCAAAAAGGGGAAAAGAGAGGACCCAAACAATTACCGCCCAGTCAGCCTGACATCAATACCAGGAAAGATTCTAGAGCAGATCATTAAGCAAACAGTCTGTGAGCACCTAGAAATAAACTCTGTGATCACTAAAAGTCAGCATGGGTTCCTGAAAAATAAGTCATGTCAGACTAATCTGATCTCATTTTTTGACAGAATTACAAGCCTGGTAGATGAAGGGAACGCTGTGGATGTAGCCTATCTTGATTTCAGCAAGGCCTTTGACAAGGTGCCCCATGATATTCTTGTAAAGAAGCTGGTAAAATGTGGGCTAGACAATGCTACCATTCAGTGGATTTGTAACTGGCTTACTGACCGAACCCAAAGGGTGCTCATCAATGGCTCCTCCTAGTAGTGACTAGTGGGGTGCCACAGGGTTCTGTCTTGGGCCCAGTCTTGTTCAACATCTTTATCAATGACTTGGATGATGGGCTTGAGGGCATCCTGAGCAAGTTTGCAGATGACACCAAATTGGGAGGGGTGGCTAACACCCCAGAGGACAGGATCACACTTCAAAATGACCTTAACAGATTAGACAACTGGGCCAAAGCAAACAAGATGAATTTTAACAAGGAGAAATGTAAAGTACTACACTTGGGCAAAAAAAATGAAAGGCACAAATACAGGATGGGAGACACCTGGCTTGAGAGCAGTACATGTGAAAAGGATCTAGGAGTCTTGGTAGACCACAAACTTGACATGAGTCAGCAGTGTGATGCAGCAGCTAAAAAAGCCAATGCAATTCTGGGCTGCATCGATAGGAGTATAGCATCTAGATCAAGGGAAGTAATAGTACCACTGTATTCTGCTCTGGTCAGACCTCACCTGGAGTACTGTGTCCAGTTCTGGGCACCACAGTTCAAGAAGGATACTGATAAGCTGGAACGTGTCCAGAAGAGGGCAACCAAAATGGTCAAAGGCCTGGAAACGATGCCTTATGAGGAACGGCTTAGGGAGCTGGGTATGTTTAGCCTGGAGAAGAGAAGGTTAAGGGGTGATATGATAACCATGTTCAAATATATAAAAGGATGTCATATAGAGGAGGGAGAAAGGTTGTTTTCTGCTGCTCCAGAGAAGCGGACACGGAGCAACGGATTCAAACTACAAGAAAGAAAATTCCACCTAAACATTAGGAAGAACTTCCTGACAGTAAGAGCTGTTCGGCAGTGGAATTTGCTGCCAAGGAGTGTGGTGGAGTCTCCTTCTTTGGAGGTCTTTAAGCAGAGGCTTGACAGCCATCTGTTGGGAATGCTTTGATGGTGTTTCCTGCTTGGCAGGGGGTTGGACTGGATGGCCCTTGTGGTCTCTTCCAACTCTATGATTCTATGATTCTATCCCCATCATTCAGCCCGGACACTGAGATCCAGCGCCGAGGACCTTCTGGCGGATCCCTCATTGTGAGAAGTGAGGTTACAGGGAACCAGACAGAGGGCCTTCTCGGTAGCAGCACCTGCCCTGTGGAATGCCCTCCCATCAGATGTCAAGGAAATAAGCATCTGAAGAAATAAGGTATCTGAAGAAGTGTGCATGCACACGAAAGCTCATACCAAAATAAACACTTAGTTGGTCTTTAAGGTGCTGCTGGAAGGATTTTTTTTATTTTGTTTCGACTACGTCAGACCAACATGGCTACCTACCTGTAAGGAAATAAGCAGCTATCCTATTTTTACAAGATATCTGAAGGCAGCCCTATTTAGGGAAGTTTTTAATATTTAATGCTGTATTGTTTTTAACACTCAATTGGGATATGCCCACAGTGGCTGGGGAAACTCAGCCAGATGGGTGGGGTATAAATAATAAGTTGTTGTTGTTGTTGTTGTTGTTGTTGTTGTTGTTGTTGTTGTTGTTGTAAAGTAGTTCTTCATCCAGTACATAGGTGAACTCCTGAATTCACTCCCACAAGAGGCAGTGATGGCCACCCACTTGGATGACTTTAAAAGAGGATTGGGCAAGTTCATGAAGGATGCGGCTATCAGTGGCTACTAGACATGATGGCTATGCTCTGCCTCCATGGCTGGAGGCAGGAGCCTTCCGTGCCACCTGCTGGAAACTGCCAGGTGGGAGGGTGCTGTTGTGCTCCTGTTCTGCTTTCCCATAGGCACCTGGTTGGCCACTGTGAGAACAAGAGGCTGCACTAGATGGCCCATTGGCCTCATCCAGAGGGCTCTTCTTATGTTCCCTTGCTACTGCAAACGAGAATGCAGCTGTGGCCTTCCTCCCCATGCTCTTCCTCTGTTGCCTGGTGGAGTTGTTTTAGAGCTGTCCTAAGATATTCTGCTGCCTGCAGCAAAAACACCACCACCACCAACAAGATGGTGCCCTCTATTCCATGTACAGAAGCAAAATTTAAAAATTCCTTCCAGTAGTACCTTAGAGACCAACTAAGTTTGTCATTGGTATGAGCTTTTGTGTACATGCTGTGTATCTGTGTATCTGAAGAAGTGTGCATGCACACAAAAGCTCATACCAATGACAAACTTAGTTGGTCTCTAAGGTACTACTGGAAGGAATTGTTTTATTTTGTTTCGACTACATCAGAGAGATTTTACTTTCTTGGGTTCCGTGATCACTGCAGATGATCACTGCAGCAGTCACGAAATTAAAAGACGCCTGCTTCTTGGGAGAAAAGCAATGACAAACCTAGACAGCATCTCAAAAAGCAGAGACATCACCTTGCCGACAAAGGTCCATATAGTAAAAGCTATGGTTTCCCCAGTAGTGATGTATGGAAGTGAGAGCTGGACCATAAAGAAGGCTGATCGCCAAAGAATTGATGCTTTTGAATTATGGTGCTGGAGGAGACTCTTGAGAGTCCCATGGACTGCAAGAAGATCAAACCTATCCATTCTTAAGGAAATCATCCCTGAGTGGTCACTGGAAGGACAGATCCTGAAGCTGAGGCTCCAATACTTTGGCCACCTCATGAGAAGAGAAGACTCCCTGGAAAAGACCCTGATGTTGGGAAAGATTGAGGGCACAAGGAGAAGGGGACGACAGAGGACGAGATGGTTGGACAGAGTTCTCGAAGCACCAACATGAGTTTGACCAAACTGCCGGAGGCGGTGGAAGATAGGAGTGCCTGGCGTGCTCTGGTCCATGTGGTCACAAAGAGTTGGACACAACTAAACGACTAAACAACAACACATCAGACCAACATGGCTACCTACCTGTAACATGTACAGAAGCAGTTGATGAAACAGTGTCCTCCACCATACCTGAGAGCACACACAGCTCTGTCCCCCCAAAACTTGCAACTGCTCCAAGCCCATGCCCCATCTCTAAGCATTTCATGCCAGGAAGGAGGGGAAGATGAGCAATGTGACCATCATACTAAGCATGCTCCACTGTTAAAGTGGAGCAGGATCTCTAGCGCAGTTACCTGGCAACCTAATTTCCAGCTGTGCATGGTGGACTGCCAAGCTGAACCATTCCCGAGTATATGGTAAACACACATTTTCTTTGGCCTGCTCTGTCTTCAGCTTTCTTATACTTCCTGAATGCACCTCATTAGTAAAACCGAACACACAATTAAACATTTTGGCCAAAGGCATTTTTAAAGCCAAACATGCACAAGAATGGGAAAGGATAAAAGAAGTAGAAAGCCCCTTTGTTAAAGGCTCACTTCTGGATCTGGCTGCCGTGGATTGTGATAGAAGACTTGAGTGAGAGCATTATTTTAGCGGACTGGCTCTGGCACTATAGCAGCAGGAGACAAGAGCACCTGGCTAAGGGCTGTTGCTCCATATTTGCCAGGGGCAGCAGACTCAGTACAGTTATTGTGACTTGTGAAATGAGGTGTGTCATCCACTTGAATGGCGTGCATTATTGCATTTACAGTGGTACCTCGGTTTATGAACACAATTGGTTCCGGAAGTCTGTTCATAAACTGAAGCGTTCATAAACTGAAGCGAACTTTCCCATTGAAAGTAATGGAAAGTGGATTAATCCGTTCCAGACGGTCCACGGAGCAACTGTTCATAAACTGAAGCGAACTTTCCCATTGAAAGTAATGGAAAGTGGATTAATCCGTTCCAGACGGGTCCGCAGAGTACTTAAACTGAAGCGTTCATAAACTGAAACATGGGTGTAATTGGTTCCGGAAGTCTGTTCATAAACTGAAGCGTTCATAAACTGAAGCGAACTTTCCCATTAAAAGTAATGGAAAGTGAATTAATCCGTTCCAGATGGGTCCGCGGCGTTCATAAACCGAAAATTCATAAACCGAGGTGTTCATAAACCGAGGTTCCACTGTATCTGAATTTAGATCTTGGGTGTTTCATGCCTTTTTTTTCTTTCCAAGCAAGTTTAAATAATTCAAACAAAAGTTTAAGTATAGAAGGCCAGCAGGGGCATGCAAAGTAACAATTTGGAGGTTAGATTCCTCAGCTGGAGGAACTGGGACATGCTCCAACTCCAGCCCTGACAGTAGCTCATGGGAACCACAATGAAAATACTTGACTATTAGTACAGTATAAAAACTGGCCAGTAAATACAGATTTAATTCATGTGTGACTGTGAGACACCCATCAAAACTGCAGTGTGTGAAGGAATTTTGTGATGGTGATGGAGCTTCTGGCAGTGAGTGGCTGAGTTGCCTGACTGTCACAGAGGGGTAGGGTATGCCGAGAGACCAGTGGCTCCCATTGGCCAAGCTGCTCTGGTTGTTAAGATTGGGAAGCAGGGCTCTAGGGGGTGACAAGTTAGTGAGAAGGATGAGGTAATGTGGAATATGTAAGAGAAGTGAGTTGTCCAAGGAAGGAGCATGAACGGGATGGGAAAAGAGGAGAGGATGGGCAGAAGAGGGAAGAGTCCTTGGAAAAGAGCTGAAGAGGTTAAGAGAGCTCACACCCATATGCTAGTTTGAAATAAGCAGCCAAATATTTGACTGGAGACCTTTGTTGTCCCTTTGTTGTGATGTGAGGAAGGAAGCAGCTGAAATGTAACATACCTCTCAGATACTAGACCACTGGTACAAACACATTTTGTGCGATAGAAGGCATGAGGGCTGTTTGTGCAGAGGGTCTCTACTATGAACATCTATTCTAATAAATGTTGAGTGGCCTTCGTCCAATAGGAGCAACTGTATTGAGAATGCTTGCAGAATGGCAGTGGGGCGCCACCCAGCCTGCACGTAGGGCCGGGCCTGGGGGGGGGGCACCACCATCTTGGACTAAATCTGAACTTTAAAGAAAAGCTCTGTCAAAGCTTCGGTCATTTCAGCTTGTGTCTCATTGTAGTTTTATGGAAGGTTTTACTAGCTGCCAGAAGAATGATCTAAGCAATTTCAAGGCACACTAAATACAATTCCCATGGAAAAAAACATCAGCCCACATTTTCAGCTGTGAACCACCTTCCTGTGAGCTGTGATAATAACTGAATCCACACCCATATCATTGTAACAAAATGTCAATTGAGCTTCAGGAGCATCACTGAAAATATTCAAGAAAAGCAAGAGAAATCCACCCCTACTTTAATATTAGTGATAGGTAGCAACTTCCCCAAAGTACTAGAATTTTTTCTGTGCCACAAGTTTTTTTTCTATGAATCCACATTACTTTCAGACTCCTTCAGTATACAATGGAGACACAGAGGTATCACTTCTTTTTGGAAGAACTAAAATAAATAAATTACTTGCTTATTCACCCTCATTTTCTTTTCTCATCAGGAGCTCATTGAGGTCGACAGTGAAGTTGTGTTTGAACTGGCTTCATACATCTTGCAGGTAAGTTATGTCAGATTTGTTCTTTTTATCTTCCAACTTTCAAGACTTGCCACTTAAGGATTTAAAAATAAATAAATAAAACACATATTCTTCTTCTTACACTGCGACTTATGTGCATATATGTACAAACATGCCACTTACTAGATCTGTGTTGTGCTACATTGCTCTGTGGATGACCCGAGATATAAAGATTCAAATCCCCACTTGGTCATGAATGGGTGACCTTGGGCCAGAGTTGTTGTGAGGATCGTATGAAGATGTGGAGAGCTATCCTGAAAAGGTATTCACAGTTTTCCTGAAAAGGTATTCACAGTTTGTGGCCCACAAAGTCTACCAATATATTGGGGCAGGCCAGGGGTGTGAAAAGTCCCCTCTTGGTTGGTTTGCAGTCCCAATAAGACAGCAAAATCAGAAAGTTTCCCAGGCTGCATTTTACTTGTCAGATCAAAGTTTGTGCAAGGCTGCTCCACTCATACATCACACTCCTTGTTAAACTGAAGGTAAATTTGCAAACCTGACTTGAACTTGTTTCAGGAAGCCCCAATGCAGACATAAGTATGGTTTGCACTAGCAATTGCTTGTTGAGGTCCTGCATGTACAGTGAAACAATTGTTTGGTCTGACAAATTAAGTTCTGCCCACTTGAGACCATAGGTTGTATCCAACTAAGCTCTACTCAAAGTATACCCATTAAAATCAATGGACCCAAGTTGATCACGTTCATCATTTTCAGTGGGTCTGCTCAAGAAGGACTAACATTGGATGCAACCCCATGTATACAGACCAACAAGACTTGTGTCTCACTTTGTTAAAAATATTCATGGAAACTGCTTTAGCCATGGTTTGTTCATAACAGATGTATCACGTAATGGCCTGGTTTCACTGTAAGACATATTTGGGACTGCACAAATATGCTGGCTCCCCAAAAGGAGCTTGCACCTCCTTTCTTCCAACTTTCTCCAGTTCAGTGCAGCATGTCAACTTAGTCAAGGCTTGGCTTAGCATGTCATCTGAACCCAGGCTTGTAGTTAAGCTCTCTCCACCATGGGCTGTAACCAACCTTGGCTCATGGTTAAGGAGGGGAGAGACTAACTTTTTTGTTGTTGGTTGCTATCATAGACTCCTATTGGGGAAGGGCAGAATAGAAATTGTTATTATTATCATTATTGCTAGGCGTATGAGATTTTTAAAATAATCAGTCTTCAGTGCTTGTTAAATACTTAATTATAAAACCAAGACCAGTGAAATGTTAATTCAGTTCCATTGGCTTTCATAAGCATGTATTGTACCACGCTGGGAGCTAGCCCCATGATATAATTAGCAGAAATGGAGATTGCCAACCCCAAGGGTACTATAAAGTAACTGTTTTATCCTTCCGCTGTAGCCCCAGTTAATTGATTGCCAATTAAATGGAATTAACAAACACAATTGTAAATTCTACTCTAGACATCCACAAACGTTTCCTTGGAGCCTTAGCAATCAATTAATTTGAATTACAGCAGGAGTAGTTAAGTCTAGTAAAACCTCCATAGTGGAACTGCTTCTGAAGTGGTTGTGCTATGGTTACGCAGTCATGCTGAACAAAGTTTGACTTTTGTTTCCTGCACAGGAAATGCTCAGGAGGTATAGAGAGGTTTGAGGGCATTTTCAGTCACAATTATATGGCACCCATGGTCTTTTATTGGGCAAGATGGGCCTGCACAACTGGTGATGCACCAAACTGAGGCAACCCACAAAGCCCTGATCTGCAACCATCCGGTTGCTTGGCAACTTTCCCCTTCCCCTTTTTCTACAGTTCCTGGCAGACAGCAAAACCATACATACTGTAGCTGCTTGGTTGCATTAGAGCTTGGTCAGCCAAATGTTCTATGAGCCTAGTCTATTGCTAGTTTCAAAGTGAAAGGAAGGCCTACTTGAAGCCTTGCAGATAGTTGTTTTGGAAGTCACATTTTCCTTTCTGGCACCTCCCAAACCGGCTTTTAACACAGAGAGATCTTCTTTTCTAGGGAAGAAGCAAATAACTTCCCTTCTATTATTTACTCCTGAAAATCATTCAGTGAAATGCAGGGAGGTTTGCTTAGCAATGTCCTTTCTGAATTTAAGAATTACACAGTCACTTTGATAAGCACTATTGAGTCACTAAGTGAAGATCAAGAGGTATATTGGGGTATGGGAATATACAATTTACAGAATTTTCCAATAGCAAAGTGTTGAATATGTATTTAAAAATCAAACTCTGTTGAATATAAAAACCCAAGAGACATCCTGCCAGACTTGGTTTTTCTGTCAAGAGTGTAATATGGCTGGAATTGAAAAAAACAAAACTTTTACAGGTTTAGGCTGGCCTAAAACTAGGCTTCTGGCTTGGGGAGACCTAGCTCTGTTTGGGGAAGGGGACAGTAAAAGTCATTGTGAAACAGCAAATAGACTATTATTGGTATAAAATGTGTATCAAGTGTTTGGCACCTTATTCTACTGCCTTTTTACCCATTGGTTCATTGAGCAATTTGATAGTAATTATGCTGCCCAAACATTTCACACATATTTTGCATGTGTTTCTGTAGGCATAATGGCTGCAATCCTAACCCTGCTTACCTGGGAAAAAGCCCCACTAAATTCATTGGGACTTACTTTTGAGTAAACATAACCATGAGTCAACATAACCATGTTTAGGATTTCAGCTTAGAGCTTTCTTTTTTTAAAAAAACTGAAGCAGAAAATTCATGGAAGAGGCCTGGACATCCCTAATGCGGATCAGGTCCCTATGTGTGTATTCTGTCTTTCTCTCATCTCCCTCCTATAGCTACAGCCTTGGTTCTAGGAGAAGGGGTCTGTTATTCAGCCCTACCTGTTTCCAAATCAGAGCCCTGACACTTCACAATCCAAAATTAAACATTCTTCTAATGGAAAACAGTAGCAAAAGTGTGTAACATTGTTTCGATTATGGATTGATAGTCAGAGTTAAGTCACAATGTTCCCAGATGCAAGACATCTAAAACAAACATGTTGTGCTCCCTTGAGTGGTTGCTTAGGAAGTGCAAATGTTGTGAAAAGATATTGTGTCCAAAGGAAAATAAAATAAGAAACTGAGCTGTCCCAAATGTACTTAACTTACTAAAGGAATCCCAAGTCTCAATAGGACCACATCTCTGCTTGCCAGAGTTGGTATGAGGCCAGTCTTTAGAAGATAAACAAACTGTTAGGCGTTAACCTCATGTCATGGCTACATCAGAATATTGGGGCACATCTATGCTACAATATGAGACTTTCAATTCAGCTTTGCACATAAATTTGCAAAAGTTATTAGCCCACAAAACCTTCACAAGCCTGGTTTCCACACATAGTTATGTTGGCACATCAACAGACTACAGAAAAATCATCCAGATGTCTTCTTATTTGCCCTATCTTTTCTGCCTGGTCACCTATAGTCAGTTCTCACTCATTCCAGGTGACAAGGTTTACAGATATTTGCATGCCTAATGTTTAAGTATTATAGTTTCTTCCAAAGAATTCAGGGATTCTGTAATGTTTGTAAGAAAGGTATGTTAGAGATCCTCACACCCTCATAGAATTATAGTTCCTTAATTTCCCTTGACCAAAGTGGGGGGGGGACTGTGGTGTAGTGTTGTGTCTTGCTTTTATAGAACTGTGCTCTAACAGAGTGGTCAGAAGGCAAAGTATGGCCTACCAATGGACCACTGTCTAGTTTTCAGTGGGTAGCCTTAATGTCTGTTGCTAGGGTTCTTGTAAAGCAGGAATGGCTGAACAACTCGCGTCAGTGCTAGCCAGCAAGGTCAGAGGTCAGGAATGATGGAAGTTGAAGTCCAACAACATCTGGAGAGCCACAGGTTTCCCATTGTAAAGAGTGCTGGGCTGGGTAGACCCTGGATCTGACCCTGTGCAACACTTATTATGTTCCTAAGCGAGATTGCATACTCAGAATCACTTAGCACAGACTAGTCATGTCTTTAACTATCCAGAGATTCTGAATATGAAGACTTCTTTGTAAATTTAAAACATGAATCCATGGGGATTCTGACAGAGAAAGGCTGAAGTTGCCTCGCCCTTCCTTAAGGTTGGGACAGCACATTGAATCACCAGGATACCCCTACCGGCTACCTATTCATGCTTCTTAAAGTTGATAGATGTAAACACTATGATGATATTTTGTTTTGAAGATGGGGTAATTTAAAATGCTTTGGAATGCTTTTATTTGCCATGTCCAGAAATGTATTTTTCTTCATGTGTATATGCAAAATTAAGTGATGTTTTATCCTTTGCCCCCTTTTCATAATTTTACAGGAAGCAAAAGGAGATTTTTCAAGGTGAGTTTTGCATCCATATTCTTCAGTTAATTATTTTAAAGGAAAATGATTGTTGTTAAGCTAGAACGTGTGTCTTATAATTATGTAGTATAGCTACACCCCTAGAGTCAATTTTTTTTCTACTTGTCATTCAACCCACAAATACAGCATATAAAGGAAATGCAAACGCTTGTTGATACATTGTACATAAATGATGTGTTTGTGGAATTCAGGAAACACAATACTGTATTCCTCCCTACAGCAGAAGGAAATCTCTAAGGAAATGACTTGGCTTCCCATTTCCTTAAACATACATCCCAAGAGTGACTGTTTTACACTTACAGTTCTCCCTGGTCTGGCTTAAAAAGAGGTCACTTAACAATTGCATTGGTGTCGGCTGCATAGTGCAGCCTGGAAGAGCTGGTGGGTCCTTTACTAGGTTTCTCCCTCAAGCCAGCTGCATCCTGCATATCAGCATTAGGCCCACTCAGGACTGATGAGTCTGCTCACAGCACAATTATTGCCCCAGCTGAACCTATGGCACATGCTAAGGCAGTGCATTCGCCTGCGCTCACCCCTCTAGTCCAGAAGGCTTATTAAATGCCACTGTTTAGAATTTAGAACTTTTAACTAACCCCCAAAATAAAGCAATAAATTAAAATATGCCATTAAGCACCTCAATCTGAAAACGTTAGGAACACAGAACGATGCAGGTCACACTTTGCTGTAGGACAGGCTGAAACTCTGACACAGCACTTTCAGAACCTCAAACAGCTTGTGAAATCCTGACGTATTTGTGACTAGGAAACACAAGCCTGTTCTTGTTTATATTTCTCAACTTATAGCATTTCAGATTAGTTTGGTCACTGCAGTTCAGTAACAGGGCCAGGAGAAGTAATTAGATATTTTAGCATGCAAGTTGCTTTATTGCAGCAACACCACAGAAGAGACGTTGCCAGCTTGTGTCGGTTTTGGTGCAAGCTAGCAAGCAAAGCATAGTGCTTGGAACAAAAATACAGCAATATTTAAAATTCTCCTAGAACATATGTTACAAAAAGTAAAAAAAACCATATTGATTGTTGTTATTATTGTTTCGTCGTTTAGTCGTATCCGACTCTTTGTGACCCCATGGACACCAGGCACTCCTGTCTTGCACTGCCTCCCGCAGCTTTGTCAAACTTATGTTCATAGCTTCGAGAACACTGTCCAACCATCTTGTCCTCTGTCGCCCCCTTCTTCTTGTGCCCTCCATCTTTCCCAACATCAGGATCTTTTTCAGGGAGTCTTCTCTTCTCATGAGGTGGCCAAAGTATTGGAGCCTCAGCTTCACGATCTGTCCTTCCAGTGAGCACTCAGGGCTGATTTCCTTAAGAATGGATAGGTTTGATCTTCTTGCAGTCCATGGGACTCTCAAGAGTCTCCTCCAGCACCATAATTCAAAAGCATCAATTCTTTGGCGATCAGCCTTCTTTATGGTCCAGCTCTCACTTCCATACATCACTACTGGGAAAACCATAGCTTTAACTATACGGACCTTTGTTGGCAAGGTGATTGGCAAACAGAGAACTGGGAGTTCATCTTTTTTTTCTTTTTCCCTGCTTACTTCATTTCTCTTATCTCTTTGTGATCTCCAATTCATGCTTTCCTTCTATTTATTTTTGAAGTTCCCTGTTTTGGATAAACAAAGCTACACACAGGAAGGTGATGGACGGGAGATGGAGGTTCTTGCATGAGAGGCAGAGAGGAGAGGATCTCCCAGGGTGGGAGGCTGTGGGAAGAGGGGGAAGCTCCCTGGGGAGAGCTGTGTCTGGAATGAGGGTTAAGATACAATTATGATAGAGGGATTTGTATTTATTCTCCTCCTCCTCTTCTCCTTCTTCTCCTTCTCATCTTATTCTTGTTATCTCTCTCTCACACTGTATTTTATGTGGAAAACTTTCAATAAAAAATGATTCAAAAAGAAAGAAGTCCCTACATATTAGAATTAGGAATGGTGGGATTCTGGTCCTATGGTTCTATGAGGCTACCAAAACAAACCCGGCTAGGAGAACCACAGTTTGTTATCAATAGACTCTTCAATTCTGTGGATTCTTATGAGAGCCAGACAGTAATTATTTGAAAGCCCCAGAGTCAATAAAAGCATCAGTAGTGTAACTTCCTTCAACAGTTCATCAGAAAGAATTTACCGTGTTAGTTTTAAGATATTCTCCACCTCCACTAAAAGTAGACGGAGGGAAGAGGAGCATGATTTGAGCAGCCTGCACCAGCACACTTTCTGGTTCTTGATAAGCCATAGTTTGCTTAACTCTGGTTTGCCGTCATACATGAACCAGGCCACTGTGTGTCAGTGCTCAAAAATTGTCAGATATCAGATACACTAACACCTACAAAAGCCACACAAAGGAGTCGCTTTGAAAGTGAGATGAAGGAGATGGAAAAGAGCATCTAGCTCTGGTGTACTAAATGGTGATAATCAGACAGGAAGGAAGGCAGAGGGGTAATTTGCCACTAAGCAATGTATTTGCATAATGAAAATGTACAGTTGGTAATTTTCATTCCTTGAAATGAACTTGTAGTTAAACAATTAGTGTTTGAGAATAAATGAGAGCAGCCAGCTTGCTGCCTTGCTTAATTGCACCACAATGATAGTGATAGCATTGCAGTTCTGCTAGCACTTTTTTCCCTGAAAAATGTTCTGATTTTGCCTGATTTAATTTAAATTTAAACAGACCTGTGCAACTTGTGATCCATATATCAGAGCCAGCTTTCACCTGCAAAAAGAACACTTGTCAGACACCTGACGGGCCACAGTACAGGGAAAATCTGGACATATGGCAGCCCTAGTTTTGAGGGAGCGTTGTTAGTCACTGTGAAATTTGTCATATATGTGGCAATTGTCTATTTTGGCTGGAAACTCCCTGATCTTGATTCCCAGGCATTCCCCTGTGTTTGGGCGAATGACCAAGGAATCCTTTACTGCTGATGACGGGCTGAGGCACAGTTCTTCTATCAGAGGGGCAAAGAAAGATTTAGCTGACTTGTAGAATATAAGCACTGGCTTTCCCGGTTTTTCAGGAAAACAATAACACCCATTTGTTGTTTAGTCGTGTCCGACTCTTCGTGACCACATGGAACATAGGATGCCAGGCACTCCTGTCTTCCACTGCCTCCCACAGTTTGGTCAAATTCATGTTCGTAGCTTCGAGAACACTGTCCAACCATCTTGTCCTCTGTCGTCCCCTTCTCCTAGTGCCCTCAATCTTTCCCAACATCAGGGTCTTTTCCAAGGATTCTTCTCTTCTCATGAGGTGGCCAAAGTATTGGAGCCTCAGCTTCATGATCTGTCCCTCCAGTGAGCACTCAGGGCTGATTTCCTTAAGAATGGATAGGTTTGATCTTCTTGCAGTCCATGGGACTCTCAAGAGTCTCCTCCAGCACCAGAATTCAAAAGCATCAATTCTTCGGCGATCAGCCTTCTTTATGGTCCAGCTCTCACTTCTATACATCACTACTGGGAAAACCATAGCTTTAACTATACGGACCTTTGTCGGCAAGGTGATGTCTCTGCTTTTTAAGATGCTGTCTAGGATTGTCATTGCTTTTCTTCCAAGAAGCAGGCGTCTTTTAATTTTGTGACTGCTGTCACCATCTGCAGTGATAAAGAAGCCCAAGAAAGTAAAATCTCTCACTGCCTTCATTTCTTCCCCTTCCATTTGCCAGGAGGTGATGGGACCAGTGGCCATGATCTTGGGTTTTTTTATGTTGAGCTTCAGACCATATTTTGCACTCTCCTCTTTCACCCTCAATAAAAGGTTCTTTAATTCCTCCTCACTTTCTGCCATCAAGGTTGTGTCATCTGCATATCTGAGGTTGTTGATATTTCTTCCGGCAATCTTAATTCCGGCTTGGGATTCATCAGCCTTTCGCATGATGAATTCTGCATATAAGTTAAATAAGCAGGGAGACAATATTCAACCGTGTCGTACTCCTTTCCCAATTTTGAAGCAATCAGTTGTTCCATATCCAGTTCTAACTGTAGCTTCTTATCCCACATAGAGATTTCTCAGGAGACAGATGAGGTGATCAAGCACTCCCATTTCTTTAAGAACTTGCCATAGTTTGCTGTGGTCGACACAGTCAAAGGCTTTTGCATAGTCAATGAAGCAGAAGTAGACGTTTTTCTGGAACTCTCTAGCTTTCTCCATAATCCAGTGCATGTTTGCTATTTGGTCTCTGGTTCCTCTTCCCCTTCGAAATCCAGCTTGCACTTCTGGGAGTTTTCGGTCCACATACTGCCTAAGCCTGCCTTGTAGAATTTTAAGCATAACCTTGTTAGCGTGTGAAATGAGCACAATTGTGCGGTAGTTGGAGCATTCTTTGGTACTGCCCTTCTTTGGGATTGGGATGTAGACTGATCTTCTCCAATCCTCTGGCCACTGCTGAGTTTTCCAAACTTGCTGGCATATTGGGTGTAGCACCTTAACAGCATCATCTTTTAAAATTTTAAATAGTTCAGCTGGAATATCATCACTTCCACTGGACTTGTTATTAGCAGTGCTTTCTAAGGCCCATTTGACTTCACTCTCCAAGATGTCTGGCTCAAGGTCAGCAACCACACTACCTGAGGTGTACGAGACCTCCATATCTTTCTGGTATAATTCCTCTGTGTATTCTTGCCACCTCTTCTTGATGTCTTCTGCTTCTGTTAGGTCCTTACCCCTTTTGTCCTTTATTATGGTAATCTTTGTACGAAATGTTCCTTTTATATCTCCAATTTTCTTGAACAGATCTCTGGCTTTCCCCATTCTATTGTTTTCCTCTATTTCTTTGCATTGCTCATTTAAGAAGGCCCTCTTCTCTCTCCTTGCTATTTTTTTGAAATCTGCATTCAGTTTCCTGTATCTTTCCCTTTCTCCCTTGCATTTTGCTTGCCTCCTCTCCTCCGCTATTTGTAAGGCCTCGTTGGACAGCCATTTTGCTTTCTTGCATTTCCTTTTCCTTGGGATGGTTTTCGTTGCTGCCTCCTGTATAATGTTACGAACCTCCATCCATAGTTCTTCAGGCATTCTGTCCACCAAATCTAAATCCTTAAACCTGTTCCTCACTTCCACTGTGTATTCATAAGGGATTCGCTTTAGATTGTATCTTACTGGCCCAGTAGTTTTTCCTACTTTGTTCAGTTTAAGCTGGAATTTTGCTATAAGAAGCTGATGATCTGAGTTACAGTCAGCTCCAGGTCTTGTTTTTGCTGACTGTATAGAGCTTCTCCATCTTTGGCTGCAGAGAATATAATCAATCTGATTTCAATGCTGCCCATTTGGTGATATCCATGTGTAGAGTCGTCTCTTGTGTTGTTGGAAGAGAGTGTTTGTGATGACCAGCTTGTTCTTTTGACAGAACTCTATTAGCCTTTGCCCTGCTTCATTTTGAACTCCAAGGCCAAACTTGCCAGTTGTTCCTTTTATCTATTGATTCCCTACTTTAGCATTCCAATCCCCTGTAATGAGAAGAACATCCTCCTTTGGTGTCATTTCTAGAAGGTGTTGTAAGTCTTCATAGAATTGGTCAGTTTCACTTTCTTCAGCACCGGTAGTTGGTGCATAAACTTGGATTACTGTGGTGTTAAAAGGTCTGCCTTGGATTCGTATCGAGATCATTCTGTCATTTTTGAGATTGCATCCCAGTACAGCTTTTGCCACTCTTTTGTTGACTATGAGGGCCACTCCATTTCTTTTACGGGATTTTTGCCCACAGTAGTAGATATGATAGTCATCCAAACAGAATTCGCCCATTCCCTTCCATTTTAGTTCACTGATGCCCAGGATGTCGATATTTGTTCTTGTCATCTCATTTTTGACCACATCCAGCTTACCGCCATTCATGGTTCTTACATTCCAGGTTCCTATGCAATATTTTTCTTTACAGCATTGGACTTTCCTTTCGCTTCCATATCCAAAACTGAGCGACCTTTCGGCTTTGGCCCAGCTGCTTCATCAGCTCTGAATCTACTTGTACTTGTCCTCCGCTCTTCCTCAGTAGCATGTTGGACACCTTCCGACCTGAGGGGCTCATCTTCCAGCGTCATAACTTTTGTATGCCTGTTGTCTTTGTCCATGGAGTTTTCTTGGCAGGGATACTGGAGTGACTTGCCAGTTCCTTCTCCAGGTGGATCACGTTTAGTCAAAACTCTCCACTATGACCTGTCCATCTTGGGTGGCCCTGCATGGCATAGCTCATAGCTTCTCTGAGTTATTCAAGCCCCTTCGCCACAACAAGGCAGTGATCCATGAAGGGGATAACACCCATAAATTGGCACAAATCGCATACTGAAGAAAGACTTCCCTGTGTAAGCAAGTGCATGTCTATGGCACTATCCTTGTCATTCAGCTCTCCATTTTACCCATAGGGCAGTCATGGTTGAATCGGTACTTCATACTGGGTACTGTTTGAGACTTTTGCAAAACAATAAGTATGCATTTGTTCTTCCTTTGCTGTGGAAAGACCACACATCTCTTATGGAAACAGTGAGATCCAGACAGCCCCCCACCTGATGGTACCACAACTGCAGTTTTCAGTTCTCTATGGAATGTGACTGAGTGGGTGTTATGGGGGTGCTCAGTAACGCCTGCCCCATTTTGCTGCTTGGGGCAAAATGGGAAGTACCACATTTCCCTGCCCTGCCACTCCCACGGCTGCCATAGCTGTTGCTGCTGGCACCATTTCTCTGCCCGCCCTGTCACTTCCACCATCCCAGGCAAGATCTCACCAAAATCGCGCAAGATCTTATGCAGGCGCAAGATCTTGGGTAATTTCAGCAGATGCCAGTGGTGCTTCCGTGCTAGCAGAGAAGATGGCGGGACGTCCGTGGGGCTGCTGCCTCAGGGGCTTCTGCTGCCTGAAGCGGTTTGTCTAATGCCAGAGCCAGCTCGGGGGGGGGGGGTGCTTCATCTGTGGATGGTTTATCAGCACTCATTCATTGCTGTTCTGCTTTGAGCTGGAAATGGAATGGCAGCTTCTAACACTCTGCAGTCAAGTGGGCAATCAGCCTTTATTCAGGGACAAATGTTAGGGTGGGGAATGGGTGTTGTTGGTTGTTTCTGGGGAGGAAACATTTCATACTCCTTCTCCCATTGCTGACCTCTCTTTCATGATCCCCCTGCAATTCAGGGGGAGGGGTGTTATTTAAAGATTCAGTTAGTTAAAACTGGCAGTTATGGTCACATAATTTCCTTAACTGAGTGACTAACTGGCCTACATGGAGCTACACTATGAATTCCCCCTGCAGTGCTACCCCAGCCACCATTCCAAGAACTTTCCTTTTTTAATGTTCTTTTTCTCAGCTGTGCAGGCTGTGCTCTGCTGTGTCTAGTGCTGAGGTTCACTTTTCCTCTCCTTTTCCCACAAAGAGTGCTGAGCATATCCTCGCTCTCCCCCCCCCCCACTCCAAGCAAGCCCTGCAGGGGGAGGGAAGAGAGGCTTGTTGGGGCCCGGCTGACATTCTAATCAATGGCTGCATTTTGGAAGAAGTTAAATCAAGGGGTCTTATTGTGTGCGTCCTCCTCCCACCCACCCCCTTTTCCTCCACCATACGGATTTTCCCCACAGAATCTCTCCCCCTGAAAACACACTGTCCTGTGTTGTTTTGTACATTCAGAGCTAGTATTATGAAATGCAGGAAGAAAAAGGAACCTAGACATCTGTGATAGCTTTGCTCCGATTTTGATACTATAGTGGGAGGTTACTATGCTCCCAGATGCAAAATAAATAAAGGGAAAGGAAAAAAAAGCTACCCCACAGCATTTCATTAAAGGGGAACAGATGTTCAGACCAGAGCAGCCAGCCAGCCATTGCAAGCCTCATGGTTAATTTCTTGTAGATTGATCCCCCTTTTCGAATTCTCTCTTTTTCAGCAATGAAATAGTAAGGACTGACTTAAAGAAGCTTCCCGCTCTTCCAACGCAGGCACTTAAGGAGCACCCATCTCTTGCTTACTGGTAACTTTTTTGTGTGTTTAGAAGCGCTTACCCATTTCACTCATTTGTGGGATGGTGCATTGGTCAAGATTGCTATGGGCATGTCTATACTGTAAAGTTTTATTGGCTTTCTCACTGTTGTGACTTCCCCCAAAGACATCTGAAAATTGCTGTTTGGTGAGTGTGGTTGATTGAGACTTCTCAGTTAGAGATTCCCTAAGCTGCCCACCCTTCACAGAATTACATTTGCCAGAGAATGTCAATATTCCCCAACCTGGTGCCCACCAGATATTTTCAATGATGACTCCCATCAACCCCAGCCAATATGAGCATGCTGACCAGGGCTGATGTGAGTTGTCGCCCAAAATATCTGGAGGGCATCAGAGTGGGGAAGGCTGGTTCATTCATGTGAGCACCAACCTGCAGGTTGAAATAGTACAGCCCATACACAGATCTGCTACTGCAGTGAGAACTGGGGCACAGTCCATAGTTTCCCACCTTTACCCTCTTGCAGCCTGGTGCGCATGCCAAGGAGACCCAGAGCACTGCTCAGTTCTTCTAACCCAGGCTTCCTCAACCTCGGCCCTCCAGATGTTTTGAGACTACAATTCCCATCATCCCTAACCACTGGTCCTACTAGCTAGGGGTCATGGGAGTTGTAGGCCAAAAACATCTGGAGGGCCGAGGTGAGGAAGCCTGTTCTAACCCATGGCGGTTAGCACACACTTTGCAAAGTCCTGTGGGAGAGCGCACTGAGGTTAAGCAGCCCTGATCCTTCCTTCTTTTTTGCTGCATACTTGCTATGATAATTATTGGAGACAGGACTGTGGATTTTCAACCTCTCATATATGAGAGACTTAATACTGAGCCCCATGAACATGCTCCATGCTGCAGCCTTTCCTCTTCTCCCCAGGCTGAGAATGAAATGTGCAGGCACATTAGGGGAGATGGAAGCATCCTATTTAAATTCAAAATGCCCTGAGGATAAGTCCCTCCGTCTGCCTCCCCCACCCTTTTCATCAATGCAAATATAAATTGGTTTAGGAAAACTACAGGCAAAATTTGTTTTGCTGCTTTGCTGTTGGTGGTTCTCTCATGTCTCTCTTTAAAGCATTGGACTCCAAGCCCAGTGATGGGTGGGGAACTCCTCTTTTCGGCTACTCCTTTAAATTCTCCACTCTCATAATCTGATGGCAGAAAGGGAGTGTGGTTTTCATGTTGTAGTTTGGGAATCCTTGTTTATTCTCTCCCCAGTGCCCCCTCACATGGGGAGGACAGACTTATTTCTCTTGTCCAGGTACTAATTCTGCAAAATTAGCATTAACTTGGTACAGGGCTCAAGTTTCCTGTGAAATTCTAATATAGTTTCTGAGTCCACCCCAGGAAAGTTTCCAAATAGCTGTACAAATACAAACAGCTGTATTTAAAATCCCTGCTTGGGGCATACATAGACCTGTAGTGCTGGGACAAACCTCAACTTACCTGTTTTGTTTCTGTAAAAACAGAAAATCTAACTATTTGGCATTTCAAACGCACTGCCTGCCATCACTGTCTGTCTGTCTGTCTCTGCAAGCATAAAGGCCAGGGCAGGAAAGGGAACTTGTGGCCCTCCGTCCTCTCTTGTACCCAGCCAGCCTGGCCAGGAGGATGGGAGTTGTATCCAGCAACATCTGGAAGGCCACAGATTAGCCTTTAATCTTCATATTCTCAGGATTCTTTCAATATATCATTCAACACACACACACAAAATTAAAAAGCTACTAAATGTAGCCTACATGTTGCCTTTGTATAAGCTTCTGTTTTACCACTGGCGCTGCTTTCTATAAAGAGCATAATTCTCTGGGATAATCATCTTTAGTGCCTGGGACAGTCAGCTAGAGATTATCTGTTTTCAGGACTCTAGTTTTCATGTCAACACACATTCTGCCTTTTATAAAATCTGAACATGGTTCCTAGCAGATGAGGTGGTAGAACTGGGCTGCACCATTTCAGGTGGCAGGTGGGGGAATTGTGCGGCTGAATGCTCCCCTCCCCCCAAAAAATCACTATACATACAAGGATAGCATATTAGATCCCGCTATTTTTATGCACAGAGAGCTTTTATATTTAAATAAGTATTCAGTTGTGTGATCCTTTGCATACAATGGGAAGTGTCCAGGAACAGTTTTATAACACCTCATTTACTGATCTTGTGACTTGTATCTCAGTGGATCTGAGTTGCCTGATCCAGCTCACTTGGTGAATTTTTTTTTCACTTGTTGCCATATAAGGCGATATCTCAAAATAGGATGTTTACAGCTATTCACCAAGACTTACAAAGCAGTTCTTACTCTTCCAAGTAGCTTTTGGTGCAATCTGACTGCTCCTCTTGGGTGAGGAAGGACAAAAGATTAATACTGTATCTATGAACAAGAGTTCCAAGATAAGGCCAAGGTTTAAAAAGTTACTGTTTTCAGTAGAGTTATAAAACCCAGTGATTTCACCTCAGGTAACTTGTTACTACGGGACCCAGGTGGCGCTGTGGGTTAAACCACTGAGCCTAGGGCTTGCTGATCAGAAGGTCGGCGGTTCGAATCCCTGTGACGGGGTGAGCTCCTGTTGCTTGGTCCCAGCTCCTGCCAACCTAGCAGTTTGAAAGCACGTCAAAATGCAAGTAGATAAATAGGAACCGCTACAGCGGGAAGGTAAACGGCATTTCCATGTGCTGCTCTGGTTTGCCAGAAGCGGCTTTGTCATGCTGGCCACATGACCTGGAAGCTATACGCCGGCTCCCTCAGCCAATAATGCGAGATGAACGCGCAACTCCAGAGTCGGTCACGACTGGACCTAATGGTCAGGGGTCCCTTTACCTTAACTTGTTACTACAGTTTTACTTTACTTTCCCAGTAATTTGGCAACATGATTGCATTCATAATTTGATATTCCTTAGAAGTTTACTTCTCTACTTCAGTAGAGAGCTCTTCCAAATATTAAAAAAAAACCCTAGTGTAAACACACTGATAAATCATGGTCAGCATGGAATATGTTTAGGTTTACAGGTTTAATGAATTTGAAATTGGTCTTTTGTGAGTGCACATTCATTCTCTCCCCCCCCCCCTCGGTTCAATTACAAAGCAGAATGCGTTTATTTTGCTTTTCTGGCTGCACTCTGCTCCATATGTTTGGGTTGGTGTTGGACTACCAACATTTGCTGTTAACATTCTAGTACTGTACTTTGGTGAGGGCAGGAAAAGAGCACAGGCTCTCATCTATCAGGCTCCAGAGAGAATGGAGAAAACCGTGAACTATTTCTGCTGTGCTTAGAACTGCTGGCAGATCTGGAGGGGCTGTGCTTGTGGTTGTGTACTAGTGTGGGGTGAAGGAGCTGCACAAAGTGGTATGAGAACAACCTGTAGTGCTGCTGCTGCCGCTGCTGCCGCTGCCGCCGCCACCAAATTGCTGCTGCTTCATCCCTGCCCACCAGGCCTGCAGCTGGGTGTGGAAAGGGCATCTTAACATCTCCACCTGAAGGATTCAAAACCTTCGTTTGAAGCGGGTTTCAGATCCTGGGCAGCCTTTGTCGTGGCTCGTTTTGATGCTGTCAATCTGGGGTTTTTCCAACCTTCGCGTTAACATCCATATGAACCTTATTGTCTGTGCAATGTCTTTCATTTGATTTGAAGGAGTTCACAGAGATGTTTACAAGCTGACAGGCCTGCAGGGGCACTTGAGTTTTAGTGCCATTTCATGCCTATCAAAGAATTCGCCATCTGAAGTAAAATGCATTATGAATGAGTTTACCTGTCACCAAAATAGTGACAGTTTGGAGTCACTGCCATGTTAACAGGTGGCCTCAGCCCAAGTGCAACTGTCAACGGTCTGCTGAAAAGATGAACAGCTGAAATTCAACCACTTAGAGGCCTTTCTCTCCATTTAATTTCTCTGTTTGGAATCATTTGTTTGTACAGAATTTAGGAACGGGATAGGTTCTGTTTCTGAATTTTTGACTCAATTCATACATCACACTAAATCATGGTTTGCTCTCCCAAGATATGGTTCAAACTTTTAAACCTCATACTTGTTTGGGTTTAGTAGGCATTGGAGGCAGAGGAATAATTAATGGGGTTTGTTTTTTTCATTCATTGTTATCACAAAGATTTTCTCATTCTGATTTGATGGCTGGTTACAAACCATGGTCTGTTAATTCAAACATTGCACCAAACAAGTGATAGTTGCCAGATGTTGCTGGACCCACTTCCATCATCCCTGATGTCAAACCCTGATGGCTGAGACTGATAGGAGTTGGTCCAATGGCACTTGGAGAACACCAAGTTGGCTATTTGTGCACTAATCATACTGAAGCTTTCTTCACCATGGCCCTATAGCAGCCTTTCCCAGTCTTGGGTCCCCCAATAATGTTGGGCCACCTGTGCCATCATCCCTGACCGTTGGCCATGCTG
Source organism: Zootoca vivipara (assembly GCF_965207765.1). NCBI lineage: Eukaryota > Metazoa > Chordata > Lepidosauria > Squamata > Lacertidae > Zootoca > Zootoca vivipara. Next base: position 1,355,336 of record NC_142592.1, read on the forward strand.
GCTGACGATGGGAGTTGAGAGTCCAACAACATCTGGCAACCCAAGCTTGGGAAGCACTGCTCAACATACTTCCATTTGGCCCAGAGCAAATAGTTAAAGAGATCAAGAGTGGGCCACAGATTGCATGCACAGATATGCCCCATACATTTCTGCTTCTTTTCACTTGCCAGATTCAGCCAAAGTTAAGTGTAGTATCTACACAGATTATATTTCACTGTAACCATGGGTTTCATTATAATCAGGATTTCCAACCATCATTTTTCTCCTGGTTAAGATGGATCTGGTTAGTGTTATCCATGGTTAAGGGAGGAGGAAATTCTTGAAATAGGTCTCTGTTTTTGTTGCATTTCTGCCTCTGTGTGTGTAGTTCTTGTAGTAGTTCTTGTTTTAATTTATAAACATAAAAGTTTTTAAAAATAACTGTTTTTGGTATTAGCTAGCTTTGTTTTTCTGCTTTCCATCACTTAGTATTTTTAGACCTCTTTGGGAATCCTTGGGCTGATAGCCACCATTTTATGAGATGCCTCTTCTACAATGGAGGCCCTGCACTATTTTTTCAGCTGTGCTAAAGGTAATGAGATTCTGTTTCTCTCCTTCAAAGTGAGGACCGAGTTATTGAGCATTACAAGAAGCTAAATGGGCAGACAAGAGGTCAAGCCATTGTCAAGTAAGTTGGGAAGAGGGATTCTACTATGATGAACTTTGTCTCTGCGATGTAACATGGAGGGCGGGGAGTTGAACATTCTACAAGTAATTACATAGCATTTTCTATTTTAGTGCAGTGGTTTTTGGGCTGTGTTCCAGGAAACACTGAGGTCCTTTAGAAACTTTTCAGGAGTTCCTCAGTGAGAAGATGACTAATGTTGGCCAAGCCTTAAAAAAATAGTCTTCCTACCACAGATTATTGGCCACCATCCACAGTTGTAGGAGAATATTGGCTGGGTTCTAAAGTGTGTACTCAATTGACAACAGCAAGGCCTAAGAAGATCTCGAACTGCACCCTAACACAGATGGGTGTTTCAAGATGTTTGGGGGTCTCTTGACATGAAAGTTCTTAAAGAAAGGGTTCCCTGAAGGCAGAATATTTGAAAGCCACTGTTTAACATATGCTCTTTCAGACTGCAAGTCCTCCTCTAGACATACAGTAGTGTTGTGGTCTTTAATTTAGATTTCATTGCAAAGAATTTGAACGTGCCACTCCAATAAATACTTCAATATAATCCAGTATTTCATGAAATATGTTACAATGATGCAAAAGGTAATGGGAGGTCTCATTGAAGTTTAACAAAATCTACAAATCCCTTTTAAAATGTCTAACAATTTACCCTACCAGTCCTCACAGCTTCCCATCAAGATGGAGATAAATAAAACATGCTTCTGTGTCCTATACAATGATATGGATCCACTCCTACTCATTAGTTTTAGAATTCGTGTCCTTAATATACCCTGGAAGGGGTACCCAAATGTTAATGAGGATTGTTGTTTTTTGCATTGCCTCCCCTTGTTGTCTGTGTGACACTGTTATTTTGCACTTCCCTCCACAGTTACATGAGCATTGTAGAATCTCTTCCAACATACGGAGTCCATTATTATGCAGTTAAGGTACGTTTCAACTGAAAAGTGTTATTTGATGGAAATGTTGTCCAAGTGATTTGCAAGAATCTATATATATAAAATGTAGGCATTGCGCGTGCAGATGTAACAGCCTTTTTCTGTAACTGCTGAACCGTAATGTAACAAATTTGGCCACAACGTTCCATGCCCATCAGGGAGGGATCTGGCATTTTAAAAATTCCAAAAAAACACACCTTTCGCACCTAAAATAATGATTAAACACAAAAAGTGGTGCCCAAATTAGACGTCACCACCAGAAGCTCTGAAGACTCCAGAAGCAGCCAATAGAAAGGCAGATCACACGCTGCTGCCTCCAAAGCCGCACCACCAGATGACATCACAAAATTCCACAGCAACCAACTGAAAACAGGCCTTTTGCAGCAACAAGGCCCAACATTGCCCAGCAGACTGAATAGGCCACAGCAGACTAGGCCACTTTCCAGACTACACCAAGTGGAGGTAGGGCCTGCCGGGGGGTGGGGGGCCAAATAGGGGGCAGGGATAGGTAATGGGTCAGAACAGGGTGGGGGGAGACATAGGAATGCGCAGGTTGCCACTTTGGTTCAATTTAAACTGGTAAAAAATGGTCACAAATTGGGATTTTAAAAAGCAAGACAGGAAGGAGGACAACACACACAAAAAAAAAACCTGAATGCAATTTATTGACAATGACATTCACTGTCAAAAGTGAGTGAAGGTTAACAACATGAAAACTGCTTGTTTGAAAGCAATCTCTGTTAAGGATGTTCCAACTGTCGAAGACTGTCCAAACACATTTGAAATTAATAAAGGCAGGGGATTCTTGCTACCTTTGCCTCTATATTTTTGCTAAACCCCCTTCAGAATAACATTGACTCTGGTATATGTGCACGTTTTCTTTACACCAGGACAAGCAGGGAATTCCTTGGTGGTTAGGACTTAGCTACAAGGGAATCTTTCAGTATGACTACCACGACAAAGTGAAGCCAAGAAAGGTAAGCACATTATTTAAAGAGACTTATGTTGCCTTTTGCTTGAATGAGGAGGCCAACATGTTTAACTTATGGATTTTATAGATAATTTTAATCTATATTTATGTTTGATGTTTACAAGTTTTGTGCTGTATGCAAATGTGCAGTATGCAAATTTTATTAAATTGATATATGAGCAGAAACATTTGTCAGTGAGTGTTTCTGTAGGCTACTTAAAGAGGTCATGGCAGAGAGTTAAGAGTCTGAAGTAATCCTTATTTACTGCGGTCACTGTTAGGAATTTGAGGGCACAAGGAGAAGGGGACAACAGAGGACGAGATGGTTGGACAGTGTTCCCGAACCAACATGAGTCTGACCAAACTGCGGGAGGCAGTGGAAGACAGGAGTGCCTGGTGTGCTCTGGTCCATGGGGTCACGAAGAGTCGGACAGACTAAACAACTAAACAACAACAACTGTTAGCAGAGAGCATTGGAATGCAGCTGCAGCACTATTAATTGCAAGGGCTTAGAATATTGTGTGATATTTAGTATAGCCCATTTTCTCAAAGGTGTAAGAAGATGGAGACAAAATCCCAGTTTTTACCTTGGTAGTATCTTGCTATAGGTTCCTATACATATTTAAATAAGGCAGAATAGGGCGAAAGAAAGGGAAGAGTTGCCTTTTGCCAATTCTTTTGTTCCAAGTGGAGAAGCTGTGGATATCAGCATTGCTTGAAAGTGGCTGGACATCTGAATGCCTGAATATAACCAAGATATTTGCACTCTTATATGATTACAATTGAGAGCAATCTTCTATACAGTTTTGTGCAGGCACATTTTTCTCCAGAAAGTAGCACTGTCTTTGATTGCACATGTTCATTTGTACAAACTAGCCATTGTGCATTCTCAGAAAATTACAACTTGTCAGCAGCCGAGATATTCCATTCATTCATGCCCCGAAGCATCTAGCATTGTTCTGATGAGATAAATGGGAGTTAGGCTCATGCTCTTCATTCTCTCTCTCCATCCTATGTGGATGAAACTTCTGAAACAGAGCCTCCAGAACCAGACACCAAGTGGTGTGGTACCTTGTTGCTTCCTTTCAAATGATGTTTCAGAGGAGATAAAAAGGAACAAGGTCTGTACACCTTCCTCATCTGAGCCAAGGTAGTGGTAGCTGGAAGCAGCCACCTTGGTGACTAGCCCTGGCTGGATGCACAAAGAAGAGGGTTCTTCTGAGTCTGAAGAGGGGTGGAAGTTTAGAAGTTTGCGCTGTGCAATCCAATAAGCAGTGTAGGAGGCTGCCTGAGACCACAGAATTCAAGAGGAGCAGGGCTTCTCTGGAAAGTTAAAAAAATATATCTTGAGAAAATAAGGTGTGGAGTCAAGGGCAGTTGTGCCACACACACACTGATTTTCCCAGTTGCCGACCCTAATTATCACTTCATTCGTCTGGAGTCAGAAAAGCCCCTCACAAACAACAAGATATTGAGGCAGCAATATACATTTTTGACTGGGGCACTGGTTAACCCCATTTCCCCTATAGCCAAGAAGTCATTATGTCTCCCATCAGTTGATAAATCTGTTGGACTATCATTAAGCTCTTTTTTGGAAAGAGTATGTTAGTTTTAAACCCTAACCTGGAAGTGAAATCTCCTTTGGGATGTGAAATATACTCGGAGTCGAGAGTGAATTTCATGCTCTTTATTCAGCTCATAGTCATCAAGGAGGAGAAGAGAAGACGAATGGCTCTTTTCCCAAAACCATCTGCTTATATACATTATTTACACAATGGGCCTTGCGTGATTGGCTACTTCAGGGCTACACCTGTGGGCCAATTATATTGTGGATTGACTTCTCCCTGCAGCCTGATTGGCTGCTCCTACAGGCCAATCAGGTAGCAGATTCACTTCTGCCAGCCGCCTGATTGGCTGCTCCAGCAGGCCAATCAGGTTGCGGATTCACTTCCACCTGGAGTTGGATTGGGTAGCTCCCGCTGATTCTGAATCCTATTGTTCTAGGATTCAGCTCAGTACATAACACCCCTCCCCTCTAAGTTCCAGTCCTGCCCGGGAAGTTGCATTCGTAGTCCCCAAGGTCTGCTGGCCGCCTCCGTGTGCGTTGTGGCCTGGGGTGTTCCTTGGTCAGGGGTTCTGGTTCTGGCTCGTGTTCCGAGGCTGCTGGCTGTGCCGGGGCTGTCTGGTCTGGCGCCACTGAACCACTAGGTTGTAGCTCTGGTTCCGGTGTCCTTCCAGCCTCGGGGCGCCCCTCTGTGCCTACTGCTTCTGCTTCCCCTGCCCACCCCTCTCACTCTACAGGCCTCACTGCCCTGCTGTCCCCTTGGGACCCCTCTGTCCCGCTCTCCTCCCGGGTTCCTCCTGGGAATCGTCGCCGTAGCTGGTCGCAGTGGCGGCGCCAACATTGCCCCCCTTCCGTTAGTACCTCGTACGACACGGGACCGGTCACCTTGGTGACTGTGGCGGGTACCCATGCTGGGCCTGCCCCAAAATTCTTTGCATACACTGGGTCCTGGGCCACAAATGTCCGGGGGTTCCTGCCTTTCCCCACCACTACCTCATCCTGAGCTCTGTCGGGGTGAAGTCGGTCCAGTCTAGTTGCAAGGCGCCGGCCCATTAGTAATTCAGCTGGGCTCCGGCCCGTCGTTGTGCTTGGGGTGCTGTGCTGTGCTAGAAGAAATGCGGCAAGGCGGTATTCCCAGTCCCCTTGTGTCATGCGGCGGAGGCTGTCCTTGGTGGTCCGCACCATGCGCTCCGCTTGGCCATTGGTGGCAGGGTGGAATGGTGCTGAGCGGATGTGGCGGATGGCGTTCTGCGCTGTGAAGGTCTGGAACTCCTCTGACGTGAATGTGGTTCCATTGTCCGAGACGAGAGTGTCAGGGAGCCCGTGGGTCGCAAACAGCTTACGTAGTACCCGGATGGCTGCCGCCGTAGAAGTGGATGGTACCAGTGCGACCTCCAGCCATTTGGTGTAGGAATCCACCACTATGAAGAATGTTTTTCCCTGGAAGGGGCCAGCGAAGTCCACGTGCAAGCGTGACCATGGATGTCGGGCGGACTCCCAGGGCTGGACTGGGGCCCTTGGGGGATCCGGGCGGGATTCTTGGCAGGTCTGGCAGTGTTGGACCCAGGCCTCTATCTCTCTGTCAATCCCCGGCCACCACACATAACTCCTGGCAAGGGCCTTCATCCTCACTACCCCTGGGTGTGTCTCGTGTAGGGCTGTGAGGACCCTTTTGCGGAGGGGCTGGGGAACAACAACCCTGCTTCCCCATAACAGGCACCCCTTGTGGGCCGACAGTTCATGTTTGCGGTTTGTGTAGCCAGCGAATTCTGGCCCGGGGCTGCTGCTGGGCCATCCTCGCCACACCCAGTCCAGGACCCGGGAGATGACCCTATCTTTTGTGGAATGGTGCGCAACTTCTTGTGCCTGAATGGGTCGGTCGGGAAGCAGCTCCAGGGTCATAACCTCTTGTGCAGGCGCTGGGTCGGGGCCTGTTTCTGGTAGTGGTAGCCTGCTGAGGGCGTCTGCGTGGCCCATCGCCTTCCCAGGGCGGTGGATTAGTGCATACTGGTAGCCGGCAAGGAAAATTGACCACCTGAGGACACGTGGAGACAACACTTGGGGGGTCTGCTTCTCAGGGGCAAACAGGCCAAGCAACGGCTTGTGGTCAGTCACTATGGTAAAGGGCCGCCCGTACAAGAAATCATGGAATTTTTTTACGCCCTTCACGATTGCCAGACCCTCCTTGTCAATCTGTGAGTAGTTTCGTTCGGCTGCAGCAAGCGTCTGGGAGAAGTATGCCACCGGCACCTCTCTTCCATCCGGGAGTTGGTGTCCCAGGACAGCGCCGATGCCATAGGGAGAGGCGTCGCATGCCAGCACCACTGGCAGCCTCTCGTCGAAGTGTGCTAAGACCGAGTTCGAGACGAGCAAGTCCTTGACTGCCTGGAATGCGGCCCTTTGTCGCTGGCCCCACACCCAAGGGGCCCTTTTATCTAGGAGTCTGTGTAGGGGCTCCGCTACCGCTGCCTTATGGGGAAGGAAGGCATGGTAAAAGTTCAATAGTCCCAAGAATGACTGAAGTTTGGGCTTGCTCTTGGGCGCTGGGGCCTCACAAATGGCCCGTACCTTGTCACCGGTTGGATGGACCCCTTCTGCGTCCACCTTAAATCCCAGAAAGTCCACCTGCGGCACTCCCAGTAAACACTTTTCCCGCTTCACCTTGAGGCCCGCCGTCTGGAAACGGTGCAGGACGGAGCGGAGGCGGTCCTCAAATTCCTCTGGTGTGGGCCCGGCGATCAGTACATCATCGAAGAAGGGGGTGACGCCAGGAATCCCTTTAAGGAGAGAGTCCATTAGATTCTGGAATATGCCTGGTGCCACGCTAACGCCAAATTGCAGCCGCTTTACTCTGAATGCCCCTCTGTGCGTCACAATCGTCTGAGCCTCTGCTGTGGCTTCGTCCACAGGCAACTGTTGATACACTTGGGCCAAGTCCAGTTTGCCAAAGATTTTTGACCCAGCCAGGGTGGCGAGGACATGGCTGACCACTGGCACTGGGTATGCATGGGCCGTGAGAGCCTTGTTTATGGTGCATTTGTAGTCTGCACAGATGCGGACCGAACCGTTAGGCTTGACGGGTGTGACAATTGGAGTTTCCCAGGGGGCGTTGGGCACCGGCTCCAGCACTCCTTGCTCCACGAGCCGGTCCAATTCCTCGTCTATGCGGGGTTTCAGGGCGAACGGGACCCGGCGGGCCTTGTGTCTGATGGGTCGTACAGCGGGGTCTAGCTGTAGGGCAATGGGGGGTCCTGTATATCGTCCCAATGCCCCATCGAAAACCCCTGGAAACTCTTTGCATATGGCGTCCACGTCCACTTGTAAGCTAGTGCGGTTCACCCCGGTAACGGCTAGCCCCAGAGGTCCAAACCATGCCAGTCCCAGTAAGCTAACGTAGGGGCCCTTAACTACCAGCAAGTCCAATTGTTGCTTTCGCCCTCGATATTGCACCCTGAAGGTCCCCACCCCCATAGTAGGGACCTTACGTTTCTGGAAGTCCCGGAGGGTGAATGGGGCCGGCCTTAGTTTGGGACCCCCATTAGGGCACAGTTCCCTTAATGTTCGGGCCGAGATTATGGATAGAGTTGAACCCGTGTCCAGCTCCATGCGGCATGGGGCTCCCTCTATCTGTACCTCTATATAAATTTTCTCTGTGCTGGGATGGGGCAACTGGAATACCTGGTAGTCCGTGATCTCCGTTGAGTTGCCTTGGTGCATGGTGCCGTGTGACCTGGGGCTCCTGGGTCGGTCATCTGATGCTTGTCGACGGGTGAGTCGAGCCCGACACACCCGGGCGATGTGTCCCAATTTTCTGCACTGCCTGCACTCTGCGTTGCGGAAACGACAGGTCCTCCTCTCGTGGTTCTCCCCGCAGCTTGCACAGTTCCCTCCTTCTCGTCGAGGCTGCTGTGGTGTGTGTGCTGCTTGAGTGCGCCGCTGTACTCGGTGTACTTCCTCCCTGTCAGATTCGGATTCGTCGGTGAGGTCTTCGTGGTAGACCCTCGGTTGGGATGGCGGGGCCGGTCGTGCCTCTTGCGTTGACCTCTCGGCGGCTTCGGTTGCCAGGGCTTCCTCCAGAGCAATCTGGAACGTGAGGTCTTTTTTGGCGTAGAGGCGTCGTTGCAACATCTCGTCCCTCAGGCCACCGACGAGGCGGTCACGAAGCATGTTCTCCAATTCTGAGAAGTTGCATAACCGGGCGGCTTGGCGGAGGGAGGTCACAAACCCAGTTATGGTTTCCCCCGGGGCTTGCCGCTTTGCGTAGAAGGCATTTCGGCAAGCTACCACCGAGGGCTGTGGTGAGAAGTGCTCCTTCAGCCGTTCCATTATTGTTTTGTAAGAGACGGTAGCGACATCTCTAGGTGCAAGGAGAGCCCGGGCGATTTCAAACGTCTCCTCTCCACAGACGCTGAAGAATGTCGCCCTCTTCATGGCATCGTTGGTGACTTCTTTCGCTTGCAGGAGGAAGTTGAAACGGGCGGCGTACCCTTCCCAGTCTCCTGATGCTGGTTTGAATGGCGAGAAGCTGCTGTCGGTTGCCATTCTGGGTTCCTTGGGTCCTGGAGCTGAAGCCTGGATGCACGGTGCGATGCAGCGGTGCAGCAGGTGGCGGTGCTGCGGTGCAGTGCGTGGTGGCGGTCAGCTCAGCAGGATCCCACCTTCGTCGCCAGTGAAATATACTCGGAGTCGAGAGTGAATTTCATGCTCTTTATTCAGCTCATAGTCATCAAGGAGGAGAAGAGAAGACGAATGGCTCTTTTCCCAAAACCATCTGCTTATATACATTATTTACACAATGGGCCTTGCGTGATTGGCTACTGTGGGCCAATTATATTGTGGATTGACTTCTGCCTGCAGCCTGATTGGCTGCTCCTACAGGCCAATCAGGTAGCAGATTCACTTCTGCCAGCCGCCTGATTGGCTGCTCCAGCAGGCCAATCAGGTTGCGGATTCACTTCCACCTGGAGTTGGATTGGGTAGCTCCCGCTGATTCTGAATCCTATTGTTCTAGGATTCAGCTCAGTACATAACAGGATGGATTATTACAGACAGCTTCTACTGGAAGCCTGGTGGCTCACCTCAAGGCAACCCTGAGTCAACATTTGAGTTGCGGTTTTTTTAAGGTGTCTTCATATATTGAAGAATGACGCAAACGATTTAGGACCTACCTCTTCTTGATGTTTATAGTTCCTATTATTACTCCCCCATATACTGCATTTTTTGGGAGCAATTGGATTTTGAAGTTTGAGGCATTGAATAGCTATAAGCCTTGCAGTTCAGTTGTATGTTGATGTTATTCGAATTTTTCCACGGGTTGCTGAGTTCTTTTTACCTTCTGCACAGCAAGGACAGAACAATGGTGTTGGAGAGCTTTAAACAGCTTTTACAAACTTCTTAAATAACAGTCTATGGAGGGGAAAGGGTGAAACTGAAGTTGAGTTTTCCTAGGAATTACTGCAATGCAGCGCCTGACAGCATTTTACAAGGGTCGGGGGCCCTTAGCCTAATTTAGGTTCCCCAGCCCTGCTATAGGAGAAAGCTTCAGAGTGTGGATGGGGAAGAAATTTGATTCAGTTCACATTTATAAACAATTTACCTAATCTGCACTTTCTAAAACAATATGCTAATCAAAATGCAGACCCTCCAAAATTTGCACTTCTCCAAATTTTGTAATGCAATTTTCCAGTGAAGTATTGTGTACAAAAATGCAAACATTAGGGTAACATGCACATAAATTGCACGTATTTGTGAAACTAGCATACAGAAATGCAACTGGCTGGGATTCCAGGCATCTCTTAAAGACTTTATTCTATTTTTGCAGAATGGCAAAGATTCAATCGTAGTTTCTGGATAGAAGAGAAGGAAACTATTACAGAATATTATGTGGAGAAATACAATTCAAAACAATGTCTACATCTAATAGTTTTTCTCAATGCCAAGCCCAAAAACAAACTGAAAAATTATTGTGGTGGGGGGAAATATTTCAAGTACGTAGAAGACAAAGCAGGAAATTGTGAAACAAAACCAGTCCAAACTGAGAAATGTATATTAAATGCAAAGGAAAATCTTTGCCTTAAAAAAATAGATTGTAATTTCCCCCCATTAGGTCATCCTAAATAGTTTTCTGGGCTTATTGTATTTGCCACACTGAATAGCTGAGCCTTGTCTCTTTACAATCTCATCATCATCATCCGGTCAAACCCAACCCCAAGGACCCTGCAAAATTCTCAGTGCTTAAAGAAAACTTATAAGAGCTTGGCTGACAGTTGGCTTACATTCTAGGATCCAATTTGTGCACATTTAAATTTTTAGTCACTGTACTAAATGTCACTGGAAATGCAGTTAGGCTTTTAATATGAGAGGCCCTGGATGAGGCAGTAGTTAAGGGAATTGAATTAGACTGCAGCTTCCAAAGCCACATGTATTTGAGTCCTGAAGATATATTGTCTATGCTTTAACTGACTAATGAGATCAAAAGAAGAAAATACTGCATTTTAGACTCCATATCGCTTCCCTTGTGCACTGGACTAAGCAACATTTGATTGGATATTTTCACAATTGGCCATTTTTAATCTTTCCTTGAAAGCAGGAGGGCAGCCTTGGTTATGTACAATTTCATGTTCTCCCTTCCGTGAGCAATGAGAAATTCATGGCAACCTTTATAGGTTATGTTTCCTTTCTGTCCGTTACACAGTTGGAGCTGGCATTGCAGATGTGCAGAAGCAAGCACACTAGTCTCAAAGCACTGTGAGCCTAGCAACCTGAAATCTTGAACAAGGTCCACAGCCTGATCTAAACTGCTGCTCTTCACTTCTCCTTGTGTATCCTCTCTCAAGTACCGGTAAAGCTGGTTTCATTCCTAGCAGGAGAGTGTGACTCACATTTCAGGAGTTCAAAGCAACCAAATGCCCATCAGTCCTCTCTCAGTGACTGGCCATACTAAGTGCAAGGTAAAGAGCATCATTCAAAACACCACTATAGCATGCAATTTCTTTCACTCCTCCAACTTAATAAGGAAATATAAGTTTCCACCTGCACTTTTTTTACAACACTAGCTGGCCCGGCCAAGCATTGCTGTGGCTCATCCCCGTGATTGGCCCCACCCTGTCCCAACCCATGACCTTTTCTGCCCCCTCCTCCCCCCACCCAGGAGAGCCCCCACCTCTACTTGGCTTAGTCTGCAAAGTCGAGCCGAGATGTTGTGGAGAGGAAAGCTTTCCTACCTGCAGTACCAGTGTAGCCACCACTAGAGGCCACTGTTGTGCAACTTCTCCTGTACTCCAGGATCCTCCCAGTGGGTTTTACCTGCTTTACCTGCCGTAGGTGTGACATCTGTCTACACAACTGGTATGCAAACCCTCGGATATTTGCATGTCCAAATTTCAACGAAATCAATCAAGCGGTTGTGGAGAAAGATCATAAAACGCAAACATGGACCTTTTACATTTATATATAGAGAGATTGCTGCCAAACAACGGCAATATATATCTGCCTATGTAGCACATTATAAGAAGGGTGGCCAGATGACAATGAGGACAGGACTCCTTCCCCTTCAAGAGGACACAGAGGAAGAGGGAATCCCAGCAGGTGCAACTTGCATGACAAGGCACACTTTCTGAAATTCTATAGGAGCTCTGTCCTCTTTTGTATCTAGTCACCCTAAAGAGAAATTGTAGAAGCATGTTCTTCAATGAGATGGAAGGCAGGGCTGCAGGTTGTCATGAACCTGTGAGCAAGTATCTCTGGGTGGGGCCCCTCAGACAAAGCAACCCCCTCCTTGACACAGGTGACTACAAAGCACAGATAGGAAAGCGTGAGGGGACAGGACAGGAGCAGACAGCATGCTAGGCTTTGTGGTCTCAGTGCATGAACCTTGTTGACTGAGAGTTCAGTCACAGTGCTATTCTATGATCACACACACCCAAGGCAAGTTTGTAAATGACAGGTCTTGTTTGCAATTGTGAAAGTGAATAGGCTGCTTGAATAAACACAGAGGAAGCACTGCCTTGCTATGCTTTAAGGCAGGCATCCCCAAACTGCAGCCCTCCAGATGTTTTGGCCTACAACTCCCATGATCCCAGTGGTCGGGGAAGATGGGAATTGTAGTCCAAAACATCTGCAGGGCCGAAGTTTGGGGGTGCCTGCTTTAAGATGTGTGCTCTCCCTCTCCCTGGATTGATCAGGCTTGATGCTGGAATCACTACGGTAGAGTCAGGGAACAGGTTCTCCTCTCCTGGATTAGCAGCTAAACCTTTTTCAGCCAGAGGCTTCCCTCATGGGCAGCTTGACTGATCTGCAACCATAAAAAAAACCACCTCTCAATCTCATGAGAAGCCTTCCTGTCAGTATTGGGTGGGTTCAGGGGCAAAATGGGGGGAGCAAAAGATGTGACTCATCCCTTTGTACAATAAGTTGCATTCCAGCCATATAAAAGCCACATAGGCTGGCCTCCCTCCACACCCACCTTGACTGTCCATGTGAAAAAGAAGACAGAGAGGACAACAGTAGGGCTGTGCCACACTTCTCTGCCAAGTTTACTTGGCATCAGAGAGAAGTGGGTGAACATTCAAGAGCCAGAGGAAGGTGGAGTGAAACTACTAGGATTTCGGTTGAACTCTGGCAAGGGTACTCCCCTCTTTGGATTACAGCTCTGTGTCTGATCTCCTCTTCAAAAAGAAAGAAAGAGACTTCCAAGTAGATGAGATTATGCAAAACCATAGTTTGTGGGTTCACCAACTTCTATACTTATCAGACCATGTCTATCCTGACCTTGGCATACATTGCATTATCCAATTTTATCTTGACAACGTTATCCTGCCTCTGAAGAAAGTTGGGGTTAAGCGACAGTGACTAGCCAAGCGTCATCCAGGCTAAGTTCAGGGCATTATTTCCCCTCACGTGTTTTCCATTCCACCTCCCATTTGTCTGCCTTTGCTGCTGCTGCTGTCTTGGTGCTGTACTTCTGCTGCAGACTGGCCCACTGGCTGTTTCGCTTCATGCACCGTATGTGCTTTTGAAGTTGAACAGCATGTGTGCTGTGAAAAGCACAATTGCCAGAGAGTCATTTAGAGGCATGGAAGGAATCTATAGTGTCTTTGAAAGTCTTTTCATCTTACACAGGGCTCATAAAGTCAGCGTTTAGTGCTCCCAGAAGCATTTTGAAAAAGCAAAAGTGGCATTGCCCATGCCTATACGATAATTAATAATATGTCTTTAAGTGCCAGGATAGGCAGGCAATCTGTTCTGGCTGAGAGGATCTCACTATTTTAAGAGCCTGAACTGCTATCCTCTAGCCAGCGCACACAGTTCCAATAACCTTTGCAAACCATTAACTATTGGCAGGCTTTGTTAATCATTTGCTCTTCTGCTTTCCTTAACAAAGGCTGCCTAGAGTTTTCCCATGGGTGCACAAACTCTTGACCGACACCTTGAAATTTCAGCAGGGAAGAAGGTGAAGAATCAACAAGCCTAGAAGGAAGCAAAAATGGGGCAGAGTTGCATGTGATAAACTAGACCAGGGACCAAGAGCAGATGGAGAGAAGTAGCAGTAGATCTGATACATCAACAATGCAGAGATAAAGAATCCAAAGCATATAACATTGCCATGCACAGAATTATTACATTAGTATACAGGAAATATATGTATGTGGTTGCGGGGGCACCATGAGAGGAGCTAAGGGCCCCGCCAAAATTTTCAAGGAGGGGACCAGGAGGACCCCTCAATATTCTGCAGCCTGCATCGAGCCTCTCCACAGCTGTGGCAGGCCTCATGTGGCATCACATGTGGGCATCGTGCACATGACATCACACGCATGAGCTGGGCATCCCCAAAGTGGGGCAGAACCCGCCGCCTGTGCGTGGCTGATTCTTATTTATTCAGTAAGTATTATTTATTTAAAAAAATATTAAAACAATTATAATTTATTAAGAAATATTACTCATCAGCCCATGAATATTTATCAGTTTATTTTATTGCTTCAGAACATCCAATGTGGCTGCTCCCCTTTGCCATGCATGTTAATTTCATTATGCCACATTTTAACACCATGCCCATTTGAAGCACATGGCTTCCCCCAAAGAATCCTGGGAGTTGTCATTTGTTAAGGGTGGCTGGGAATTGTAGCTCCATGAGGGATAAACTGCACTTCCCAGAATTCTTTGGGCGAAGCCATGTGCTTTTCAATGCACTTGCACTTCTGCTCTGGATTTTAAAAGGAACAAGTGGGCGCCTCAAGATAATGTTTCAGTGTGGATGCTACTCTTTGGGGTTCAAGATAACCAAGTAGACCTTAATCCAATATCTTCTCTTCCACCCTCACCCCAACCCACCGCTTGCTCTTCCCCTCTCCCCACAGTGAGGAAGCATTCTGTTTCCAGTGAAGAGCCTCCGTCCTCCCTGGGCTGCTTCTTGCTTTCAGGCCAGTTGCTCAAAAGCAAGAGACAAGACTGTTTTTCACACACCCCAGCCATGTGTAATTGTGTTGATCTTACATCCTCATATCTGATGCTGAGGTCTACCTTTACATTCTGATTCTGGACCTACCAAAATAAAATTGCCTTCTGTTGGGTTTTCACCCTGATAAATGCTGGGTTTTCCTATTTGGTCCCCTGCTGGGATTCAGTTGCCCCTGCCCAGATATTTTTTCAAGGACTGAGCACCCTACTGTATTGAGAAAATGCTCCTCATACAGTGGTGAATGGTGTATTAGGGGAGGGGAGTGAGCAGTTGGTTAAGCAGACGAGACCAAGAGGGGGTCCAACGGTCAAGGAGGGGCTTGTCCATCCAGGAAGGGAGCCCATCTAGGAGAAGGGAAACTGATCCTAAACTTCCTTGGGAGAAGAAAAGGCGAAGGTGCAAAGCCTACACGAATCCAGAGTGGTGCCACTAAGGTGGTTGGATGGCACCTGGTGTGCCTCCTTCGGGCAACTCCTGCAGCCAAACACTCCATTGTCTAATGCAGCGGTCAGAAAACTTTTTCAACTGTCCCTCAGACCATATGGGGGGCCGGACTATGTTTGGGGGGGGGGAATGAATGAATTCCTATGACCCACAAATAACCCAGAGATGCATTTTAAATAAAAGCACACATTCTACTCCTGTAAAAACATTCCTGGACCGTCCGCGGGCCGGATTCAGAAGGCGATTGGGCTGGATCCAGCCCCCAGGCCTTAGTTTGCCTGGGCATGGTCTGTTGAGACAGACGGATGGCAACCATCCTGCTCCTCATACAAGCATGCTTTCCTGCAGGGTCCAAACAACATTGCTGCCCATGTTCCTTCACCAACTCCCATTGAATCCAGATTAACCCTTTCTGGGAGAAATTCAGTGAGTTGTTTTTTTAAAAACAAAAACAAAAAAACAGTTGCCAACAACTCACTGCAATATTTTGCCAACTCATTTGCAAATTAAGTTCCTGTCCGGAAGACCCACATCCCTTTCATGAGAGCATCAGGCTCTTTCCACAAGTATCAACAAATGTTGCTTAAGCATCCAAAGCCATGGTTGCCCAACTCATCTTGAAATAAGTGCTGGGCCATTTCAACCAACATTTTCCCATTAATTTCACCATGAGATTACTAAAAGCAATTAAAAATACTTCACCACAGTAAAAGAAACATGGTGCTCAGCCATTGTTTGAGGCAGTCCATGAGAGTATCCTCTCTTCCAGCCTCATTTATTTTGTAAGATCCTCCTTTTGCCCAATAAGCCTTTAGCATTCTTTTAAAGTCACAGTCACAATTCTGGGCTTCTCTTTAACTAAACATATGGTCATGTGGATCCCACCCCCCAAGATCAGGCCCCTGTTTGTGGCAAAACCTTCAAGAGCTTCTCTCAGATAGCAGATATGGATCCAGAGCTCAAGGGCCTCTTCCCTACTAACCTCAGCTTAAGTATGGAACGGCCAACAAGCCACAAATGTCCCCCCACATCCACTGAAATGAAAGAGAGGGAGAAGAGTGGAATTTTAAAGCCCTTGATTATAGCTCTTATTTAACTATCCACAAGGCCCTGGGAGTGGGCCAGTAATTCTGTTCCCAGGAATGGTTTCCACTGAGGACATTTTCCAGCCTGCACCTGGACACTCTGCAACATCATGTGCTTTGCAGAAGTCCCTCCCCCAACCCACTCCCTTCACCCTTTGAAGACCATTTTGCAGAACAGCAGAGGTTTTTTGGCTGCAGTCTCCGACCACCACCTGTGGGCAGTTTTAATAGGCACCAACCTGGTTTCAAACTAAACACACACAGAGACTTTCCAATGTTAAACAATCATTTTCAGAGAGACCTTTTTTCCTCCTAAAGTTAAACACATTTAACGGTACTGTAACTTTACTTTAACATCAAATATGATGTTTCTTGGAGAGGGTGAGGCAGAGTTCACTGGGTTTTGGAGAGGAAGATTGCCAGTGTACTGTAAATACTAGACATAGGTGTCACTTTTTTAAAAACCCAAAGGAAGTTTTTATTTTAATTTTGAAACACAAAACAGTGCATGGTCAAAAACTGATTAGACAGTCCAAGGGCCAAAAATACACCAGAGATTGGCCCTTCCAACATTTTCTTTTTTAATTGCTGCCAATTGGAATGGAGATGTCCATGGAGCAAACAACAGCCTCTAAAAGGGGAGGGGACATTTTGATAAGGAAACCAGGGTAGGGGAAGAAAGGCCCTTCCTTCTTTTAATGAAATGCGGTTGCATTTCATTAAAAATGTAAAACATCAGGAGATCTGCACTTATCCTGCACTTTCTGCATGTGCTGCAGTGTGACTTTTAGTCGTTTCTTAAGGACATCATAAGAATAAGGAATAGTGGCCTCATGTTAAACTCCCAAGTAGACAAGTGGTCACATCAGATGAACCAGACCAAAATCATCTGCTAGTGTCCTTCCCAGATAGTTTGCCTCAGGGAAGAAACTATTGATTAAAGAGACATGCTCCTCTTAGTTATGATGAACCACTTCCTGGCTGCATCGCCCAAAAGAATCTTGCATGATCAACCATGTTATACCCAAGTTTACAAAAGGATATTGGATTCAGCCTCAGAAGCAAGTCCTGGGAGTCCATTGTCATGCTTGTGAAGCTGCCTGCTGCCGGCCGCCCCATACATTTGAAGCACATTCAGTGCACATGACTTCTTCCTCAAAGAGTGCTGGGATCTGTAGTTTCCCCCTCACAGAGCTACAACTCCCAGCACCCTTAACAAACTATGGTTCCCAGGATTCTTTGGGGACAAATTGGTAATGCAAGCTGCCTTTCAGAGAAACTTCTCCGCTGTTGTGGAGCAGCCCATTGGGGAACATCTGATAAGCTACTCATGAGTAGGAAATCCTAACATGCAACTCCAGGACTCCCCCAAACACACTTTGAAAACATCTATACCCATTTTAACTGCATTAGTTTCCCGTTTTTGTTTGTGTGGTTTGTTTTAATCAGGCATCCCCAAACTGCGGCCCTCCAGATGTTTTGGCCTACAACTCCCATGATCCCTAGCTAACAGGACCAGTGGTCGGGGATGATGGGAATCGTAGTCCAAAACATCTGGAGGGCCGAAGTTTGGGGATGCCTGGTTTAATCATGGGGAAATGCTTGCCTTGAACAAGGCTGGAGCATAAGGAGCTGCCTTGTACTGAATCACACCAGCAGTCCATCCAGCTCAATATTGTCTACACTGACCGGCAGCATCTCTGCAGGGTTTCAGGCAATATCCTCTCCCAGCCCTACCTGGACATGCCATGGATGGAGCCTGGGATGGTTTGCAAGCCAAGCTTCAGCCCTTCCCCATAAATGCTGGTTCTGGTTCTGTCTCATTTTGGGGTGAAGCATCTCATTTTTCTGCAGAATGGTGGGGTAGGGAGGGGGGCTTCTAATGATAGCCTAAAGGTAAAGGTAAAGGGACCCCTGACCATTAGGTCCAGTCATGACCGACTCTGGGGTTGCGGCACTCATCTTGCTTTCTTGGCCAAGGGAGCCGGCGTTTGTCTGCAGTTTTTCCAGGTCATGTGGCCAGCATGACAAAGCGGCTTCTGGCAAACCAGAGCAGCACACGGAAACACCGTTTACCTTCCCGCTGTAGCGGTACCTGTTTATCTACTTGCACTTTGAGGTGCTTTCAAAATGCTAGGTTGGCATGAGCTGGGACCGAGCAACAGGAGCTCACCCCATCGCGAGGATTCAAACCACCGACCTTCTGATCGGCAAGCCCAAGAGGCTCAGTGGTTTAACCCACTAGCAAGCAGAATATTTTGTTTCCCCGCCAGCTTTAGCTGTGCCATGTGGGCAACTGCAGAGCACATGGGGGGGGGAGAGCTCAGCAGTCTTTGTTGTACTGAAAGCAAGACAGGTCCTTGGTAACTATTCCAAGCATCTGGAGTTTTATCTGGAGGGAGGGAATTTGCATGCCAAAGGGTCACAAGGTATTATATACTCTCTGTTCCTTCCTTCCCACTTCTCCAATCCCCTCTTCTGCACACAGGAACTGGAAGCTTTCACAAGGCAAACATCTGGCATGTTTTGAATTCCAGTGTCCCTGCAACAGAGAGGGGAGAAACTTGTTCTTATCTTTGTTGTTTGGACCTCTCCTCTCATTGTGGCAAATTGCTTAGGGCAAACCCAAAATAATGTTGTGGCTAAACTTGTGAGTTGAAAGGTACAAACGGCTTCATCTCCAATCACCCCAACATTGGCTGCATTCATGGGGGCTGAAATCTCACTGTTATCTTTGGAGCCTCTCCGAAAGCATTCATCTCAGAAGTGTGCATGCACACAAAAGCTCATACCAATGACAAACTTAGTTGGTCTCTAAGGTGCTACTGGAAGGAATTGTTGTATTTTTTATTTTGTTTCGACTATGTCAGACCATAGCTGCCAAGTCCCAGTTAGAAAAATACAGGATTAGCAGCACCGGCACCGGAAGTTGCTTCCACGCATGTCCAAACATGCGTAGAAGCAACTTCCTGTGCCAGCGCTGCCCGATTTCCGGTGCCCAGACATGGACAGAGTGGCACCGGAAGAAATCTGGGGGAATTACGGGATATTTCGCCATTCAGGATGACTGCGGGAAACGGCTTTAAAAATGGGGGTTTCCCAGGGGAAACGGGAGACTTGGCAGCTATGCGTCAGACCAACACGGCTACCTACCTGTATCTCAGAAACCTGATTGTTTACAATGGTGTCAGGGATTACCTTAATCAGTGACAGAGATAAAAGAGAAGGGCACGTTTCAGTTTCCCATATTTTTGGTTTCATGCTTGGCGAGACTGCTGGAAGTGTGGGAAACATTACTCCCTTACTAGGGAGCAAGCCCCCTTGAACTCAGTAGGATTTAATTCTGAATAGATATGCCTAGGATTGCACTGTTAAGTCTCTTTGGGAATGTGGAGAGCCAGGGCAGGCTGAAGTCACCTGTGAGTGTGGACCGTGAATGTTTCATGAGTGTGCCTTAGCAAATAAGACAATAGCCTTCTGGAATGCTAAGAATGTGTACCTTTTCCTCAAGGGCAGACAGTCATTTTGGCATTTTGCTGACTCAGTGGCCAGCAAAGCAGGATGTACAGTTTCAGTTGCATTCTTGTTGTCATTCACTAACTTTACAGTTGCTCAAGCAAGTGGATTCTTTCATTTGTCATTCATTATCAAAGGGTTAAATAATCCAGAACAGTGGAGGGGACAGGGTAAGAACAGCTTGTGTGTCAGGACCAGTTATTCAGTTTTGCTCCTTTTGTCTTTTGGCAAATGATTTTGGCTTAGCCCACTTAGGAATCTACATTCCAAAGGCTTATCTGAGTTTCTTCACTGAAAACAGCAAGGTGGTCTTTGAAGAAGATCTTTGTCATTGCCTGTTTCTTACAGGGTAGGATTTGTGCCACCTACAGTGTATTAAAATAAATGTGGAAGCAATTACTTTGGTAGCTTTTCAGAATACCTGTAATCCCATGATCACCCAGGCATTCCTATGATCTATGAAAAATGTTTCAGCATAAAATAAGGAGACCAAAATCTTATCTAGTCCAGCATCCTGTTTCTCACAGAGGCCAACCAGATGTCTGTGGCAGCACTTATAAGCCCCAAGGCTAAAACTATAAATTAATTCGTTATTTGCATGTAATCAAAGTTAAAATTGGAAAGCTCTGTTTGACAGGATGGCCAGTACATTGCTCTCTAAACTATCCCTGCTGCAAAGAAACTAGATAGAAAGATAAACAGATTGATTGATTTGAACAATGACCACAATCCAGGAAGATTTGTCTGTATTCAGAAAAGGTTTTGCAGACATTCACCTCTCTATAGCACACACATATGCATGCTGGAGGAAGGGCATAAGAGCCTTATGATGATTCCTTTCTATTGGGATTTGTAAGCTGTTTATAGAGATTTCTGTTGAAATAGGAAGCCATATATATATTAAATAAATACCCAGTTGCAGCTGACCTGCATTGTGGAAGCATTGCCAAAGAAATCCTTGACAGCACAGTATGGCCTGCAGTAAAAGTGAAGCTCAGTCCATCCTTGTTTTCCATGTGCTCTTAACAGGTGATCAGCCAAATCTACCATTGCCAATTGTCACCTTTATCCCACCAAGGAGATTCACAGCATAAGCAAGATTTCTGTGTGCATATTAATTTGCTGGGTCGGGAAAGGAGAGCATAAATGTAGCAGTGTGCTGTGCATTCCAATTCATTCCCAGTTCTGGTGCAGCTAATCATGCACTATTTATATATACGTATATATATTTGAAAAAGTGACTGGAGAAAGTATGGACGCTGTTGGCCTCTGGCAAGGGGGATTTTCTGTTATGTTCATGTGTGCCAAGGAAAATGTATCTTGAGTCTATTTTCCAAACAACATGGATCCAATCCAATCAAAATTAAGCATCATTAATTTCAGTGTACTTCACTTTCTTTTAAATCAAATGGTTGGTTTCAACTTCCTATTGAAATCATTGTTAACACACCTTCGAGATGCAGAGGCATATTTGCACATTTCCCTCTCGCACACAGAAGAGGGGAGGGGGTTTGCAAAGCTGGTCTTGGAGGGAGCGGCTTCTGCATGGAGCCCCTTGAACCGTTTAGCCTGCTCCTCTCTCTCAGGAAGACTGCTGGCACCTGGATAAATGTCCGAACAGAGTCCAGCTGCTCTGCTGGCCAGATCTATGACTTGCTGGAATGTATGAATGATTTCTGAAGCATGCACTCCTCGGGTTAAAGCAGGAAAAAGGGGGAGGCAGGAACTGCCTGATTGCAGCAAGATTATTCTGGTCAGTCTTCACCCTGGAGTACTGTGTCCAGTTCTGGGCACCACAGTTCAAGAAGGCTACTGAAAAGCTGGAACGTGTCCAGAGGAGGGCAACCAAAATGGTCAAAGGCCTCGAAACGATGCCTTATGAGGAACGGCTTAGGGAGCTGGGTATGTTTAGCCTGGAGAAGAGAAGGTTAAGGGGTGATATGATAGCCATGTTCAAATATATAAAAGGATGTCATACAGAGGAGGGAGAAAGGTTGTTTTCTGCTGCTCCAGAGAAGCGGACACAGAGCTACAAGAAAGAAGATATCACCTAAACATTAGGAAGAACTTCCTGACAGTAAGAGCTGTTCGGCAGTGGAATTTGCTGCCAAGGAGTGTGGTGGAGTCTCCTTCTTTGGAGGTCTTTAATCAGAGGAATGCTTTGATGGTGTTTCCTGCTTGGCAGGGGGTTGGACTGGATGGCCCTTGTGGTCGCTTTCCAACTCTATGATTCTATGATTCCGTTGTGCAATTCTGCGCTAGCAATCCGTGCTGCCCAACTTCTTCTCCCGGGGGCGGGGAGAGGAAGGCAAGACTTAAGACTCCCTTGTGAACTGCTGCTGCCTGCAAGGAATTAGGGTCGCGGGAGCGTCCGCCCTCAGCAGCGGCCGCGGGCCTTTCGGAGCTGCAGGCAGCGGCTCTTGCGCCTTGGCGGCCAGGCAGCGCGAGTCCCGCGGGAGAAGGGCCATTGAGGCGCCTTCGCCGCCCCCCCTCCTCCCTCCCCCCCCGCCTGACTGCTTGCCCGGGAGGCGGGAGAGGGAGAGAGAGCGGACAAAGGGAAGCCACTTGGGCAAGGCAGGGCCGCCTCGCTCGCTCGCTCGCTCGCTCCGTGGAGCTGGGCGCCCATGGCGTGGCCGGCAGCCCCGCCCGCCCTTCCTCGCGCCCCGCGCAGCCCGTGAAGTGGCGCGGCGAGCGGCCGCCTGGGGCCGGGGAGGAAGCCCGTCGGGGCGCGGAGTTGGACGGAGGAGGAGGAGGAGGCGGAGGAGGAGCCGAGGCGCCCGCCGGACGCTGCCTCGCTCACCGCCACTTCTTTCCCTTCTCTCTCCCTCCAGATCTTCCAGTGGAGGCAGCTGGAGAACCTGTACTTCCGAGAGAAGAAGTTTTCCGTGGAAGTGCACGACCCTCGCAGGTAAGAGCCAGGTGGGAAGAGCTCTCTCCGAGTGGATAAAGGGCCCGGGGCTGGGCGTGGGACTCGGCTCAGACGGTCGAGGCTGGGTGCTTCTCGGAGCTGCTCCCGCCGCCCTGTGCCTGCTAGCAGCCCCTTCGCCCAGCACCTCCCGAAAGGCCCCGATCTATAGTTACGCAGGGTTTCAGTATTTCCACATTAGACACAATAGGCTCTAGATTAGAAATGTGGGAAGCAACAGTTGCCTGGCAGGTATATTTTAATTATCTATTTTACATTATGGCTTAGGTGCTGGTTCTTCAGCATATTAATTTGGGACACAGTTCACCAAAGTTCACCAAGAAAGACAGTTTCCTCTGTAATCTTGAGTGAGTAAATGTAAAGAGCTCAGCAGTTTCAGTTTCAGTTGCACAAGGGAAGTTCCAGGTTGACTGTTGCTCTTGTGATTAGCATTAAAAATGAGTGATAGCCCTGCAAACAGCTGATCTGTATACATAATTGGCAACTTCATTAATTTTACCACTTGCCATCTTCTAGGATCAGACCTTTGGAAAGTGAGCTTTATATACCACAAACATCATATACATTGTAGAAACTTTCTGTTCTGAAACTGTTAGTCTACTCTAGTTGCATGTTTACACTGAAATAGTCATCGAGCTGAATGAAAAAACCAAACACCTAACATCCATCCATCTATAGAACACTATTACTACTAATTTATGTTATGCTTGGGACCAGTTTACCTATGAGATCACCTTCACTGCACAGATGCCACATAATACCTGCACCTCATTTAGTGTGGCAGCAGTGACACTTTGGAACTCCCTGCCTATTGATATCAGGAGGAGCCTTCACTGTATTCTTTTCAGCGCTTCTTATTTAGACACTGCTATCCAGATGTTTAGAAAGTTTGTAGGAGTTTTAATTTGTTTTAGCTTGTTCTGTTGTGGTTTTAACTTTTTGTGTGTTTTTAATTATGGTTGTGGTTTTTTAATGACAGTTTAATGTTTTATCTTTTTTTGTAAACCACTTTGATTTTTTCCCTACAATCTTGCAGTAAATACGTTTTATGAAATAAATGAATGAATGAACGAATTATTCTATCAATTTATGTACAGTGAGATGATCAAAACCCTGCTTTGTGCCTAATGAAAAAATATCTGTATCTCCTAAATCTGCCTGCTCTTTGATCAGCTGAAATGCAGGACCCTAGAAAAATGTAAGCTGTGCCATTGGGTTCTAGATTCATATATCAAATAGTATAATTCAAAAAGAAGAAATTCTAGTTCTTAGCGCTGCAAAGATAGGCTTGAGGGTGTGTGCTTAAGTTACTGCTAGAATTGTTGAGTTAGAAGGTCCTATAGTCCAGTCCCCTGCAATGCAATGCAGTAATCTTTTTGCCCAATGTGGGGCTCAAACCCATGACCCTGAGATTATGAGTCTCACGCTCCACTGATGGAGCTACTCAAGTTCAATATCCTGTTTCCGGTAAGAGGCAACCTCAAGTCACCTAGAGTTCGCAAGCAGCAGGGCACAAAGATAAAATTCATTGCCTGTTGCTGGTATGGGCACTAGGGGTATACTGCCTCTCAACATGGAGGTTCCATTTAGCTAGCAGACCCACTGGTAGCCCTGCTCTCCATCATGATACTGTGATCCTATGAGAAATCGCAGTGTCCCATAGGCAAAGAAGCGTGGTGCGTGTTTGTGTATGTGCCAACGAAGTGCTGTCTTTGTGTGCAGAGTTTCGAGGTGCAGCCAAGGTCCAGCACTCTTTTGCACATACAGCAACAGTTACGTCTGGGGGGAATAAGTTATACCACTGTTTTGGCATAAGAAGCGACTGTATACCTTGGCAGGTGCTAACCAAAATACGGTATTATTCAAATTATCTTGCCAGCATGTCTGGCTCCTGGGCCCCTTTTTCACACTGTCTGGTTCTTCCATTTTCCTGTCTTATCCACCCTTCCTATAACCTCTACTTTACCGTTTTTAATTTATATATACAGTATATTAATTTTTCCATGTCTCCTGTGTCTTAATGTTTATTTTTCTGGAAAACTCAAATTCCATTCCATTTAATGGTCCAGTTTGGTGCAGGGAGTAAAGCTGGAACCATCCCAAATGTAACAGTTGTCAAGCCACATCTGGGGTGGCAATTTAATTGCTGAATATTGGGGGAGGGGTTCCCCATCCCTACAATAGTTACTGGCTTAATTTCAACTTCATTTTGTCAACTGCCTTTTCCTTCATGGTATTAGTTACAGGTAGGTAACCGTGTTGGTCTGATGTAGTCAAAACAAAAAATAAAAAAATTCCTTCCAGTAGCACCTTAGAGACCAACTAAGTTTGTCATAGGTATGAGCTTTCGTGTGCATGCACACTTCTTCAGATACGTATCTGAAGAAGGTATCTGAAGAAGTGTGCATGCACACGAAAGTTCATACCTATGACAAACTTAGTTGGTCTCTAAGGTGCTACTGGAAGGAATTTTTTTATTTTTTGTTTTTCCTTCATGGTAACTCTTCCCATCTGGAAAACAGAAACAAAATTAGAAATAATTCCAAGCTTTTACAAGTTAGAGCCGCAATCCTAAACTAATTTATAAGGGTGTCAGTCCTATTGAACACATATTGGGATTTATTTCTGAGTAAAAATGCTTAAGATTGCTGTTGAATTTACATTCAGATAAAATTAAAGTTTAGCTAAGTGGGCAACAAGATAGTCTAAATTCCAACTTTCCTAGAAGCCCACCCCTTTCCCCATGTGACTCTCCCACTTATTGTAGAGAGTTTCCATGTAGGCACTATTAATTTTATGTTTATTATTTATTAAATTTCTATGCCACCCCTCATCTGAGGACCACAGGGCAGTTTACAATATAAAAACACAAAAATACATAACATAGTAAGAAACAAAAACAACAACCCCATCACACTCACAGTTTAAAAGACCATAGAGTGTGTAATTAGCCAGAGGCCTGGGAGAAGAGGACTGTTTTTCCTTCATGGTTAAAGATATGTAACGAAGGCGCCAGTTGAGCCTCCCTGGGGAGAGCATACGGTACTACAAGCAGGGAGCCACCACAGAAAAGGCCTGTTCTCATGTTGCCACCCTATGAACCTCTCATGGAGGGGGCACACAAAGAAGGGCCTCAGATGGCAATTGCAGGGTCTGGGTCAGTTCATATGGGGAGAGGCGGTCCTAGTTACAACCAGGAACAGGTTGTGATGGCATGGAAAACTCTACAGACTGGGCATATGGAATGATTTTTCAGTCTTATTTTTATCATAAAGTATTCAATATACAGAACAATACCATCATTATAATAAAAAAGTATAAAAACAGTAGAAGAAAAAAATTGTCCAGTAGCACCTTAGAGACCAACTAAGTTTGTTCTGGGTATAAGCCTTCGTGAAGAACATGAACATACTTTGTTGGTCTCTAAGGTGCTACTGGACAATTTTTTATTTATTTATTTATTTCGACTAAGCAACAAGGCCAGTCAACAATCAGCCCTAAATGAGTTGAGAAAGGCATGTTGACAGAGCCATGCCTCCCCGTATGAGCCGACCTGTTCATAGAGAACTGCTGGAGAAGCTCATGTGCTTTGGAACTCTGTATCTGTCTGAAAAAACAGGGCAGAGGCATATGAAAACATCGAATTGACATTCTGTATTACAGAAGCAAATCATTTTTACATGGTTATCCCATCAATGCAGAGTCATATGAATCGTGTCTGTTGATAACAATACCTAATACACTATTGACGTCTAATGAATGCTAAATAGCAGAAAAATCAGCCCCGGGGGCAACTTGAATTGAAGAGCACAGAAAGCACTATGCCCCCCAAACTCCATCTCAAATTTCTGAGAGATAAAGATATCTGGCTCTTTTAAAAGCAGAGCCTCTATTGGCATTTAAAAAAATATTGTGAGTGCCTAATGACATCAATGCTGAGCTCTGGCTTTGGTGCTCAGGCAGGTGGGGAGGAGGTTTAGTTCAGTTTTCATGCTTGCTCATTGAGGTTCAATGAGACTTACCTCTGTGTAGACAAAGTTAATATTGCAGCCTAAATTACACTCATCCCTGGTGCGGCGTATTGTTTCAGTTGCTCAGAGATCCCCATACCTATCCCCTTAATGGTTTCCTGCAAAATGATTGAATACAGAATTTTTGGAGGTGGGGGGGGGGGAGAGGCTGCCCTTCTCTTTTCAAGTTACAAGTGAATTGTTTGTTCTTTTCCTGCTCTCCCAGGGCATCTGTGACTAGAAGGACCTTCGGACACAGTGGCATTGCTGTGCACACGTGGTATGCCTGTCCTGCCTTGATAAAGTCCATCTGGGCTATGGCCATTAGCCAGCACCAATTCTACTTGGACAGAAAGCAGAGCAAAGTAAGATTTTTTTAATTTTTATTACATTCACGAACAGGTGTTACATAAATGAAAGTATATGTGCCAAATACAATCAGAAATCAAAATATATGTAGAAGTCTGGACACAACACCACTCCAGTAGCACAGCAGACTTCTGCACATGCCCTGGAACTTCCTCCCCCACATCCTCAAAATCAGCTCCAGACCCTGCAGATCAGATTTTTGGGGCAAGCGGGGCAAGGAGAGGAAACGAAAGTCCCATTGCATGAGGAAATCCTGGTTGGACAGCATTCGGTGCAACCCAATATTAGTAGCTCTACCAATAAAGAAGCAAAAGGTTTCAATAGAAGGCTGTATCTTTCTTATAAAATGATGATTCCAGTAATTTACAAACGAGGGCCATCTTTTCTTGATATCCAAAGCAACCATTTGATAACTAGGTCAGTTTCACCAATGAATTTAAGAAGAACTTGGTGGGTCAGACCAACAGCCTATCTAGTCAGCGGCGGAGCATGTCTCCACACCACCCGGGGTGGGTCAGTGTGCATGTCTGCATGCACACACCAGGGGCAGCGTGAGGGGCAGAGGACAAAGGGAGCCCCCCCCCCGCCCAGCCCCTGCTGCCATGGGAGCGACACCAGCCGGGAGGGGCATGGCTGTTGTATCCTCCTGGCACGAGGCTGGGATCGAAGAGCACACAGTTGGTGCATTCCCACACCATGCCAATACCTTACTTGAATTCTAGTTCCAAAGAAATATATCAAACTAAATAAATAATTTCTTAGGTTTCAGTAAGGCAGTTCTTACAAATACATCTACGCTCTGCATTAAGTCTTGTAGCAAATGGCCCTGCAACTTCCCTTCATGCTGAGACATGCATAAGAGACCTCTAAATACTATGAACTCTTCCACCTTTGCTCATGTGGAAATTTACAGGGCACTGGGACTTTCTGAGTGAAGGCCCCCAAGTGCAAAATTCTTGCTGCATTAACTTCTTCCCAATACTGAGAACCATTTCTGGTCATGCAAGTCTTTAGAAACAATATATCCATATGGACTTGCACAGATTCTCCTTAGATAATTTTTTCTTAAGGACTTTCTTCAGCTTTATGGTGCATTTTTTTACAGTGGGTATTGCTTACATGTTCTGGGTTCATTTCAAATAACAGAAGATAAGTTCTGCAGCCAGGGATCCTAATAATGTAGGCAATACCTTAAATCGGGGTGGGGAACCTACAGGCCTGGTGAACAAATGTGGCCCTTGGAGCAATTCCCAGGCCGCGCCTGCCATTCTGAAGGGATATCCCTCCATGGACCTGTTTTGCCACTTGCAAGCGAAAGGTTGCTCATGAGGGAAGTAGCCCTTGGTCTGAAAATGCCCCCCCCCTGCCTTAAATGTATTATCCATCTGCAGGGACAGCCATCACAAGAAGGGAGAGAGAGGACCATTCCTAATGTTGAAAATCATTTCTGCTAAACAGGCAGCCCTGTTTAGGGAGGCTTTTAATGTTCAATAGATTACTGTATTTTATTTTTCTGTTGGAAACCGCCCAGAGTGGCTGGGGAAACCCAGCCAGATAGGTGGGGTATAAATAATAAATTATTATTATTATTATTATTATTATTATTATTATTATTATTATCTGAAATTAGGATTGGTATTTTTAACCTGGTAGGTTATGGGGAGTCCAGCCATTTATGAGCATCGTTGCACACAAGTTGAAAGCATGCCCACCTGTGTGTGTACAGACAACATGGACAGGAGCTGCCACCTCAGATGACATTATTGCCTGAAGGTGTGTGCAGTTGCAAAGCACGAGGTATCAAAGCTCCCTCTGGAAGGCTGCCTGTGTACACAGCCTCAGTTGCTCCTCCTTCCTAGTAGCCCTTGGACCTTAACAACCAAATAGATATCTCTCGTATTGCCCTCCTGATCCTCATCACTTGTCAGCCTGACAACTAGGGAGGATCTTTTTGATACGATTCTGGATCTTTCTGCCCACCTGTACCTTAGTGACTAGTTGCAGCCTGATCATGTCCTGAGATTATCTAAGAAAGTCTTTTGGGAAATTCAGGCAGGTTTTGCTTCAGATCTCCAGAAGTCTGCACCCTGTACCCTCTACTTTGGGGTACTTCAGGATGGTGCTATATTCAGGGGTACCTCGGGGAGAAAGATAATATCTGGATGGAATGTTTTTGGGGGGATGGGGTCCCCTCTGCCACACCAAAACAAAGCTTCCTCCTGCCCCAGTGATTGCATCATATCCTTTTAAAATACAGCCCTGTGGTTGTGTTAAGAATAAATTTCATTTATGGTTTGGACTGATCTTTTTTAATAATATCCACGTGCTCAATGAAGTCTCTAGGAAATCTGCACTCTTTTCCGCAGGTGTAACAGTCAAGCGTCACTCAGCCTTCCCAGGCCAATCCTGTGCTTGTGTTAGGAGTGGGGCCCCAATGAGTAGCTGTTCGTTTGTTTTGTTTGTTTGGTGCTGCTCCTTCCTGATTCTGGACAAAAGATTTTAAGGTCCTGAAACACATTGGAGTAGTTCCTGTTTAGAATATTTTTTTATCAATGATCAGAGCTGTAATTTAGATAAGGGACTTCTAAAAGCTTCTGACTACCGTATATTCCGGCATATAAGACGACTGGGTGTATAAGACGACCCCCAACTTTTCCAGTTAAAATATAGAGTTTGGGATATACTCGCCGTATAAGAAATACGACCCGGCGTATAAGACGACCCCCAACTTTTGAGAAGATTTTCCTGGGTTAAAAAGTAGTCTTATACGCAGGAATATACAGTAATTAGATGGTGCTCCTATGGTGGCCTCTTTATGGATTTAGAAGGCTGTATTGCACACACAAGCAGAGCCTTAAATTATTTCTGTTGGTACAAGGGAAGAAATAAAAAAGGAGTTCTAGGCTCAGGACTTAAAGCATCATGGGGTCTACTTCATTCATTATGTTTTAGGAGCATAGCTAAGATGTGTTTAGTGTGCAGCTACAATATAAATTTATGGCTATAACCAATAAATATTTGTATCATATGGGATCACATGTTAGAAAACCAGGTTTGCCTCTGTCAACACAAGAAATACAGGATAAACTAGAACAGTGTTTCTCAACCAGTGTGCCTCCAGATGTTTTGGGACTACAACTCCCATCATTCCTGACCACTGGTCTTGCTAGCTAGGGATGATGGGAGTTGTAGTCCCAAAACATCTGGCGGCACACTGGTTGAGAAACACTGAACTAGAAAACACTCAAATACCCTGGTTAGCACAACACCAACTACATGCCCTCTTAAACAATCCAGCAGTAAAATCAGGCCCCTGACAACCTCCGAAAACCTCCTCCTAACGACAAAGAGACACGGCAAAGGGATGGTATCTGCAAAATATAAAATACTACTCCAAAATCCCACGAGCCCCCTAGACACAATCAAAAGACAATGGGAAGACGACATAGGCTACGAGATTAATCCCACTCAATGGACCAAAATGTGGTCTAAACCCCCCTTTAAATCCATATCAACAAACACAACACAAGGGGGGTCTGGGCATGGAACCCCTGCATGAAATGGTGGCTGCTTTATCTTTTGAGTCCTTTTTGCTGCAGTGATCTACCCCCTCAAAGTTGTTGAGTTCTTTTTATGGGCTGCAGGGCTAAAATGTTTAGCTTTTATTCTTCTCTTTTTCTTTTTCTTGGAGGTGAAATAAATTACCTGCTAAAGGGAGGGGAAGGGGTCGAAAGCTCGGCGGAGCGGAAAGGTTTTATTGTTTGTTATTGTATGGTTGTATGTTGTGAAAGTAAGAAAATAAAAAAAAATATTATTTTAAAAAGTTTAGCTTATATAGGGGAGCCAAAGTTATTGGGCTTCTTTGGGGGGAGCCAGTGATCTACCACAGATGTCCAGTTCACGATCTACCTGTTGGACGTGCCTGCTGTAAGGAAAATAAAAGTGCAAAAAGAGAAAAGAATCAAAAGCATGGAGGAAAGTGTATCCATTCTCCTGCAAGTTAAAGCCACAGGGATGTCAAGAGTGCAGCCAACTCTGTATATTCAGAAGTTTTCTAACATTTCAGGGCTTGATGATATTTCTGAATGGCTGTGGTACTAAAATGTCTGGCAACGGATTGTTCAAACTTTTCCTTTCTTCACAATTGCTAACTTATGAAACTAGTTCTAAGGGCTATACGCGATGTTTAGTAAATGTTACAGTTATAACACGAGGAGGTGCTGCTTTTTAAAAAGTTTGTAGGTTCTTTTGAGGTAGTTTTCGTTGTTGTTACAGACGTGTTTGATTATGAGGAGCAAACTGCAGACGCTATTTTTCTTTATGTCTCTTGGGTGGCAGTGTAAGTAAAAGTGAGCATCAGGGAGTTTGTTGTACAGATTTAACTGTATTGTTTTGGTGGATAAAAGGAATGCCCAGGAATGGGCTGCATACATGTTTCATTATTGTGCTATAGTGGCAAATTTGGTTATTGGACGGATAGAGTTGGCACAGTCCTTGGGTTGCTCCCAGTTTGTGTCTCGGTTTGCAAACTTCATCTCGGTCTAAGAATGGAATCCGAACGGTGGAAGGGCACCGGCGGTTGGAGGCCTCACTAGGGAAAGCGCGGCTCAGTTTAAGAACAGTTTCAGTTTAGGAACGGACGTCTGGAATGGATTAAGTTCATAAACCGAGGTACTACTGTACAAAGATGAAATCAATGACTAAGTCATAAGTTGTCTCTGAGGAATGCCTTGCTCACATTTGTCCATAAATGCAGGGGAATTTGCCTTTAGCTCCCCCATGCTTTGTAGGACCCCCTGCATGTGAGAACTCATGATGAAAGGAGCCTCACTCTGGAGTCTGCTGCTTAAAAATTGCTTTACAGTCTGTTGATCTGTGACAAGTACAGCATTATCATCAAACTGATGCTACTTAGTCCAGGATGTAATCTTAAATAGAATTTCAATAATACTGAAATCTCTTTAATTTTTAGTCACATTTTAAAATTTAATTTTTTTAGTAACTTAACTTTAAATTTTAAAGTAACCCCATCATATGACATATCATAGTAAAGCTCATGACGTTCTGAAAAAATCGGTATTTTTAGTTTTGAAATATCTCAATTCTGGGCTGGGCTTATAAGGTTTTTGTGTAGACCGGCAAGGCCAAAATTATCTTTTTTAAAGAACTCAATCCGTCATAACTTAAAAACGGGATGAGATTAAAAAAAGATTTAAACTTAGTTTTGATCATTCAAACAAGTGTACAAAATATTAAGAAAATTGGATGACATGAGGTAAAAAAAATTGGATCACTTGATATGGAATGACTTTCTACTTCTGCTCTTGCATTTTTTGAAAGGTTGTCAAAAGTGGGTAGTTCACTTATTGGTGATTCTGGTAACAGGTGGAAATTCTTAAGATGCCGTAGGGTTTTTGTCTGATGGTTGCTATACCACAGCTTTCTGCTTTCTTTTCCCCAGTCCAAAATTCATGCAGCAAGAAGCCTGAGTGAGATTGCCATTGACCTGACTGAAACTGGAACTCTGAAGACCTCAAAACTAGCCAATATGGGAAGCAAAGGGAAGATCATCAGCGGCAGCAGTGGGAGCCTTTTATCATCAGGTATGTCCCTCGGTGGTGCAGAGTTGGTTCCTCAGTTAAAGGGAAATGCTGCTGACAAGTTGTTTCTGGGCATTTGAGTCAAGTGTTTTGGACTGGGGTCATTGTTCATGTTGTGTAAAATGTTGGACTGTTTGTCGCATTTGGGAAGTATAGATCAGGGATGTCCTCCCCAAAAAAAAGCTCAACAACTCTGGGCAATCCACCCACCCCACGCACGCTCCTCCCCCCTCCAGTGACAATGGGTAGAGCACTGCCATTGGTTTGTTTTTTTATACTGGGAGAAGTCTCTTGGGAGTTGGACATGCCTGGTATAGATCATAGTTGTGAGACAACAACAGGCCCAGGGCTTGGTCTGACTCCCAACTCAGTCCTGCTTGGTGGATTTCCTGAAAGGATTATTAGATATTAGATGTCTTTCTCATCATCCTGGTGCTTACAGACCAACATCATCACTCCTAATCTTGAAATGTCCTTTTCTCCACATGCATGTTTGCCTTAGCTCTGCTCTTAGCTCTGTGAAGCAGCAGCTTCCAAGCAATGTCTGCCAATGTCTCCCAAGAGTGGGTGGCCGTCTGCCAGAGTTGCCTCATTTTGTAGCGCTTGTTATGGGGGATGCCTGCCAAAAGTGATGGCTCAGAGATCTTGTTTGATTCTCAGCTACTGACACCAACCCTTAGTCTATATGACTTCTCAAAGCAACAGAAACCTCTACTCATATGGAACTTCCTCTTTTCTCTGCATGCCTGCTTCTATAAGTCTTAAATTTTCATTGCATATTGAGCTATTTCATTTTTTCTTTTTAAAAAATCACACTTTTAAAGAACTGGGGCAACACCTATTGCCCCCTGTTCAAGAAAAAGTACATCCCACCAAGAGTAAGAAAAAACACAATGATTGGTGAACAGCGTAAAGCCAACCATAAAACTAAATTTATAAACAAATCCCAGAACTATTAAAACATCAGTAATAACAACAGAGAAAACATAGTTCACTTTCTTTTTGGACATCCATGCCTCTGATCTGTGCTCAGAGCCAGGCGTGTTCTTGCCCAGCTGATGCTCAAGTGCTTTTAGAAGCACATTTACAGGCACATTGTGGTGCTCACATGGGTCCTGTGAACTGACAGGGTTTTTTACAAATGGAATCTCGTGTGCCTCCATTGGAGATTGATCAGGATCATAATTTTCCTTTATAGTGATCCTGGGCTTATCAAATGGCTGTCTGAATAGAAAATCTTAGAATATCATTGATGCTGGCTGTAGACTGATCCACACTGGCCTTAAAACGGGTGCTGTCAGCCTGGAAGGCAGCATTGTCTCACTCGAGAGTGGAAATACCAAATTGCCAAATACAGCAAGCCCACTGTCAGGGCGACTCCGTACAGGGACCCTCCCCCAGTCATCCTGACCAGCACTCCGCCCAGTGACAGCCCTAGCAGTGGGTCAGGAGGAGGGAATGAGGAATGGGGCAGAGTGGAGAGGGGGCTCTCAGACGTGTCAGAGGAGGAAGGACAGTGCAGCGAGGTGCCGGAGCCTCTGCAACGCTCCAGCCAAAGGAAGGGAGAAGGAATGCAGCCCCTTCCGGCGCCCGAATTGAGGCACGCGCCCACACGCAGGGCTAGGGGGAGGCACTTTGGGGTGCCCAGGCTTTTATGCTGGCCGGAGAGCTGGAAGGAGCCATTGCCGGGTTCTGAATCAGACTAGGCAGTCTTGTTTTCTGATATCTCTGCACTGTAAATAATATGCACAATAAAACTCTTAAAGACAGAGCAGACTAGAGCGTCTTTACTCAAGAGTAGCCGCAACAATCCCCTGACACCCACCTTGATTTCCCTCCATAACATGCCGTAGTGGAAATGCATGTCAACGCGCATATCACACATTTCTCTTCCTCTGGTCCACATAATTGGCTGCTGTGACAGGTTGTGTGACAGGAACACATGATGTGATAACGTCTTACTACAAATTACTAGGGGAGAAAGAAGACGGGGGGGGGCTTCCCATTTCGGCTTCCCATTTTTGTCTTCTTCACAGTCTGTTCATTCCTCAGCCTCTCATAAGTTGCCTCCGTGAGCATGTTTCACATCTTGCTGCCAGGCTGGCTCCAAGCACCCTTTGGGCAAATCCAAGGAATCATACATTGCATTTTAGCCTTGGTTCATGTTATACAGTACTTGCTTTGATCATTTGTTAAAACAAAATTTTAAAAACAAAATTTTTGATCAAAATGAAATACGATCTGGAAATGATGATCCTACAACACACACCGCTTTCCTGTAGGATAGATTTCGCAATCAAATTAGCAAATGCCCCAGCCAGACAAATTCTGAGTGATTTTTGTCTGAACATAAGAGTTAAGTGGCAATAAATATCTGTATCCCAGTTTTACTATATTTTGTACAGAAAATCGATAATAGAATCGGTCCACAACCAGCTGTCAGAACATAAGAGGCTCTAAGTCTCCACTCGCCACTTTTTATCAAGGGAAGCCTTCTGCTTTATTGAGAAGCCTAACGTGGAACACATGAAACAAAGGCTGGGCAGCAACCAGAGCCAAGAGTAGAAGGTCTGTTTCTAATTCTGTGTCTGCCTGACTTAGCTTCATATTTTGTCCTGTCCACAAAATGGCAGTGGTTGTATTTCTGAAGGAAATTCTGTAGGGCACAATTCTTTGATATTCTCAAATGAAATATGGTTCTACAAGCGCAAAGTATTAGAATATTACAGGGGGTCTCGTATACGTACCTCCCTACACACACACAAAGAAGTATGGAGGGTGTTTTACGGTCTTGTGAAAGATCTACTGTAATAGAAATACGCTGCACACAACTCCTGTTCTGTTTGTGATTATAGAGGGAAATGTGCCCACTGGGAGGACACCAGCTCACCAATGGAATTTGTATTAACCATCAAAGATCAGCAAATCCTTAGAATTTCATCCTTGCATAGTTTCAAAATACACACTGCTCCTACCTTGGAAAAGTTCAGCAAAGAATTACATGAGCAGAGTGGTACCAGAAGGACGACCACAAACAACCCTGCATTTTTTAAAGAATCATTTGCTGGAATAGCAGTGGCTGCAGAGCTTCTGATTTGGTCTGGGTGTGTGTGTTAGGGGGTAGGTTTTTGTTTATTTGTTAAGCTTCCCCTCCCCCACCCTGGACTCTTTAAATTAGATAAGTGAAGCCCAGGAAATACTCAGTGTGTCCATCTGGAATTCCTGTGCTTGTGGGCAGCATTCCTGCATTTATAAAAGTTACATACCAGTTGCAGTGTTCCTTTTTTACGTGATTGCACTAACTTTGTGTCCTTGGGCAGAACTTGGCATAATGGTGGCTGAATGTCTTCAAACCTGCTAATGCAACTGTGTGGGGAGCTTTAAAGTGGTGCAGCAGGAAGCTGGAGAGAGACAATGAACCTTTCCTCTTTTTGCTACCTTCTTCCCTGTAACTCCTCTCCTAAAGTCATCATCTCCTAGCAGTGTTTATTTCCAGGTAGGGCAGGAGTAGGAGATTGTGGCACGGTACTAAGTTTGTCCTATGAGATGGTTTCCCCCAAACTATGCCCACCTTGCCCACACCTGACACCTGGATCAGCTTCCCAACTGAATTTTCTGACTGCAACCAATCCCTGCCAAAAGCAGAGCTGAACTCACTGCCCATAAGCTGATGTGAGTTCAGAAGCCTGCAGGATTTGCTGTGTGACTGAGTTCCCTGGGGTAACTGCTGGATCAGTGCCATGACTCAGTTCCCCATGGTAGACTGCGCAGGAGACTTGGATGGGTGTACGGGACTGACAGGTGGATTATCCTGCCCACCTGGCCAAATGAGCCTGTGGGGCTGGGGGCAGAATCAGATAATGATCTGGTCCACCTGGCCAAAAAGCTTCCTTATTCCTGAGCTATCTGGGGAGAGTGTTTGCAGAGGGGGAAGCAGTGAGTAGTAGAACGTTCAGCACTCACCCACAGACTGCCGGTTTTGTGTTTGAAATCACCCAACCCTTTAGGCCACAATTGGTGCATTGAAAATGAAGGCCTGCTGTTATCATGACTCATTCTGTCCTGACATTGGCTAATGTCAGAGCTTAAAGTGCTGACTTTGTCATCTGACCCTGGCTTTCGGTTTGTGGGGTCATGGGTAGACTTGTTGAATATTTTTAGGGCTGTTGTGCTCCCCAGAATTTCATGGCTTGATCAACAGTACGAAGGCACCAAAAGTGAATTGTTGGGCTGTCTGCATGCACACTAGTGAAATGTAAGAGCCAAATTGCCTTCTAAACTTTAGTTCAATGAAGACCCATGCCTGCAACTGCAAATTGCATATGTATTGTGATGTATTGTGAAATTCATGAAATGGTTGATTTTGTGATGTGTTGTTCTCCCTCTTATAGGCCTCTTTGAGATTAGTTTTTTTTCCTGTGGAAAGGTGGCATACAAAGAAAGTGAGGGTGATGATGTACATCTCCAGCTGTGTGTCCCACCATGAAATACAACAGTGGAAATCTGATCCATTTGAATAATGCCACTTTAAAGCAGTGTTTCTCAGCCAGTGTGCCTCCAGATGTTTTGGGACTACAACTCCCATCATCCCTAGCTAGCAAGACCAGTGGTCAGGAATGATGGGAGTTGTAGTCCTAAAACATCTGGAGGCACACTGGTTGAGAAACACTGCTTTAAAGTTTAAACACAGTAAAATCCTCCATTCAAAAATTCATATGCTCCATTCAAAAATTGTGGCACTGTATGAGTGCACTTCCATTTAAACTTGGGTGCTTTTGTGCATGGTTTTAAAAGAATTAATTTCTGAACTGGCTCTAATTGGCTGGCTTTGCACATTGCAGCATACGGTGAAGAAGTGCCAAGTGGCCAATGCTTCCTCCAAGCATGGTTTCTTCTATATCATGGTAGAGAGAGATGGTTGTTCTCTACTCTGCAAATGATGGTAGTGCTTCAGATGCAAGCCCCCCCCCCCCAATGCTAGTGGGAAGTAGGAAGAGGATTCACTTTATCCATTTTTGAGCACAGTTTACCCACTTGAACAGAGTAACATCTTCCACTCCATTTTGTTCAGTTCATTCCGCTGTATGAATGTGGCTGGGTAGACACATTCCTTGTATTTGCAATAATAATAATAATACCTTTATTGTCATTGTACAACCTGTGTACAATAAAATTAAGCGAGCCTCCCCCACCCACCCAAACACTCAATCTCTTATAGAACAATACACCACCTCGCAAGTCAATTTTGCCATGTTATTTTCTGTTCAACAGCCCACAGGCAAAGCCAAAACATGAAATAGCAAAGTTGGGGTATGAAAGGGACTGGGATATGAAAGGGACTGCCATAATGTTTTCCATTCTTTTTTCTCTCAGGATAGGTCACCCTTTCTATATTTATATCTTGCAAATTTGCAAGAGCTTCTCAGTCATTGTTCATTCTCTCTAGATGCACAGATTGTATCAGTTCATGACTACAATAAGACATTGTTACTGAGACAGTATTAATTCTCTCCAAAACAATGCAGGGGCAGTTCTGTGCTGGTGCTTCCAATAAGATAGGGAGTGGAAGTCCATGCTCTTCACAGTTTGACTTCCCTTAGCTTTGTTGTTGCCAATTTTTACATTACGTTTAGCCTTAAAAGGTAAAGGACCCCAGACAGGTAAGTCCAGACGCAAACGACTCTGGGGTTGCGGCGTTCATCTCGCTTTTCTGGCCGAGGGAGCCGGCTTTTGTCCACAGACAGTTTTTCCTGGTCATGTGGCCAGCATGACTAAGCTGCTTCTGGCGAAACCAGAGCAGCACATGGAAACGCCGTTTACTTCCCGCTGTAGTGGTACCTATTTATCTACTTGCACTTTGACATGCTTTCAAACTGCTACCGGTAGGTTGGCAGGAGCTGGGACAGAGCAACGGGAGCTCACCCCATGCAGGGATTCAAACCGCCGACCTTCCAATTGGCAAGCCCTAGGCTCTGTGGTTTAACCCACAGCGCCACCCGCGTCCACAAGTTTAGCCTTATTTAAGCATTAATCCATTCTCAGAAGCCAGCCTTTCCAAGCTGAGCACTAAGAGAGAAACCACTGATAATTCCCTATAACTCTATAATTGAATTCTTCAGTTACTTCTCAGTCGTTAACACCCTGTGGAATGCCCTCCCTTCAGATGTCAAGGAAATAAACAACTATCTGTCTTTTAGAAGACATCTGAAGTTTAGGGAGGTTTTAAAGGATTGATGTTTTTATTATGTTTTAAGATAATGTTGTAAGCTGCCCAGAGTGTCTGGGTAAACCCAGCCAGATGGGTGTGATATAAATAATAAAATTATTAGTAGTAGTATTATTAGTATTA
The DNA here is from genome assembly GCF_965207765.1 of Zootoca vivipara. Classification (NCBI taxonomy): domain Eukaryota; kingdom Metazoa; phylum Chordata; class Lepidosauria; order Squamata; family Lacertidae; genus Zootoca; species Zootoca vivipara. The sequence continues at coordinate 1,394,236 of NC_142592.1, forward strand.
TTACTCGCTCCACTGCCTTTTTTCACAGGAACATGCTCTGGTTTCTTCTTTTGATTTTTGCAGCCACAAGAGGTCAATTTGCTCCACCTTCTTAAGCAACAGGGATCTTGGACAATTCCTCTTCAAGCTCACCTGGCTTATCTTTACCAAACAATAGCTTACTCCCTTACATTTTATTCTCCACATTATGCTCAAAGAGTGCTGTACTACATGCTAGTTCACCAGCCCCCTTGCTTTGCTTCAGGGGTCCTGTTGCCTGCCAGCACCAAACATGGAACGCTTCGCCCACAGACTGCTGGGAAGTGTAGTTTGCTAAGGGTGCTGAGAATTGTTAAGACACAGAGCTATGATTCCCAAAGAGGCTTCCCACGGAAGGTTGGGAACAACTCTTTGTAGCTGTTAAAGGGCCTTAGGGTGGAAACATTGCCGCCTCTGCAGTATTTCTGTAAGCGTGCCAGCTTCCATTTTGACATGTTTTAAGCCTTCCGGTGGGTCTTTCCTCCTCAGCAACAACTAGTGGGCGGTCTTTTCCCGTCACCACATCTTAGACATGCACTTCCTGTTGCTCTTCTCTGGAAGCATTTCAGTTGATGAATAGCAAACTTGTCCCGTCACCCAGGCGGCAGACAAGCAAAAAGAAGCTAATGAAGAACATTCACCTCGCAGGATATTTCTATGCGTATCCTGTGCTGAGTAATTCCAGATGGGGGATAAGCTGTTATCTTGGCTGTTTGGTGTGGAGGATATCCTATTTGTTCCTCACTGCTGAGAGATAGTGGCTGCTTGTGGTCACTTTCTGTTCTTTGCTGACATCCTGAGGCAGTGAATCATGCCTGGCTTCTGGCAGGAGGGGGACACACCATGCAGCTTCCCTGCCCATCTGGGCTCCTCGTAGAATGTTCCGGATGGCCAGCTTTTGGCTGAGAGACTGACCCTGGCAGCCAGGCTGATGAACTCAGCATGAATAACAGCTGCATTAGGATAGTCATTGTTTATGGCATTAGGCGTTTGGGTTATAAGCAAGAAGAATAACTGCATCAAAAAAATTGCACATCTGGACCCCAGTGATGTCATCTGGCGGCTGCTGCTGGGGGGGGGGTTCCCCCTCCTCACCGCTCCCTGTTTGGGCATTCATTCAGCCTGCTAGTTTCCTCTAACAGTATTCCTCAGAGGAATACTTGTTTCACCTGCTGCCTAAGCCTGTTCTCCTCCTTCCTTCATGCGTTTCCTTCCTCTCAGGATTGCTTCACGCAGTCTTGTATTGGAAAAGAACTGCATGCATCCCAATGTGTGAATAGCAGTATGGCTCTTATTCTGGCAAGCTTCTTTTATGTAGCTGTTTTTTCCTGGCTTCTGTCCTGTCTCTCATCCATATAAGATAAGATTATTCCTTTGCACAACACTGGAATGGTTTATTCCGCTATATTGTTATAGAACAGTGGTTCCCAATTAGTTAATTACTGAGGACCCCCTGTTTTTCAAAATCCAAGCCATGGACCCCCTACTTTTGAAAACTTTGGTAGCTGTATGGTAGTTACCTGTGCAAAGCAATTTTTTGAACAAAATGTGGGGTAGCCCCTAATAAGCAAAATATTTTAGGTAAGAAGAAAAAAGCAGACTAGGGCTAAGTGATATCTGGTTTTGAACATCATGATATATCAGCAGCTAAACATCGTGATATTCCGATATATCACAATGTTTGAAATTGGAGATCAGGAGTGGGGATGAGGACAGTGTTAGATAGTGAGATATGAAAGCTAAATGGCACCTTAATCCTAGGTTATGGGTGCCACAATGGAGTGTCTAGGCGTGCTTTTTTATAACAAGAATACAAAGCTGAAAATGAATGAACTGCAGCTAAAATCTTATGTTCATTTTTCACATGGTCTAGTCTTCATCTGATGACAGCAAAAAAACAAAGCCATACTTCCTCTGCCCACCCCCCTAATAATCTCAAGAGGGTCTTGTTTCCAGTTTTCAGAGAGTAGCTGGAAGTGGGGAAGCAAGAAAAGTTCCTCCTTTCCTTCCACTCTGCAGTTTTAATCTGAAATCTTAGGCACAGTACTGCGCCCAGAGCTCAGAAACTGCACGCATTAATGAAATTCCCTGTCGCAAGTGATGCGATAGTGGTATTCGCATACTCATGCAAAAAGTTCCACTAACCAGCTTAGAGAATTTGGTTGATGTCAAATGGGAATTCCCACAAGGAATCTCCCTTTTCAGGAAGCTTTAAAAGAAAGTTCCTCTAAAAATTTAGTCATAATGAGGAAACATGCACCTTTTGAATGTGGAAGATGAAGGACACAGAAGTTACACAAATTGTAATAGCAGAACCACAAGAGGATGTCACTTCCTGCTCCCACACGGTGTCAGTCATGCACAAAGGAGCTCTCAACAGGGAGGCAACCTGCTGCAAATGGCTCTTTCTTGCGACCGGAAATGTTTGTAACCCAAGTTACCACTGTATAGAGGTGGAAGGGTCATCTAGTCCAGTCCCCCTGCAGTGCAAGAATCTCAACTAAAGCCTTCATGACAGAGGGCCATCCAACAGTATAGTTGCTTGCACAGTAATTGCTCGTTTCATGGCAGATTGATGCCGCATAATCAGCAAAGTTACTGGAGCCCACATGCATTTTCTAGCGGCAGACGCAATGGCTGCCAGGGCTATGACCCAGACCATGTCTGTGGATGAAGGTATCTGTGAGCAGCCAGATGGCGAGGTGGTTATGCGAGACACCATAGGAGAGCATGGATAAACCGGGGTGGGAGTCAGCAGCGAAACAGAGCCAGGAAATGTGCTAGTGATCTGTTGTGAGATGCTCATGCCTGGGATTGCCTCTCAGCTTCGCAAACTTCTACTGTAGATGGGAATATTAAGAATGACATGATCTTAACAACTCATGTTTGTTGGAATGTATTTAAATATCATTTGTGCTTCAGATGTATAGCCTCCTGTTAGTATAAGCGTTAAGAATGTTTTGTGAACAAACACAAGTCCTTTTTGAAAAAGTCCACAGGCACCAGCTTCGTTGCTGCTGCTGATGTATGCTCTAAGAAGTCAGCTGCCCTCATGCTATCATTGTTTATTGACAGGTTCCCAAGAGTCAGATAGCTCTCAGTCTGCCAAGAAAGACATGCTGGCTGCCTTGAAGTCCAGGCAAGAAGCTCTGGAGGAGACACTTCGCCAGCGCCTGGAAGAGCTAAAGAAGCTCTGTCTCCGAGAAGCGGTAGGCCGTATACATTTCTATAATCCTTGAAAACCCCTTTGTTGCTTCCGATGTGCAGCAAAGCATAGAGTGTGTAGAAGGGGTGGCATCTTACAAAGTTTCTGCTTTGCAAAGCGGAAGGCATTGTAATCCCTTAAACACCCACAGTTCTCACGGAAGTCGGTGAAAGATCCAAATGTTTAGTAGAAATTCAGATACATCTGCCTTTGACATTTCAATTTTTACAAATGTGTTGTGAGTATTGCAAGTGGAAAACAAAATGAAATTTCATATATCAATTTAGCAATTTCCAACGTGGGCAATTTGGCAAATGCAAGGCTTAGGCCAGGCATCCCCAAACTTTGGCCCTCCAGATGTTTTGGACTACGATTCCCATCTTCCCTGACCACTGGTCCTGTTAGCTAGGGATCATGGGAGTTGTAGGCCAAAACATCTGGAGGGCCGCAGTTTGGGGATGCCCGGCTTAGGCAAAATTTCATTTCATCAGCTTGTCCCTAACATGGCCCAACTTGTTTCTCCTCTAAATCGCAGCTCCTTTCCAACAGTACTATCCTGATTTGATAGTTAGGATTTAGTTACACATTACAGGACAGCATTCATCTTTTGTGATTTCCCACCCTTTGCCAGTTTCCGTAACAGATTAACTATTCAGAGCATGTGGATAATTGCCATGCTCAAGTGTCCTGTGAACATTATTGCTTCCCTTCGCAAGTACATGCGTTAAGTGTTACAGGCTTCAAATTTCTGTTCACATGGGTATCATAAGATGCCCTGAGAATTAACACTAAGGGGTACAATATAAAATTTCCACATATAGAGAGCCTTTAAGTTTAACTTTATCTTTCAACCATGAAAGTAGAGAACCACTGTTTGGGACTGTTTGGGACCATGATTATTTGAGACTAAATAGGTACAAGTGGGACCTACAAAAAATGTAGAGTGGTCCTGATCAAGATGACAGCATTCGAAATTTGGCAGGCACCAGGCTCATTTTGGCTATCAGCCCCTTGCGACTAAGTGAAGATGTCCAGGTGCTAGAAGGCGCCTGGCATCTCCACCATCTGGCGGTGCATGCCTGGCGATCATTGGATATTGACTGTTTTCACACACTAAGACCACATCCTGTAGAATTCTATCCATTATATTTTATCTGCACAGTCAGAATGAGTTTCAGGAACCAAAAAGCCGTATTGAAAAATACAACTTTCGAGCTATCTGGCCCAAAAATGCCAACTGGGCATTCTGTTTTGGTGACTGTAACTCTGGTTTTAGGAGCCATTTGGTGCCTAGGTTATATATCTGAGTTTCTAAGACTGCTCCAGGAGTCAAGTCAGCAGACATGTGGAAAGCAGCTTGGTTTTAATTTTGCATTCCTATTTCTGATTCACTGCTTTAAAATATTATGTATTCAAGTAATCCAAATTTAGCTTCAAAATGGACTGAATTCTGTGACTTCTATGAATTATGCAAATGTATGCAACTTGTAGATCTGTATTTTGCATTATTTATTTTTGTTTTGGTAATCATGGGGAAGAACAAGGAGCTATGCAAAACTCCTTCCTAATCACTAGAAATCTTGTTCAACTACTTCTATTTTCTGAAATTTCACCACGCATTGTGTATATGCTGTAAAGTACCTTTGCAGCCATGAGATCTAGAAACTTACCCTTTTCAACTGGAAGCTGAACTGTGCATCCAGCATAATGCTCTGGCCTTTTTCTGCACTTCTGTAAAATTTAGCATTCTCAAAACTCTACCTAACCCTGCAAAAGGTCAAGTAACTGAAAACACTTTTCAACGAAGAGTGTAAGGGGAAATAGCTGAGCTGCTGAAACTTATTTGATCATTTCTTTTTCACATAAGAAGCAAAACTTGACTTTGGTAGTTTGCCTGCGTGAGTAAGGTTTATGAGGTCAGGTTAGGCCCCACATGCCCATGCCTAAAAGGTTTTGCTCAAATCGTCTATAACGTTTACTTTAAGCCAATTCAATCACCACCCTCCAGTTTTATTCTAAATTTCTCTCTCCAGGCCCCCTTGAATCACTGTTTGTTTATTTCCCTGTGGGAATTGCTGTCCTATAATGAGACTGGTAGACTGAGAGAAGGAAATGAATTGAAACCCTTGGGGGTAGCCAAACTAAGTTTACCCCCTAACCATTTGCAACAGTGGCATCAAATTTCTGCAAGCTTTGCTTACTTACTAAAAGGTAAAGGTAAAGGGACCCCTGACCATTAGGTCCAGTCGTGACCGACTCTGGGGTTGCGACGCTCATCTCGCATTATTGGCCGAGGGATGCTGGCATGTGGCCAGCATGACTAAGCCGCTTCTGGCGAACCAGAGCAACGCACGGAAACGCCATTTACCTTCCCGCCAGAGCGGTAACTATTTATGTACTTGCACTTTGACGTGCTTTCGAACTGCTAGGTTGGCAGGAGCTAGGACCGAGCAACGGGAGCTCACCCTGTCGCAGGGATTCGAACCACCGACCTTCTGATCGGCAAGCCCTGGGCTCTGTGGTTTAACCCACAGCACCAGCCGCATCCCTAGTAACTAGTTACTTACTAGTTCATCTTAAATTACAGGAGCCAGGCTGCTAATGCACTTTTTGTTTTATGGGGCAAGTTTAGTAGCCCAGTTTGCTGTCCTTTCTTTAAAAAATAGCAGACTTGTTGGAAGTCTTGCATACCTAAATTGTTTGGCTTCATATTTTTTTAAACTGGAGGCTGTCCAATTTTAAAGAGGGTTCAGCTTTGAAGGCATTTGGTGGTTTGGTTGATTTATGTGCACACAGACGCTGATCTACATTCATCTTTTGCTTTAGGAAATGTATCTTAACAGTGATTTTATGACAACCAAAGATTCATGGCTGATCTTTTTAAAAAAACATATTCAAAATAGCAGTTACACTGAGATACTCCAATATTTCTATCAATCTGATAGGTTATTATTTGGTTATAAGCAAGACGCTAGAGCAAAGAAGTTTGTTTGAAACTCCCAAATCATTGTATTGATGTTTCTTCATAGGCACAGCCATTTTATCAATGTTGGGATTACTAGCCCTTTGGGGTCCACAGCACAATTGCAAACTGGAAAAACTGTTCTGGGCATCACACTCACTGCAACCTGTTCTGTTGGCTGCAGTAGAAGGCTTCTTTTAAGCCAAATTTCAACAGGTGAAGAGGAAGTCTTTTGGAGGCATGTGTGTTTGTGGACATGATGTTGGTGACCCCTGAATAACACAGCTCTGCATGCTTGCATATATGAAACTATGCTAGAGATGTAGAAATTGGTAATATCTCTTATTCCAAACCCTAACATTCTAGATCCTCCTTATTAGTAGAGCTGTTACCTAAATAAATAAGTTTGTGAATTTTAATTCACAAATAAATGTGAATTTTAACTGATAAAACTGATAATTTTAACTGATGTGAATAACAGTAAGAAATTATTTGTTTTTAAAATATGAGCAATCCCATTATTACCTTTAAAAATAACACCATGCAACTGTTCTTTTTGCAACTGGATTTCATATAAAATGTTTTGCATCACATTTGTAGAGTCCATGTTGCTTTTGGGGCTGATGCCTTTTCCGGTTGGTGTGAATACTTCAGGCTGCTTTCCTAAACAGCAAGAACGTGGGGAAAGGGAATGAGGGAAGGCAGGATAAATGCCAAACTGGGAGCAGCAGAGCTGATCCTAACATCACAATGATGACAGAGTGACACTTTCACCCAGTGCTGGAGCTGGGGCAGGGGGGCTAGCCAGGTTTTCCAGAGAGCACCATTGAGGCTCCCAGCCTGTGTGTGTCTACGCAAATACGCATGAAGGGGTTGCCAAACTGGGTCTTTGACCCAGGTGAAATAAAGCCCAGTTTTGCCCCTGCTGTCACTTGACTTGGCAGCGCCAGGTATCACACTGCGGAGCCAGGAAGCACCATCTTGAAAGAGGCACTCCTCATATCACACGAGGTGGTGTGACTCTTCTAAGATAATGCCTTTTGCGTTTGGTTTTGGAAGGACTTGTATTTTTTCAGGGGTGGGGAGATTAAAAAAAAGTCTGTGCTGATTTAATTGGTGGCAGGTTTTATTTGTATTTTATTTATTTATTTAAACAATGTATATACTGCTTAACATCATAGTCTCTAAGAAGTGTATATAGGGTTAAAAATAAACAATACATACGTTAAAACTCACCATATTTAATCAAACATTTGAATTGATTGTGCATCAGCTTCTGTCTGCTGGGCTGACATGTAAAGCTGCCCTTAGAAAGTGGGCATAAACAATTCAAGGCCTCCCAGCAGTTCATTGTGTGCTTAAGTTAAGCATCGAAAGAACCAGGCTCTCCTTTCCCAGTGACCTGAAAAAAGGAGAAAAGCTCCAATGAATCAGGGTCGGGGCAGCAAGCAGGAGGCTGTCTGGAGTTTTGCTTGCCTGCAACTTGCCTGGATAGTTTTGCAGAAGGCTGGGGATTTTGTGCCCAATGCTAGTGCACAACATTATCCGTCCTTGGCACAGAGCCTTTTCCCTGCTGCAGGGCCGTCCTCTCTCTCTCTTTAGACAGCTATGTGCCTTTGCTCTTCACACTGCAAACAAGCAACAATGTTTGTGCTAAAGGTAATGTTGTTAACATGCTATGGCTCTGAAATGTGAAGGATCCACCTTGTTATTTTAGACTAATCTGTCCAAATGGCTTTCATGCAGCGATTGTTTTACTGTCACTACTTCTACCTTATTACTACAAAATGTCTGTTTAGAGCAGGGGTGAGGGGCCAGATTGTTATCTCCCCCTACCCCCTGTGGGCCAAGTACGGCAGGTGGGTAGATCCGCCCACCTGTCAATCACCTGATGTCACAGTCACCTGATGGAACCTGTTCAGGCTTGCAGAGTTTGAAATCAAATGGTGCAGGGGAAGGCACAGCCTGCAAAGTGCCAACAAAGAGTGGAATGCTCTTCGGAGCTTGTGAAACCAGGTGTACAGTGTTCTGCCAGTCCAACAGTTTAAACTCTCTGGTGTTGTAGAAACTGTACAGATTATGACCAATATAGTAAAATCAGTGTCCGTCTTTCTTTACAACAATCTCCTGCCCCAGGAATGTTTGCTCTTAATTTAAACAAAGGATAGGGTGATATAAGAAAGAGAGATGAGGCACAGGGCAAGACGGGTGAAAGTTGATGCAATTATGCACTCTTGGGCTTTGTTTGAATTGAGGGTGATGACTAAGAAGTTAAGCCAAATACTTCACAGAAGAGAGAGGTTTTGAGCAGGGACTTGACAGAAGAGAGGTGAGACTTTGTAGGAGTTCTGTGTAGTTCTAAGACAGCATCATGGCTTCTTCAATGAAGTAATCTCAGAAAGCTTGACAGATTTTTAACCAAAAGTAACTTTTACTTCCCAGTTTTGCATTCTCTTCTGGTCACAGATGACAAAGCATGTGGCTCAACTACCATTCCTAAGAGGATCTTTCACAAAACAGAAGTTCTGAGTGAATAAACACACCCAAATAGAATCGACTGTGTGTCCTTCAACCAGAAAAAAATGCAATATTGGTCATTTAAAGACAATATTTGTGAAATGCTATTGCTCGTATAGATAAAATCCACTTGGTGCATGTGCACAAAACACAGCTAACTTCTAATGTTTTATATACATTTGCAGGAGCTTACAGGAAAATTGCCAAGAGAATATCCCCTTGACCCAGGGGAAGAGCCCCCAGTTGTGCGTAGAAGAATAGGTACTTCCTTTAAACTGGATGAACAGAAAATACTGCCAAAAGGAGAGGTGAGGATTGCTTTCAGACTTTCTGTTTCTCTGTTGCACTATTAAATTAAAACACCAGCATTCAGCCTGCGCCAGGATCTGGAAAAATAGACTGAGTAAATCACTTATTGGAATTATCTTCCCTTTGTGCTCTTTAAATTTGATACTAACTTGTTGAATAGAATTTGTGGTGTTTTTATTATGGGGAATCCCTGATTATTTTGTTGTCTTGATATTCCTAGGGCACATTATGACTGTGAAAGATTATGAGTTGCTTGGTTTTTGGATAGTGACATCATTTGGAGCAATAGCTCTTTTTCGTGTTTGGGCTGATGTGTGGTAATTTAATGATTTGCCCAGTCCTATCCACATTTAACCCTAATTTGACTTATGGAACAGACAGAACCACCTTTTTGATTGGGGGGGCAAAGTTTCACATGAACCAGCAACTTGGGTCTCCCTGATCAAATCCCAGCATTCTGTCCACCACACTAATTAGCATATAAATGAAGAGAAAGTACTTGTCTAGACTAGTAACTTGGAAAGGCCATGCATTCTGTTGAAACAGGATGTCCCTATCATGTGCCAAGAGGAATTTTCCAGTGAATGACACTGGTTAGACATGCTCTTTACATAGAAAATAACTCAGATAATTGTACGTTGCAGTGACTTGTTTAGTCTTCATTAAGAGAGACTTTAAAAGTTAATTTAATACAGCAAGACTTTCTTCACCACCTCTATTGCATCTGCAGAAAACAGCAGCAGAAGACTTTTTCAGGTGGTTTGCAGTTTAGTGGAACCACCTGCTCCATCGGGGCCCAGTATGGGCCGCATGATCTCCTGCAACGATTTTGCAAAGTTTTTTGCAGATAAAGTCGCTCAGATTCAGGAAGAGGTAGACTCCACCATGGGAGCAGGTCTGGGGCAGGAGAGTGCTAGAGTCCTGTCTAGTCCAGTTGCATGGAATCAATTTCAATCCGTTACCTCCGAGGATGTGGACAGGCTGCTTGGACGAGTGAAACCAACCACCTGTCTCCTTGATCCTTGCCCATCCTGGCTTATAAAAGCTAGCCAGGAACGGCTGGGCGATGGGCTTCGCAGGGTGGTGAATGTTTCTCTCTGTGAGGGAGCCTTCCCAGACCTGCTGAAAGAGGCGGTTATTAAACCGCTTCTTAAAAAACCATCTTTAGATGCGGCCAATATGGCAAACTATCGCCCAGTCTCAAATCTTCCATTCTTGGGCAAGGTGATTGAGCGAGTGGTTGCTGAACAACTCCAGGCACGCCTGGAAGAAGCGGACCATTTGGATCCCTTCCAGTCGGGATTCAGGCCTCATCATGGGACTGAAACTGCCTTGGTCGCACTGGTCGATGATCTCTGGCAGGCTAGAGACAAAGGTGAGAGCTGTTTCCTAGTTCTGCTGGATCTCTCAGCGGCTTTTGACACCATCGACCATAACATCCTTCTGGACTGTCTAGAGGGGTTGGGAGCTGGGGGCACTGTCATGCAGTGGTTCCGCTCCTTCCTCCTGGGCCATGTTCAGAAAGTGGTGGTGGGGGATGAGTGTTCGGACCCGTGGCCTCTCACTTGTGGGGTGCCTCAGGGCTCTGTCCTCTCCCCCATGCTTTTTAACATCTATACGCAGCCGTTGGGAGAGATCATAAGGGGGTTGGGCTAGGTGTTCATCAGTATGCGGATGACACCCAGCTCCACCTCTCTTTCAAATCAGAACCACTGAAGGCGGTGAAGGTCCTGTGTGAGTGCCTGGAGGCGGTTGCAAGATGGTTGGCGACTAACAGATGGAGGTTGAATCCTGACAAGACAGAAGTACTGTTTGTGGGGGACAGGAGGCGGGCAGGTGTGGAGGATTCCCTGGTCTTAAATGGGGTAACTGTGCCCCTGAAGGACCAGGTGTGCAGCCTGGGAGTCATTTTGGACTCACAGCTGTTCATGGAGGCGCAGGTCAATTCTGTGTCCAGGGCAGCTGTCTATCAGCTCCATCTGGAACACAGGCTGAGACCCTACCTGCCTGCAGACTGTCTCGCCAGAGTGGTGCATGCTCTAGTTATCTTCCGCTTGGACTACTGCAATGCGGTCTACGTGGGGCTCCCTTTGAAGGTGACCCGGAAACTACAACTAATCCAGAATGCGGCAGCTAGACTGGTGATTGGGAGCAGCCACCGAGACCACATAACACCGGTCTTGAACGATCTAAATTGGCTCCCAGTACGTTTCTGAGCACAGTTGAAAGTGTTGGTGCTGACCTTTAAAGCCCTAAATGGCCTCGGTTCAGTATACCTGAAGGAGCATCTCCACCCCCATCGTTCTGCCTGGACACTGAGGTCCAGTACCGAGGGCCTTCTGGCGGTTCCCTTGTTGCGAGAAGCCAAGTTGCAGGGAACCAGGCAGAGGGCCTTCTCAGTAGTGGCGCCCGCCCTGTGGAATGCCCTCCCATCAGATGTCAAAAAGGAAAACAGCTAGCAGATTTTTAGAAGACATCTGAAGGCAGCCCTGTTTAGGGAGGCTTTTAATGTTTAATAGATTTTAATGTTTAATAGAGTGGCTGGGGAAACCCAGCCAGATGGGCAGAGTATGAATAATAGTAAATTATTATTATTATTATTATTATTATTATTATTATTATTATTATTATTATTACGTGCCACAGGGAATAAAGCAGAGCCACTGGGCAGGTACTTCTGCCGCTCCCCCACACCCCCATCACTGAAACCTTGGGAGTTATAGTTTTGGGAACGTTCTGAGACCCTAGTGTCGGAATCTTTTTTTAGTGTTCCTACATTCAGCCAGGACGCGGGTGGTGCTGTGGTCTAAACCACTGAGCCTATGGCTTTCCGATCAGAAGGTCTGCGGTTCGAATCCCCGCGACGGGATGAGCTCCCGTTGCTTGGTCCCAGCTCCTGCCAACCTATCAGTTTGAAAGCACATCAAAGTGCAAGTAGATAAATAAGTACCGCTCCGGCAGGAAGGTAAACAGCATTTCCGTGCACTGCTCTGCTTCGCCAGAAGTGGCTTAGTCATGCTGGCCACATGCCCCGGAAGCTGTCTGCGGACAAACACCGGCTCCTCGGCCTATAGAGCGAGATGAGCGCCGCAACCCCAGAGTTGTTTGCAACTGGACTTAACAGTCAGGGGTCCCTTTACCTTTACCTTTTACATTCAGCTAAGCATTTTTTAAAAAGTTAGGTGTGAATAACTAGACATTTCCCAGCGTGGCGAGCTGTGCTTTTTGCTTTCCTACCTAGGGCATGGAAAGGAAGGTTGTATCTAGGGATGCACCAATCCATCTAGTGTCATTTACATATGTGTTTATTCAGAAGTCTGCTCTATCCATGAAATCCACACAAAAATTTAGAAACATCCATTTTCAAACACATTTGGGTATGCTTTTTGAGCCAAGAACTGCACCACTAAATTAAATGAAGTGTGAAATCTGAAGGATAACTGAGTTCTGGTCCAGAAGGTGAGTTTGTATCAGAATTTGCAAAGAATGAGCACCTCAAATATCTATAATTGTGCCTCATGCCTTTTGACTGTAAGGACCACTCATTACATGTTTAGGTGTATTCCTAGGTAAATTTAAATGTTCCATGTGGAACTGTAAAGCAATACTATGACAAATGCATGTTGGGAAACACGTGGGCCATCTTGGTATACTTGTCAGGAATCATGACTGGCTGCAAATCCTCTTGTTTGCACAGCCGGCAGCAAAGTGAGCTGATACTTTCCCCTCTTCTTAATGTGGTAACAGCCCTAACAGATGATCCACATGTGAAAATGGCAGGCCTGGTTGATAAGACTGTGCCATTAAAAAACCATACATCAAATGCATTCATTTCTAACAGTGCCTTTCATCTCCTGCCTTCACTGGCTGTTGTGGGAGATTTTCTGTAGTGAGGAGGCAGATCAGGATCTGAGTCTTAAAATATATTGTGTTGTGTTGAATACACATTTAATAAATTCAGTGTTGACAGAGCTTATGAAAGCTTCAAAGCAAAAACTCTTTTCTTTTTTAAAAAACCCACACATACACAACAGCCATTCAGTCTGTAGCATTGTGAGAACTGTAGCTATGGATTTAAACTGGCAGCAAAGGAGATTTTTAAGCCAACATGTCCAGAATGAATGCTTTAGAGAGACATGTTGTGTTGAAGAGAGATTAGTTCACAGCAGTGTGGCTTCTTCGGTGACTGTAGCACTGATTGACAGAGACAGACGATCTTTCTCCATAGAGCATATGATAGCTAGTTCCCAGTGGTTCCTTGTGCTGGCTGGGGGGGTGGGAGATGTGGTCCAAAACATCTGGAGGGCACAAGTTGAGGAAGGCTGCTTTAGAACTAGAACCCAGGACAGGGTTATGTTGGCGGGAACAGGCTTGGTTCTTTTAATTTATCCTGTTAAAGTGAAAATTCACTACTGGGGGGAAAGGTGAGGTGCTGGTCTTGGGACCCAGTTGCAGCAAGGGCAATACTGTTCCTACATTGTGTGACCCAGCCCTCATTGTCCCAGGTGCCAGAGAGCACACATACTCTCTGCACTCGGGGGGGGGGCTGTGCAATAAACAAGACTTTCATAGACCATTTGCTGACAATGAGCATTTTGCTAGCTGCAATATATATTTCTTTCAAAGTTTCATGCCATGCCTCTTGCTCTCTGAATGAACCCCAGAATTGCTTACAACAGGTTATGCCAGGGGTCCCCAAACTAAGGCCCGGGGGCCAGATGCGGCCCAATCGCCTTCTAAATCCAGCCCGTGGACGGTAGAATGTGTCCTTTTATTTAAAATGCATCTCTGGGTTATTTGTGGGGCATAGGAATTCATTCATATTTTTTTAAAAAATATATAGTCTGGCCCCTCACAAGGTCTGAGGGACAGTGGACCGCCCCCCTGCTGAAAAAGTTTGCTGACCCCTGGGTTATGCCATTCAGTGCAAAGTATATGCAACTGAACACAAAACTTTAGCTTAATCTCTGTGGTGCAACAACCACGGGAGATGCTGGGGGAATGTCATGTTAAAGTAGCGCCATTGTGGTATGGAACATAGAAGAAAGCTGTTGCTTTGTACATCTTCCCAGTACACACCAGCCAAACCTGCCAGTGATCAGATGTACTGTTAGTAAGCTGCTACACTTTGCACCTACAGAAGCAAAGGCAGCCTCATAGTCCTCTTGGCTGGTCTCTGTGGGAGCAGTGGTGGACCAGGAGGGCTTTTGGCCTGACCCTGTTCTTACATGCTACATGGCTAAGGCACTGACAGCCACAATCCTCTTTCTTGTTGGACAGGAAGCTGAACTGGAACGCTTGGAGAGAGAATTTGCCATTCAGTCACAAATCACGGAAGCTGCCCGACGCCTAGCCAGCGACCCAAATGTCAGCAAGAAGCTGAAAAAGCAAAGGAAAACCTCATACCTGAATGCACTGAAGAAACTTCAGGAGATTGAAAATGCCATCAACGAGTACCGTATCAAATCTGGAAAGAAGCCAACACAAAGAGCCTCCTTGATCATAGATGGTAAACAGAACCCAAACTTCATGATACTCTGATCTTTCTGCCTGGTGATCACTTGGGGGCGGATGGGTTGCTTGGGAGAAGACAAGGAACTGATGAGGAAGTGGGTTTCTGGAAGGATTATACAAATATTTCCAGAAGCTTCCTAACCTCAACTTCCCATGAAACTTGAGCACTTTGATAGGTGAGCGCCAGGCAGACTCCTCTTCATGCCACACCTGGAGCCTCAGCTTCCATATCTGAAGTTGTGTCTTCAGGCCCTTTCACAGGCAAATTTCAGTTAATGGATACTGTTAAGAAATGTGTGAGCAGGTTAAAAGGAAAGTGGTAAATGACTTTGAAACATAAGTGGATATGCAGTGCTATGTCCCTACTTTACATCAGCCCTCTCCAGGCATTCAGTCTGAATGCACAAGGGCTTAAAATCATGTAGGGGCAGTGGCATGCATGCAAGCCCCCTCCATGCCCCCCATGCTGCACCACCTTCACTTCAGAGGCTTTCTAAGAGCATAGCTGAGCATGCTTAAGTACCATATTTACTCAAATGTAATGTGCACCTTTTTTGGCCAAGTTAAGTCGCAAAAATTAGGGTGTGCATTAGATTCATGTAAATACAGTGGTAATATGTAATTGCATCCTTGCAATAAGTAATCCTGATGGGGCAGGATTCCAGATCATGTGAGATGTCTTCTAAACTAAATGCACTTCATTAAAGCCCCCTTCAGATCTTCCTGCTCAACACAAGAAAATTGAGATGGAATGACCACACCTACCATACTAGGTGTGCATGCCTGTTTCTCCTTACTTTTAGTCTTCATGCGCTCAAGCTAAACACTGCTTTGAGGCCAAAGTGTTAAACAGTGGGAAAATTGATGAAATAAATAAATAAAGGGGCTAATGTTGGGATCTGATCTAGCTGGTTCTTTCCAGAGAAGAGATTGGGTGGTGGTGGTGGTGGTGAAAAGGGCAAATTTCACATTAGTGATTATACTCAGGTCCTGTTATACAAATGTTCATTCACTTACCCAAACACAAGGAATTGGTACCAAAACCTTGCTATATGTACCACAGATTCCGATATCCAAGCAGCCAACCCTTGGGCAGTACTGTAAACAAATAAGCAGCTGTAAAGAAGCCTTACTTTTTTGTGTTTTGCTCTCCACACCAGAAACCATGGTGGGAAAGAGGGAGAGAGATCAGACAAATTCCTTGTTTGCCTTCTGCAAGGTTTCAGGGGGTTTTCTCAGCATTTTAGGGTCAAAATTCTGTGGCTCAAACGCATTAGAAAATTTCCCATAGGGGTCAAAGGAAATCATCAACTCATTATGTGAACACATTTTGTTCAGGTAGCGGGACCTGCATGTAGTTAGAATGATCATAATACTTTTATATCAGTCCCTGGTGCAATCACACTTGGAATACTGTGTACCGTTTGTATCCCATCTTAAAAAGGATATAATAGAGCTGGAAAAGGTATATAACAAGGAAACCAAAATTTTCCTTATGAAGACACACAACAGCAATTGGGACTTCTTAGCTAGGAAACAGCTGGATTCTGAAGTCATGAACAGCAGGAAAGTGGAGAGAGAGCAAACTGTCTCCCTCACTCATAATGCTAGATTAACTCAGAATCACACAGAAAAATGGAAGGACAGTCCACTTAGGATAAAATAAATGCATGGAATCAATGCATGGAATTAGCTGCTACAAGATGTGGCAATGGTCACTTTCTATATCTTCTAAAAGGGTATTTAAAGGGGCAGATTCAGGGAAGGTATGCTTATTAAGGGCTGCATAGCAACAAAAGGGAACATTTCAAGGGCAGTATTCATCCGAGTATCAGTTGCTGCCAAGCATGTAAGAGCCAAATAGTGAAGGCTGCTGATCCTTACCTGCTCTGCTTGTGAGGTCCATGGAAGCATATTAATGGGGAAAGCATGCTGGACCAACCAGAAGAGCTCTTCTTACGGTCTGACATGGGCAGATTACTGCTGTGGAAATCACACTGCGCCTCACCACACCCTGCAGTAATCCCTGTATGTGTTTCCACTTCACAGATGGAAATATTGCCAGTGAGGACAGTTCGCTCTCGGATGCTCTCGTTCTGGAGGATGGTATGTACAACATTCGTTGCAATATATTATATTTTATGTCTCTGCTGAAAAAAAGAAACTTGAGTTGTGTCAAAGGAGTTGGGGCAGAATCCTGTCGAAGCTCAACACTTCTCATTGGTTTTAGTGGGAGAAGTTTAAAGTACATCTATCTCTGCTTTAACATCAATGGGACTTAAATGTACTTGGCTTTGGCTGCATCATCACCTAAGGTTGTAAGAACTCATTCTTGCAACTGAAGTAAGACTTCCAGGACTCTCTCCTGTCTAGATAATCTCCCTGGAGAATCCTGTACTACCGGTATATGTTTTTCTCTCAGCCTACCTCACTTAAAATTGTTTTTGTTTAAAGTAACATTTCCAAGCTTTTGAATTATGGTGCTGGAGGAGACTCTTGAGAGTCCCATGGACTGCAAGAAGATCAAACCTATCCATTCTTAAGGAAATCAGCCCTGAGTGCTCACTGGAAGGACAGATCGTGAAGCTGAGGCTCCAATACTTTGGCCACCTCATGAGAAGAGAAGAATCCTTGGAAAAGACCTTGATGTTGGGAAAGATTGAGGGCACTAGGAGAAGGGGACGACAGAGGAGGAGATGGTTGGACAGTGTTCTCGAAGCTATGAACATGAGTTTGACCAAACTGCGGGAGGCAGTGGAAGACAGGAGTGCCTGGCATGCTATGGTCCATGGGGTCACGAAGAGTCGGACACGACTAAACGACTAAACAACAACAACAACATTTCCAAGATAGTTTGGGATGGTTTTATTTCAAGCAGTAAAGGTAAAGGGACCCCTGACCATTAGGTCCAGTCGTGACCGACTCTGGGGTTGCGGCGCTCATCTTGCGTTCTTGGCCGAGGGAGCCGGCGTACAGCTTCCAGGTCATGTGGCCAGCATGACAAAGCTGCTTCTGCGTCCCTTATTTCGAGCAGTCACTACCCAAATATCCAAACAACCTTTTCAACTGTGAAAAGTAGGGACAATTTTCTGCAACCAAATGTTCAAGCAGATGTCATAATTATATGACATGTAGAATTATATCATACTGTCACTTGCAGGTATTTTGCTGCACTGAAAAACATGCCCACAGTCCAAGACCTCTGAACTGTGGGCTTTGAGCACTTCCTGAGGAGAAGAGAGGTGGGAGGTGGGCCAGCTTCAGCTACATCAACCTTCTGCTAAGGAATCTGCCCATGTGCTGTTCAGTAAAGATCACTTGGGTGCTGGATCCAGGGTTTTATGGGCAATAAAATGGTGGTATAGAGTATGTGGGTGAATGCTTTCCATCTAGCAAGGCTGAAGGCATCAGCAGCAAGAAGCAGGGTGTTCACTGAAACTGACCCAGAGCTTTGGCAGAACCTCCCCGGGTGGGTTGGAATTAACTCTTCCTGCATTTTTTTCAAAAGAGTTGCAAAACTCTTTTACAGTATTTTGACTGGCATTTGGAGATTGGTGATATGAAGAGCTGACTTGACTGTTGAATTTGCTATGGTGCTTTACTGTTTTCTAGGCTTACATTTAATTGTGGTTTTAAATTGCTCTGTTGTATTTTTTTATATAAGCAGCTTTGAGCACAGTAAAGTAGTATGACATCTGTATTTTAGTTACGCATAGGATTTATACACATAAACCTAAAAAAAGGCCTTAAAATGAACATACATTCTACCTCTTTACACCTGTATCCATCTTTTAAATTGTAAGGTCCTTGAGGCATGGACCTCTCATCTTCTAAAACGCCATGCAAAAAATATGTAAACAAAATAGTGTTCCTGTCCTTTAGTTTTCCTCTTTTTTCCCATTTCAGAAGACACTCAGGTTACCAGCACGATATCCCCTTTACAGTCCCCTCACAAAGGACTCCCTCCCCGTCCCCCATTGCATAATAGACCAGCTCCTCCGCAGTCCCTGGAGGGACTCAGGCAGGTGCACTATCAGAAGAAGGACTATGACAAGTCCCCCCTCAAGCCCAAGATGTGGAGCGAGTCATCCTTGGATGAACCCTATGAGAAGGTCAAGAAGCGCTCTTCACACAGCCATTCCAGGTAGGTCATAATGGAGACAGCCATTTCCTTATCATGAAAGGGGTGGGGGGAACCAAGGCTTTGTAAGCAAATTTCATGGATGTGCAGTGGGCTACTTAGATTCACAGAACTGCAGAGTTGGAAGGGACCTCACATTCCCAGAAGTTTCTTCAGCAGTCCTAAAAGCCAAAGAGGTTAGTCACTGCAAAGTAGTATAGTCGTACACTGAGAGTCGAACGGCATCTGTTCCGGAAGTCCATTCGACTTCCTAACTGTTCGGAAACCAAAGCATGGTTTCTGATTGGCTGCAGGAAGCTCCTGCAGCCAATCGGAAGCCCCAGAAGCCCCGCTGGAAGTTTGGCTTCCAAAAATAGTTTGCAAACCGGAACTGTCACTTCCAGGTTTGCAGCGTTCCGGAGCCAAAATGTTTGAGAACCAAGCTGTTCGAAAACCAAGGTACAAGTGTAGTCATTAATAAACTGCAGCTTGCTTCTTCAGCTGTGGAAGTAGCTCTGATGAAGACATCTGAGGAAACAGCACCTCGTTGCTAAACATAGTTAATTTGGCTAATGCCTCTGCAGCTCCATGATGGAAGGTGCTCAATTCAAGGTGCTTATGCTAATGTTTTAAGCCATAAACAACCCCAGGTACCCGAAAGACTTGGCTACAGGCCCACTTGAATGTTTACAGTGGTGGAGGGGCCATCTTGGTTGCAATGGCCCAAGAGAGGCCCTTCCCTATGGCAGCCCCTAAGCTACAGCTTTCCAAATGGTGCGTCAAATGCTCCTCCCAGGGCTGGAAAAGGGTTAGTTTAACCTCCGGCTTGCTAATAAAACTGAATTGCTGTGTTGTGAAATGATGCATGTTTCAAAAGTGTGTCAGCAACATGAAAAGTTTGGGAAAAGCTCTGCCCTAAGCTGTGGAGCCCTCTTCCTGCAGACGTAAGTTGCACACCTTCATTGTGCAACTTTACCCTGGCTTTTGACACTTGAGGTGTGCATTTTTAGGACCCACCTTATTTTTGTGATTGCAAGCTGTTTTAAACTGTTTTTACTGCTGTGCTTTAATTGTTATAAGCCACCGCGGGAGCTTAAGGTGACGGGCAGGTAAATTAATAATAACAATAATGGCTGCCACTTCCAAATAGCAAAACAAAAATATCACTCACTGAATACATATTTACAGCTGCTTAGGCAACACAATACAGCAACAACAGCATGGGCAATAACCTGGTAGCCTCCAGATGTTGTGGGATTACACCACCTGTCATCCCTGCTCATTGGCCAGGCTGGCTAAAGCTAGGGGAGCTGGAGCCCGACATCTATAGGGCACTAGGTTGGAGAAGTCAGTCTAAGTGGCAATTGTTGCAATAAGAAGTTGGGCAATGGGATCTTCTACGTGTCTTTCAGCACTTTCTGTGCTTTATTTGGCAGTATCTGAACCATACCTAGTATGGGAGCTGGCGTACAGCTTCCTGGTCATGTGGCCAGCATGACAAAGCAGCTTCTGGCGAAGCAGAACAGCGCATGGAAACGCCGTTTACCTATTTATCTACTTGCACTTTTACGTGCTCTCGAACTTCTAGGTTGGCAGGAGCTGGGACCGAGCAATGGGAGTTCACCCCGTCACGGGGATTCGAACCACCAACCTTTTGATCGGCAAGCCCTACGCTCTGTGGTTTAGACCACAGCGCCACACATGTCCCTGTCTAAAAGCATGAACAGTGAGCCCAGAATTCCCTTGAGTGAACTGCACTTTTGCCAGCCTCTAGATGACGTTAGGCAACTCACACTCTCTCACTCCCCCAGTAGTAAGAATAGTCGCACTGGGCTGCTGAAATGGTACCTGTAAAGTCTGCTGGACTTAAGAAATGAGAATTGTCAGTGTACCCCAAAACGCTTATGGTTTTCTCATATGCCCATGTAATAAAGTATACCGGTACAAGCTGCATAACGAAGGCTGCCCTGATCACTATGTTTCCTTTTGTGTGCAGCAGTCACAAGCGGCTTCCCAGCACTGGGAGCTGTGCAGAGGGTGGAGGGAGTAACTCCCTACAAAACAGCCCCATTAGGAATCTGCCCCATTGGAACTCCCAGTCCAGCATGCCAACAACACCAGATCTACGGGTACGCAGTCCACATTATGTGCATTCCACTAGGTAAGTTCTTCCAGTCCAAGAGTTCCTCAGCTTCTCTTCTCCTACCCCCTACCAAATGTTAAATATGGAGCCTGGAATTCATAAAGCCTGCTTAAATTTCATTAAGGGTGCTCAAGAGTTGCTCTGAATCAGATTGTGCTCCAAGTCCTCAGTTCTGTTTCAGCTAAAACAATGATTCTGATATTTTGGGGAGGGATAGGAGCCTTTTAGCTAAATCAAGTTTGAAAATTATGTTAAAATTATGTTCTTGAAATCCCTTCATGCCCCAAAAAGTTGCATACAGTATGCCTGCAACTTACAGGTGAAACTTGGAAAATTAGAATATCGTCGAAAAGTGCATTTATTTCAGTAATGCAACTTAATATTTTTAATTTTAATTTTTACAAATGCTTTCTTTTGGAAATTCCACAGTAATAAAACAAATAGTTACAATACAAAAATAAACATCACTATTACATTTCATTAATTACATTCCATTTATAATTGAACCGCCTAATGACAAATAATTACAATTACAACAAATAAAGGCTTGACATATCTTGCTTTGCATGTCATGCATCTATCTCATATATTGGTTTTACCTTTTAAGTTGCATTACTGGAATAAATGCACTTTTCGATGATATTCTAATTTTCCGAGTTTCACCTGTATGTACATTTAATTTGTGCACATTCAACTTTACGTACATAGCAATAAAGAAATAAAGGGGGAAATGACTTTAGCAATCCCATCTGCCATTGAAGCCAATGTTTTGATTATAAGTGGTTTTTGGCCTTTAAATATATATATATATATATATATGTATTTACTTTTTCAGTTAAAATTTTTACAATCAATTATCCAACATAAAAATAATATTCCAAAGATTCTCCTGAACTTCCCTCCTCCCCTTTGTGAGTCCTTTCGTTAACCATTTCCTCCTACATCTTTTAGAATAATTGAAACCTTTTTCATTAAACTGCAAGTGTTATTCCAATCCTACTGATGATTTTAGCTGTTTACAATGGTTTTTAAGATAAATTATGTATTTTCTCCATTCCTTATTTAAATTTTGGTCTTCCTGATTTCTGATTCTTCCGGTTATTTTTGCTATTTCGGCGATTTTGGCTTTAGGCACGATTTCCGGAACGTGCCCCCCACATAAGCTGAGCAGCTGTTTTACCTGAGCACAGGTGTTCTATATGTGTTCAGTTGGAACTGGCAGTGGCCAAAGGTCAAAAAGAAATGTACCACATAGCAGAAAATTGTTACCACAGTTGTTTTCACATGATGCCATTTTGCGAGTTCTAGAAAACATTTGGTCATGGAATCCAGATAAGCAATGTTGGAAGCAATGTGATTATTTGCTTACAAAAACAAGGAAGCAGTATCTGGATGGATGGTTTGTGTGTATTTATTAGGCAATATCACATCTGCACTCAGCTATGATGCTTCTAGGGTGACCTTGGGCCTGTCAGTCTTATAGAATGTACAAGGGGAAGCATATGAGTGAGATATAAATGTAATCTATATATATATATAAATGTAAAAAGGGCATGTAAAAAAAAACCAAACCCCTGTTCCAGAACACACAATTCCACAACAACCAACTGAAAACAGGCCTTTTGCAGCAACAAGGCCCAGCATTGCCCAGCAGACTGAATAGGCCGCAGCATTTCCCAGCCGAGAGAACTGACTAGGCCACACCATTGCCCAGCCGGGAGAACTGACTAGGCCACACCATTGCCTAGCCGGGAGAACTGACTAGGTCACAGGCAACAACAAACTAAATATGGGCCTTTTACAGACCCATGCCTTTGGGTAGGATAAATGTGTTGGGGTGGGGTAGGGGGATTTCACATAACACGCGTGGGTAGGTGAGTCTGGGTTGGGACAGCACAAAATGTTACAGAACGCGCGTATTGGGGGGGAATGATTGTATGCAAAATGAAGGGGGACTCTGAAGGTGAGGGGACTCTGAAGGGAGACTCTGAAGGTCCATTTAACACAAAAAGCCACAGCAACGCGTGGCAGGGCCAGCTAGTATATAAATAAAATGTTATTAGGTAGGATTTTGAAGGGTGTTCAGCATCAGATGCTTCAGGGCGTGTGGAATGGCAGACCTAAATGGAATCTTATCCCTTTGCTCCTAATTTTTTCACTCATTAAATTTAGGTAGATGTGTTATTTTCCCTTTCCAAATGGGAGCTTTCATATCTCTCCACCTTAGGGACTTACACTAATGGTTTCTCATTGGGAATTTGACTCATTCCCCCCTCCCCCCTATAAAGGATGTGAAACCTCTGCTTCAGAAGAGGAAGAAGTGCAAAAGATTCCCTGCCGTCACCATGTAAGAAGCTGTTAGCCTGGACCTACAGAGGTGTCATCATTGTCTGGCTGTGATGCTTAATGCAGGCTTTCCCATACTTCCTGTATTCTGAATTCTGCCAGCTTATGGTGACCAGTGGCATCTTTACATTGTCATGCCTAGACTCCACTGTATTTTCTTCAGATATTATGCAAACATACTACGGAGTTAACTGTGACAATGTCTTTTTGTAAGCAAACTCTGCTATGGTGAACTGACCCCAAATTTGTGGTTAGATACAATTACAAAGAATAATTGGTTTCAGAGATCCCAGCTTTGTTCTGCAGTTAAAAGGCTGGAGTCAGGCAGCCTTTAATTGTTCTCTTTCTAAAATTCCTTCCAGCAGCACCTTAGAGACCAACTAAGTTTGTCATTGGTATGAGCTTTTGTGTGCATGCTGTGTGTTCTGTGTATCTGAAGACACTGTGTATCTGAAGAAGTGTGCATGCACACAAAAGCTCATACCAATAACAAACTTAGTTGATCTCCAAGGTGCTGCTGGAAGGATTTTTTTTCATTTTGTTTTGACTACGTCAGACCAACCCGGCTACCTACCTATAACTGTTCTATTTCTGTTAGCCTTCCTTTGCCACAAGTGTACTCATTCCACACCACAACTGTAGGCAAAACTACTGGAGCAGTTTATAATTACAACCTTTTTACTGTGCTTGCAGGTCTGTGGACATCAGCCCTACTAGGCTACATAGTTTAGCACAGCACTTTAGACACAGAAGCTCCAGTTTAGAGTCCCAAGGGAAGCTCGTTGGGTCAGAAAATGAGACGGGGAGCCCTGATTTCTACACCCCTCGGACTCGCAGCAGCAATGGCTCCGACCCAATGGACGACTGCTCCTCCTGCACCAGCCATTCCAGCTCTGAGCACTACTACCCTGCTCAGATGAATGCCAACTATTCCACCCTGGCTGAGGATTCCCCCTCCAAAGCCCGGGAACGGCAGAGGCAGAGGCACAAGTCAACAGGGAACCTGTCCTCCTCCAATTCAGGGAGCATGCCCAACCTGGCTGCCAGGAATGGGACTGGCCACCACGGAGTCTACCTGCACAGCCAGAGCCAGCCGTCCTCCCAGTACAGGATCAAAGAGTACCCCCTCTACATCGAAGGGAGCTCCACGCCGGTGGTTGTGCGCAGCCTGGAGAATGACCAGGAGGGACACTACAGCGTGAAAGCACAGTTTAAAACATCTAACTCCTACACGGCGGGGGGAATGTTTAAAGAGAACTGGCATGGGGAGGAAGGGGACTCCGTAAGGCTGACCCCCTCCCGTTCTCAGATCATCAGGACTCCATCTTTGGGCAGAGAGGGTCACGAGAAGGGGTCGGGAAGGACGATGGTGTCAGATGAGCTGAGGCTGTGGTACCACCGGTCCTCCCACAAAGACCACAGCCGCTTGTCGCACACTAGCTCCACTTCATCGGATAGCAGCTCCCAGTACAGCACCTCCTCTCAAAGCACCTTTGTGGCGCACAGCAGGGTATCAAGGATGCCTCAGATGTGCAAAGCAACATCAGGTGAGGAAGACGATTTGCACCCATATATATACAAGAGTCATTCCTGGGGGTTCCACATGTACAACATAAGCAAACCACCCCCACACCTCACTGCTCCGGTGGTGTGTCCTTCTGATCAGCCCTAGGTCTGCATCCGTCACAAATGACTCCTAAAACAAAGACGCAGCCAAATTCCTCACTATCGGAGGGTATTCGTGGATCTCTGCATGAGTCACTGTATTGAGCTTGCTGCTTTCTAAGCAGGAGCTACACTTCAGTAACACAGGCAGAAACACAGGGACTCTCCTGAGGGCGGGTATTTCTTGCGCTCTGAGACTCCAAACTTTTCAAATGCAGGTGTAAAGTGTGTCATCAGTTGTAATCCAGGAGAAAAAGCAGGACCCCAGCAATCAGCAATTTGGTAAACACTGGCACAGCTATACAATATGTGCTTTTCACTATCTGTGAATGCCGATGGGGGAGGAAGGGGCATGTTAGGTCAAACATTTTAGCAATAAAGGTAGGAGTTCTGTTTGTTATTTGCTTGTTTTGGGAAACAGGGTGAATCAAGAGGACAGTCCACATGAGTTCTTAAACGGTGATGAAAAAAGTACACGACTGTTGCTACTGAAATCTAAAACTGGTGCAACTGGTGTAACTAAAGGTGCAATCTTACCCTCGTTGACCCGGGAGTAAGCCCCACTGAAATCAGTGCTGCTTCTTCACAAGTAGTCATGGCTGTGATGCTCCCCTGTTCAAAATCTTGCTTTTGCCACTGACTCACTCACTGGTCTCAGCTGAGCTTTTCTCTCGCAGCCCCAGCCCTCCCACTCCTCACAATATGAAGCTATGTTGCATAGGTTAATCAAAATACAGCATGTGAAACCCTTGGAGCACTCTAAAGCACTATATAAATGCAAAGCATTATTATTTAAAATTGAAGACAAATGGATTTCAGTACCAAATTATGATGAGAATGCTCTTCTAATAAATGATTCCCGAAGGAGCGTCTCCACCCCCATCTTTCTGCCCAGGCACTGAGGTCCAGCGCTGAGGGCCTTCTGGCGGTTCGCTCACTACGAGAAGCCAAGTTACAGGGAACCAGGCAGAGGGCCTTCTCAGTAGTGGCACCCGCCCTGTGAAACGCCCTCCCACCAGATGTCAAAGAAATAAACAACTACCAGACTTTTAGAATATATCTGAAGGCAGCCCTGTTTAGGGAAGCTTTTAATGTTTGACAGACTATTGTATTTTAATATTTTGTTGGAAGCTGCCCAGAGTGACTGGGGAAACCTGGCCAGAATGGGTGGGGTATAAATTAATAATAATAATAATAATAATTTCCATTCTTCAAATGAGCTCATAAACAATGAAATCCTGGCACCACACAACTTTTTAAAAAATCAGCAACAAGGATGGCTTTTCTCCCAGTACAAGCAAAATCATGAAGAATGTTTATATTAGTATTAAAATCCACATTAGCTGTACTTGTAAAAGGCCACTTGCATAGCTTTTATTTTTAGAATTGTTATTACTCAACAGGGCAAATTAAAAGTTGGAAGGGAGGCAAGGTAATTCCCCAAATTATTCAGAAGTTCTTTCCATGTTTTTACCAACTCACTCCAACCTTTATACAATTTGGCAATCAAAATAAATCAGGAATTGAAACATTGGCCGGAATATAAGACGTACGTGCAAATAAGCCGCACCTTTAAAATTCATGGCTTATTTGTGGGTGTGGCTCACCTCCCGGCTCTACTGCCCTGAACGGGGAGGGGAGGCAGCCGGCGCTCGGTTCCAAGTGCTCTGTGCATGCCCCCCAGCACTACCTCCCCAAGCTGGCACCAGGAGAGGCTTGGGAGACGCAGGCGGGTTGTTCCGCAATTTGGGGGTGGGGGGAAGTGTGGCTTATATTTGGGACTTGTTCACCAAGGACTTCACCAAGTTATTTAATCTTTCAGTGAAATGCATAAATTTATGAAGTGTTAAAAGTATTTTCAGAAATAAAATGTAAATGTTTTCCTTCTTTAATTAACTTAAGGCAGCTAAAATATGAAGTGTATGTTAAGAGTTTGCCCTGAAGGTACTACTTCATAAAACTTTTTGTCTCTCAAGGTTCTGCAGTTGTTACTAACATCGCCAATGTCCAATTGGGTCCAGTGGCTGGTGCTCAATGGGGTTGAGTTGCAATGGTAGCAGGAGCAATAGAGCTGGCCCCCTGCAGCAAAACTCCTGTTGCCATTTGAGATGGTCTCTCATCTCCCTGAGGTTGAAGGGAGACGAGGGATGTTGTCAGTCCTTGTCACACAGAGATAACTCAACGCAGACCACCTTTTGAAACTGCACGAAGGGTGGGGGCTGGGGGGGGAGCGAAAAGGAGAGGCTGGAGATGTTGTAAGTCATGGCATGGGCAGCTGGGCTGCTGAAATAATTAACTTGCACTTATGATTTTATACTAAATAATATGCCATGTTTCATCTCCATTCCATGAGTTACTGTTGCACAGACATAGCAGCATCATTGTATTCCAGTCCCCCCAACTATATTTACATGTGTGTGTATGTTTATCTATCTATCTATCTCTGTTTCTTTCCAGCTGCCTTACCTCACAGTCAGAGGAGTTCCACACCATCTAGTGAGCTAGTGGCTACACCACCAAGCAGCCCACATCACATCCTGGCCTGGCAGACAGGGTGAGTATGGGCACAGGTGGGCACTCTTGCAATGCTTTCCGTTTCTGACCCATCTTCCCTAGATGCTAGTCAAGCCACACATACGGCACAACCAGACGCATATCTACTATCAAGTAAGTCCAGTGGGATTGGAGCTCTAGTGCAGGCCACTTGTTCTATGTTGCCATATACCCTGCTTGTCTTTATTACCCGTGCAGATGTCTTCATTTAGTTGTAAAGGGGGGGATGAGTCAACAGAAAGCTCCCAGTCAAATTCCCGTGGTCTGGACCTGTTTCCACAAGTTTCATTTTGTAGAAATCCACAGTGTGTGCACATTTGGAAGGAGTTCAAATTCAATCAAACAAAGTGGAATTTAGCTTTTTGTTTTAAATGAATGGCAATATTTGAGGCAGCTGGCGAAGGCCATTCCAGAAACACAATGGCAAATGCCCTGCACTCTATACATGTCGGATGTTCCAAAGTGTTATTTCGGAGTTAGGTTAGCTGGCCATTTCCCACTGGACAGAACTGCTCTCTCCTGCGTCTCAGGAAGAAAACCAATAGATAATATCCAGTGTGGCAGAACACTGAACTTGGATGAGGGTTTGAAGTCCTGCTCAGCCAAGCCCATCCCAAGACAACACTAAGCAAGTCACCATCTCTTAGCCCAACCTGCCTCACAGAGTTGTGATAAGGGCAAAATGGGATAAGGTGCATGTATGGCACTCTGAAGCAAGGGCAGCCAACTGTGTGCCCCCTCCAGATATTTGTTGGACTACAACTCCCATCAACCCTGATTATTGTTTATGTTGGCTGGGGCTGATGGGAGTTGCAAGTCCAACATCTGGATGTTACCATGTTTGCAAGCCACACTCTATAGCCTTTTCAGACATTTTTAAGTGTGAGAGTTTAAACTACAGCAGCTTGTGCACAAGCCCCAACCCTCCTCCAACCTTTCACACGTTGACCACAAAGACCTTCCAACCACATTCAGCTCCGTTAGAATCTCTGCAGACCATAAAAGACATTTGGCAGAGCGGGAGCACTCCTTCCCCCTACACAGTCTGAGCCCTCCCACCTTCTCTTGGATACCTGAACGCTGCAAATGATTCTTAGACAAAGGGCAGGATACAAGTGTGACAGACTAAATGGAAGCTGCCCAGAGTGCCTGGGGCGGCCCAGTTGGGTGGGCATATAGGATTAATATTACAGTGGTACCTTGGTTTATGAACTTAATCCATTCCGGAAGTCCGTTCTTAAACCAAAGCGTTCTTAAACCAAGGCGTGCTTTCCCATAGCAGCGGGGGACTCAACTTACAAATGGTACACACTCAGCAGGAAGCGAAGCATGTTCTTATTCCAAGGCAAAGTTCACAAACCAAAACACCTACTTCCGGGTTTGCAGCGTTCTTAATCCAAGTTGTTCATAAACTGTTCTTAAACCAAGGTACCACTGTATTATTATTATATTCTTGCATAAATTTTGTCTCTCAAATGTTCTACTACCAAAAATAGTCCAGAGTTGGTGGAGTGCCTAAAAGTATGAGCTGTGTTGGTCTGTGGTTCAAATGCTGGCTTTGAGCAGAATCAGTGGCTCCGTTTTATTATTGCATGGGAAGCAATAGGGGGATAATAAGGCTGCGTGAAGTGCTTTGAACAGATGGGATTTGCTTTATAAATGCTGGGTATTGTTAGTACTTAAAGAAAACAAGTCATGCACCAACTTGCATACCTGGATACATTAAAACATGGTAACAACTGTATGCTTTTTAGAGGCAAGCTCCTTTTGTCACTGTGGGAATTGTGTTGCCTTGCCCAGCAAAAAAAAAACTCCCAATTACTTTCTTTTTCCACGCCCCTTCCCCTTATCCTTCGCACACAAATCAAAGTGCTTAAAATTCTCCTTCGCATTCTCCCTACGTTACTAACTTCTTTTTGTCTTCAAAGATGATTCACCAACCTGTTTCTGGCTGGATTAATAAGCTCTTAACAAGTGTTTTGTGTCACTGTTTTTCTTTAACATCTCATCTTTCCTCTTTCTCTTTTGCCTGTCCTTTGCTCAGAGACGCTACAGACAACTCACCCACTATGGATGAGTCTCAGTCTCCAACTCAACAGAGTACTGATGAATAGAGGTATAGTGAGGGGATGTTTTCTATGTTGGACCCCCCCCCCCCGCTCCATGCCTCTGCCCCTCCACCTTTGGTTTCCCTGTGGATTTTGTCTTCTTGTAAAAGCACCCTGTGCTAGTTTTATGGGAATGTGAATTCATTTTGTTTGTTTGTTTGTTTGTTTTTGTTTAATTGTGTCCAACTCTTCATGACAGCATGCACCAGTGCACATGAATTCATTACTGGCTAGTTATTTGCATCCATTAGACCCAATATATGAGATATGCATGATTCCAAGTTGCAGATAGGTGCTGTCTTTAAATGAGAGAGTCTTTTATGCCTACATTTACTGTGTTGTGGGGAATAATCTGCCTGTCACAGACAAGGAGAGGCTTGTAAACCACCACAGTGCCATTTTTCAATTAATAACCCCCAAATATGACCCACTACAGATGGTGTTAAACAAGGTTTCATGTCATCAATATCATTATTATTATTATTATTATTATTATTATTATTATTATTATTATTATTATTATTTTAAAACTGTCTTAGAAAAGGCACAATTAAGTACTTTCTAGAAGCTGCCAAGTTAACGGATTATTGACCATAGGACTTCATTCTGTTGAGTTTCCATTAGGTTAACCAACAAAGTCTATCTGAAGCAGCCTTCGCCAACTTGTTGCCCTCCAGATGTTTTGGACTTTAGCTCTCGCCAGCCTTAGGCAGCACATGTGCCAGGACACCAGGCTGGTGAATTCTAATCTAAATACTTGTTGCAATGGATTACTACATACTGCAATTTTTATGCACATTGTTGGGAGTGGGAAATGGTAAGCAGGGAAGTCTGAGAGAAGTAAAATGCAGAAAAATACAGGTTCTAACAGTTAGACCCATGTCTAAATGTGTATAAAACCACTAGTGACAAAAAGTGCCCCTGTACAGTCACAAGTATTTATTTATATTTGCTAACTTAAAGTAACATCTTCCCTGAATAAATCACATGCAGTTGCTGGTGTTTGGTGTCAGATTTGCCACCAGCAATGAGAAAAATTTAAAAAATTGTCCAGTAGCAGCTTAGAGACCAACTAAGTTTGTTCTGGGTATAAGCTTTCACGTGCATATCTGAAGAAGTGTGCATGCACACGAAAGCTTATACCCAGAACAAACTTAGTTGGTCTCTAAGCTGCTACTGGACAATTTTTTTATTTATTTTGACTGCGTCAGACAAACACTACCTGAACCAGTAATGCGGTTACCCTAGGTTTGTCATTCCCCCACTTTGACAGTGTACCTTTCCAAGAAGACTGATACATGGACATTTATTAGATAAAACCTTTTCCCAGCATGGAGTGCAGGTGAGAGCAGCTTCAGTAGGCCAGGTTGTTGTTTAAAGCCTATACTTCTTCTTGGGACAGTGGGAGGCGTCTAATCTCATGAGCTGAGCTGGGGAATAGCGCAATAGCTCACAAGAGGGGGCCAAACCATAACAGCAATTACAAGACACTGATTTATGCGTGCTCCCATCTCTGAATGCTTGTGTGCCACCTTGCATGTATCTGTCCACTCCTGTTCATTCGTTCCTTCCTTCCTTCCTTCCTTCATCTGGGCATGCCCTTCCCTTCAAATACTGGTAGATAAGATGTTTGCTCCATGAATGGAAGTTCCCATTCCTCTGATAGTTACTATTGCTGTGTGTACTTTATGATGTACTTTAACTTTCAAAAACACACAAATCAAATAGGGTTTGTGGCAAAATTGATGTCATGGTGCACGGTTAGCTTTAGACACCAATATATTGTCACAGGATTACCCCGGGAAAGATTTCACAGGAGGCGGGGTGGGGAACATGCCTTTCTGGGAGGCCTTTCAAGGGTCCCGTGACAGTGGTGTGCAGGGCCAGAAGCAAAAGTGAGTGGGGCAGCAGGTGACTCTTACCTTTGTGCAGAAGAAGTCAGAGGTTTCTATATTTCTTGGTGTCCAGCTCTGGGCACCACAGTTCAAGAAGGATGTTGAGAAGCTGGAACGTGTGCAGAGGAGAACAACCCACATGATCAGGGGTGTGGAAACCAAGCCTGAGGATGAGTGGTTGAGGGAGCTGGGTATGTTTAGCCTAGAAAAGAGGAGACTGAAGATGATTGCCATCTTCAGATATCCCAAGGGCTGTCACACGGAGGAAGCTTGCTCTCTCCTCCTGCAGGGGCTAGGACCTGAAAGTATGGCTTCAAGTTGCAAGAAAGGAGATTCAAACTAACCATCAGGAAGAACTCCTGACAGTAAGAGCTCTCCTTCCTCGGAGGTCCTTATGCAGAGGGTGGGTGGCCACCTGTCATGTATGCTTTAGCTGAGACATTCCTGCACTGCAGGAGTTTGAAATAGATGACCCTTGTGGTCCCTTCCAACTCTACCATTCTATAATTGTATGGTTCTCTGTGTCCTCTATCCAAGCAACCTAGTTTCTACACATTCATACACCTCTCTCTCTCCTCCATCCAGGCAATCAAGAGGCATAAACAAGAGGCATTCTAGCTGGGCAAATAAGTTGGGGAAGAGTTCTGATGGCCTCATTTGGCCTGCAGCCCTTAAGTTTCCCCACTCATCTTACAGCAGCAAATGCACATGAAAGTTACCAAGAGTGTGTTTTCTCCACTTCTTCAACCTCCATTGCTCTAGTCTCTGAGGTTGTAGTCCTACTGCCTCTACCCAATGTGCTAATGTGAGTTTCTATCCCTTCTCTCTACAGGAGCTACAATGATAGCTGTTACTTGGATTCTCCCCTCTATCCAGAACTAGCTGATGTCCAGTGGTACGGACAGGAGAAAGCCAAGCCTGGAACTCTCGTGTGAATCCCCTTGACCTCAGCTGTTCAAACGCATCAATGCCATTCTGAAAAATCACCTCACGGCCTCTCATTTGCCTTACACTGGCGCCTGACACCAGCTTCAAGTCAAAGCACTTTTTGCATAAGGCAACTGAAGATGATATTAGAAAAACAGATCCATCCGCAGCCAGTAGCAGAAAACAAATTCCACCAGTCCTGGTTACTTCAAACTGCCATGTGCCTCACAGAGATCACCCCAGAGCAGAGGGCAAATCTACAAATAACTTGAATGTCAAGAACACCACAGGCAGCCAATTCAAACCATTCAAGGTTACATACCGTAAGCCTCTTTCTTTGATATGTACAACTGTTCTAACATATATGATTAGAACTCTAAAGTCAAAGTCAAGTACTAGTTAACGCTAATGTGACAGCTATCATGAAATAGCCTTTTCATTGCAGAAAAAGACTCTAGGGAATGGAGAATGATCCTATCATTTCAGAGCTGAGCCAGAATACTGTACTGCAACTGTTCTGTGCTGCCAAAGATTTCAGTAGCTGTATTATGATGCATTTAAAAGTATCCATTTTCCCCAGAAACAGTAACACTACCGTACTATTCTGTAACTTGGTCTCCATCTTCTCCATCTTGATGCTCTAAGCCCCACTCTTCTATGGTGATACGCATCCCACACAACCTGGGCAGATATCATCTGAGAAAACTGAAAAGATGAACAAGATGGCACCCAAGGGCAAGGAATTGCTTATTTTTAACGTTCCTGTGATTAGTTGCAAGTAAAACAACCAATACATTTTTCAAAGGATTTCTATGATCAGTTGTGAAGTAAAATGCCAAAAAGCGTTGTTTTGTTTAAAATCAATTTGCATAGAAAATGTCTCACATTAAGGAAACGCACACCATGTAAGCTTGACAGCAAAATGCAGTAATACTTGTGTGGGGAAGGGCTTACTGACTGGTCAGGGAAGTAAACTATGCCTTTAAAGAGGAGTGCTTGGCAGTTTTTATTTGTTTACGAGCAGTTTAGGTTGTTTTCCTAAGGTGAATCATGAAGAGCTTACAAAACCTTTTGACACAAAGTATGGTTGTCTGCCAATACCAAAAGAGAGGAAACTACAAGTTTACATGTACACTTGAGCAATGCTTTTTTATACACTTCTAGAAAGCCATCACACTTCACAAGGCCTCAGTACTTTTATAATGAACTAATGCACAAATTTATAGGTCTCTGGTCAACAGCTAGTTTGCTGGAGGACCACCAGGGAGAAGGAATGGCCAGGAAGAAGCAGGGATCACAACAACCCTCCCAAGCCCATAGACCACCTCCCAAGTCCCAATGCCAGTAGTATTTTGCCCCTGGATGGACAACAGTGAGGATCAGAATGCCCTTTTCTGGTGCCACCAGTTGCTCAACCCCTGATCTCAATGGATATGGGAGCAGGCACACCAGGTCTTCACTGTGGTGTGATGCTGCTGTCGTGCCACCCAACGGCCAAGTGTCTTGCCCCCTTCCCCAAATGTTATGTTTGTGTGCATGCCGCTGACAAACTGAAGAGAGGCTCTAAAAAGAAAAGCCCTAAAGGCCAATTTTGTTGAATAAAAAAAGAAACCTTCTGTTCCAAGAAATAATCAGATGCCACAAACACCAGGAACACAAGAAACCTAGATTCTCCCAAATGGAACAAAAAAACTACTGCTCTTCCCAGAAGGAATGGTGGAAGATTTTCCACTGTGAAGTAGGGCTGGGCAAAATCTGATATATCATCAGCTAAACATTGCAATATACCAATTATTACGCAATAAGGATGGAGGCACTGGCGGGCTTCATGGTTTTTCTTGCATTGTGATATTTGCATAGCGCACACACAGACACACATGTCATGATTTGTGATATATTGCCAGGTCAAAAATTATGAAGCCAGTATCAAAATATGGACTTCCGAGCCATATTAATGTATCGCGCAGCCCTATGGTTAAGACTC
Organism: Zootoca vivipara; assembly: GCF_965207765.1. Taxonomy (NCBI): domain Eukaryota; kingdom Metazoa; phylum Chordata; class Lepidosauria; order Squamata; family Lacertidae; genus Zootoca; species Zootoca vivipara. The sequence continues at coordinate 1,428,502 of NC_142592.1, forward strand.
AGTAAGGGTCTGCACAAGAACAGGTTGTCTTATTTCTATTTCATATTCATCAAGAAGGCATTAAGTAAACATCCACATCTTAAGCCCTTATGCCATTGTGACGAACAGAACAAATGACATTTCATTTGAGGCAATAACCGCAGTCTGTCACCAAGTTAGGCTTAAGCAACACTGAAGTCAGTAGAATCCAAGCCCCTTAACAAGTACAGTACAGGTTTGCAGCCAATGTTGCTTTTAAACATCTCATCTTAAAATAAGATTGGAAAATGTATTGATTTAGTCTCTCTTAAAAATGAAGTATCAGCAAAATAATAAACTATGATGACAACATGCAACTTAAATGGCTTCTTCTTAACGTTTTACCAAGGAAATTCTCCAAAGTTAATGTTTCTTCTCTCCTACACACTGCCCCTCTTTGTGTGTCTCTGTGTGTAGCAGTGCCCTCTGCTGGCAACATCCAGCACGTGGCTTCACAAACCAAGACAACCAACCTTTTCAACTTAAGTACCATATTTTTCCATGTATAAGAAAAAATAGTGTCAAAAATTAGTGGGTGTCTTATACACGGATACATCTCCCCCCCCCAATTTTCTTGAACCTGAGTCCCCCAAAATAGGGGCCGTCTTACGGTATATGTAGTATATGGACTTAAACTGGTTTAACATTCATTCCCTCACTGTGGAGAACTATAGTTTCCAGCATACGAAAGGACTGCTAACAGAATTTGCAGCCCCTTCATTAAATTACACTTCCTGTAAATTCTTTAGCAGAAGCCATGACAGGTAAAACTGGTAGATTACTGATTAAACTCACTAGTCCAGGCTCCACCTAAACAACTTGATTTGTTTTAATTTGTATCTGAAAAGTGAATCGGAATGCTTGCCAAAATCACCTTAGTAAACATACCAACAGTAACAGAAATCAGTGTCACCCAGTCGAGCTAAAAAGTTATTTGTGACTAGTTTGCTTCAGTGCTTCAATGGTCACACCTGAAAGCAGATGGACTGGGGCTCCTTCCTTTAGCAGGCTGTTTGGATGTGATCCTGATGGAGCAATAGTTCCCGTCTGTTACATCCTAATGAGAACTGGCATGTTATTTTGCAGCAATACCGGCAGCCCTGGGTCAATAGAGAATGGGCTCAAATTTTCAGAAGCAGAGTAACATTCTCAAGGGGGTGGGAGGGAGGTCATGTTGGTTAGGGGAGAGCAGGGTGTGTTTCATTTTTGTTTTTTCAGTCAAGGCACTTGTGAGCCAGTCTGGTAGTAAAGACAGAATTTAAGTAAAACAGGTTTTACTGTTTAACTCAATTCAGTTATACAAAACTGTACATAAAGTGTTAATCATGAGATTAACATGTTTTGAGTATGATATGAGGGGGTAAACCATAGCTATTGTATACATGCACTTGACTACCCCCACTAATAATCCCCTTGAATTTTGCTTTTGTATCCATGAAAAGGTCCCTCATCCAATATTGCATTTTTGTCCGTATGTACAAACCACCACCCTGGCAGGGTTTATTTTTAAAATAATATTATATGCAGTTGAGTGTTGAAAATGTTGGGAGGGGGGGAGGTCCAGTTTGGTTTGTTTTGTTTTCCCACCCCAGTATTAGTTTTAGTTTTGGACATAGCAAACCCCAATCAGGTGCTATCAGATGACCAGTTACTGCTTAGTTAACTAGATGTAAAGTTTTACATACATACACACATACATACAAAATGGACTCTAGTTTAAAATAAGGGGGGAAATTAGAACTCTTCTGAAATGGACTGTAGAGCATGTAAAATGATTTTATTGAAACTGTGCAACGGTAATCAAGGGGAAGGAAAAAAATGTTATGTTGTAGAAAAAGTTGCAGAGTTTTTGTAAAAAAATCTGCTTTTAATTTATTCTTTTTCTATTAAGAATTTGTATAGTTACCTTTACATTTTGCAAAAACAGTGTTGTCAACACTTCCTTATTAAAGCAATTTGAAGATGAAATTTGGTGTCCCTAATTTTTTCTGCAGTATCCATGGTGACTTTATGAGCAGTTTCTCTTAATTTAGTGGTGCCCACTCCTAGTTGTGCCTACTGGCTCAGTGCACACAACACATTAAACAATAGTTTAAATTAAATGGTTTCTGTGAATGAGCAGTGTGTTGTTCCAGTCCCGCTCCCCAAGCATGGTGGAAACAAACCAGAGGCTAACTTGCTGTTATATGTATGAAGCTGCAATCGTCTAACAAGCCACAATACACCGAGATTTCCAGTGATGTGAGAACCAGGCCCCTGCCTTCTGTCTTGCATCAGCGGCTTCAAACATTAGTGTCAGCATTTGTGCAAACCACTTTTACTCTTTTATATCCATGTGCAAGTACACTAGAGGGTGGGTAACTAAATTTAGGGTAAAAATAGGGCCTAAAGCTAAAATACTACCAAGCAAGATACCTCTCTTTGAGAGAAGGGTTCTAGCTTATGAAACTATCTCCCCCTCCCATCCTAAAGTCTTATTTATCAAGATTCCAGCGAAATCCTTCAAAACATTTCTGCTCAATTGAAGAACAATTTTCTTGTATTCATCAGCTAGTGATGGTTATCCAGGTTGTCCCTTGTGTAGAAGGGCATATATCTCCAATATATTTATTGAAAAGAACCATTAGCTGGAACACCATCTTTGCCACCAAATGCAGCATTCCCAACCTATTGTGTTGGCTCTTTGCATGGTGAAGCAGCAGCCAAGTACCGGTATAACAAGGGGTGCTCAGCTCTCCCTACATTTATAGCATTTCAGAGGCAGCACGTCCCCCACCCCAATGGAGGCGGGATTTGAGATGCACTTGCTAACCAGGTAGAAACAAGCAGCAGGAAAAGAGCCTGCAGAGGAAAAGTGTGCACAGGAAACAGTGGCCAGCAAGTGTGCACAGCCCCTCCCGCCAGCAGTTTTCTTCCCGCAATCCCATGCCACCCAAAAACCAAACAAGGTTGGGAATCCCACATTTGTCACTGAATGTGTGTACCTTTGCCCTACTGTGACTGAAGCTTTTCTAGCACATTCTAAAGATTCAAAGTAAAGTTATTCCCATTTAAAGGCAATTAATTGAACAAATATGGAGGAAAGGCTTATGGTGCCAACATGCAAAAAACAACCCAATTCAACACTTACTGACCTCAGCAAGCAACCAGCATCTCAAAAGGCCCTTTGCAAAAATCGTCAGAGGGAGTTTCTCTCAACACACTGCAGGAGGGCTTTTCTAGAACAAGATACCCGTCCCCTTCCCTAATTCGCATTTAAAACCCTGCCCCGTGCCATTCCTGACATTGTTGTTCTTTATATTCTTTTGAAAGTATGAGAGCTTTTAAAATAAAATATTTAAACTGAGAAAGCTAGGACAATACACCAGTTATCAGGAAAGGCGATGCTAAACCTCTGTGTGAAGTAACCCCACCATTCCCTCCTTCCCACGCCCCGTGCCCCCAGGAATGCGAGAATGAGCCCATAAACTTGGTATCATCACACTCTGGAAACAAAAGTCCCGTTTACTTTACCACAGTCCTGTAAGAAATCCAGTCTCGACTGCCACGTTCTGGAGGAACAGACATTCTTCTGAGAGTTTTCTATCTGGCCTCCCAGACAGATACTGGAGTAAAGAGCCTCCAGTCTTCCATGAGAAGCAGCTGCCACAGCAGCAATCACCCTATAATCTGTGCCTAGTGACTAAACAGAACAGAAACAGATCAAAATCCTGTTTAAAAATGCAAATGTTTTATTTGCTGCTTACTCAGTTTCTTAAAGATGAAAATATCCTGAACTGCCAGAAGCTTGTATTGTTCATATGATACAACAGGATCAAACCCCATGAAAACCCTGCCAACTTCAGAGGATGGCAAGAATTGAGCTGAGGGAGACTTCCAGAAGTTTGTCAAATGAACTACAAAGACAGTTTCAACCATCCTGAAAGAGAATAGCGCACCTGGACTATCAATATTCAGAGACCAAAGCAACTACATATTTACAAATTAAGAACCTCCTGCATTGTATCTTCCAGCCACACTCAGCAATAGAATCTCAAGTATTCAAGTGGCCTTAAATAACCCTCCCTCACACAGTAATTCATGATGTCCCAAGACATTATCAAATAATCCTATGTGCCTATGAGGTCAAAGTATCTACCCACACAAGAGAGGCTGCCCGGTGTGTCCCTGAAAGATTAAATGTTGTGGACTCATGTCTTTCCTATCAACCTCTATGAAAGGGGAGAGGGAGGAAAGTTACTGCGCTTCTTGCATCAGATGTAATAATATTGTTCCACGTCTCTCCAAGTGAAAGCACAACAGAGGTGCACACCTTCAGAGGAGGCTGCTTCCTGCATCTCTGGATGAGTTACTGTTCTGGGCATGCTTCCTGCCATTTGGGAGTCATGCTTGTATTCGTGGTCAGTGCACAGCACACAAGGAATGGGCTCCTCTGAAATCAAGTTTTACTCCTAATTATTAAAAATAAATGTTTTCTGCAATGAGTGAAGTTTTGTCTCCATTTTAAAGAAAAGGTTGCCTGAACTATCAGAAATATGGGAAGCACAGTCTTACTACCATTATTCTGAACAAAACTGATGTACATTTGAAGAATTTAAGCTGCAAGACACACACTTGGAAGGCAAAGTGGCATATGTGGATACTGTTCCGTAAACAGTCACAAATTCATTCAGCCTAAGAGCTGTAATGGAAACGTCATGGACCAGAGAATCTTGGCTAATCTGCATACTTTAGCTATTTGCAATTAGCATGTTTAGCATTGTTATCTGCATGAACATTATGGATGCCAAGGAACAGCTGGTGTATACATTTCATGTGTTAGCCCTCACATCAAATAAGGCAGGCACTGAATTAAATTAAAGGCATTAAAAGTGCTCTTGAATGCACCCTCAGAACTTACATTTTCATATTTTTCTGCAAGCTGAACACTAAACATTTACTCAATGTTTTCATACCAGCCTATGTCCTGAAAATGACCTGCCAATCCCTACACAGTAAAAATGAACAAGTATAATTAAGCTCAAACTGCTGAACCTGACTGACTCAAGGTCTATTTCCTTCCATATAAACCTGCTCTTGCTTTAGAGATCTGTTTTGAAAGACCTAATCTCTGTGCTTATCAACCTGGACCATTAGGCAAATCAGCACTATCCTTCTTCATGGGATGGATCAGTCTATGTCTGGTCTGCCCCATTCCTGCACATATTCATTCTTAAATCCATTCCATTGTTGCATTTGTCTGTGCAATGCTAATAAACACAAAATACTACTTAGAGAGCATTTTGTCAGGAAATACTTATTTTATCTTTTATATATAATTTTATTGAATTTCCTATTTTTTACGAAATTGACTTCAAATTAAATACTTGCATTGTTTCATGCACTGACTTTTCACTCACACTTCCAGTGTTTTTATTCACTCTTTTCTACTGTATCTGAAGAAGTGTGCATGCACACGAAAGCTCATACCAAAATAAAAACTTAGTTGGTCTTTAAGGTGCTACTGAAGGAATTTTTTTCTTTTTTTCTATTTTGCTTCGACTCAGACCAACACGGCTACCTACACCTGTAACTAACTCTTTTCTACTGTGTTATATATCAAACTCTTAACTTATAGAAATCCCTCCAATACAATTACTTTAGCATTTTTTCTTTCGCTGCTCCCATCTTGTACATATTTTATCTCAATGTATGCCTTCCGAAATTTATTTTATCTTAAAATACACATTTCTGCTAATTTGGAGACAAAAATTTGAATTCAGCACCACGCTATTACCATTATTCTTCCGGTACAACCATTTCTACTCACCAGATGGAATGAGCGCCCTTCTTCCCCTCCGAGGCAATGTGGGGGAGGTGTGCGGTACACAAGGGGACGAGGGCTGCTGCAAAAGCCCTGCTGCACTAGCAGAAGTCCTTGAGGTACCACAAAATTCAGAGAAGCATGAAACCCCAAGGATAATCATGTTCCAATCCATATCTCTAGTTAAAATGAACATTTTCGCTTAAAATGGATTAGTTTCTTGCTGAAAACTATGTGTCTGGAAAGTATAGTTAGTTGATGCTTTATTCATTGTTCAATAATTTTGCTTTTGTTTCTACATCTCTCAGTTTAAGAGCATGCAACCAAACAGGATGCATTCTTCACCATCTTGACAGTCCCCTCCACCTTCCCTCCCAATCTCTCTTTCGCCTCTCCTTGTGTCAAATGTCAGATGCTGGGAGCAGAGAACTGTCATTTTACTGCAGTTCTATAAAGTGCTATTCACACGTATGATGGCATTAAAAATAATGATAAACTTCTTCAGGAGTATTCAAACTTCCATTTTTTTCGGTAGCTGGTAACAAGGAAATCTTTACAACTTATTCCTGCGTGATGGAAAAGTTAGTTTACTGAGCAGGTTGAGTCCCCGAGTGTTTTTCCCCTGCCAACAAACAGTTAACTGGCAACAGTTCCTGAATGGCCAGAGTTGCAAGGGAGGCGGAGTGGGGATTCTGTCAGGAGGACTGAGGAAAGAGACAACTCTCAGGAGATGCTCTCAGGTTCTGGATCACAGGACCCTGTTAAAATAGACAAGACACAGTCCCACAAGGTGTTTTGCAGGAAAATGCAGAGGGAATACTGTACTCTGACAGGAAAGGACAATAGTGGTTCTGAGGCCAAGGAGGATTTGGGGGTCTATAAGGGAAACAGTCCAGTTAAAATCCTACGTTCCTGAAGTGTGTGTGGAGAAGTCTGAAATTGGGGGTTTTACCTGAGGGAAAGGGAAACAGGGCTGACGCAATGGCGCCAGGAAGAGAGTGCGCCGCTGCGCCCTGCTCCTAGTAAAAGTTGGAGAAGGGTTCTTTGAAAGATCTTTTCCATTTACTTGTTACTTAACAGTGTCATTATCATTATCCTACAAATTATTGTAATCCTACAATAATCCTACAAATAATCCTACAAATTATTGTTCAAATTTTGGTGGCAGAAAAATCCTCCAGACTCCCCACCCCCCCAAAAAAGACAAGATAGCATTTCATAAGACAACGAAGTCATAATGCACAAAGACAAGAGGCAGCAGGATACCAGTTTAGCTGGACATGTTATGTTCACCCTAAAGTTCTCACACCACAGTGTGAAGTTAAGTGTCCTGGTGGCAATCATGAAAAAAGATTTCTGATACAAAAATCAATCAATCAATCAATCAATCAAAAGCTTGGGTGGATTTATTAGAAATATATTTTTTCTATAAATGAAGTCCCAAGAAATTAAAATGGTCCTATGTACAATGATAAATACAACTCATGTTTCAAAACTGATGAAATCAGTCCTTATAAAGCAAGGCTCAAAATCTCAAAGGCAAGGCAGAACTGAACCTCTTGCTCTGATAAAAATTAAATGAAAACACACACATCTACAAACGTGTCCTCAATTAAAGCTAGCGAGACAAGCCTGCAACATATTCCAGCCCAAGACTTGAAGAAGACATAAAAGTTCATCAAAAGGCAAAATGAATGTGATCTGTACAACTGAGCCTCAGTAAAGCTGCATGCCTTTCTTCTCGCACCGCAGCTCACTCCAATTCCCAAAATGAGAGCAGTTCAGAGATTGCTTTCTTCTCTCACAACCTGCGTATCCACATTGTCACAGCGCATTGTACTCCACACATTTGGATGGGTCGGTAGGGAAATGTTTCTGGCAAATGGTCATCAGCCTCTTCAAGCCCTGCAGAGATAAATACAAGAATGGCATGCTGGTAACCAAGACCAGACACGGGAGGGTTGCAGCCCATGGGCAGAGTGGATCTGTGCTTACAAATGCTGAACTCTTAAGACTAAAGAAAGTGAATCTCCAGACAATGGATCCACCACTCTTTATCTCACCTGGATGTACTTCCTCTGAGTTTCATCATTCAGAACATGAGCCACATGCTTTGAGAAAATCTTCTCTCGACCAGTTCGCGCATGGATGCCCACCATAGTGACGCCGATAGGCCAGGGGGCATTCCCAATGGCCATCTGCAGATAGGCATCATTAGCCTGCAGAAATAAAAGCAGGCAACTGACGGTCAAGGCAAAAGAAACCAGGGGAGGCACAGAGCCTGCAGGGACAGCTAAAAGAAAGCCAAGAGCCCCATCTTCAGATTTTGTGGCTAACAGTTCTGAGCACACCTGCAGTCCTCATGCTTACAAACTTTATGCAAAATAGCTCCACAATAATTATTACTTTCACTGACAAGGCACCAAAATTAGCATTTCTCGAAACAGTAAAAATCTTACTAGATCAGTTTACAACAAAACACAAAAAACCACTCTAAAAAACAGCATATCCCAGATCTCATTAATCAACACAGAAATTTTCAGAAGCTTGGATAGCGTTATGTGATTAACCCACCCTGCCCAGTGTCTGACAATGTCCACATGCAAACCTGAACGTTAGCCAGTCCAAGTCTCAAAGAATCATACAATGCAATATGTTCTCCCATCCCTGCACCTGAAGGTCTAAACAACTTATACATGCTTGAACCTGCATTTCTATGCTTATTAGAGCTAATAATATTTCTCTGAAGGGTTAAGCTAGAGACACTTTCACGTCCCTTAATGCAGGGGTGGGGAACCTCTAACACAAGACCTAATTAGGCCCACCAGGCCATTTGGCAAAGTCACACTTAGTCACCAATCACCCAAAGTCCCATATGACATCAGATGCAAGCTGTTAAAAATACGGCTGGGCTAAGCCAAAAGGGGCTTCAGAAGCATTGCCAATCAGCTTCCAAGGAAGCACAGTGATTTGAAGTGCTGAGGATCAGCTGATTGTGGGGGCTACAAAGCACAGTGCAGGATTCTTTGCAAGGGGTTAGCAAGGAGTCCTGGGCTGGACTTTGAAGCCTCAATATTCAATGGTGCTTTGAAGTCCCAACAGTCACCTAATTGTTGGGGCTTCAAATGTCACCTCACATCACTGTGACACCAGGTGACCCCCCGTCAATTTTTTTTTGCTCGAGGGAGTGATGGAAGATAAAAATATTGCCTGCACCTGCCTTAAGCCAATTAAGCCACAAAACACAAATATCAATGACTCTGTAAAAGTTCAGTACCTTCACATACTCCCTTTGCAGCATGAACTTGATAATGTCCGTTATTGATTCCTTGATGTCGGCAGGGATATTCTAAAGACAGACAAAACAGCAAATATACAGTGGGCAACGAAACTCGTGGTTCTCATAGCACACTATTATCTTAAATAAGATCACAGATATGATCAACCCTCACAGCCAAAAACGCTTACTTTTGGAGACACTAAGAACTAGCCAGCCTGAGAGAAACCCAGCTCCTTTGTTTGTGCCTGAGTGACTGAAGCAGGCCCGCTTCCAGAGCAGCATGTTAGTTCCTTTGAAAGCGAGCAGTTCTGCTGTACAGTACTGAGAGTGGCTGCAAAAGCCAATCACACCTGATACAGAGATAGAACAGAATAAGAGAAGCTTAACCTCAAGGGGGTAATTATGCTGCGACAAAGAACACACCTTTGCGTATGAGTGGAGGCTTCAGACCTACAGGAGCTTTTATTTATTTGCAAATCTGCAGGGAAGCAGCCAACCCCACTAATTTGCTTTGTCTAGACAAGTGCTATTTCTCCTTGCTTTCCCCAGCCATCCCACCAACTCAGCCCCCACTCCCGTGGTGCTCCAGCTCTGCTCCAGGCTAGGAGGATCTGAGTGGCAGAGGCAGGCAGCTCATTGTTGCCACGGGCTGAGTGTCCTCATGGCTCTGCTTCACTATCCTTGGAGAGAAAAACATGAGCCCTGGAAGCTAGTCCACTAGGATAAAGGAGGCCCTGCTTCACCCATCTCAGTCTTCCCTCAGCCAATCCTTTGCCTTCTTCCCTGCCGCCAGTCAGGGGGTGGATCTCCCTGTCCAGAATCCAGAATCCCTAACACGGCAAAACCTTTCTTAGGTCAATCAAAACATCACAAAACAGTGTGAGAGATTCTGAGTTCTCATCACCAAGCTAGATTGTAAACAAAGTGTGGGACGGAGGGTAACAAATGTCTGGTGGCAAAACATTCCTGCCTAAATCTAGTAGAAGACTTAAGATAGAGTGTGGCTGAAGTTACCCTTTTCCGAAGTTTTCTGAAGAGAGGTCTCAGGTAGGATTCTGTCTGCTTCTGAGTGGCGCTGGTCAGTTTGCCTTGTACACCCCGCTTCACATCGTCTTCTCTGGCGTTCAACTCCTTAGCCCAGACTCCAAGAAGAAACTGAAGAGGACAAACAGATTTAAGCCATTACTGCCACACAGTGGCTAAATATGAACAGTGTCCATAAACTAAAGCTGCAGCCCCATGCATTTACTTACAAAGAAATAGTACTTGCAACGTTAGTTAATTCTGGATAGATCTGTATCTGATTGGGTTGTAATTATTTCACAATTCAATCTATAAATGAATCAATGTTTTCCATGTAACAGAATAGTCCTAGAAAATGATGATGCCCCAGCCATGTCAATGATTGCTTACAGGCCAGAGGTTCTTGCTTGTTAGGCTATTTACCTTCAAGAATTTGGTTATGATATCCATGTCTTTATGGTCATCCCCTTGTCCTAAAGATTCTCCCAAAGCCTGAAATAGAGAGATTTTCCATTGAGATGTCTTCCAAAAACAAAAATAACTGATGCAGGTTTACATAAAGAACATAATATTCCAGATAAAATTAGGAAGTACTTCACAGTGTTCTGGAAAGGCTCTCCCTTTAAATTGCATAGGTCAGGGTTGAGAATGCTAACCAAGTCACATTCCAGTGTTTACTCATATATTCTATGGAATTTTTCAGTTTGTTCCTCTTAACAAGAGAGTCCCCAGGGACAGACACAGCTGAGTGCAGATATGGCATGTTGCCCTCCAAGACACAACAGAGAGGATGCAGACTCATCAAATCCAACAATTGTCTTCCATTCCTGTTGATCATCAGGAAAGGTCGGGTTCCTTGGGCCACAGTCAATGCTACCCAAATGATGAATTTCTCGTAAGAGATGGGGTACGACTCATGAGGATGGGGGGGGATGTGTTTGGCAGGAGCCCCACAAGCCTCATCATGTAGACTTTAAACTAACCCTGCAGGGAAGGGAACCCAAAGCCCAGAGATAAGAACTGGGCCATGTATGAGAGACAAGAAAGGAAGACACAGGGCAATGAAGGCGATGCCTAGTACAGACACAAGCACACACACCTGTACAGAAATCCATGAATCTGAGAGTGGAAGCTCTGTTGAAAGCATCTGAGTAAGGATAAAAGGAGAGAAAAACAAGTGGCATCATTGTGGCAGCATACTACAAATTACCCAGCCAATTGGAAAATGTGGGTGATGATTTCCTAAAACAGATTACAAAAAGAGAATATGATGGGTGTAACAGAGGACTTCAACTGCCCTGGCATCTGCTAACAATTGAATGTCTAATAAATCTTTGCCTTCCTGATCAACCTGCACAAGGAACAAGGAAGGAGCTGAGATCTTGGACTTCATAAAGACCTGCTTGATGAAGTGAAAGTGGTGTGAGCCTTGGGGGATTCCAAGGAGAAGGGGCATAGCTCTGTGGCACAGCACAAGTCTGCATGCAACAGGTCTTAGGTTCAATCCTGGTGTCTCCAAGTAGAGCCAGCACTGACTCCTGCTGGAAACCCTGGAAAACCGCTACCAGCCAGTGCTGAGTCTCATCCATCCGTGGTCTATGTTGGTTGAAGGCAGATTCCTGTGTGATAGCAAGGGACATGAAAACAAAGCCAAGTTGGATTTGTACCTTGGGCTTTAAAGAAAGACAGCTTTAGGAAGCAGTAGAATTCCATGACTAGAAATTCTGAATAAGAAAAAAAGAGCACAAGTGGAATGGGAGATTCTGAAATGTGGAAATAGTGAAAACACAGTCGCAAACCATTCCAGTGAGAAAACAGGAGATATCCCAAGAGACCAGTGTGAATGCACACAGAGCTCTCCAGTGAGCAGAGACTTTAAAAAGACACATACAGGAGACAGAGGGAGGCACATATGACAAAGGACAAGTTTGATGGAGGATCCCAAACCTGTAAAGATGGTTTCAGCAAGGCTGAAGCCTGGAAGAAGCAAAAGCTTACAAGAGATGCTAAAGACAAAAATATAGGGATTCACTGGATATGTTCAGAGGCAGAAGAACAGGAAAGGGGTAGGTCTGCTGCTTGGAGAAGATGAAGAAATGAATGACAGGTGATGGACAGAAGACGGAACCACTCAATTCCAAGTTTGTTTCAGTGGCCCCAAATGGAATTGTTTTCAAACTGGGGAAAGTAGAACAAGTGAGGCATGTGAGTTCAAGTCCCACGGGCCAGATAAATTATGCTGCAAGCTGTTGAAGAAACTTGCAGGTTTTCTTTCAGAGACAGTTACTGTAATCTTTGTGAATAATTAGGAAACAGACGAGGTTCTGTAAGACTGGAGTTGGGTAAATATTGCCCCTATCTTCCAAGGGGGGGGGGGTTGGATCCGGCCACTCCATTTAACACTGATACCCAACAGATTATTAAGTGTCCATAAACATTTGAAAACAATGCACTGATTATCAATCATCATGTGTTTAATCTAGAATAAATCATCCACAGAAGCCTTATCCTTTTTTGAAAGAATTAATGCTTTGGTAGTTCATGGCAATGCCATGGACATAGTACAGGGGTAGGCAACCCAAGGCCCGTGGGCCAGATGCGGCCCAATCACCTTCTCAATCCAGCCCGCGGATGGTCTAGGAATTAGCGTGTTTTTACATGAGTAGAATGTGTGCTTTTATTTAAAATGCATCTCTGGGTTATTTGGGGGGGCGTAGAAATTTGTTCATATTTTTTTCCAAAATATAGTCCGGCCCACCACATAGTCTAAGGGACAGTGGACCGGCCCACGGCGGAAAATGGTTGCTGACCCCTGACATAGTGTATCTTGATTTCAGCAAAGCATCTGATCAAGCCTTCCGTGATATTCTTATTAACAAAATGATAAATATGGGCTGGTCAATTCTACTGTTCAGTGAGTAACCATAATCAGCAGGTGCTCCTTTAATGGCAAGAAGTCTCAAGATTATTGCTACAGGGCTCTAGCCTTGGTTCCTGTGCTGTTCAAACTTTTTTTTATAAATGACTAGCCTGAGGGCATAGTGCAGGCATCCCCAAACTCGACCCTCCAGCTGTTTTGGGACTACAACTCCCATCAACCCTGACCACTGGTCCTGTTAGCTAGGGATGATGGGAGTTGTAGTCCCAAAACAGCTGGAGGGCCAGGTTTGGGGGTGCCTGGCATAGTGGATATCCTTATCAAAACTGCAGATCACATGACGCTAAGTAGATCTAATATCAAAGAACAGAGAATCAAGATTCAGAACGACCTTGACAGGTTGCAACACTGGGTCAACATGATGAAAGTAAGAAATAAATGTTAAGTCCTGTAAACAGGTACAAAAAGGGCAGAAGTTTAAGATGGGGAAGACCTGGCTTAGCATTAAAAACATACAGGTGTCCTAGTTGATTGCAAGCTGAACATGGGCAGGGCAGTGTGGTGTGGCTCTTTAAAAGAAGTTAATGTAATTTTTAAGTGGTGTTAACAGAAGCAAGTGTGTTCAGATCACAAGGAATAGAGTTCACTCTAGTCTATGCAGCTGAAGAGCAGTGCACCCAGTGATTGGTGCCATGCTAAAATACACTGATAAACTAGAGGGTGGCCAGAAGAGGGTGGTCAAGATGTTGATAGGTGAGGAAAACATTTCCTATGAGAAACAACTGAAGGAGCAGTTTGTTTAGCGTAGAGAAAAGGAAATTAAGGGGAGATGTGATAGAAGTCTTCAAGTTCTGGCTTCCTTAGGAGCAGACTGTCTCAGGTAGAGAGCATATTTCAAGCCATTATAGCAGCAAGCATATGGGGGAACCCATAATCAAATTCAGAAGCCTCTCCCTGACAGTCCCCCTCACATTTTAGACAAATTATGTCCTCCCCAATAGGCATCTTAAAAAGAGCAAGTAAGGGAGCCATTAAAAAGGCAATGGACAGGGTGCAGGTTTCTGCCAGCCTCCATGCAATTTCACCACTATGGACAAATCTTGCAGAAATTTCTGCAGCCCAATACTAGCATTGTCTCTTGTCTAACTAAATTAATTAGTAGGAAATTATAAAACTTGTAAAATTATACAAATGAGAATTATGTATATTTTCTCAATCTGCATTCTCAATTTTTGCAAGTAGCAGAATCCATCTTCTCTTGGTGTAGAATTTATTTACCAGCATGGGGCCTTGGTCACAATTTGAAAACAGTAAAAAATAATATAATACCTCCAATTCTTCAATTGTTGTGTTCTCTTCATGGACTTTGAGATCATTCTGTGTATCATCCTCTCCCTGTTCCTGCCCACCTACAATTTCATTCAGATACTGCTGGTCAATCTTATCCAAAGCAGCCTTCAGGTCATTCCTTAATCCCTATGGAAATAAAAACAACAGTTGAGAGTATGCAGTTATCCTAGGAATTGTCATAATTGAAGCCCTGAAAAAAATATGTTTAAGTATCGTACAATTTTTATGTACAGACTTTGAGTATCATGGCATCATACTACATAACCCTGTTAGTTGTTTTCAACATTAATAAATAATATCATAAATAACAATACTGTGGGGGTATTGCTTTTATTTGTTACTATGGGATGTATTTTTGTGTTTTAATGTTGTAAACCGCCTTGTGATCCTTGGATGAAAGGCAGAATAGAAATTTAATAAATTATAATAATAATTGTATAATCATGATTTAGCATTAAGAGAGAGTTCATACCATTGGAGAATCCTACACAGACATCTCTAAGGGCATACTGGGCCTAATAGTATAGGCAGTGCCATTCACACGAGTAGCCACAATTTGAATAGTGGCAGTTCTTTCTCTGAAACTGATAAATGCATGAACTGATCCCAAGTCTCACTACAGTAATACAGTATACGTAAGTTTGTCCTCTAAACAACAAAAAGCTTACAACTGAGGTCATCTGAAAATCCAAACCATTATTTATAACACTAAATTGTAGCAATAAGTTGATAGAAGGCACTTGACAGAAGTCAAGATGACAGAAGGCACTTTCTGTGTCCCTCTATGTGGGATTATAACATTATATATTTAATAAGTATATACACAGGCAGGGGCACAAGAAGCAGGATACCCATAGATATGTTACAGGTGCACCAATTTTGCACAGGAATAGCCCTTTAAACTATCTCTCTTATGCACAGATTTACCTTGTTGACTTCTGGCGCTAGAATTTCTATCTTTCGCAGCCTCTGAAAGGCATCATAATCTGTTTCTCCAAAAAGTCTGATAGGTTCACCCCGTTCTCTCAATCTCCGCATGACCTGGAAAAAGTCAAGTGTTTCTTTTAAACAAATGAAGGAAATAGAACAATTTTCACGGAATTTATCATTCCTTGCTAAAGAGCACAGAATGGGCAGCAACATACCTAATGATGACTAGTGGCAGCTGTTTAGTTAAATATCATTACAAAAGTGGCACCTCTGATCTATGGAGCATATGCAAGTAGAATTCTGTGATGATTAATGGGAGTTCCTAAGCCACATTAAGTTGCAGACATTTAGGCTACACTTTGGGGCAATACATACAGATATATGTCTGAAATGTGGATGGAAATTAATACATTATCTCTGATGAACTAGGTCGGGGGGAACCCATGTGGTGCCCTCTGTGTACTGTTGGGCTACGTCTGCCCCAACCAGCATAGCCAGCAGTCAGGAATCATGCTAGTTGTGGCCCAGGAACACTTGAAGGTTTGGGGCAGATGTAACACAGGTTCCATCCTCTTTCTAGATTGGGCTTTCCAATTTTACAACAATTGAGGAATATGTCTATAGCTTGGAATATTTATTTAAATCAGGATTTGAAAACAGCTTAATATTGTCTTAAAATCCTAATTCAACAGGAAGCCTGTTGAGACTTAATCATGCTTAACAAAGTCAGTGGGTGATAGCCAATGCCTGACATACTCAGCAGACCCACTGGAATCAATGTGCTAAGAACATTTATTTCCATGGGTCTACTCTAAGCATCTCTAACATTAGGCATCAGACAGTGATATCATTGTAAATGCAGTTATGGCAATAGGAAAATCACTCTCAAAAGGGGAGGGAGGGATAACTCCTGATCTCCTGCAGTTAAGAGTAAGCCATCATTATGCCTGCACTGGCTACAGGTAAATCAGTAAAGTAAAAGTTACTGGTGTGAAATTTTTGCTGGCTGAAAAGCTAGCCTGATGAATATCCTCATATATTTAGCTAGCTGATGCCCTAGTCTCTTGTACATCTTCATGGACATATAGTTAATTAATGATAACTAAAATTTCACACAGTGACATACAAATACTCTGCAGATTTGTTAATCTGGTGATAGCAATACAATTATCTGCATATTTGTATTTTACCTCTTGTCTAGAAAGAGTCATAGGCAGCTTCTCCTCTGCCAACTCTAGTTCCAGGACTGGATTTGATGCAGTTATTGTCTTCTCCTCCTCTTCCTCTTCCTGCTGAACCTAGGTAGAGACAAGAAACATAACATAACCCAGTTTTAAATGTGGGCACAGAAAAAGTCTTAACTCCCAGAAACATTGATTGCTTCTAAGGGCAGCTACACAGCACAGCCGACATGCAAAAACCTGACTGAAATGTCTAAGACATGCCAGTAATTTAATACAATTTAGAATTCGCTTTGCCCTGAGTGTTGCACAACTGTCTACAGAAGTTTTATATAGATAAACTATAGGCTGCAAGCATTCCTCAGTTCTCCACTCCACAAAGTATGGAAATAATTATAATTTCAGACAAAACAAAGCTATCGTTTTTGTGAAGAGAGACCTGCTACGTATAGTCAATATGGTATTCAATACATTCAATATGGTATTCAATACTATCATGGTGATATGCATAACTCATCAGCCACTCAGAAAGTGGACAGAAGGAGAACTATGTTTACTACATATGGGAACTAGACCACTATATACAGGCGAAACTCGGAAAATTAGAATATCGTCGAAAAGTGCATTTATTTCAGTAATGCAACTTGTTTATTTTTCTTTTAATTTTTACAAATGCTTTCTTTTGGAAATTCCACAGTAATAAAACAAATAGTTACAATAATACAAAAATAAACATCACTATTACATTTCATTAATTCCATTCCATTTATAACTGACCCGCCTAACAACAAATAATTACAATTACAACAAATAAAGGCTTGACATATCTTGCTTTGCATGTCATGCATCTATCTCATATATTAGTTTCACCTTTTAAGTTGCGTTACTGAAATAAATGCACTTTTCGACGATATTATAATTTTCCTGAAAACTATGGTTTCCAATTGTGATTTGGCGGCACACTATGGCTTGCACAAACCAGTTTGCCCAATCCAGCTAGACTGGAAAACAATGGGCAAACCAGGAAAACAGAGCACATACAAGGAGGGAGAAGCCAAACCACAGTCTGCTATTACATGTGAACTGAGGCTTGAGAAAATATCAGCTACTACCTGAAATGTATGTTGTCAGGACCCACCCTATTTATTGTGGTTGTATTTTTTGAACTGATTTTTACATTGTTGTAACCTGGCCTGTGACATGAGGGTGAATTGTGGGTAATAACAATAACAATATTTTTCTGTGCAAACTATTATACCCTGGTTGAGCTGTTCTCTACCATAGACAAAGGTGACAATTTCACCTATCAATGCAGAATGCCATTCAAGCATATCTCTATTCCTTGGGGAAAGCTCCACAATGCACATCTGGGACCAAGTAGTAAGCAAAAATTACTTGAAAGGCAATGATTTTTACAGAATAGTAGCCCTAAGTTCATTGTATAAAACAATATTTTAAACCACAGAGCCTAGGGCTTGCCGATCAGAAGGTCGGCGGTTCGAATCCCCGCACAGGGCGAGCTCCCGTTGCTCGGGCCCAGCTCCTGCCAACCTAGCAGTTCGAAAGCACGTCCAAGTGCAAGTAGATAAATAGGGACGGCTACAGCGGGAAGGTAAACGGCGTTTCCATGTGCTACTCTGGTTCTCCAGAAGCGGCTTAGTCATGCTGGTCACATGACCTGGAAGCTGTATGCCGGCTCCCTCGGCCAATAACGCATGATGAGCGCCACAACCCCAGAGTCAGTCACGACTGGACTTATGGTCAGGGGTCCCTTTACATTTACCCCCAAATAGCTGTGAAAGAGAAGTTGGTTATGATAATAAAGGAGTTAAGACCCAGACAGAAAAAAATATTAGTCATTTTACCAGTTGGATTGTTACTAGCAATGTCTGCACCAAATAAAATAATAGTACTTTCAGGACTTTAGCAAATGCACCTACCAACATTTGTAAAATGTCAGGATTTTTTTGCTTTGTTTTAAATATACTAACAACATTTCAATGAAATGCAGAGATCTTGGTGAGCTAAAATGTCTCATAGTTTTATTTGAAAAGCAACTGGCTCCATCCACACTCCTAATATTTTAACCAAGTTTCTCTAAGTGGGACATAAGCAACTAGGTCAAACGAGAAATTACACAGCTACTTGATATTATTGCCATGTGAGTTAGTAAAACTGTAGTGACAGCCAGAAATGAACAGAAACGCTTTCCTTCATAGTTCTAGTTACAGGTAGATGGCCGTGTTGGTCTGACGTAGTCAAAACAAAATAAAAAAATTCCTTAGAGACCAACTAAGTTTGTCATTGGTATGAGCTTTTGTGTACATGAAGAAGTGTGCGTTTCGTGTGCTGAAGAAGTGTGCATGGTTGGTCTCTAAGGTGCTGCTGGAAGGAATATTTTTATTTTGTTTCACTTTCCTTCATAGTTAAACACAAACCAGTGCTTCTTTCTGGGGATACTCAAGGGAATGCAGTACTAGCACCTTTCCCCAAAATGTTAAAAGTGTGGCAATTACTGTTATTCATGGTGAGTGCCAGCACCTTTTTCTATTAAAGAAAAAGCACCCTCTCTGGCAGGCTCCCTCCACACATTCTGCCTCCTTCCTCACTCTAAAGTTATTCCGCCATGGCCCTCCATTTCACTCCTGCAGCTATAGGCCTGTGCACAATATGGTATCTCATTAAGTCCTGGCCCCACCTGCTTTCATCATAAGTCCAATGATGATGTGAGTCATAATAACTCCTCCTTCTAATAGAAGTTATAAACCTTATCTTTTCATAAATGTTGCAAAGGAAATAAAAAAAATAACATAAAATACCATAGAATCAAAGGTCTGTATAGTTAAAGCTATGGTTTTCCCAGTAGTGATGTATGGAAGTGAGAGCTGGACCATCAAGAAGGCAGATCACCGAAGAATTGATGCTTTTGAATTATGGTGCTGGAGGAGACTCTTGCTGGAGTCCCATGGACTGCAAGAAGATCAAACCTATCCATCCTGAAGGAAATCAGCCCTGAGTGCTCACTGGAAGGACAGATCCTGAAGCTGAGGCTCCAATACTTTGGCCACCTCATGAGAAGAGAAGACTCCCTGGAAAAGACCCTGATGCACAAGGAGAAGGGGCGGAAGAGGACAAGATAGTAGGACAGTGTTCTCGAAGCTACAAACATGAGTTTGACCAAACTGCGGGAGGCAGTGGAAGACAGGAGTGCCTGGCATGCTCTGGTCCATGGGGTCACGAAGAGTCGGACACAACTAAACGACTAAACAACAACAACCATAGAATCATAGAGTTGGAAGGGATCCTAACGGTCATTTAGTGCATTTTTGCCCAACATAGGGCTTGAACCCATGACCCTGAGATTAAGAGTCTCATGCTCTACTGACTGAGCTATCCCAGCAATCCTACTTCATAAAAGCTAAGTTCAACAGCATATTTGAAATATCATGTTAAATTGAATCTTCTCTATATTACTGCTAATAAATCTGTCTAAAAGAAACTTGATTTTAATAAACTTAATGACTTGTGAAAGACAGTACAATCATACCTCGGGTTAAGTACACTTCAGGTTGAGTACTTTCAATTTAAGTACTCCACAGACCCGTCTGGAACAGATTAATCCACTTTCCATTAATTTCAATGGGAAAGTTCACTTCAGGTTACTTAACCTGAGGTACCACTGTATCAGGCATATAGGCCTGACACTACAGGATACTGTAGGATACATCAGATTATGACCAACCATAATGAGGTCAGATAAAATGGGCCTGCTTTAGGCAGAAGATTTTGGGGTCCCAAAAGAAAGGCAGCAAATTGACAATTTTTTAGTTCTATTACTTCCCATTACAGTGATACATTGTGTTACAGATGCTTCAGGTTACAGACGCTTCAGGTTACAAACTCCGCTAGTAGTACCTCGGATTAAGAACTTTGCTTCAGGATGAGAACAGAAATTGCGCTGCGGCAGCAGGAAGCCCCATTAGCTAAACTGGTACCTCAGGTTAAGAACAGTTTCAGGTTAAGAACGGACCTCCAGAACGAATTAAGTTCTTAACCCAAGGTACCACTGTACTAAATTTCCACGCTACAATCCTCACATCCAAACTGTTTTGAGACAGTCAAAGTGAGGTGGAAATATGAGCAAAGGCCTTCCAGGTGACTTTATTTGTCATGATGTGTCTTACGTATGAGCTTAGTTATTATTTCACCCCAACTAAACAACAAGAAATGCAAGCTGCATTTCATAGCCTTTCAAGAAGTGGACATTCTTGGCTAACAGGTCGAGCCTAACCATGTCAACTCAGAAGTTAAAATCTATTAAATTCAATGGGATTTATTCCTAGGTAAACAGGATTACGCATTCAGGCCACCACCCCCACTCCCACCCCACAATGGAGCCAGCATCTAGAAATTAGCAGCCTCTACTTTGCTTTACAATAGGGTTGGTTATATCAGATCCAGGGTACATGCCTGCTGGAGCACAACTTAAAAATAAAAGCTTTATTCTCAAGCAGCCTCATGCCCTCCACAGAAGAAGCCAAACTATAAACACAAATTCAAATAGCTGCGTACTCATGCATGCCTCTTCCTGCATTGCAAACTTTTTTTGGAAACTCATACCTCTCCTGGTGGCTTCTCGTTTACAAGCTAAAGTGCAACAGTGATAGAGTGAACAAAGAATTATTCATTTTTTATTAAATAATAAAAAGGATAGAGGAAATATAAACAGCATTCACCATTCATTTGATTATTTTTAACAAACCTATTCGTAATTTTTCCTAGCCATCATATTGTAACTATTTAAAGTAACTCTCTCACATATTAATCTCTCACACACAAACATTTTGATACTTTCTTTATCCAGATTCTAGAACTGTAGAAATTTACGCCAACATTCCAAAGAATCTCTTAGTTGCATGCCCTTTATAAGTTATTTTATGCATTAAGATCTGACACCATCTATTTCTTTTCCCTGCCTCTTTGAGTAGGGGGTCTTGATTCTTCCCATGGTGATTCTTCCCATGGTATTAATACATTTTAAACTATGATTAAGCAAACATTGCACAGCTAACCAGAATCACTACCATTACTGCTTTCGCATTACCTTGCAACCACATCTTTCAAAATATGCCTCTTCTTCCTTCTTGGCCAACTCACTACGCTTAAAGTATTTTTTATTTCCCTGAAAGAAAGGAAAGTAGTTACTACATTGTGATGTTTCATAAACAACTAACATTTATTCTTTCAGTAATGTGAAGCACAATGGGATGGGCTGTCAGATTCTTAACAGCTCAATGATAGTTAACAGGAACCAGGCTCCAGAAACACCGGCGAGCAGTCCATCGACCTACCCAGCAAGCAATCCAACGCAGGGAGGTAGAGACTCCTGCTTGCAAGGCTTCCTGAAAAGGGCCCGACAAAAGCAGCCTCAACTCGGAAGCTCTCGCAAATGCAGCGAGGCAGAGACGCCGCCGAAACGAAACGGGCTCGGGCCGCTCGGGCCTCGGGAGAGGCTCCCCTGTCGCCGCCGAGGCCGCTAACGGACCCTGTCCGGCTACGGGGCCACAACCCTCCACTCCACCCCTACCCCGCTCAGGAGGAGGGCTCCGCACCGCCCTCTGGGGACCCGGGCCTCGGGGAAACACCCCGGGACGGCAGGGGGGGCCGCCCGGCGACCACGGCAGGACGAGCCCCTGGGCCCTGGCGGCGCCTCTCGGGGACAGCGGCGCTCGCGCGCAGTCCCGCCTCCTCTTCTTTTTTTCTGGGGGGGGGGCAGAGGGTCGCCTCTCTCCTGCTTACCCCGAGCAGCTCCTTCTCCTCCAGCAGCTTCCGCTTCCGCTCGATCTCCGCCTTGAGGACGTCCATGGTCCCTTCGCCTCAGATGCCGGCAGGGAGCGAAGCAGATCCCTCGGCCGCCACTTCTACGGAAGCCCCGGAGCGAAAGCAGCCAGTCCGCGCAGCCGCAGTGACGCGCCCGGCCTCAGACGCCGCGTCGCTTCCGGGTGGCGCCCTTTCCCCTTGGGGTGGGAAGAGGCAGCAGCAACAGCCGTGGAGGATCCCGGGATTTTTCCCATGGGGGCGGGCGGGGTTGGAGTCGATGGCCAGGACAGAAATGGCCACCCTATTGGACTAGGATTCTACACAAGTGGAAACCTGGGGAAAGTGTATTTCCGATGTTTGATGGCTCACAACACCACTTTTTTGGGGAGTAATACCATAAAATTATATATCAAAGGAAAGATAATTTAATAACTTTTATGAAGGATTATTTATTACAACAGCAGTCATAAAGAAGAAATGTGAAACACATAGAAAAAATTAGATATACAAAAATTCTCACCATGTCAGTTAATACTTAGTTGGGTAACCTTAAGCTTTAATTACGGCCTTACAACACCTTCCCATGGAGTGAACCAAGTTTTTCAGTTCAGCTGTAATAATTAGGGTTGCCAGACTCAATAGAGGACAGGACTTCTTTGCCTTTAATTGCCCTGCTCTCTTTTGAGTCTGGAAACCTTAAAGAGAAACCAGCAGACCTTTTGTTTAATTTCCAAGCAAAGGGTCTGCTGGTTTCTCTTTAAGGTTTCCAGACTCAAAAGAGAGAAGGGCAATTAAAGGCACAGAAGTCCTGTCCTCCATTGAGTCTGGCAACTCTAGTAATGTGAAACTAAGATTGAATTGTTGCCTCTATTAATTGGGTGTTATTGCTGCGTTGCTTCTGACTAACAGGTTTCTTTAGTTGGCTCCATATATTTTTTTATTGGGTTAAGGTCTGGGCTATGTATTTTTGGTTATTTACATTCCCATTAATGACGCAAATTCTGCCCACACCTAAATGTAATACAAGCCCTAAATGGCCTCGGTCCAGTATACCTGAAGGAGCATCTCCACCCTCATCGTTCTGCCCGGACACTGAGGTCCAGTACCGAGGGCCTTCTGGCGGTTCCCTCATTGCGAGAAGCCAAGTTGCAGGGAACCAGGCAGAGGGCCTTTTCGGTGGTGGTGTCCATCCTGTGGAACGCCCTCCCATGAGGTGTCAGAGAAAAAAACAGCTACCAGATTTTTAGAAGACATCTGAAGGCAGCCCTGTTTAGGGAAGCTTTTAATGTTTGACAGACTCTTGTATTTTAATATTTTGTTGCAAGCTGCCCAGAGTGGCTGGGGAAACCTGGACAGATAGGTGGGGTATAAATAATTTATTATTATTATTATTTAATAAATTATTTTATTTCATTTTTCTGTTGGAAGCCGCACAGAGTGGCTGGGGAAACCCAGCCAGATGGGTGGGGTAAAAATAAATTATAATAATAATAATAATATTACAACCCCAGATCATAATACTTAATCGGGTGTTTCACAGTAGGTGTAGTGTAAGTAGGATGTAAATCTCTGATTCTTCTCATGTATTTCAAGCTATTACTACCAAACAAGGAGATTTGGGTCTCATCACTTCAAATAACACTGTCGCATTGTTCCGCTGTCCAGTTAACATGGGTTATTTCCCAGTTTAATCTTTTCAATCTTTGTTTGAAAGATAGCAATGGCTTTTTCCTTGGAATTATAGCATTTAGACCAAACATCCCCAAACTGCGGCCCTCCAGATGCTTTGGCCTACAACTCCCATGACCCCTAGCTAATAGGACCAGTGGTCAGGGATGATGGGGATTGTAGTCCAAAACATCTGGAGGGCCGAAGTTTGGGGATGCCTGATTTAGACCATATTCCTGCAGTCTGCGCCGAACAGTCCTTGCACTCAACTTCACGTTACATTGCACCATGTCATCTTGTATATACTCGGATTATTTTCTTCTGTCATGTAGGCACAGTCTCTCAATTCTTCTATCTTCACTTGCTGTTGTGCATCCTTTCCTGCCTTTACCAGTCTGATTTTGTAGTGACTGAAGTCTCTTTATACTTCTTCATAAATTTAGAAATGCCACCTTTGATTAAGTTTCCAGCAATTTTTCTTCTACTTTCTTCATAACTGTAACCTTGTTCACTTAATAGTACTATTTTACATCACTTTCTGGGTGACCAGTCAACTCTTTGCACCATTTCTTTAATTTTATTGCGTTTTACAAGCTCACTAAATGAAATAACACAAAAAAACACAACCAACTTGATAGCAATCGCATAACACACTGACAAATGTCCTCTTCTCAGCTCCAGTACATAACATCAATAGCTGAATCCTACTGTGACCTGACTGAATCACTGCCAAAACAAGATGACACCTGATTGGTTCTCTAAACACTCATGCTAATGGACTGCATTCAAAGTGATTATGAGGCTCTGGGCAGGAAGTTGAAGCAATTAAATACACAAATTGTCATCTAATCTGTCCTCCCAGTTGACTCAGGGAGAGAGGGTAAAATAGGGGAAGTGAACAACTGGCTTCGCAAATGGTGCAAGCAGGAACAGTTTGGATTCTTAGATCACGGTCTGCAGTTTATTGAAGATGGACTTCTGGCAAGTGATGGGCTGCACCTCACAAGGGTTGGGATGAATGTTTTTGCCAAGAATCTCAAAAACCTCATCAGGATGGCTTTAAACTGACTTAAACTGACAGTGTTCCTGAAGGTAGGAATCTATCAAGTGCTGAAGATGATCATCCAAATGTCAGGGACCAAATGAAGCAGACAGCATGCAAACCTAGTGGTGGGAGGGGGAAAAACTTTAAAAAGAGGCTGGGGTGATTAGTGGTCTTCAATGTCTGCATACTAATGCACAGAGCATGGGAAATAAACAAGATGAACTTGAGCTCTTGGTACAGCAAACTAAATACAGTACGACATAATAGGCATTACTGATACCTGGTGGGATGAGTCTCATGATTGGAATGTAGTAACAGAGGGATACAATCTATTTCTGAGAAATAGACCAAATAGGAAAGGAGGAGGAGTGGCATTATATATCAGATATGTGTATACCTGTGAAGAGATCCAGGATTTCAAACTTCAAAGCCAAATTGAGAGTATCTGGGTCAAAATTAAAGGAGAGAAAAATAACAGTGATCTCATTGTGGGAGTTTACTATAGACCCCCAAGCCAAACTGAGGACACAGATGATGCCTTCCTAGAACAGATGGTCAAAAGGAAGTGAGATAGTAGTATTGGGGGATTTCAATTATCCTTCAAAAGGAAGGATAGTTTGAACCTCCTTCAAAAGGAAGTGAGAGTAGTAATGGGGGATTTCAACTATCCTGATATTTGTTGGATGTCAAACTCACCCAAGAGCATAAGGTCAAACAGATTCCTCACTGGCCTTGCAGACAATTTAATTGTCTAGAAAGTTGAATTGAATTGAATTTATTATTACGGTCACAGACCAGCTTACAAAATCAGAAAAATCAGAAAACACAAAGATAATACACTAAAATTTACACAGAAGGAACAATACACACATATATATGTATACAGCACAGCAGCATTTAAAATGTATAAATTGGAACTGGGACACTAAAATATAGCCTAAATATTACCATTTGGCAGAGGACAAGATGGTTGGACAGTGTTCTCGAAGCTACGAACATGAGTTTGACCAAACTGCGGGAGGCAGTGCAAGACAGGAGTGCCTGACGTGCTATGGTCCATGGGGTCACGAAGAGTCGGACACGACTAAACGACTAAACAACAACAACAATTACCATTTGGGGTCTTATTCGTTGCGGTAGCACTGCTTTTTCTCTGAGCTTTATGGCTGCTGCATAGAATTTGGCCACTTGTAGAGACAAAGTTAGAAAAGCTAAAGCACAGAATGAACTCAGGCTTTCTAGAGAGGTTAAAAGCAACAAAAAGGGCTTTTATGGGTATGTCCGTAGCAAAAGGAAGAACAAGGAAACAGTGGGGTCACTCAGAGGAGAAGATGGTGAAATGCAAACAGGGGACAGAGAAAGGGCAGAACTCCTCAATGCCTTCTTTGCCTCAGTCTTCTCCAAGAAAGAAAACAATGCCCGACCTGAAGAATATGGAGCAGATGATTCAGCAGGGGAAACACAGCCCCAAACAAGTAAGGAGGTAGTACAAGAATACTTGGCTAGTTTAGATGTATTCAAGTCTCCAGGGCCAGATGAACTATATCCAAGAGTATTAAAAGAACTGGCAGAGGTGATTTCAGAACAACTGGCAGTTATCTTTGATAATTCCCGGAGAACAGGTGAAGTCCCAGCAGACTGGAGGAGGGCAAATGTTGTCCCTATATTCAAAAAGGTGTCTTAAAAGGGGGAAACACGGTACCTCTTAAAAATAAGAGGGATGCTGCAAAAATGATAAAAGACTGGGTGAGAGTGGTAGAACTAGAATTCTCTTTGAAGGTGCTTGCGTTCCAGGCAGACAGAGGTACAGAATTTACTGGGTCTTTTTTGCGAAGTTTTTCCCACTCTAAGGGAATTAAGCACAGACTTACTTCACCTTATTCTCCACAGGAAGGGGGAATCACTGAGCAAAAAAACCCCATTTTGCAAGAATTGGCAAATTCGATGTTGTTTGATGCTAATCTACCACAGTGCTATTGGGCTGAAGCATAGAAGGTTGCGGGGGTCATTCTTGACCGCACTTATAATTCTGTGGTTGATAATATGCCCTATTTTCTTCTTTATGGTAGAAAGCCCAAGGTGCATTATTTCAGAAATTTTGGATGTGAAGCCTATGTTCTAATTCCCAAATCGCAGCACAGAAAGGGAGGTCCAAGGTTGCAAAAGATTATTTTCTGTGGGTACAAACCTTACTCAAAGTCATGGAGGTTTGTTAACTCAGAGGACGATACATCCAGGGTGGTAATCAGCAAGAGTGCTGAATTTTGTGAACAAAGTGGGTGGGTGCACTTGCATGGGAACCCTGACATTCTCATGGAAAGTATGGTTGACATTGCTGGAGGAGGAACCTCTAGCAGTTGGTGGTCCAGGTGCTGGTGCTGGTGGACCAAACCAAGGTCTTGATCATGCCCATTGGGGCTACTCCTAGACAAGTAAAATTATAAAATAGGAGTGCACCTACTTCTCCACAAGGAAAACCTGAGAAGGTAGCACACAACTAGAATGTTGGGCAGACAGCAGTTGGGCTGATTCTGATCCAGGCAGGAAATTGGTGTCTGGGATGGCCATGAAATTTGGAAATTCCTTAATTGGTTGGCATTCCAAACAGCAATCCCTAATTGCACTTTCATCCACGGAGTCCAAATTTAATGCTCTATCGGACTTGGGCAGGGAGCTTGATTTCTATAAGCAGTTAGTTCAAGAACTGTATGGAAATTGCCATTCACCTATCAGAGTGTGGGAGGATAACCAACCGTGTTTAAAACTTGCAGAATCCGGTCAATTTAAAGCGTATACCAAACATTTGGATATCGGTTACCAAAATGTATGCCAAAATGTAAAGCAAGGTTTGGTTCAGCTTAAGTATTGCTCTACCAAATAAAACCTCACCGATGGTTTTACCAAGCCTCTGAATCTTCAGACATTAAGTTTTCTGTTCAGGTTTAAATTTTAAGTTGAACATAGTTGTATAAACTCAGTGATGCGAACGAGAGGGGGTGTTGGTATGAAGGAGTTATACTGTACAAAGGATTTTACGTTCTGTCACTGAGGATACTGGGAACATATGGGCATGTAGAAGTTGATGTACAAAAGGGGGAGTTTCCCTCTGTACTTTCTTCTTGTACTTGTTCTCTCCATGCCTGTGTGTGCTTGTGTGCTGTTGGAGGAGTGAAGTTATGCCCGGAGGGATCAAAAGCATGTCGGCTCAGTCCCCGGGTTATCTGTAAATAAAGCTCATAGATAAGGAGCTCTTCTCAGTCCTGAATTATTGCTCTGCTGACCTACTGTTCTGCTTCACCGCTGTGCTACACTGCTAAGAAGACGAAAAGGCAGGGGCACTTCGGAAGCATGCCGGGCAGCCATTGCTGGAGTAGTCTTCACCGTCGCGTTACTGAGGTCTCAACACCTTGTAACTCAAAGTCGACCACACAAACTATAAATTATACAACACTCTACTACTGTGGCTATGGGAGAAGGCAGAACCTATTGGGATGTGAATGCTGGGAATTGTAGGCTCAGGTTGTATATATGTGTTAACTATATATCATAGACACCACAGTCTGCTGTGCCTCATTTTCCCAAAGGAAACATGGACCCCCTGAGTAGCATGCCTGGAACTGCCTGGAATCTCACACTGCTCATAGTTTGGGAGCAATCTATTGCAACAATATTCAGTTTTCCTCCATGGAGTTCAAACTCACACCTATGCATTGAGCCACTGGAAGCTGCTGCTGTCAGTGGCCTGCTTTGCATATCATGGTAAACCAAACTGGTCAACCAGAACTGTGCAAGCATGATGGCTCAGAGAAGAGCTCACGCACACTTTGCTCCTCCCCAAGCTTTCCAACTCAGTACAGGATGACAGATAAGCCAAAGTTTGGCTTTGTCAGTCCTCCAAACTCAGGATCATGGTGAAGGTCTTCCATAGCCATGACCAATCCAAATAATGGGTTAGCTGCCACACTATGCTGAGCAGGCATGAGTTTTTCATTGAGAGACAGTCCTAGTGGCTTTGATTTATTGCTTACCCTTCACTCTTAAGGTCCCAAGGTGGTTCACAACAATTTAAAATGCAACATTAAATTGAGGGTATTACCCTGCCACCATGAGAGGATTGTCTCCTTCAATCAAAGGCGCCAACTTGTGAGGGAAATGGGGGGCATTGCTGCACAGGTGTTGTATCAGGATGTTGGGAGGAGCCAAACATGGCGGCAATGCAGCTTCAGTGGTGGGTGACTCCTCCTCTTGTTACTGCCACTGGCCGGAGGCTGCTTCCCCCCTCCTTTCCCTCCGCAGCAGCTGGAGGAGGAGAAAGAGCCAGCCACTGAAGTCCTGCCATGCTCAGCTCCCTGATATGGGGGGGGGAGAGTTGGGCTCCCAGGAGTTGGCACCCCTTACTTCCATGTTTTTGACGTGCATCTCCATATCTTCTCCAGAAGGTTATCACCTCATCTCCATGGCTCTAGTTCAGAGCTCTACAAACTCTGTGTCACAACACATTAGTGTGCTGGCTACAGTATGTTGTGAAAACTCTCCCCATACTCGTCCCAGGGCTGGAAAGGGGTTAGTTTAACCTCTGGTTTGCTAGCAAAATTGAATTACTGTGGTGCAAAATGATGCAAAACTGAATTACTGTGTCATGAAATGAGGCATGCCTAAAAGGTGTGTCACCAACATGAAAAGTTTGGAAAGCTCTGCTCTAGTTGGTCAACCCAGGTGCGGGGCACATTTTGATAGAAGCTGGAGGTGTAGCCATTGCTCCATTTTGAGCTGCTCAATGTTTTTCCTCTCATTTTCTGGGTGAGGGTAGCACATGGTAGAAGTTGTGCCAGAATAGTGATGGTGCATTTCTCCCCTTGCCGTATAGGATTCCTCTGTCCAATGGCCTACGGTAATATGGATGCAATATCACTGGTTTTTTAAAGTCCTCCTGACACCAGTTACAACAAGCAACCAAGACTTAAAGATCTTCGCACATTGTCAATGACAGTCTGCTCTCATCTTAGAATGTTTTTCACAAATAAGTGGCAGGAATATGTTTGTTTTATTGCAGAGTACACAAGACATGTTCTCACAAGTGTGGAAATAAAAGGGAAATATTTATTTGCTGGGAAAATTAATCTGGCAAGTTTTCTGAAGAATGTAAACCTTTTTTTTACGACACAGAAGCAAAACAACAGAGAATTTGATATGTAGAAATTTGGAAAACTTTCAAAGATTGAAATCCCCTCTTGCAAATTGAAAATGAGCTTAGTTATAGAAAAGGCCACTCCACTGACCTAGTTTACCTATGCCTCCTTTGTTACCAGATCTGCTAGTGCACACATTCAGATGCACACAAAACTTTCATGTCTTATCCCTCCTTCTATGAGGTAAACTATGTGAGGTAAATTAGTGTGAGACTGATCCAGTTGAGTGGGAATTTGGACCCAGGTCTCAAGAGTCCATGGACAGCAATCTACCACACCCAACTGATCTCATGTTGTTAGTATCTTTCATACATTTATTGCAGCAGATATCTGCACTCTGTGATACGCAAATCCTAATTCAGCCAAGAATCTCCTTGCAGAAGGGATTGGAGGGCTTGAGACAGCAGCATTTGTGAGTTGACAGAAATTTGAATATAGCAACAGCGAAAGTTTGGGGAAGCTGATCACAGCAGCTGTGTGTGCTGATAGAGAGGATCAGGGCAGACCAAAGAAGTCAGAAGATCCAAATAAGTGGATTAGTCACATACCAGAACACACATTACTTATAGTTTTTAACCTCCCGTTGATTTTGGTGTAAGAGTGTTTACTTATGGAGAAAGGGGGAGGGAGCAAACTATGGCAAGTTCTTAAAGAAATGGGAGTGCCTGATCACCTCATCTGTCTCCTTAGAAATCTCTATGTGGGACAAGAAGCTACAGTTAGAACTGGATATGGAACAACTGATTGGTTCAAAATTGGGAAAGGAGTACGACAAGGTTGTATATTGTCTCCCTGCTTATTTAACTTATATGCAGAATCCCAAGACGGAATTAAGATTGCCGGAAGAAGTATCAACCATCTCAGATATGCAGATGACACAACCTTGATGGCAGAAAGTGAGGAGGAATTAAAGAACCTTTTAATGAGGGTGAAAGAGGAGAGCGCAAAATATGGTCTGAAGCTCAACATCAAAAAAACCAAGTTCATGGCCACTGGTCCCATCACCTCCTGGCAAATAGAAGGGGAAGAAATGGAGGTAGTGAGAAATTTTACTTTCTTGGGCTCCTTGATCACTGCAGATGGTGACAGCAGCCACGAAATTAAAAGACGCCTGCTTCTCGGGAAAAAAGCAATGACAAACCTAGACAGCATCTTAAAAAGCAGAGACATCACCTTGCCTACAAAGGTCTGTATAGTTAAAGCTATGGTTTTCCCAGTAGTGATGTATGGAAGTGAGAGCTGGACCATAAAGAAGGCTGATCACCGAAGAATTGATGCTTTTGAATTATGGTGCTGGAGGAGACTCTTGAGAGTCCCATGGACTGCAAGAAGATCAAACCTATCCATTCTTAAGGAAATCAGCCCTGAGTGCTCCCTGGAAGGACAGATCGTGAAGCTGAGGCTCCAATACTTTGGCCACCTCATGAGAAGAGAAGACTCCCTGGAAAAGACCCTGATGCTGGGAAAGATTGAGGGCACTAGGAGAAGGGGACGACAGAGGACGAGATGGTTGGACAGTGATCTCGAAACTACGAACATGAGTTTGACCAAACTGCGGGAGGCAGTGCAAGACAGGAGGGCCTGGCGTGCTCTGGTCCATGGGGTCACGAAGAGTCAGACACGACTAAACGACTAAACAACAACAACAAGGTGCTACTGGAAGGAATTTTTTTTCATTTTGTGATTAATCTAATTAATAATTAATCTAATTGATAAGCCGCACCAACAGGTTAAAGAACAGTTTCTACCCATGGGCTGTGAGGCTGCTGAATGGAAGACAACAACATTGCAGCTGACGTTCGGGGTTGGTGGTCGTACGACAGCACACAGAGTATAACGAGGACTGAGAGATTGGGGGGGGGGGCTCGTTTAATCTCACTGTAAACAAGTAGTACAGTGACAATAAAGTATTTCTATTTCTATTTTACTTGATTTGCTGTTGAATTTGTAAGTCTTTAAGGTGCCACCAACCTTGTTTTTGCTTCGAAGTAATCTACGTACAGTATTTGAAGAACATGCTTGGTAGAAATAATAGCTTTTTTGACAAGCAATTTAGCAATCAATTCATACAGTATTTCTTAGCCATGCTGTCTAAACCTATCTTCTGACCTGCCCAGCGAAGCCGCATTTCCTTCGGTTGTAAAATCACCGAAGCACAAAAGCCAAGGAAGGAGCTCTAGAGCGGGGATCTCAATGCGGGACCTGCCCGCCTTCCGGCCTCTGCCGCCCGGCACGAGATCCTCCCGGAGGGGGCTGTGAATTGCGGCGGACTCCGACGAATTAGCGCTCTTTATCTCTTAAATCTGATTTTGCTCTAATTATACTCGTGGAGAATGAATTGTGCTTGCTGTAGGAAGTTATATGTGTGTGCCTCTATTTTGCGACAAGTATTTCCCCCCCCCCGCCGATTAACCGCCCCTCCCGAACTGCCTGCGCGTTTCTCCTCCTTTTCTTTAACTGCGGTCCCCTCGGGGGTCTCTTTCTTTATTGGGGGGGTTGCAATTCCAAGGCGTGTTTTAAGCGGCGGTGAGCCGCCTGGGCGCTCTTCTCCCGCGGAGCCCCCGTCCCGTTCTCCCGTCAGCTGTCCCGGCGGCGGCCAAGGCTTCTCCCGCGGCCCCTTCGCCCGGAAAGCCTCGCCAAGAGTTCTCGGCGGCGCGTCGTGAGGGACGAGGAGGCCATTTGCTTATGGAGAGACACGCGCGTCTTCTTCGCCCTGCCACTGTCTCCTCACGCGCCGCCGCCGCCGCCAAGGAGCTTGGGCCGGGCGCCGAGGGAGCAAGCGAGCGAGCGAGCGGCGGCCTGTCAGAGGGCCCCTAACTCGGAGGTCGAGGTGGGAGGGCACAAAATGGCGCTTCTCCGCTGGCCGCCGCGACAGCCCCACGCCCCCTTGCCGGGCTCCCCGCGCGGGAGGAGGGCAGGCAGCGCCGGCGAGAGACCCGCCGCGGCGCCGGCGCCGCCTCCTCCATTAGCAAGCAGGACGCGGAGCTCCCCGCCGTCTCCGCCTCTCCCTCCGCCTCCCCCGCCGGGCCCGCCCTCGCCGCCCGCCCGGTCCTCGGCGTGGCGCGCGCTCGCAAGCCGGCCTCAGGGTGGCGGCCCGCCGGCCAGCCTGCCACATCCGCCGCGGGGAGCGCCTGGCCTGGGCTTTCCCCAGCAGGTGGCAGCGGGATCCCAGGCGCCGCTTCCGCCTCCGCCGCTTGGCCCCTGGCCCCCGCCAGCCGTGGATTCGCAGCTCAAGCCGGCCAAGCTCGCTTCTTCCCTCCTCGCGAGGAGACGCGGCGGGAGAGGGACGGGCGGGCGGACGGGCAGGCAGGCAGGCAGGCAGCAGCCCCTCTCCAAAGTTTGGAACTGGGTTGGTGGCGGGGGCGGGGAGTCCGGAGCCAAGTTGCCCCGCTCGCTCCCCGAATTGCTCTTCTTTCTCCGGCGTCTCCCGTTTGTCTCCGGCTGGCTGAAGAGGCGGCCCTTGGTCTTCTGCTGCTGCTGCACCCAGTCCTCTCCCTCCGTCTCTCATCCCTTTTGATTTCTGCCTCCCTCCCTCCCTTCCTCCCCCTCTTCTTTGCTCACACACTATGGAGTTTACGGAGAGGAAGAGAAGCAGGAAATCCCAAAGCTTTAAACTGATAAATCAAGGTAAGGTGTGCGAGTGTGTTTGCTTGCGTGTTGTTGTTTGTGTGATATTTGTGCTTGTCTCTGGGGAGAAGAAGGAGACTTCATGTGCAAATCTATTTCAAGAGAGGAAGAGCAGGATGTTATGAAATATGTGCCATTCCCGTCTTCTGTCCACCTCTCATTATTTAAACTCCCTAATTGTATTAACGCTGGAAGCACTGCGTGTGTGTTGTGCATGTGAGAGGTGGGGGGGGGAGTCTTCTCCTTCTCCATTTTAATAAAATGGACACTTTTTTTTCCTCGGTCGGATGAGACACATAATGATAAAGTTAGGTCTTGTTTCGCGGTGGATGCCCTTTTAAAACAAAAATAAAGGCTCAAATCAGGGAAATAACGAAACATTAATACTCAATGAGAGGTGGACCTATTTCTTTCTTCTTTTTTAAGTACTGAATTCCTATCGGTACGCTTGCTGTCTTCAGCTTTGTTTCTCCCTTTCTTTATGGACCGATTGTGCACAGACACGCATTGAAACGAGGAGCTTGACGAAGGTTGCCTTCAGCACACGCACCCACAACGCACCCCATGAAATGCTACAGGATCGGGCGGGGTGGGGGGCGGGCAGGCAACTTGTCCTTCCTTCCCGTGTGAGAGGCTCCTCGGAAGAGGAATGCGGATCTCTAAGCAGAATAATAGCAGGAAACGTGTAAAAAAATGTGCCCTTTCACTTTCGTCTAAGGGGTGTGTGTGTGTGTGTGTGTGTGTGTGTGTGTGATAGATCGAGAGATCGATCCTTGGTGTTGTATAACAGGTGTTCTCCTTGGGAGGTATGTACTCTATTTCATTTGACTTTAAAACATGGCTGGAGAAGGTCCTTAGCACTGAACGCAAATATCTCCGTGAACTGCGTATGTGCCTTGCATGATAAGTTGAGGGCAGGTAATTTAGAGGGTAGTGCTGCTGTTACTCTTCTTCTTATTTGATAGATAGTTCATCATTAAATAATTCAGACACTCTCCTTTAACTTGTCATTTGTGGTGGAAATTGGATACAGTATAAGATTTCTGAAATAAAGAACTGCTGAGAAGGAATAGATAACGTAAAAGTTGTTTTTCTCTTTTTAAGCCTATGGCAGCACATTTTTGAAGTTTACTTTTTTAACGATAGGGTTGTGCTTACAGCGTGATTGCTGTACTGTTGGACAGTAACAAGCAAAGACTAACGTAAGGGAACTGTCACACAGTGAAAATTGGACTGATTTGTTTCAGAACTTCTTGCCTTTCCAACTATACTTAAGTTATAGTATATAAAAGTAGTTGAACACATACGTTTCCATAAGATAAGATTCAATCAAATAAGTCCTCAGCAATAAGAAGTAAATGCAAATTACGTTCAGTGCTCAGGGGTTAAAATATTCAACCTAGCATTTTATATGACCTCCAGTTCTATAAATGGTGTCTTTTCCCTATTGAAGCTTGTATGTTTTGATTTTTTTAAAAAAAGTAGATGGTGTACAAAGCAATTTTCAAACTTACAATTTTAAAAAGTGTGTGGTTCATCTGACACTTCTGAGCAGATGTTTTTATTTGACTGATATGAGAATTTGTTTCCACTGTAGTTGATATTTCCGTAGCAATAGGCCTGTTCCTTCTGCTCGAATCATAACATCAGTATTAGAGAAGTCTTGTTTGCTGTCATGGATCTGATAGGCCCTGGACTATAATACCCCAGGGAAAGGAGAGTATGACAGGCAAGATACTGCTAATTATTATATTATGTGAAGTTTACTATATATTACAGCTTTTAAACTTAACACTCATGTGACTCAAACTGTTCATGATTTATTCATATTGGATATAGTACTGATTTCCTATTTTGACACAGTAGTTGGGTAGGGTAGTATTCAGCTAAGTTTTACTTAGAGTAGGTCTATTTAAATTAATAGATCTACTCTGAGTAAAACTTAATTGAATGTTATGCATAGCCCTCCTTGATACTTTGACAATTTTATATGTCTGTATTTATTTTTATAACATTTATACACTGCTTCATTATAGAAAACCTCAGAGCAGTTTACAAAAATAATAAAACAATTTAATTATAGGTAAAAACGGTTAAAAACAACTATTTTAAACATTCAATGTGATTACTGCTCATGGAGTAGTATTTAAGATAAAGGTTCCCAGGGCATGTTAAACTGCAGTACCAGCACAGGTTGGAAACAAGCAAAAAAATCACATGAATGGTTGCCACACCAGAAAGAACTGTGTATGGTGGCTCAGTGTCATCATTATGCCAAAATGGTGGCATAGGTAAATCTTTGCTGAAACTTCCCCCCAAATGACTGTGTTGAGTCTTGTCTGTTGGTATTGTCTGTCAGTCTCGTTGCTTGAGTCATAAGTCATACACCCTTATTGTCTTCTGTTGCATTGTTTGAAGCATATAGTCTAGTGACCCTTCTTAAGTATTATAATATGAATCTTTTTTTATTACTGAAACCCAGCCCAAGGGATAGAGTAAAGGATTAGCACTTGTCCCAGCGAAGAGAAGGTATTGCAAGTCTTCTTAGACTCATAATTAATGCAGAGGACGTAATTTCCACAGGTGTGGGGAAAACATTGAGAATGTTTCTGACACCCAGATGAACTTGGAGGTTAAACTTCATAAACCTGAAGAATGTGGTCTCTAAGTAACAGTGTAAGCAACAAGCCATTTTACGAATCGGTGATATTCAGGAGACTCAAATTTTATTTATTTTAGCTGATTAGGGACAAAATGATATAAATGCTAGAAGATTATCTGGAATTCAACCAAGTTTATAGTATCTGTAGTACTCTGCCGTCCTGGAATTCCTGGTTCAATGATTTGTATATGATTGGATTGTAAATGGCTTTAGTTTTAGTGGTAACACAAGCCCAATTGAAATGAATGGAGGTTGTGCAGTCAGTGCCTTGTGCCTTGTGATTTTGATACATTAGGATACTGCATGGTGTCTCCTGTATAACATTCAGCTAGGGAGACCAATGGTGTCCGCATGCCCAGATATTTAGGATCTTGAACCAGGCCCAGGTACTCATCCCTGCAGCTCCCCACCTCTGTGTATGCCCGTGGCACCCTAGTGGGCATTTTGATACTAAAGAATAACAGTATGGTTATTTCAGGCAGGGAACAGAAGAAACTGTCAATTCCAGGGACCCTGGGATCTTTAAATATATACATCTCCTTTTGTGTATAACACTTCCCTAAGACCACATAAATCCTGTTGCAAAAATGTGCTTAGGATTTGGCTGTAAAAATGAGTTAGGCTGTCAGTTTTTGCATTCTCGCTTGGAAATCATTTCCTTTGAAGGCAGTGGGACTTGACTTCTCAGCACATGTGTCCAGAATTAATTTTACACTTTCTTATTCCTAGAACTTAATAAGAGCTAGAGTTTATGTAGTCTTTCTCCTAGACTCTTACAACAACCCTGCAATGCAGGCAATATTCTTATTGCCATGGATGAAAGGCTGAGGTTGGCAGGTAGTGTCTTGCCTAAAGCACCCCCCCAGGTGAATAGATTGCTGAAGTAGGATTTGAACTCAGGGTATACCACTCTTTGCCTTACTCTTATGTTGCTCATATTCTTTACTTCTGCTGTGGCCTTTTTTCTTATGGTGTCATTGTGCAGTGTTAGACCCCCTCCTCTCCTGTGACCCTCCCTTGGTCCACAGCAATGGTTTTTAAAGTGTTAGATGGGCCTGGGTTGGCTCAAGATTGCTTGTCTTGGTTGGGTCAGCAGGCTAAGTGCCAATAATTTAATGTAATGTGCTTGATTTGTAATGCCTTATCCCTTGTGTTTGTGATCACTCCTATGAGGACGATAGCTCTTTTGTGTAACCTTCTTTTTATTCCCTAGGGTCTCTCTCACAGAGACTTCAAAGCATTCTGTGAGGTCATGCAGACTAACACCCTTGATCATTTTTTGATTGCTGGCCTCTGAACTGAGGACGAGTGTGAGCCCTGCTAGAAGAACCATCTGTTTAGTTGTTTTCTTACTTTGAAGAGACTCGGTGCAACCAAGTTTGTGAGCCCCCTGCTGTATAGCAGCGAGAAGAGCAAACATGCAGAATGTGGTGTCTCCTCCATAAGAAAACGTCTTGAGCAGTCAGTCACTCAGGGCAAACTCAGTCATATGAGGATGATAGAATTGTAGGGTTGAGCCAGGTCATCTAGTCATCTCAATGGGGCTTGAACCCATGACACTGAGATTAAAGAGTCTCATGCTCTACTGTCTGAACTATCCCAGTCACCACTAACCTTTGCTGATGAGAGCAGGGATTAGGGACCCATCATTTGATTTCTCTGATATTTTTGCATAGAGGAGATACATTGTTAATAAACTAGTTTTGTTCCGACATTAGATTATACTTCCATTGTATGTAATGGATATTCCTTATACTCCCCACTGTTACTGAAGATTCCTTATTTCTGAATATTTAATCTGTCAACTGCAAGCTTAAAGACAGAGTGTGCTAGCAGTAGTGACAGAAACAAAAGCCAGGAATATAGTCTTCCTATAAATGCCTGCCATAATTCCCTTTTTCCTGCTTGCATATGTACCTGCCTGTTTGTACCTGCATAGGTATTATTACTTATTCATTATGTAAGGAAAAGGGACCCCTGATCATTAGGTCCAGTCATGACCGGCTCTGGGGTTGCGGCGCTCATCTTGTGTTATTGGCCGAGGGAGCCGGTGTACAGCTTCCAGGTCATGTGGCCAGCATGACAAAGCCGCTTCTGGCAAACCAGAGCAGCACACGGAAACACCGTTTACCTTCCCGCTGGAGTGGTACCTATTTATCTACTTGCACTTTGACGTGCTTTCGAACTGCTAGGTTGGCATGAGCTGGGATTGAGCAACGGGAGCTGGGAATTCGAACTGCCGACCTCCTGATCAGCAAGCCCTAGGCACTGATAAAAAGGGAGTTTCTACATTCATTGTATGTATTCAGTTTTATTTGAATTTTTTAAATTAATTTTCATTCGTAGAGCCTGATCTGTTCCCGTTAGAATTCATTGGCAACCTTCCCAGATAAAGGCCAAAGAGCTAAAAGGTTATTCATTGAGCTTCTCACTAATTTTGTCATCAGGCAAGACTTGCAAATTTCTATTTGTCTGTAAGGATGGCACACTTTTCATTTCTGTCAAAATCTCCCATGCATTCTGAAAGACACAGCAAAAGACAAGACTTCAGATAGTTGGTGTCTGCTATATTAATTTATTGTGAAAATGAACACCACAACTGAACCCCCAGACTTAGCTGTTTGCTGAAATATGTAAAATATTTTGGCTAAGTGTCTTCAGCAAAAGCAGAGGGCTTTATTTGTTTTTAGGGAGGGCTGACACAGCGCACGTTTTCATTGACTGATCCAATGTGCATGGAATAAAAAAGCATTGGGATACATTGGGAGATTATGAGATAAAATTGTAACATCGTATTCAGTGTTCATATTTTCCAGATCACTTGAATTCTACGGTAATTCATCTCCCTATTTTTAATTCCAGATTATCATCATGAGGCATACAAGATCCCCGACTATAGTAATGATGTTAATGGGGAAGCCAAAGAAGCGCAACAATTTTATTTAGGTATGTTCTCACGTTGATTAATTTCTAAATGTCACATTTGTGGCAGCAAGCATGTGGGTGGGTGAGAATTACTGCATGCCTATAGGAAGTACTTGCCATTGTTTTATAGGATGTTCTTTTCAAATGTCTTTCTATTTTGCCAATTGCCAGCATATCTTTTATTAACATTTGCTAAAAATGCTGTAATTTGAGACATAAATGTTTATTAGTGTCTACCCACAATGCTAATTATCACTCACCCAGAGAACAAGATGCTGACTATGTAGTTTGCAGCTCTGTGCTCAACCCATTTACATTGCATATTTGCTGGCATGCTTCACTGGCAATAGTTTGTGTAATTGGGGCATTACATCTTTGACATCTGGATAACAGAAATTCAATTTCCAGGAAGCCACTACTTGTTCGGTTTTGCTTTGGCCATGTGTGGGATTAATGTGTTGTCTTAATAGATTGTCCCTTCACCTCTGCAAACATGGCACTTACGGTATCTTAACCGCAGGCAAATTAAATTAAATCAAGTGTCCAAAATGTGTAAAGAAAATAATGAAATATTATTGTCTTCCTAACTGAAGCTTGATAGGACTTTATCAGCGAATTGCTCATAATCGTCATGATTGCCCCTACTATGATTCTGACCCCCTCATAGTTCAAGTGCTCATACCTGCTGTAATGTAGAAGAATCCTAGCTGCTCTTGATTAATCTTATAAAACATATTTACGGTATTTCTTAATGCCAAAAGTTTTAGACAGTTAACCATAAAAGTGCTTAAGTTCTCCTATGGAGAAGAATCAGACACGCTGCAGAATTCAGTGCCTCACTGATGTAAACAGAATTCTTTAATTTCATTCATTGCTTCCACACGGATCCTTCAAGTGGGGCAACAGCTACTCTTACTACACATGAGCTACTTCCCTCCAGTGTTGTGCTGTGGCAGTGGTCTCACAAAGTCCCCTGCTGGGCCTGGTAAAATGGCTGTGTTGGAGAAAGTGTGACTGTCACCAGAGACTCACGTACTGTGACATCACATCAGGGGCATGGTAAGAACCTGTATAGCCATGGTGCTGTTATGCAAAACCACAAAGGTGTATTGGTTCTGTTCTCTGCTTGTGGTTTTAACATTTGAACCATCTTTTTTTACGTCACTTGTGGTAGACCTTTGGCTTTGTCCATAGTGTTAAGGGTTATTTTGGCATAGCATGGCAAGGTGTGAATTTGTTGTACTTTATTTAATGAGTTTCAGATTTCTGTCTCCCCAAAAAGACCTCTCCCCATTGCTAAAAGTTCTTAAGAGTCATCATGCTTATATTGCTTTCCTCTGCCTTCTGTGGAATGCATTGCTTTCCAGAACACAGGGAAACATAGGTCTGCTGTAAACAATTTTTACAATGGTTTTAAACTTGCAATTGAGATTCTGCTTTTGAAAGGTTAATGTAAAAAACTAATTATGCAATCCTGGTAACCAAATGTGTGATGAGACATTTATCTGTGTAATTAACAATGGAGAACTTTATAGTTTCATAAAATTGAATGTTACACTGTGTGCAGTCTTCAATGTGAATTTATTTTGAAGAGGTACAGAAAGCAGAGATGTTTATGGCTGATATAAAGTGGGACTGAAATACCGGTATGCTGTAGTGCAGGTGTCTGTGTGTTTTACTACATTTTTGTTTTGATGAATTAGATTTTGGTAAGACCAATAACTTCGTTTTGCCAGAATAAAATGAGTGAAGTGGGCTTGCAGCAGGGAAGGGCTATATAGTGTAAATGACAGTGAAATTCTATACAAGTTTATTAGGAAGTAAGTCCTATAAAGTATAGTGAGGTTTAAAAAGGTAAA
The DNA here is from genome assembly GCF_965207765.1 of Zootoca vivipara. Lineage (NCBI taxonomy): Eukaryota > Metazoa > Chordata > Lepidosauria > Squamata > Lacertidae > Zootoca > Zootoca vivipara. The sequence continues at coordinate 1,469,760 of NC_142592.1, forward strand.
GGACCCCTGACTGTTAAGTCCAGTCACAGACAACTCTGAGGTTGCGGCGCTCATCTCGCTTTACAGGCCTAGGGAGCTGGCGTTTGTCCACAGACAGTTTTTCCGGGTCATGTGGCCAGCATGACTAAGCCGCTTCTGGCGCAACGGAACACCAAAACCAGAGCAGCGCATGGAAACGCCGTTTACCTTCCCACCGGAGTGGTACCTATTTATCTACTTGCACCTTTTTTTTGGCATGCTTTCAAACTGCTGGGTTGGCAGGGACCAAGCAACGGGAGCTCACCCAATCACAGGGTTTCGAACCGCCGACCTTCTGATCGGCAAACCCAAGCTCAGTGGTTTAGACCACAGCGCCGCCTGCGTCCCTCATACAGTGAGGTTTACTGCTTGACAGGGGGTTGGACTGGATGGCCCTTGTGGTCTCTTCCATCTCTATGATTCTATGATTCTAGCCCTGTTTAGAGAAGCTTTTAATATTTAATGCCGTGTTGTTTTAATATTCAATTGGGAGCCACCCAGAGTGACTGGGGATACTCAGCCAGATGGGTGGGGTATAAATAATAATTATTATTATTATTATTATTATTATTATTATTATTATTATTGGTCCATTTAGCTCAGTATTGCCTACACTGACTGGCAATGGCTTTCCAGGTCTTTAGGCAGAAGTCTTTCCCAGCCGACCCTGGAGATTAAACCTGGGGCCTGGTGCATGCAAAACAGTTGTTCTGTCACTGAATTGTATTGTAGTTCTGTTTTGCCAAAGGTGACATTTTGGAAATAAGGCTCTTCTTGCTGAATAATAGATACAAGTAACCATTTACCTGTCAGAGTAAATAATGCATGGGAGGGTTCCCTGACAAAGGCAGTATCAGATGTGTTGGGAACAATACTAGGAACTAAGGAACTTCACAGTGTTAAAACATGTTCTGTACATTAGTTTGATCTATTTCACCAGCTCTCCTATGGAGCTCTGTAAGAAAGATTTCACCAGCATAGGCCACTGAGTTTAAGCTGCTTATTTTATTTATTTATTTATTCAGTTTGCATACTGCCCTATACCCGCAGGTGGTTTAAGCTGTTGGTGCTTCTGATTCCTTGCAGGGAGAGGAGCCCATTTAGATTGGTTTGCCTTTGGAAACTGATGGAGCAAGGTGGTTTCCTTACATTCCACCACGATAGTTTCCAGCCAAAAGGGCTGGCAGTTTTGCTGTGCCCTCTTTGATCTGTGGAATGCTGAGGTGGTTCTGTTAACAGACACAATTGCTACTATACATACAGGTGAAACCCGGGAAATTAGAATATCGTTGAAAAGTGCATTTATTTCAGTAATGCAACTTAAAAGGTGAAACCAATATATGAGATAGATGCATGACATGCAAAGCAAGACATGTCAAGCCTTTATTTGTTGTAATTGTAATTATTTGTCGTTAGGCGGGTCAATTATAAATGGAATGTAATTAATGAAATGTAATAGCGATGTTTATTTTTGTATTATTGTATCTGTTTTATTACTGTAGAATTTCCAAAAGAAAGCATTTGTAAAAATGAAAAGAAAAATAAAAAATAATAAGTTGCATTACTGAAATAAATGCACTTTTCAAAGATATTCTAATTTTCTGTGTTTCATCTGTAATATTGTATTGATCTGACCCCTGGCATTCTGGGGAGCTTGTGGTGATGAAACAGTTGCAAAGAGAACTTGAATGCAAGTGGAAGAAGACCCATTTGAAGGCTGATGGAGAATAGAAGTCTTCTCTGCCAGTGTCTGCTCAGTGTCATCCAGTTGAGCCTTTCCCCAGATACTGAGTAGGCTCCCACATTTGGATAATTGGGAGATGAATTGGAACTCCTGGTACAGCCCACTGTGAATTATTTGCCAAGCATTTTCCAGGTAAAAATCATTGTCTTCTGCTTTGATTTGTACTTCTGGTTGACAACAGTACAAATACCAGAAGTTCTTTTAGCACCATTTTGCTGCAATTGCTTAGCTCATTTTTAATTATTGAAGCCTGAGGGTGACATAGTGCTTGGAAAGGGTTGACCTACCTTTAGTGTGCTTGACCATTGGCCCACCTTGGCTGATAACATCTAGCTAAAGGGGAGGTTGATGCCACCTTGTGAGAGGGGATGGCCCATGCTGCCTTGAAGGAAGTTGTTGGACAACTCTTCCTAGGACCTTTCAGATTTGTCCAACTATTGGACGTTGGTAATCTTGGCCAGAGCATCTAAATGGGTGCAGAGGCACTACATTTCAGGACATTCCTAGATAACAATGTTTTTAGGACTGAGACTTCCTTGGTTGTACTGGTTGATGACCTTTGCCAGAAAGATAGAGGGATTGTGACCCTTTTTATTCTCTTTGAGCTCTCAACAGCTTTCAGTACCATGGGCTGTGTTATCCTTCTGGATAGCCTGGCATGGATGGGAGTCGGAGATACTGTGCTCTGGTTGCCACTCCTCTCTCATGGGTTAGTTCAAGAGAGCAAAATGGGGGGGATTTTTGCCCAGCACTTTGGCGTTCATTTTACAGTTCTACAGAGTTCATTTTTATCTTCCATGCTATTTAACATCTACATGCTAACATTGGAAATGGTCATACAGAGTTTGCTGATGACCCCCAACCATATTTCTTCTTTTCATTTACAACAGACGAAGTAGTGAATGTTCTAATCTAAACAGTGCTTGAGGCAACTAAAACTGAAGCCAAATCCAGTTAAGATGGGCAGTGTAATTGACCATTGAGATGATATTCAACCTGTATAGACAGACATATACAGGTTTGCATAAGGGCTGTGCACAACACACACACATCCAAGTCCGCCCCATCACTCTGACCTAGGGCTCCCCAGTCAGGCTGACCCACTCTGGGCCAACCCAGGGACCACCCACATTGCCTTGTCACAAATTGGATCAGGCGGTGAAGCTAATGCTTAATTAGGGTAAAAACCTATAATTAAACATAAGGCGGGGGGGGGGGGAGACACTGAGTCTCCCTCTCGCCACCACAGCAGCGGGGTTCAATTATGCAGGGTGCTGCTTCACAAGCGGCCTCTCTGCAGGGAAGCCATTTGCAAGGCAGGACCTGCATCTCACAGGATTGATGCCCTTCACTCAACAGTTGCTGAGCACAGACAGCAATCCTGTGGGACGGGGTGTCAGGCAAGAAGGAGAGTCAGGTGGTGTCACGCTCCTCCTACCTTCTCCTGGGAAGTTGCGGCCCGCGGTCAGCATAGCTGCCAAGTTTTCCCTTTTCTCGCGAGGAAGCCTATTCAGCATAAGGGAAAATCCCTTAAAAAAAGGGATAACTTGGCAGCTATGGCGGTCAGGTTGATCTCGGCCTTTTCTGAAGTTTTCCCATCTGATGTCTGTCTCTCCTTCTGGCCTGATGCCTCGCCCCCTGGCACCCCCAGGTCCCCCTGGACCATCTGAACTGACTGCCTCAACCAAGGACTGAATCTCTCTGAGATTCTGAAGAAGTGTGCATGCACACGAAAGCTCATACCTCTCTGAACAGGCACCATTTGGCTCAGGTTTGAGGCCTCTGCCAAAACCAGTACACAGCCATAGTTCACAGCTTAGGGGTTATTTGCATCCAGCCTTGCATAGGGAAGCACAATAGGCACCTGTAACTCATAGCACATTTTCTTGCATTGGCTGGTATGAGAGCTGTATCCCTTCCTAGAAAGAAATCAACTTGCCAAGGCTAGCCATGCTTTAGTATTAACAAAGGTGTTACACACACATTGCTTCTGGAAAGTCTTTGGAGATGTGGGCTGAACCAGTAGCCAGATCCCTTGTTAGCATCTGTTAGAATGAGCATATTACACCTGTATCTTAATTGGCTTCCAGTTTGTTTCTAGGCACAATGGTCTGGGCACATCGCTGCCAAGTTATCCCTTTTTTTAAGGGATTTTCCCTTATGCCAGGCATGCCCAACAGGTAGATCGTGATCTACCGGTAGATCATTGGATATCTGCAGTAGATCACTGGTAGATCATTGGCTCCCCCCCCAAAGAAGCTGAACAACTGTGGCTCCCCTAAAAAAAGCTCAACATTTTGTTGTTGTTGTTGTTTAGTCGTTTCCGACTCTTCGTGACCCCATGGACCATAGCACGCCAGGACCATAGACCATAGACCATAGACCATGGACCAACATTTTCCCTCCTCCCTGAAAAAACTCAACAACTTTGACCTGAATCCCCCCCCCCCAAAATCGGTCTTCCTCCTTCCTAAAAAAAGTTCAACAACTTTGACCTGAACCACAAAGGGGGGGGGGGTAGATCACTGCCAGTTTTTAACTCTGTGAGTAGATCGCAGTCTCTTGGGAGTTGGCCACCCCTGCCTTATGCTGAATAGGCTTCCTCGTGAGAAAAGGGAAAACTTGGCAGCTGTGTCTGGGCATGGTCAGAAAGTGAGGCTCTTCTCCTGGTGCCTCACCTTCAAATATGAGGTGAGTGACCAGCAAAGGCAGTTTTTTGCTTTCTGACTATAGAACTCGATCCTAAGGGTTATTTGCCTGACACTTTCCCCCTCTGATATGCCAAGTTAAGTCTGTGTTTTTCACATAAGATCCTTTTTTATTCTAGCGGGTTTTGTGCTGACATTGTTGTGGGTTTATGATGGTTTTACTGCTTAGTTTAGAATTAGTTGTTTTGCTTTTGTTTAATGACTCCCAGCATTCTCTTTGGTTTTTATCTGCTGTTCGGTGATGTGTTGATTTTCTTTTTACCTACTGCTTTATGGCTTATTTATTAATATTGTATTTTAGTAGATCCGTTGTCATTGATTACTTTTGTAGTTATTTTCAATACCATTTGTTAGAGAAGTGGCCTAGAAATATTCTAAATAAATAATAGTATCAGTAGAACATTAACGGGACCCAGAAAATGTGGAGCCCACTTTCCCCTACCTGGCTGCTGCAAAGGGACAGGTGAGACAAGTGCATATTCAGCCCACCTTTTTATTGGCTTGGCTGTGACCAATGGATATAATGTGCACAGTCTGAGACAGTCTTGCTTATTTGCATTCCCTCCCCATGCCTCTTTTGAATTACAGTCATACCTCGGTTTAAGTATGCCTCAATTTGAGTACTTTCAGTTTAAGTACTCCATGGACCCGTCTGGAACGGATTAATCCACTTTCCATTACTTTCAAAGGGAAAGTTCGCTTCAGGTTAAGTACGCTTCAGGTTAAGTACAGGCTTCCGGAACCAATTGTGTACTTAAACCGAGGTACCACTGTACAGTTTAACATAAGTACATCAGTTCAGTGGTGATGCTGATTATGATAATATAACCATTCTGCCCTTCCTAAGCAGATAAGAACATGAAAATAGCAAGCTGGATCCAGCCAATGGGCCATCTAGTCCAGCATCCTCTTCTCACAGTGTGCAACCACAGTGAGCAGAAAAGAGCACAAGAACACTCTCCCTTCCTGTGGTTTCCAGCAACTGGCATTTGGAAGCATTGCTGTGTCTCCAACTTTGGGAGTAGAGTATAGCCATTGTGGCTAGTAGTTATTGACAGCCCTCTGCTCCATGAATTTGTAATGGGTTGTATACATACCTTCATCCAGATGAGCAGAACTCTCAGCAAACAGCACCTTCGCATCTAATCTGCATTAAGCTTCAGCTTGTTTGCCCTCATTAATACCAGATCAGCCTCCGGATGCAGGTTTTAAAATATATAACCTTTCCAATAAAACGTTTAGGGCAGCTCACAACAAACATTAAAATACAATAAACAACAAATCAATAATAGCCACAAATAGAGGGCAGAGCCATCAAGTATGTAGCTCAAAGCCACAGTTTCATTTGCCAGGAGCAGACCTCCTCCAGCCCCATGCTGGTGTAGCGTAGTCGCTAAGAAATGGAGCCACCATCTAGGAAGTCCCTGGTGTTCTTGCCTCAGCTATGAACGCCCAAGGTGGCCTTAGGCAAGCCACATTGGTAATATAGGTATAACAATACTGACCTACCTTACAGGGTTGTTGCACAAGACAGTGTATGTGAAGTGTTTGAACAGTTGAAAGAGCTATACAGATGTTGAGTATTACAGTGGTACCTCACAAGACGAAATTAATTCTTTCCACGAGTCGTTTCGTGTTGCAATAATTTCGTCTTGCGAAGTGCGGTTTCCCATAGGAATGCATTGAAATTTAATCAATGCGTTTCTATGGGGGGGGGAGAGCAAAAAAGGCGCTGACTCACCCGCCATGGCCGCTCTGGAAGTTTTTAAGGCTCTGGGGAGGGGGAAGCAGGAGGAGGGCCAGGGAGAGGCTCCCTCCCTCCTTCCCCAGCAGCCGGACCCTCACGCCCAACCAGACAGTCGGCCCGTTTGCGCGCAGGCAGGCAGGCAGGCAGGCTTAAACTGAATGAGAGGGGATCTGGCTGCTGCGGAAGCTGGGCGGCGGAAGCATGAGGCAGCTGGCCTCCTGGCGGCGGCGGAAGCGCGAGGCGGCTGGGCTCCTGCTTCGTCTTGCGAAGTTTTTTATGGCATGGCCATAGAAAACTTCGTCTTCTGAGTCTGCCAGAAAATCGCAACACGTTGTCGTCTTGTGATTTTTTTCGTGCCGCGAGGCATTCGTCTAGCGAGGTACCACTATATTGTTGTCACCCACACAGAATCTTCCAGGGAAATCCCCATAGAGTCAATCTAGCTAAGAGCTCCATCCATGTTCACTACTCTCCACAAAAGAGTATTGTAACAGGGACAGATTAATAAAGGGACAGATTAACAAAGGGCGTACAATATATTAAAGGGTCCAGATATGATTCAGAAGGGCTCCTCATTTCTGCTTCGACAGTATTTATGCTGCTTATGATGGTGGATTTCTGCAGATCACAGTAGACTCGTTTCTCCCTAGATCTTCCCCAGCACTTCTATCAGATTCCAGAGGCGTTTTGTTTGTTTAGTCCAAGTATATGGAGAAAAATACATGTGTCCTGCAAGGAAGTGACTTCAGTGTAAAAAATTCATTTTATGTGAATGCTGTCTATTTTCAATATCCATTTCCACTCAAGCTTAAAATGCTACAGACTTTTCCTACTGCTAATGAAATGTATTTGCATGCCTCAGTGGGCAAAATGGCAACATTCTGCTCCAAACATGCACACATTCAGTGTGAAATAAGCACAGTCATAAATAAAATTAATACTCAGATGATGCCGAGTACATAATTGTTTTTAAATGTGCAGAGTTGTCATTAGAAACAGTGGCATTTTTCATATAAATTTTTCCTTTTCACATTCTGAATTGCTATGCATCAGAGACTGGCTATAATATCTGTGGATATTAAATAGGCAGGTATTAAATAAAATGTTACATTTTCTTTTATTATTAATTTTGTTGTTATTTTGTCTTCTCCATCATTATAAAATTCCTGTGAACTAACAACTCGCTGCTATGGCTTGATCCTATGAGGGGCTAAATTCTAAGTTCTCAAGCTTGATACAGTAAATCAGTAAGCGGTTAATTGTGCAAACAAGTAACCCATTCAGAGTCTAGGCCAGGCTCAGTGCAAAGAACCTCTCTTTGATTTCAGAGTAGGTGAGTAGAAGGGATTGGTTTTAGTCCTCTGTGTTTTGCTGCTACTTCCAAGGGCCAGTACAGTTGTAAAATTAAGTGGTGTTAAAGGACTGGAGCCTACTGTTTCCCCTCATATTTATAAATCCTGTGCCCAGGTTCAGTGTTATACAGTATCTGACTTGCTAACCCTTTAATTCCCCCACAATTTTGGAGAGTGTGTGTGCTCCTGTGGCTCTGTTCTTCTTGCTCCACGTTGTTACATTTGCAGTAGCCTTAATGGCTTTGGTGCAAGCTCTCCAGAAAGGTGATTTACATTTGTTTCTTGTAATGAGAATAGAGTACTTTTTATGAGCTATGACATTTTAAGCAGGTTTTATCAAACTGTTTTATCATCACTTACTGTACATCCCAGCAGCTGTGGCATTGAGGCAATACTTGATAATTTGAACTAAGTTAAATGGTTCTGTGAATATATATTTTAACTCGTATGCAGACTCAAACATATACTCTCTATGTTGTAGGTGATCATGTATTTAGTATCATATCTGCATAGTATGCATGGTGTGAGGGACAGGGGATATCGCGAAGTCCGTCCCCTCCTGAGTTCAAGCCAATCCCCGAGCACAGGGGAAAGCAGAGAGAGTTCCGATTCCAATGGGGAAGCAGGAAGTCGTGTCCGAGGCTCAGGCAAGGTAGAGGAGCCAGGGTCCCAGGTGGGACAGGAAGGGGCGAATAAGGGGGGGAGACCCATCCCCCCAACTCCGGAATTACGCAGAAAGAGGAGGGGAAAGAGGATGGGTCTGCCAAAGCTTTTGTGTTGGAGAAAGACGCGCCAAAAGCCATTAGGAGGTTCTGAAACCGACTGACCACATCACTCCGTGTAAATAGCAATGACTCAAGCACTGTAAATACGCAGCACCAATAAAAGAATAAAATGCAGAGCTGCGTAGCGTCGTTACTCTGAAGTAGCCCACTCCGGCCACTGTGACAGCAACCTCCGAATCCTTTTTTTGGGCTACTTTGGAGTTGCCGGGATGAGCGTGTCAGAGGCGGAGAGATGGCGGCAGATCGCGGAGCAAGCCCAGCAAGAACTGCAGCAGCTGTCGCTGCAGGCGCAGGGGGAATTGAAGGCAGCTAAAGAAGAGACTAAGAAGGTCCAGGACGACCGGCTACAACTTGCGGAACAGGTGAGAGCGCTACAGGAAAGAGAGCAGGAATTAAGGGCGGTGGCGGTAGACCTCCAAAACAAGCTGGATGCAGAGAAAAACAAGGCGGGAGGGGCACCCCAAGTCCAAGTGCTGCCAGGAAGGAGAGCCGGGACCCTAGTAAGCAAGTTCAATGGAGACCCGAGGGAATATCAGGGCTTTGAGACTGAGATTGTGTATGCTCTTGAGCTGCACCACGATGAGTTCCCTGATGATGAGCACAGGGTAGCGTTTATTGTGGAGCACCTTACCGGGGCAGCCAGGGAGTGGCTAAGACCGTTAATCGCAACAAAGAATCCTTGCATGAAGAATGTCAAACTATTTCTAGAAGGTTTGAAAACGATGTATTCGTCCGATAGTCATATGGACCAGACTAAGGAGGAACTGCATAATTTACGCCAAGGAAATATGACAGTTCGCGCGTATTGGGCGAAATTCACCATGCTGGTGCACAGATTGGGGTGGGAACTAGAGTCACCCCCAATGCAAGCGGCGTTCTACTTGGGGTTGCATGAGGAGGTGAAGGATGAGCTCTCGAGAGGTCCAAAGCCCAGTAATATGGATCAGCTGAGCAAAGCGGCTCTGGCGGTGGGGGTGAGACAGGAATCCCGGTGGAGCGACAAGCAAGCAACGCGCGCAAAGCGGGCTTGGTTCCCACGGTCGCAGGAGAAGCCACTCCCCCAACAACCCTTTCAAGCCACGCCTGGGGCCAACCAGGACCAGGAACCCATGCAGATTGATAGCGCGCGCGCGCAGGCTTTTCAAACCCCAGCGGCGCCAAGACGCAAGGAGGGAAGGGGTGGGAATTGCTTTCTCTGCAACTCCCCCCAGCATCTCGTCAGAGACTGCCCACATCGCAGGGAGTGGCAAGGAAAGGCGGGAACGGTTGTGCCCTCCCCCACTGACGCAGCACCACAGCAGGGAAACGGGAAAGCCTGGCTGCAGGAGACAAGGGGCAGCAGCCAGGCACAGTCAGCAAACAACAGCCCCAGCCCACCCACCCGCACAGAGAGGAGCAGAGCCAGCCCACCCCTCCCAGAGCAGGAGTGGTTCTAGAAGTGACGCTCACGCTCCCAAATGGCTATCCCCTGACGGTCCTCGCCCTAATTGACAGTGGGGCGTCAGCGAACTTCTTCTCGAGAAACTTTGCAGAAGAGCACCAGATCCAGCTTCTGCAGCTGGATTTTCCTCTGCACGTGGCGACCATTGACGGCAGAGAGCTGCTGGGAGGGGCCATCACTCATCAACCCCCCCCCCATGAAAATGACGGTGGGAAGGCACTCAGAGACACTGGCATTCAACGTCACCACCATCTCAGACCCCCCCATCGTCTTGGGCATGAGCTGGCTGGCGCGCCACGACCCCTCCATCAGTTGGCACCAGAGATGCATCACTTTTGGATCGGACTTTTGCCTGGAACATTGCATGCAGCACCAACCAGGGGAGGGGCCTCCGATAGCCACGGTGGCCACCATGCACGTCAAAGGGGGTGAGGCGATACCCAAGCCGTACTGGGACCTGCAGGAGGTCTTCAGCGAAGCGGAGTCCGACCACCTACCCCCACACAGGCCTTTTGACTGCCAGATCAACCTGGTGCCAGGGGCAACTATACCCCCAGCCAAGCTGTACGCCATGTCAGACCAGGAACTGGAGGATCTGCGCGCTTTCATCGACAAGAACCTCAAGCGGGGGTTCATCAGAGAAAGCAAGGCAGCAGGGGGCAGCCCGGTCTTCTGGGTGGACAAGAAAGACACGCAACAGCGCCGTCTTGTGGTGGATTTTAGACGGCTGAATTCAGTGACAGAGCCAGTGGCTTTCCCCATGCCCAGAGTGGATGATCTCCTGACAGCGGCACGCAGGGGCAAGATTTTCACCAAGCTAGACCTGAGGGGGGCGTACAACTTGATCAGGATCCGGGAAGGCGATGAATGGAAAACCACGATGTTCACGCCTCTGGGCTCTTTTGAATATCTGGTGATGCCCTTCGGGTTGCAAGGGGGCTCAGCATGCTTCCAGGCCTTCATGCACCACGTCCTGGGGTCCCTCCTCTTCAGGAAATGCTTGGTCTTCCTGGATGACATCCTTATCTATTCCGATGACCCAGTGCAGCATGTGAAAGATGTCAGGGAGGTGTTGCAGCGCCTGAAGGAGAACCACCTGTATGTGAAGCTGGAGAAGTGCAAGTTTCACACCAAGGAGGTGGACTTCCTGGGCTACAAGCTGTCAGACAAGGGGCTGGCGATGGACAAGGACAAGGTGCAGGCCATCCTGGACTGGCACAGCCCCAGGACGCGCAAAGATGCCCAACGCCTACTAGGCTTCGCCAACTTCTACAGGAAGTTCATCAAGAACTTCTCTCGCGTTACGGCTCCCATCACTGACTGCCTGAGAGGCAAGCAGAAGTTCAGGTGGACACCTGAGGCGCAAGCAGCGTTCGAAAGCCTCAAGAGGGTGTTCGCCTCAGACCAGAACCTGTTCCACGTGGTTCAGGACGCGCCCCTACGCGTGGAGACAGATGCTTCTGATAAAGCTGTGGGCGCCATTTTGTTGCAACTGGACGCCAACAGAGAGTGGAGACCTTGTGCCTTCTTCTCCAGGAAGTTGACCCAGCCAGAGCGAAACTACACGGTGTTTGATCGGGAACTTCTTGCGATCCACGCTGCGTTCCAGCACTGGAGACACTTCCTGGTGGGCGCCAAGCACCCCATCCAGGTGTGCACAGACCACAAGAACCTGGAGTTCTGGAGTTCTTTTCACTGTATCTGAAGAAGTGTGCATGCACACGAAAGCTCATACCAAAATAAAAACTTAGTTGGTCTTTAAGGTGCTACTGAAGGAAATTTTTTATTTTACTTCGATCCAGACCAACACGGCTACCTACCTGTAACTGGAGTTCTGGAGAACTGCCAGGGTGCTCAACCAGCGGCAGATACGGTGGGCAGAGTTCTTCTCGAACTTCAACTTCTCCATACACTACATCCCGGGAGAGCAGAATGTCAGGGCGGATGCCCTCTCCCGCAAGCCAGAGTACATGGAGGAGGAGGCGCCACCGGCACCCAGGCACATTTTCCCCCCGTCAGCATGGTCCTGCGGAGCAGCAGTGGTGAGCGAGGCAGAACTCACAGCACTGACGGCAGCGGATGAATTTGCCAACCGCATCTTCAGAGAACTGAGAGGGGGGGGGGAGCAGGCAAAAGACTTTGCAGAACGCAGGGGGCTGCTTTTCTACAATGGTGCACTGTACCTGCCCACCACCCAGCTTAGACGTACGGTCCTCAAGCAGATGCACGACAACCCAACGGCGGGTCATTTTGGGAGGGACAAAACCGCTCACCTAGTCATGAGACACTTCTGGTGGCCAGGGGTGCGGGAAGATGTTCGAGACTATGTACGGGGCTGTGACACCTGCCAGCGGGCAAAGGTGGTAAGAGCAGCGCCACCGGGATTGCTGGAGCCCTTAGCCACGCCACACAGGCCGTGGGAAGTGGTGTCCATGGACTTCATCACAGATCTGCCTTCTTCCAGGGGCAAGACCGCAGTGTTGGTGGTGGTGGACCTCATGTCCAAAATGTGCCACTTTATACCGTGTGCCAGGGCGGTCTCTGCAGAAGAGACAGCCAAACTGTTTGTGGATCACGTATTCAGACTGCATGGATTACCTTTAAGGGTTATTTCGGATCGTGGCCGCCAATTTGTTTCCAGGTTCTGGCGGCGGCTCATGAACCTCCTGCAGGTGGAGGTCAGCTTGTCGACAGCTAGACACCCGCAGACCAATGGACAGGCGGAGAGGGTCAACGCCATTCTGCAGCAGTACCTGAGATGCTACGTCAGCCAGCGGCAAACGGACTGGGTGGATCGCCTGCCACTGGCAGAATTTGCCTACAACAATGCGGTGCACGTCTCCACAGGGGTGTTGCCCTTTAAGGCCAATTACGGGCGCGACCTCAGATCTTTCCCAGAGAGGGAGGGGGAGGAGGAGGAGGAGGGCCCACAGGCTGAGGATTGGGCAGAGGAACTGGAGACGGTGCACCAGCAGCTCAGAGAACACTTGGAGAGAGCCAAGGAAGCGTACAAGAAGGGGGCAGATCGCCACAGGCGACCGGGGGAGGTCATTAGGGTGGGGGACAAAGTTTGGTTGTCCTCGGAGGGCCTTCCCATCAGAGGGAGGTGCAAAAAGCTGGCGCCCAGAAGGTTGGGCCCCTTCACGGTCACGCAACAGGTCAACCCGGTGGCATACAGGCTGGCACTGCCAGAGGACATGAGGGTGCACCCTGTGTTTCATAGATCGCTGCTGTCGCCATACAGGGAAAGCAGCAGGCTCCGAGGCAGCGAACAAACCCCTGAGGGAGGGGGGGAGAGAGAAGGCAGGGAGCAACTCAATGAGGCCACGGCCATCCTGGACTCAAGGAGGGGGGTGGGGGGCCTTGAGTACCTCATGGCATGGGAGGATGCTCCACCGTCCCAGAATGAATGGGTTCCAGCCACTCAGATACAGGAGGAATTCCTGGTAGAAGAATTTCACGCCCTCTTTCCCCATAGACCCAAGCCCTGGCACATGGAAAGGGAGGGGGAGGGGGAGGAAGCACGGGAGAGCAGTTCACCATGGCGCTGGGAAGCGGAGTTTGAGGAACCAGAGGATGAGGTATGGGTGTCACCGAGATCCACCCAGTCAGAGGAAGGAGCAGATTGGCAGAACGTTTTTACCCCTACCAGCTCTGACGCCACGGACTTTTTGGGATTCCCGTCCTCCCAGGCGGAAGGGGGGGGCTCGCAGGGCTGGGGGGAGGTGTTCACACCAACGGGCTCGGAAAGCACTGAGTTCTTAGGCTTCCAGTCGTCACCGACACCTGGGGGGGACCTGGGGAGGGGTGAAGGAGAGCTTGGGAGGGGGGTGGATGTGAGGGACAGGGGATATCGCGAAGTCCCTCCCCTCCTGAGTTCAAGCCCATCCCCGAGCACAGGGGAAAGCAGAGAGAGTTCCGATTCCAATGGGGAAGCAGGAAGTCGTGTCCGAGGCTCAGGCAAGGTAGAGGAGCCAGGGTCCCAGGTGGGACAGGAAGGGGCGAATAAGGGGGGGAGACCCATCCCCCCAACTCCGGAATTACGCAGAAAGAGGAGGGGAAAGAGGATGGGTCTGCCAAAGCTTTTGTGTTGGAGAAAGACGCGCCAAAAGCCATTCGGAGGTTCTGGAACCGACTGACCACATCACTCCGTGTAAATAGCAATGACTTCAGCACTGTAAATACGCAGCACCAATAAAAGAATAAAATGCAGAGCTGCGTAGCGTCGTTACTCTGAAGTAGCCCACTCCGGCCACTGTGACACATGGCAACAAAATAGTTGCCTATACATACGGTAGGTGTGTGTGCAATGGCAATCGGCATGCATTTCAGAAAGTAGATATCCTCAAAGTCCTCTGAAATGTAGTAATATGTATCATTACCATTTTTGCTAATTTACTGTGATAACTGTGTCTCTGTTTTCTCTAGGAGATGAAAGCCGGGAAATTAAAAAACAAATTACAGGGATGAGAAGATTACTGAATGACAGCACTGGAAGAACATATCAGCGAGTTGGCAAAGAAGGAGAAAAACTGAAGGAAGAACCCCAGGACTTAGATTTGGCCTGGGCTCAGCGCCTCAACCCCCCTGCAGAAACCCAGGCAAACCTCCACCCAACTCAGAGTGGTACTTGGAATGAATTATCCCCCCAGATAAGCCACTATTCAGGGCAATATGGAACTCGGTCCAAAACCTTCCAGAACCAAGCAAGAACCGTAGGTGCAAATGGTATGATCCACATTTATACCTTTAAACCACTGCTTATTTGTTTTGTTCTCTTAAAAAAATGAGTGCTGAGTTACTTGGATAAAATAATTGGCCATTATGTTAGAAACACAAGAGCTTCCTTATATTGGCTCATCTTGGTGTTGTCTATCCTGGCTGGCAGTAACTCTGCAGGGACTCCAGGGATTGAATCTGGGACCTTCTGCATACAAAGCAGATACAAATTCAAAGAAAGTTGTATGATTGTCTACTGTAAAAAGTTAAGGTTTTTATGTTTGGACCAAGAGCTGATCTTAAACCTCTTTAAGATGTTTTCTTAGGTACACTGAAAATGCATTTTATATTAAGGCTACAAAGAGTATATCATAATGATAGATTAGTCCATAGGTAGGGAATCTGTGAGCTTCCAGATGCTGGTGAATTCCAACTCCTATCAGCCCCAGACAGCCTGGCCTGGAATGATCAAGTCCAGGTTCCCCACCCCTTCTTTAATTCATGAATGGCCAACAAGTAAAGACATTTGTGGCTCATAATTGGGGGCCTGCCTCCTCCATGCCACACTTCTGCCTGTCTGTGGTTCAGTGGACTATAGGGGGAAATATGATACGCACAAGAGGGTGCTTTCATGTGCTTGGAATGACATGCGCTTGTTGCTGGACTTGGCATATGGCTTGGCATATGGTTACCGCCACTGTTTTAGTTGATTAATTGTAAGATGTGATTTGCTTCTGGCACTTAGCAATAATATTTCCATTTCATAACTAGATATAGCCTTCTTTTACTTGGTCAAAATTAATTTATATCATAGAAAGAAGTTGCCTTGCCTTTGAGGTTTGTATTGATTGTTGCAATTATAGATGGGAATTGTGAATGTGCACCCACAAAATCCACCTTTCAAAATTAATTGGTTTTGACTATGCTATTAATAATTCCAC
This sequence comes from Zootoca vivipara, assembly GCF_965207765.1. Lineage (NCBI taxonomy): Eukaryota > Metazoa > Chordata > Lepidosauria > Squamata > Lacertidae > Zootoca > Zootoca vivipara. The sequence goes on from NC_142592.1 coordinate 1,485,215, forward strand.
TTGCAGTGTTGGTTGCATGTATGTAGACAAAGACATTGATGTATTCATCACTTGTAATAGATGCAAACATTCATCACTTGCATCTATTACATCAATGTGTGTATTAATTTTCAGTTGTGCAGAAGAGGAAACAATACTGTCCCTTTTATGTTCAGTTTCATTTCTGTTAGTGCATTGGCTCAGATTGAACACAGGAAGGATAGTACTACAGCATAGTACAACTATTTTTTTCTTAACTGTATTATGTTTGTTTGCTTTGAAATGTGAAAAATGCAGTACGGGTACCCCCCACTTAGGGGTTACATATGGGGCCTCATGTGCATAAGGAAAGAGGGGGTACCCTTTAAACACCCTCTTAGCCAATCCATACTGTCAGGGGATTGTTGCGGCTACCCCTGAGTAAATACGCCCAAGTCCGTTATGTCTTTAACAGTTTTATTGTGCATAGTATTTACAGTGCAGAGATAGCGGAAAACATGATCCCCTAGTCACTCGCAGAATCTGGCAATGGCGCCCTTCTGCTCCGGGGCCAGCATAAAAGCTTGGGCACCCTGAAAAGCCGCCCTCTAACCTTGTGTTTGGGTGCGCGCCTCCATTCGGGCACCAGAAGCAGCTGTGCTCCCTCTCCTACTTGTTGGCAGAGCAGGGGCTCTGGTACATCGCTGAGCCGTGCCTCCTCCATTCCACTCCTACCCTCATTTCCTCCACCTGACCCGTTGCTGCTGCTGCTCTCGCTAGGCGAAGTGCTAGTCAGGATGATGGGGGGAGGCTCCCTGTAGGGAGGTCCCCTGACACATACCAAAACTGCTGTATCCAAAAATACCCACAACTAGAACTGAACTTCTGGGACCAGCAGGAGGCTGGAGGACACGTGGGAAAGAGGCTGCTGCTGCTGCACTACCCCACACATCAGCTGTTAGGCGGGGAAGCTGAGCAGCATTAAAAAACCCCTCCTGCACCTCCAGTCTCTTTGGGGCTTCCTCCGCCCTCACTGACATCCTCTTTGGGCTCCAGGTAAGGTTTCCCCGTGGGTGGGTTCTCTCTCCCACCATTTCTTTGCTTGAATTGAATTGTTTAATTGTTTCCCAGCACTGCTTGTGTAACACGGTTGCATGCAAGCAGAACACATGTAAGTGGGGGGCGCCTGTAATGTGTTTTCAGCCATATGGCTGCTTTCTTAAGGTGGTGAAGCAAGAGAAGAGTTCCATGAGCTGAAAGTGTTTAGGTTTTGAATTGTTTCTTGTCTTTGTGTGGGATCAGATGCATTCCTTCAGGGTAGCTGGTGCTCTCATCCTGGGACTTGAGTCCAAAAAAGTGGCTAACATCAGCAAGGCTACCTTCTCCTGCTGTGGCAGTGACGCGCCATTTAATGAGCCTTTTCCTCTGAAGACAGAGAACTGCTCCTCTCCAGCACTGAGTACACACACTGTACCCAGGAACAGGGGCAAAGAGCAACCCAGTTATTGTGCAGCATTCCTCCTCTCCTGGAGAGAGGGGGGGGGGCAGGCTATGGTCTTTGAATTGAGACCTGTGGGGCAGAGTCTGTACAAAGGATCAAATGTGTTCGTGGCATGCTTTAACTGACTGGGCAAATCCTGTTATTGGGCAGAAATGTCTTCACAGGATAGAGAAGACAAAGGAATAGAAGGGAGGTAATAATAATAATAATTAATTTTTATTTATACCCTGCCCTCCCTGGCCAAAACCGGGCTCAGAGTGGCTAACATCAAATGTATAACACGTTAATGTGGAAGGAAGCAAGTAGCAGCAATGCCAATGAACTGTAATACTGTACAGTATTTAGCATTTATAGAGCTTTGAAGTAATGTGAAATGTTTCCCATTACAACAGCCTTTGCCAACCATGTGTCCTCTAGATGTTTTGAACTACAACTCCCATCATCCCCAGCCAGCACACAGACCTGGCTGGGGATGATGGGAGTTGTGGTGCAAAGCAGCTAGAGGCACCAGAATGGCAAAGGCTGCTTTACAAGAAGACTGCAAGGTGTGTGAGGCAAGGTTTAAAGTCAGCAGGCCAGTGGAAGCCCCTTGTGTCTCCCTGAGTCTGCTTGTTTTTGGATTCATTCCTGAATTGTCCCTTTGCACAGACAGAGTCCCTTAAGGCAAATCATATCGCTTCCCTTCAGGGGCCAATATGTGTTCTGGTGTGCTGTGAAACATGGAACAGTCTCCCTTGGGAGGTGGTGGACTCCAACCTTCCTTGGAGGTTTTTCAGCAGAGGTTGGATGGCCATCTAGGAGGGATGTTTTCGCTGAGATTCCTGCCTTGCAGGGGGTTGGACTAGATGACCCTGGGATTTCTTCCAACTCTACAATTCTATGATTCTGTGCCAATCTTGAACCAGGAATTAGGTATTGCCTACACAACTCATTCCATGATAATAAACAACTGCAATCTGAGATCTTTGGGGTTATTTATGTATTTACTTTATTCTAATAATTTGTATAACACTTAATCACAGTCGTCTCTAAGCGGTGTGAAATAAGACCAAAAGTGAATTAAAACTATATGGCTTCTGCAATCAGGAAGGCTCTGCATATGCCTCATCTTCATACAGATTTTATTTTCATAGAAGACAACTTTTGATTGTGCCTGTTCTGCCCAGTGGTTGTAATCTTGAGAATGGTGCATCCAACTGGGTCCTGTTGTTGATATCAGAACACATAGAACCACCTATGTAAGCCATTCCATGCAAGGCAGATGGCATATTCTTTATAAAAAATAAGCATATTACTGACAACTTGACCACCCTTAATAGCACCAAAAATCTCCTGCCTCATGGTGCTCAACAATAGGACCGGTCCTTGTTCCAGTAATTTCTAGGCCAGTGTTTCCCATTGGCCAATGGCAGGCGGAGTGTGGCGCCACCTCCATCCCTGGGGCGGATGGGACTGAGCTGGCTGGCTTCACTCTGGTCCGCCTCATGGGTTTTTAATGCCAGGGCCTAGTCCACTTCCTCGTTTAGTTTTTAAAAACTGTTCGTACATGTTTCATTTGTTGTGGAATGAATAAGGTGTCTTATTTACAACAACATATTTCTTTACTATGTTGTAGGACACAGGTAGAAATATAGATACATAAAAGAATTCATCTTTCTGTTTGTTCACTTAAAGAAGGTAGATTTCCAGGGGGACACTGAGTAATTTTTTTTCTTAAAAGAGAGCAGTAGGCCAAATAAGTTTGAGGAGCCCTGTTCTAGGCTGTGGGGAATCTATTTCATGGAGACTGGTTTTGTTAGTTTAGCCAGAGAAACTGGCAGCTGCTTTTGGCTTGTTTTGTTTTTAAAGGTGCTACTAGCCTTGTTGTGATATTTCCCATATGAATATTGGGAATACAGCTGTGGTATTCACATATTGACTTTGCTGTCTGAAAGGCACCTGCGAAGAGAGAAAAACGTAGCATTGATCTTTCCTTTCCTTTTCTTTTTTGCTCTTGCTGTTGTGCCGCTGTGCAAGCCAAAACAATTCACATTATTTCCTCCATAGAGGGAGGAGCAAAGCAAGAGGTGGTTCTTAAGATAGTACAGTAGTCATCTTAAAAAGTGAGAAATTGATTTTTTTTAAACTGTTAAATTTAATAAACAGACAAAAGTGCTTTTATTCTTTAAAAGGATAAAGGTGATGCTTTGAACATTGAATAAGAACATTCTGTAAAGTGTTCTGTTTTACTCTTGTTGCTTTGTAGAAAAATGATGGAAATGCTTTTTGGTGTGTGTGTTTTTTTAATCTCCATAAATATGCATGAATTCGCAGAGCCCTGCTTCTGATTTGAAATAATGGTGGTCTCTTTTTTCCATTTACTGTACACAGGGTAGATTTACATGGGTAATTTCTATCAATGCTAATAGGAATTATAATGTAAATCCCCCGTGCCACAGTAGGAAAACAGACCTTTTGGTTTTCAAATGGGGCTTCAGTACCTGCATACCTCATTAGTAATGCATTATATTTGTAGCAGAAAAGATGAGCATGAATTTATTCCAAGGTTTGCTTTGTCAAAATTTTATCATGATATTCACCAGAATATTAAAAACTTGGAAGACGAAAGGGACAAATTCATAAAATATTATTTATTTGCTAAGCATAGTTCTCAAAACACACAACACAGACAGACTCCGTTTAAAATATTCTTTTTAATAGGCAAAATAACTGCAAAAGACATGTTTTTTCTTATAGTGCTTTTGCTCATTGCTGTCAGCTGTTCAACGCTGAGAGCTTTAATGTGTGCTGTCAGCAGCCCCTTCCGCTGCAGTTGGAAGTTCCCAATGTGCAGCTCTCTAGGGTAGCCAATCCCAGACACATCTTTACTTGCCCTACTCTTGATGTCACATCATACTGTTAGGTGTGGGGCAGGTGAGCATGGTTTGGGGAAAACGGCCTCAGAGACCTAAATAGGGCCCCTGCCTGGCATGATTAGGTCCCTGCCGCATGTCCCCATCATGGAAATGCTTTCTCCGTAGTCATTTTACCTGGACCTCATGTAGCAACTGACATTAGTTGTGCTGGAAACATCTGGAAAGACCCTTGTTTTTAAGTACAGAAATTGATACCTGAGCCCAGGGCAGCAAGGTCTCAATTTCTCAGCAGCCAAGAGCCATGGAAAACACACACTTTCTGTTTTAAAGGCCCCAGGTTAAATCCCTGGCATCTCCAGTTTGGGCTGAAACCCTGGAAATCCTCTGCTAGTCCTTGTAGACAGTACTGAACTAGGGAGGCCAATGGCCTGACTTAGTACAAGGCTGCGTTCTGTGTTCCTGTGACACCTGAAATCAAGTGCAGGAAGCCTTCAGACTTTAGCTGGGAAGCAGGTTCTAAATTCAATATAAATTTAACAAACCTATCCTGGAGACAGTATGAAGTGCAGTAGTACAGATATAGTTGTCAACCTTCAACAGCAATACTTGAAAAGAAACTGGGAAGTAGGAGTTCACCATCACAATGAACGGGAAAGTTGTGGAATTTTTCTGCCTTCACAGAATTGCTGATGGAGCACTCGGTCCTTTTTATTTTTAATACTGTGAAGCAACAAGCAGCATTCAATCCATTTTAGACTTGTTAGTTTTTTTATTAAATAACTTATTACACAGCTATCTCATTCTTTCTAAGGGTATTGTCATATGGAGGAAGGGTTTTTCTGGGTTGTTCCGTGCATGATAGAGCAACTGTTTCTGTAATGAGGTTCAGTGCTCTTGTTATCCACAATGAACTAGTTTGACAATAAGGAGGCCTGCTGTGAGCTTACATTGTGTTTGCTGTTTTGTGCAGACTTTACCATGCCATGAAATGTTATTTGTGTGGAAGTATCACAGTGGAAGTTTTAATTTTAGGTTCCAATTTACTAACAGCATGTATCAGACAGCATTAAAACCCTGTGAAGACATTCTTGTCCTGCATCATTGTTTTAATTTCCCTTTTTCCTGCAGGAGAAATTCCAGTGGCTAATACTTCCTCTGGCTCAAATTGTTGTACTTGTAATTGTCAACCAGCATTACAAGCCATTCTTCAGGAGCTTAAAACCATGAGAAAGATAATGCAGATCCAAGCAGGTAAGATAGTCTGTCTTTTTCAAAAACTGAACTATCAAGGTATAATTTTCAGTCTGCAGACAGACTGCCTTATAAGTGCCTTTTAATGTCTGTTTCATGAAAGCATAGGTCTTAAAGACTGGTGCCCAGATGGTATGGATCAGGGATTGCCAACCCAGTGCCCACAGGTACCATGGTTCCCTTGAAGACTTCTAGTAGTGTACCTGGGCAGGTGCCCCAAACTCTGAGCTTCCCGTTTTGAAAAAAGTGAGTCTCTAGCCCTCCTAGAAAGAAACTTATGGGGCAAAATGTGCAGGCAACATCTAAGCGATTTCCATGAAATAAGAGTGTTGTGGCCAAGTTGTATATTTTTCCTGGTACAGTACTGAGGAATGTTCCCTGTTGTTATTAGACAACAGCAGCAACAGGGTGTTGAGTGTGGGTGTGATCTCAGTATCAGCAAAACATAGCTGACTTCCCCTGTTCAGCATGATTTTTGCATTATGCCCTGTTCCCCATAGCAGCCATTTGTGTCCGGCTTCCCCAGCTGACTGCTCCTCAAGCCTTCCTAGCATCCTGGGGAAGCAAGGGACTCTTTATTATACAAAGGCTTCCAGAGTGTGTTGCCCTTTGGTGTTTGAAAGACAGAAGGGTAGCCAGCCAGCTTAAAGAGAGTGCTCCGCCCACAGCTGTTGGTTCAAGCAGTTGGTTCTTATAAGAGGGTGGGAACTGGTCAGGAGTCTGGGCTCTGGCAACTGTCATCTTTGATGCATGTTTGTAAGTGTACTCACGTGTTTTTCTTTCTTCAGTTGCTGCTCAGAACAGACAACCGCCCCCAGTTCCTCTGGTTTGCACACAGAAATCAACACTTTCAAGAAAGAGAAATAAAAAGAAAAAAATACCTCCAAAGACTATTGAACCTCTTACTGTGAATAAAAAGCCCAGCGCTGCAGAGAATGAGAAAAAGCTATCAGCAAACTCTGAAATTTCTAGTGCGGAAGCTGCTGAATCATCCTCAAAGTTGGAGTCACAGGTTTCAGGATTTGGCATTGTCCTTGAATCTTCATCTTCAGATGTAAGTTGACCAGGTGCTGGCAGAACAGACCCTGTTAAGAGTGCAAACCTAATGTCACAGGTGTTGTAGGTAGTGTCGTAAGTCTTAGGATCAGGCCGAATGTCGGTTTCCCATGGGATCTTTTCTACATCCGCAGGTAATAACATAAGGAATGACCATCCACATACTTTATATTTTCAGGAAAGATCTGTATGCACACACTATATCCTAACAAATCCATATGATTGTCCAGTTTCATGTTTTGTACTAGTATGCCCCTGAGGGAATCATTCCAAAAACATTTCTGTTGAGCCTAGCATTGAATAGGCCTTGTTCATTTGTTCACAAGCATATTGGGAAGCATTTAGCCATGGGACAATTGAAGGAATTATTTTGTGGTTTTGCAGCTGCACTGAGGGAATCTTAAGAGTCGGTGCTAAAGTACTAAGATCATGATATCCCCTCCTCCTCAAGAAAGTGAAGATGTCAGGGATGCAGGGAAGGGGCACGCACGAGTTACGAAAGTCTTGTCAGTTATCCACAGATCTTAAAAACTGACTTCTCATTCCTCTTTAATCACCCATTCCCACCACCCTTCTGAGTAATACCCCTGCCCACCCTCTCACTATATATAAGGGTCTGGTGACTTCTGTTTCAGTGTATCTGAAGAAGTGTGCATGCACACGAAAGCTCATACCAATGACAAACTTACGGTAGTTGGTCTCTAAGGTGCTACTGGAAGGAATTTTTTTTATTATTTTGTTTCTCTTTAATCAGATTAGTGCAGTTGGCATTAGGAAAAAGTGCACAAGTTAAGTAGCTGCTGTTATTATTTATGCTGTGTCACCAGTGCATGTGCATAAGGTCAGTGGGCTGAAGGGAGAGATGAGATTGGGGGGGGGGGGAGGAAAAACATAATAAGGGAGGATGGTGAGCAAATGCAGAGGCGTGTACTTGGATTCAGTTTGGGGGACAGGTAAGCAAGAGGCTTGCTACAGAATATGTGTTTTGTTAGCATTATTGCAGTTGCCAAGGTAAAACCAAGGGTGATATTACAGAATCAAATTCTCCCATGGGTTGGTTCATTTGCTGTATCTCACAAGGGTCTTTGTGACAAAGATGGCAAGGGTGAGGCCTTTGTATGAAATGTATTCCTTCTCAGTCTGTAGCACTAGAATAGCTTGTTCTGCCTTCCCCCTGCCATAGGTAATGCTAGAACAAGTGGAAAGCTAAAGCGATGTCACTTTTTTCTGTCCGTGTTAATGGTTATAATATGTTAGGAAGAACTGTCCTGTGGAAGCAACATCACAAGGCTGTGCAGAACCTTTTTAACAATAAAGAGAAGTGAGGGATTTCCTATCTGCTGACCAGAAGTGCATTCACTTGTGAGTTGAACTTGTGCAAATCACTAGTTGGGCCACTGGTGGTTAATCCCAACCATAAGACTGATCTGCCCAATTTTATACTCTCTCATAGCACCAAGAAAGCTTACATGAGTGCTTGTGAAGGTAGACGAAGTATGGGAGCTGAAATTGTAAATGTCAAAATCTAGAGCCAGGATTTCAAAAGGCGCACTTGGCATTTTCTCCTTTTGGATTAGATGTTTGTAGAATGAATATCAGGAGAGCAAGAGGGTGGCCAGTTGGCTTTGTTTGAGCTTCAAGCAGATGATGGCTGAAAAGTTCACTGATGAGTAAGCTGATCATTAATTTCTTCAACGTACCTTTTTAATTTTGAGAAGACAGTTTCCAATTTCCTAAGTACAGCAAGCTCAGAGAACATAATTAAATTCCGTATCAATGATCATAAATGAAAGAAATTCTGTAGATAATATTGTACCTTCTAGAAGTGCAAACTAATAATAAAAAAGAGCAGTCATGATAATTCAGTTACACAGATGTGAGCTACACCGGTAATTAGATTAGTGTGTCATCCGACAGACTCTATGTAATGATACATAGCAACTGGTTAAATGCTTTTCTGTGGTTCTTGTATGTAATTATAATTATACCCAGAAATGACTGTGCAAGGAGAGGATTGGAAACTTCTCTTTCAGTTTTGTAAGTGATTTTATTATTTTGACCTGTTTTCAGATTGCCCGTCCGTTTTCCATGTTTTGAACATACAGGTTCAAGGTTTTTTGTTTGGGGTTTCTAGAGTGGCTACATTTTTAGGCAGTGCCTCATTGCTCAGTGAGTGAATTCAGGCAGAGTAGTAATTAATGCTAGATTTATTTATTGATTTTTACAGAATGCTTCATCAAGTCTTGGGCTAATTATTTTAAAATATTTATGTTTTACATCTATAACCACAATATAATTAAAAAACAACAACAAAACTTGGAAGTTGCTTTGAAGGGCATTGAGTGAATCTTCTATCTTTGTGGGGAGAGAATGCCATTTAGAAAGAGACTGGTGAGACTTGAGTTCATATTCTCACCTAGTCACAACCTTTGGCAATTCACTATTTTGCATTGTCCCATAACAAAAGGGGGGGGTGAGGTTTTTATTTATCTGCATCTATGTGGACAGGCACATTAAGGGCCTGGGTTTCACAGCTGTTGTGAAAGAACAGTGTTTTACAGTGCATCAGTTTGTGAAAGGTACATATAATTTCTAGAGGGTGTTTGTACTTAGTGATTTTATTCAAGCCTGGCAAATTGTTCCACTGGGATGAAGTCCTTTGTAGGAGTCTTTATGATTCTAACTTGCCCTTTTCTTTTAAAAAATGTATCTAGCTGTCATGTTCATAGAGGAAAGGTTTGGCGTTTGCGCTATCACATATTCAAAGGACTGAAAACTAAAACCGTGAATGAAGCTTGCATTCCTTTGGACGCTAGCTTGGGAACTGACCTTGGTGAATGAACTCTGGAGGATTTCTGAGTACTGTATGGGATCATGTTTCAGTTCTTTACACACTCCTCTGTCAGTGGGATTTACATAAGAGTAAACATGCATAGGATCGGGTTGGAAGCCTGGGTTTACATCTTTCATTAATTTTCAGCTTGGAGGGAAACCCCAAGACCCCAATGAGGAGTGAGCATGCTCAATGGCCATGGAATTCTGATGGCTGGAGTGAATGGAATGGCTGGACCACTCCACACTGCAACATTTTGTTGCAGGCTCCACTTGTCCAATTTACAAATACATGTTAACTAAATTATGTGAATTAGCCACAATTAAGACTCTTGATATGTTTCTAGGGTAACCTTCAAAGCTGAATTAAGTAATCTTTCCATTTTGAATCTTTCAATTTTAATGAAAGGGGAAGCGTATGTATGCAAAATACTATGTAATTATCATATAGAAATTGCTTTTTAGAGAATTGAATGCCTTTGTAAACAGTGCCTTAGTGATCCCAAGTCTTAGAATAGCATTGAAAGACAGATCAATATTATTATCCCCATATCTCAGTTGGCTGGGGGTGTGACATAGTGATTTTCTTTAAGGCCACCCATTGAAACTGTTTGCTGATTACTGTATTACAAACGGCAGCTTCATGGTCAAACTGGTGCAAGGACCCAATCACTCAACCTTTAGATTGCCTCTTTTCTCTCTGTACAGAACAATCTTTGCAAAATATGTAGTTCTGGGGCACAATTTCTGTAGCCTCCTTCAAATGAATCAATAAAGTAAGTTCAGTGCTGAACTACCAGTATGGGAGATGCATATGCCCCTGGTAGTGATCTGTGTGATAATGTTTGCAAACACTTTCCTACAATGCCTTATTGCCATACGGAAATGTTACACTTGATTACCATTTTTGACTGCACCAGTAATTCCTAAGCAAATGGTGTACTCTGAGAAAACTTCTACTGTAAAAAATAAATTCATTAAATAAAAATTGTGAATTCAAAGCATGCCCATGCAGAAGTGGGTGTCTGGCCTGTTACCGAGAAAGAACATTACTAGCATCTCCTTAACCGCAACTCCCTCGTAGCTGCTGAGGTCCCCTCACAAATCCCTCAAAAACAAATTAGAGGTGAGCTTGCAGTATCTCCAAATCTGGGAGAGTTGTGTACAGCTATTAACCAAATGAAAAAATAACAAAGCCAGTGGACCTGATGGGATACCTGATGAAGTCTTCAAAGTGGGTGGAATTGAACTTGCACAGCAACTTCACAAGCTCATCGAAAAAATCCTGGGAGAGAGAGGAGATCCTGGCAGACTTTAGAGATGCCAAAATTATCAATCTTTTTTTTTTAAAAAAAAGGTGATAGAACGGGTTGTGGAAACTATTGAGGCATCTGTTTATTAGCTGTGGCTGGCAAAATTCTTGCAAGGATCTTAGCAAATTGCCTCCTAACTATATCCAAGGATACCCTTCCTGAATCCCAAAATGGTTTTCAATCTTCTCGGGGTACAGTAGATATGATTTTAACTTCAAGAAAAATGCAGAGAGCAAAACCAAATCATACCACCCTGTGGACTGTCCTTCTGAAAATTGGCTGCCAAATAAATTTGTGGACATTCTTTGGCTCCTCCATGATAATATGACAGCAATAATCACGGATCACAATGGCTCTCAAAGTGAACCATTCACAGTGGCATCAGGTGTTAAACAGGGTTGTGTTATTGCACCAACTCTATTATTTTCATTGCCATGATCCTATGCATTGTTGAAGGGAAACTCCCCACCAGGGTAGAAATATACAGTGGTACCTCGCAAGACTAATGCCTCACACAACGAAAAACTCGCAAGACGAATTTTTCTATGGCCGTGCTTGCAAGACAATTTTTTTTTGCTTTTTTGGGCTTTGATTTGTTTAAATTGGAAAACCGCAAGACGAAATTTTCGCAATACAAAACGACTCGCGGAATGAATTAATTTCGTCTTGCGAGGCATCACTGTATTGAACAGATGGAAAGCTCTTCTATTTGAGTAGGGTGGAAGCAAGGAAGAAGGGATGGTAAGGGTTAAACCCAGATTGTGTTAAATGCAGATTGTGACCTGTCTAGCAGCTTTTAATGAAAAAAACAAAAGTGGTTAGTGCCAAGCTGCTTCTAAAGATTTGACACTTGTTATGTGTAAGAGAATTCTAATTTCTTCCATGTAAGAATCACAGATCAGAAATTCAAACCTGAGGGCATTACTTATTATTAGAAAACTAAAGGTGCAGGCAGGACTCAACCCCCCCCCCCCCCGGAGTTCAGCTCCAGCACACCTCAGGTGGGCACTATTGCATTTTTAACAGAACACAGGAAAGGTCCATGGTGAGCTCTGGAAGGCACCTCTTTTTGTAGACTAATAGCACTGGATGTGGGCACATAGGACCACATGCTCTCCACATGGTGGCCAATACTTTCCTTTTAAATTAAAGGAATGTGGGTATTGCCTGCTGAAATGCCTGTATTATTGGGAACCTGAACAGCCCTCCATGGCGTGAACATTCCAAAAGACATCACTTCCTGTTATACCTAAATCTAGAGCTGATCAAACCCTGGGCTTAGTCTGTATAGCCAGCTTGTCTGGGACTTGTCTGTTAATGGCACTATATATATTTTTCTGTTTTGAAAAAACTGTGGTTAGACAAAATATGTTATTGTGTAGATTTGTACTTTACATTATATAAATACACTCTGCCTTCTCTGGTTTCTCATCGTATTTGTGAATTTAACTATACAAACAATATCCCATAACTAGGTTGTTTGACTGTCTTGGGGTACATTTTACCCCAATACTGGTTTTGGATTCTTTCAATGGAGGTTTATACAACATAAATTGCAAGTTAGATTTACTCTAATTAATTACTACCAGTACAACCTGTGCAGAAGTAATTCCCAGGGAGGAGGCAAGAGGGGCGGTGGCCCTGGGTGCATTTGGGCATGTGTACAAAAATTTCCCAGGAAATTGATGGCCCTCCTTTAAGGCTGGAGTGCCCAGGTGGGCTTGGCTAGGACTTAACTGGACTCACTGGTGGCCAGAGGCAAGGAAGACCCAACGGGACACCCCTCCCTAAGTTGTGCCAAGAGAAGCCAGGCAAGAGGATGGCTGTGAGGCGCCCCGTGTGCCAGCGCTCTACTCCTAAGCCCAGATCCAGCGGGCAATAGGGGCAGGGAGAGGAGAGGAGCTTCCACGCTCAAAGCTGGTGGGGGCGGCTCAGAGGGGCTGGCAAACTGGGATGATAACACCATGCTTGCTCCTGCCTCGTTGCTGTGTGCCCTCAAGGAGCTGGCCAACAAGACCTTCAAGGGGCTGGAGGTGAACATGCTCCAGATGGCTGAAAGTAAGTGTCTGGGGGGGGGGGGAGGTAGGTAGGAGAGGAGAGCTGGTTGGCAGCAGGGGAGGGCCATGCTTGCCTGTTCCGTTCTGGGGAGTGACCTCCTTAGACCCGGGCTCTCACCCAAGTGGCCTTGGCAGGCACCCCACTTTGGGAACAAGGTGGCACCTGGTGAACACCTTCCCACAAGCACTGCTGGAGGGAGATTTGACCTCCAAAGTGGAGGGAGCAGCAGTCTTTCCCCTCATCCAGAGGTCTCTCTGGTTTTCTGGGCAAAGCACAGGGCAGGGCTCTGGCCCCCCTCCATGCTTTCAGAAGCCCATCCCGGCATGGTCTTTGGACAGAGGCATGAGACAAACCCAGGAGCTGCCTCCGGGGCTGGCAGGTGTCTGACGCCGCCACCACTACTTTTTAGGGTGCACAATACTTAGCTTGCCCTGGTTGCTGGCAACCTACACTACACCACTGGTAAGCCCCGGTATGTTCAGTGGATATTATTCACAGGTAACTGGGAACTGGGCATAGGATTGCCTCAAAATGCTATCTACCTTTGTGACTAAGAAGCAATTGAGTGCCCTCCTTCTAAGTAAATGTTCTGTTTGTTTTCCATGCAAAGCAAATAATTTGTATAGATTTGGCAAAGGAGTTCTGTTTTAATCAATTAAAATATTCAGAAATGCTTGGACTAAATCTAATTTTCTGCTTGCAAATTTTAGCAAAACAAAAGTTTTGGCAATTCTTTCATTTGTGTTTAATCATGTACACCATTGCCTTGATTATCCTATGTTAACAAACTCTATTTGGCTATAAATCATACTTGGAAATGTCCATGTGAAGCTCAATTGGGTACTGATTGCGTGCAATTGAAGGATAATTTGCTACTGAAGGAATCTGGAATAAATCAGCACACACACCCCTCAAAATATGTGACTAGGGTACAGACTGATTCATTTATAAAACACACACACACACACAAATGTACAAAACACATTAATTGCATCTGTAATTGAGACTAGGGATTGCCTGTGAAGAGTCCCTGTTAAACATATTTCTACCTTTTGCAATACAGGGATATTGGTTTTCTAATATGTAGATCCATGGTCATGTTTTTTCCATAATTATTGTGGTTATTGTGTAATAGCCTGGTCACTGGAAACTCTCTTGTTGTAATGCACAGCTAATATCAATCAATTTGAAAGGAAAGATTTCTCAAGGGAACTCATACAAATCAGCCGTGAAGCTGTAATCCAAACAAAATGTGGCACACATTTCAAGATACCTCTCTACCTTTATTATTAAGCACTGGAAACAATGTGTGGAGACAGCTGCTCTGAGGACAAGAGGATATTTTTTCCAACTTTGTGTGACCAAGGACACTCTGCCTTGTGGCAGTTTTTTTAGTGTGGGATTTTTTATTTTGAAAAATGAGGTTCATCTGAGGATATGAAATGCAATCTGAATAGATAACCTAGGTATAGAGTTGTAGAATTGAAAGGGACCCCCAAGGGTCATCTAGTGTAACCTGCACAATTCAGGAATCTCAGCTAAAGCCCCCAAGACATATGGCCATCCAACATCTGCTTAAAAGCCTCCAGTGAAGGAGAGTCCACAACCTCCCGAGGGAGACAGTTTCACTGTTGAACAGCTCTGACTGCCAGAAAGTTCTTCCTGATGTTTAGTCAGGATCTCCTTCGTTGTAAATTGAAGCCATTGGTTTGTGTCCTACCCTCCAGAGCAGGAGAAAAACAGCTTGTTCCCTCTTCCATGTGACAGCCCTTGAAATATATTTGAAGATGGCTATCATATTTCTCTTAGTCTTCTCTTTTCCAGGCTAAACATACCCAGTTCCTTCCACCGTTCCTTATAAGGCTTGGTTTCCAGACCCTTGACCATCTCCTCTGCACACCTTCCAGCTGGTCAACATCTTTCTTAAATTATGGTGCCCAGAATTAGACATAGTATTCCAGGTGTGGTCTGACCAAGACAGAATAGAGTGGTACTATTACTTTCCTTGATCTGGACACTACTGTTGATGCAACCTAGAGTAGCATTAGCTTTTTTTGCTGCTGCATCACACTGTTGACTTGTGTTCAACTTGTGGTCCACTAAGGCGCCTAGATCCTTTTCACATTTTCTGCTAGTAAGCCAGGTGTCCCCCCATCTTATATTTGTGTATCTGGTTCATCCTGCCTAAGTGCGGAACCTTACGTTTGTCCCTATTGAAATTCATTTTGTTAGCTTGGGCCCAGTTCTATCTGTTAAGGTCATCTTGAATCCTGATTATTTTCTTTTGCAGCATTAGCTACCCCTCCCGGTTTGGTGTCATCTGCAAATTTGATGAGCATCCCCTCAATTCCTTCATCCGAGTCAATTATAAAGATGTTGAACCCTGCAGCACCCCACTTGTCACTTTTTTCCAGGATAACAAGGAACCATTAATGATTACTCTGTGGGTTCGGTCAGTCAATCAGCTACAAATCCACCTAACAGTTATTCAACCCATATTTTACCAGCTTCCTCGCAAAAATATGATGGGGAACTTTGTCAAAAGCCTTACTGAAATCAAGATAAACTATTTCCACAGCATTTCTCTGATCCACCAAGCTTGTAACTCCAACAAAAAAAAGAAAAAAATGAGATTTGTCTGGTATGACTTATTTTTGAGAAACCCATGCTGAATCTTAGTAATTGCACCATCCTTTTCTAAAAAAACATCATTGTTATCTTAAGTATACCCCACAAGATTATTTAGCTAAATTATATTTTAGTCTGCTTGTGTTAAACTGTTGTCACCCGCTTAAAGGTCTAAAAATATGGCAGGGTGGATATTGAAATAACTCCTTTTGTTTCCAACCAAATTCTCAAATGTACAAAGAATCATTCCCTCTCAGTTGGTTAAATTGGCTATTGATAAATTGGCTGAGATTATTGATATATTTGGCTTTTACAGGGAGAAATCATTTAGAGTTATGTCAGGAGAATATGTGAGAGCTAACAGGGGCTTTATCTGCAGAAGTGAAATGTTTTCATTGCTGGCTATAAAAGAGGGAAAGCACAGCTCATACTGGAAGAGCTCAACTGTGGCGTGGCAGAACCATTGCCTTAAAATGATTGCACATAATAAGCTAAAAACTGGTTCTTGTCTGTTGCTTGCAAGTCCCCTAACTACTAGATGAGGGAGGGAGACTGCCTGTGAAGACAAGGAAAAGTCAGTATGGCTGGGACAGAAAGTTCCTACAAGACCTTTGTCAAGGATAAATTGTATGCAGTTGACAGGGTTTAACCGGAGGGAACCAGGGGGCTATTGAAAGACATCTGCTGCTAGGAGAGTTAAGGCACTGGGAGTCCAGTAACTGGTTGGATGGAGACAGAGAAGCAGGAATATAAGTAGAAAAAGAGTGGAAGCAGAACCCTGAAGGGAACAATTATTATACAGTAGTTATATCCAAATAAGATGGGAATAATTATGTCCTTGGCTTAAAGCAGGGTAGTCATCAGCAACATTTGACACACACACCCCCAACAGCACTTTTGTTGCCTTTCCAAAGCCAGGTTTGATGTGGGTTTGAGCAGGAATTCGCCTTTTACTTATGATATACACCAATAAATTATGTAGGGTTTGGGGCCATAAGTAGGAATAGTGAGCAGACGACACTAAATTGTAAATACATTTTTGTAGCCTCAGTATATTAACTTTTCTAGATTTGTTTCTTTTTAAACTAAATTTTAGGAAAAGAAATGTCACGGGTATTATAGTGAAAATTCTAGAAATAAACATTATGGGTTGTATTCCATTATGTCCTTCTGCTCATGGAAGCCTTTTTGCTCCAGCAAATTCCCCTTTCTCCTACCAACCTCGTTGCCACTTCATGCTGTTCCAACGGGTCCCCCTAAGCCTCTGGAGCAGTCTTGTGGGGTGGGATGTGCAAAGAGATGCAGAGGGAAGGGAATATCAGCTAAAGTAACCTTTTGTCCTCCATTTGAGAACAGAATTAAGTGGAGTCACTTTGTCTTACTCTGAAAGGTGGCAATTCAAGAAGTTCTCGTAAGCTGCTGTGGGTAATTTGAAAAACTGCTATTCCTAAATTAATAAATTAGAATGCCATTTTGTAAAACAATTTACTTGTGTTCACTGATAAAAACTGATTCCAGAATCAGATCTTGCCCTAGAGCCAGTTATTGTAAGTTCTTAAGCTGAATTTGCAGTTGGGAATCAAAGATAAATAGAAGGGCTTTTTCATGCAACATGTCATTAACATATAACATAAGGCGTGATGAAAAGCACAAGCTGAAATAGCTTTGAAGGGGGATTCACCAAATAAATGGAAGGTAAGTTGATCAATGACTGTTAGTCATAATAGTTAAATGAAGCCTTCATGTCCTGCTCTTGAAATTCCCAGGGGCAAGTGGCATGCAGCTTTTGGACGAAATAGGTGTTGAGCAACAAATATTATTGTTCTTATACTCTGACTTTTGTTTCCTTATATTACTTGCTTAGATTTCAAGTAATGTGATCACTACAGTTTATTATGGTGGGATTAAACATTTAACAGTGAGTGCAGGATTGTAGCCATAGTAATTTTAGTTCAAATTCCTAATCGGCAGTATCCAATTATTCAAAGCTGCTGCTGTACTGAATAAATATTTCATAAATGCAGTTGCCTGCATTAAATTCATTAACATCCAGGTAACTAGCTCCTTGGGATTTCCCCCTGTTCTAGTAATTATCATTTCGTAAAGATAATGGACATAGCACGTTTTGATGTGCATTTTGTTATACTCAGTTGATAACTTTTATTTCAATGAAATAGGTGTCTATTCTGGTGTCAAAAAAGTCTAGTAGGTGTGTTGATGTCAACATATTTTCCTTGGATGTCATTTGTTGACAAAATAGTTATGAAATAGGTGCTAATAAAGCATTGATATTCTTTTGGTAGCCAGAAGTGCAACTTGCTGAAGGCTTTGACGTCTTTATGCCGAAATCACAACTGGACTCTATATTAGCAAATTACACGCGTTCAGGAAGTCTGCTGTTTCGAAAGCTGGTGTGTGCATTTTTTGATGACAAGACCTTGGCCAACTCTTTACCCAATGGCAAGAGGAAAAGAGGTCTCAATGACAACCGAAAAGGACTAGACCAAAATATTGTGGGTGCAATAAAAGGTATTGTTTTCTTTTTAATATATATATATATATATCATCTAGTGGTTATGCTGTTTCACATTTTGGGAGTTGCTAAAAACACTGGTGATCTTTACACATTTTTCAAGCTCATCTGCAAGCCAGCCTTGGCTATGTGTTTCTGATTGTCTGATCTGAATCAACAACCTTTTGCATGGTCAAACTGTTTCAGGACTACATCATTTCAGATTGTAGGTTGAGGAATAACGAAATGTAGTACTGCACACATATCACTAATGACATTAAACCATCATGCCAGAATCCTTCATCACATTTAAGACTTGTTCCCTCGTTAACACGGAACACAGCTCCAAACTGGCACTACACGTGTACAAGGGCTTGTGTGAAAGACTGTACACTTGCTGATTTGTACATCTCAACTATTGTGTGCATGGACTGCACATTCATTGAATGTTACAGGTGAATAATAGTACAAATATACAGCTCAATTGTTGGTATACACAAGTACAAAGATTCTACACTTATTTAATGTAATATGTGAACACACATGCAGGGATACTTTTTTGGAAATGGGGGAATCATTCAAATATGCAGTTTCCAACCTACAGTTTAAAATGGTTCAGTGTGTATTTTACTGCACAACAAGATGCTTGTTTTCACTGGGCCTCTGTCTTAACTGAACCTTTTTGATGTGGTGCTTACAGAACAGCATTGAAGAAAGCTCATTATGCAACTGTGTATGATGATCTTCTTTTGTGAGAAATGAAATTATTAAATATAATGATTATCATCCCTAACATAATGATAGGGATGGCAAAATGCTATTGAGGGTCAATGAAATAAAATGTTGGTTTAAAATGTAGATATTAGGAAGCACACCATGGATTTTTAAGAGTTGTATTCTCTGGCCCCCATTTCTTTGAAATTTCCAACTACAAATTAATTATTTCACCTACAACATTCTTGGGGCATTGGGGTTGCAGCAGTGATGCTGCTGCAAGATTTTATGTTAACAGCTTAAAATGTTTCTTTTGATTAAGTGGTGCATACATTTTGATAAATAAATAAAATAAACAATATACCCTAGCCAAACATGTTGCTGGCTATGATAGCTCTGTGTGGAATGGAAAGGTAGAGAGGGTGGTTTGCTGGTTCACATTGTGGAGCCAAATAGCTCTCTGACCTGTATGTCTTCCTCTGTCTGGTGCCATTCCTGCAGACAGCTATGGAATCAGGAACCCAGCCCTTGCCATGCAGGTGGGACAAGCAAGCCCAGTTTGGTTTGTATAGCAGGGATTGTGGCTGCTGCTCTTCTTGTTCAGAGAGGTGGATAAAAAAATTAGGAACTAGGGTTTGTGCTTATTGCACACAATCTCCCGGCAACTATACTTGTGTGTAAGTCCAAATCTAACTGGAGTCCCACTCCACATCATATTTAGCCTAGTTACTAATCTGACATTAGCTGTTGCTTTTGACTTGTAAGACAGAACTTGAAGTGAGCACTGAAAATGGGGAGGCGGCTTACATATATGCTGCCAGTCAGGCAAACTGCCTTCACTTGTTTGTACAGTGGTACCTCTACTTACGAATTTAATGCGTTCCGAATGCACATTCGTAAGTCGAAAAAAATTGTAAGTCGAATCCCATAGGAATGCATTGGGAGAAAAAATTCGTAAGTAGAAGCAACCCTATATAAAAATTCGTAAGTAGAAAAAAATC
This sequence comes from Zootoca vivipara, assembly GCF_965207765.1. Classification (NCBI taxonomy): domain Eukaryota; kingdom Metazoa; phylum Chordata; class Lepidosauria; order Squamata; family Lacertidae; genus Zootoca; species Zootoca vivipara. The sequence continues at coordinate 1,504,894 of NC_142592.1, forward strand.
CTATCTAAACCGCATCCAAGATGGCGGACGGAGCTCCATTCGTAAGTAGAAACATTCGTATGTAGAGTTATTCGTAAGTAGAGGTAACACTGTATTGTGTTTTATCCTGCATACCTGAGCATAGCCATTTTAATCTGGAGGTATCAATATGGTTCCGTTTAGCTTCAGGGGCTTTGTCAGCACCAGCCTGCTACTTCAGAAATCTGAAGTCTATGGCTCACCAGTTGTTCCTGGACTACAGCTTCTATTGTTCCCAGATCATTGGTCTTACTGGTTGAAACTGATCAAAGGTGGAGTTCAGCAGTGTCTGTAGTGCCATAAGTTCCCCATCAATGCCCTAACCTAAGGCTGTTCTCAAATACTGATCATTTTCAGTTACATCCAGCAGCTGATAGTATCTGGAGTGGTACTGCTAGGCACTGTTTATAATAAGAGGGCTCTCTTTATATTGTCTTTATGGTATCACACAAGGGATGCTGCATTGAGGACTTTGATATGCTGGATGGGGGTTCCTCTCCCAGAAGCAAACACAAGGGATGGCAGGCACCCTGTGGAACTTAACTCTGCCTGGCTCCATTTGCACGTTCTGCCTTCCAAGAGCTGTTCGGCTGGATACTATGGGCCCATTTATCCCTTGTGGTGGCTCAGCCAGTGTAAGATCTCACTAAGAATGAAAAGATGTTCTTTGCAGCATTGCCACTGGGTTCCTCTGTAGCCCTTTCAGATGTTCTGTAATCATACTTTTGGCTCTACTCAATGAATCAATTAAGAGTGTAAAGAAAAATGTTTACTGGGTAGTTTTATATCAATGACAGTTGTTCTCTCGCACTTTAGAAATGTGCACTTTTAAGCAAAGAAAATTTCAGAGTATTCCCCCCCTTTTTTACATCTGGTATTTTTAATAGTAGAGTGATGGTCATCAAAGGATGAGAATGTTTGCAGAAGTGAAGCCTTAAAGATGGGCTTGTAGCTTAGTGTGTGGTTTGGGTACTTTTTAAAGCTGGCTTTGCTACACATTTCTCCCCATAGCCCATCTTTGTCTACCTGGACTGTTGCCTTTGTTCACTGCCTCACTTTTACCTGTTCCTCAGGTCTTTAGCCCAGCTTTCCCCAACTTGCCCTCCCCCCAAATATATTTTGAGCTACAACTGTAGTGGGGAACCTCTAGCCCACAGGCCTCTATAGGCCCACCAGGCCTCCCCATTTGGCCCATGAGACCGTTTGGGCCAAGCCACACCCACACCCACTTGACCTATAATGGGATGGATAAACATGTGACTGATCCAAGAGGGGCTTTGCAGGCACCACTAATCACAAGGTCTGACTGTCAGCTGATTGTTGTGCCCCTGGGCACACTTCCGTTGTGGATGTGTGGTGGCACTTTTGAATGGGAGCAAATATCAGCTCTCTTCCCTGGTAGGGCCCCCCCCCCAACATCTTAAGTTGCCAAAAATGCAATGTTGCCTATCAATGAAAACTATTGATTTCCTAACTGAAATATGGGTACAGATCTAGGAAATCAATGGAGTGTTACATCTTGGGAATATCAAATAAAAAGCATCCAGGGGTCTGGTGGAGAGAGCAGGGAAGGACCCTTCTAAGACCTTGTGGTCCTTGGGGTTGACCACTGGGGTGAAGCCAGGCTGTTTTAGCTCATCGTTGGGGCCATGTTAGAGGCCTGCATGGCTCCATGCTTGGCTCTATTTCTTGGATAGTTCTTAATCAGGAAGTACAGTGGAGGAATTGAGGTTGGCTGCATGAAACATGCAAGTAGGGCAGCGAGAGGAGCTGATTGGTCATTTGCCTGGTGATAGCATAGCTGACATTCATCCTTCATTCAAAGCTGCTGTTGTTGTAAGGAGCATCTGAGGCTGTCTCTCAGGTTAAAGGCCACCAGTTCCCCAACCGCACTGAAATACTTCCTGTTTTTCTTTACTTCCTCGTACTCCCACATTTCGTACAAAGATTACCATAATCAAGGACAAAAGTGGTAAGGACCTAACAGAAGCAGAAGACATCAAGAAGAGGTGGCAAGAATACACAGAGGAATTATACCAGAAAGATATGGAGGTCTCGTACACCCCAGGTAGTGTGGTTGCTGACCTTGAGCCAGACATCTTGGAGAGTGAAGTCAAATGGGCCTTAGAAAGCACTGCTAATAACAAGGCCAGTGGAAGTGATGATATTCCAGCTGAACTATTTAAAATTTCAAAAGATGATGCTGTTAAGGTGCTACACCCAATATGCCAGCAAGTTTGGAAAACTCAGCAATGGCCAGAGGATTGGAGAAGATCAGTCTACATCCCAATTCCAAAGAAGGGCAGTGCCAAAGAATGCTCCAACTACCGCACAATTGCACTCATTTCACACGCTAGCAAGGTTATGCTCAAAATTCTACAAGGCAGGCTTAGGCAGTATGTGGACCGAGAACTCCCAGAAGTGCAAGCTGGATTTCGAAAGGGCAGAGGAACCAGAGACCAAATAGCAAACATGCGCTGGATTATGGAGAAAGCTAGAGAGTTCCAGAAAAACGTCTACTTCTGCTTCATTGACTATGCAAAAGCCTTTGACTGTGTCGACCACAGTAAACTATGGCAAGTTCTTAAAGAAATGGGAGTGCCTGATCACCTCATCTGTCTGCTGAGAAATCTCTATGTGGGACAAGAAGCTACAGTTAGAACTGGATATGGAACAACTGATTGGTTCAAAATTGGGAAAGGAGTACGACAAGGTTGTATATTGTCTCCCTGCTTATTTAACTTATATGCAGAATTCATCATGCGAAAGGCTGGACTAGATGAATCCCAAGCCGGAATTAAGATTGCCGGAAGAAATATCAACAACCTCAGATATGCTGATGACACAACCTTGATGGCAGAAAGCGAGGAGGAATTAAAGAACCTTTTAATGAGGGTGAAAGAGGAGAGCGCAAAATATGGTCTGAAGCTCAACATCAAAAAAACCAAGATCATGGCCACCGGTCCCATCACCTCCTGGCAAATAGAAGGGGAAGAAATGGAGGCAGTGAGAGATTTTACTTTCTTGGGCTCCTTGATCACTGCAGATGGTGACAGCAGTCACGAAATTAAAAGACGCCTGCTTCTTGGGAGAAAAGCAATGACAAACCTAGACAGCATCTTAAAAAGCAGAGACATCACCTTGCCGACAAAGGTCCGTATAGTTAAAGCTATGGTTTTCCCAGTAGTGATGTATGGAACTGAGAGCTGGAGCATAAAGAAGGCTGATCGCCGAAGAATTGATGCTTTTGAATTGTGGTGCTGGAGGAGACTCTTGAGAGTCCCATGGACTGCAAGAAGATCAAACCTATCAATTCTTAAGGAAATCAGCCCTGAGTGCACCCTGGAAGGACAGATCATGAAGCTGAGGCTCCAATACTTTGGCCACCTCATGAGAAGAGAAGAATCCTTGGAAAAGACCCTGATGTTGGGAAAGATTGAGGGCACTAGGAGAAGGGGACGACAGAGGACAAGATGGTTGGACAGTGTTCTCGAAGCTACGAACATGAGTTTGACCAAACTGCGGGAGGCAGTGGAAGACAGGAGTGCCTGGCGTGCTATGGTCCGTGGGGTCACGAAGAGTCGGACACGACTAAACGACTAAACAACAACAACTCCCACTCCTGACCATTCTGGTTAAACAGCCCGGGAGCAATAAGGCATATAAATAGTGAACTCAGACAGTAGTGTAAAATGTTATTATAAAGATACCTGATTATATTTTTTGAATCTTTCACAGAAGACTAAGACAGATGATCTATATCTCCTTTTCCCCTTTTGTAATTAAAAAAATACTTTAAAAAAATGACGTGTCAATATTTTGTTTCACGAGGAAGCAGTGTTGTCAAATATATTCATCTGTTCATAAAAAGCACTGATGTGTAGATGAAATGTAGCTTGAAATGTGCATGAAAGGTTTACCCTTGTTAATTCTGTTTTATAGAATCAAAGCCAAATGTTGGTCATATTTGCATGTAATGCTGAACAGTAGTTTAGTGCTACATGGGTTGAGCTGGAAGGAGCCCAACCAAAAGCATCTGCCTCCCATGCTGCCCTATCCACTTTCCACTGCAGCCACTGCTGGGTTTAGTTTCACTTTTATGGAATCCTGGCTTAGTATTGCATGTGAACCAGAGAGCCTAGCTTGGCATTACATTTAACCCATGGGTTGTAAAGCTAGCCTGTTTAAATAATATGTTTGTCATGAACCATGATCTCTGGTTCACAACAGAATTCTCCAAAAATGAAATAAAAATTTTCAGAAGTCTTCTTCCTGACTGCATGGGGGAGAGTAAGTGTGGAGAGAGGTGTGTAAGCCCAACAATTTGTCTTGGCTTGTTCCACTTCATCTGAGTAACATTTTATGTGCATGTTACCACTGTGGACCCAGGTGGCTCTGTGGTTAAACCACTGAGCCTAGGGCTTGCTGATCAGAAGGTCGGCGGTTCGAATCCCTGTGACGGGGTGAGCTCCCGTTGCTTGGTCCCAGCTCCTGCCAACCTAGCAGTTCGAAAGCACGTCAAAATGCAAGTAGATAAATAGGAACTGCTACAGCGGGAAGGTAAACGGTGTTTTCATGTGCTGCTCTGGTTTGCCAGAAGCGGCTTTGTCATGCTGGCCACATGACCTGGAAGCTATACGCCGGCTCCCTTGGCCAATAATGCGAGATGAGCGCGCAACCCCAGAGTCGGTCACGACTGGACCTAATGGTCAGGGGTCCCTTTACCTTTTTTACCACTGTGTTTTCAAATTTCATAGTTTCGTGTGTCACTTTGTTCCGGAGATTCCAAGGCAATATTTTGTGGTGTTCTCTGATCTTTCTAGTTAATAATATTTCTGGAATGTCAATGCCATCTTCTGCTAATGTTTTTCAACATGGTAAACATTTGCAGAGTGCTTAGCTTACCTAATATATGCAAAATCTCTTGGTTATTTGAGTGCTTTCAAACAGCTACAATCCAAACTTATATTGCAAGTTAGTTTGTCTGAAGGTCTCTCATGTTAGTATCTTCCTGCACTTAGAAAATCATTTGGGAAGAATAAATTTACATGCTGACTTTGCTCAATCATGGAGATTTTAAGTTACAAAAATGTAAACATCCAGTTCTCACATTTTATATAAAATGTAGAATGTTGTTGTGATTTTACTTTGCTTGTGTCTGGTTACTTAAACCTTGGTTTGCAGTTTTCCATCTTTTTCAACCTTTTGTTAAAGAGATTATTTGTACCTTCTGTTTTTAGTGTTCACAGAAAAATACTGCACTGCAAACCATGTGGATAAACTACCCGGCCCAAGAGACTGGGTACAGATTCTTCAGGATCAAATCAAACTGGCAAGAAGACGGTTAAAAAGAGGCTCAGGTAAGGGAGGGTTAGAGGTAGAAAGCAGAATGAATGCAGATAGCAAGGTGGCAAGACAAACAGTATGACAGTGAGCAGCCTGAACCCAGCCTTTAAGAATTACTGAGGAAGGACTCTGCTCCTAAGGGCTGGTTTATGCCTATGTACATTTCTTAGTCTTGTCACTCAACTAGTTATAATGACTCAGAGTTGAATATCTGAATCACCTCCATTGAAATGTTTTGTGTCTTATGATGGCAAGCCAGCGCTTGACATTACAGACCTCAGGAGATTCACTGAGACAACTGGTGTTACTCCTCACCTGTCTTGGTGCATCCTTTTTAAAACTGTTGCATTAGAGTGATTATTCCAAAGCTTCAGCTGAAACAGAGCCAGGGTTCTCAAGGCTTAGGGTAGAACCTCTCTAAGACTTGTTCTGGTTGGTGAAGAACTGGTGGTACAGCTTCCTTGTTTTCACTGCTTTTACATTTCCTTGAGCTACTCCATCACTTTCAGTGGACCTGTGAGTCAATGTGGTTAGAATTTAAGCCCTATTCATTCATTACTTGTCTTTGGAACGCACAAGGTTTCAAGCCAGAACATGCTAGCTGCACCCTCCAACCATATGTTGCCATCTGATAGGGAACCCCAGATCATAAGTAGCTGCTTGAACACACCAGCTGCACATAATGAGAAGACCAAAGGGCAGTGATAGCATGGCAAGATGACATCAGGGCAAGGAACAAGGCCCCGCTCCAGCTTGAAACCATGAGTGCCTTACATGCCTGTAACATGAGGGCTATAGAATCCTCTGGGTGATGAAGACCTATTTCACCATTTGCTCTGTGTGTGGTTCCAGAAATCAACTTCTAACTGCAACATTTACTCAAACGATCTTGTGACTTTTTGAGGTGAAAATAATCTGCTGTAAAGCTTGACATTTAACATCAACTGTATAGCTTCTGTTTTGTATTAAACATCACAGTCAGTTTTCATTACTGCTGTACCATTAAAAAACAACAACCAGACCTCTACTTTAATATCCCATGGGAGCGGGGCTCATGGTTCTTGCACATATAAGCAGATCAGAATATTACCTAGGTTTGTGGTACTCAGTGAGTATAATGTGTATGCTCAACACCCCTTTGGTAAGAATCACAAGAAATATTTTTATATAACACAGTATCCACTGAGAATATAGGGGTTTTTTTATAAAAAAGTAAGTTTTGCTTTCATACTTAAAAATATCCAAAGAGGCACACAGTATTTAAAAAGGACCAATAACAGTCTTAAGTACAATAATGCAATAAAAATCACAACCCAATATTACTTCTCCATGAAGCAACCTAAAACCATAAAAATAAAGCAACATTGATTTATGGTCCCTTTCCCAACCTAAAGTGGACATTAATGTACACTGCTTTTTGACCATATGAAATTGTCTGATATAAAATCAGTTCATTAGCCTGTGTAGCCCAGTATTGTCTTCTGTGACTGAAAGTGGCTGTCCCAGGGCTCAGGTAGAGAGCTCTTTCTAACGTCTGCTCCAATTTAACTCTAGGGACCAGGGATTGAACCTTCTGTATGCAAGGCTCTGCCCTTGAGTATAGTCCTTCAGTCAGTTTAGTGTTGGGAGCACTCATTTTGCTTGATGGGAAGTTCAGTGAAACTCTGGCACAATTGCTGTTGGCCTAAAAAGATGTGATTGCTTCCAATGTAAAAAATGTGAGATGTGTTTATCAGGCATCCCCAAACTGTGGCCCTCCAGATGTTTTGGCCTACAACTCCCATGATCCCTAGCTAACAGGACCAGTGGTCAGGGATGATGGGAATTGTAGTCCAAAAATCTGGAGGGCCGAAGTTTGGGGATGCCTGGTTTAACTGCTGCTTAGGTGGAGACAGAATATCATCCTTGTGGGTGTAGAGCTAACCTGCTTAAATCATGAAACCCGTACCTGCATAATGCAGACAAATACTGTACAGCAAAAATCTTTCCATGTGTATGAAGCAATATGACTATCAACCATGAGACTTGTAAAGCTATTCATGTAGTATATGGAGTTGGCGCTGTGAGAGCTTTGGAGCAAACTATCACATTTGGCATTATTTATACCTACTTTTCAGAGAACTGGATATTTATCAGTCACCTTCTGAAGGGAACTGGTTATTGTCTTATGGAGCAGCTCTTCCTTTGAATTCACTAAGTTCTTAAAATGCTTCTAATTTGTAGGGGTTTTGATGCATTCATGTAGTACACTTGCCTGTTTTCCATACCACTTTTCCCATTTAATTTTATTACTACTGTTTTACTTAATTTTGATTGTATTATGGAGAAATAATATATTTTATGTATTGTCTTTATTTAGTAGAGACAGCCGACTGTGATGAGAAACTGGACCTTTCTCTACTACAAACAGGTAAAAAAGCTGTTGGTTAATAAAAACAAATTGGCCATTTGTTTGCTTATAGTCTCATTAGAATGGGGCTGTCTGGAATAACCTTGCACAATATAACACCTGTGGGTTAAACCACAGAGCCTAGGGCTTGCTGATCAGAAGGTCGGCGGTTCAAATCCCCGCGACGGGGTGAGCTCCCGTTGCTCGGTCCCTGCTCCTGCCAACCTAGCAGTTCGAAAGCATGTCAAAGTGCAAGTAGATAAATAGGTACCACTCCAGCGGGAAGGTAAACGGCGTTTCCGTGCACTGCTCTGGTTTGCCAGAAGTGGCTTAGTCATGCTGGCCACATGACCCAGAAGCTGTCTGTGGACACACACCAGCTCCCTTGGCCTATAGAGCGAGATGAGTGCTGTAACTCCAGAGTCGTCCGCGACTGGACCTAACGGTCAGGGGTCCCTTTACCTTTACCTAAACTTACATTTTCCTTTGCCACTACATGCCTCACATTTTCTTACTCTCTGTCCACACTGCCTGTTCCATAGTGCTGGGAGTGGAGGTTATTCCATGCTGAAATGCTCCTCCACTGGAGGCAGGGGACTGAACATAAAACACTACAATTCAGGAAGAAGGCCAGACAACACCCTTCTTCCTGACATCATTGTGCCTGTGCACAAGGAGTCCTTCATTGTGTGGCAATGTCCCTCCCTCCCCGTGAAATAAGACACAAGACACAATGAATAAATTTTAAGTGGGTGAAAAGGCCACAACTTTATTGGTTACGGATGTTAAGCAGTATTGGCTTAGGCATTGGAACCTAACCGGCTATATCCGACTGCAACCCGTGTGTTACAGTCCGGGAGAAATTAACCACCAGAAAGGAGCCCAGTGACGTACATCTACCGGAACACCTCCTATGGCCACCGTTGGGGGGGTGCCATAAGGCCTTGACCTCCGCAGGCTCAGGACAAAGAGGCAAAGCCCCACCTCCCAGCCAACCCTATTGGTCGGCCCAGGTCTGACGGAGGCGGGAACTCCCACCTCGCGAGGGGGCTGAGCTCTCAGTCCCCATCGCGAGAGTTCGGTCGGGGCCAGCCCACAACACCACCTCTGTGGGGATGCGGAAGTGGTTTTACAGAGAAGCATTGAAAATGTGACCTTATAACAATCAGAAGTCTAGGGAAAGCTTTCGTACTCAGTAACTACAGAATATATAAATCTGTCCTCAGATCACAGACATTATAAAGATCTCTTCACTCTTACTCTTGCTCCCCACACCCAATCAAGCAATCAAAGCAATTTATGTAAGAAGACATGACCATCAATTTCCTTAACAAAGTCTTTATATGTCAGCTTTTAATTGCTTTAGTAATTTTATTTAGTATTTTACTGGTGCCCATTTCATCTCATGCAATTTCTTAGTGCTGCTAATTTTTATACTAGCAAAAGTTTATAAGTGAGACACAAAGAGGCAGACACATTAGTAGAAATCTTATTTCTTTAGTCTCCTTTCTGCAAAATGTGCATAAGGAGAAAAATCAGCTAATATTAGCCATAAAAACAGAAAAGCTTACTTAAAATGCCTGCTAAAATTAAATCTAAACCAAACACCTGAAGTTCAGTGGGGAGGGGGCCTGTTTATCACCTCCAAGAGGGTGTTCCACAGAATGGGGACCCCAACACCAAATGCATGGATTCTGGTGTATACGGGCTGTGCATCAGAGCCATGGGGGGACTACTAACAGCAACTCTCCTAGAGACCTCAGTGGCTGGGCCCTGATATAAGGCATCAAGTGGTCCTTTAGGCTTTTAAGCACTGAAACTTTGTGCTGGTGGTTGTCTGTTCCTACCAACAGTCTAGCCATAGCATTTTACACCAGCTGGAGCTTCTAGACCAGCTCTAAGGGAAGGCCCACATGGAGCACACTGCAATAACTGAGTCTTGAAGTACATAATGGATGTCTGTAGCTGGTCACGGGCCCTCTACTTGAGCCTTCATCGGCAAAGATGGATCCAGAAGCCTGCTCTTTCAGGAGGAGTGCAGCCTCATCCAGAACAGGCAACTGACCAGTCTACCTACCTGCCATTCCTCCATCTTCCCAGGGTTCAACTTTGGGTTATTAGCCCTTCTCCAGTCCATCACTAGGACAGCGATTCAGATTATGCATAGCCTCTTCTGACTCAGATGTTAGGAAATCATAGAATGGTAGAGTTGGAAGATTCCCCAAGGGTCATCTAGTCCAACCCCCTGTAATGCAGGAATCTCAGCTTAAGCATCCATGACAGATGGCCACCCACCTTGCTTTAAAACCCCCAAGGAAGGAGAGTCCACCACCTCTTGTGGGACTTGTTCCACTGCTGAACAGCTCTTACTGTCAGATAGTTTTTCCGAATGTTGAGTCAAAATCGCCTTTCTTGTAACTTGAAGCCATTGGTTTGAGTCCTACCCTCCAGAGCAGGAGAAAACAAGCTTGTTCACCCTCCCATGTGACAGCCCTTGAGACATTTGAAGATGGCTATCCTATCTCCTCTCAGTCTCCTCTTTTCCAAGCTAAACTGACCCAGCTCTCTCAACCTATTTGTCCCTACTGAAATTTGTTTTGTTCATTTGGCCCTGTTCCCCAATCTCTTAAAGTCATCTTGAATCCCAATTCTGGCTTCAGCAGCATTGGCTACCACTCCCAGTGGACAGACGACACACTGCCCCCAAAGGCTGAATGGCCTCATTCAGTGGCTTCATTTCAAAGTTGAAGAGCATTGGGGACAATATTTTTGCCCTGCAATGCAATCTCCCAATACTGTTATCTGGACATGACTCTCCAGGTTGTGGGGGGGTTATCATTTGTGCTATATTCTGTTGGCCTCCCAGAGTGGCTAGGGAAACCCAGCCAGATAGGGAGGGTATAAATAATAAAATTATTATTAAGTGACCCAAAATAAAAGTGAGCAATCAGGGGAGGGGAGATCATTATAATTATATATATTTGTAGGGAGGGTGGGGTGGGAGAGTTCTGTTTAAGTGCCCTCTGTATTATGTTTTGGGGAAAACCTCAATAGAGCGGTGCTGTTCTTCCCACTTTGCAGATTAATTTCAGATATTTGATAGACCCTCCCTTGCATTGTTATGTAAGTGCTTTGTTCTCCATCCATGTGTGTAATATTTTTAGATGAATTCCCTGTTGCTCTTAATACACACCATGTGTTCTCTCCCTTATTCACCACTTCTATGTACTGGATTTCCCTCACAGTAATTAATACCTTTCCATAAGTGATTCCCAGGGGTTGTAATAAAGATACATACCAAGAAATAAATTATGGACAGCCTGTTAGTGTTCTAATTCTATTGCAGACAACACCTTTTATTACTTTAATGTTGAAATCCATAGGTTACTTTTAATACTGGTGTCTCAGCTCCTAAGCCCAGCTCTTCTTTTTCAGGTAACCTCTTTGAAACCACACATTCTGCACCAGAGTTTCACTAGCAGATCCAGACGTCTTTACTTTTGAGCAGGACACCAGCGTTATTTTCAGACTTCTTCAATATCTGTGTTCTCTATCCTGGCCTCAATCTTAAGTTTGTTCATGCTTTTGTAACATAGGGTAACAAAGCCACAAAATTACTTGTTTCTTATTTTAATCAGAATAGACTTGTTCAGCAAGGATATAGTGCAATTAATCTGATAACCACTGAAATAGAACAACTTTTGTCTTTATGATTGCATTTCCCCACATAAGTATATGCATGCATGCTGGCTGTTTGTTCCATCTTTGATTAAACATTGAAACATTAACAGAGTTAAGGGCCTCCCTTAGAAAGGTGTTCTGAAGGACCCCATTTCAAATTGGATTCTTGTGCAGAAATCAAAGGACTAAAAAGCTTCAAAGTTAATGAATCATTAGTCATCTGTTCTGAAGACCCTTCCCCTCCCCATCTTTCCTTAGCCTTTGATTTTCCTTCCTGGCAAAAGATGGTAAATTGCCAAGAATTCTTCTCTGCAAAAGTTGCAATATGGTATTTGACCATAAGAGCCCCACTAATTGATGCTAATATATTGCCTGGTGTTTTGTCCAGAACAAGTACAGTGGTACCTCGCAAGACAAATGCCCTGCAAGACGAATATTGTGAATATTGTAGGCCAAGGATGAAGGAAATTGGCCCAGAATCTGCAAATTAATTTCCACGACAGATTTGTTTTTTGAAATTTCAGATAGATGACCAAACATCCTCTGGGTCAAGCTCCACACACTCCATTGTAATCAGATATATTAATATTCTATCAGATATATTAATATTTGTTATCCCCTGGATCATGGGTGGTACTGGGAAAGAGAGGCCAGTGTACAAAATATGAACCCTAAATCATATTAATATATATATAATCCCATCTTATCACTTGCCAGTTAACTAATATTTATATTAAATTCCTTCCAAAACGTATATATTTATCGCCATTGTGTATTGATCTCCTTACCTCATTCCTCAGAGTTAAAAATAATGCAAGTGTTCTGCTCCCTGCCAAATATTTTTGGCTTATTTTATATTTCTGCTTTCAAAAGGAAACTTTGACATGGATGTTCATGAATTTATACACTGGTCTTTAAGGTTATTAACCACAAAAGCCCATAATAACAACTGAAGATATGGTTTATGTATTCTTGTTACCTTTTGAAGAATCGGGCTTCTGTCCTAGTCTGTGTATGAAAAGGTCATACTTCCAATGAAGGATTAATGAATGTTATATAATGAAAATTTCATAGTCATCTTAAGCACACCAGAAGACACTGCTGTAGATGTTTATGCAGAATCTTTTGTGTTTGTTCAACTCAGGCTGAATAACTACTTCTACTGCAGTTTAACACTTTCATGGAATTTTACACATAATGTGTAATTATTACACATGGAATTGTTGAAATGTGGCTGTGTTCTCTTGATGACAAGATAAACCTGACTTGCACTGCAGTCTTTAAAAAGTACATTTTCTCCTTAGAGATGGAAAGGATTTAGAGACTGTTCCCTCTGGAACAGAACTACTTAGTCTCCCCAGTAAATCTACAAAGAAGGCATACATATTGTAACAGTTAACCAACAATCAGCATTCTTTTAATAAATCTTAAAAATAATAGTATTCTTGTCTACTTACTGTGACTACTGTTCAAATTTTTTCAGAAGTCTTTTTAGAGGTTTTATTAGGAAATCATTCCATATTTAGGTAAAAAAAAAAGTACCAGTATCTCAATCTTATGTATATAAGTTTTATTAATATGTACATATTTAGCTATTTTTTAAATTACTATGTTCTTAATAAAACCAACAAGGGACTAGTTGTGAATTGGTGCATAAGATTGTGTTGTGTTATCAATCTCTGGGAATCTGTCAAGTTCAGAAAAAAACACACAATAAATTACTCTAATTCAACAAGTGTGTCTGGTGTGTGTGCTTTTCAGACATAGTTCAGAAAAGATTGCAGTACAAAGTAATTTGTCCAAAAAGCCTGAACCAACTTTGAGCAATACTCGAGCAGCCACAGTATTGCTCAAAGATGATACTTAAGAACTATCTATTTTATATATTATTGTTTTTTCTCTCTCTTTTGCTGGTCTATGACCGTAATAAAGATATTAAGATATCTCTGACTATTTACATCACTGTTGATAACCATACTGCAAACGGAACATTAGAATTTCTGTCCCTGGACAAAACTTTGCAATGGCCTTCATTGTCATCGTAGAAAAGCAACTATATTTCAGTATATCAGCCTCTGCATTACCTCTATCTATCTCACTGAGTGAGGCCTCAATCCTGTCCTTACTTGCTTGTAAGCAAGGCCTGCTGAAATCAGCAGGTCTTATTTGTGAGTAAACATGGATAGGATCATGTGTAGAAGTACTACATACACTTTGTCATATGCTTATAGAGATGACAATGGATTCCTTTGTGTGTATAAGATAATAATGTGATCTATATACTGTATTAAACTAAATGTTCTAATGCCCATCCTATATAACTTGGACACTTTTTTTAGAAAGATACATGGGATTCATATTTTGTTTGCCTATGCTTTTTCACGTTATGGTAAACTGATGGCTTGGCATTGTAGTAAAGTGTATGCAGAACCTCCTTGGCTGTTCAGGAGTTAATGGTGTCTGGGAATCTGCATCTGTTTGTGTTCCGCCATGATGGCTGTCTCTGTTATGATGCTCCATCTCCTGGGATTAACTGTATATCCTAAAAAATAAAGATTGTTTCTGTTCTCCAACCCCCCTGCCCAGGTATGAAGAACATTCTCAAAAACACATTGCAGCAGCTATTGGAAGTTATCTGTAGGGGGAAAACATCTGTCTGGAGCTGAGAAAAGGAAGCAGATAATTTTTAACAAGAAAGGAAATGGGTATCCATTTTGTCCAATGTTCAATTACACCACAGCTAGAAGAAATAAAAATAGTGGGTGTATTAAGCAGGAGTCACTATGGTTGGGATACTGGCAACCCCACACAAAACCAAAACTAGAATGTGTGAGGGGATCAAAGGAACAGGTTTTGAGAAAGGGATACTGCATTTGTGGCTGAGGCATAGAATTTTGCTCCTGCTTGACAGGGTTTATTTTTGTGTTAAAATAAATAAGCAATAACTCCCTGTAGAATGTCTGTTGCCAGGCTATATCATTCCAGATTGAATATGGAAAACAATAATAATATTTGAATTTCTATTTCGCCTTTCAACCCTGAAGTTCCCAGGGTAGTACCTAATACACTACACAAAACACAGAGAGAGCAGAGAACCAAACTTTCAGACAATCCAGCAGCAACCCAGCTCTCAATCGGCCCGAGAAAACAAATGTGTGTCCAGTCAACGCCTAAAAGCAAAGAACACTGGGAACCATCAAATTTATGTGGTGAGGAAATTCTACATCTGGGGTGCCATAACAAAGGATGTGCCACTGCCCCACAAACTGGAGTTGGAGGGAACTATGAGCTGCTCTGCTCCCACAAACCTTAATGCATGGGGTGGAAAGTAAGGGGGTGGGGGAGGAGTCCATATATTTGGGTCCTGGGCTGTGTAAGGCTACATGGAACAAAGCCCGAAATGCTTATAACCCAGAGGTCGGCAACCTCTGGCCCATGGATGCCGTTTATCCGGCCCATGGGCCGCCTGTGAACCGAGCCGCCCGCTCAGCGAGTCCCCCGCATTCTACGCTAAAGCAGCGCAGTGCGGCATGGGTACTTGCCGAGCGGTGCCGGAAATTGCACCTGTGCAGACGCCGGAAATCACGTCTGCGCGTGCCCAGGTGCCGAAAATCGCTTCTGCGCAGTCGCGATTTCTGGCGTCTGCGCAGCTGTAGAAACAATTTCTGGTGCTGCAGACATGCACAGACACCATTTCCGGCGTTGCGCTGCGCCTGTCCGGCCCACAGACAAGGTCCGTGGGAGCAATCCAGCCCATGGCTGGATAACCTTGCCGACGCTTGTAATAATAATAATAATTAAAAAAATATATATTTATACCCCGCCCTCCCCAGTCAAAAACCGGGCTCAGGGCGGCTGACACCAACAGAATTACAATAAAACATAAAAACAATTAATTAAAATACAGATTAAAATACAGTATTAAAATTTAAAGTGCAGCCTCATTTCAAGTAGGCAATAAATCCAAGCCATGAGGGAGGAAAACACAGGGGTCAAGCTGTGAGGCGGAACAGCTCTGTCTTGCAGGCCCTGCGGAAAGATGACAGATCCTGCAGGGCCCTGGTCTCCTGGGAAAGAGCGTTCCACCAGGTTGGGGCCAGTACTGAAAAGGCCCTGGCTCTAGTAGAGGCCAATCTAGCCATCTTATGACTCGGGATCTCCAGAATATTATTATTTGTGGACCTTAAGGTCCTCCGTGGGGCATACCAGGAGAGGCGGTCCCGTAGGTACGAGGGTCCCAAGTTGCATAGGGCTTTAAAGGTCAAAACCAGCACCTTAAACCTGATCCTGTACTCCACCGGGAGCCAGTGCAGCTGGTAAAGCACTGGATGAATGTGATCCCGCGACCGGGACCCTGTAAGGAGCCTCGCCGTGGCATTCTGCACCCGCTGGAGTTTCTGGGTCAGCTTTAAGGGCAACCCTGTGCAGAGCGAGTTACAATAGTCAAGCCTGGAGGTGATCGTCGCATGGATCACTGTGGCCAGATCGGGGCAAGAGAGGTAAGGGACCAACTGCTTGATGCGGCGGAGATGGAAAAATGCCACCTTTGCTGTGGATGCAACCTGCGCCTCCATGGAAAGGGAGGCGTCAAGGGTTACACCCAAACTCTTGACACAAGGCACTGGTACCAATTGAGCCCCTGCAAAAGATGGGAGTTGGCCCCCCAACCCCATGTCGCCCCGACCTAGCCAGAGGACCTCTGTCTTCGAAGGATTTAGCTTCAGTCGGCTCCCACGTAGCCATCCAGCCACAGCTTCCAAGCACCTGGTGAGTGTGTCCGGGGCCGAGGCAGGGCAGCCGTCCATCAACAGATAGATCTGGGTGTCATCAGCATATTGATGACAACCCAGCCCAAAACTCCGGACAATCTGGGCAAGGGGGCGCATAAATATATTAAAAAGCATTGGGGAAAGGATTGCGCCTTGCGGGACTCCACACACCAAGGGGTGCCGCGGCGACAACTCCCTCCCTAGCGCCACTCTCTGTCCCCGACCTGAGATGAAGGAACGCAGCCATTGTTGGACTGTGCCCTGAATCCCCACATCGGCAAGGCGGTGGTCTAAAAGTTCATGATCGACCATATCAAAGGCTGCTGACAGATCTAAAAGAATCAGCAGTCCCGACCCACCTCGATCCAGCTGTCTACGGAGATCATCAGTTAAGGCGACCAGAGCTGTCTCGGTCCCATGACCAGGGCGAAAGCCGGACTGAAATGGATCTAGAGCCGATGTTTCATCCAGAAACCTACCAAGCTGTTCGGCAACCACTCTCTCAATTATCTTACCCAGGTACGGAAGATTCGAAACCGGGCGATAATTGGATAGATCTAAAGGATCTAGAGATGCTTTCTTTAAGAGTGGACGCACCACTGCCTCCTTCAACTCCTCTGGGAAAGTCCCTGTGCCCAGGGACAAGTTGATGATCTCACCCAGGGGGGGGGGCGTACCTCATCTGGACACGCTCTAATCAGCCAAGACGGGCATGGGTCAAGGGAGCAAGTGGTGGGCCTTCCAGCTCGGAGGAATCTGTCTACATCAGCAGGGAGTATCTGATCGAATTGGTCCAATACTGAACTCGAAGACAGTCGAGGAGCCTCCAGTTCTGTTATTGTATCCAAATTGGCAGGGAGGTCACGGCGGAGTGTCAAGACTTTCTCCGCAAAAAAGCTCACAAATGCCTCACAGCTATGGGTCAAATTCGTAATTAAATTTGGCTGTTCCTCTAGGGTTGTTAGAGACCTAATTATTCTAAAAAGTTGTGCTGGGCGAGAGCTAGCGGATGCGATGGAAGCTGAGAAGTAGGACTTTTTTGCAGCTTTCACCGCTATTTCATAGGCTTTCATAAGTTTCCTGTAAGATGTTCTTGAGGCTCCGTCGTGAGCACGCCGCCATACTCGCTCTAGCCGCCTAAGGTCCCGCTTCATTTTCCGAAGCTCCTCGGTAAACCAAGGGGCCCGGTTTCGGCGGGGTCGCAGAGGGCGCTTAGGTGCAATCTCATCGATGGCCGCCAAGAGCCGGTTATTCCAGTTCTCGACCAGCTCTTCTAATGAGCCGCCAGGGGGAGTAGGGTCCCGCAAGGCCTGACGGAATCCGTCAGGATCCATCAGCCTTTGCGGGCGAGCCCAAATAGGCTTGCCACCCAAGCAGGGGAGGGGCGGGAAGTCAATCCTGGCTTTCAGAGCGTAGTGATCAGACCATGGCACTTCCACAGTTGGGGACATGATCACGTCTATACCCGCACCAAAGATCAAATCCAGCGTGTGGCCTGCTTGATGTTATAACCCAACAACAAATAAATCCCATAGTGTTGGAGCCCAAAGAGAGCAGGCAGCAGCTGAGGGGAGGGGAACTGAGTAGAGAAGCAGCTGATGAAGGGTTAAGTGTACCAAGCACTCCAAATCTCCCTCCTGAAACTGCTTGGACTTTGGTTACAAAAGAATTTCAGAAATAGACTGGAAAGAGAAGTTGCTGAATTGCAACTTATTGCCAAACTTAAAACCATGGAGAGACCTGGTCTGAATAGAGACATTGGATTCTTGTCTCATTATACATGATAAATTTTTAGCCATCTCACCCCTTGCTTTTTCCTTTAAGACCAATTGCAGTCGTTAACAGTTGTCAACAGGTTTACCACGCCTATCAGCCAATCACCCATTCCCACCACCCTTCTGAGTAATACCCCTCCCTACCCTCTCACTATATATAAGGGTCTGGTGACTTCTGTTTCAGTGTATCTAAGAAGTGTGCATAGGGACCCAGGTGGCGCTTTGGGTTAAACCACAGAGTCTAGGGCTTGCTGATCAGAAGGTCGGCAGTTCGAATTCCTGCAAACGGGGTGAGCTTCTGTTGCTCGGTCCCAGCTCCTGCCCACCTAGCAGTTCGAAAGCACATCAAAGTGCAAGTAGATAAATAGGGACCGCTCCGGCGGGAAGGTAAACGGCGTTTCCGTGCGCTGCTCTGGTTCGCCAGAAGCAGTTTTGTCATGCAGGCCACATGACCCGGAAGCTGTCTGCGGACAAATGCCGGCTCCCTCGGCCTATAGAGCGAGATGAGTGCCGCAACCCCAGAGTCGGACATGACTGGACCTGATGGTCAGGGGCCCCTTTACCTTTTTAATAAGTGTGCATGCACACAAAAGCTCATACCAATGACAAGCTTAGTTGGTCTCTAAGGTGCTACTGGATGGAATTTTTTGCATTCTATTCCATACTTTAAGACTGGCACTTGGATTGGAGATAGTATCTAAACATTCATTTGTTGGCCCATTAAAGACTTTTTAACGGACAAACATCCATTAGATACACATTTCCCGTTTTGTACTTCTTGGAACTGATATAGGACTAACTTTGTGTTCAAAATAGGGACATGAAGGAACCTAAAATTTGGGTTTCTCAGTCCCCCATATTTGGCCCAACATTCTTCTCTGCAAGATGTGTATACTATGCGTTGCTCTGCCATACACCTTTGATAGATCCCTTCACCTCCATTTCCTCCTTTTCCCATCAGTACAGAAAATAAAATTACATTTAATTATAGAAAGTGCCTTTCTAGCTACAGATGATGGGCACTATATAAATAACATAGAAGGAATAATCTCACTGTAGTGCCCACAATCCAACTCCTCCTTGAAGCAAATTGCTCTTCAACTATTGCCATCTTGTGGCTTCTGGCCTGTTACACACTTTCATTTTATCTGTTAATGGTATTAGTTTGAATTGGAAACACACACAGAGGCAACCTTAAAATTAAAAGTACTGTAAATGAATTAGAAACGCCTACAGCGTTATTTAAGTTGTTATAAACAGCTTAATTTTTTAGTGTGTGTTGGGGGTGCTAAGTAGCTTTTGCTTATGTTCCTTAACTTTTAGAGCAGGGGTCCCCAGACTTACCGCGTGGCGGGCCGGTGCCCGCCGCGCCGACCGCACGGTGGGCCGGAGGGTAGGGGAGTGCGCGCGCAGCGGGCCGGAGGGTGGGGGAGTGCGCGCCCGTGCGCATGCGCACACGCACACGGGCGGGGGAAAAATCGCCGAAAATCGCTTGTGCGCATGCGTATGGGCCTCCCCCGACCCGGAAGTGCACCAGAAATGACCTCTTCCGGGTCGGGAGAGGCCCATACGCATGCGCACAAGCGATTTTCGGCGATTTTTTGCCGATTTTTTAGATTGTCGCTGCGCCGCGCGCTGTGAGAGCGGGCGGCGGCAGCGGGCGGCGGGGGTCGTCGCGGGCCGGATTGGAAGGCCAATTGGGCCGCATCCGGCCCGGGGGCCGTAGTTTGGGGACCCCTGTTTTAGAGTCACCACTGCCTCTAGCCAGGACATCTGTGTGTGTTTTTAAAGTGTGCTGCATCCAAATAAAAATGCTTCTGAAGTAATACATCATATTACAGAAACATATTTACTCATATAGGAGGATCTGTGTTGATAACACCGGCCCCTGGTAAACAAAACAATTAATAAGAGTAACCAATCCCAGGTAATAGAGTAACAGTATAGGATTGACAACACCAAGTAGAGCTTGCTGGGAAGCCCTCTGGCAGTAGCTTGCTTCCACCCACTGTTACAGACACCCACTTTTCCCTAACCCCAAGCACAGGCCCTTCCATTTGATGGCATAGGAACATCTTTCCTAAACTTTCACCCTGCCCCTCAGTCAAGGCCACATCTTTTTCCTGCTCCATTTCTGATTCTAGACTTTTAATCTCTTTTGTATTTCACAGAACTTCAGGTTAACAGTACTAAACCTTATACAAAAGCTATAAGGAACACAACTGCAAGGTAATGAATCCCAGTTTTAACTACTGTATATGCTTTGTTTGTTTGTTTGTTTTTACAATATGTTGCTCTTAGTTTTCAGTTTATGGTAAATCTTTTCACAAATTAAGGTAATAGCATAAAACTATTGCATGCACCGCCATTTTCTGAGTTGTAAAAAGTTCCAGGGGCAACAATATTGGTTTTAATTTCTTTTGGATAATAGAGCATTGAATACTTAAGGCACCTTTGAAACATTTACTTGATGTGCAGAGCTAAAAGCAGAGCATAAATGAATGTGAAAGAGCAGTCCTACAAGGCAGATACTCCTAACTATTAGCACCCTTTGATGAAACATCAACGACCATCTTTGATTCTTAGCCAGCAATCTGCCTAACAAAAGAACAACAGTGGTACCTCTGGTTAAGAACTGAATTCATTCCGGAGGTCCGTTCTTAACCCGAAACTGTTCTTAACCTGAGGTACCACTTTAGCTAATGGGGCCTCCCGCTGCCGCCGCACAATTTAGGTTCTCATCCTGAAGCAAACTTCTTAACGTGAGGTACTATTTCTGGGTTAGCGGAGTTTGTAACCTGAAGTGTTTGTAACCTCAGGTACCACTGTATTGGTCAACAGTCATAACAATAGTTAGACCTAAAAAATAAAAATAAAATCATGTCAGAAAATGCCTAAATAAGAATTTGTTACATATTATGTTTCAGAACATAATATCATGCAGTAATATTTCCAAAACATCTCCCTCATAAATGTTAAGCATCTTAGCATATTTGGAAAATGGATTCAGCATTCTCAAATCCTTTAAGAGGGGAGGGGACTATTTGCTTTTAGTTTTAAAAGTCCTAGGTTTCTGTTCAGGTTATTTTAGGGGGGGAGTTGTTTTTATTTTTGGCATTGAAGAAAGACTGAGAAAATAATGACTAAAACTTGCTAAAAATGTCATCTGAAGCAGGTGGTTTAAGCTTACAGGAACACGAGATAGATTCTCAAGCAGTTTGCAGGGAACTGTGTGTGTGTGATTATATAAAAAAGAACAAAAGAAGAGCAAGGCAGATGTTTTGATGGCTGCCAGTGACTGCAATATGACACCTGCTTTATGACACCTCCCTTGCTACTTGATATGGTAATTCAGGAAGCTAATGCTGGACTTGAATCCTCAAGAAAGCGAGGCCACAGATCAGGTATCAGCAGACCTGGTGGTAGAACTAAAGCTCCTCCCTTCCAAACAAAGGTCGGAGCAGGAACTCTTTCTGACCAATTTCAGAGAAAGAAAATATTATGGTACATAACTCTATACAGAGCACAGGCTGGGTGAAAGAAAAGTCAAACAGTGAACTCTTCAGTAAAATAAAAAAAATCATTCAGTAGCACCTTAAAGACCAACTAAGTTTTTGTTTTGGTATGAGCTTTCGTGTGCATGCACACTTCTTCAGATACAGTGAAATAGAAGTCCCCAGGCACT
Source organism: Zootoca vivipara (assembly GCF_965207765.1). Classification (NCBI taxonomy): domain Eukaryota; kingdom Metazoa; phylum Chordata; class Lepidosauria; order Squamata; family Lacertidae; genus Zootoca; species Zootoca vivipara. The sequence continues at coordinate 1,526,557 of NC_142592.1, forward strand.
TATGTAGAGAAGGGGTGGGGAGGGGGAGGGGAGGGGGGGATCACTCAGAAGGGTGGTGGAAGTGGGTGATTGACTGACTGATAGCTGTTGATGACCGAAAACGACTGCAAATGGTTTTGCATGAAAAAGCAAGGGTTGAGATGGCTGAAGATCGCTTATCATGTATAATGAGATAAGAATCCGATATCTCTGTTCAAACCAGGTCCCTCCATGGTTTTGAGCTTGGTGATAAGTTGTAATTCAGCAACTTCTCTTTCCAGTCTATTTCTGAAATTCTTTTGTAGTAAGACAGCTACTTTGAGATCTTGTATAGAATGTCCTGGGAGATTGAAGTGTTCTCCTACTGGTTTTTCTGTCTTCTGGTTCCTGATGTCAGATTTATGTCCATTTATCCTTTGGCGTAGGGTTTGGCCTGTTTGTCCAATATAGAGAGCTGAAGGGCACTGTTGGCATTTGATGGCATACACAATGTTAGAAGATGAGCAATTAAATAGTCCTGAGATGGTATGTTGGATGTTGTTGGGGCCAGTAATGATGTTGTCCGGGTGTATGTGGCAGCAAAGTTGGCATCTGGGTTTATTGCAGGCTCTGGTACCAGTGTCCATGTTAAGTCTGGTGGTTGTATTATTGTGGGTGAGGAGTTGTTTAAGATTGGGTGGCTGTCTGTAGGCAATGAAAGGTCTTCCTCCCAGAGCTTGAGAAAGGGAGCTGTCATTGTCCAGGAGAGGCTGTAGATCTCTGATGATGCGTTGTACTGTTTTAACTTGGGAGCTGTATGCGATGACTAGTGGTGTTTTGTTATTTTCTTTTTTGGGTCTGTCTTGCAGCAGGTTCTCTCTAGGTATCAGTCTGGCTCTGTTGATCTGTTGTTTAACTTCATCAGGTGGATATTTTAGTTCTAAAAAGGTTTGCTGTAGATCTCTTAGGTGAGATTCTCTGTCTGTAGAGTTGGAACAGATGCGGTTGTAACGTAGGGCCTGGCTGTATACGATGGATTGTTTGGTATGTTTGGGATGGTAGCTAGAAGCATGTAGATATGTTTGTCGGTCAGTTGGTTTTCTGTATAAGGTGGTGTCTATACGTCCATCCTGTATTTTTATAGTAGTGTCCAAAAAATGTATTTCTTGCATAGATTGGTTCATTGTTAGGTTGATGGTGGGGTGAAAGTCATTGAATGTCTGGTGGAAGGTTTCCAGGGTCTGTTGTCCATGTGTCCAGATAATAAAAATATCGTCAATGTATCGCAGGTACAGGAGAGGTTTGAGTGGGTAGGAGTTAAGGAAACGTTGTTCTAAATCTGCCATGAAGATGTTGGCATACTGTGGGGCCATGCGGGTGCCCATGGCTGTGCCGCTGACCTGGAGGAACAGGTCATCACCATGTTAAACTGTCCATCACCATGAACTCTTCAGTGAGCAATCTGATTCAGGAACTATTGAACAAGCTGCTAAAAAAGTGAACCTTCTCATACTCGGGTATAATAAGCAACTAATACAACTTGGGTCTTTCAGCTGGCAACCAAGTGTTTGTATACACTGGTATAAAATATCAACATCTGGGGAGGTAGAGCAATCCTAAAAGGGCAGAGACAGGGCAGAAGGTGGAGGGTCCAAAGACTGGGGGAGTTGGTTGATTTGCAGAGCTTTGCCTGGTGCCCTGGCCTGACCCTGCAACACACTACTTCAGGACTTTCTGTTCTGCTCAGATCGCCTCTGCTTCTAAGCAATATGTAGTAAAACATTTATTTCAGCAATACAACAAATATATATTAAAGTCTTTTAAAACCGTAGTGATACAATAATAACAGTTTAACAATTATATATTTTTAAAAGGTATCCCCTGGTATTGAAAAGATAGCCAAGGAGGCACCAGGCAAGCTTCCTTGAGGAGAAAATTCCAATAATGTGGTGCTACAATTTAAAAGACCCTCTCTTCAATCACCACCCCCTTCACTTCCAATAGTGGGGAAACTTGGAGATGGGCCTCTGATGATGAACTAAGCAAGCACAGGCTGCTTTGGAGGCAGGCATTCCTTCAGGCATATTGATCCCAAGCTAAGAACATGTTCAAAAAGAGAATAGCAACTAATGCCACTACTTAAGATTAAGAGAGATGTGTTCCCACCTATGGATCCCAATCAACAGCCTTGCAGCTGAAGCTTCTGAGCAGCATTCAAAGGAAAACCCATAGTCTAACCTGGATGTTACCAGAGCAAGGATAACTGCATCTAGGCAGCCGGCACATAAGCCTTAGCTAAGGGAAGGCGCTCTAGAGGCCCTGTCACCACTTGCACCTGGAGGGCCAAAGGTGGATCTAAAAGCACCTTGACCCCTCACGTTGGGCGTGGTTGTTTTGGAGAGCCAGTGTGGTGTAGTAGTTAAGAGCGGTAGACTCGTAATCTGGGGAACCAGCTGCTGGGTAACCTTGGGCTAGTCACACTTCTCTGAAGTTTCTCAGCCCCCCTCACCTCACAGAGTGTTTGTTGTGGGAGAGGAAGGGAAAGGAGAATGTTAGCCGCTTTGAGACTCCTTAAAGGTAAAGGGACCCCTGACCATTAGGTCCAGTCATGACCGACGGGTTGTGGCGCAGGTCCAGTCATGACCGACTGGGGTTGTGGCGCTCATCTCACTCTATTCGCCGAGGGAGCCGGTGTACAGATTCCAGGTCATGTGGCCAGCATGACTAAGCCGCTTATGGTGAACCAGAGCAGCGCACGGAAACGATGTTTACCTTCCCGCTGGAGGTAAGCACTTTGACATGCTTTCGAGCTGCTAGGTTAGCAGGAGATAGGGTAGTGATAAAGCGGGATATCAAATCTAAACTCTTCTTCTCAGGGCCAGTGCAATCTCATCCACAACAGATTGAACTCCACCTCCTTGTCTAGCCCAGCCACCTGCCAACAGTTCTTACACAGTAATACTTCAGTGTGTTCACAAGACTAAAGTTTCCCTTATATAAAAGTTAAAGGGCAAATTTGGACTTTCATTAAATTAAAAAACTAACAGCCTACAGAGAGAGAGAAAGCAAAATGTGTCTTTAGACGTTTTCCAACATTTCCATAATTTTATTTTATACTAGCTGGCCCTGCCACGCGTTGCTGTGGGTTATTTGTGTGTTTTCCCCTACCCTGTGCCGATCCATGACGTATCCCTGTGATTCCCCCACTCCTCCCCTCACCCCCCCGGCTTATCCCTGTGATTCCCCCCTCATCCCTGCGAATCTCCCAACTCTGTCCTGATCCATGACCTATTATGCCCCCTCTTCCCCCCACCCAACTTACCCCTGTGATTTCCCCCCTCTCCTCCACTAACCCCCCCCACTTACCCCTGTGATTTTCCTCCTCTCCTCCGTCCAACCCCCGTGACCCGTTTATTTTGCACACAATCATTCCCCCAATGCGCGTGTTCTGTAAAATTTTGCCCTGTCCCAACCCTGACTCCCCTACCCACGTGTGTTATGTGAAATAACATTTATTATACCCAAAGGCATGGCCCTGTAAAAGGCCCATATTCAGTTGATTCTATGCTGCGGCCTATTCGGGCCCCCCACCCCCCACCCACCCAGGCAGGCCCCTAAATCCACTCAGCCTAGTCTGCAAAGCCGAGGCGAGATACTGTGGAGAGGGCAGGTTTCATCCCTGTGTCCCCCCCCCCGTTCTGACCCATTACCTATCCCTGCCCCCTATTCGCCCCATCCCCCCCCAGGCAGGCCCCTACCTCCACTTGGCAATGTTGGGCCTTGTTGCTGCAAAAGGCCTGTTTTCAGTTGGTTGCTGTGGAATTTTGTGATGTCATCTGGTGGTGCGGCTTTGGAGGCAGCAGTGTGCGATCTGCCTTTCTATTGGATGCTGCTGGAGTCTTCAGAGCTTCTGCTGGTGACGTCTAATTTGGGCGCCACTTTTTGTGTTTAATCATTATTTTAGGTATGAAAGGTTTGCTTTTTTGGAAAAAAAATTATGCCAGATCCCTCACTGATGGGCATGGAACGTTGTGGCCAAATTTGTTACATTACAGTTCAGCGGTTACGGAGAAAGGCCGTTACATCTGCGCGCGCAATGCCTACATTTTTATATATACAGTACAGTACTGTATAGATAAACTGATTTCTCTTATGTGTAAAGTATCTTAAATTAAGTTTCTTTGTTCTGCAACTGAGATGAAACATTGTAAAAGGAATTTTGAAGCAGTTTGTGAGGAAAGTAAAGCAATAGTCACTCCAAGTTATTGCTCAATAAATCCACAACTGAAAGGGGAAAAATCAGTCCTACTAGCAACAACATGGTAAGTAGCGTCCATACTTTGTGGGTCCTCATGCAAAATACATTTTACATGCACACAGCCCATTTAGTCTGATTATACATCAGCATCTAATCAATACCTTCTGAATGGAGATGAAACATTATTTCAATATCTTCTAGTAAGACAAAGAACATATCTTCAGAATGCATAAGAATTATACATGCATGTTTTTTAGACATTATAGTATATATTGTATATTATACACTTTGCCCATGTTCAGAGGCGATTTAAAAGCTTTGCCCAAGATTCTAAGACACACATAGTATGCAGTGCTACATTAAAAGAAAGAGAACAAATGGCATCCCTACCTCTCCAGATACACCTCACAGATGTACAAGCCCTTGCTCTCTCTCTGGGTGTCTTTGGAGAATATACAAGACTTTAATGTCTGCCCGTAAAGCGCCATTTTTTATATAAATATTTTTTATTAAAGGTTTCTTGAATTACAAAGGTGTGTGCAGTGTCTCTCATATTTTAACATGTATCATTTTTGCAAATCAGTTTCATTTGTTAAGACACTAAAGTGTCATTTTGTGCTTCCCACGAGACTGGAGGCAGGCATCCTTGGGAAAGGGGGGGGGAAGACGGGCAAATCTGCCTCAGGGGCAAATATTAAAATACACCCCCCCCCTACACACAAAGCCCCTCACCCTCTTCTCGCACCTTGGCACAAAAGGAGGCGCACCTTCCCTCCCTATCGCACTTTGGGGTTAACTCGGGGGGGGGAGGGATTCAGCTTCGCACTCGGTTTGGGCGCCACCTGCACACCTGGGGAGCAGCCCCTCGTTTCCCTCAGCCATGATGGGGAGGGGGGAGGGGGGTCCGAAGGCCCCTCTTGGGCCAAGACCGTGACCGGGCTGAGAGGGGGCGGGGTCTGTGTCCGGCTTCTCCCCCCCCCCACCCGAGCGCAGGCGGAGCGCGAGGCTCCCTCCCCTTAAAGGCAGGTAGCGGCCCTCGCTGCTCGCCCCTCCCCTCCCAGGTTCCCTGGCGGGCGGGGCCGAAGCGGCCGTTGAAGGAGGCAGAGAGGAAACGCGGGAAAAGGGGGGTGGCTTAACCCTCTCGCTGCCGCGGCGGAGCCTTCTGTGCTGAGAGAGCGAGCCGGGCCGGCCAGACGCCCGGTGCATTGTGGGACTGGCTGGCTGGGCTGGGGGGGCGAGGAGGTGGAGGGGAGTCCCGTTCGCGGGCGAGCGAGGAGCAGGCAGGGAGACGCGGTAAGAGGCCTGGGCGGGCGGACTTAAAGGGGAACGCGGCCCCCTTCCCGCAGCCGCCACCAAGCTGGAGGGGCTGGGCAGGAAGAAAAGGCCTCTCCGCGGGCTTGAGGGGCGCGGCGGCGGCCAAGGCAGAGAGGGCCGGGCGGGCAGGCGGCGGAGAAGGATGGCTTCGGGCCGCTGTGGCCCAGAGCGGAGTCTGCGGGGAAGGCGGAGGAGGGGATCTGCGGGCGCCAGGGCGGGGAAGGGGTTAACTTTACACCCGCCGACATTTTTCCTTGAGAGGAGAAAGAGGGAGCGCTCGCTGGCCCGCCGGCCGGCCGCGTGGAGCCCGAGTCCCCTCCCTTCCCTTCGGAGAAGCCGCCCCGAGGCCCCTCAGCCCGGCCGCCTTCGCTTCCCGCCCGCGTCGCGCTTCCCCGCCCCCCCAAATGCCTTTAAATTCACCCGGCGAAAGGGTTAAACCTTTTCCTGAAGCGCCTCGGCGCGCGCACACGATGCCTGCCTGCCCTCCCTCCCTCCCTCCCACCCACCGCGGCCCCTTCCCTTTTAACTTCTTTTAACTGCCCCATAGATGTGTAGGGCGCATGGCGGCGGTGGCCCTTCCCCGAGGATTCCCTGTTTCTGTTCGCCAAAGGGCAGCGAGGGAGGCGGGAACCCTGCCGCCGCCTCTGCACAACAGCCAGTCGCTAAGGGCCCGGCGGGCATTACGGGAGGGTGGGCGAGCGGGTGGGCGACGTGAAGGTATGCGGGAGCCGGGGCTTCCTGTGCTGCAGGGCAGAGTCGCCCTCTCCGCTCCCCGGGCCAGGCATGGTTGTGAGCCCTTTCTGCACGTGGCTAGGTTTCCTTCCTGATAGGCGTGTCGGCCTAAAATGTATGTCCCTGCGCAGAATCTCAGAAGGGGGGTAGAGTTGGAAGGGACCGCGGGGGTCACCTGGCCCAAGGCCTTGCAGTGCAGGAGTCTCTTGCTCGACGTGGGGCTTGAACCCACGACCCTCAGATTGAGTCTCGTGCTCTACCAACTGTGCTCGTTTGCCAGATCTACGGTGAAGCAAAGGTTAAATTCTCTGAGCAGTGTTGATTTTTGAACTAATGGAAACTGGGAGCTTCGTTTTTTCCGGACTGACTTAATGCAGAACTTTAACTCTGTGTTTTCAAAGTTACAAAACAAAATTGCAAGAAATTGTCCTAAAGTGGTGGATAAAGTATGGTATTGCAAACACTATAGTTGTTTGGAACACCTCTGCGCTCTTCTTTCCTCATTTCAGAAAACAGAAAAAAACATATGTTCAGTCGAGATTCAGAATTTTGCATCTTTCCATTATATAGGAAGCTGCATTAAGTACTCCCAACTATTTGCATGGCTTATAAGGCTTATAGTTTTCCATGGGGAAAATAGGTGTCTGTTTCTCATTCAAACTAGGATGGGTGGACTTGGTTTGCATTGTTGGACTCCCAACAACCCCAACTGGTTTGGCCAGGAAGGATGGAAGTTTGTTGCCCAACAACATCTGGAGGGCCAAAGGCTCCAGGAGATTTAGACGCCTGTTTGGGGGAACAGAATGAGGAGAAAGCTACTGTTTTGTTTGTGGGTTAAAGTTCAGTTCTTGACAGGAAACGTAGAGGAATCCATAACTTTTTACTGTCTATTAAATACAATGGGCACAATTCCATTGAAATTGATTTGTTGATGTTACTGTTTCATTTTCGTAGTGTCATAGGTGCTTAACTTTGCTTGGGACTGCTTCAGACATAATGAACTCAGCTACATTAGTAAGGAAAAAGTGCTTTATATGCATTATAACACTGTGACACCAGATTTTCACTAACAGAAATTCCCTTTATGAAGTTTACAGCGGGTTAAACGAATCACTTTTTTGATGTGTCTAGATCCAGCCAATGTTTATCTTCTCAACTGCATCCCACACAAATGTCCCATTTTTTCCTGGGTACCCAGAGAGCGCAAAATCAAAATACATGTGTCTTTTTGTTTTACGCTCTTGGTTCTGCACCTTTGCTGGCCACCACTTGCTACGCACATATGAGGAGGGCTACAGCTTCTGGAAGAACGGTGCCACTTCCGGAAGTATGTCACTGTGGCCCTTCTCTGTGTGGTAGCAGGCGGATGCTTAGGCAGCAATGGGGAGGGCGAGCAGGCAGCAGCAGCAGGATGGTGTGTGTGTGTGTGTGTGTGATGTCCCAATTTCTTCTTGGGAAATGTTGGAGCATATGCAACTAAGGGTGGAGCAAAGTGGGACATCTTGGGCTGAATACACAGGTCAATTTGCTATAAACATAGCTGACCTTTTAACGCCCTGGTTTTCTGTAAGCCTGTCGGAAGATCATGTACATGCTACTATTATGCACTGAATTCAGTCCAGTTGGCTCGGCACAGCACTTCTAAACTCATGTTTGGCATGTCATTAGAGACATAAATTGAATTCAACCATGGTAAACGTTCCCTTAAAGTCGTCCAGTTGTGGACAACTCTGGGGTTGCGGCACTGATCTCGCTTTATAGGCCGAGGGAGCCGGCGTTTGTCTTCAGACAGCTTCTGGGTCATGTGGCCAGCATGACTACGCCGCTTCTGGCGAACCAGAGCAGCATGCGGAAATGCCGTTTACCTTCCCGCCGGAGCGGTACCTATTTATCTACTTGCACTTGATGTGCTTTCGAACTGCTAGGTTGGCAGGAGCAGGGACCGAACAACGGGAGCTCACCCCGTTACAGGGATTCGAACCGCCAACCTTCTGATCGGCAAGTTGAGACCACAGCGCCACCCGCGTCCAAACGTTCCCTTGCCACTTGTCAAAGTGACCTAAGGAGGGTGGGTAGTTTTATATCCATCCCCTGCTACAAAACTTGCAAGAAAGTGATTATGCAGGGGCTTTATATGCAAAAATGAATGTTGCCTTTTTTAAAAAAAAAAAATGTCAAGAGCTGGTAGCCTTAGTGAAGGAGGCATCTGTTCTTGCAATGTATGGTTGCAGCTCAGATTTTTACATAGAAGGGAAAAGATATATATGAGAAACTATTCTGCATAACAAGCTGAGAAAGTCTATATTGTATTAATACTTCTTTCTTCAAACTAGGATAATTACCAGGAAAGCATACCAACAAATTTCCTGAAGAAGAGAAAAAGCTTCTGGTACTTATTGTGTGGGAATCATGTCTGTCCGGGAGTCCTTTAACCCAGAAAGTTATGAACTTGACAAGAGCTTTCGGCTAACAAGATTCACTGAACTTAAAGGCACTGGCTGTAAAGTGCCTCAGGACATTTTACAGAAATTGCTTGAATCTCTACAAGAAAATCACTTCCAGGAAGATGAACAGTTTTTGGGAGCTGTTATGCCTAGATTGGGTAAGCAGTAGTTCTTCAATGATATTTAATGGTTGTACCATGTGTTGGAGAATACAGAAAAATAATGTACTCTGTGTGTGTACAAGGTTGTTTATTTCACCAACAACAAGGTTAGTTATTTCACCAATCAAAAATGCGTGGTCAATGGTGTATTTACTGCATCTGTATAGTCGCCCCATAACAGTTGCTCCATAACAAATTTTCTGGGCTGCTCCCAATGCAAAACAACAGTAGCAACATTAAAATACAGTACAAAAGAATGAAAATCATAACAGATTAATTAAAAAACAGAAACACAAGTAAAACTTCAAACAGAGAGGCTCAAACTGTGAAATGCAAGTTGTTTAAAGGGTTTTTACATTTATTCTTATTCTTTAAGTTTTGTATATAACTTCCCTTAGAGCAGGCATGTCAAACCTGCGGCCCTCCAGATGTTTTGGCCTACAACTCCCATGATCCCTAGCTAGCAGGACCAGTGGTTGGGGAAGATGGGAATTGTAGTCCAAAACATCTGGAGGGCCGCAGGTTTGACATGCCTGCCTTAGAGGTATGTAAGTGAAGGCAGAGCATAATTTTAAAAATAAAAATAAAATCAAGACACAAACAAGAAAGAGAAACAACCCGTGTAGAAGGGCAAACAAAGGGGAGGGGGGAACCCAAAATTATATACAGTGGTACCTCGGTTTTCGAACGTCTCCATTGAACGTTTTGGGAACTCGGACGCCGTAAACCCGGAAGTAAATTCTTTGGTTTTTAAACTCGTCTCAGAAGTTGAACCGGAAATGCGGCTTCCGTATTAAGTTTTGAGTTCTCAGTTTTCAAATGTTTTGGAACTTAAATGGTCTTCTGAAATGGATTACAGTGGTACCTCGGTTTATGAACACAATTGGTTCCGGAAGTCTGTTCATAAACTGAAGCGTTCATAAACTGAAGCGAACTTTCCCATTGAAAGTAATGGAAAGTGAATTAATCTGTTCCAGACGGTCCACGAGTACTTAAACTAAAGCGTTCATAAACTGAAGCGAACTTTCCCATTGAAAGTAATGGAAAGTGGATTAATCCGTTCCAGTCGGGTCCGCGGAGTACTCAACCTGAAGCGTACTTAACCCGAAGCATGGGTGTAATTGGTTCCGGAAGTCTGTTCATAAACTGAAGCGTTCATAAACTGAAGCGAACTTTCCCATTGAAAGTAATGGAAAGTGAATTAATCCGTTCTAGATGGGTCCGCAGCATTCGCAAACCGAAAATTCGTAAACCGAGGTGTTCATAAACCGACGTTCCACTGTATGTTTGAAAACTGAGGTACCACTGTATTTTACAAGGTTGTTATTGTACTTCACCAGATCTTAACCTATTACAGTATTTGTAAGAATGGACTCCAAATATCATTGAATTTGTCCATTGTGAGTCTGCGTTTATATCCAAGTTGTTTATATGTTGTGAGTTTGTATATAAGGCTTCAATCCAATCATAGAAGGGAGCCACATTCCCCCCTCCCATCAGTCTTTTTGCTGTGCTAAGGGCATGGAGAGTCCACTCATATTGTCCTTTTGTAAGATTCCATGTGCTGGGTATATAACTCAAGAGGATATTTTGCTCTGTAAATGTAAGGTTGTTCTATACATTTCTGTTGGTGGTTTGTTACCTTCTGCCAAAAACCTTTCAATGTAGGACAATGAAAAAACATACAGTATGTTTTAGAAAAGCATTATCCCTATTTCATCTCCAACAGCCCCATTTTTAAAAAAACAAATGTAATGGGGTCCAGTATATTCTAAATATTATTTTTTGTTGTATGAACCTCAAATTAAGATCCAGAGACACCCTTGTTATATCAGTGAAAACCGTTTCCCACTGTGTGGTTGAAATGGAGACCTCTAATTCTTTATTCCAATCCTCCCTCAATACCTGTATATCAAAATGGTTTGCTAATAACAAATATTTATATATGTTGATGGCCGTTTTTTTGGTTCCGTAAGAATTAATCAGCTGTTTCAATATCTCTGGGGTCTCTGAGGCTGTAAAAGCTGCTGGTCCGTAGATGGTGGTTAGCAAGTGTTTTATCTGGAGATATTGCCATTGAGCATTTGTAGGTAATCTGTATTTGTCTCTAAAGATGGAATATGTATAAAATTCATCCTCTTCGTTTATCAACTGGTCTGACGTTAATGTATCCAAATTCATCCACCTCTTCCACACGACCCTTTCCCCATTTTTAAAGACTGGTTTCCCCACAAAGTGGACATATCTGTTGTGCCATAATTACAAGCCTCAGGACTACTACTACAGCTCCAGGATGAAAAGAGGTGGGGTTGGCAGCTTATCAGCTTGGCTCGGCATTTCTGAGGTGCTCAGAGTGCTTTGGAACTGCATGGCCAAAACAAGTCCTAGCCCCATTTTGCAGCTCAGAACATTTTGCAGCTCATGCTTCACTTCCATGTTGTATGATCCCCTTCTGCAGCTCCTCATAATGCTTCTAAGTTGGTGAAAAAAGGATGGTAGACCACAAAAACAAAAATGTATGCTTTTTCTGCCAAAGGGTACATTTGTATTCTTTTAATCTTTGGTTCCTGAGTATTTCACTTTTTAATTTTCAGAACTCTTGTCATGTTATGCGATCAATTTCAGAATGGGAGCACCAATATTTTCATTGACTGAGATTTAAGTATACATGCAAAAGCAAATTTAGAAAGCTAATGATTTGAATCAACAAATATCACCATTTTCCTTTGGGTTACAAGCCTGTACCATTCTTTCCTACTTTGCTGGTGCACTTACTACTGCTACCATCACACAGAATGCTCAGAGGCCATTTTTGTTATTTATTATTAAAAATTTTTATACCACCCTTCATCTGTAGATCTCAGGGCTGTTCACAGCATAAAATATAAGATTTTGTGTTTTTACACAAAATACATAATAAAAACAAAGCAAACCAATAACCCCACCCCCTCCCAAATAAGTTTTTGGGGCATTCAATACTTTACATGGCTGGATCACTCAGGCATTCCAAGCCCTGTTTAAAGTTCTTTGAGAGTATCAACAGGTATGTGGATAAGAGTGATCCAGTAAACTATGTACAGTATACTTGAATGTTCAAAAAGCTATTGATAAAAGCCTTTGTTGAGGAAATTTAAGTAAATTTGGCACAATGGGATTAGAGGGCTGGCATCTTGTGAATTTGTAACTGGCTAAAAAAGAGAAAGTAGACCACAGGAATGAATATAGTTTTCACAAGAGGGGCACAAGAGGATCTATATTGATCTATATTGAAACTAATTCTTTTTCACGTGTTTATAAATGATCTGGTGTTAGGCATGAGCAGTGAGGTGACCAAGGATGGACGAAATCAAAAGAGTGTCTCCAAATTGGGTGAAGGAGCAGCAAAATGGCAAATGCAGTTCAGTATAAATAACTGTAAAGTCTTGTACATTGGAACGAAAACTCCTAAATTTACATGCACACTGATGGGATGCGAACTAGTAGTAACCAATCAGCAAAGAGATATTTGTATTGAGGTGGACAGCTCACTGAAAAACCTGACATAATAATAGAATTTGAGGCCATTCAGTGAAACTGATCTTTAGGAGATTCAGGATAGAAGATACTTTACACAGTGCACAATTAATTTATGAAATTTGATGCTGCAAGATGTGATGATTACTGTACTAGAATAGTTAACTCTGAAAGGGGATAAGATTTTTACTCATGGGTTATATAGCAATATATTGATTGATTTTCCAAAATGCAAACATATATTGCCTACATTGGGTTCCAAAGTATTGTACTTGTACATTACATTTTTGACATGAAGAAGAGTAACAAGAACCTGTTAACCCTCCCTAAACAAGTGAGGTAATCAATGTAGACATGTTGTTGTTTGTTTTACTTTTTTGGTATTGTATAATATTTCTTTTTCCAGTTCATAGGTAATGTTATAAGGACAATCCATAGCCGTCCATGTGTGGCTGGTGGATTATTTGGATGGTCATGGTTTATGTGCTGAATAAAGGAATACCAAGTACAGTGGAACCTTGGGTTATGTACCGTCCTCCTTACGAATGCTTCGGGTAACGAGCTCCGCTAACCCGGAATTAGATTCTCCTGGTTGCAAATTTTGCAAGCGGATGTTGCGCAGCAGCAGCAGGAGGCCTCATTAGCGAAAGCGCACCTCATGTTAAGAACGATTTTGTTAAGAATGGACCTCCGGAACAAATTAAGTTCATAACCAGAGGTACCACTGTATTCCTAAGAATTACGTTCCTTAATCTCAGTCTCAACAGCAGGAGAGAGCTATTACCTTCACTTCTTGCTTGTGGGTTTTCTTCAAATGCCTGATTTCACTATTGCAGAAGCAGAATGCTTGGCTTGATGCACTTTGTTCTGTTACTCTGCTGCAAGCAGGGCATGATGAGGCAAGCCCAAGGGTGGTACTGGGCAGAAAAAAATGGCATAGTTGTTCACAGATTTCCCTCCTAGCTATGAACTGAAGTGGCCATCTGTCATGGATGCTTTAGTGGAGATTCTTGCATTGCAGGGAGTCCGCCTTGATTACCCTGGGGACCCTTCCAACTCCTACAGTTCTATGTTTCTATGACTTGGGTGAGGAGTAATGCATATCTTTGTGCCACTGCTCCTTTGGTCTACAAAGAGAGTTGAGCTGGGAGTGTGTGGCGCCACATTTAACTTTTTTCCAAGTACCTCATTGATGGTGTAGGTACAGCAGAACCGGATTCGTGTGTGGCATTGTGCATTTCTGTGAAATTTTATAGACATTTTGATTTTCAACAAATTATAAATATAACAAAAATTACCCTGTTTTCCTCCTTCCCAGAAGAGATGATCAGTCTATCAAATCTTGCCATAAACTTGTTTGTGAGCCCAGTGGATGGCAACCTGAAATTTTATTCAATAATTGCTTCACTGTTTCTTTTTGTTTTTTGTTTGGGGAGTTGTCAGCTGCTTTGGGGATTTTATGGTTGAAAAGTGGAATAAAATATAGATACAAAAGAAGTTTGTAAATTTGGGAGACTTACTGAGAAACTGGCACTGTGTGCTCTTCAAAGGTTCTTGGAGCCAGAGAGTAGTCTGATGGAACATATTTGCTAAAATTGTTGAAGCTATACTGGTCTTGTTGAAGACTCTTTTGGTCAGAACACTGCAAAAGTATCTCTAACTTTTAAGGAAGATCAAGGGGGAAATGGAAAATAGGGGTTAGAAAGAGGTCCCAAGTCCTGGTATCATTTGGTCTTTAAAGCTGAGAGAAATGTATGGAAAACCTTTCTGAACAGAGCAGGAGACTTGGTCTACTACCTCCCAGTGGCATCGCAATGGGGGAGCGGGGGGAGGCAGTGTGCTCCCGGTGCCACGTCTCTGGGGGTGACAAGGCGGCACCCCACCGCGGCAGTGCGAGCAGCCATCACACAGCTGCATGCGGAGGATCCTCCATTCGCGGCTGCAGCCACGAGCAGAGAATCCCAGCACCATCAGTACAGCGCTGGAGTGGCGCTGTGGTGCTATGTAGCGGTTTGCCGGAGGTGGCGCACCAGCGCCGTACGAATGGTGCCAGGATCCTCTGCTCACGGCTGCAGCTGCATGTAGAGGATCCTCCGCAGCTGCAACTGCGAGCAGAGGATCCCGGCACCATTCGTACGGCGCTGGTGCGCCACGTCCGGCAAACCACCACTGGAGCAGTGCCACCGGCAAACTGCTATGTAGCGCGCATGTGCGCCGTCGCTACGTACGGCACATGTGCAGCGTATGTAGCGATGCCACACATGTGCGTTACGTGGTGACGCCCCGTCCCCGGGTGCATGTCATGTTTGCTGCTCCGGGTGCCTGAGTGGCTTCCTCCGCTATTGCTACAAGTTTATATTGGAGGTCATGGGGGAATTTATAAATTCTGTGGGAGATTCACCCTAAATTATATGGTTGAAGCCAAGGAAGTATCAGAGCACCCATGTCATTTGTTCCTGACAGTTCAACTACAAGTTTCTATGGAAGCTCTGAATTCAAAGGACCAGTCTTGCACAGCGCACATTGCACGCACTCTCTCTCTCTCTTCCTCCCTCCCTCCCTTTGTTAAATCAAAAGTATGAATGGCAGCTTTTCATCTACCAGGTTCTTATCCACCAGAGAAGGCCACTGTATTTTTGCAAGAGAGATAGTAAAAAGCTCTTAGGTTCTGCAG
This sequence comes from Zootoca vivipara, assembly GCF_965207765.1. Classification (NCBI taxonomy): domain Eukaryota; kingdom Metazoa; phylum Chordata; class Lepidosauria; order Squamata; family Lacertidae; genus Zootoca; species Zootoca vivipara. The sequence goes on from NC_142592.1 coordinate 1,541,611, forward strand.
CAATTGGATGGTCAGGCAGTCTTCATAAGGCTGCACAGCACAGGAGGAGACTGAACCTCATGAATGGCTGCTGGCTAATGTGCAGATCTGCTATCATTATTTTGTCCTAATCAGCTTGTGTGTCAGTCATTTTCTGTAGGCAGACATGCTTTAAAGACTAGGGTTCTGGGCTGATGTTTAATGAGGAGAAACAGACTGATGTACGTATCTGCCCAAACCTCACTAGCTGTTGCTTCCTTTTGAATTTCATTGGTGCGGAAGGAGTCTTTGGGTGAATGGGGTGGGCAAGGATAGAATATACTTTGAGAAATTCAAGGAAATGACTTTTATTAATTGGTAATTAACTGCCATTGTCTTTACAGGAATTGGAATGGACACTTGTGTTATTCCTTTAAGACATGGAGGCCTATCTCTGGTCCAGACAACAGATTACATTTATCCTATTGTGGATGATCCTTATATGATGGTGAGTTGCCTAAACATATGTATGGGGCGGGGAAAGGTGCCTATTGGCTACCTAAATTGTGATGGGCTAGCATTGTTTCAGGCTGTTCTAGACTTTCTCAGTTGTGATTGGACAGTTGACCTGCCGGTTTTGTGAAGTCTTTCTCCTGTTAGAGGCAGAGCTCTAGATCTGAGCTTTGTATTCCAGTTATCTTGGGTTACTTTGAATCAGAATTGTACAGTGGTGCCTCAGGTTAAGTACTTAATTGGCTCTGGAAGTCCGTACTTAACATGAAGCGTACTTAACCTGAAACGAACTTTCCCTTTGAAAGTAATGGAAAGTGGATTAATCCGTTTCAGATGGGTCTGCGGAGTACTTAAATTGAAAGTACTCAACCTGAAGCGTACTTAACCTGAGGTATGACTGTAATTGGTTCTGGAAGTCCGTACTTAACCTGAGGTATGACTGTACTGTATTAGGATCACTCTTGGACTCTTAACTAAATACCTGCTCTCCATGAAATTTATTGCCCAAGGTACTCCAACCTACTGTATTGATACAAACACATTCAGAATAGCAAGTATGAAGTCTGCAACTGGGTGCTGCAATCCAAAGAATCAGTATATACATATGGAATATATCTGCAGGTACAATCACAAGCGTGTATGGTGTTTGTGCTACAGCTGTTCCTATTACTGAAAAGATGAGTTGCTTTTTAAATGAATATCATTATACTGTATCTTGCTTATAATGGAAACTGCTGGATGCTGACATCAAATGAAACTCCAGCTGTATGTGCAGTTTTGTGTCACACATGCCTGTTGTTTCTTTATATTGCAGACAAGCTTTCTGGTGTTCTGTTATGCTTTGTGGGGCTAGGTTTTTTTTTTTTTTGCAGATGTGTGTAACTTGAAAATTACCAGTAACAAGCAATTTGTGTCCAGTTATGCCTGGGACAATTTAAAAGTCCTGGTTTGTGAGCAATGGCCACATTCTTTTTAAAGGGGGGGGTGGCACTGCCACTTTCACTTAACTCTGATACATTGACAATTTGACACTTCAGCCTAACTCTGAAATGTTGACACTGGTTAAATATCTTCCTGAGCTTGTCTGCTGCGTCTCTTAAAGGAAGAAATACATAATCATTCACCAATGCAATATTAAAATGTTTATTGAAACAAAAGAATTCTAATTGTAGTAGACCTGACTGCAAATGTATATTTTTGCCTGGAGGTGGTACCACATATATTACAGAATTCTGGACATTATTGGCAATACAGTACACTAGAAGCATGTTTTAATATAGTTGTATATTCAAAGGAAAAAAATGTTCCCTTTGAAACAGAGAATAAAAATCTTTAGTTCATTATCACTGCCTTCCTTTCCATTGTTGAAAAGTTTGGGAAAAGGATGTATCTTTTCCCCCTACCTTATTTTGTAAAGCAGCACATGAATTGATGATGCGTTGTAAATTCAATATTTTTTTTGTGTTTTTAGGGACGTATAGCCTGTGCCAATGTTCTTAGTGATCTTTATGCTATGGGAGTCACTGAGTGTGACAACATGTTGATGCTGCTTGGAATAAGTAATAAAATGACAGATAGGGTAAGTACTGTAAATACTGCTATAGGAATGCATCATGCTAACATATTGCCTTGTGTCCCTGAAAATGAACACCAGCTTTCATAGAGAACAATGCAACTTTTATTTCAAGCATCTACAAGAGAATCCCATGTTTGTTGTTGAACATCTATCAGTTATCCTAGGATAACAAAAACCATTTTTTTCAGCTTCCGTTGTTTCATGCTCAAAGAAAAAAAAAGAGGTCATTTAAAAAATAAATTTATATACCACCTTTTCCTCTGAGTTCAAGGCGGGACACACAGTTCTCCCCTTCCCATTTTAAAATAGTTGTAAAAAGAGTAAGCAAGCCTAGGGGAGATCAGAGGCTGGCTGAGTGTTGTGTGAACTGGGCCAGTCTGCAATTACCAGGGCCAGGTGAGACCAGACAATTTTTACAGTCAGACTAAAACATGCAAAAAGGCTTTTGCGGTTCATACCACAATTGAGGTACAGCAAGGTGCTTAAAGGTAGTTGGAATGCTTTTTCTCACACAACACTTTGGCGAGTGCATAATATCAAGCAATATATAATTTCTGTTTAATCTGGAACTCACAAATATGGGATATTTACTTGCCCAATCTTTGTTTTGCATTTTCATCTCATTATTGAATGGCACAATGTGTGGGAGGGGTGCTTTTTTGCTTGGCATGACTTGTACCATACAGAGAAGTGTTCTGCTTTTCACAATGTACATTTGTATTGTTTTGTGTTCTCCTGTACATACCTTTCTGTATGCTTTTTATTAAAAGTTTTTGATTCAGTGGTACATAGAGGAGGCAGAGCTTTTTTTGGTCATTTCCCCACATTCCCCTATACCACCTCCCAAGCTGCCCTGAAAGGTCAAGCAGCTCCCAAGTGCAAACATTTTAGGGGTGGGGTAGAATGAGGGGAAAGAGAAAAGTTACAGAAATCTCTTCCCCTCTCCATTGATGGCAGTTGAAAGCCTCCACTTTCACAAGTAGAGCACTCCAATCTCTACATCCAACCCGTTTAAGCATAGGTTTTGAATCCAAGAAATTGTTCTTAATTGTACTTGTACTTTTAAGTTTTTGGAAAATGTGTCTCAAAGACTTTAAAATAAACTGTGAAACATTCTGCTCTGGTTTTAATTTGACCAGTAGCTCCTATGGATGGTTTGTAAGCTAAAAATGGATTCAGCAGGTGCTGGTTTGCACGTCCAGACTGGAATTTTTAAAATTGATTATAGAGTTTTTCTGCTTGTGTTGTTTCTGATCTCTAGGAAAGGGACAAAGTAATGCCTCTAATTATCCAAGGTTTCAAAGATGCTGCAGAAGAGGCAGGAACATCAGTGACTGGTGGTCAGACAGTATTAAACCCTTGGATTGTTTTAGGAGGAGTGGCCACAACAGTCTGCCAGCCTAATGAGTTTATAATGTGAGTTGAAGTATTTAATCCTATGCGAAAGGGGTTGCAAAATGTTAAAAGGGGTAGCTACTGTTGAAATTCTGGCTATTTCCGTTCTGTAACGTTATCTGTAAGAAAATTTATATTATTTAGGCCTTTGGGTTCTTGGATATTAATCATACATGTCTAACTGTAGAATCCTATACATATTTTCTTGGACATAAGTCTTGCTGTGTTCAATGAGGCTTACTCTCTAGTAAGCGTGTTTAGAATGGCAGCCTCAGAAACCTTTAAAATGAGTTACCCTTTTCATTTGGAGAAGAATGAAAGGTAAGCTTCTGTTTTTCAAAACTAAGAACTCTGGTGTCACATTCTAGATTAGAATGTTAATTGAATGTGAACATTACTGATTTTTTTAAAAGGTCCTTGAATAACATGTATAAACACTGGCTACCTTGTTATATTGTACCCTACAATGTAGAATGAACATGCTTGGAGCACTATGTGGCTGTAAATCCTTCCATGATTGCAGTTGTTGGCTTTGAAGTCTGCTTACTATGTTTCTCCTTGATACAATAACTTATGCTGAAGTCCTAAACTCTTGAAGTAGGAGGAATGAGATTTCCTTCTACATACAGAACTGAGACCAGGATCCTGCTATGGAAGCTTGACATAAGATCTACAGTACTATTATAGGTAGCATGAGTGGCTATTTCTCATCATTCAGCACTTTAAAAACAATCCTCTGAAACATGAATCAGTGTCGCACAACTTATTTATGCCACCTAAACAAGCACATTTCATGGGGTTTCAAAAAGTATTTTTGTTATTTAAAAATATAATCTTTGACCTTTTCTTTTACTTTGTCTTTATGATTATATTCTTTTTTAAAACAAACACGCACCACAGGTCTAGTATTTGTGACTGATTCACAGTATAGTTCTGAAGATGTTTTTTCATTGGTTACTTATACAGTGAGGGAAAAGTATTTGATCCCCTGCTAAATTTGCCTGTTTGCCCTTCTCTGACGAAGAAATGACCAGGTCTTAATTTAAATGTTAGGTTTATTGTAGCTGTGAGAGACATAATAACAGGAAAACCCCCAGAAACCCAGAAGACAAAAGTCAGAAATTGATGTGCATTATAATGAGTGAAATAAGTATTTGATCCCTTTGCAAAAGATGACTTAGTACTTGGTGGCAAAACCCTTGTTGGCAATTACAGAGGTCAGACGTTTCTTGTAGGTGGCCACCAGGTTTGCACACATCTCAGGAGGTATTTTGTCCCTCTCCTCTTTTTAGATCCTCTCCAAGTCAGTAAGATTTTGAGGCTGATGTGTACCATAGCTACTTGAACCTTCAGCTCCCTCCACAGATTTTCAATTGGGATTAAGGTCTAGAGCGGGGTCCCCAAACTTACCTTGCCGAGGGCCGGTGCTGCCAGTGCCAGTCGCGCTGCGAGCCGGAGCACGCATCCATACGCGTGCGCACAAGCAATTTCCGGTGCACTTCCAGGTTGCTGGAACGCCGGAAATGTCTCATGCGCATGGGCCTCCTCCGGCCTGGAAGCGCACCGGAAATGACGCTTGCACATGCGCACAAGCTATTTCTGACGCTCCCGGCGACCTGGAAGTGGGCAGCCGCACCGGTAAGAGCAGGCGCCAGGGGTCGCATGAATGAGCATCGTGGGTTGCATCTGGCTCGTGGGCTTTAGTTTGGGGAACCCTGGTCTGGAGACTGTCTAGGCCACTTCAGGACCTTAATGTGCTTCTTCCTGAGCTACTCCTTTCTTGCCTTCGCCATGTGTTTTAGGTCATTGTCATGCTCGACCCATTTTCAATGCCCTGGCTGAGGGAAGGAGGTGCTCACCCAAGATTTGACGATGCATGGTCCCGTCCATTGTCCCTTCGATGCGGTGAAGGTGTCCTGTCCCCTTAGCAGAAAAACACCCCCAAAGCATAATATGTCCCCCTACATGTTTGACGTGGGGATGGTGTTCTTGGGGTCGTAGGCAGCATTCCTTCTCCAATCACGGCGAGTTGAGTTGATGCCAAAGAGCTCGATTTTGGTCTCATCTGACCACAACACTTTCACCCAGTTGTCCTCTGGGTCATTCAGATGTGCATTGGCAAACTGAAGATGGGTCTGTACATGTGTTGTCTTGAGCAAGGGGACCTTGCGGGCTCTGCAAGATCTCAGTCCCTCACGGCGTAGTGTGTTACCAACTGTTTTCATGGTGACTATGGTCCCAGCTGCCCTGAGATCATTGACAAGTTCCCCCCGTGTAGTTCTGGGCTGCTTCATCACCGTTCTCCTGATCATTGCAACTCCACGAGATGAGATCTTGCATGGAGCCCCAGACTGAGGGAGGCTGACAGTTATTTTGTGTTTCTTCCATTTGTGAATTATTGTACCAACTGTTGTCACCTTCTCACCAAGCTGCTTGGCAATAGTCTTGTAGCCCAGTCCAGCCTTGTGCAGGTCTACAATCTTGTCCCTGACATCCTTGGACAGCTCTTTGATCATGGTCATGGTGGCAACTTTGGAATCTGCTGGATTGATTGCTTCTGTCGACAGGTGTCTTTTGTACAGGTACCGTAATGAGCTGGGATTACAGGTAAAACATCTCCCTTACAGCAGGTGCTTCTAATCTCAGCTTGTTACATGTAGTGAAGATACCAGGTAGCCTGACATCTGGCTGGTTGATAGGGGATCAAATACTTATTTCACTCATTATAATGCACACCAATACAGTATCTGACTTTTGTCTTCTGGGTTTCTGGGGGTTTTCCTGTTATTCTGCTTTATCTTTCCATAGCCTGCTGTAGGTGGACAGAGGGCTACTGTTACTCAGTTTGAGATGCAAATTTCATAAAAATTGTGGTCTGGCATTTCACTTCTCATAGTCCTCAGTTTTAGAGTAAGCTTTTTTGGTGGTTGAGCATTGCTGTACCGGTATATATTCTGTGGAATTGTGATTGGGAAATAGTCACATCATAGGTATCTTTTTATATGGGTGTCTTGTTTGCAGGCCAGACAATGCAGTGCCAGGAGACGTGCTTGTGTTAACTAAACCCTTGGGAACGCAGGTTGCTGTAGCTGTCCACCAGTGGCTAGATATTGTAAGTAAATGCGTCTGAATGGGGTCGGAGTAAAGGATCAGATAAATAATATGTGTAGTTTTTTATCTGAGGCAGCTATCTTAACCTTGAAAATATATACCTGTTTAATCAGTATTTGAACCAGTGAATAGGCATAGGGTTAAACCTATTTACATAAACTGCTAGCAATTTGCTATTGAAATCTTTGAAACGGGGGTTTTGCTCTGCAAGTATAGATCAGTTAATTATCTAGAAATTTTAAAACATATCTCTGAAATGCAGTATTAGTGGTAGTATTGAAACTTTTCACTGTAAAAGCACATCTTTATGTATATTTAAATAGGGCATCTATTTTGATAATGTGCTTTGCATTGTGCTTGATGAATACTCAGTTTATTATTATTATTATTATTATTATTATTATTTAATTATTTAATTAATTAAAATTGGTATACTGCCCTTCATGCAACGATCGCAGGGCAGTTCACAACATAAAAACAAAATGAGAACACAGAATACATAACAAAACAAAAAGAAACCAATAACCTCCTCCCACAAACACATTTAAAAGGCCGTAGACTGTGTTCAATCAGTCAAAGGCTTAAATATATGTGATGATGGCACTAGGTGAGCTTTCCTGGGGAGACCATTCCACAGGGGGGAGCCACTGCAGAAAAGCCCCATTCTCATGTTGCTGCCTCTTGTGGAGGTGCCACATGAAGAAGGGCCTTAGATGGTAGTTGCAGGGTTGGTAAACCACTAGTAAACTATATATTGACTGTTTTTTTTAGGTGTGTCATCTTTTTAAAAAAGGTAACATATAAATAAAAGCAAGTTGGGCTATCATGTATGTTACATGCAAAGGCCAGGAGTTTTCTTGGCACATTTCCTACCGTCTTAGGATGAGGAGACATGAAAGAACAATTCGGGAGATTCCTTAGTTATTTGAATGTGGGATATTCCTTTTCAGATCTTACAATCCCATTTGAGTATTCAAGTACTCACAACCTAATTGAAAATGAATACAGATTGTTTAGAAACCCTTTGCTTTGAGGTGGATTAGGGCATTCATTAGACAGATTTACTGTCCTCTGCCCACACTGTTAGGCAGACTTGAAATGCTTCTTGATTAATTGTTGCACCTGGATTCCCAGGTTGCATCCGTAATTATGTGTGAATTATGTATTGCGGTTCATATTTGTTAACTCATTTTAAATATTTTTGACATTAAGGCTGCAACCCTACACACTTACCTGATAGTAAGCCCCATTGAATACAGCAGAACTTTCTTCTAAGTTAATATACACAATAAGCCATTATTAAGGATGGTAGAAAGCCAAGCAAACTGTAAAGAGCTCCAAAAGCAGTTCTTTAATGTGGGTGAATGGATAACATTATTGCAAATGCAGTTCAGAGAAAGTAAATGTGAAGTGATGCACATTGGGTGAAAAAAATCCCATCTTCATTTCCACTAGCTTAGACGACTTTAGAAAGGAATTTGCCTTGAGATATGTTTGGAAGGCAACAAATAAATGACACTTGACTCCTGTTGGAAGCAAGATGCTGGACTATATAGACCTTTCGTCTACTGCACTTTAAACAAACTACAGTGGTGCCTCGGTTTAAGTACACAATTGGTTCTGGAAGTCTGTACTTAACCTGAAGCGAACTTTCCCATTGAAATTAATGGAAAGTGGATTAATCCGTTCCAGACGGTTCCACGGAGTACTTAAACTGAAAGTACTCAAACCGAAGCGTACTTAAACCGAGGCATGACTGTAATTGCACCACATGCAGAATTCATGTAGTTAAAACATAGAGAGTTTGATCTTGTTTCTTCTTCAACATACTAGCCAGAAAAATGGAATAAAATCAAGCTGGTCGTTACACAAGAAGATGTGGAGCTAGCCTATCAAGAAGCAATGATGAATATGGCAAGACTCAACAGAACAGGTATGAGAATGGGGTATACATGCTTCACGATAAAACTTTTTGGAGTTAAACATGGCTAAATAAGTCACTAAGAGGCAAACAGTTTTTGAAAAGCATGGACACTGTATTAGAGCTAGAAAAATATTAGTGTTGCAGTAAATCAGATTTTCAAAGTCCTCCAAGGACAAGTTACAACAGTTTCAAATTCAATTTGGAAAATAATTCAGATAAATTACAGTCACAGGAATAGGGTGGGTCCTGAAACCACATATCTTGGGTCAAAGTTCAGAGTAAAGTGATGAGTCTTGAAACTTCACAGTACATAACTCTAAACTGGTTCACATAGTGGTGGAAAAGAAACTCCAGAATTCATCGTAACGTTTTCTCCTGTTTTCCATTTCCAGCTGCAGGACTGATGCACACATTCAATGCACATGCAGCCACAGACATCACAGGCTTTGGAATCCTGGGGCATGCACAAAATTTAGCCAAGCAGCAACGCAATGAGGTTTCTTTTGTTATACACAATCTTCCTGTTCTTGCCAAAATGGCTGCAGTCAGCAAGGCGTGTGGCAACATGTTTGGCCTTATGCATGGGACGTGTCCTGAGACTTCAGGTAAATCTCCCTTTTTAAAATCGGGTATTTTCTCCTAAGAATGTCATAACATACCATATCTATAGGAGGAAACTTAATATGAATTTGTGTCAGCAGTGTCTTGGCTAGGCAAATGCTTTCTTAATGTGACTGGGCAAATTTCCAAACTTTGTGCACTGCATTTTTAACAATATTTGAATCATTGCATGGAGAGCATAATACATATTGCTGAGATTTATCTTTATAGAATTAAATGGCATTTGTATATTTGTGTTAAGTGCAGCCTGCATTACAATTGATGGAGACTGCGAATCAATTCTAGGTAGGTTGCATTTCTGCAATTGCAAATATGCCTTCAGTGAGACAAATAGAAAGGAAGGTTTGCCAAATTGTAGGGGAAAAGACAGGATCCTGATTCCAAGTTTTTAGGGCTTTGTACACCAAGTCAAATCATTTTCTTATGATCAATGACCAGTATCAAGACAGACACCAATTATAAAATATCACCATCAGGGGCATACCCAGGATCAAAACTGGGGGGGGGGGAGCATAAGAGAAAGAAAGAGAGGCGAGTAGTTGTAATCGGTTTCCAGCTGCTGTTGGACTACAACTCCCATCATCCTTAGCTAACAGGACCAGTGGTCAGGGATGTTGGGAGATGTAGTCCCAAAACACCTGGTGGGCCGAGTTTGCCTATGCCTGCCCTAGAAGTTTGCTCCTATGTCCAGTTCCAGCAGAGGTGCGTTAGAATGCCTTCTCTGCCCCGCCCCTCCCAGTCCACCCGATGTCCACATCTCTCTCTCTCCAGCCAGAGTTGCCCGCTCGGTTCCGGGCCGTGCTTCGCTTATTGTTCATTAATCCGGTGGCATCCCTGCCTCCCTCCCCTGCGCCCGGTTTGCCTTGCGGCGGTGGCGTACCAGCCCTTTCCCCGCCGTCGCCTGGTTACCAGCACTGCAGCGCATGCGGGCACCGTCAAGTACCCTGCCGCGGGTGGCTCCTCCTCCCTGGAAAAGGGTCCATACCGCCTGCCTGCCTGCCTGCGGAAGACCCCTCCCCATCCTGCGGTTATTTATCTTGGCTGCCCCCCTGCCAAGGCGCATGCTCCCTGCCCGGGAGGAGGAGGCTTTCTGCTGCTCCTCCACAAAGATCAGTAGCAAAGCAGCAGCAAGTGCCATTCTTTCAGTGGCCTATTAGGATGGTAATATTCTGCCCCATGGAGCTGTCCAGCTGTTGCATTTTGCACCAGCTGCAGCTTCTGGGTCAGCCTTGAGCAGTCCTACACAATACATTGTAGTCATCCAATCTTGTCTCCTGTGCATCTTGCCACCTGCACGAAAATGCTGGGAGAAGTCACCTGGGAATTTAGAGTGGGTGCCATGAATACAGTGATTACGCTCAACACTCACTCAATCTCTCTCCCTCCCCCCCCCCAAGTGGGTTGAGGTAGTGGAAGAAGTGCAGAACCAGTTTTCAGAATTGGCACTGAGCCAGATGCAGACCAATAAACTGAATCAAACTCCTGACAAATGAGGTTCTATCAGTACTTTAGTTGCTCAAGGACATGATGTTCAGTCTGCTCTAGACTGAGTTACACCCTCCCAAAGGATCGTGTTTGCAGTTTGGCGATACTGTTGTGCCAGAGGTGGGTCAAACTTGGCCTGCGAGGCTCTTTTCTTCAAACGCTGCCCACCTGCCATCATATGTCACATCAGGTGGAGCCTTGGGCACAATGGGGCACTCCTGGTCATGCACTGGCAAGTGAAAGCAGCTTTGGCTCTATTGCCCCTAAGCTGATGGACAATTGAGCCAAGGCACGCTGGATCAGGTGTGGGAGCAACTTCCCTGTAGAGAGCACCCCTGCATGCCGCAAGGCTGGGCTATGCATGGTGTTTGGAAGTCCTGACTTCAGACCGCAAGATGCCCAGTCCCCCAAGGTTTAATTTTGCAGCAAAGAACTGTTGAGAAGAGCACGCCTGGCAGTACTGGGCAGCACAATATGGGGTTAGCCCATTGGCATACAAACACTGCATTTTGCACAAGAATTACTTAAAGAACTTCTTCCAGAGGTCAGTAGATGGTGCTCTTTTCCCAGAGAGCTCAATTAGCTACTGCTGCTGTGTGTTTCGTGCAAGTTCTAGTCTGGAATAGTCTCCCAATGTCCACAATGTCGTGGCTGTAGACCAGATGTGTGTTTTGCAAATTACACAGAAGGGTAAGAAAGCAGTATTATGTAGGGAGAAAAAATATTCATGGAGTAACATTTCTGAGTATGCACTCCTAAGAGTTGGTTTCTCATGTTGGCCTGCTTCACATGGTCACATTAAACACCCTTAAAGTAAGCACATATGAACGCTAATGTGAACAAGCAGTGTGCTGGTGCACACTGCCAAAATTGTGCTTCACTGTTCCCCTGATGCTGTTGTGCTTCCAGGAAAGAAGCCATACTCAGGCTTGTTGTGTGGGCTGAGCATGGGCTCCTGGTTTCTTTCCTCGTAAGGCTGGGCCGTTCAGACAACACAACAAGCCAGACTTGCCTTCTTGGCAGCCGGGGAGAACAAAGTGGGCATTCCCATTATGCCATAGTTTATTTTAAGTATGGTTTGATGTAACATAATTCACACATCAGGATAAGTTAATAAAGGGTAGCTTGCACAATTAGGTACTGTTTTTGTACATACTCATCAATATTAAACGTATCCGTTTACCTGGAGTTCTTTTAGGTCATGCTTTGTACATCTCTCTGTAATGTGTAAATAACCGCACAAATTAGCCTCCAATTTTCAAACACCTTCTGAAAGGAACTTTCTGAAGATCCTTTTGGAAATCGAATTTGAATCAAATCAGGAAGAATAAAAGGCTAGGACAATATTTTCCAGCACAAATTATTGAGACTGCTTTTACCATATGCATCAGGGATGGGGAACCTGTGACTCTCCAGGTGTTGGTGGACTCTAATTCCCATCAGTTCCAGCTAGTATGGCCAATGGAAAAGTATGATGGGATCTGCCATCATCCCTGGTACCCACTAACAGTATCCCTAATTAATGAACAACATTCATTGATATACGTCAAAATTGTATCTGGATTCTTAGTTTAAAAAATGGAGTAGAACTCCTTCATGGATCACTGCCTTGTCATGGCGAAGGGGCTTGAATGCAGCTATGAGCTATGCCGTGCAGGGCCACCCAAGATGGACAGGTCATAGTGGAGGAATGGTGGGGGCAGAAGGGCAGGGAGGTGACCAAATAAAATAGGATTAGATGCCTGCAGTATATGTAGGCAAGACAACCTGCATGTGGATGAATCCCCATGGAGAGCATTCTTGTAGAAATTTTATAGTGTGCTCTGTCTCCAAGCACCATATTTGTCATCTTTATTTTCTTCACCACAGAAGTTCTTGCTCACACTTGGTAGGAAGGATGCTGATAAATATAAATAAATTTTAGTTCAAAAGGTTTTGCTGACTGATAACCATGTATTGTATAGCAGTGTCTGTTGATTTGGCATGCTACTCACTCCAAAGAAGCTGTTTTTCGTTCTGGAGTTGATGATACAGTATAAGGACCAGCATCTTTGATGCCATTGGGTTTCCTTTATTCATTTATGTATTTTTTAAAAAATACATATAACTATGTCTGAAGAGAACTTGGTTGAAAAACTGTTATATCAGATTTGTTTAAGAGCAGGAGTTCTCAAATGGTTTTCATGGTGAGCCTCCCCAAATAAAATGCTGAGCTTTTCCTATCTTGACGCAGGGAAAATTGCTGGTGGCTTAGGTCTATTAGAAGGCATATGAAATAAAAGGAAAGAATCAGAATTACATGGAAGAGTGTTTGAAGAACCACAAGACATAGATGGGGAGGGAAGCAAAATCTCATGGAAAATACGAGCCTACCGGTATTCAATTGTACACAGGCATCATCAGTCAACAAGGATGCCCAGACTTGCATCCTTTGTAGCTGAAATAACTTTTACCAACTTCCATTTTAGGAATGATGGGATTTAGATTGGAGTAATTGAGAAGGTTTGTAGTGACTTCTGACCTGAACTGTCAACTCTTCTTCCTTTCAGGAGGACTCCTTATTTGTTTACCACGTGAACAGGCAGCACGTTTCTGCGCTGAAATCAAGTCTCCAAAATATGGTGAAGGTCACCAGGCATGGATTATTGGGATTGTAGAAAAGGGCAACCGCACTGCCAGGATTATAGACAAACCTCGAATCATTGAGGTAGCACCACAAGTGGCTACTCAGAACGTGAACCCAACGCCTGGAGCAACTTCTTAATCTAGATGAAATAGCTTTTTTTAAATAGATCTATTCCTTTACCATTTTACAGCCTAAAGAACTGTAAAAAAGAGAAAAAGAAACACATTGTGTCTGAAAATCTGGTGGCCTTAGGTCAGTTTGAGTGGATGTGTTTAATAAAATAAAACCCATTGCCTTTTTTCCTGTTACATTAACTGAAGATGCACCTAATCTTGAGGCAGCTTCTGAGTTGAGAATTATATTGTTATCCAATACTGTTGATTCATTTTGAATCTTTAGACACTTATCTCTCGCCGCATAGGCTCTTTTTAAAAAAGGTGCTTTCACGTAGCACAGACATTACCAATAGTGGTGTCAAATAGCAGTTTATGTCCTTTTTCACTATGTGTATATTTATCATTAGGTCTAATTTCAGATGCCTTGAATGAAATTCCAGGAAGGCAATAAATTTGATAAAGTGATGCACAGAGCTTTTATCCATTAGCCAAGAGGGTTGCATGTCTACAGTCAATCTTTGATTTGTAAAAGTCTTATCCGTGCGCATCTAAAACCCTGGACATTGCTTGGTTATACATTCTGCTAAAAACAAGCAAGTGCTGACTTTGCATGGAAGCACTTCAGAGTTGAAGGGAAAAAATAATTTTCTTCTTTGTAGATCAGACAATATTTACCTGTATTATCAATAATTGTTTCCTTTATTGATAGCATAAATGACAATTCTCAGTTTTGCAATGTGATTGGGTGTGCTATAGAGCAACAAGGTATCGCCAGCCAAACAGGTTATTGTATAATCATTTACAATTCACTATATGATTAACTACACAAATAATTTTTAAATATAACCAATTTAAAAAACTGTTTTGTGGATGGTAGTGTTTAATACATTTTATATTTTGTATAGTGATTATTATAAATCTTTTTGTTTTTTGTTTTCTTAAATCAGCTGTCTAGTATAATGCCTAGTATTTTTGTTCTCTGCTCAAAATTCATTTTTGTGCACGCTTTTGTGATGTGTTTAATATCTGCATTGCCAACATTTCAGCCTGAACTTAAGCTTATTATTTGAATAAATATTTAATTTTTTTACTGCTCTTGTACAAATCGATGACTTTTAACATTTTATGCCTAAGCTTACTGTGGGTGAAAGGTGGCGAGTAGGTTATTATGCCATTTAGAATTATGGTATTGACATTTAATAATCCGTGAGAAGTGAAAGCAGTTATATCCAATAGCTATTTTGGAGTTAAATTGCCTGTAAAAGTGCAATCCTATACTCGTTTACCTAGGAGCTCCAGTGAGCTCAGTGGGACTTGTATTCAGAAATAGACATGCATTGGATTATAAATTCTAGAATGCGGCATCTAAAGGGGGTTCATTTCTTTTCAAGAGAATGAATGTGGAAGCCATAGGGCTGCATACAGTTATGGGTGAGTTGGCTAAATTACATCCTGCCATTATAAAGAGGGAGGATGGAGAGCAAGTTCTATAGCTTATGGTTGGAAAAATAAATGATTTCAAAGGAGAGGTAAGACTGAGGGTGATTGGTGCATGTGAGTGTGGTTTATCTCACTCACTACTGGCATGCAGCTCTTTTGCAAAGGCGGGTAAGTAACCAAGGTTTTAAAAATATTCTATATTGAATACCATATACAGTGGTCCCTTGACTTACGAATGACTCGACATCCGTAGGTTTCGACTTACGAACGGGACAAATGGCCGCACGCTTACGAATTTTTCTACATCCGAACGGAAACTGTTGGCGGTTTTTTATGCGGTTTCCTCGACTTACAAATTTTTTCGAATTTTTTTTTCCTATGGGAAGCCGCGCTTTGACTTACGAACTTTTCAACCTATGAATGTGCATTCGGAACGGATTAAGTTTGTAAGTTGAGGGACCACTGTACAGGACAGTTAAAAGAAAACTACAAAATGGTGTTGGAAAGTATTTCCTAAGACCCAAGCCCCAGAGGAGGCTTTAATTTTATTCTGTTTTTCCCTGTACTCTAGCACCCTCCCCCCCCCCCATCATACAGTTGCGTGATTTTTATTTCCAAGATAGCCTATCCAAAGGTCACTCATGTATTGCGGCTGGCTTTAGTGAATTAGGTTGCAAAGGTCCTACCATAGTTTGTTAGCCACATCAGCTTTTCATAAAAACATATGCAAAATGCGAAACTTAATTCTGCTCCCCTTTCCTAACCACAGCCACCAAAGTGTTACAGTACTTACCTCATTGGGGAAAACTAAACATAAATTCATATACCATAACTGCAGCATGTTGGGCAACTGTTCATTGAGATGGAGAAGCCCTGTACAGTGGTACCTCAGGTTACAAACGCTTCATGTTACAAATTCCGCTAACCCAGAAATAGTACCTCGGGTTAAGAACTTTGCTTCAGGATGAGAACAGAAATTGTGCGGCGGCAGCGGGAGGCCCCATTAGCTAAAGTGGTGCTTCAGGTTAAGAACAGTTTCAGGTTAAGAACAGACCTCCGGAACGAATTAAGTTCTTAACCAGAGGTACCACTGTATATTGCAAGAACTTGGGGTGAGAGTACACCCCTTTTCAGGATCCCTGTCACTGAAGTTTGGGCCCACCCATATCAGATATTTGTCTCAAAAGTCCAAAGGTTCTTAACCTTTCTACCCCCAGGGCCCACTGGGAATGGCCAAAACTCAGAGGCCCACCAGTCACAAATTGACAGCAGATAGTGGCAGGGTTTGGAATAATCAGCTGGCAAACGTTGACATTATTTTCTACTTCTGTCTAATCCCATTTCTGGAAATGGCTGAGTTATTTGCTACAGTGTGGTAGGGTGTTATGTTACCTAGCTTTCTTCAAGCCAAGTACAGTCCTTTGCCATGGAGGTATTGTAACTCGGCCTCCCCTGATGCAGAGGTGCCCAAACATTGTTCAGAGAGGGGCAGATTTGATGAAGCGAACATGTGTGAGGGCACAACCAGAGTTGTAGACTTTTTAGGATTGAAGTTGTTGAGCTTTGGACTTTGGACATGCCTGCTCTAAGTGGGAGCTTTTTCTTTTGCAGCTTCTAGTTCCCACTCCTTTCGGCCCCTCAAAAGTATGTTTACCCATCTCCTGTAACTTACTTCCCCCAACTGACAGTTTCTTCCCCTTGGGTTCCTTTAAGCTCACTTCCTCCTCTAACAGCTTTCCACTCTTACCCCTTCCAATTCCCAGTTTTCATTTGTTTCTTAGTAATGACACTAACCTTTCACTTTCTGATTTCCTTTAACAACCTCTTGCAAGACAGTTACTAGTGCTGGCATTCGTCTGTCTGTGCCATGGATGGCGAAGGGACAGGTCAGGCAAGTGAGGAGGCCACTGGGCAAGCTGTAGCCACGAGGGCCAATGTTTGGGAAATGCTGCCCCCAAGTGTATTGGTTTACTTTCCCTCATAGGAAGGAATGGCATGTACTCTACCAGTGCTCATTTTCTGGTTACGGAAAAAGGAAATCTCACTGAGTTCAAGGTGAGTTGGTCCCAAATCTTGTGTTTTTGGCTAAGAGGAAGGCTAGAAAAAGGTTACCAGTCCCCATTTCCCGGGGACAGTCCCCGGATTTACAAATCAGTCCCCTGGCAAAATCCATCCCCTTCAACTGAAGTTGGATTCATTGAAAAAAAATCTGGTAACCTTAGGCTAGAAAAGTTCTAACACCAGGCAGCCTGTGGCCCTCCCCAAATTGGTTGGGCTCCAGCATAGCCTGGGGTGATGGGTGTTTCAGAGACCAGTCATCAGTACTGTAAGCAAGTTTGAAAGCAGATTTGTTGTTACATGATATTAAAGTATATTAATACAAATAATGAAATTAATGGCTGATTAAGCAATCTGGCCTTTTTGCATGTGTCGGTTACCTTGTGAGATATTCTGGAGAGAAGAAAAGGCTCGGGAGTAAACCCTACGCAAGTGGAGTCCCTAAGGCGGTTGGATGGTGCCTTTTGGCAACTCCTGCAGCCAAGCTGGTGCTAGACGTCTTGCTCTGCTTTCCTTTGGACCTCATCAGAGGGGCTGAGTCTTGCCGTCTGGCCAGCCCAGGACCCCCAGACCCACTGCCGGGGTTTGCGTCCCAGAGAGGTCACTTGGGTGCTGCTGGCGCAGCAAAAGCGGACCGGGAGGCCGGTGCTGCGATTCTCCAGTGGTTTGCCTTCCCCCTCCCGAGACAGAAGGATGCCCGCTAGTGTTGTTACGGTAATTTTGTGTTTTTATGTTGTAAACTCCCCTGCGACCTATAAGTTTAGCAAATCTTGATAATAACCACACCAGTTGTATGTAGCTTGCCAGCACTATTCTCTAAAACGAGCAATACTTTCCCCTTGGGATGGAAATGTGAACCTTGTAAAACGTGCTGCAGTTCCTAATTCCCCCGCGGAATCTCAGGATGGGCGACTGGGGAGGGTACACCGGGGTCATCTAGTCCAACCCCTTGTTGCAAGTCATGACTCGGAGCGGTTTTTTCACACGTGACGCCTTCGAACCTCTGCCCGCCTTCCCTGCCTGCCACGAAGCGCTTGCTAGTCGCGCCGGGTCCTTCCTTCCGGTGGAGAGGAGTACGGGGGGGGGCGGCCCTCTCTCCCTCCCTCCCCCCCCGGTAGGAGGAGCCCCGCAGGGCCCGGCCTCTTCCCCGCCCTGGGCGGCGCTCCTCCGCTCCCTCAGAGACACCGAGGCAGAGGAGGAGTCCGCATTTGAGGGCGCCATGGCGGAGGCCGAGGCCGAGGGACCCAGCCGCGCCGACCCCGCCGCCTCCACCGCCTCGGTCCGGCTGCGCGCCCTGCTGCGCCACGTCCTGCCCTCCTCGCTCGGCGCCCGGCGGGCCTGCGCCTCCTCGCCGCGCCCCGTATCCTTTGGGCCGAGCGGGCAGCCGGGGAGGGAGCCGAGGCCGGCCGGCCGGGAGGAAAAGCACCTGCTCCGCATAGCTGCCAAGTTTTCCCTTTTCTCGTGAGGAAGCCTATTCAGCATAAGGGAAAATCCCTTAAAAAAATGGATAACTTGGCAGCTATGGCTCGGCGGGCGCCGGAGGGGAGGTCTCGCCCGGCTGGGCCGGCCCGGAGGTTGCTCCTCCTCGCCCAGGTCCAGGAGCCGTGGGGTTAAATGGTAGAGCTGGAAGGGACACCCGAGGACCATCGAGTCCAGCCCCCTGCTATGCAGGACTCTTTCCCGACGGGGGACTGGAAGCCACGACGCTCAGGTCCAGAGACTCGCCTGTTTCTCGTGGGGTTCATTTCTCGGACAAGCTTTCTAACTCCATCTGACCCTCATACAATCGAGAGGGTTGGAAGGGTCCCGAGAGGCATCTAGTCCAGCCCTCCTCTGCAAGGCAGGAATCTCAACTGAAGCCCCTCTCTCTCTCTCCTTCGCCTTTCTGTGCTCAATCACTTCCAGGTAGCTGCTCCCTTAACCTGCGTTTCCCTTCCGCGTCTGCAGACAAACAGAGCCATTGAAACTGGGGCTGGACACAATCTCTGGAAGACTTCTTGAGCATATTGGACAACTGCATAGCAGCAGAACTTTTTTTAAAAACCCCATATTTTCATCACATTCAAATGGATAATGGGAAAAAGCTTCACCTGTCAAATTGCTGCTTTTCTGACACTTGTTAGAAGTGCATAAACCTCCTATGGGGAGAGGGCAGAGAAGACCTTGGTAACCGCCTCTCTCAGACATGGCTGACCATGGCTGACCTGGGACTTAATTCTATTTCCCCGACCAGGTGCCTTCTCAGGCCTCACCACTTTTTGGGTTTTGTTTGTATACTGATTAGAGAGCTATGTAATTCTTTCATAACTTGATGGGCCACTTGAATGGCTGTGTGTCTATCATGCAAAGCAGCCCTTTTAATTATAAATCAAATTATCCTGTATCTAGTCAAGATTGCATATGTCTGAGCAAGGCTTGTACAGATTTTAGCCCCGGTGAAGCTGAAACTATTTAAACGTTTGAAGCATTTCAGGGGTTGGACTAGATGACCTTCAGGGTTCCTTCCAACTGTACAATTCTGTGTTTATATAATTTTATCAGTGGGTGACAAATTACTGCAAGTGTGTTTAAGCAAAATTGTGCACAGCACAAAGAATTCTGCAGGAATAGGAAAATACCTGCAGTGGCCTTTGCCCGCCCCCCCATCCTGATGATTTGGACATGTATCAATCTAATTTCTGTTGTCTCTCCATTGTTATTCACGACTTTGCAGGGATATATTTTGACGGAAGAAACATTTCCCTATATTGCATATTAGATCTACAGCTCTGATTGCTGCTAACCTTTTTATTTATTACCATTTTTTTAACTACCAATCTTGTTTTTGACCTTTGTACCTGGTACTGTTACATAAGGTATATGTGATTATCTAATACTTTTTCCTTGATTCTGTTCCTTCCCCTCTTCCCCACTATTACTAATGTGTTTCAAGATGAGGAACAATAGAGAAGTCTGAGCATTTTCAAGGTTTCCTGAAATTTCTTCTATTTGAATACAGACTTAGCAACTCCCTTTAATTCTGTCACTAGTTATGTGTATACAGTGGTACCTTGGTTTACAACCACAATTGGTTCCGGAAGTCTGTACTTAAACTGAAGCATACTTAACCTGAAGCAAACTTTCCCATTGAAAGTAATGGAAAGTGGATTAATCTGTTCCAGACAGGTCCGCAGAGTACTTAAACTGAAAATATTCAAACCGAGGCGTACTTAAGCCGAGGTATGACTGTAGTATTATGCATCCATATACAAACCAGGGACAGTTGAATCAGCACCTGTCCTGGCCCTTCTACTTTGGAGAAAATACTAAAAATGATCAGAATATTGATAGCAACAACAATGGATGTTTCCCTGTTAGAAGTTCCTATTGATGATCATTCCAGACTGAATTCTCTGTGAAAGAAATGAACATGAAATGAACCATGATTGTTCTTTCAGACTGGGCACCAATTCTGGAAAAAAATAGATTGAAAGAGTAGCATGTATGCCTTGGTCTTTTGACTCGTATTTTTGTAATTTTTGTAGATTGGAATGTGTGGCACAATGCGTTTAATGTTGTTGCAAAAATACTTTTTAAAACTGAATAGCGTTAATATCACAAATGGGTTCATCAGTAAGCTATGGTTGTCCACAGTTACCAAAATATACATACTTGCAAAACTGCCTGTGTGGAATGCCTTATTGGATAAATGAGCTTACTTGTATTAATATAAAACACTTTTTTCATTAAAAAAAAGAATGTCAAAGTCAAAATGCATATTTACATTATTACAATCATGAGCATCATAGTCTTGGAATGGATTAATAATTTTGTTGTTGTTGTTCAGTCGTTTAGTCGTGTCCGACTCTTCGTGACCCCATGGACCCCATAATTTAACCAAGTTTAAATAAAAAGGGGGGGGAACCCCAATGTTCTTCCCCTGCTATTACGGCATTTGCAACAAATGTATTTTCGGAATTACATAAATGGCATTTCCATTCTAAAATATATCTCCAGTTGCTATGAAAGACTTATTTACTTTTATTTGGCCATACCAAAGCTGCAACTTCAGAAAGGCCTTCAGTGAAATTAATTGCACTACTTGAGTATGGAAGAAGTCTGATATCCATTTGGAATCTTGCTCTTAAGGGAATACTTCCTGCTGTCAATTCAGTTTTTGCACAGTTCTTTGATATTTCCAACTAAAATTGTTCTATGATTTAGTGGAAGTGCATATCCAGTTCAGCTTATTTCTTCATTGAATTATTTCTTATTTCTATATTTCCATCCAACAAACCTTCATTTTGAAAGTGTTATTCCTACAGTTGTTTCCAACAGTTTCCTTTTTTTATTCTGTAGATTTTTCTGACAAAATGTTATATCACTGGTATTTTTTCTTAATTTTCTTGGAAGACACCACTTTGTGTTTGGCAATTGTTTTCCATCTGGTGTTTTTGTTAATATTTAGAAAGTACAAATATGGAAGGCACTATTGTAAAAAAAAAATGCTTTCCCCAAATACTTTTCCATTTGTCACTTTAAGTTGCCACCAAGGTGAGAAATAAAAACTTAAAGCAATCAATGTTTGTTATCTAAACTCTGTTAACTGTAATATTCGTTATAGAGAGTTTAGAATGCAGTCTATGGGTTACATTAAAATTTCCCCTTCCTATGCAGTTAACTTGCATCAGGGAAGGGAACCTTTGGCTCCAATCCTGTGCCTGATAAACCTCTTGCATTGCACAAGATGATAGATTGCATAACTCAGTTTAAAAAGAGTGAAAACAATGGGGAGTGTGTATGAGGAGAATCACTTCTTTTGTTACAATCTGTGGAGCGGATCCATCCATACATTCTATTCTATCTTCATATATCCATACTGCATCCCAGGCTTAATAATTTGCCAGTGTGGTGTAGTGGTTAAGAGCGGTAGACTCGTAATCTGGGGAACCGGGTTCAGGTCTCCGCTCCTCCACATGCAGCTGCTGGGTGACCTTGGGCTAGTCACACTTCTTTGAAGTCTCTCAGTCCCACTCACCTCACAGAGTGTTTGTTGTGGGGGAAGAAGGGAAAGGAGATTGTTAGCCGCTTTGAGACTCCTTAGGGTAGTGATAAAGCGGGATATCAAAGCCAAACTTCTTCTTCTTCTTCTTCTTCTTCTTCTTCTTCTTCTTCTTCTTCTTCTTCTTCTTCTTCTTCTTCTTCTTCTTCTTCTTCTTCTTCTTCTTCTTCTTCTCTTCAATTCTTATTTCAGCAGAAGGAGCCCTATCCAATGCTACTACTATTCTGCTAGCACAGCAGATTTCTACTGGAACTAAACTTTCCCTCTTCTCCTCTCTTTCTGGCAGTCCCCCTTGGACCCTCAAAATCTGCTCCAAAGGGTTGCAGAACCCTCCTCAGTAGATTGAGGGTGTGCAGGGAGGTCCTGTTATGTCACTGCAGCATTGGAATGTATCATATAATCCAAATATTCCTTATTTGCTCTCCCCTCCTTTCTAATATCATAGTAAGTATTTCAATAGGATAGTTCATCTTCTTTTCTGTTTTTAACCAGCAGGGTTTTTTCATTTCTGAAGGGCCATAATAATCCATATTTGTGAGAGAAGACACAAAGATCATAAACTTTTTAATAGATGCATCTTGTTTCAAATTAAAGTTGTTTGTAGAATCCTTTCCTCAGGTTTCTTTAGAAAAGAGAAGTGGTATATTTCCGGGGGGGGGGGGTATTAATAAAACATTCATTTTCAAAACTACAGTCTTTCCTTTCCAGGAAACTTGTAAGAATAGCAGTTTGCCAGGAAACAGGGAATTATGTCCACATGTTTAAATATGTACTTTTTTTTGCAAAGGGTGTTTAAGGAGATAACAAATCACTGGATTAAAGCTGACCAAAAGTCCAGAGATAGCATTATTATCAATATTATCAATTTATGATGGGGTGGAAGGTTCACAGGCTATGAAGGACTTGCTCACAAATTTATTGACAGCTGTTGCGCAAATTATTATAGGTAGGAAATGGAATGGGCAAGCAGAATATAAAATGGAAGAATGGTATAAAGAGGTGTGGGATATAGCTATTAATGATAAATTAAATTGTCATTAAGGTAAGACGGGGAATATTTTGAGGAGATATGGAGGGTGTTTGTAGAATTTGTACTGTTAAATCTGAAATGGGTCAAACCATCGCAAGAGGTGTTGAAATTTTGGGAAGTTGGATAGTTACAGTAGAATGGTCTCAGTGATGGGGTGCACATTTCAATTCTTATTTATTTATGATTATTGCTTTGTCAAAAAGTGGCAGTTTTCATAATTATCTTACAATTAACATGGAAATTTTTGTTTTATGTCAGGAGGGGAGATAAATGCTTAGGTATTTGATATTGGGTTGCATGAAAATCCCCATGTCTTACTATTTTTTTTAAAATCTACCTTTTTCAACTGTTGCTTAAAATAAATAATAATAATAATGTAGAATGGCTTTCTTCCAGTTGTGCTGCATGCAGATTTAAATTATTAGGAAAACTTGGGAGGTTAGTGGTATACATCAGAATAAAACTAATGTACATTATATTTCCTCCTCCATGTTAATAGTTCCTATGATTCAAAACAAGTTCTGAGTTTTTATTTCACCCCATAAGATATAATATCTATTCAAAACCGTATTTAGGTTCCTTAACTTATGCTCAAGACACAATTTACTACTTCAGCCCAAGTAACTACGGTGAAATATCCAATTCAGTACCGGTAGGTAATTTTTCTTTTTCTGTGTAAACAAACAGATGTGTTATGGTGATCATGGCAATGCTAGGAAACCATATATTTATTTTTGGCTAGAATTCCAAGCTTGGATTTGGTGAAGTTTTGATAATTTGGGGTGGATTAACCATCACATTGCTCTGAATTCCTGCAGATTTTGCAGTCCTGAAATAATAGACTAGCAAATGTTGGGATGCAGGATTGCCCTCTGTTCCCCAGTATTTTGCTATCTTTTTTTTTTTTACTCCTGCTTTCCCAATAGCTCCCTGCAACATCTTTGTGTGAAGTACAGTAAAGATAGGATACATAGTATAAACTAAATATACTAAATAGTTCAGTCTTGTAACAAGTCCCTTTGCATTCTGTGAGGGACAGGGGATATCGCGAAGTCCCTCCCCTCCTGAGTTCCATCCCATCCCCGAGCGCAGGGGAAAGCAGGGAGAGCTCCGTCTCAAGTGGGGAAGCAGGAAGTGGGGTCCGAGGCTCAGGCAGGGTAGCGGAGCCATCGTCCCAGGTGGGACAGGAAGAGGGAAGAAAGGGGGGCAGACCTATTCCCCCAACTCCGGAACTGCGCCGAAAACGTAGGAGGAAGAGGATGGGTCTCCCCAAGTTGTTGTGTTGGAGGAAAACGCGCCAAACGCCATTCGGAGGTTCTGATTCTAGCGGATAAGATGTGTCTCTGTAAATAGCACTGCCTTCAGCACTGTAAATACGCAGCACCAATAAAAAGATAAAATGCAGAGCGGTGTAGAGTCGTTACTCTGAAGTAGCCCACTCCGGCCACTGTGACACATTCATTATGTCAATGCTAAGGATATTTGGATTGCAACCTAAATAGTTTTATTTCATGCAAATATCCCCTTTTTGTTTGTTTCAGATGTTTATATGCCAAATTATCTGTCTCAGCAGCACTCAAAAGGGGCATAAAACATGAAATACAAACATATTTTGCTGATGTGGTTGTTTCTTACCTACTTTGGGGGGCAGGTTACAGTTAGCAATTGCAACACCTAAAACTTAATTTAAAAATATATACATTTATTATTTTGTAAATATGTATTTTTAATTTTATTTTTGTAATGGCATTTCTGGGCATGATTGCATCTGTGTATTTCTGAATTAGTAGAAACTTTTGTGCCTCTATTCTCAAGAAGCAAACAGCAAACTAACTTTGTGCTGATTTCATGGAAATAAATACTTTCACGGCACTGCAGACTTTGAACTTCAGGGGACCCCCCCCCCCAAAAAAAATGGACCTGCCTGTTTTCCATAGAGCTCCTCTGTGCTGCAGGAGACCCCAAGGTGTGTTGTAGGTTGCATAAGAGTTCCCAGGGAGCACTTGTCTCCTAGACCTCATCCTTGTCCTGTGAACTTACCCAGTGTCTGTTCTTATCTCCGCAGTTACACCTTAGATAATAATGTTCTAAGCCCAGAGCAAAGGCATTTCTATGAGGAGAATGGCTATCTCGTCATAAAAAATCTGGTTTCGGATGAGGATGTTGAACATTTCAGGTAAACTGTAGCCATGTGTCCTAATCACATATACTATAGTGATAGGTATCTGAAGAAGTGTGCATGCACACGAAAGCTCATACCAATGACAAACTTAGTTGGTCTCTAAGGTGCTACTGGAAGGAATTTTTTTATTTTGTTTCACATATAGTGAGATTGTCTAAAACAAGTATCTTCAATCTTTTCAGACCCAGAACTCACTTTTCACCCTAACATGCATTCAGGACCCATTTCTTAATCTCTTTTTCCATATCTTTGCAGGGTGGTAGTGCTCTTGTTACAACCCACCTTGGGTCAGTCTTGACCCCCCCCCCACTCCCAGTTGAAGACCAGTGATTTAAAACACACTGGTTGCAGTCCAGAGGTCTCTCTTTCTGGAGGTGGGCCCAAGAGCTTGTGTTTGCCAAGTAAGACCTGAAAGCCACAAAAAGGGCCCCACTCCATGAAGGAAATGAAAATTCCCCCTGGATTTACAAGAACATTCAGCCATTCGATACGAGGCATAATTCATTTCCAGCTTATAAATATAAACCCAAAGCCTCACAGAGAATGAATTATGTGGATCTCTAGATTCTAGTTATAGGGACCCAGGTGGCGCTGTGGTTAAACCACTGAGCCTAGGGCTTGCTGATTAGAAGGTCAGCGGTTCGAATCCCTGTGACGGGGTGAGCTCCCGTTGCTTGGTCCCAGCTCCTGCCCACCTAGCAGTTCGAAAGCACGTCAAAATGCAAGTAGATAAATAGGAACCGCTACAGCGGGAAGGTAAACGGTGTTTCCATGTGCTGCTCTGGTTTGCCAGAAGCGGCTTTGTCATGCTGGCCACATGACCTGGAAGCTATACGCCGGCTCCCTCGGCCAATAATGCGAGATGAGCGCGCAACCCCAGAGTCGGTCACGACTGGACCTAATGGTCAGGGGTCCCTTTACCTTTACCTAGATTCTAGTTATTACCCATAAACTTCATACCACTGCTGTCCACACACTGCTTTGTCACGGGAGGGGGGCAGGGAATCAAGGCCAAAATTTGACACACACACACACCCAGATAAGTGAGGTGCTGGACTTCAGGAAGGAGGCAGAATGCTCTGGCAGAGTTCTAGAGCTTTCCCACCTCTTTTCCAAAGCTGCGATTGTGCTAACTAGGCTTTGGGAATGAGGTGGGAGGACTTTAGGACCCTGTCTGAACCCTTATGCCTTCTTCCCACAGCCCGAGGCCTCTCTTACCTGAGTTTGGGAAGGCAGTCCGAGGGGTGCTGAAAAAGGCCTTAAGGGCTCTTTGTGCTCCTCAGGCTGCGCTTTGAACAGCCTTGTTTTGCGCTATGCAGTAGAAGTATCCAGTTCATTTAGCAAGGGCAATAACATGGTTAAATAGCCTAGTAAACTTTGCCGAAGTAAATTTTTAAAATTCCCTCTTCAGAAATGAGTTCGTGAAGATCTGCAGACGGGAAGTGGTCGTCCCTGGACTGTTGGTCATGAGAGATGTGTCAATTGCCAAGTCTGAATTTATTCCAGATCAAAAAGCAGTTTCAAAACTACAGGATTTCCAGCATCATGAAGAGCTCTTCAGATATTGCACATTGTCTCAGGTTAATTTTTTTTTAAAAAAAGAATATCCTCATCCCATTGAATGAAAAAGTCATGGGCCTCTGGCATCATGTGTCATTTTATTCTCAGGGTCTCTTAAATTTTGATAGATGGTGCTGTTCAATGCCATCCTATTTTGGCAACGTAAATAACGAAGGTGTCTGTTTAGTGCAGGCTTTGCCTGTGGCTAAAGAGCCGTGCAGCAATTTTCTAGAGCAGCATAGTGCAATATCTAGTAGATTGCATATAGAGCTTACAAGTTTCTTCTGAATTAATATACTGTAGTGTGAAGGACCACATATTAAAAAAATGCAGATTATTTGTGTCATAGGGAGACATTGCTGGTGGATTCTGTCAGTAACTTGGATAATGGCAGTTTTTGCACAGGGCAGCGATTTTGCATAAAACTGGTTGCTTCTTCAACACTGGTGTGTGATCATCCGTATTCACTTGAGTCTTGCCCATGAAATATAAGGGGTAATATGTTTTTAGCATGTTTAAATATGCATCTCATGAGAAACTTTCTTCACCTTAGATATTGAAATATGTCGAATGCTTCACAGGACCAAACATCATGGCCATGCACACCATGCTGATAAATAAGCCTCCCGATCCCGGTAAGAAATAATTGAACAGACGAGAAATAAAATACTCTGTTCAAGAATGCAAGTGTGTATTTAAATGCTGTTGGACTCGCCCTTTTTCTTTTTCTTCTGCAAGGTCCGGTAGGTATAATTAGCAAGTTAGCTGCTGTGATGCAAGTCTAAATGAAGATATATACCACTAACATGGTTAATATACATCAGGTTTGGTATTGATACACTCTAAACATTGGGACCTTTTTTCCTGTTTACGGCTTCGTTTCCTCAAGGTAATCTGTGAGCATAGAATCATAGAGTTGGAAGAGACCACAAGGGCCATCCAGGTCATAGAATCATAGAATCGTAGAGTTGGAAGAGACCACAAGGGCCATCCAGTCCAACCCCCTGCCGAGCAGGAAACACCATCAAAGCATTCTTGACATATGCCTGTCAAGTCTCTGCTTAAAGACCTCCAAAGAAGGAGACTCCACCACACTCCTTGGTAGCAAATCCCACTGCCGAACAGCTCTTACTGTCAGGAAGTTCTTCCTAATGTTTAGGTGGAATCTTTCTTGAAGTTTGAATCCATTGCTCTGTGTCCGCTTCTCTGGAGCAGCAGAAAACAATATTTCTCCCTCCTCCATATGACATCCTTTCATATATTTGAACATGGCTATCATATCACCCATTAACCTTCTCTTCTCCAGGCTAAACATACCCAGCTCCCTAAGCCATTCCTCATAAGGCATCGTTTCCAGGCCTTTGACCATTTTGGTTGCCCTCTTCTGGACACGTTCCAGCTTGTCAATATCCTTCTTGAACTGTGGTGCCCAGAACTGGACACAGTACTCCAGGTGAGGTCTGACCAGAGCAGAATACAGTGGTACTATTACTTCCCTTGATCTAGATGCTATACTCCTATTGATGCAGCCCAGAATTGCATTGGCTTTTTTAGCTGCTGCATCACACTGCTGACTCATGTCAAGTTTGTGGTCAACCAAGACTCCTAGATCCTTTTCACATGTACTGCTCTCAAGCCAGGTGTCTCCCATCCTGTATTTGTGCCTTTCATTTTTTTTGCCCAAGTGTAGTACTTTACATTTCTCCTTGTTAAAATTCATCTTGTTTCCTTTGGCCCAGTTGTCTAATCTGTTAAGGTCATTCTGAAGTGTGATCCTGTCCTCTGGGGTGTTAGCCACCCCTCCCAATTTGGTGTCATCTGCAAACTTGCTCAGGATTCCCTCAAGCCCATCATCCAAGTCATTGATAAAGATGTTGAACAAGACTGGGCCCAAGACAGAACCCTGTGGCACCCCACTAGTCACTACTCTCCAGGATGAGGAGGAGCCATTGATGAGCACCCTTTGGGTTCGGTCAGTAAGCCAGTTACAAATCCACTGAATGGTAGCATTGTCTAGCCCACATTTTACCAGCTTCTTTACAAGAATATCATGGGGCACCTTGTCAAAGGCCTTGCTGAAATCAAGATAGGCTACATCCACAGCGTTCCCTTCATCTACCAGGCTTGTAATTCTGTCAAAAAATGAGATCAGATTAGTCTGACATGACTTATTTTTCAGGAACCCATGCTGACTTTTAGTGATCACAGAGTTTCTTTCTAGGTGCTCACAGACTGTTTGCTTAATGATCTGCTCTAGAATCTTTCCTGGTATTGATGTCAGGCTGACTGGGCGGTAATTGTTTGGGTCCTCTCTTTCCCCCTTTTTGAAAATAGGGACAACATTTGCCCTCCTCCAGTCTGCTGGAACTTCGCCTGTTCTCCAGGAATTTTCAAAGATTATTGCCAGTGGTTCTGAAATCACCTCTGCCAGTTCTTTTAATACTCTTGGATGTAGTTCATCTGGCCCTGGAGACTTGAATACATCTAAACTAACCAAGTATTCTTGTACTACCTCCTTACTTATTCTGGGCTGTGTTTCCCCTGGTGAATCATCTGCTCCATATTCTTCAGGTCGGGCGTTGTTTTCTTTCTTTGAGAAGACTGAGGCAAAGAAGGCATTGAGGAGTTCTGCCCTTTCTCTGTCCCCTGTTTGCATTTCACCATCTTCTCCTCTGAGTGACCCCACTGTTTCCTTGTTTTTCCTTTTGCTACGGACATACCCATAAAAGCCCTTTTTGTTGCTTTTAACCTCTCTAGCGAGCCTGAGTTCATTCTGTGCTTTAGCTTTTCTGACTTTGTCTCTACACGTGCTGGCTATATGTTTGAATTCCTCTCTGGAGATTTCCCCCCTTTTCCATTTTTTGTACATATCCCTTTAAAATTTTAACTCAGTCAAAAGTTCTTTAGATAGCCAGCCTGGTTTCTTTAGGCACCTTCCATGTTTCCGTCTCATTGGTATTGCCTGAAGTTGTGCTTTTAATATCTCCCTTTTAACAAACTCCCAACCATCATAAACTCCCTTCCCTTTTAGTATTACTGTCCATGGGATTTCATCCAGCGTTTCCCTAAGTTTTCTGAAGTTGGCTTTCTTAAAGTCTAGAATTTGGACCTTAGTATGCTTGGTTGCTCCTTTCCGCTGGATAATAAACTCCAGAAGAGCATGGTCACTCCCACCTAATGATCCTGCCACTTCTACCCCACTAACCAAGTCATCACTATTGGTTAGGACCAGATCTAAAATGGCTGATCCTCTTGTTGCTTCTCCCACTTTCTGGACAATGAAGTTGTCTGCAAGGCCAGTGAGGAAATCTGTTCGACCTTATGCTCTTGGCTGAGTTTGACATCCAACAAATATCAGGATAGTTGAAATCCCCCATTACTACTATCTCACTTCCTTTGGAATGCTTGGCCATCTGTTCCAGGAAGGCATCATCTGTGTCCTCAGTTTGGCTTGGGGATCTATAGTAAACTCCCACAATGAGATCACTGTTGTTTTTCTCTCCCTTAATTTTGACCCAGATACTCTCAATTTGGCTTTGAAGTTTTAAATCCTGGATCTCTTCACAGGTATACATATCCCTAACATATAAAGCTACTCCTCCTCCTTTCCTGTTTGGTCTATTTCTCTTAAATAGATTGTATCCCTCTATTACTACATTCCAGTCATGAGACTCATCCCACCAGGTTTCAGTGATGCCTATTATGTCATATTTAGTTTGCTGTACCAAGAGCTCAAGTTCATCTTGTTTATTTCCCATGCTCTGTGCATTAGTATACAGACATTGAAGACCGTTGATCATTCCCCCATGTCTCTTATTTAAGGATATTTTCGTCCCACCACTAGGTCTGCATGCTGCTTGCTCCATTTGGTCCTTGACATTTGGATGATCATCTTCAGCATTTGATAGACTCCTACCTTCAGGACCACTGTCTCCCTCCCCCATATAAGTCAGTTTAAAGCCCTCCTGATGAGGTTTTTGAGTTTCGTGGCAAAAACATTCCTCCCAACTTTTGTGAGGTGCAGTCTATCACTTGCCAGAAGTCCATCTTCAAGAAACTGCAGACCGTGATCTAGGAATCCAAACCGTTCCTGTTTGCACCATTTGCGAAGCCAGTTGTTCACTTCCCCTATTTTTCCCTCTCTCCCTGGGCCATGTCGTTCAACTGGGAGGACAGAAGAGATGACAATTTGTGCATCTAATTGCTTCGACTTCCTGCCCAGAGCCTCATAATCATTTTTGATCTTCTGTAAGCTATGGCTTGCAGTGTCATTGGTTCCCACATGCACCAAAAGGAAGGGGTATTTGTCGGTGGGTTTTATGATTCCTTGCAGCCGTTCTGTTACATCTTTGATCTTGGCCCCAGGTAGACAGCACACCTCTCGAGACATCTTGTCAGGCCCACAGATCACTGCTTCTGTACCCCTCAGTAGGGAATCCCCTATCACCACTACACGCCTCTTCATAGGCTTGGTTGGGATTCTTCCATGTGCTGTCCCTTCCAAGGTTACCTGCATATTCCCGGAGGACTGACTTTGCTGCTCGTCTTCATATTCCTCATCAACTGTGATGAGGGAGAGATCCTCAGGTGGAGTCTGTTCCTCGTCTTCCATGAGCACTTCAAAACGGTTGTGTAATTCTAAGCACTCAGAGCGATCCCTGGGCCTTCTACTTCTATGAGTCACGTTCCTCCATACATCTGGCTGCTGTGTTGGGGAACTGACCTCCTCCTCAGGGAGGTCCCCTGTCTCCTCCTTGGTGCAGACAGTGTGCTCTGCTGCATCCAAGTAAAGCTCCAGTTCTTTAATTCTCTGGAGCGTAGATACACGCCCCTGAAGCTGCTGCACCTTCTATTCCAGAAGGGCAACCTTGTTTTCTAGTAGGGCAACCAACTTGCAATTGTTGCAGGTGTAGCTACCCACATCATTTGGCAAGAAAACAAACATTGCACAGGAATTGCAGGTGACAATGGTTGTTCCCTCCACCTCCATCTTGAAAACCTTGAAGTCAAGGGGGAAAGAGGAAGAGGCCTAGGTCCCCCCTAACAAACGTGTGAGACTTGCTGCCCTAGATAAAAAAGATGGGTCAAACTGCGCGCGCCACTAGGCGCGCGCCGCTGCACTCCAAGCTCTGACTAGCTCCGCCCACAGCTAATCACCTGACCCTCCTGACTCACACTTCTAGGTGAAAGGTCACAGCCAGAAACAAACAAGGTCACAGCCAGAAACAAACACCCACACAAGCCTGGACAGTCACCCAAATCCAAGAGGCAGCAGCCCTAGAAAACCAGCACAAGCACACAAACAAGTAAGAAAACAAATAAGCACACAAACTTACTCACACACAGCCCCAAAAGACAAAGCCACAAAACCTACAGAGTGTCTCCCAAGCTCAGCTCACCTTCTGCTCCTTCCTCAGTCGCTGCACTCCAAGCTCTGACTAGCTCCGCCCACAGCTAATCACCTGACCCTCCTGACTCACACTTCTAGGTGAAAGGTCACAGCCAGAAACAAACAAGGTCACAGCCAGAAACAAACACCCACACAAGCCTGGACAGTCACCCAAATCCAAGAGGCAGCAGCCCTTCTGCTCCTTCCTCAGTCGCTGCACTCCAAGCTCTGGAGTTTCATACCTTACAGGCCTTCAAAGTAGGTCCCCTCTGATACAATGCACCATTGACAATGTTTGTTGAATTATTGGAAACTTCTGGAGAAGTCTTCTTTCTGCTTTCAGTTCCCTCATCACAGCAGCTTGGACGTGTGAAATGTTGGAAAATCTGTGCCCTTTCAGCGCAAATTTCAGTTTTGGAAAAAGAAATCCGATGGGGCCAGATTGGGAGAATATGGAGAGTGGGATAACTCAGTAACCTTAGTAACAATTTCACATGGAATATGCAGTTATTCCGCCATCATTCGGATGGACAGACGCCGATCCCGCATCTGCCAGACCGAGGGTCATCTTTGATGGTTTGCCCACCCTTCACGGAAACGCTTAAACTACTCATACACTGTCTTTCAAGTTACAGCTTCATCTCCGTACACAATTGTGACCATTTTGTGGGTTTCCGATGCCGATTGTATGTTCGAATATTTCTCACTGTCCAATTTCTGTGACCATTCACCGAACTTTCCAGTCATACCTTGTAAAACATTTAATGTAGCTTATTCCACACCTGCCCACAAAAACAAGCTGAAATGCAGCAATCGTCTAATTGAGTGTGGTTTAAAACACGCCCACACATAACAGTGCTATTGCAAATCCCAAACCGATATAGTTCACTGTTCCCATATTGCTGGTTGGACGGATAATGTATTATGGCAGCTTTGTGGTATAACCATTTGAGCATCTTGCAACAATCCTGCCATGTTAATCCATTGTTTTTTCTCTCCACTTTGTGGATTAAGAAAGAGAGTTGTGCACAACTGCACCCTATTGCAGGCATGAGGACTGTGTTGTGATAACAGCAGTCCTGCCACAAAGTCCACTGTTAATATTGAAGGCCAGAGGCAGGGCTGCTTCAGTCTTATCCTAGGCAAAAGCCAGAACTCAGCTGCAAGATCAACTTCACATTTCATGCAGGTAGACCAGATACATTTTGAAATGTAAAAAAAAAATTAAAAATTGCACACAAAGAAAAACAAGTTAGTGCAGCAAGACCTGTTTGGGATGCAAACTTTTGTTCTGTAAACCCCCAGCTATAGACTCAGGTAAAACACACACAGCAGGGCCACACTCTGACAATTTTTTGTCTCATTGTGCTTGTATTTTCTTAACTAATTCTGCAGCTGTACTATGAAAGCTAATACAAATAATTTTTGCAGGAAAGAAGACCTCTCGCCATCCAATGCACCAGGATTTGCACTATTTCCCATTCCGACCTGCAGATCGCATTGTTTGTGCCTGGACTGCCATGGAGAAGATTGATCGCAGAAACGGATGCCTGGTAGTTTTGCCAGGAAGTCATAAGGGGTCTCTGAAACAGCATGATTATCCTGAGTGGGAGGTAATTTCTTTATGACTTCATCACAGGGAGGAACGGAGGGTGGAAGTATCTGCAAATTTGGAGGTAGCCAATAGCAGTTTTGCTAACTGAGTAGTATTTTCAGTGTCCTTACAAATAAATAAGAGGGCATTAAATTGAACTCGGCTGAATGGGGAGCCAGGGGATTTGAGTTACATTCCGAACACCAGGAGTAGGAAAAGCAAAGGCAAGAAAAATTAATTTCCCTATTTGGGAAAACCTGCAAGGTTTGGAATGGGGAAATCATGTTAGCTCTGAGTCTGGAGTTGCTGTACCACCAGGTGTGGGGAGGGCCATGAGCTCAAATGGCTTAGACAAAATGAATTAGACACGATCCTGGGAAATAGGCTTCTTAAATGCTGTGATAGGAAGCTAGGACATCCATGTTTCATTGCGGCATGCATCTCCATGCAAGATGCAAGGGAGAAAAGAGGCAGGGTGGCCATCAGCTTCACATTCAGCTTGTGAATTTCTCAAGGAACATTGCTGTCCTTTGTTGGAAATTGAATCCTGGGCTACATAGGCCTTGCTCTCATGTAGCTATGGTATGTAAACCTTTTGTATGAAAATAAGTTCTAAAAGTTTTTGAAGCTTGGATGATTGAAAATATTAAGCTTTTTAGGATAAAGAATATAATTCAATGCATTGATTTTTCTAGGGTGGTGTAAACAAGATGTACCATGGAGTGCGTGACTATGATAAAACTATTCCGAGGGTTCACCTTGCTATGGAGAAAGGAGACACAGTGTTCTTCCATCCCTTGCTAATCCATGGCTCTGGAATGAACAAGACTGAAGGGTTTCGTAAGGTAAGCACCTAGTTAAAGTTGCAGGTGTTGGAACACCTGGATTGTGTTCCTCAAGCAAAGTCAAGTCAAAGCTTCCCCATGTTTTTAATTAACATTTGATGTTTCTTAATCCTCTTGTTTAATTTGTTTTCGAGAGTGACTTAGACCTACATATTTTTAGTTTAAAGCTGGTATACAAAATTAGTGAAGTGCTTACAAAAGAGAAAAAAGTAAATAATTTGGGTCTTTTTACAGGCAATTTCTTGTCATTATGCAAGTTCTGACTGCCACTATATTGACGTGAAAGGTACAATTCAAGAGAACATTGAGAAAGAAGTTGTGGAAATTGCAAGAACAAAGTATGGTATAGACTCTCCTCTTCCTCTGAAGGTATTGTTTGTGAATGTCCTGTATCAAAAACTTTTCACGTCATATGTCGGACATAATGGTATTGGGAATAATTATTCCATTGGTGGTAGTCATGTACAGTGGGACCTCGACTTATGAACTACTCGAAATCCGATGTTTTCGACTTACGAGCGGAAAAAGTGGCCGCACGCTTACAATTTTTTCGACATCTGAACGGAAACTCGTTCGCGGCTAGATGCGGTTTCCTCGACTTACGAGTTTTTAGATGCGGTTTCCTCGACTTACGAATTTTTCCGTTTCCAATGCATTCCTATGGGAAACCGCTTTTCCTATGGGAAACTCGACTTACGAAGTTTTCAACCTACAAGTGTGCATTCGGAACGGATTAAATTCGTACGTCGAGGTCCCACTGTACTTTGATTTTGAGCAGGTCCACATATTACAATTCTCACTACCATACCACACCATTGGGGGACAAGCACTAGGCATGCTGTGTGATTTGTGTTGCTGGCAGTGAACTGAGGTGTTGCCTTGCTCAGAGAGATTATTGGATGAGTACAAAGGCCTCTAGCTGGAGGGTAAGATGTTCCTCCTCTCAATAACTTCTGCCGCACTCCGTGCCAAGAATAGACATTTATCGTTCTGCATGAAGGTCCCTACTGGATCCATAATCAGGACAGTGGAAAACATGCTTTAAAATGGCGTTCTGTAATGAATTAAATATATTGCTATTCACTTGTTCTCTTTATGCAACTGCCCTAATATTTTTTTTACTGATGGCTGGCATAGAAATTTCTGCAATTGTATCAACCTGTAATACTGGTTGTTCGTGGAATTACATAGTAATTCTGCTCACCATGAAGAAAGCAGTGTAGAGAATTAAATCACCACAACCCCCAATATGGAAAATTCAATTCAGCTGCCTCTTTGGCTTCTAAGATTTGAGCATGCATTGCTCACCTTTTTTGAAACCATATTTCTGCATGGTACAGAATGTAGAAAATCGCAATGTAACCAAAATACACTGGTTCTCTCTTCACTGAAGCTCTCGTTTCCCCTGTTGAACAGAGGATCAGCACTGTCCGCCCCTGAAAGGGGGAATAGGCGCCTTGGGCAGGGCAGGAGGCTCCAACTGTGCCATAGTTAGCCTGTTTGCTGCTGCTGCTGCTGCTGCTGCTGCTACTACTACTACTACTACTACTTTTCACTGAGATCTTGCAAAGCCTTGTACAGAACCCAAACTACTGGGTGTTGTGGGGTGTTTCTTCCATATACATACAGCTGTTTCTATGTACAACGGGAACGATGTACAACGGGCACAAAACAAGGTTTTTCCTGTCCCACACCATAACTTTATTTCCTTTTTTTCGGTCTTTAGGATGTTTGGATGTTGCGAAGTCGTCTTGTTAAAGGAGAAAGGAGAAGTCTGTAGAATGTTATCTGGATGCCAAGGCTTAGTTCATGAACCCAGCATATCATTTTCTAACTGGGAGAAACCATGATCCTTTGGTTGGATGTGTTCAGAATTTTTCTTGCACTGAATATTTTTCAATTACTATGCAGTAAAACAGTTCTGAGGTATGTTTACTTAGGTATGATGCTTAGGCGAGAATTCTAGGCACACCTACTTGAACACGCCTACTGTTCTGAGTAAACAATATTGTTAAATTCAAGAATAGTTTTAACTATTTTAAATGATGCACTTTATGATCTACCGTACTTTATCCAGTATTGAATGGTAGACAGCTGCCTTTATGCAGTGATTTAGAATCTTCAAGCCATATCCTATATTCTTAGTAGCGTAGCATTATTCTCTCCAAACTAGGTGAATAAATGAACAAAATGGCAAATGCAGTTCCATGTAAGTTAAAGCAATATACTTTGGGGCAAAACTAACTAAATAAGAACTTCATGTATGCTGGTAGACTTCTCCCTGGCAGTGACTAATCAGGAAAGGCCTCTCCATTTCCGAATGCCCCATCTCGAAAGGCTGTGGCAGAGTTGGAAGCCATGTAGAAAAGCCCCCCCCCCATGACCAGAATACTGTCTTGTGTGTTCTCCTCTCACATTCTCCACTGAACAGAGCTAGGCTCAGCCTCCAACAGTGTTTCGCACCAATGGGATGCACCAATGACATACACAGGCTCTGCATAGGGGCTACATTTGTTACCAAAGCCGTAAAGGTAAAGGGGCCCCTGACCATCAGGTCCAGTCGTGTCCGACTCTGGGGTTGCGACACTCATCTCGCTCTATAGGCCGAGGAAGCGGGCGTTTGTCTGCAGACAACTTCCGGGTCATGTGGCCAGCATGACAAAGCTGCTTCTGGCGAACCAGAGCAGCGCACGGAAACACCTTTTACCTTCCCACTGGAGCGGTCCCTATTTATCTACTTTCACTTTGATGTGCTTTCGAACTGCTAGGTGGGCAGGAGCTGGGACCGAGCAACGGGAGCTCACCCCCGTTGCAGGGATTCGAACCACCGACCTTCTGATCAGCAAGCCCTAGACTCTGTGGTTTAACCCACGGTGCCACCTGGTTCCCTTACCTAAGCCGTACAAAGCACAAACTAAAAGCTGTGTATTAGACTGTCAAAAGCCTATTGCAGTCAGCTTCATCGGTTTTTTCAAGAAATGACTAGTGGATTTAATCTCATTTGGAAAGTGCAATGTTACCCATATGACAGACACATAATGTAATGCATAGAGCACAACATTTTTAAAAATCAACTAAAGAGATTCAACTTAAATAGAAAATTAAGAAAGACAAATGACTAAAAAATAAAGTAATTACAATAATGAAAAAGAAAACCAGCCTTATGTCGTTTGGAATTATGTGTGAAAATAATATATAAGATTGCGTGCTTTCTTGGTTTTTGTTTTGTATTCTCAGAGTTAATAAATAAATGTTGTGCTTCAATGAATATTTCTTGTGCTTCTCCTTTCCTTCATTTATAGTATGTAAGCTTAGTCCAAAACACTACCACCCAGACATGTTCATAACAGTTCAAGGGAAATAGACTTTGGAGTTTTCCATTGCAAAGCTATTTGTCTTACTGCTATGAGTTAAGAGTAGTCAATTCCAGTTCTAAATCTTTCTTATTAGCAATATTTTCCAAGTACACAATAAGAGTTGGAGGGATATTGGTCCTAGTTATATCTTTTATAACTGCAAGTACCCCTTTTCCAAAGTTACAGTATTTAGGTCAGGGCCAGAAAATATGAACTAAATCATCTAAAGCTTGATGCCTCTCATCATCTCTTCTGTTGGAGGCTGTAGATTTAGTTTAAGTAAATTCTGATCGATCTGGGCGAAGGATCTTGAAAGCCTTTTTGGGGACAAGAGTCTCTTCCCCCCCAAAAAAGATGATAGAATAAACTTCATGCTAGTACTACACCTCAACATTGTAGTGCTCCCCTGCTGTGTGCTTTTTACTAAAAAGCATTAGATTCAGTAGAATGGAACCCTTTGATTCATGGCAAGGGGCTTCATTCTAGGGAGGGTTCCAAAAACAAAAGGAGGGGAGCCATTTTTTGTCATTTCCCATTCATTCTGCTATACCCCCTCTCATGTTGTCCTGGAGGGTCAGACTTTTTGGAGGTGGATGTGAACAAGAGGTTCTAGGGGGAAGATGGAAGTTGCAGAAATCTCCACCCCACTTTTTCCATTTCCTTGATTTATTCTGAACATTTTGTAGATGGCCTCACCTATTGTACAAGAGGAAGTAATTGTTCATGCTGCAAGGCACACAAATGATTCAAACTATTGGCAAATCAATGACCCTTGCTGCTTCTGTATGTGTGTGATGCATAACTGTTCTGTTCCTCAACAAAACTGGACGTAAAGCATGACCTATTCTTGGAATCGGGATAAATGAAGGGCCGGTTGCTTAGAGGGGAGAATTTTCTAATCCATTAATAAACATGCAGTCCCCCCTTTACAGCTGATAAAAGACTGGATCAATGAGATAAATAATGTTTAAACCAAATTAAGTTCACCCAAACATCCTTTCTCAAGCTGTTGTGATTTTGATTTAGGTTGTTGATGCCATGATATCAACATCTACCCCACCTACAGAAGGCTATTTCTCATCACCAAACACTTTAAACATATTGTGAACAATGCTTGGACACGAATTAATGTCACAGGAATTATGTATATTACCTAAACAAGTGCATTTTATGGGATTTCCTAAAAAGTGTTTTGTTTTTTTAAAAATGACCTTTGAGCGTTATTTTACTTTTTTAAAAAGAATATCAACACAAATAATCTAAATTACAGGCAAATAATAATAATAATAATAATAATAATAATATAATTTATTATTTATACCCCGCCCATCTGGCCGGGTTCCCCCAGCCACTCTGGGTGGCTTCCAACAAAACAGAAATTCTAAAATACAGAAATCCATCAAACATTAAAAGCTTCCCTAAACAGGGCTGCCTTGAGATGCCTTCTAAAGGTCTGGTAATTGTTGTTCTCTTTGACCTCTAGTGGGAGGGCATTCCACAGGGTGGGTGCCACTACCGAGAAGGCCCTCTGCCTGGTTCCCTGTAACTTGGCTTCTCGTAGTGAGGGAACCGCCAGAAGGCCCTCTGAGCTGGACCTCAGTGGCAGAACGATGGGGGTGGAGACGCTCCTTCAGGTATACCGGACCGAGGCCTTTTAGGGCTTTAAAGGTCAACACCAACACTTTGAATTGTGCTCGGAAACGTACTGGGAGCCAATGTAGGTATTTCAGGACCGGTTTTATGTGGTCTCGGCGGCCACTCCCAGTCACCAGTCTAGCTGCCGCATTCTGGATTAGTTGTAGTTTCCGGGTCACCTTCAAAGGTAGCCCCACGTAGAGCGCATTGCAGTAGTCCAAGCGAGAGATAACTAGAGCATGCACCACTCTGGAGAGACAGTCAGTGGGCAGGTAGGGACTCAGCCTGCGTACCAGATGGAGCTGATAAACAGCTGCCCTGGACACAGAGTTGACCTGCGCCTCCATGGACAGCTGTGAGTCCAAAATGACTCCCAGGCTGCGAACCTGGTCCTTCAGGGGCACAGTTACCCCATTCAGGACCAGGGAGTCCTCCACACCCGCCTGCCTCCTGTCCCCCACAAACAGTACTTCTGTCTTGTCAGGATTCAACCTCAATCTGTTAGCCGCCATCCATCCTCCAACCGCCTCCAAGCACTCACACAGGAACTTCACCGCCTTCACTGGTTCTGATTTGAAAGAGAGGTAGAGCTGGGTGTCATCCAGCATGGGGGAGAGGACAGAACCCTGAGGCACCCCACAAGTGAGAGCCCAGGGGTCTGAACACTCATCCCCCACCACAAGTCCAGTCTCTGTGGCTAATGCACATTATAATTCTGAATATTTTCTCTCTCCTCAGTGGGTTGAGGTAGTGGAAGAGCAGAACCAGTTTCCAGAATTGGCACTGAGCCAGATGCAGGCCAATAAACTGAATCAAACTCCTGACAAATGAGGTTCTATCAGTACTTTAGTTGCTCAAGGACGTGATGTTCAGTCTGCTCTAGACTGAGTTACAAAGGATTGTGTTTGCAGTTTGGCGATACTGTTGTGCCAGAGGTGGGTCAAACTTGGCCTGCGAGGCTCTTTTCTTCAAACCCTGCCCACCTGCCATCATATGTCACATCGGGTGGAGCCTTGGGCACAATGGGGCACTCCTGGTCATGCACTGGCAAGTGGAAGCAGCTTTGGCTCTATTGCCCCTAAGCTGATGGGCAATTGAGCCAAGGCACGCTGGATTGGGTGTGAAAAGTTGGTACAAAAAAAATGCAGTCTACTTTTCAAACACCATCTAAGGAACTTTCTGAAGATCCTTTTGGAAAGTGAATGGGATACCAACTTGATACCATCAACCTTCTGACGCGCCTGTCTGAGTTAGGGGAGGGTGGCATCACTTTACGGTGGTTGCAGTCCTACTTGGATTGACGTTGCTGGATGGGTGGTACTTTGGGAGTGCTCTTCAACCCCAAGCAGCCTTCAATGGGGGCGTTCCTCAGGGTTGGATTTTATCCCTTATGCTGTTTAACATCTACATGAAACTGCTCAGTGGGCTTATGAATGCATTGTCAGCAATATCCTTATGGCACACAGCTCTGCTCCTTTACATCTGCACACAGTGAATGGCTTGACTGTTGTCACGCTTCAGTAGTAGACTGGATTATTGCAGATACTAATAGTGTGCCGTTTGAAATGATGGGATGCTTTAAAAACTCTTCCTTTTGGAACGAAGCATTGTCCAGACCCATAAGTTATTATTCAAAATTTTACTTGCAGAACTTTCTTTTAAAATAATTAAAACATCAAATGTACCTCAAAAATATGTCCAGCACAGGCTTAGCATATTAGAAAATATGAAATAATCCAAACAGACCTATAAGCAAAGGTCTTTCTCCTTCAGAATTCATTTTTCCCAAAGCTGTTTTCCTTGAGAGCTTCATTTACATCTTCGCTCCACAGAGTTTGAGACAAAGGACTCCCTTCAAAATGGAGATTTGCAACCAAATCCCTTTGTCACAAAATCTAAGGTTACTTACTGACAGTTTAGCTACTAGGAAACAACAATAGTTAATTATCAACTAGTTAAAGCTCAGAGACTCTTTAAAGCTCTTTTTGCTTTTAATATAGTCCCATGGGAAACCTCCATGTGTCAGGTGTGGAGAGTCCTCCTCTCCTTTTGGTAACTTCACAGATAAGAATTAATGCGCAGTTGATACATTTATAGTCCTTTTATTACAGATTCAATGTTATTACTGATTCAATTAGCAGATTATTTTATCTCTCCTAGTTCAGAGAATGCCTGTTAATTAAGTCTGAATTTCATCTTAAAAACAGGTATCCTCCACTCATGGGAACAGCTTTGGAGAGTTGCCAAAACGCTCAGTGCATTGCACCCAGCTCCCCCTGCCCCCGCATTCCTTTGGGGCAGGTGGTAGGTATCACACGATCTGCAGGTGAAGCAGCCCCTTCCCAACCCTGATTTTTTTGGGGGGGAGGATAATTACTCCCATATTATCCTCATTAGCTGCACGGAAAGGCACTTATGGGTGCAGCTGTTCGCCATGGCAGTCAGTCCCGCCTGTCGACATGATTTAATTGCTCCTCCAGCAATTGGCGTAATTGGAGAGTAGCCAAGCTGTCAGGCGTGGAGAGTCCTCCTCTCCCTTTGGTAACTTCACAAATAAGAATTTACCTGCAGTTGATACATTTATAGTTCTTTTATTACAGCATCACGTTGCAAGCACAAATACACAGCTCTCCGCAAGGACAGCATTTGGCTACTCTAAATCCTCCTTCTGACTTCTGCAGCATTTTAGGTGCCAACGGAAGTTCATCCCTCCCTCTGACTCCTTTTCTCTCTGACACGTTTGGACCTCCGAGCCCAGGGGGGGGGTTCCCCACACTCTCAAGTGATGTCTCAACTACAGGTAGATGCCCCCTCCCTTCTGGTTCCCTTGTCATGATCTCTTAACTGGGTAAAGGTAAAGGGACCCCTGACCATTAGGTCCAGTCATGACCGACTCTGGGGTTGCGCACTCATCTCACGTTATTGGCCGAGGGAGCCAGCGTACAGCTTCCAGGTCATGTGACCAGCATGATAAAGTCGCTTCTGGAGAACCAGAGCAGCGCACAGAAACTCAGTTTACCTTTCCGCTTGGAACAGTACCTATTTATCTACTTGCACTTTGACGTGCTTTTGAACTGCTAGGTTGGCAGGAGCTGGGACCGAGCAACGGGAGCTCACCCCGTTGCAGGGATTTGAACCACCAACCTTCTGATCAGCAAGCCCTAGGCTCTGGTTTAACCCACAGTGCCACCTGCGTCCCTTCTTAGCTGGGTAACTCCTCCCTAAGCTGTTCAGCTTCTGCCTGTCTCTCTGCTTCTGAACACACTGTGTCAGGAGTATGGGCAGGAGTCAGGCTCTGGGGCCTGTAGTGCTTTGCAGGACTGGGGCATGCCTCAACTTGTGCTGGAGAAGCAAGGCGTGGCCACACAGGTGAAGTCCTCAGCTTGTTCTGGAGAAGCAAGGAGTAATCACCCAGGTGAGGCCACTTGAGATCTCACTGCACCTGGTGGCAGGAGCTGGGAGGGATAAAAGCCCAGCATTTCCCTTCAGCTCTTTGCCACAGCAACGCTATCGCTGCGTGGTTGCATCTGGCCTCCTGTTCCTGGGACCCTTGCCTTGTTGCTGCCGTGCTTCTTGGACCCCTGCCTCGCCTTCGCCTTGCTCCTGCCCCGTGGACCTTCGCCTTGCTTCTTGTTCCTGGATCCTTCGCCTTGCTCCTTGCTCCTTGGACCTTTGCTTCGCCTTCGCCTTGCTCTTGCCCCGTGGACCTTCGCCTTGCTTCTTGTTCCTGGACCCTCGCTTTGCCTTCGCCCTGCTTCATGCCCCGTGGACCTTCGCCTCTGCCTTCGACCCTGCTTCTTCACCACCATCTTGCCTCTGGTCCTGACGCCCGCCGACCGGACCGTGACAGTTTGCTGTGGCCAAACCCCGTCCCGGCCAGGGTGCAAGATGGACGAAGCCTGGCCTATAGACCTCATCGCTGTGCTGCAGAACCTCCACACACAGGTAGCTACACTTCAGGGGGAGGTGCAAGGACTTCGAGCGGCCCTTGCTGCAGCCCCAGCCCAACGGGCTCCCCCAGTCCCATCGCCAGAGAGGTTAGGGGGAGAGCGTGGCGCCCTGCGGGGTTTTGTAAATCAGTGCCGGTTGTTGTTCGCCACCTGTGCTGCGGACTTTCCAACTCAACGGAGCCAGGTGTGCTTTATGGTGGGTCTGCTCACGGGCCCGGCCCTTGCTTGGGTTACACCATACCTTGAGGCCGATGACCCTCTGCTGGGGCATTTGGACAATTTCATTGCCGCCCTGGAAGGCATGTTTGGGGAACCGAATCGTGCTCAGACGGCTGAGATGGCCCTGCAGAAACTCCGGCAGGGGGCCCGCCCGGTGGCTGAATATGCCGCCGAGTTCCAGCGCTGGGCTGCGGACACTCAGTGGAATGAGGCAGCCCGTCGGTTCTATTTTCATCAGGGACTTCATCCCCGCATCAAAGACGAACTGGCGCGGGTGACCTCCCCGGCAGCCCTGGCAGACTTTATCACGTTGTGTATTAATATTGACACCCGCCTTTCTGAAAGGGATTCTGAATGCGGGTTCAGGAACCCTCCGGGGGCTAGCGCTGCAGGGGGGTTGGAAGAGGAGCCCATGCAACTAGGCGCAGCCCACTGTTCCCTCTCCTGCCAAGAGAAGAGTCGGAGGCGGACCCTTGGACTATGCTTGTATTGTGGGGAAAGGGGCCATTTCGCAGCAGAGTGCTCGGCGAAGAGGTCCGCACCGAGAAAATGTCAGGCCCCGGCTGAACTAGGAGGGGTTCAGCCA
The DNA here is from genome assembly GCF_965207765.1 of Zootoca vivipara. Taxonomy (NCBI): domain Eukaryota; kingdom Metazoa; phylum Chordata; class Lepidosauria; order Squamata; family Lacertidae; genus Zootoca; species Zootoca vivipara. The sequence continues at coordinate 1,585,821 of NC_142592.1, forward strand.
GGACCCAGTCTTCGCGCACCCCACTTCCTGCTCCGTTTGCTTCCTCCTTCCCCAGGGAGGCACGCTGACCCTGGAGGCGATGATCGACTCTGGAGCCTCTGGCGTTTTCATGGACATAAATTTCGCCAAAAAATACCAAGTACCGTCAGTGGCGAAAGCCTCGCCGTTTCCAGTGGTTGGGTTGGATGGAACTCCCCTCGCTTCCGGCCCCGTTACCCGTGAGACCTGCCCGCTGGCCATGTTAGTGGCACCCCGACATCAGGAACTATTAGTCTTTGACCTGATCCAGACGCCTAATTTCCCGGTGGTCCTGGGTAGTCCCTGGTTGATCCGGCATGACCCCACCATTTCATGGGCACAGCGGACACTGTCTTTTTCATCATCCTTCTGCCAGGATGTCTGTGCTCAACCCCCAGTGTTACCTCCATTGCCACCAGCGCCGGGGGCGTCTCACCAGCCGACTCTTACTTCTTCCACCTTACAGGGGACTGCCCCTGACGGAATAGCATCTCCGGATGTCCGGTTAATCCCGGAGCCCTACCAGGACTTGGTGGACGTGTCTGAGAAGAAAGGGGCCGAGACTTTGCCCCCCCCCATCGGACTTATGATTGCCCCATTGATCTGCAGCCGGGAGCAAAGAGACCCTTTGGCCGCATTTATGCCTTGTCGGCCCCTGAACTTGGGGCCCTCCGAGGGTGCCACCCACGCACTCATCCCTGCACCCCCGTGGCTTCTCTTGTGCCTTCCGCCAATGATCGGGTCTCCCACATCCAGGAGACACAAGCCGACCTGGCACAGCACCTAGAGAGGGCCAAAGCGGACTATAAGGTGCAAGCGGATCGACTGCGGTGGCAAGGACCTGCGTTCCAGGTTGGGGATAAGGTTCGGCTGTTCCTGGAACGTCACTGCACCGGATGTCGCCCCTTGAACTTGTCGGCTCCTGAACTTGGGGCCCTCCAAGCGTACCACCCACGCAATCATCCCTGCACCCCCGCGGCTTCTCTCGTGCCTTCCGCCAATGATCGGGTCTCCCACATCCAGGAGACACAAGCCGACCTGGTACAGCACCCAGAGAGGGCCGAAGCGGACTGTAAGGCGCAAGCGGATCGACGGTGGTGGCAAGGGCCTGCGTTCCAGGTTGGGGATAAGGTTCAGTTGTCCCTGGAACGATCTTGGGAACCAGCTGACTTTGTGCACGCACCCGCCAAGGTTCGGGCCTTCCATCGGAAGTTCCCAGATAAACCTGGGCCATGACCGGGGGTGGAACCCCGTATTCCTATGGGGGGGAGTACTGTCAGGAGTATGGGCAGGAGTCAGGCTCTGGGGCCTGTAGTGCTTTGCAGGACTGGGGCATGCCTCAACTTGTGCTGGAGAAGCAAGGCGTGGCCACACAGGTGAAGTCCTCAGCTTGTGCTGGAGAAGCAAGGAGTAATCACCCAGGTGAGGCCACTTGAGATCTCACTGCACCTGGTGGCAGGAGCTGGGAGGGATAAAAGCCCAGCATTTCCCTTCAGCTCTTTGCCACAGCAACGCTATCGCTGCGTGGTTGCATCTGGCCTCCTGTTCCTGGGACCCTTGCCTTGTTGCTGCCGTGCTTCTTGGACCCCTGCCTCGCCTTCGCCTTGCTCCTGCCCCGTGGACCTTCGCCTTGCTTCTTGTTCCTGGATCCTTCGCCTTGCCCCTTGCTCCTTGGACCTTTGCTTCGCCTTCGCCTTGCTCTTGCCCCGTGGACCTTCGCCTTGCTTCTTGTTCCCGGACCCTCGCTTTGCCTTCGCCCTGCTTCATGCCCCGTGGACCTTCGCCTCTGTCTTCGACCCTGCTTCTTCACCACCATCTTGCCTCTGGTCCTGATGCCCGCCGACCGGACCGTGACACACTGTGGACAAGGGGGGGCACTCTCCCCCCCCAGCTTTCCATCGGAGAGAAGCTGGTCTGCCATAGAATGCATTCCCCAGTCCCGTCTTCAGACCATTCCCTGACACCATATTAAAACCGATTCCCCAATACACAGGCATTCTCATTTTCAGTGTGAATTACGTAAATCAATTATACTTAACATGGATGACAGCCAATCTACTGAAGCTCAATCCACATAAGACGTTGTTAGACTGGATGGCTGGGAGGTTGCCTGCAGTTGAAGGGGTGCCACTCCCTCTGAAGGAGCAGAGACGTAGTTTGTGGGTCCTCCTGGATCCTCTGCTGTCCCTTGAGGCTCAGGTGGTGTCAGTGGCGCAAAGTGCCTTCCTTCAGCTGGTGGCTCAGCTATGCCCCTATCTGGACAGGGATAGCCCAACTTCTGCTGTCTCTGCTCCAGTAACCTCTTGGTTAGATTCCTGCAATGCATTAAAACCAGGGCTGCCCCTGAAGATGGTGCAGAATTCAGCCGCCAGGTTGCTCACTGGGACAAGATGGTTTGAGCATGGAATGCCACCCCTGGCCCAACTGCAGGGGCTGCTCATTAGTTTTCAGGCCCAAATCAAAGTGCTGGTTTTGACCCATAAAGCCTGTCATTAGTGTGCTGCCAAAGGTTTATGTGGCTGCTATAGGGGGTTGCATTGTTATAGGAGGTTGTGTGTACAAGCACACATTGACAGTACATTTACCCCCCCCCCAAAAAGAAAAAGAATACCAGAAACTGTATTCTACAGTTACAGGGCTACAATTCCCAGAGCCCAACTACAGTTCCCAAGATCCTTCTTTTGAGGCAGGGATAATATACTTTAAATGTGATTTAAATGTACACAGCCTTGGTTTTCAATTGTGTTGTCAGTCACTTGTAGACCTTCGGGACAAGTATAACAAGTAAGAAGAAGGACATAAGAAGAACCTGCTGGATCAGGCCAGTGCCCCATCTAGTCCAGGATCCTATTCTCGCTTGCAGTATGTGTGTTCATGTGTGCTAGGTTCCATTAGCCCTGGCTGAGCCAGTTGTTGTTTAATGTGGCGAGAGAGAGGCATTATCGCTTATGTATGAAAGGTCAGGATGCAACCCTGTGACATGGACGAAGGACTTTGTTGGGCTGGACGCCAAGTTCTCAGGCTGTCTCTGTTTTTCTCCCTCACTTGTTTTACTTTGTCTGTTAATGGAGCTGCTGGCCAGTGTACCTATCTGCAGGGACCAAGCACGTTTAGCAAGGGAGTCAGAACAAATACAAGCAAGAGCTCAAGAGAGGACAGGCATATGACTAGAAATCCGTTTCATCATTTAGGGTGGACGAACCATCAATTTCACTTTCTGTTTCTCGCTTTCCTAATTGTTAGCATCACATTTCAGTATCAACTAGCAATTAATTTTTGTTTTTAATTCTCATGGGACTCTTTCTCTCCCTAGCAACATTATTTGGAGCAAAATTCTAATACAGTAGTACCTTGGTTTTAAAACAGATTAGTTTATGAACAACTTGGAAACCTGCAAACCTGGAAGTAGGTATTCTAGTTTGTGAACTTTGCCTTGGAAGCTGAACATGTTCCGCTTCCTGTTGAGTGTGTACCATTTGTAAATTGAGTCCCCTGCTGCTTCCTGTTGAGTCTGTTGGCTGCTGAGTCCCGAGCACCCACACAACACAGAGGTGATATTTGGAGCTTTTGTTTTTGCTAATTTTTTGCATTTTGTTTGTGTGGCTTTTTCGGTTTTTTGACTGTGACTTGTTCTTTTTTTTGTGGGACTAACTTGTGACTGTGGCTTGTGACTTCGTTTTTGTGACTTGTTTTTGTGACTGTGTGGAACCCAGTTCAGCTACTGATTGATTGATTGATTGATTGTGTGACTGCAGAAATGGATAAAAGCAAACAACAACTATCATCAGTGGACGTAAAAAATTTTTTGAAATTATTTTATCATCTACAATACTGTCTTATTCATTTTATAGTACAGTACATTGATTATTGCTTTCATTTTATGGATCAATGGTCTTGTTAGATAGTAAAATTCATGTTAAATTGCTGTTTTAGGGTATTTAAAAGTCTGGAACGGATTAATCCATTTTGCATTACTTTCTATGGGAAAGTGTGCCTTGCTTTTGGAACGATTTGGTTTTGGAACAGACTTTGGGAATGGATTAAGTTTGGTAACCAAGGTAGCACTGTAGATCTGTACAAAACCGGACCAACAAATGCAAAACTCTTACCATCACATATGTAATGGTCATGGATGTCCTTAATTATGCTATGTATTTTTGTTGTATGTTATGATTTTAATCGTTGATTTTAAAATAATGATTTAAAATCAATGATTCAAAATACTGATTTAAACATATCAGAGATTTAAATCATGATTTTGAAATCGATGGTTTGAATCGTGATGATTTTGAAATCAGTGATTTTTTAATGGTTTTTGAAATCTGATTCCCCCCCAAATAATTTTTATTCGTTTTCCAATCTTGCCAAAATACAAAAACAACATTGCAAAAGCAAAAACACACACAAAAAACTGCTGCGCTGGAGCAGTCCCCCCCCCTCCTCGAAGGCACCGTGTTCTCAGCCGAGGAAAACAGCGCCCACCATTGCTCCGCGGTCGGCCGGAAGTCGCTGATTTTAATCATGATTCTGAAATCGATGCTTTAAATCATGATTTCTGAAGTGATGATTTAGAATTTAATCGTTGATTTTAAAAGCATGATGCTTCAAACCATTGATTTTGAAATCATCATAATTCAATTCCTCGATTTCTAAAATCATCATGATTTAAATCACTGATTTTAAAATCATCATGATTTAAATCACTGGCTTTAAAAAACACCACGATTTAAATCACTGATTTAAAATTACAGTGATTAAAATCATTGATTTTAAAATCACAATGATTTGACATGATTGATTTTTAAAAATATTGATTTAAAAATCCCCTTCGCTATGCCCATGACTAGGAACCCTAGGGAGCTGCTACCAAGGCATATCCATATGGGTCAGTTGTCTTACTCAGTAAAAGGCTTCCCCCTAGGGGCCCTTGAGCCTTTGGCAAAGAGCCGTATTGGCATCCTCCCCACCTTGCCCCCCCCCAAATCTGAGACACAGTCCAGGTTGCTTGTACAGGAGGAATGCGTCCTCATGCCTGGACGGGATGCCTGCACTGGTCTCTTCCTGGAAGCTGCTCCAAGGACCACTTTGTTCCCACTCTTGCAGCAGATCTCAGCAGAGTCCTTCCAAGAGCAAAGCAGGTGCTGGAGTCCTGAGCTGGGGGATGACAACACTCCAGGTGTTGTGGGAGGGTGCCGATGCCTGATAGGTGAATTTTGCATCCCTGGCGAACCCCTATGCAGCCACCTGTGTTCATGAAAAGCATCTGTAGCTCAGTGAACATCTGCCTCATGTGTGGAAGGCCCAGGTGCATTGGACAAGTGGTCTGATTCTGTACAGGGAAGCTTCCTGTAAATGGCTCAGGATCACCTCTCCCTATATGAATCGGCCCAGACCCCGTGACCATCATATGTTGGCGTCATTCGTAAGGTGCCTCCTATGCCAAAGGTCTGGAGAGCAGCAACACAAGACAGGCCTTTTCTGCATTCCTCTTCTCCTAGGCCTTTGGCTATTTAAACAATATATGGTCTTTTACCCTCGTTTTTGTTAGTTATTGTGTTATGCATTTTTGTATTTTTATACTGTAAACTGCCCTGTGATCCTTGGAGAAAGGGGAGAGAATGATGATGATGATGCCTAATATTTTTGTTCTCTGCCTCAAATTCATTTTTGATCAAGCTTTTGTGATGTCTTTAATATCTAAATAATTATTTCAGAATATACATGCATTGGATTGTCACTTGTAGAATGCAGCATCCTAGGGGTTTCCATATCTTTTCAAGAGCATGAATGTGGAAGCTAAAATGATAGGATTTATAGGGTTGCAGTGGGTCTCTGTGCTACGCATGAGGGAGGATGGATAGTAAGCTCTGTGGTTCATGGTTAGAAAAAAGGTTCAATGAACTGATTTGAAAACTGGCAGTGTAGGAGAGGCAAGTTTAAGGGGAATATGTGCGTCGAGTGACTTGGGAAAAGTGAGACAGGAGGTGTGTATTTTTCTTCCATAGCCTTTGTTGGAATGGTTTGGCAGGCATTTCTCCATTGGTACTGTGCCTTTGGGGCAACTATTGCATTAGGTTGAGGAGAATGGCATATGCCATAAATTATGTAATACATTTGCAGTTTTTATTTAAAATGAATTTATGTGACCTGTATTAACCAGCCAGATTTCATGTCCCACCCACATGTATGAACCTGTTGTGAAAAAGGTGAAGCAAAGGGGGATGGTAGAACGTGGAGTTGAGTGAAAGTGAGTGATGGGGAGAGAGGTAGCATTGCAAAACAGCCAGGAGTGTGACTATGTGAGGGACTGAAAGGGGGCTTGGTGGGCGGGGAGAGAGAGAGGGAGCTGAACCGTTGTTTTATTCCGGATCAGCAAACTTTTTCAGCAGGGGGCCGGTCCACTGTCCCTCAGACCTTGTGGGGGGCCAGACTATATTTTGAAAAACATATATAAATGAATTCCTATGCCCCACAAATAACCCAGAGATGCATTTTAAATAAAAGGACACATTCTACTCATGTAAAAACATGCTGATTCCTGGACCATCCGCAGGCTGGATTTAAAAGGTGATTGAGCCGCATCCGGGCCCTGGGCCTTAGTTTGGGGATCCCTGTTTTATTCCTAGCACAACTTTCGTCTTACGGATCTCAAGGTGGCAAACATGGTTCTCTTCCTCCACATTTTATTGCTGTAATAACCCTTGGAGGCAACTTGGGGTGAGGGGCACCCTATGAGTTCCGTATTACCTGACGGCTTTACTTTTAAGTAGACATGCAGATGGTAGCACTTTTTGTCTCAAAAATCTTAGCAAACTTTCCCCAGGCCTTTTTATAACATAAGCCATTTCAGTATTTTTTAGTGTGCAAAGAGAGAATCAGAACAAAATACAAGCAACAAGCTGGGCAGGGGCAAAAGTAGAGTAGAAGATTAATTAAATAAACGTTTGACATTGATAATGTTAGAATGAAGCAGGGGCAGAGCATTGCCGTATGTGATGCGTATAATGAATATATAATGAATCTCATTCTGACAATATAACCAGGAAGTGGGGGGGGGAGGGTCATTTCTCTCAGTTCCTCATAGGCTCTTCAGGAGGCAAGATCTCAGTGAGGCTTCTGGACTGAGACAAGGCTTCGTCGGATCAAGGCCTCCAATCGAGACACTCAGGTATTTTGATAATATTACTATTACTACTTGTATTGTGCTCTCCACCACCTTCTGGACAGATACTATTGTAAATTCATAAACAGTTCCTTATTATAGAGAACAGCTATGCATGCAGAACATATTTTTGAGCAGCCATTTTGTGTAGAGACTCAGTTAGCCTCCAATATATGTACGGTATCATAACAGAAGATACTAAAAAGAACTTTGAAATCGGCCATGACCGTTTTGTCATGGAGGACAAATCCTAACCCCCACTATGATAATAGGGATGTGCTCAGCCCCTTCAGTTATGCTGTCCGTGATGGAGAGAGAGATGGAGGGAGAATTCAAAAAACTTCAGACTTTAAGGCAGAGCTTTCTAAACTTTTCATGTTGGTGACACACTTTTTCAACATGCATCATTTCATGACACAGTAATTCAGTTTTACTGGCAAATCGGAGGTTAAACTAGCTCCTTTCCAGCCCCGGGAGGAGAGTGAGGAGCATTCGAGGGACACACCTACACACTGTGGCCGACACACTAACACACAGTTTGGAAAGCTCTGGTTTAAGGTGTGGACTCTTCAGCATCTTCATCAGAGTTTGGTTCTTTATTTTTCACTTCACAAATTAGCCACTTAATTAGACATAAGATAAATTGCATGTGGCCTCATATTCACAAAATTCCATGCCTTTAACTTCCTGGTGTGTTGCAGCTTGAGGGAACCCGGACTTAACACATGCTCATGGGAGCCAACGGGGGGGGGGGGCTGAGGTCCCTTTGGTCCCCCCAATAAAATATTTCAGGGGGCTGAGGCCTCCCAAATTGATGGGCACCGGTTGCCATTCAAATGGTGTGCATGTGCCACATCTTGTGGTTGATGATGCAGGGCGGGGCTTACACACACCCCAAAAATTTATTCGTTGGCACCCCTGCACGTGTTAAACCAAGAGGTTTTAAAAACAGTATTTTAGTTCCTTGTGTAGAAGTAATAATTAAAAAGTGCCAGTACTGGTATGTAACCCATTTTCCGGGATGCCACCACCTGAGCAGGCACACCTGTAGGGTAGTATTTGGGTCATGCGCTAGAATGTCTCAGGCCAGAACTCTAGTTACAGGTAGGCAGCCGTGTTGGTCTGCCGTAGTCGAAACAAAATAAAAAAAATTCCTTCCAGTAGCACCTTGAAGCTCATACCAATGACAAACTTAGTTGTTCTCTGAGGTGCTACTGGAAGGATTTTTTATTATTATTTTGTTTCATACCATAAGGGCCGCCTTATGTCTCTGGAGCAGTGTCGCCTTGGGCTTCCTCTCTTGGTGGGGATTTCTCTCTCTCTCTCTCTCTCTCTCCCTCCGAAACTGCTGCTGCTTCTGCTGGCGGCCCCTGTCCGTCGCTCGCTCTTCTTTCGCCCGGCAGCCCAGCGATGCCTCTCTTATTCTCGCCTTCAGAGACGCACCGAGAAGGAAGGAAGGAAGGAGCCGCGAGAGCCACGCCGGCCGGGCTCATCTCCGGGGCCTCCTCGCCATGGCCCGCGCCACCATCTCCGCCTCGGTCCGGCTGCGCGCCCTGCTGCGCCACGTCCTGCCCTCCTCGCTCGGCGCCCGGCGGGCCTGCGCCTCCTCGCCGCGCCCCGTATCCTTTGGGCCGAGCGGGCAGCCGGGGAGGGAGCAGGGCAGACAGAAGTGTGGAGAAGCCCTCAGACTTGCCTTTGCCCCACAGCTTCCCCCCAGGAAAACCTGATCTTTACAGCTGAATTGGAGCAAACACCAATCAGGTTTGCTTTTCCTAATGAAAGTGGCAGGACAGGGGCAGACTGCTCAGCCCCGTGCCTAAAAAGCTTGGAACAAGCAGGAAACTGCTCAGCCCCATGATTTCTGGGCACATGGCAAGCACAAGCCTGTCGCTCTTCTCTTCTTGCACTGGAATCTCCACATGCATTAATAATAAGCACCAGCTTCCCAGCTCTCCAGGTTGTGTTTACTGGATAGTTTCTTTACCCCAGAAAGTCCTCAGATGCCATTGTGGCCGTATACATATCTATATATCTATATGTCAAATATCTTTTTTTAAAAAGACAATTTATTAAATTTTCCAATTAAACACATTAAACAAAAACAAAACATTCAACCACACACACAACAACACATAATAAACACAAAATTTCCTCTTTTTAGCATCTAATCAATTATTACAATTTACTTTGCTCTGCCGAGCTTTGGCTTCCCTCCTTCCCCCCAATCGGTTTTCTTATCCACTCCTATCTCACAGTTTCTGTATTCCTTCTACTTAAAGTCAATTCGTAGGATTTATTTCAGTCCTGCAAGTGATCTATATGTCAAATATCAAATAATGCAGTACAACCCAATACAAGGGAAAAAGGAGGAGTGGAGCTTTGGTCTGTTCTAGTAAAACAATTACATCAGCCATGTCTGTCTTTGAAAAGTGTCCTGTCAAAGGTTTCCATGAAGCACAGTGGTCTATATCTGGTTCTGTAGTTGCTGCATAAGAAATAAAACCTGTCTAAATATTCTAAGTATTTCCAGAATATTTAGAGTTAGCTAAATTGACAGATATAGTAAGACAAAAACCAAAAAGTGAAGTGAAAAGGGAATAGGAGTGCCTAAACGAATATCTTAAAAGTCAAGGTTTGAGGACAGAAATCTGGCTGAGTCTGGAATAGCCTTGTGAAGTGAAAGGATAAGAAAGAGGGATTTATATCTAGATGTTCGGATTGAGAGGATAAGGAAAACAGAAAAACAGAAAGATACAATGAGAGGTAAAGGAGGAGCTATGGGAATGATGGAAATCAATGTTTGTTTTCTTTTTAAGTGTTTATAATATTAATTTGTAAGACTTGGATTTGTTTTTCATATGTGTGTTTTTGTATTTGGTGTATTGTGATTTTTCTTTTTTCTTTTTCTTTTTTTGTTATGTGGGAAATATTAATAAAATTTACTATTAAAAAGAAATAAAGAAATAAAACCTGTCTAAATAGCTTAAAGAATTGTCTGCATCTTTCTACAAGCTCAAAGCTAACAGGTTGATTATTCCATGACTGCCAAGTCCCAAAGTTGCCGATACCAGACATCCATAAAATCAGAGTCCCAAGTTCTCCGGAATCTAGTTGTTGTGAGTTTTGTTGCAATAATTAATGATGTGATTAAGCCCTGGTGGCCCATTCCAAGGCTATGATGCTCATGACTGTAATATTGTAAATATGCCATTTGACTTTGACACTCTTTTAAAAAAAAGTTTTTAGATTAATACAAATAAACTCATTTATACAGAAGGGTATTTAATGCATCACACAGGGGCAGTTTTACCATTATTTGTGGCTTCCAGCAGTTTCCATTTTTGTTTTGTAGATTTTTCATCTCAGTGTTACAGTATATCACTGGTATTTTTTCTTAATTTTCTGGGAAGACACCACTTTGTGTTTGGCAATTGTTTTCCATCGGGTGTTTTTGCTGATATTTAGAAAGTGCCAATATGGAAGGCACTATTGTAAAAATATTTGCTTTCCCCAAATAGTTTTCCATTTGCCATTATAAATTGCTGCCGGGGTGACCTTCGGAGTTTAATAAAAACTTAACAAAGTTTTGATAACAAACATTGATTGTTTTAACTCTAATATTCATTATACAGAGTTTAGAATGTAGTCTATGAGTTACATTTAAATACCCCCTTCCTATGCAGTTAACTTGCATCGGGGAAGGGAGCCATTGATACAAAAGCTTGGATATAAATTTGAAGATTAATTTAAGCATAATATAGTACAGTACATTAAATTTCCTCTACCATATCAATAGTTATTATGATTCAGAATCAATTCTGAGTTTTTATATCATCCCATAATATATAAAAATCTAAATAAAACAAATGTAAGTTCCTTAACATGTGGTCCAGACACGATTTCCTACTTCAGCCGAATTTACTACAGTGAAATACCCAGTTCAATACCAGTAGGTGACGACTTTCTTCTATTAAAAAATTAGATATGTTGGTTAATTTCTTTAGAATTCGATCATTGAGTGTGGTGAACCTTTGAGAATTTGGGGTGCATTAACCATCAAATTGCTGCCTCACAAGAGTCCTGTAAAATTTGCTATTCTGAAGCAGTGGCTGCTTCTGTGTATTTCTGGATTAGTAGAAACTTTTGTGCCACTATTCTCAAGAAGCAAACAGCAAACTAACTTTGTGCTGACTTCATGTAAATAAATACCTTCATGGTACTGCAGACTTTGAACTTCATGGACCTGCCTGTTTTCCATAGAGCTCCTCTGTGCTGCAGGAGACCCCAAGGTGTGTTGTAGGTTGCATAAGAGTTCCCAGGGAGCACTTGTCTCCTAGACCTCATCCTTGTCCTGTGAACTTATCCAGTGTCTGTTCTTATCTCCGCAGTTACACCTTAGATAATAATGTTCTAAGCCCAGTGCAAAGGCATTTCTATGAGGAGAATGGCTATCTCGTCATAAAAAATCTGGTCTTGGATGAGGATGTTGAACATTTCAGGTAAAGTGTAGCCATGTGTCCTAATCACATATACTACCGGTATACTGACAGGTATCTGAAGAAGTGTGCATGCACACGAAAGCTCATACCAATGACAAACTTAGTTGGTCTCTAAGGTGCTACCGGAAGGAATTTTTTTTATTTTGTTTCACATATAGTGAGATTGTCTAAAACAAGTATCTTCAACCTTTTCAGACCCAGAACTCACTTTTCACCCTAACATGCATTCAGGACCCATTTCTTAATCTCTTTTTCCATATCTTTGCAGGGTGGTAGTGCTCTTGTTACAACCCACCTTGGGTCAGTCTTGACCCCCCCCCACTCCCAGTTGAAGACCAGTGATTTAAAACACACTGGTTGCAGTCCAGAGGTCTCTCTTTCTGGAGGTGGGCCCAAGAGCTTGTGTTTGCCAAGTAAGACCTGAAAGCCACAAAAAGGGCCCCACTCCATGAGGGAAAGGAAAATTCCCCCTGGATTTACAAGAACATTCAGCCATTTGATATGAGGCATAATTCATTTCCAGCTTCTAAATATAAACCCAAAGCCTCACAGAGAATGAGTTATGTGGATCGCTAAATCTATGGATGATGGGTGGTATACAAATTTAATAAATTAAAGAAATAAATTTATTACCCATGATTTTGCACAGTAGAAGCATCCAATTTTATTTACAAAGGCAATCACATGGTTAAACAGCATAGCAAACTTTGCCATGAATAACTTTTTTAAAATTCTCTCCTCAGAAATGAGTTCATGAAGATCTGCAGACAGGAAGTGATTGTCCCTGGTCTGACGGTCATGAGAGATGTTTCAGTTTCCAAGTCGGAGTTTGTTCTAGATCAGAAAACAGTTTCCAAAATACAGGATTTCCAGCAACATGAGAAGCTCTTCAGATATTGTAGATTGCCTCAGGTCAAAAAGGGGGGCAGGGGAATATCCTGAAGACCACAAGTAGTCTGCATTTTTTTCATATGTGATCTTTATATGTCTTCTATGTTGCTGCCGTGCTCTTCAGCCACGGGGAAGACCTGCACGAAATAGGAACCTTCATTAGTAATTAACTTGCTAGCATAGTAAGGCAGTCATTTTCTATCAGTAACAGCACAATATAACAAAAGTTAAGTGACACCAAGGGTGAAATGATGCCAGAGATGCATGAACAGGATGTCCCATGGCTCCTTATTTTTTAAAATAAAGGTTGAAAGCAGCCAGAGGTGTGAAATGAAAAAACCAAGCAACTTCCTCCTGGTACCAGAGTCCTTCCGTATTTACCTCGCCCCCTGTGTAAAGAGATTTACACTGAGAATATGGCCTGGGGAGGAGCAAAGTATGACACCCATCACTTAGTGCTGCAGTCCTATTCAAAATATGTCCTCTTCACTTCCATATGGTTGCTTTTAAATTAAGGAAGCAAAAACTGCAGTAGATTTGATCTCCTATTTTGTCTCATTCAATAGATGCTTTTAAGCAGAGCTTAACTTTTGCAGATTGTACCCAATGTCTAGTGAAATTAGGCATCTATGTAGTGATGATCACTGTGTGTGATATTTAACCAACTTTTTGTGCTAGCTCAAGGATTAGCATTAGCCCAAGGGAAGTGCATAGCACTGTTTGTTTCTTCAACACTGGTGTATTGATCATGTGTATTCACTTGGGTCTTGCCCATGAAATATAAGGGGTAATATGTTTTAGCATGTTTAAATATGCATCTCATGAGAAACTTTCTTCACCTTAGATATTGAAATGTGTCGAATGCTTCACAGGACCAAACATCATGGCCATGCACGCCATGTTGATAAATAAGCCTCCAGATTCTGGTAAGAAATAATTGAACAGATGAGAAATAAAATATTCTGTTCAAGAATGCTAGCGTGTATGTAAATATTGTTGGACTTGCCCTTTTTCTTTTGCAAGGTCCTGCAGGTATGTATACTTAGAGAGTTAGCTACTGTGATGCAAGTCTAAACAAAGAAGTATAGTTGTATACAACATGGTTGATTCTGATATACATCTTGATTTAACTTCTCTCAGATTTTGTATTGGTACTCACTACATTAGAGGTGGGACCTTTATTTTTCCTGTTTACTGCGACTGTGGCACACTTTTCTCCCTTGCCATCCTCTCTTCCCCATTCCCCACCTTTCTGGCAGACCTCTGCCTGATTTCATTCTTTAAAAGGTTTTTATTCATTTTCCATTGAATATCACATGTACTGCACATGTCACAACACACCAACCACAATGTCACAGAAGATCAGATCTTTTAATGTTCAACAAATTAGTGTATTTTAATGTTTCTGTTGGAAGCTGCCCAGAGTAGCTGGGGAAACCCGGCCAGATGGGTGGGGTATAAATAATAAATTATTATTATTATTATTATTATTATTATTATTATTATTATTATTCACACTGAGAATCTTCCTGAGAAATGGAAGTCCGAGATACCCAGATGCACTGTGGAGAAAGTCCCTCATGCTGCTGTCCACAAAAATGAACAACAACAACAAACCCAAAAGGGAGCAAAGAGGAGAGTTCCTCCTGTAATTTAGTGTGGTTTAAACACACACAGCACTATTATTACTAATTCCAAAGGAGATACAGCTCACTGTTTAAATACTGCAAGTTGGAAGGGGAATATATTGTATTATCACAGCTCTGTGGTGGAGTTCACACTGAATATAACAACCTCGTGTTGTTCTTGTAGTAGTTGTAGTAGTATTTGGTTAGAGGAGATATGGTATAAAAATTGCACACAAAGAAAAACAAGTTAGTGCAGCAAGTCCTGTTTGGGATGCAAACTTTTGTTCTGTAAACCCCCAGCTATTGACTCAGGTAAAACACACACAGCAGGGCCACACTCTGACATTTTGTTGTCTCGTTGTGCTTGTATTTTCTTAACTAATTCTGCAGCTGTACTATGAAACAATTTTTTGCAGGAAAGAAGACCTCTCGCCAACCAATGCACCAGGATTTGCTCTATTTCCCATTCCGACCTGCAGATCGCATTGTTTGTGCCTGGACTGCCATGGAGAAGATTGATCGCAGAAACGGATGCCTGGCAGTTTTGCCAGGAAGTCATAAGGGGTCTCTGAAACAGCATGATTATCCTGAGTGGGAGGTAATTTCTTTATGACTTCATCACAGGGAGGAACGGAGGACGGAAGTATCTGCAAATTTGGAGGTAGCCAATAGCAGTTTTGCTAACTGAGTAGTATTTTCAGTGTCCTTACAAATAAAAAAGAGGGCATTAAATTGAGATGAATGGGCAGCCAGGGCAACTGATATGGACCTGATGTATTATAATTAGAACAAACACATCTCCAAGCATCTTGGTGACTGCATTCTGCACCAATAGGAAGTTTCCAAACTCTCTTTGAAGGCAGCCTCACAGATAACATTTTGTTGTTACTGGGATCCACCCGTCCAGGAGACATACACAAGTCCAACCAAAGTTCTTGAATGTCCATCATGAAGTTAACTATGAAAAGTCTCAGCTAGAGATCAGTGCACTTACAGGCAATTGTATCATGCTCTCTCCACAAGTTGCATTTTTTAAAAAAAGTATTTTTAATGATTTCCCCCCCATATAACCAAAATAAGAAGAAAAATTGTGAGACAGACAATTTAAGGTAAACCTAATCAAATCAGGGCAAGCATGGGATGTTACATTCAGAAGACAAATGATAAAGCTGGTTAGCGAGATTTTCGTGACAAAATAAGTGGAGAGTACCACAAAGTGCAAGTAGATAAATAGATACTGCTACAGCGGGAAGGTAAACGGCATTTCCATGTGCTGCTCTGGTTTGCCAGAAGCGGCTTTGTCATGCTGGCCACATGACCTGGAAGCTGTACGCCAGCTCCTTCGGCCAATAATGCGAGATGAGCGCTGCAACCCCAGAGTCGCTCACAACTGGACCTAATGGTCAGGGGTCCCTTTACCTTTGCCTTTACTCTACCATAGAGACAATGTTTTCTATCTTTGGGTAGTCAATATACATGCAACAATAAGGGTAACGTAGCAAATCTTTTCATTTTATCATTTTATTCTCTCCCTTTGAAAAAGATACCAACGTGGGTATGAATACAATATTTTCTTTTAGTATCTTATTTATTTAATCAAATAAACATTCTCTATTTCAGCGCCACCAGTTGGGGGCAGGGCCATAAGCTCAAATGGCTTAGACAAAATGAATTAGACAGGATCCCGGGAAATAGGCTTCTCAAGTGCTGTGATAGGAAGCTAGAGCATCCATGTTTGGTTGTGGCATCATGCATGCATGCTCCTAGAAGATGCAAGGGAGAAAAGAGGCAGGATGGCCATCGGCTTCACATTCAGCATGTGAGCTTCTGAAGTTCTAAAAGTTTTTGAAGTGTGGAGGTTTCGAAAGATTAAGTTCTTTAGGATAAAGAATATAATTCAATGCATTGATTTTTCTAGGGTGGTGTAAACAAGATGTACCATGGAGTGCGTGATTATGATAAAACTATTCCGAGGGTTCACCTTGCTATGGAGAAAGGAGACACAGTGTTCTTCCATCCCTTGCTAATCCATGGCTCTGGAATGAACAAGACTGAAGGGTTTCGTAAGGTAAGCACCTAGTTAAAGTTGCAGGTGTTGGAACACCTGGATTGTGTTCCTCAAGCAAAGTCAAGTCAAAGTTTCCCCATGTTTGAGCTATTAATATCAAAACCTGAAGTTGCACCTTATTATTTCTATGTTTCTTTGTTGGAGGGCTGGAGGTGAGGGGTAAAACCTATCCTCCATATGGGGTGCATGCCTTTGCAGAAAGGCACTTACAAATGAAAACAAATAAGTTATATTGGTCTTTTTATGCAGACAATTTCTTGTCATTATGCAAGTTCTGACTGCCACTATATTGACATGAAGGGTACAATTCAAGAGAACATGGAGAAAGAAGTAGTAGATGTTGCAAGAGCAAAGTATGGTACAGACTCACCTGTCACCTTGAGGGTATGTATTATTGCTTCCCCTGCCCCATAGTTTTTATTAAAGTTTGGAAAAAAGATATATAAAGTAAATATTGAATATAACGTTAATATTGAATGCCCTATGGGACCCAGGTGGCGCTGTGGTTAAACCCAGGTGGCGCTGTGGCTTGCTGATCAGAAGGTCGGCGGTTTGAATCCCTGTGACGGGGTGAGCTCCCGTTGCTTGGTCCCAGCTCCTGCCAACTTAACAGTTCGAAAGCACGTCAAAATGCAAGTAGATAAATAGGAACCGCTCCAGCGGGAAGGTAAACGGCGTTTCCATGTGCTGCTCTGGTTTGCCAGAAGCGGCTTAGTCATGCTGGCCACATGACCTGGAAGCTATACGCCGGTTCCCTCGGCCAATAACGAGAGATGAGCGCTGCAACCCCAGAGTCGGTCATGACTGGACCTAATGGTCAGGGGTCCCTTTACCTTTACCTATTGAATGCCCAATATACACAAAGAAAAAGAGGAAAAGAAAAAAAGAAAAAAGAAACAAAGGAGAAACTTCCGGGGGAGGGATGATGGCCGATGGACCATCTCCATCAGCTCATCTGTCTCTGATATGGTAGTTGTGTGGTGTTTGATAATTGTTGTGTTTAGTCGTTTAGTTGTGTCTGACTCTTCATGACTCCATGGACCGGAACACGCCAGGTACTCCTGTCTTCCACTCACTGGTGGAAGAAGAGGAGTGCGGGGGGAGCCCACCGCCCCCAGCAGGGAAATCCCGGTGGGGTGCCATCGCGGCTGGGCCCCCACCCGCACTGTGTGCCACGCCTGCGCGGGTGGCGCACCACACCCCCAGGATGCGCGTCACGCCCCTGCGGGTGGTGTGCCATGCCCCCGAGCAGTGCACCAGCCCCGCCCCTGCCTGCTCTCCACCCCCCACCCCGGTGCTGGAGCATGCAGCTCCGCCACTGCTTCCACTGCCTCCCGCAGTTTGGTCAAACTCATGTTCGTAGCTTCGAGAACACTGTCCAACCATCTCGTCCTCTGTTGTCCCCTTCTCCTAGTGCCCTCAATCTTTCCCAACATCAAGGTCTTTTCCAGGGAGTCTTCTCTTCTCATGAGGTGGCCAAAGTATTGGAGCCCTCAGCTTCAGGATCTGTCCTTCCATTGAGCACTCAGGGCTGATTTCCTTCAGAATGGATAGGTTTGATCTTCGCGCAGTCCATGGGACTCTCAAGAGTCTCCTCCAGCACCAGCACTTCCTGGAGGCCCTGGTAGGTTGAGAGACTTGGAAGCTGAGGAAATTTCACCTTGCCCAAACCATACAACAACAACAACAACAACAACAACAACAACAACAACAACAACAACAACAAATTATTATTTGTACCCCGCCCATCTGGCCGGGCCTCCCCAGCCAAGAAAGATTTAAAATACATTAACATGTCACAGATTAAAAACTTCCCTGAACAGGGCTGCCTTCAGATGTCTTCTGAATGTCAGGTAGTTATTCATCTCTTTGACAGCTGATGGGAGGGCGTTCTACAGGGTGGGTGCCACTACCGAGAAGGCCCTCTGCCTGGTTCCCTGTAGCTTTGCTTCTCGCAGTGAGGGAAGAAGGCCCTCGGTGCTGGACCTCAGTGTCCGGGCAGAATGATGGGGGAGGAGACGCTCCTTCAGGTATACTGGGCCGAGGCTGTTTAGGCCTTTAAAGGTCAACACCAACACTTAGAATTGTTTACAGGTAGGTAGCCGTGTTGGTCTGGGTCGAAGTAAAATAAAAAAATTCCTTCAGTAGCACCTTAAAGACCAACTAAGTTTTTATTTTGGTATGAGCTTTCGTGTGCATGCACACTTCTTCAGATACAGTGAAATAGAAGTCCCCAGGCACTTATGTAGAGAAGGGGTGGGGAGGGGTGGGGATGGGGACTTAGAATTGTGCTCGGAAACGTACTGGGAGCCAATGTAACTCTTTCAGGTGTTATATGGTCTCGGTGGCTGCCCCCTGTCACCAGTCTAGCTGCCGCATACAACAGCCAATATGGACACTGGATCCTCTTTCTTAATTATTTTTGGAATAAAATAATTTACAACTTAAGTGAGTTACTTCATCTGCCAGTGAGAACTTCTATCCAGTGAACTAGCTACTTTCTACAACTTAGAAGGGAGGAGGACTGCTGTTTAAGCTGTTGAGTGCAAACAAAAGGCTTGATTTATGGTCTGAGATAAGAAAGCTTTAAACAGACAAAGGAGTTTCTGTGTTAAGTTCTAAGTGGATTATTTTTATTTATTTATTTATTTTCTTGACAAAAGTGTGCCTAAGAATATAAAAGCTACTTTGCCAGTTGAAATTTCCTCTGTGAGAATGGAATTGGTTTATCTTATATGGGCTACATTTATTGATGCTGCAGCCAGAACAAGATATCTGGGGAAGCTGTCCTGTTGCTGAAGTTTTTATGAGAGCAGTAAAGAGACAGAAGGGCTGACATTCTTATTAAGCGAAGCAGAAACAGCTGGTGAAAATAGAAATTGGCTTTAAAAGAAAGACGGTTTGTTTTTATACTCCCAATACTCAGCAAGAAAAAGGCAGCAGAGGAAATAAAAACATCTTTTGATACCTTTTGACCCTTTTGACATTTTTCAGCAGATGATGGCAGAACAAACAAAATCTCTAAAATTAGAGACAAATGAAATTAAAAACAATATGGACCATTTGGATAAAAATAGATGAAAAACCGGCAACATTTAGAAGGAACAGTTAGTAAAATAGAAGAATCCTATACCCTGTTGTCTGGAGAAATGAAGCAATTAAATGAAAACGTGTAGGCTTTGGTGTCAGGGGCTGGTCTGACTCAGATGCCAGAGATGCCCTGACTCTGAAGATGAAGGAATGCAGACACAGACAGAGCAGCCTCTGACAGAAGAAGAAGGGGAGAGTTTGCCCCCCCCTTTCTTCAACTTTCCCAGCAGCTGATTCAGAGACGGCACAGTCGGGGGAAGAGCTAGATAACTCTGAGTCAGAAGCTAGGCAACCAGGAGGGAGCGACCGCTTGGGAAACTCTTCCTTCGAGAGCGTCAGGGGCCTCCCTCCCTCCTCTTGTACTAGGAGGGTTGAAAGGGTGAAGGCTCAACAGAAGCACCGGGGCGGGAGAGTGGTGCGGTGGTGTGCTTCTTGCTGCAGAAGGGGCGGGATTCAGAGTGAAGAACTGAGATCCTGAAGGAGGGTGGCTCCATGCCTCTGTCTAAATAAAATGGACTATAAACTTGTCAGAGGCTCGTTGATTCTTATCGGAAGCTCCCAGAGAGAGGGGGAAACTCCCATGTCTGCCAACATCTGGAAAGTAGAAATGAAGCTGCAAACAGATATTTGGAGAATTTGGCATTAATGGAGTTGAGAGAAAAAAAGATCTATCTACAATTCAGAGAGATTCCAGAAGAGGATAGTAAAGATATTAGGGGTAAAGTCATTAATTCCCTGACATGCTTTTTGAAAAAGGATGTGCTTGATATGGAGGCAGAAATAGACAAAATAGACAAAATTAATACATGTTTTGCAAAACTAAGGTTCCAAGAGATGTTTTGGTCCAATTTGCTAGAAGGAAAACTAGAGACGAAGTCTTACAGTAACATTTTCAGACAAAGTTGAAAATTGATGATATAGATGTGATTGAAATGAAAGAAATTCCACTGAGGGTACTGCAAAAAAGAAAAGGCAACTATTTTTTGACAAATAAACCTTAGCAGAAAAGAATTCAATCAAGATAGGACATACAGGAGGGAGTGATTTTTATCTTTAAGCAACAAACATTTCAACTTGATTCAATACAGAAAGCAAGAGACTTTGTGGAGAAATTTAAATTTGAAATGGAATAAATACAAATGGATGAGACTAAAGAAACAGAAATGGGAGCTGTAGGTATGACAAAATAACCTTCTCAGCTATGGATTACAAGTACAGTCGTACCTCGGTTTACGACCCGCTCGGGTTGCGAACACTTCGGGTTACGAACTCCACACCCCCAGAAGTGTTTTCGGCGCGCGTGCGTCCCGCGCATGCGCAGAAGCGGCGCGCACGCGCAAAGCGTGAAAATCACGAAAATCTCGTTTTGCGCATGCGCAGAAGCGGCGCTCGGTTTGCGACCTTTTCGGGTTACGAACCGCGATCCGGAACGGATCGTTTTCGTAACCCGAGGTACTACTGTACTTAACATGGAATATAAATGGAGTAAATGCTCCTCAAAAGAGAAAAAATATATTTCTTGAAAAAAAATTGGATCTAATTTGTTTACAAGAAACACATATTAGTGAAAAGGATATAAAATATTTGACAAAAAATTTTTTGGTGAGGAATTGATCTCTGCAGGATTGAAAAAAAAATGGAGTTCTTTTGCTCAAAACTGATAATCTCTGATGAACAATGTAGATATGTTGGGGTGGAAGTTAATATCCAAGGCTGTAAATTTTTTTTATAAAGGACTTGTGGGCTTGTGGTTGATGAACTTTTCATCTGAAAACTGGTGCCTCATGGGAGACTGGGATGGAGTGGTCTTTCCAATGCAGGACAGAACTTCAAAGAAAAATATTAAAACTCCCCAGGATAAAGTACCTAAGGTTTTCTTTGAAATGATGGATAATTTGGAACTTGTTGTCATCTGGAAATATAAATATTTCTCTGAAAGACACAGATGCTTCTCAAGAAAAATATGATTTGGTTGACTAAGACATTGGCAACTCCATAGACATATTACCAAAGACTTTCTTAGATCACAATTCAGTAATTATGACTTTTAAAAAGAACCTCCTGCATCAAAAACTTTTCACGTCATATGTCTGACATAATGGTATTGGGAATAATTATTCCATTGGTGGTAGCCTACTCAATCACGTGCTTTGGTGTTGAGCAGGACTGATCCTGATCTCTCTCCCAGCTTCTACATATGTAAAGGTAAAGGGACCCCTGACCATTAGGTCCAGTCGTGACCGACTCTGGGGTTGCGACGCTCATCTCACATTATTGGCCAAGGGAGCCAGCGTACAGCTTCCAGGTCATGTGGCCAGCATGACTAAGCCACTTCTGGCGAACCAGAGCAGCACATGGAAACGCCGTTTACCTTCGTGCTGGAGTGGTCCCTATTTATCTACTTGCACTTTGACGTGCTTTCAAGTTGCTAGGTTGGCAGTAAAGAATGTGTTTTCATGCGGAAAGTGGTAAGACAATGGGGGAAAAGTTGTCAGACCTGGAAAGCTCAGACCTGTGGCTAGAAATTGAGCAAAAGTGTGGATGAGCCCTCAGTTCAGAAGCAAAGCTTCATGCAGAACCAAAACAGCTGGGCGTGGTGGGTTTCCTTCCATATACAGCTGCTTGTATGTGCAGTGGGAATGAACTTGTGCACAAAACAAGGTTCTTTTCTGTCCTTAGGATATTTGGATCATGCAAAGTCGTCTTGTTAAAGGAGAAAGGAGAAGTCTGTAGAATGTTATCTGGATGCCCAGGCTTAGTTCATGAACCCAGCGTATCATTTTCTAACTGGGAGAAACCATGATCCTTTGGTTGGATGTGTTCGGAATTTTTCTTGCACTGAATATTTTCAATGACTATGCAGTAAAACAGTTCTGAGGTATAGTATGTTTATATTTGATAATGATGCTTAGGTGAGAATTCTACTGTTCTGAGTAAACAATATTGTTAAATTCAAGAATAGTTTTAACTATTTTAATTGATGCACTTCATGATCTACCGTACTTTATCCAGTATTGAATGGTAGACAGCTGTGTGATTCAACAAGGCACTGAAACAGCTGCCTTTATGCAGTGATTTAGAATGTTCAAGCCATATCCTGTATTATTAGTAGCGTAGCATTATTCTCTCCAAACTAGGTGAATAAATGAACAAAACGGCAAATGCAGTTCCATGTAAGTTAAAGGAATATACTTTGGGGCAAAAATAACTAAATAAGAACTTCATGTATGCTGGTAGACTTCTCCCTGGCAGTGACTAATCAGGAAACGGCTCTCCATTTCCAAATGCCCCATCTCGAATGGCTGTGGCAGAGTTGGAAGCCATGTAGAAAATGGGGCCCCCAATGACCAGAAGGCTGTCTTGTGTGTTCTCCTCTCACATTCTCCTCTGAGCAGAGCTAGGCTCAGCTTCCAACAGTTTATTGGGGCTACATTCATTCAACAGTGAAATGGACCCCCTTGGAAGGTAGCGGACTCTCCTTCCTTGGAGGTTTTTAAGAGGTTGGATGGCCATCTGTCATGTATGATCTAGTTGAGATGCCTGCCTTGCAGGGGGCTGGACTAGATGACCCTTGAGGTACCTTCCAACTCTATGATTCTATGATTCTGTGCTTTGTTACTCAGCCTTATAAAATTCTTTTTAAAAAGTTTTTATTGAACAAATTTAACAAAATACATTATTGATCATTGTAACCAATTACATTTCCCCCCTTTTTTATACCTTCCCACCCTCCCGAGACTTCCCTCAGCTCCCCCCTCTGGTTTGTTTGCACTTGATATTCTCTGCATGTTATGTCAGCCTTATAAAACTCGACCTAAAAGCGTTGTACTTGACTGTCAAAACCCTATTGCAGTCAGCTTTGTAAGCTTTTGTAAGAAATGACTGGTGGATGTAATCTCATTTGGAAACTGCAGTGAAACTAAACAGAAGATCAACTTACATAGACGATTAAGAAAGAGACATGACTAAACAAGAATGTAATTGCTATCATGCAAAAAGAGAAAACCAGCCTTATGAACTGTGTCATTTGAAACTGTATGTAAAAATATATATTATTGAAGAACACGCAATTAAATATCTGTTCCAAAGAGTGTCCTGCTCCCAGACCCTCTAGGTGGCGCCCTTGAGCAACATCAAAATATAAAAGTCCATAACCAGGGACGTGGCGCGTGTGTTTTGGTAGCGGGCAGCCGCGATGGCACCCCTGGGATCGCACTGCCCTTATCTTCCTACGCTACTGTCCATAACAACAGAGTACGGTACCATCTACCATTTTCATTGAAATTAAGAGGATGTAATATTTTTGAGGAATTGCTACCCTCCAGTTCCAATCCCCACTAGAAATCCATTCTCGAACAGCCCCTGGATGCTCAGGCTGCTCTTCAGACCTCTCCGCCATGAGGAACCTGGGCAATACAAAGTGCCTCCAGCAGAATGTCCTGGCAGGCAGGCTCAACCCACCATAAGGAGAGAAGCCAGCATACCTAGCTGGGGGCAAGGCTTGCTTGTGTCTCCGTGCCCTGGCCACATCCATAGTGTAAACATTAATCCTTTGGGTGCTCAGACTGATGTCTGAACCTTTGTGGTTTCTTATGGCAGAAAAACGTGTTAAAAATTTGTTTGGAACAGTTTCCTTCCATGTCTCCAATATATCTCTGTCATGTTTTAGTGGCAAAGTTAAGAGAACAATTTTATCTTGAGCATGCCAATTTTAGTTAGCCAGCATAGTTAGCCAGTGATTCAGCTTTCCTAAAACTCCCAGCTGCTCCCAAATAATAAATTTGGATTATTACTCTGTGCTATGAGATCTAAATTATTATGGAGCTGAATCCCAAGTTATTGAGTTGGTTTACAGTGCAATTCTATACACGTTCACTCAGAAGTAAGCTTCACTGGATTCAGTAGGGCTCCTTTTAAGGTAAGATGGTATAAAATTACAGCCTAAATATTATTTGGGGCAGAGTATTCTTTAAAAATACTATTTACCACAGGTTTTTCTATATTAACACCCATCCATTCAAAATGGTTTTGTCTTGTCTTGTAACCGGAAATTAAGCTGAATTGAGAGAGAAAATTTGAAACAGTATTGAAAATGATTTTTTTCAGGTGGGTTAATGCAAGTGTCACATTATCAACAGACAGACAGATCTTCATATCCTGTTTTACCAATAGAACCTCAGTAACTTCCTTATTTGTTCCAATTTAAATTACTATGAGTTCAAAGTCTAGAGCAAATAATGAGGCCATCAAGACCCGCCCCCCCGTTTAATTGCACAACCAAGTAAATAAACACCATAAGATCTACGGATGAAGGGTGGTATACTACTGTTAATGCTAATGCTAATGCTAATAAGTCCTAACTGAATGGTCTGTTGGTTGATGCTTCATTTCCTCTTGCCATGTGGCTGAGGAGCTCCTCCATGTGAAGGAATAATTAACACATATATGAACTTTGGCTAAGATCATGAGAAAAATAACATCCTTAGGTTGCAAAAAGCATTCTTCCATTGTGTCCTACCACTCACTCTATAAAATTATCCCTTCAAAATCCTTCACCAGCTTCCCCTGAAGACGGTTGTAAAGGTAAAGGTAAAGGGACCCCTGACCATTAGGTCCAGTCGTGACCGACTCTGGGGTTGCGCGCTCATCTCGCATTATTGGCCGAGGGAGCCGGCGTATGGCTTCCAGGTCATGTGGCCAGCATGACAAAGCTGCTTCTGGCAAACCAGAGCAGCACATGGAAACGCCGTTTACCTTCCCGCTGGAGCGGTTCCTATTTATCTACTTGCATTTTGACGTGCTTTCGAACTGCTAGGTTGGCAGGAGCTGGGACCAAGCAACGGGAGCTCACCCCGTCACAGGGATTCGAACTGCCGACCTTCTGATCAGCAAGCCCTAGGCTCAGTGGTTTAACCACAGCGCCACCTGGGAAGACGGTTGTAGCTCGTGCTAAATCCTTGGATGCAAGGTCACTTGTGTTCTCCCAATTCTTCATAGTGTAAGTGTAGAATAATTTGGAAGCTGACACACATTACGGCATAAACTCTGTAAACTCTGGTTTGGGAATCACCTGGGGATAGGTGCACTTTAAGAGGACAGAACCGACCACAACAAAAATAACAGAAAAATACTGAAGGGGCAGAAGAGCCCTTGAAATCTCCATCACAGGGTGAGAAAGCAATGCTGTTTAGCATTTTAAATTAAAGCTTAAAATGAAGAGTTGCTATCCTCTTCAAGCGGGACAAGCAGCTGCAATGAAAACCTTGGTTCGCCCTCATGCTTGAATACAATGTGTTGTTGCAACACAGCAGCTAAGACAACTTCAGCTTTAATCAGAAGCCTCTCAAATGCTCTTCCACTTCGTGGCCATATAGTATGAAGACATGATGAATAGCTTCCTTATTGGTTCCAAGGAAAGCAAAACCACCCTGGTCCACCCCAGTCAACATAGTTCCAAGAGCCTCTCAAGTAGGGAAGGAATAAGGTTAATGACTAGATGACCCTCTGGGTCCCTTCCAACTCGACAATGCTATGAAGGTGTGTCAATTTTTGTTCAGTGTGGGAAAAATATCCTTAGACACTTACACATTCAGTAGTTTTATGGTATCCTGTGTGGTACATGAAGGAACATCATGTGCTGTTTGTGGCAGAAGCATCAGAAGTGGCAAAGACATCTTCAGGGCATAAACCCCCATTCATCCGATTCACAGGCTACTCTGCCAGGGGAACAAACTCAGTATTTACTTTCAAGCACTCCTGTACATTCCATAACTTGAGTGCTGCCAAAGCAGCATTTCAGGACTGAAGTGGTAGTTTTGAACATGAATGTTTACACCTCAGTTCTGCAGCATTCAGATACAGCTTCTCTTTTAGACTGCCCTCTTAACCCAGTCCTTCTCCAATCTCTTTCCACTAGCTTTTGGTTATTTTCTGTTAAAACAGTAAACTTGAATGAATGACACTGAATCTTCACTGGAATTACTTAATGGATAAAAGCCTCATCAAATCCAGCATTCTTTTTTGTTATGTGTCCCAGTTATTGAATGCTCCCCCAGGAAGGAAGGGACCTGCCTGGAACACTCTTGGATGTATTTTTGGCACCAGGTGAAGATATTTTTTATTTTCTTAGATCTCCCGCCCCCCCCCCCTTTGGATTCTCTGCTACTTGATCATTGATTGTTTAGTTTATTTCATTGCTTAATGTTGCTCATTCCACAGCTTGCTTGGAGGGAATATCTATCTGTCTGTCATCTATCAATCAATCAATCATCTATCTATCTATCTATCTATCTATCCATCTATCTATCTATCTATCTATCAATAATCTGTCTGTCTGTCTGTCTGTCATCTTTTTAGTTACAGGTAGGTAGCCATGTTGGTCTGGCGTAGTCAAAACAAAATAGAAAAAAATAATTTTTTTTCTTCCAGTAGCACCTTAGAGACCAACTAAGTTTGTCATTGGTATGAGCTTTCGTGTGCATGCACACTTCTTCAGATACAGACTTCTGTTTAAGTGTATCTGAAGAAGTGTGCATGCACACGAAAGCTCATACCAAGAACAAACTTAGTTGGTCTCTAAGATGCTACCGGTACTGGAATAATTTTAATTTTTTTAAATTTTGTTTTGTCATCTTTTAAAAAGAGAAGTTATTTTACTCTCACCACCACAGATGTGCTTTGAACACATATTTGCTGCTTTGTTTTCAGGGCACCTAAAATGGAGCTTAGGTCTTCACCCTCAAGTTGTCTGAGAGCAAAGTGCCCACCTGGACACAAGTTTCTCTAGCCCAAGTGAAACATCATCAACCTCACTTGTTCCTGTTAAGAAAGATACTTAACTCTTAGTTCAACATTCATTTTTGACATAAAAAATGATAGCTATAAATACCAGTAAGTCAGCTGTTGAGGAGGCTTTAATAAGAAACATTCACTGAATGGCATTGGTAGAGTGCACTAACATCACAATGTGATTTTTTGTTGTTGTTTAGTCGTTTAGTCGTGTCTGACTCTTCGTGACCCCATGGACCAGAGCACGCCAGGCACTCCTGTCTCAGGGCCAGCTCTAAAGCAAGGTGGCGCAGGGCGCCAGGGTGCCGGGCTGTCAGGGGGGCGCCGTGCAGCTGCGCCCACTGTGGTGAGAAACGGGGCGGGCAGGGGGCGCCGCCGGAGCGACCATCGCACCACGGCGCCCGGGCGCTTGATATGCTTAAGACGGCCCTGTCCTGTCTTCCACTGCCTCCCGCAGTTTGGTCAGACTCATGTTGGTGGCTTTGAGAACACTGTCCAACCATCTCGTCCTCTGTCGTCCCCCTTCTCCTTGTGCCCCTCAATCTTTCCCAACATCAGGGCCTTTTCCAGGGTGTCTTCTCTTCTCATGAGGTGGCCAAAGTATTGGAGCCTCAGCTTCAGCACCTGTCCTTCCAGTGAGCACTTGGGGCTGATTTCCTTCAGAATGGATAGGTTTGATCTTCTTGCAGTCCATGGGACTCTCAAGAGTCTCCTCCAGCACCATCTACATTACTCCATCAAAAAAGGAATCAGGTCTTCATAAAGAATCATTAGCAAAGCATCATCAGCATCGTCCATATGGGACAGACATTTACTCCCAGTCTCTGCTGTTTGCCTCCTCCAAGAAAGTGCATCTTGATTGTACTAAATTGCAGTAAGGCTCTACCCCTTCCACCTTCTGCCTGAAAATAGTGAGCTCACGAAACTCAGTAACTTACTTTCCCTTTGGTCTGATGCACAAGGTTCTTCACATAGTGAATTCAGTTGCTACTGAAAACTAGATGCAATCAGACACATATATTAGTTCTGCCACCACCCTAAAGTTGCAGCTGCTGCTACTGCCCTTGCCACCCAGGTGCCCTTCAGCATTCAGACTGTTTCTTGCTTAAATCTGTACTTCCCTGTCACCATTTTTGCAAATAATATGTCTCGTTTCCATGAATCTCCCCACTTTGCCTGGCTGTTCACAACTCATTCCCTGCTGGGCACAATGAGTGTGTGTCACAGAGCCAACATGTTTGCTACACAATAGTTCCTATGCTGAGTTTTCCATGCTCCCTTGAACCTGTCTATACAGCCAAGTCAAGTGCCATCCAAGGTTCCTCCTCTCTCCCTCCCACCCTAAGGGAAGAGCATCACTTTCTGCTTCATTTCCTAGAAAGAGAACAGGACTCTTTTTACTCTTTTTTCTGTGTGCAAAAGTCGCTGGGACATTCATTACTGTGCCGGCTGGAACATGGCAAAGATGAACTGGAAGCAAGTGCTTTTTCGTTCCTGCCTCGTGGCTTTAGTGCTTCTGATTGGTATGTATGATTTGCAATAATAACTACAAGGAAAGGTTGAATTTCAGCAAGGAATAATAGGGCAACAAATGGGAGCATTTGTCAGTTAATGGGATGAGAGAGGCTGCAGTTTCCCCACCAAATCACCAAATGCTAAAAGATACTCAGTTTCCAGCTACTACACCAGCAATGCTGCTTTTAAGCTGTGTCTAGGATATAGACTGGACCTTAGTGCATTGGCATGTTAAGAAGAACAATTACCTTTGCCAGGTTATAATATAAGGCTGGCACGGCTTTAGCAGGTAACAGTTTTAAAAAATTATCTGTGATTTTCACCAAGATTCTGTACTTACTCTCACTAAATCCAAAACTGGCTTTATACTTCACCTTCTCTAGTTATTGAAGAAGGTGATGCTGTGGCTGTGGAGTCCAAGAAAGCAGCAGCTGGAGAACTCAGCAAGGAAAGTAAGTGGGGAGATTCAAGATTATTCATTAACTGGCTTTGGAAAGGGATAAGATAAGATAAACTAGACACATACTTACTTTAAACATTTTTGAAAATAAATAACCCAATAGCCCATTTCTCACCAGTGGTCAGACTCCCCCCTTTTTTCCCTACTTCCAGGTGTTAAAAAAAGAGTCTTCGTGAAGGAATCAGATGCATCTAACTTTTTCAAGAAAAGAGGCAAAAGATCTACCAAATCGAGAGACGAGCTCAATGGTGAGACTGTTTGGAAGTTGTTTACGGAAAACTGTGATTAATTTAATGCTCCTTTAATCTCGTGTTTTTTGGGCACATTCCTAAATTGTCTGCCACGCTGTGAAAGATTTATTAACTGATCAGAGAAGATTAGAACAGGCTCCTTACTCTTCTGATTTTCATATCGAACACATGTATGCAGTGGTCACCACTATCCATTTATCCAATTGAATACGACTACTCTAGAGTAATAGGCAGTGGGATGTCAAAGACTGGCACAAGGGTGCGGAGGAGTGATAGCAGGAGGCAGCAAGAAGGAAAAACAAGAAAGTTTGCTTGTGTAAGTCAGCATTGGAAAAACTCTTCGTAGCTGGGGGTTTTCATTTAATTTCTTAATATGCATATTTATTGGCTGCATTTCTAAATTAGCTAAGTTGTTGCTTTGGAAACTGAAATATATTTGAAAGTATGAGATGTTTCTTAATTAGTTTAAACCACATGGTGGTCCAGGGAGTGATTAGGAGGACAGAGTGGGAGGTGCAGGGCATCACGGTGAACGAAAGATACCTGCGTGCAATGCAGAGACCTGCTCTGTCTCCTTTTGCAGTTTAGGGAAGAAGCTGAACAGGCAGCAGGTCTGAAGCACAGGCTTGGCCACATTCAGATGTTATTTAGCTGTTAATCCTCTTTGCCCTCATTGGAATTAGACCAGACCAGATTTTGTATTTGTATATGGGGAGCAACTTTGGCCTTTTTGTGTTTGTCCCTGCCTTTTAATCTGTTGCCTTCTAATCTAATACGCCAGTTGAGTACCGACAGGCTGTGCGCAGATAGCTTTGCGTGCCCCTTGCATTCTTAAGAAAAATCCTGACCCAAGTCGTATGCAAAAGCATGCAGCCAGGCAATTGAAAATTTGCTTGTGCACTTTCCTGGTTCTGTAAAAATGTGCAGAACCAATATGTATATAACTAGACTGCATCATTCAGGAGTGTGCAGTTACACGCACATTCAGAAGTAATGGGTGTGGAAAGGGGAGTGACAGGAAATGATGATTGATCTACCCACTTAGGAATACAGAACAAACCATCTGCAAACATGAGTAGAGTGGTTTGGAGCCCAGTTCACCCCAATTTACTAGATTATCTCTGTTTTGGTTTTCCCAAAACCAAATCCTTTCTGATTTTACAGAGGGGGAAAAGCACTGAGAAGACATCTGAAGGCAGCCCTGTTTAGGGAAGCTTTTAATGTTTAACAGACCAGTGTATTTTAATATTTTGTTGGAAGCCGCCCGGAGTGGCTGGGGAAACCCAGCCAGATGGGCGGGGTATAAATAAAAATTATTATTATTATTATTATTATTATTATTATTATTATTATTATTATTGGATTGGTGCTGTTTGATAGTCATGTGGACTATGCAAATTAAATGGAAACACAGCTGCAAGCACACAGGAAACTCTGGGGTGGACAGGCCCTGCAAGACCAGTTTCACCCCTCCTTGGTAGAACTGAAAACAGCATTCAGTTCTGGGCTGCATCAATAGGAGTATAGCGTCTAGATCAAGGGAAGTAATAGTACCACTGTATTCTGCTCTGGTCAGACCTCACCTGGAGTACTGTGTCCAGTTCTAGTCACCACAGTTCAAGAAGGATACTGAAAAGCTGGAACGTGTCCAGAAGAGGGCAACCAAAATGGTCAAAGGCCTGGAAACAATGCCTTATGAGGAACGGCTTAGGGAGCTGGGTATGTTTAGCCTGGAGAAGAGAAGGTTAAGGGGTAATCATAGAATCATAGAATCATAGAGTTGGAAGAGACCACAAGGGCCATCCAGTCCAACCCCCTGCCAAGCAGGAAACACCATCAAAGCATTCCTGACAGATGGCTGTCAAGCCTCTGCTTAAAGACCTCCAAAGAAGGAGACTCCACCACACTCCTTGGCAGCAAATTCCACTGTCGAACAGCTCTTACTGTCAGGAAGTTCTTCCTAATGTTTAGGTGGAATTTTCTTTCTTGTAGTTTGAATCCGTTGCTCCGTGTCCGCTTCTCTGGAGCAGCAGAAAACAACCTTTCTCCCTCCTCTATATGACATCCTTTTATATATTTGAACATGGCTATCATATCATGGAGAAGAGAAGGTTAAGGGGTGATATGATAACCATGTTCAAATATATAAAAGGATGTCATATAGAGGAGGGAGAAAGGTTGTTTTCTGCTGCTCCAGAGAAGCGGACACGGAGCAATGGATTCAAACTACAAGAAAGAAGATTCCACCTAAACATTAGGAAGAACTTCCTGACAGTAAGAGCTGTTCGACAGTGGAATTTGCTGCCAAGAAGTGTGGTGGAGTCTCCTTCTTTGGAGGTCTTTAAGCAGAGGCTTGACAGCCATATG
The DNA here is from genome assembly GCF_965207765.1 of Zootoca vivipara. NCBI lineage: Eukaryota > Metazoa > Chordata > Lepidosauria > Squamata > Lacertidae > Zootoca > Zootoca vivipara. The sequence continues at coordinate 1,617,558 of NC_142592.1, forward strand.
TCAAGAATGCTTTGATGGTGTTTCCTGCTTGGCAGGGGGTTGGACTGGATGGCCCTTGTGGTCTCTTCCAATTCTATGATTCTATGCTTCATAGAAATGCACACCTGACTTAATTTAAAGTAATTATTGAAAAAGTATGGACTAAGATAAATTTTTTTATCTGTAGTGTACACTGGAAGCGGTATTGTCAGTTAGCGATTGGCTTTGCCTTCTAGCAACCAGGGCTGGCTCAAACTGTTTTGTCACCTCTGGGCAGGCAGCATTTTGCATCCCTGCCTCCTGCATTTTTTGTCACTAGCTTAATAACACAAAGTGCATTGTGTGCAGGCAGCACTTTCCCGGGGCTAGCATGCAAAAACATGCCTAGAGTGCTTGTGGGCAAGCAACCAGACTTGCCCACAAGGGATATAACGGTAGCTGGCACACAGTCTGAGACACATGCAGGCAGCATGGCACCTCCTGCATTTCATTTTCTCACCACTCCCAGGAAATTTAACAGCTGGAAGTGACCACCAAACATGACCCCTCTCAACATAAAACTTGACTGAGACAATAATAAAGACAATACTATCTCTTTCCTTGTGCATCACGTTGATGGAGCACTTAAAATGCAGGAAATGAAAGCCAAACATGGTTGATCCAATGTGTGTCGTGTCTTTCCAAAGCCAGAATTCCTTTATTGGCATCTCTCCGCCACTGCTTGCTACCCTCAACTCAACAAAAATATATTTTAATACGGTACCCATAATACTTAAACTGAACAACAAAAAATACACAGGGTCCTTGCTTCTTGGCACCCATCAAAAGATAATGGAGTGTGCCTCCAGGGCTGAAACCAAACTGCTGGATTTGCAACACCCAAGTGACCTTTCTGGGGCACAAGCCTGGAGGTATGGAGGTCCTGGGCTGCCCAGATGACAAAACCCCCCTTTCAGCCTCTCTGATGGGGTCCAAAGGAAAGCAGAGCAAGTCTTTTGGCACTAGCTGGGCTGCAGGAGTTGCTGGAAGGAGGCACACAAGGCGCCATCCAACCGTTTTACACAGGATCCCTGAAACAGTGTTAGTTCTCCTTTTGAATACTTTTGACTTTACAGTGTGATGCTCCTTGATTAAGGGGCAGCTGAGTGATGCAGCTGGGTGCAGTGCCTTGGACAGGTCAGAAATCCTCATCCTCATCTATCTTCCTACAAGATAGTGCAGACTAGCAAGAGAGGAAAGTTTCCATTCCCTCTTCTGAGAACCTCACTCAGAGCAGAGGTGAGTCTCTCCATTGGGCAGTTAATGCAATCTACAGAATCCAGTGGTAAAGCTTTTTCTGGACTGTACTACTGCAGAATACAGGTCTGGGGCTGTGTTTATTACACCCCTCCCAATCCTTTTTACTTAAAAACACAACAGCCCCTAGCATTATCAGGGACTCGGGGAAAAGGTTAGGCTGAACTTTTCTCCCTGAAATGCTACTTTTCTACACATGGAGTGTTTTCTGTGGGGCAGCATGCATCAAAATAAACAAAGACCTTAGAATATAGAACAGCAGTGAACTTTTATGTTGTTAATTGCACTTTCTGTTAATGATCAGCTGGGAAGATGCAGGGCATGCGTAGATTTCTTCAAGTGCAGGTATTCCAAACTCACAGAAACACCATCAGAGGCACCAAAAGGCCATCCAGTTCTAATTCCCTGACTCAGAGTGGAACCATTCACACCCCAAACTCACTCAGGTTACCCCCCCCCCAGCCTAGAATAAATTATGTTGATATCAGAGCAAGAACCTCATGAGGATGAAAGTGAATAATGCAATCTAGCTGCTTGCTGCAAGCAAAATAAGGTAACTAATTTTGAGGGTATAAAACATCACCAGTTTGGATTCTTTTTGCCTATTTAGTCTAAAAAACACGTTAATTCTTGCTACTTCAAGGGGTGGGCTAGGGCTTTTGCACTCCTTTTTAGCTGCTGGATTAACTCTTAAATAGTTGGGGTTAATCCAATAATTGGATAGCATTAGTAAATGTTATTTTTCCGTTTTAAAATAGAAAAGCATTTTGAGACTTGCAGGTGGCATGTGAGCTGGAGGCTTTCCATTCTTGCTCTATGGTTAATCACTCAAAGGGTTACAGTCAAGGGAGATTTAGAGGGTATTTATATTGCAGTGACTCTGTGCAACAAGAGCCAAGCATCCCTCAGTCCTTTTTCAGGCCTGCTGGCTAATACTCTGCTCATCTTTCAATACAGCCGAGACCCGCCAGATGCTGGCTGCTGACGAACAAAGGAGGGAATACTATGAGGAGCAGAGGAATGAGTTTGAGAACTTTGTTGAGGAAGAGCGTGATGGTAAGACCAGAGGGTTTAGCAACAGCAGCAAAAGGGGTGTCATGTGTTTTCCATGCTTTGGGTGCACACTTGACCACTGCAAGCGCCACACTCCACAGCGTAGAGAAATGCATGTGCTGGTATCCTCACAATCTGCGGGGGACGATGGAGAAACAGCCAGGTTTGGGGAAGTGCCACTGTACCCTTTGAAGCAGAGGTGGTGAACCCCTGGCCAAGTCTGGATGGCTGCAGTTTAGCCACCTGTGCCCTAAATAAAAACCTCATGGAGTCTTCCTTAGCTTGTGAATTCTGGCTTGCAGTGACGACAGAAGGGTTCTTGTGAAATACAAGCAATGCTAAGAAAGAAAACATTCTTTGCTTTCAGGATACTGTTGCAAAAGTCTCCATTTCATGAGATCTTATCTATAGTTTTGAAGAGAATTGTTCTTAACATGTGAGTTACTTAATACCGCTAGGACACACACAACAAGCTCCTTCTTGTCTCAGGTTGCCAATTGTTCTGATTTTGTGAGCGTCGTTCAGCGGAGGACAATCATGTATTGAATATTTTTTTTTAATAAAAACAAACAAACCCTGAAAGCATATTCAGAGGGAGGCAGAAACAGTTTGGGAAACGCACTAAATATGGGAATTAACTTTCTAAACTATGGCACACTTTGCTGCTTAAGAGCCGTTGGGTCCCCGGATCCTGTGCATAGGCTGGTAGCCACTTTGTCAGCTAAGCAGGTGTGGAAGCTCTGATTCAATTCCCTTTCAAAGCAAGTACTGTATTTGGATGGAATTTCGAATGTAGCCTTTTTTCAGGCCCCATAACAAAACGCTTTGCATTTCCTGCCAGCCTCCTGCCCTAGCATGGCACAAGCCCTCCAACATTCCCCTGATGAAAATAAGGACATTCTATTCTACATCAGTACAACTGCTAGTTAGTTGTATTTATTGATTTGGGGTTTCCATTCCCCCCTCAGGCTTCCCTATAAATGCACTTCATAAGTTCAGATTTCTGTGCTTAAAATACTGCAGTCTTGTGTGTTTCCTCTAATAACTTTTGTACTTGACCAGGAGAAAATGCTTAAGCAATGATTCTGATGTAGAATAGAATGTCCCTATTTTCATCTGAGAAATGTTGGAGGATATGATAAAAATCATGCTATCAATTCCATCTTGGTCAGTGCTCAGCGCTGACAGAATGCCTCACCATTACTTTTAAATGCATAGGAAACCTAGTAGGAAAGCAAAAAAGACCAAACCTGAGGTACCCAACAAGCCAGAGATGCCTGTGTAGCAAATCCTGGCGAAATCCTGGTGAAATCCCCAACGCACCATCTAGTTCCACCTTTGGAGATCGGTTTGAGGATGTGGACAGAACACAGCTTAACCACAGTCCCTCTTGACAGATCCCCACTTCTTTGAAGGAGGCAAGCCCTCTCTGAGCCCAGGGGGTATTAGATAACTCTCTCTCAATTGTGGAACTTCCCTTTTTTTTGGTGTGTGTGGGGGGGGAGTAAATTGCTTGAGAGGGTGGTGGGTGGACAATTGCCCCTTGGATGAAGCCGAGTAGCCAGATACATTTAAGCTTCTCATTAAAATGGCAGAATTAAATTCATCCGACTAACTCTTTTTAACACAAGTCCAACATATGTATACCCAAGGGTGATTTTGGGCTGGCTTCCTTTAAATGACCCGGTCCCATTATCTGCTTTGGAAACTTCCCTCTGTTTCAAAAGTAATACATTGTGCAGCATGTTGAGAAACTCAGTCCAAAACCTTCTTCATTGCAAAGAACTAAGCAGGTCTGTGTGGTTTTTTGGATTCTGATTTTTTAATGTAATAACAGTTATTCAAGAAATACAAGTTACATCATGGATTCTGGCATAACACAGAGGGGCTTCAGAAACCCTGAAGAGCAAAAAAATCAGTCTGAATTGTTGCCTTGTGCTTTGCTTGCTCCTCAGGCACAAATGAAAGTACTTCTTCCTATACATATTTTTCCTACCTAGTAAATCATGTTGCTTTTAACCATTCCACCACATCATTTCCTACCATATCCGCATTCAGCAGGGAACGCAAATATGGAAGTTTTCCGTCAAATTTTGTTCTCTGGAATTCCTAGTGGAGCCCGAACTGGAACGCTGCTCTTTGCATCAAGTGTGTCTGCCTGGTGTGTCACTAAATCCAGATATTTTTCCAGAGGTGCCCTTTCCCTGTAATGGTGGATACTCTTGACATATGCTGATACTGCCGGATTTCTAGATATTCTGAAGCTGGGAAAGGGGAGATTCATTTTACTCTCAGTTTTTACTTCTTAAACAGCCCAATCCTATGCTTGTCGCCTCAGATGTAAGCTCCACTTAGTTCAACGGGGCAGGAATTGTATATGCAAACCTTAGAACATGAAGGCATGTACAAATTGTAATGTCTGCTGTTCTTATTGAAAAGGATAGTTTGAACTTGGTATAGAATAGTTAAAGATTAATAATGTAAAATCTCAAAATTGGAAGACCAGGAAATCATAAATAATCAAGAACCTCATTGGTTTGAAGACCTACAAAAAATGTATGTTAAAAAGCTTCAAGATTTCATTTAGAAAAAAACAAAACAAAATGCACCACTGGTATTATTCTTTTTTCTAATTAATATATTTCTATTAGAACTTTCAGTAAATGTAGTAAGTGAAGCATTTGCGATAAAATGTGTGCACATTTAGAGAGTAACCTATTTTGGGAATAACTTTGTACAGTATTAATTTGAAGGTAAGTTTGCTACATATTACAGAAAGCCAATATAAAACACTTCACAGGTTGTTTAAAATCACAAGTGGTTGTAATCAAACATTGTACAAAGGAGTAAGGAGTAAGAAATAACTTTTGATATTTTATTGTGACCTTACCCATATAGAAATATTGAAAATGTTAGATATTTAATTTACAGACTCACAAATATTTATAGATTCAGAACCTGTGATACTTTAATTGACCTACAAAATATCTTCGTTAGAACCTATCAGGAGTTATTTTCTTACATGATGAGTACTGCAAGGATGCTAAATATTGGAGATCAGAAATTCCATTTTAGTTAGAATAAAGATTAGGTCTATCCCTATTGGAAAAACAAACTATATCTTTGTAAACCCTGTATGGGGATTTACTATAAAAAGGTGCTAGATAAAACCCAGTATAAAAAAAATTCCTTCCAGTAGCACTGAAATAGAAGTCACCAGTGTATCAGTGTTTCTGAAGAAGGGTGCATGCACACGAAAGCTCATACCAATAACAAACTTAGTTGGTCTCTAAGGTGCCCATTGCTCGGTCCCAGCTCCTGCCAACCTAGCAGTTTGAAAGCACCTCAAAGTGCAAGTAGATAAATAGGGGAAGGTAAATGGCGTTTCCGTGCGCTGCTCTGGTTTGCCAGAAGCAGTTTTGTCATGCTGGCCACATGACCTGGAAGCTGTACACCAGCTCCCTCGGCCAATAATGTGAGATGAGCGCCGCAACCCGAGTCGGTCACGATTGGACCTAATGGTCAGGGGTCCCTCTACCTTTAAGGTGCTACTGGAAGGAATTTATTTTGTTTCGACTACGGCAGACCAACATGGCTACCTACCTGTAGAAAAAATCCAGACAATGTTGGCTAAGAGAAGAGGTGTCTTTGGCATGGGAGACTGCAGGCTTTGTGACCTCCATTCTGCAGGAAATTTTCATGGATCCCCAATCGTTCCATCCCAGAGCTGAGATCACACTCCCCCCGACTCCTGATTTCCCCCCTCTACACCCCCCCTTGAATTGTCCTTATGAATATACAAAAGGAGTCTCCCCCTGAGGTGAAGAAGCAACAAGCAAGCCAAACCAAACCTGAACGTGGGTCATGTTCACCACTAATGATTTAATTTTACTTCTCTTCCCTCTACAGAGCAGGACGAGAGAAGCCGAGAGCAGATTGAGCAATGGCGCCAGTACCATTATGACGGTCTCTACCCACCGTACCTATATAACCGGCACATCGTCTAGAGCGCAGAGGAAGAGAGGAAAACACAAAACCATGAAAATGGGAAATCCCTGCTGAGCGTGCGATTGGCAGGACGGTCAGAAAGGCAATGTAGATGAAGTCATGGAAACATGACTGATCCCCTCTCCATGGAACCTGTTTCACCAGGGCTTCCGCTAGTATCGAGTTGTCTCATAGGTGCTGCTTTGCTTTGTTTCATGAAGCGCTGGTACGCCGCCACCTCCAGTCCTTGGAGCAAAGGCCAAATCACTGCAGGCAAAACGGGATCTTTCAGACCTGTGCATATCTGAAGAAGGGAGCAAAGGGAAGCGAAACCCCTGCTTAGTCCAGCACCCTGGCAGGAAGACTAACCACCTCCTCAGCCATCAATCTGATGTGTGGGGAGGTGGCAATAACCCTCCCTCCCCTGCTGATCTGCATGGATCAACTGCTTGGGTGCTTTGTGCTGGTTTGGGTGTGTGTCCTGCAAGTGTGTGCTAAGAATGCGGAGTGGGCACTGTTGCTTGCAGCCCTGGGCTGGTCCTTGGACCAAAAAAGGTTGACCAAACTTTATATTAGAGCAAATGCATAAGCAGTATTCTAAAATAATCACTGTATTTTGATAGGGACATTGAAAAAAACAACCCCAATGCCAGCTTGTGCTGTATCTATTTCAAATGATTTTAGAATATGGAGCAAAGAACACTGTATTTGTTTATTAAAAATATATTAGCCTCTTGCAATCACTTTTCTTAGTTTATATATTTATTTACTATTACATTTATTTCCTGCCTTTCCTGGCCGGCATGGTTCTTCCCCATCTTATCTTCACAGGCTAGGCTGAATTCCATGGTTCCCCAGGGTTTCCCCAGGTCCAACACTCCAACTACACCACTAGAGTCGCTGCCAGTTAAAGATTTTACAAATAAGGATGTGAGGAATCTTTAGTTTTGCACTTGACATACTGATGGCAAGATTAACTTAGGATTCAAATGAAGTATTTAAAGTGATTTATCACTTCTCCTAGGCTAGGGGACACTGGTGGCGCTGTGGGTTAAACCGCAGAGCCTAGGGCTTGTTGATCAGAAGGTTGGCAGTTCTAATCCCCGTGACGGGGTGAGCTCCTGTTGCTCGGTCCCAGTTCCTGCCAACCTAGCAGTTCAGAAGCACGTCAAAGTGCAAGTAGATAAATATGTACCGCTCTGGCGGGAAGGTAAACAGTGTTTCTATGTGCTGCTCTGGTTTCGCCAGAAGCGGCTTAGTCCTGCTGGCCACATGACCCGGAAAAACTAACTGTGGACAAACGCCGACTCCCTCGGCCTTTAAGGTGAGATGAGCGCTGCAACCCGAGAGTTGTTCGCGACTGGACTTAATTGTCAGGGGTCCCTTTACCTTTACCACTTCTCCTACAAACTCTAACCTAGCCCTCATTTTCTATATGCAGCCAGGTTCTCTGGATGGAGGCGCATTCTGTAACCTGCATCATGGTTCTGCAGAAAGAAAAATGTCAAAGCAGTTCTTTTTCTGTTATGCAGAAAGATTTGTTTTCAGTTGCATAATTTACCTGTCCTCCTTCTATGCAAGTCCCTGCAGTCCCACACCCCACCAAATGACATAGCTGCCAAGTTCTCCCTTTTTTTAAGGGAAATTCCCTCATGCTGAATAGGCTTCCTCGCGAGAAAGGGGAAAACTTGGCAGCTATGCCAAATGAGCTCGAGGGCAGCTTTGAAGTTTTCGCAGGGCACATGTGAAAGCCTGTGTCTGTTGTCCTAAGGGCTAGAAATGTCATTTATACCACATCAAACACAAAAACTCTCCACTTAATGTCTTTCTCCAGCTAATAACAATCAACTTATGTGGCTTTTGGGGAGCATTGCAGAGTGCACCCAATGCCTACCTAGGCCTGGGCACAGCCTGCTCAGGCCAACCAAAATTGCTCCCAGCTATCCTACCCCGTCTTCAGCCAGGGCTCTTTGAAAAATGAGAACCAAAAAAACAGCTGACTTTAAGATGGCTGCACCATTTCAAGCAAGCAAACACAGCAACATTTCCATTTATTTATGAAGGCAGCCTTTGATGAAGCAAACTGTTTGTAGTGGAACTGCTGACAACCATGCGTAGGCCCCAACGTGAGTGGTTTCGCAGTGTCTCCTGCCAAACGCCCCATCATCGTGACTCACCAACAACAGCGCCAGCCAAGCACGCAAAATTAGACACTATTCACTGCGATATAGAAGTGTCCTATGAAAATGTTACGTTTTACTACAGGTGCTTTTAGATGCTGTCCATGCACATACCTACATTTCCAAGAGACTTTTTATTATTATTTAACACTTAATGAGACAGAGCAAGTGCGTGAAAAGTTAAGACTCTTAGGTGTTCCAAGAACAACAGAAAGAAATCCACAAATCCAGGGCAACTGTGGAGCACCAAATGAAAACAAAGTTGTTAATGGAAGGGTTAGGATTCCTCTTTGCTTTCAATAGGGGAGCTTGGCAGTTGGCGTCTGGAAAATAACCCAGTGGATAAGCAAACATTTCTTACCTAGGAATTCCATTAGCAGCTGGCCTGCTACTTCTTCCAGCAAGAAAACAACGCAACCCTTTACAAAGCACATTTCTAACATACTGCATCAAATTCCAGTCACGTTTATCCTAATGGTTTGAAAGAAATGCCAAGCCAGAAACTTCAAAGGCCTTTATATTACTCTCAAAAGCAGGCACATTGCTCTTCCTTCACTAGAACATTCCCCCAGGCTTGAGGATCTCCACCTGCCATTCATCTCAGTACCTTGTTTTTCATGATCTCCACTCAAAATCCTCTTAATCCCAATGTCTTCTGCAGCAACACCCCTCAGGCAACTGCAGCCACAAGAAGAAAATCAGAATCAATGGCTAGTGCTGAATCCTGCAAAGTGCATGACTAGACAAGCTGGAGAGCGATTTTAAAATCGTCCACCTCCCAGGGCTAATTCAGTAGGTTTTTTTAAAAATGGGTTTGTAAAGTATAGGAAGAGGCTCTTTTTCATCTCTGTATCTTAGGTGCCTGTCTTCTTTCCTCCTCCTGAGATTAGACACAAACCAGCAGTTGCCTTAATGCCTCCTCACTGTAATTACGATGATGTTGGATCTTGGAGAAAGCCCTTTTTAATGATGGTGTTGCAGATTTCAGATTTGCTCAGAGATTCCACCAAAAGAGATCTGACATAGTCAATAAAATGAGGCTAGTGGGAAACTTCTCAGCTGAAATCATTCAGCTGTGGTATCACCTCTAAGCAGTGAATGCCTTATGACTGCTGACGTATATTGCCCATAAAACATAAAACCAGGGCCATTCCTCCTTTCGCCTCTTCACGCTTGCTGAAGACTTGCTGCAATTTTTAAGCATGTTAAGAAGGATGATGTTATTAAATTCTTGGACAGTTAAGTGTCAAACTATCAGCCATAGACAAAAAAATCCCACCCCAGTCTTCTAAAGCCGACAGCCAATCATGGTACTTGAGGGCAAAGCAAGTCATTTTGCCTTGTTCAAAACTTCCAAAAGAAAGAGGGAGGGGAAATAAGAAACTCAAAGCACCTCAACACAGATTTTTATGAGTGTTTATTGTAAACAATATATGTTGGGCTGTTTAGGCACCCTCTGTACATTTTACAATGCTGCATAAACACAAGGCTCCAATACAACCTGGTGACATTTTCAATCACAGCACTGCAGTTAAGATATTTACAGTTTTCAAGAGATTCCAGTAACAATAACATGCCAAGAAATTGTACCCCACTGGTTCACTGAACAAAATACACTAGTGATTGAAGGAAACACTTTTGATATTCGCAGTACATATGGGCACAACTGAAGGGAAGCAAATTAATTGGTGGTAAACTGGTGAATAGATAAGAACGTTTCTAAGCCACATCTCAAAGTACCTCTCTACATAATGTCGCAAGGGAAGACAGAAGAGCCAACTTGGCACACATTCAGAAAAAAAGCCCTTTGTTTTATGAGGTTTTAGCTCCATTTCACACAGCCGTATGTTCTAATTTTTGGGATTCCATTGTTTCTTGCTGTGTTTAATAAGAAACCTTATAGCCATTTGGAGAGAAGAAATACAGGTTTTTCTGACTGCTTCAACAGAAGATCATGTTTTTGCAGCAGACCGTTCACAGTCTGAAACAGCCCGTACCCTCTAAACTATTGATAAAAGATTCCAGACCCAATTAAAAATTCCAGAACAATTTTTAAACATCAAGCTAGATAAAAACAGATTTAAAAGCAAAGGCAATAAAAACAAGGCAACTTGCCTCATTAAAAATCACAAACTACTTTCCCCTTCAATAGGAAAATTATTCTAGGTGGGTATTTGGGAAAATACATTAGTGTGGAGAGCATATTACAAATATATAAACAATCACACAGTTGGTGTAAGTTATAGAAAGAAAAAGGGCTATTTAATGCTGATATCACTCTCTAGACCTGGGCCTAGCCTGGTCAATATTTATTGTGGCACTTCTGAGGTAGTGTCAGATAATACAGCTGAATTTGGCTACAGTTAGATTAGCAGAAACTGCAGTTTGAAAGAAGCACCCTCTAATTCCTTGGAAAACATACAACACGCAGTCTAAGAAAATAGCTCTCTCTTCTGACATCAAGTGACAAGCAAATCCTAAAGAATGACTGAGCAAAGACAGCCCAAAGCAAAGGATCATTCAGACTTCATGAAGGAAAGATGGCTGGGGGTCTCTAGAGCTGAATCCTACCCACATCTACCTCACTGAATTCGATGGGGGATACTCAGTCTATGTCTTTCAGAAGGAACTCCTCATTCATTCTGAAACGCAGAGCTACTTGCACCTTACCAGATATGAGATATTAATTCAAAAGGCAAGCGTAAAGGAGAGAAAGAACTTTTCATAGCTATTTCATACTGTTGAGGAATTGAGGTTGTTCTTCCCCTCTTGGTAAAAGAGTTTCCGCACCAATCTTGGGACCTTTCTTCTCCTGGAAAGGAGAAACGTACAATGAGGTTGTGTGTCCAATGTGGTAGAATAAAAGCCAGCTCAACAAATAATTCTCAATAAATTACCAAGAAGCAAACCACAGGGATATAATCTTCCTCAGGTAAAACTCACCAGAAAGTTCACCTACTATGCAATCCTCATTCATTTCATTTCAGTGAGGCTCACACAGGATAACATCCCAGGGGATTAGAGATATAAACCAATAAAAGCTAGTATAGGAGGACAATTCCAAAGATGGAACTCCGCTCCCAGCCTAGTCCCAGTGGAGAGGACTATTCAGGCTCTTCCCTCACTCGTTTCCCCTCAGGCCTAATTGCTGTGCACATTCCAGGAGTTTTACTTGAAAAGCAATATATAAAGATAAGTTTCTTAGGATGAGTTGCAGCCTGCAGGGGCCACTGGGGTGGGGCACGGAAGTGTATGGGGCTATTTTCGGGAGGGTCCCAGCACACAGGGAGGCCTAATCCTTCCCTCCTCAGCTGCAATTAGGATTCCCCCCCCCCCCGGTGCCAATCAAGCTTGTAAAAGTTGAGCTCTCAGAAGCATCATTGGGTCCCAGGAGGTTTTTCTAAAAGCTCAGTTGCTCTGGGGCAGGAGTGAGGAGAAGAAACAGTTGAGGGAAGGAGGGGAAAGGAAAATGGAATGGATGGGATGTGTGTGTGTGTGTTAAGAGAGGGGGGGTGACCGTCTCTGGCTCCACTCTCACCTGCCACTGGTATGCCACCCCTAGGTATGTTCCTAATGAGGGAACCTTGGGCTGATAAAAGGGACCAAGTTGGACCAAATTAAAACAATAAAAATAAACAACAGCTTCCCCGGCTTCTTAACGTAGGTAGACAGCCTTGGGTGACTCTTACCTTGAGCATTCCATCACGCTCCCATTTAAAGAGACCACAATTGCTGAAAAGGGAAGACAGAAAAATCAGGGTTGCTTCAGTAGCTGTTGGTAGCGGTGCTGCACCCAACTGTTTTAAGGTTTCATTTCCTACATGAACGTTGCCATTTAAGTGTCCAAGAAAACCCCCCACATTCCACTGCTCTGGGCATTATCTTCATGCCTCTTCATAGCCATTTCTCATTGGAAAGGACTGCCCAGACCACTGGTCTCAAACCTTTCTCTCTGGGCCACACTTTCAGAATAAAAACCTGCTTGCATCACATCCAATGTTTTATTGACAAGAAAGATAGTTGGAAAACACAACTAGGATTGTCCACGGTATCACTTGAGGCTCTTGCTCTCATTTTAAAAGGATCTCTAGCCATATTCTGCATATTAAAAAATATATATTTTGATACTACACTATACTGCACTGAAATATTTAAATGTTTCTTTGATTGTCCTTGAATCCTCCAGCCACTCTTGCCATCCTCTCCTGCCACACCAGGGTGGCATGCTGCACCCTTTGAGGGCCACTGGTCTAGACAAACGATGAAGTGAGCTCTTGCCCACCAAACAAAAATGAATAAAAATAAACAAAATGAATAAACCACTATTATTTAGCAAGTCTTTTCAGAGTCTACAGCAAAGGATGAGAGATGCACGTTGACAAACCTTTGCAGATAAAATGCAGTAGGGTTTAGAGCAGGCATCCCCAAACTGCGGCCCTCCAGATGTTTTGGCCTACAACTCCCATGATCCCTAGCTAACAGGACCAGTGGTCGGGGAAGATGGGAATTGTAGTCCAAAGCATCTGGAGGGCCGAAGTTTGGGGGTCCCTGCTTTAGAGACTGAGAAAGAGGGAATGTAGCTCCTCTTACCTGCAGTGTTTTTTGGGCAGCTTGTCAAGAGATATGGCTCTATTTCCACACTGACACTTGAAAAATCGTTTTACACCATCATGCCAGTGATAGTCATGGTTTTGTTCCTTACATGAATCCAGGAGCTTGAAATAGGTATACTTGCACTTGTGTAAAAGGAAGAGAGAGGGAAATAAAGAGTCACACACACGTTGCCCAACTTTTTCAAAGTCACAGTTGTGGTGGAAACCCAGTCCTCTGCTGCGCCAGAAGAGCAAAATACTCTGCGAACCAGGGGGAAGCAGCTATATTATATACCTGAGAGGACATCCCCTTTGAACTCTTTGCTTCTGCTCCCCCAACACTGGCCCCTCTTCCTCTTTAAGACCACCTCTGCCACCAGTGTAAATCCTGGCAAAATGCAGATCGCATCAATGGTGAAACTCAGCAAAGGATCAGGGCATTTTAATGATGGAAAAGAGGCCCACCTTCTGCAGGTCTTAAATACAAATATGTAGCCACATCACCAGCAATTAATACAATGAAATGCTATGTGATGGGTTTGTTCTTGTTCTTATGGTGTATTTTGTGTTTTTATGCTGTGAACCGCCCTGGGGAGCTACAGATGAAGGGTGATAACTATTCTGGATTATTCAGAAGGACAGGCTACCAGTGTGAAAAATACAACTTGAATCTGCTTATCAGGGGGTTGGACTGGATGGCCCTTGTGGTCTCTTCCAACTCTACGATTCTGTGATCATTGTATTCAACAGGACTTGGCTACAAAGTTTTAGATGGTTATAAGACTGGAAATGCTGGATTAGGACCTAGGAGACCAAGGTTCAAAGCCCACTCTGCCATGAAGCTCCCTGGGTGGCCCTGGGCCAGGAACTATTGCTCTGCCTACCCTCTCTCACAGGGTGGTTGGGAGAGGAGGAAAGGTGCATGTCACCTTCAGCTTCTTGGAGGAAAGCTGGGGTGAAAATGTAATAACAAATAAGTAAGAGTGGGCTTTTAACTGTGAATATTTCTTTTTGGAGAGCAAACTGACCTGTGCATGAATCCAACAAGGACATTCTCCCTCCCTGGGACTTCGTGTGCTACGAGAGGCACAGGAAAGCTAAAGCTTGTTTCTTGGCACCAACCCCCCCTCTAATGCTATTATTTTTACATGGGAGGATCGCTTTCCACTGACCTGGGGCTGCCTTCAAAACTCAGGTCATGTCGCGATATGCTTGGGAGGTGCAGTTTAAGCCCCTAGCAGGATGCGCTGTGTTTTTGCAGGAGTGTGAGAAAAGGCAGTGTGGAGCGTGGAGTCCTTGACATGTCTGACTGGGGGTGGGGAGGACTGCAGTTCACTTCATACTTTGGAACATACCTACCTATTTTGCCTGCCCATCAGACCCATGCATGGATCAGAATATAGATCTTCAGGTTAAGCCACATAATTGATGAACCGATTCATGCATGCATCCATATGTGACCCTTCAGATGCTGCTGAAGTACAACTCCCATCAGCCCTGGCAAGCATGGCCAATGGTGGGGAGGATGGAAGAAGAGAAGAGTTTGGATTTGATATCCCGCTTTATCACTACCCAAAGGAGTCTAAAAGCGGCTAACATTCTCCTTTCCCTTCCTCCCCCACAACAAACACTCTGTGAGGTGAGTGGGGCTGAGAGACTTCAGAGAAGTGTGACTAGCCCAAGGTCACCCAGCAGCTGCATGTGGAGAAGCGGAGATGCGAACCCAGTTTCCCCGATTACGAGTCCACTGCTCTGAACCACTACACCACACTGGCTCTCAGTGATGGGAGTAAATGCTGTCCAATAATATCTGGAGAGTCACAGGTTCCTCATCCCTGGACCATACTTAGGGTTGCCAGGCTCAATAGTGGACAGGACTTCTGTGCCTTTAATTGCCCTGCTCTCTTTTGAGTCTGGAAACCTTAAAGAGAAACCAGCAGACCCTTTGTTTAATTTCCAAGCAAGGGACAGCATCTATGACGTAGTCATTTCAAAGCAACCTTTTTTCTGTGCAGCCATGGAGGATGTTATTAGCTGTTTTAAGCAGCTGTAATCATTAAAGGAAAAAGGCAGCCCTGGATCCCCTCATGAGCAGATTTCTCTAGTAAAGGTTCCCGAGGGTCAAAATGAACTTTTCACCCAACACTGATCAAGTGGGACTTTGAGCCATCTTCAAGCGGCTGCTTCACTCACCGATTTGCACGTTGCAACACGGCATTTTACTTCTCGGATGCTCCGCATTTTATCTTCCATTTGCTCCTTCTTCACCAGGGGCTCAAAATAGCGTTCCTGCAGCTCAGCCTCAAACTGTGGCAGGAGGAGAGATGAAACTTTAATATAGATGTGAAAACAGCTAACATAAAACTTGTTAACACTGTAAATGAAACTTAACCCCCCCACATATCTGAAAAGAGGATTTTCAGAAGCAATAAGCTATTAATTTCAATTGAATCCCCATCCTGAAATTATAAAAAGATTTTTTAAAAAAATCAAACACACAGTTTTTTTAGCACGTTCAGACCTCTTCTTGAACTAAGAGATTCTGATGCGCTGCTTGGAAACATTTTCATCCCTGAAATGCAGTCACTCTTAGAGCCAGTTCAAATATATTATGTAAAACCACTTGATCTTTCATCACTCAAAAGCCCAACATCTGACAATTTGTAGCTGAACCGTTCTCCCTCAAAAGACATTGCACCTGAGGAAATCCGAAAGCTCTAGCTGTGGTAACTAACTAACTAACTAACTAACTAACTAACTAACTAACTAACTAACTAACTAACTAACTACACAATGTCTCATTTGGAGGCAGCTTGTAAGGTAGCCAAGTGTTCAACATGTATGGGTGCAAAAAGGGCGTGGACACACAAAAGACCGCAGAGAATATAGACTTAAACAGGGCTGTCAGGACTCTGCTGGCTGATGCTTAAGGCATCCTGCATTTCATTTCCAAAAGAACAGAAGGGAACTGACTCAGAGGAAGAGTGCCATCTACTGAACAAACAGCAAAACCAGAGGCCTTGTGAAAAGACAAGGTTCGGTTGTTCAAGATGAAAAGCATATATTGGGATATTTAATGGTACTCAAAACTGAATAAAACAAATAATAAAATAAATCAGACACCTGCTCCTCCCACTGCAAACATCAACAAATAAGGTGAACGCCTGAAAACAAAAAATGAAGTTGTGTAATCTTTTTCAGCCTGTGGGCCACACTCCCTCACAGGCACACTTGCCCAGGCCAGAGGCAAATACAGCAACAGGCAACTCTCACCCACCCACCTCGCAAACAAGAGGCACGGTTGCAGCTTAAGAACACATTCCAGCCAGGAAAAGCCACTTGAGGGGGAAGAGCAGGGCCACTGAGGGGGTATAGTCTGGGAAGGGTCCCAAGGGCCAGACAGAGAGCCCAGGGGCCCTCATTTGGCCCCCTGGGTCTGAGGCCCCCACCCCTGCTTTGCAGATTTATGAAGAACTCATATTTTTGCCTTTGTCAGAAAAATGTTTCTCTGCATTCAGACTCTTCTTTGGTCAGCAACTACATTTCCCAGAAGTCTGCTTGGCCTTGCCACATTCTTCAAGCAGACGTCTGGAAACGCAGTTGCGGGGTCAGATGTGAAGCCCACTGCAGTTTGTTCTCCTGCATTGAAAATGGTCAATGCTGAATTTCTGGTAGTGAATTCTGACACAAAATGCAGGTCCGCAGATCATATCATAGTGATGCCTCTCTTGCAGAACTGTTAGGCATACCTCTTGAAGGTGACACAGTCCTATTTTCTGCTGCTGGGCAGGATCCTTTCCTCTTTATCCGCTCCCAATAGCACCCACATGCAGGCATTCCTAGCCAGCTCCCTTGTATACGGGAGATGCTCACCTCCTTAAGGACACCCGTATGTTTGGATCTAGCATTCAAGATCTCTTGAAATTCATCAGACTCCAAGTACGCAAGCTGCTGGCATAGTTTCTTTCTGGCAGGTTCTGCTGCATCAACATCTATAGAAACGGAAGAGAACAATATACGTGCTTAGCCATTATTTCCAAAGGATATTCTGCTTCAACAGAAACTAAAGTAATGACAGTAGGTGTTGCATAGATAGTGTGCCATCTCACAGATAGTGTGCTTTTACCTGTGCCTTTCTAATGTGCAGAATTTTGATTTGTTTGTGTCACCCCAGACAAAAAACAGGGCAGGCCTTCCTCCACCATGCCCCTACTTACCAGATTCCTCAGGGTCACCTGGCTGGGAACTTCTGGAGACAAGGGCTACCCCAGATGGGCCTTTGGTCGGATCCAAGAGGGAAATTATTTCAACAATATACAGTGAACCTATTACATAACCTGCCAAGGTCCTTCATTTCCCAGTCATTCCAAGGAGCAAACTCTTGCTGCTGTGGGGGTTTTTTTGGTCATGCATCTCAGCTGCAACTCTCAGGGTAAACTCAAGAGGCTTGCCACTTGACAGCCAATGGTTGACAACAGAGGCAAAGGGAACGAGATCTGCTCAGAGGTAAATGGGTCTGTCGGCTAGTGGTGGGAAATGAATTTCTAAAAATGGATGAGGAAGAGAGAATTCAAAATTTGTATAAATATCTACTGGCAGGAATATTGAAGCCACAGAAGGCAGTAAGTTATCTTGAGGGACTTTATACAAATGTTATGAATCAAGTCAGGAGAAGTCAGGAGAGCTACCTCAATTCTGCTCGTACAGAAACCAGGGATTTTCAGCACAGAAATCTCAGGGATTTCCACAGAGCAGGCATGTAGCCCGTAACCACACATTTAAGAGAGAAAGGAAAGATGGACTCCTGTTGCCTATAGTCTGCACTGTTTTCTGCCCATTGTCTCAAGGTAGCAACTTCAAGCCAAACCATTCAGCTTGACACCAGCTGGTTGCAACACTGGGTTGGACCCAAGCGACTTAATTCCAATGCAAGTCTGTGGTTATCTTTGTAAAAAGGTTCTACACTTTCCATACCTTGGGAGAGAGGGGTGCTTTTCTCAGCTCTCTCAGAAATCTCTGGAATGTCTAGACTGGATCGTTTTCTTTTTATGCTGTTTGGGTCCACTTTGGCGAGGATCCGGCCTTTTGCACGTAGTTTCTTTATAGCTGCCATCTAAAAGCAACAAAAGAAAGACTCAAGACATGTAGCAAAAGCCAGCAATTAAAACCAGTATGAAAAGCCAGCAAGGATCACTGGAGCTGAATGTCAGTTTGCATTTCTTAGTGTAGAAAGTATTGATCCGATGTGTAATTAATTCAAGAGGGTTCTGGGAGCCTCTGGAAGATTCTCTGTGTGAAAGAAGCAAGCATAAGGTTCATGATGTTTGGGTTATTCCTTCAGAGAAGCTGAGTACAGCTGCTTAAACTGGGCCTGTTATCTCTTCCTCTCAAAGTCATGCGGACTATAATAATAGGCCAGAAGGAGCCTGGCTTTCTCTTTCTCCTGGCACGATGTTCTGTACATAGTATGCTTCGTGTTAAGGTTTAGTCTTATTATGTTGTAAGCTTAAGTTAAGTCTGCTGCGACTAGATTTCTTATGGACAGTGCCAATCCTGAAGGTATTGGATTTGTGACCATTATGTTCATTTGCCTTCAGTAGCAGTAAAGCTCTGCTAGATGAAATATAATTGCCTCTGGTCTATTTTTTGGGAACCCTGCAACGTGTTTAAGTTTTTACTCTGCTAACTATACACTGGAATCTGCTCTGGATCAATACTGAGTAGACTTTAAATGACACTGAAGACCATATAACCTTCTCACAGCTCTACTGTGCTTGTGGAAACTAGGCCAATGCTTGTTCTCCGTCACACAAAAATATCATACACCCACAAACACTCCATTGCACAGATCAGACACACACACACCCCGAATCCTGGGAACTGTAGCTAAATTGGCTAAAAGTCTATTACAACTGAACATACACATTAAAAGCTACAATTGAAATAATCAGTTTTTTTAAATAATAAAACCCATCCTGTTATTGTCTTTTAGCACAGTGTATGTCCAGTCCTGAAAACTCCCATAGTCCTTTGTGCTGGGCTAAAAAGCTGGCAACCTTATCACAAATCTTTGACAACCCAATGGTTGGTCTCCAAGCCCATCTGGAATGATGAAGTTACAGGCTAATAGAAGCTTGACTGATCCTTGCCTCTATACTCTTACCATGGGGCAGCAGTTAAGGAGAATTTGAGGAGCTGATACCTTTTTAGCTTCTGCCAAGCCATTCAGTTTGGGCACCGAAGGAGGCAAACTATCGAAGAAGAGAACATCGTCTCCTTCAGAGAAGCCTGTGCCAAGTCTAGGAGTTTTGGGGCTTGACAGTTTGGCAGCTTTGGGAAACTCTGCCCCGGGAGTTGGAGAGCGCAGCACCGCTGGTCCTGAGGAAGGTGGCATTGCTGCCACAGTTGCATGGCATGTATTTTGAAGAAACCTTAAACAAAAGGACAAAATCCATTATAATCTTGCTTGGGGAGGTGGTGCAGGAAAACAGGATTCTGACCCAAAAATCCTGTTAAGATTCTGCTAGAGCAGGGGCTTTTCAGACTGTTGTGGTGAAACCGGGAGCCCTTCAGAAGCTCACCAGGGTTTCTCAGTGAGAAAATCAGTAATGACAGACAAGCTTTCCTGAAAGACAGCTGGGCCACATATGCAAGGTGAATCTACTCTATTAGGCATGCCTGGTTTGGAGGCCACGACCTTTCAATTCACACATGCTACTGAGTGCTTTGCAATGCATGGAGGTTTCATGGAAGGTGAGCAGGGTGTAGGAAAGTTCACTAAAGGTAGAAAGTTTGGAAACTACAATGCTAGAGGAAGAGGTTTAAATACTCAAGGTCAGGAGACATCCTGCTTTCATACAGCCAAATAATCTTTTGGCTTAGCCTTCCCCCAACACATGTCGGGGGGGGGGGAGTGTCAACCAGGCAGCACATAAGCCTCAGGCCAGCTTCTAGGTTCATGGCATGTAGGCAGAAAACGACAAGACACCCTGCTTGCCTCCTCAGCCAAAGACAACATGGTGAGAAACAGGACTTTCCATCTCCACCACCAACTGCACGCTCCTCTCTCCAGAGAATTTCATCTGCAATGATTAACAATTGACTCTATTTTTTTTCAAATAATATTTATTAATTTTCAAACATTTTAACACAAAAACAAAAAAGCAAAAATAAAGCAATCAAAAAAGAAAAAGAATATCAATTCATTACATTAACTTGACATTGTGGACTTCCTCGATGCCCCCCACGCTGGGTCCATTTATTAAATCTAAATTAAGCAATTTTCCTTTATCATCTTAATCATTCTGACACAATTTTTCCATTATTTCCCAACCAATTCTAATCTACTAAAAAAAAGACATTGACTATCCTCAATTTCTAATTCATTAATTAATCAATCTAAATCTAACTTTATTTTCCCATCCATCTCTAATTTTTCCTTTAGCCTCACAATTTGTACACCAAAATTTTTCCATACATTCAAATGTTATTTCTTCTATCATAATAACCTTTAACCACATTTATCTAATTCTACCCCCCTTCCACTGGACTCCGGATCTCCCAGATGTATCAACCAGCTCCATAAAACGTTCACGTTTTGGACCATTTTAATCAATCAGAAAATAACCCATTGTTACTCCTCACCCTATTCCCACTCTTTCGCCACCTGTCTACCACTCTCCCTTCCTTGTTCCCTGCTGCCCCCCAATTTTCTAACTGTAGCACAGTACCATCCAGCTATTTTCCCACTTTTCAGCCCTATCTCAATCCCCCCCAACAGTTAAGCTCATTCCCCAGCATGGATCCCACCCTCCCTCTCTCACTGGGAGGACATTATTCCATGCTGGTTCTTCTTTGAGGACTCCTTGAATCAAACATAAGTCTTGTTCACCCTCTCCCACTGGGGGAACAGTATTCCATACATCTTCCTCCTCTTTTTTAAGTTCAGTTATATTGTCCAGGACTGATGGGTCTTCCTCCTCTTCTGCAAAGTCATTTACAATGCCCCCGGATGATGCTTGTTCATCTTGCTTCAGTTTTCTTATTTTGCGAATCTCTATATTGTTCTGCTGAAATTCATCTCTCACATCCAAAATCAGTTCAGGAGTTTTTGATAATCCACAAAGTCTGAAGAGCCAGATGATGTTGTGTCTACTGACATCCTGTTTGTCTCAAATTCCATGGGAGCTGCAGAAATTACAATGCAGGAAGTGGCACTGTTCGTATTTCCAAACCTCAAAAACAAAGTTTACATCCGATCTGGTTATCAGCTCTCATTTTTAATTCTTGTTCATATTTTAAAAATCTTGTGTCCATTTCTGAAAAGAACATTATCAAACTTCTTGTACACAGCCTTATATTTGCTCTCTCTTCAAAGTTAACAGTTCTCAGCCTCAAAGAGGTAAACAAATTCCTTCCTATTGTGATGTCATAATGGCTGCTGGCTGATCCCTTCAGGGACCCGACTCCAGTTCCAGGGGGGCTTCCCCCACTCCAAATTAAAAATTTTACAGGGATTTTAATGTTATCAATCCTTCTCTCCTTTACCCTGCCTCAGGGGGAAGGTTTTAAGTCCAATCCTTGGAAGTTGTTAAAGTTCTGTCAAACTCTCCGGCTGCAGGCAAGTTAACTGCATTGCTGTTCTCTCAATGGGGGAGACCGACTTCCTGTTTAAATCTCCTCCCATGGCCAATTCTTTTCAATTGATTTTTTTTTTAAAAAAATCTTTCTGTTACTCATGGTGTCCAATGTCTTCCAAATCCTTTTTTCTTCTTCTTCTTTTTTTTGGAAAATCCACCGCTCTCCGCTGCCGGCTCGGAGCTTCGCTCTGTGAGGATAGCAGTAGACTCGAAAATGGCACCCACGACTGCAACTCTGCTCTAACTTGGAGCTCTCAAAGAGAGCTTGCTGGTGAGCAGAGGAGTCACCTTTGGGCGCAGCCGAGCTCTCATGCCCCCAGAAAGCTCAATCTGGGGTTCTTAGGGGAGCCACAGTTGTTCAGCTTCTTTGGGGGGAGCCAATGATCTACCAGTGATCTACTTCAGACACCCAGTGATCTACTGGTAGATCACTATCTACCTGTTGGACATGCCTGGCTTAGTTGGTAGAGCATGAGTCTCTTAAATGTCAGGGCTGTGCGTTCAAGCCCCACATTGGAGAAGATTACTGCATTGCAGAGGGTTGGACTAGATGGCTCACATGCTCCCTTCCAACTCTACAGTTCTATGATTCTAAGTTACTTAGTATATCACACCTACAGTGAATAATACTACAAAAGAAGCCGTTTGAACTACTGAACCATTTCCTCACATGACCATCATGGTGTTACCTCTTCTGCATCTCTTCAGACTTCCTTTTCCTGGCTTCCAGCATTTGCTGCTTCTGTTGCTTAATCAGTGCTGAAGCAGAGATGGACTGGAATGCTGGATTTTGCTTCCCAACAGATACTGGAGGGGACATAAAGAAAGTTGTGGGTGAGTCAGATGTTGCTCAGCAGGAGTCAAATAGGTTGCTTCCCCCCCCCCCCGACATACCTGGTGCACTGGCTTTGGCTAGGTGTTTATTCAGGTTCCTTGCTCCAAAAGAGGGCGTTGACAATAGTTCTTTGAATTCCTCTGAACATGGCAAAGGTTGTTTTGGCAAACCTGAAACAGAACATGCAATGTAACAATGCAGCAGACTCGCAGGCTAGTCCCAGGCGGTTGATGACCCAGAGTCCTGCTTGCCCTTCAAAGAAAATCCAAAACAAATGTCTAGCCCTTAGGAGACATTAAAAACTGGACAAGTGAACAATCCCTACGGTACTAAAACTGCAGAAGCCTGTGAGATAGCTAAATAAATCTCCACTGGTTGGCAACTCTAAGGGCAATGCAGCCTCAAGGAACACAATTCGTGTGTTGTGACTAGTCAAAATTATACTACTCGAAGCACACACAAAGAAGCCTAAACCTGGGATGAAAGCAGCGCACAGATTAATAACAGCCTAGGCCAGTGGTGGTGAACCTATGGCACGCATGTCAGAGGGGACATTCAGAGCACTCTCTGTGCGCAGGCGTGCGGTCGTCCAGGAGCTCCTGGCCACTTCCGTGGGGGGGGGGGGGAGAGGAGGAATAGAGGAAGGCTCCCGCGATGCAGGAAACTGCCGCTCTGTCAAGCCTGCAGCTCTGCCTCCCAGCGATCAGCTGTTCCGCGGGAGTGGGAGAAAGAGAGGAGGGCTTGCAGGGCACCCCATCCAACAACCAAACCTGACAACCGCCTCTTGGCTGGCTCCTCCTCCCCGCCATCAAGTCTGGTTGTGCCCAACCTGCCTTCCTGCTCTGCTCTTGGGTGCATTTAGAGCTGCGTGACACTGGCATGTGAGTGAGGTGCTGAGCGGGTGTGACTGTTTATGCTCCGTGGCTTCACTCCAGTCTGTTCCTACTCAGGAGTAAGCCATCTTCAGTTCAACAGGGTTTAACTCCCAGGTCAGTCAGTAAGCATATAAAGATAGCAACCTAAGAAGGGACTGATAGGTTTACACGTTCGCTGGGCTTTCCTGCAGAAGCCAACAAAGAAATTCATTCCGTGGAGGCTGTGATCAAACGACAGCTGAAGAAACAGTGAAAATAAAAAAAATTATAATAATACATTATTTTAAACCTGCCAGTCTGGCTGGGTTTCCCCAGCCACTTGGGAAGGCTTCCAACAGGACATTAAAAACAGGAAAAAAATTCAAATGTAAAATACTTCCCTGAACAGCCCTGCCTTCAGATGTCTTCTAAAAGTCAGATAGTTGTTTATTTCTTTGACATCTGATGCAAAGAAAGGGCTCATGATGAAGCTCAAGCCTTCTTTCTTGAGGGGAATATTTATTTATTTGTGTGTGTGTGTATGTGTGTGTGTGTGTTAGTATAGCCCTCCAGTGTACACTAGTCTAGTGGCCAAAATGGTGGAACCTTCTAGAAAAAGTGTATTTCCGAGGCTCATACCACCACTTTTTGGGGAATAATATCAGTGCTTTTTTCTGTGGGGACACATACCCCTAAACATTTTGTGAATATAACAGGAGAAGAAATTCACTATATTTATTTTTCCCAATTTGAACTGTATTTATTTTTCCCGATGGTGATTTTCTAGAGTCAAAATTAGAGTACTCCTAAACATTTTTAAAGGAAAAAAGCACTGAGTTATACCATAAAATTATATATAAATGGAAAGATAAATTTAATGAAGAATGTAATGTAATAACTTTTATGAAGGATTTTTTATTACAACAGCAGTCATGAAGAAGAAACGTGAAACACACAGAAAAATGAGATACAGTCATACCTCTAGTTACGTACTGCTCTGGTTACGTAACTTTCAGGTTATGAATGCAGCAAACCTGGAAGTGTTTACTTCCGGGTTCACCATGCAGTTTGCGCAGAAGCGATCTGCACACTTCGTGCACATGCAGTAGTGACACTCTGAAAGGTAAAGGGAACCCTGACCATTAGGTCGAGTAGTAACCGACTCTGGGTTTGCGGTGCTCATCTCGCGTTCTTGGCCGAGGGAGCCGGCGTACAGCTTCCGGGTCATGTGGCCAGCATGACTAAGCCACTTCTGGCGAACCAGAGCAGAGCACGGAAATGCTGTTTACCTTCCCGCTGCATCGGTATCTATTTATCTACTTGCATTTTGACGTGCTTTTGAACTGCTAGGTTGGCAGGAGCTGGGACCGAGCAAGGGGAGCTCACCCCGTCGCGGGGATTCAAACCGCTGATCTTCTGAACGGCACCCTGGAACGGATTGTGTTTTTAAGTAGAGGTACCACTGTATACAGGTTAAATTGCCGTCTTGGCACTTTGTGATAAGTAAGTGGGTTTTGGGTTGCAGTTTTGGCACTCAATCTCTAAAAGATTCACCACTGGCCTAGGCATACTTAAAATTGAGTGCCTGCCTTGGAAATATACTTGTTCTTCCTTAGTCAGTCTCTGGAACATGTCCTCCTTCTCTTCCCTTTGAATATTAATATTATTCCCTTTGAGTATTAACCATGCTTTCTAGCTACCTGTGAACCGAAAGTAACATCATGAACACCAGCCAAGTTCCATTCATGAGCCACAATTTGAAACAGGTCATGAGGAAACGTGGTTAGGGCTGGCCATGGCTTGTGCCAGTCTTCAAGTAACACAAAATCCTGAAGCTGACAGAGAAAGGGAGAAGGTGAAAGATTATACATTCCCAAGGCTGGCTCCCAGCTGCAAATCATGGTTTACAGAGTCTCCTGCACAACTGACTGAGCTATCCATGTTTGATGGAAGTTAAATACATTTTACAGCAAGGGGACAGTTTAAGAAAACAAAAGAGAGTGTGTTACCCAGTTTCTGCTTGGTCTCCTGTAGAATTGCATCAACTCCCCTTACAACCAAACTGGACAGAGTTGTTTGGATTTTCTTCTTTGGAGCAGCAGCTGCTGCACTGAAGAGGTAAAAGCAGAGCACAACTCAACAGAGGGAATGACATCACCCATATAAGTCCTGGGGGAGGGGGAATTACCCTGGTTGTGATTATAGCAGGGTAGTTAAAAACTGCGTCTAATTATCTGTTTTCTACTATCCAATTGCGTTCTGTTGGCCATTCACAGCATGTAAAACCAATAAACCAACCACTAAAAACCCCAGCAACACAAAACATTTAACACAATTTGAAACAGCAGTTAAATGTTTTGCACCAGCACAAGTCCACGGAGTCTTCCATACAAAGGGAAAATTTACTTTTGTCTCAGGCCTTGCTCATTGCCAATTTGTGGCCCCAGAAGGTTGCCCATGTGGTCCTCTGGCTGAAAAGGTCCCCTGCCCCTGTTTTAAACTGATCTAATAAAGTTAAATTCATAAAGAAATGCAAGTGAACAACATTCACAATCATCAGGAGGGGAACTTCCACAGAAGGACACTGAGATGTAGTTTCTCTTACGCTGAAGCTGCATAAGCAGCTGAGGAAACCCCGCCATAGTAAAAGCCCTCCTGACAAAGCCTCTCTTTCAAGCCAAGGCTCTTCTTTGCTGTCCTTTTTGGAGCTCGGGAATTTGAGAAGGTAGACTGCAGGTCCGCCCGCTTTGAACTGAGCCGCCGGTACTGGGACTGGACATGATACTGGCAATATTCACATTCATTCTGAAGAAAGAGAAAGACAGAGGGGAGTTCGTCCTAGTGTACTTGTCACAACAGAGCAAAATATGAGAAAAGGAAACATGCTTGTGTTTGCAACTAGCATTGGGCTCTAGTGGGAAAACTGGGAAATCAGAAGTTTCCAGCAAACACTAAGCATAGAAATGTGAGGCACCAGTTGTCTCTGAGATGCCTTCAAAATCTGGGTTGATCAGGTGTTTGGCTGACAAAAGGGCTATCCTACAAACAACACAGGAGGCCTCAATACCAGCACTGCCCCAACCTCCATTAGGTTAGCAGAACTGGTATCCACGTGTGCAGAACCAGGCTATCAGGGCAGGAGGCCTGGAGGATATAGTTGGCACATCTGGGGAGACACTTGGAATGGAGATGCAGGAAGCAGGAAATGCCAAGCCCACATATTTGTACATGCAAATGGAAAAAGAGAAGAACCCGTGACTGAGGAGTGGTATTGATCAAGGGATTTTGGCAGGCAAAATATGGAAGGGGAAATCCTATTACTGTCTTCTCTTGCCCTTTCCCATCAAAACCTGGTAAATTGTCAGTGGGGAGAAAAATAACAGGTGTGCCTTTTGGCCATTTGCTGGTTGGACAGTTTGGCCCTCTAACACATGTGAGGTCAACACCTCTGCTCTAATATAAAGGGCTGCCAATATGGTGGCTGCAGACACGTACGGTATGTGCCAACAGAGCCTTTCCTGGTGACCACAGGGTTCCCTTCCCACTCTGAAATCAAGCTTGGAAGTAGCATTAGACTCTATGCAACACAGCAGGTTGTGGTGCCCACACCAGCATGCACATGTGCCCATCAGCCACCAAAAGTCAGCAACTTCTGCTATAAATTGTGACTAGCACAATCACAAAACTAAACCGTAAACCCTCAGGTGACATCTGCACAACCTCACACCAAGCACAGGGTAATGTCAGACAAGCTATACATACCAGGTTAACCATCTGTGCACAGGGCTCACCATTTTTCTTCCTTGCTTTACAGGTTCCCAAGTCCATGGCCTCACCCAGAAGTAAGATCTTCTGGGGATGATCGACAGACACACACACCTAACCAGAAGAAGTACAACACACTTCAGTATTCAGAGAGAGATGAAGGGACTCGTCTCAGTCAGGGGCATTAGCTTTCACTGGAGGTGGTAGTGCTTTAAGTGCCATTATCAAGGGAAAATTTGTGTTGCTGTGAGAAGTCAGTAGGGGTCCACAGATTTTGACTCTGCTCGGTCACCAGTTGTTTCTAGCAAGCACCAAGGCTTGGCTTTCCCATTTCCTGCTCAGAAAAGATACAGGAAAATGTGTGTTCCTTTGGTTTGCTCCCCAGCAAAGTTGTTGTTGTTGTCTTAGATACAGTGGTACCTCAGGTTACAGACTCTGCTAACCCAGAAATAGTACCTCAGGTTAAGAACTTTGCTTCAGGATGAGAACAGAAATCGTGCGGCAGCAGCGGGAGGCCCCATTAGCTAAAGTGGTACCTCAGGTTAAGAACAGTTTCAGGTTAAGAACAGACCTCCGGAATGAATTCAGTTCTTAACCAGAGGTACCACTGTAGATAGATAGATAGATAGATAGATTGATAGGGGGAGAATGGTAGATAGGCTGTGTATATTTGTAACATTGCATCCCCCTCTTCAAGCCATGAGAGTCCCAGCCAAGATGCTGCCTGGCGCTATTTTGAAACAGGGACTTCTCTGCCTCTTTTTGTTGCCAGCAAGGGTTTCCAAATTTTTTTTCAGTCAAATAGTGGACTATACTGGCAGGCACTTGCATTTCCTCCACGCCCTTCGCCCATGGCTTGATAGCTGCCATCAGGTGAAAAGAATGCAGCATTTCCTCAGCCTTGAATAGGGTCTCATTGAACAGGGCACCTGGATGTGACTGGGATGCCCTGCCAGTAACCATGTGAGATTTAGTCCGAGGACAAACACCATTTATTCTTTTTCATCAACGTTATCCTTTTCATGCACAGCATTCTTTTGAACTGAAAATAGCCAAGCATTCAGTCCAGGGCTCAAATTAACATCTTGCTATGCCAAGGATTCTGTGCCACTTCTTCCTTAAAAACTTGAGAAGTGGTGGGAGGATTTTCCACACACAGCTGCGCAATCCTTCCTCTGTGGGTCTATGACATCTGCCTCCCTCCCACTGCCTCATTGCTACACATCATGGTCAGGACAACCGCCATTTCCTAACAAGCCCCATACCCTGCTCAATAAAAACCTCAGCAGTGAGGCTGGATCAGGTCAGATGAGTGAGAGATCCAATAAAAAAGCAGAGAGTGAAAGCGACCTCTGGATCTGTAGGGCGAGGCATTTGCAAGTAAAGAGAACTGCAAATTGTCTGCAAACTTGTGACAGCTCTATTTTCTCTTAGTGAATCTCACCAACTGCTTCCCTCAGCTAACTGCCACCAGGTCTCATCTCCCGAACAAAATCTGAACTTGAAGCCAGCCAATATGATCAGAGGTGCACTGTTCAGCTATGCCAGGCATCCCCAAACTGCGGCCCTCCAGATGTTTTGGCCTACAACTCCCATGATCCCTAGCTAACAGGACCAGTGGTCAGGGATGATGGGAATTGTAGTCCAAAACATCTGGAGGGCCGAAGTTTGGGGATGCCTGAGCTATGCTATTTGCCTTTACAGGTTTCCACAGTGATATGTACCCTCCGCAAAGGGGATACAAAGGCAGAGCCCTTGCTTCCCTCGTCGTCAGAGACCCTCCAGGGACTGAGCAGCCACCAAGAGAGGCAAGGGTCTGCTACTTCAAGACGTAGTTAAAGAGAAGCCTTCAAAGATTTCCTGTGAGACAGATGCAACTGTGGCCAAGGAGCAGGAATATTTATATGGGGAGACAGAGAAAACAAAGGATTTCCTCATCTTTTCTACACTGATGTCTATGCAAAGCATGTTATGCAATATGCTTGAAGGAGTTCCCTATGGAGAAATCAAGAAAATGTATGTCAAAAAACCCAAATCACCTGTTTTTAAATATATATTTTATATAGAGACAGATCTACACACACCTCGTCTGATCCTTCTCTCGGTTTCATGAGATTAGCATTGAGTAGTCCAATGACCATGCCTTGCTCTGTCTTCCAGTGATCTTTGTGAACATCACCAAACAGAAACAACGAGACACAGCGGCTGAAATTACGCAGGTCATTCAAGCGCCAGATGCTGAAGGTTCTACCCTGGATATGCAGAGCGGGAGCAAATAAAAAGAATAACAAAATAACGACAATCCTTCGAGTCAGCCTTAAAATAATTACCATCACCAGCGAACATTATATACACAGCAAGATGTCTGCTGTAAAGCTGTTTAATAGCACAATCCTATGCATGTTTGTGCAGAAATCCCACTGTGTTCAATGGAGCTTGCTCCCTAGTAAGTATGCTTATGGTGACCTGCTTTGGGAAGCAGCTACTTTGAATGCTTTAACCATAGCAGCCACTATGGTTTGTTTTCAGCCAAGCACTGCCTATACTCCATATACTGACCAATCACTGTGTGCTGCATGAATAAGTACAATAAGTACTTTCTTTTATCTGCCAACGTTCAGCTTCATCAGGAATGTGGAGAGGACAGCCCTACCTGTGATGGCGTTTACAGCAGCAGTACTGCAATAGGGCAGAGGGCAACATTCAAGGTGCCCAAGAGGACTGTAGGCTTATCCATACATTAAACAAAACAAGAATTTTGAGATGGGAACCGATTTTTTACTTCAACAAAATGTCGTACTTGAGGACATAATATCATAAAACTATTTACGTTATTGGAGCTCTGAGGCGTGACTTTCTTTATGATGACTCCAAACGTCACCCAGTCTGTTTCCTCAAGGTTTAATGAAGCAAGCTTGTCTTGCAATTGAGAAAGCTGAATAAACTTTCGGCCTGTCATTTTTCTTTCCATCTCAACAGAGGACACCCGGGGTTTTCTGCAAGGAAAACAAGGAGGAAACTATTAGAATGACAAAGGGATAGGGAAACTTCCACCAAATCCCCGAGGTAGAGCTCAACCAAATACCCTGTACTCAGGGCAACAAGAGGGGGTTCAGCACTAGTCTGTGTAAACATTTCCAGCCCAGGGAAAGAAGAAGTGTGGAGTTTCAAAAATACACAGAGCTCAGAATTGGTATGGGATGCAAAAATCAGCTTCCTGAGCATCTCCACTTTCTTTTTGAAGTATATATATATATATGTTGTTGTTGTTTAGTCGTTTAGTCGTGTCCGACTCTTCGTGACCCCATGGACCAGAGCACACCAGGCACTCCTGTCTTCCACTGCCTCCCGCAGTTTGGTCAGACAATTCAGTCTCAGAAATTAGCTTCTAAGCTTTTCAGTGGCTGAAATTCAATGAAGTATGTTTTTTAAAAAAATATTCAAAAGAAATGAATTTGCACCTTTCATGCAGAAGTCAAAATCCATAAATTTGTGGTGCTTTTTTTTTAAAAAAATTTTTTTTAGCAAGGTATCTAAACAGTTTTAGGCGACAAGCTATAGTCAAGGAACAAACCCACCATTTCCCCAATAAGCTTGCTGACCTTAGCCTCAGTCCAGAGAAAGTTTCAAAGGAGACTTCTTGACTATTCACACTGGCATTCTTTGGCCCTTGGGATCTCTGACTGGGGCCCAAATCAGGTCTGTTCCCAGTTACGGACTTCAGAGGCTGAGGCGACAAACCTGAAGCTGGCTTTGAAGCATGTCTTTTATTCTCTGTAAGAGGAACAGGGGGGGAAAGGAACAATAATAACTCGTGAAAAGCACAGTTGGTGAACTTTTTTCAGAAAAAGAATCTTTGGCAAAAGCTGTGCGTCATGTCACAGAGCCAAGACAGACAACTAATTCTGCATTAAAATGTTTTCACCTTCCCATCCCACTGCCAAAAGCTAGCCGTTTTGAGCAACAGAGGACAAGCGAGAAGCAGTGGCTGACACAAGAAGTCTTGGTGGCTGTGTCCTCCCAGGAACCTGAGAGTACCAGTTGCTGGGAAGCCCAAGAAGGGAGGGCTGCTGTGCTCATCTCCTCTGTGCAATTTCCCATAGGTAGCCGGTTGGTGAGAACTGGATGCTGGACTAGTTGGGCCTTAGGTCTGATCCAGCAGGGGTCTCCAGTGTAAACACCATCTCCCTCAGCATCAGTCCCTCTTCAGCACACATGCCTGTAATTCACACATGTACAGGCTCCCCATGCTCAACACATCTCAAACTCTGCAGGCAGAATTATATCCAGCCTGCCTGCTACATTCTTGCTGCAGGATTCACAAGAAGAGTAAGCCCATTTTCTTTAGGGGTGACCTGCGATTATGTGTGACCTTCTCTATTAGAGCTCTGTTCCAGAGTAAGTGGTACTAAGCACCCAGTGTAATATTCGGGGTTGTTTTCCACTGAATTGCAATTCTTAGTCATGCTGCCAAGACAATACATAAGATCAATTCTTTTGACAACATATCCACATTGGCAGCATCAAAAATATTCGGCAACATTAATTTCAGAAAACAGGCAAAGTAATATTTATCATTTCTGTGAAAATGAAATTCAAAACATTGTGTACCAACTGACGTGACTGAGAACAAATATTGACTACTATACCTGACTGTGTAGGTTTCAGCTTCTGGCCCTGGCCTGTGTTCGGGGTCAACGCAGGACAGCTCAGCTGGGCTGAGAAACAAGGTGACTCATGAAGCTTTCTTTGCTTTAAGGGGGCAGCAGGAGACTCACCTGGTTAAGAAATGGAAGAATATTTAAAAGACTTACAGTGACTTACAGTGCATTTACAATATGTAATGGGGTTACTCCCCAGTTAAGTGCATTTTAAAGACTGCAGCCCTAATGGCTTCCTTGATAATAAATTATGAACTGACCCAGACGGTGAAACAGAGTGTGCAAACTCAAGTTAGGGTCAGGGTGGCCTTCCAGCAGTTTGTTGGACTCCAACTTCCATCACTCCACTCCCAGCCAGCATGGTCAATGGTCAGGATGATGGTAGCTGGCGTCCAGCAACATCTAGAAGACCTCATGGTTGAGTCAGACACAGCTTTACATTCCCCAGAGAAGAAATAAGCCTCTTAAATAAAACATCCTGTATATGAATAGCAAACTCAGTTCTACTCCTTATGCAGCCAAAGCAGCAATACCTATGGAGGGATTAGCATGCAAGTTTTGCTGGTGTACAAAAAGATTATATTTACTCCCAAATGGAGATGGTACGTCCTCCATTTTGAGGGATGAGAAGCATACGTTTCCATATTTTTAAATGGGGATTTTTTGGGCCATCAATGCACCAAGCTTCAAGTTCATGGGTAATATGGAATTCTGGTTATTATCTTGATATTCCTAGGAATGCACCAGCAAGCCTCTAATGTAGTGAGTCTAACAACTTGCTCAGGCTGGCTTTTATAAAAATCCACATAATCAAATAGAATGTTTTGATATTAAAGACTCCAAAGAGATACGGTATCACTAAGGATTACCACAATAACCAAAACAACAAGCTTGAGTTTAGATGCTCAACAGCTACATAAAACAAATAATCCAGTTACCAGAACTTTTCTTGCTAGGGACTAAGTTAGCAGGCTGCCCTATTGCTGTCTTTTGCAGTTGCTCCTGGAGTGTCTTCATCTGCTCCCGCAATTTCCTCAGTTCATCTAAGATGAAAACAATAAATGGACATTTAAATACATGGTTAATTAAACAGCCATTTTTCATCAATAAAAATAACTTAGGTAAAAAGTGAAGTGCATAACCAAAACTCGAATTTTTACCATGTTTCTTGTAAAGTGCCCAAATCTCACTCCCCAAGAGCCAGACTTTAATAGGAGAGATCGCCTGTGATATAATTGGCTCCATTTAACACCGCACCATACTGGATTTCTCTCTGATCCCAAACCATCATTTCTGCCGCCTTGAACAATGTGAAATGCTTAACACAGTGGTGTCCAAACTTTTTTCAAAGAGGGCCAGATCTGATGAAGTGGAGGGCCATGAGGGCTGACCAAAGTTGTTAAGCTTTTTTTAAGGATTGAAGTTTTTGAGGTTGTTATTTTTAGGATTTTACCCCAGGAAATAAACTGCCACAGGGGACAGATTAGGCCCCCAAAATGGACTTTGGACATGCCTGGCCTAACAAGTGTCATCACAACCACTACTCTTTCTCTAGGTCTATCCTTCCTAATCTGTGCCATGACAGAACACAGGGATGTTTGAGTCTAGAGGTCTTATTTAATATTTTTAATTACTGTTGTGTTGATATTTGTGTAAAGGCATGGTCCTCACAATAAACGGATTTGATTTGATTTGAGTCTAGAGGTCCTTGATTATTTCCCTATCCTCCCACTTGCTTTCAAATCGAAACCTTCAGCTAGAAGGCACAGAAGGAAATCTTCCGAGAACAGAGGAGCTGAGAGCACAGCACAGAGGTCCTTCACACGATCCAAGCGTATCATCTCTAGGGCAGCTCCAAACAGATCCCACTGCGCCACACTTGTGGAGTCCTGTAAAATCCATTCTTTCTTCCATAGCCCCAATTCGGTCAGTTAAAAATCCATATGAACTTAAGCACTGAAATCAGCACAAACCTAAGAATCCGCTTTCCAAATCCAAGGAAAAAGCCAGTGGGGAGGGAGGATTTGGCTAGATTAGATTAAGCATTGAAATTTTTTTGTATTAATAGGTATGGTTAAGACAAAAACCTCAGGTTTGCAAGGTGAGCAACTTTAAACCATCCAAAATGAAAGAATGATTTTTACCTTGCAGATGTTGATTGGTCTTCTCCTTTTCAGCTAGAGAATGAGATGTTTCCTGCAGAGTTTTCTCCTCCTCTTCCTCTGACAGGTCACCCACATCTCCAAACAACTCAGACACATTTTCTTTGCAGCTACTGGACTCTCCCTCATCAGCTTCCACTTCCTCAGTATAGGATTCATCATCTTCTGCATCAAACAGCTCATTATAATCATCTGGCTCTCCATCTGCAGCCACATTAACACCATTCTCCTCACACTCCAGTCCCATAGCTGCCTCATTCTCTTCTAACAGGGAGGCTAGCAGGTCCAAGTTATCATCACCTGGAAGAAAATAATTAAAAAGGACCAACTTACCAGGGCTCAGATGACACACAACCCCCAGCCCCAATACAATGCAAGTGTGCATCTAATGAGAGCCACGATTAGAAAACAGACAGTGCTTAATCTAGTTCCAGTATTCAAGCCAGCTCAGAAATGATGTTCCAGAAACAAATGGGGATGCAGTTCAGCAGCAGAGCACATCAAATAATTCTGCACAGGAATTCACAAAATTCAAGTTCTTCAAGCATCCCTCCACGTGCCATTTATCTGGCTGAAAAGAACAGAATGGGACTGCCTCCAAATCAACTGGCAACAACCTTCTCTTCCTGGCTGGTCTGTTCTACCTTGCGTAAGGAGTAGTGACAACATTTTCAAGCCTGGAAGAAACTGAATGGCTTTAGAAGATTAGAAAAATTCAAAACTCACCATCCATATTTTTTCCAGCAGAGACTTAACTGAAGAATTCACGTACCCTAGAGACACATAAGAACAATACTGTATAAACATGTAATGTCTAATAAATGAAGCTAATTTCTGTGGAGCGCCATAAAATTAAAAGGCTAGCAGAAGGTTAATGTATCACTAATATTCAAAGCGGTAGAGAAGCCATGTAGCACCTGAGTGGAGAAGCAGAAGAGAGTATATAATCAATAACTGCTGGGGCTCTCATCAGCCTTGCATGGTACAAGACAGGTGTCCCCAGACTATGGCCCGGGGGCCACATACGGCCTGCAAGACTCATTTATCCGCCCCCCGGCAACCCCTGCTGCCCGCTCTTATCGGCGCAGTGTGACTGCCCACTTCCAGGTTGCCGGGAGCGTTGGAAATAGCTTGTGCGCATGCGCCAGTGTCATTTCCTGTGCACTTCCGACTTGGAGGAGGCCATGCACATGCACACAATTTATTTCCGGTGTTCCGTCAACCCGGAAGTGCATCAGAAATGACGCTGGCGCATGTGCACAAGCTATTTCCGATGCTCCCAGCGACCTGGAAGTATGCCGGAAATCGCATATGGGTGCGCGCTCGAGGCACTGGCCCAAGGCCAGGTAAGTCTGGGGACCCCTGGTCCAAGATAACCCTTTTCAGCAGAATACACCCCAACAGTCCAATACCCAGAAAGTATGATTAAGTACTGCTGCCTCCACAGCAATGCTGGAAACCTCAAGAGGGGAGAGATGCTCTTGTGCTCGGATCTGCTCCTAGGTTTCCCATAATAGGAATCTGGTTGGCTGCTGTGACAGTGATTTCCCCCCCCCCCCTTGCCTTTAATATTCCAGCTGATCATAGAATCCTTGAGCCGGAAGGGATCCCAGGGTCATCTAGCCCAACCCCTAAGATGCAGTAATCTCAACTAAATCCTAGGGCCGGCTGGTCACCCAACCTCTGGATCCAGAAGGAATGCTGCTCAATGGCAAAAAGCATTACTGCTACTGACCTGATAGATACAGTATTAGATAAGATAATCTTTATTGTCATTGTCCCCTTGTGGGAACAACGAAATTACTGTTACCACTTCCACTCAGATCCACATAATCCAAAATTTCTACAAAACCTAATTAAAACAGTGCAATACGATACAATATAACAAGTAAAATAAGATGACTTCAAAATTCAGACTTCCCATTTAAGGCCAAAATTGCTCCAGAGAAGAAACTGTTCATGAGACGGCTCGTTCTTGCTTGCATTGTTCTATATCTCCATCCCGATGGCAGGAGCTCAAAGAAATGGTGACCAGGGTGCGCTGGATCTCTTGATATGTCTACTGCTTTTCTATGGCACCTGGTGGTGTAGATTTGTTCTAAGGTAGAGAGTGAGCAGCCAATAATGCTCTCTGCTGTTTTAATAATTCTGCACAGCCCTGC
Source organism: Zootoca vivipara (assembly GCF_965207765.1). Taxonomy (NCBI): domain Eukaryota; kingdom Metazoa; phylum Chordata; class Lepidosauria; order Squamata; family Lacertidae; genus Zootoca; species Zootoca vivipara. The sequence continues at coordinate 1,653,723 of NC_142592.1, forward strand.
TCTATCCTGAGAAGTACAGCTTCCGTACTACACACATAAACCGTACGTGAGCACGCTCTGTATGGCACAGTGATAGAAGGCAAGCAGCAGCTGGTTTTTCCTTAAAATTCTCAAAAAATAGTCTCTGCTGCGCCTTCTTCACAAGCCCCATTGCATTAACACTCCAGGACAGATCCTCCTGTAGCTCAATGCCTAGAAATCTGAACGTTGTTACCCTTTCCACACAGATTCCATCAATCAAAAGTGGCTGGACCTGGTTCTTCTGTCTCCTAAAGTCCACCACAAGCTCCTTTGTTTTCTTTGTATTTATGAGCAAGTTATTAACTGTGCACCAATGTCAGCCGCTCCACCTCATCTCTATAGTCCGTTTCACCCTCCTTACCAGAGATGAGCCCGATCACGGTTGTGTCATCTGCAAATCTGACAACCCTATTTCTGGCAGGAGTGCCTGGCGTGCCCTGGTTCATGGGGTCACGAGGAGTCGGACACGACTAAACGACTAAACAACAACAACAACATTATTTCTGGGGTGAGCTGCAGCGACACAATCATACTGTAGTATAGAGAGTATAAAGGATTAGATCCAGATGCCACTGGGCCCTCGCTTTATTTCTCACAACGGCAGAAAAGAATCACGCCTGACCCTTTGTGGATTAATCCATGGATCTTAAACTGTATTTGGCGATGCTGCTTTGTCTGGTGGTTATTTGCTGTTTGAGCCGCTTTGGGATTTGAATGAGATTTCCCACCCCGGGCAGGACCCTTGCCCTCCATCTAGGAGAGACACGCGAGATCCCAGGGCAGCGGGCCGGCGCCTTCGCTCTCTCGCCCGGGGCCTGCTGGCTGGCGGGAGCCTCGTGTGGCTTCCCCCGGCGCTTCTAGGCCTCTTTCCCGGCTCTCGGGCGCCTCTCGCCTTCCTGCGCGTGGCCTTTGGGTGCCGCCTCACCTTTTCCCTCCGAGGCTGCCCCTCGCTCGCCGGTGCGCAGCTGACCCGGCCCTCGAGGCTCCCGACCTCCTTCGCTCCCGCGGGAATCCGGCACCGCCCGACCGACCTTCGGCCTTCTTCGTCTTTCTCCGCGTCGCGCTCCCGCCAGAATTCCAACTCGAGAGCCCGCCCGCCCGCGCCCGACGCTCCGCCCCGATTCCACGTGGGTTCGACTCCGGAAAACTAAAACCTGCGGCCCCGCCCACTCTCTGCCGAGCTCTCTCGTTAACGCGCATGCCTAAGAAGGGAGGCTTCCTCGTCCGCTCCGTGGGCCACGGAATCCTAGAGCTACAAAGGGGGCGAAATAATAAGAGTCGCTCTTCAGGTTTCTAGAGAGAAACCTTCCTGTCTCCTTAGGGAGCATTTTAAAATAATAGTAATGATTTTTCAAAAAAATACTCCCCATGGCGGCAGTGTCCACAGAAAACAATGGAGAAACCCAGGATTATTACAGAGCGTTTCTCACCTACCGCAAGGGAGAAGGGCTGACCCTGCGCTGGAAAGACTGTTAGCATCTCTCTTTTTCTCCTCAAATGTTTAAAGTGTGGCACTCGCTGTAACAACTTGCTCTGATTCTTCAGAGTCTCTTGCATAAAAGTTCCTGCTGGCAAATGTACAAAAATGGAAAAACCCCCACATACAAACCAGTTTTTGCAACGTAATTTTATTTTTGTTGGATTGCTGTTAATTATGAGAACTAATTGAGTATCTCTTCTTCAAGCATAAACTTGCCTCTTTTTCAAGGTTAGGTGAATTTTTTAAAACATTTATTTTTATATTTATATTAAACCGGATACAACATACCAACATGATGTTTCTAGGACCAATTAATCTTAGTCTATAGTTTAAAAGAAGCAAGATCAACAAGCCCCTGAAAACTTTGCATCATTAAGGTGCCTTTGGAGGGACAACAGGATTTCCTCTTCAAGTATTCAATTACTAAAATATACTGTATTATTAAACCAACAATTTAGTTTCCCCGAATAGAATTAAGTGAAACGGCAAATGAAGTCAGACACACTTTTGCCTCCTTGATATTTCCTAACATAGTTCTCCATTCCATTCCAAAGCTACACAGGTAATAGCCTTTATCCTCTTGAAAAGTGCTGGGCATGGGCTGCCAATGGTCCAGACCAAGAACAGCCACATTTGAGCATGTAGAAAGCATGAGTTTTATAAATGGGACCTTCGTAGCTGTTGAAGTCAAGAACCAAGTTCTCTAGACCCATCTTTCTTCCCAACTGTGAGAAGAAAAACCCATCACTTTCATTCACCCATCAGATATGTATAGGCAGAGAACATGGACTCTCATGAAGCACCTGAGCTTATGCAGGCAGGCAAACAGCTGCATAGGCTCAGTTGCACTTACAGATGCCCAGAAGACTTCTAAAATGGGCACACACATGCACATACATGAATGCACATCCTTTCGATTCTCATACAATTCTACCTCTTATAAATATTTTAGTTCAAATAATCATTATGGTGTTGGCATCCTCAGCTTTAGCCAGCTTTTTTTTTTTTTTTAAAAAAAAGCTAACTGGCTAACCCAAGGCATAAAATGAAAACCTAAAAATTCCTGTTGAAATAAATAGAAAAAGACTATTAAATTTCAAAAATCAGGCTCCTTGCTAAGGAGTGTGAATTGACATATTCTGTTTAAAAAGTGCATTTCTCATCTTTGAGAATTCTTGAGGCCAGTGCTTAGATGATACAGTCCATGACATGAATCTGAAGTGTGTCCATATCAGGAAGAATTGTTCCACACTTCGGACAAGAATGTATTGGGACACTCCTTTGTTGCTGCTGCCAAACCCGATCTTCTGTTCCTGCAGAGACAAATTTCATTTTTGAGAATGAAAGGAAGAGATATAATATAATAATCAAGATGGTCAGGTCCTCTTGTTGAAAAGTCAGTGTTGCTAATCTTTTTGCACTTGTGGGCACATAGGGAATTTTGAGAGACAGCTGTGGGCACCAACCCCTCAAGTAACTTTTCTCCTCTCTCCCCCGAGAGAACACACACACTTTGCTTTTTTCCACTGGGTCTCAGTAAAAGTCAGATCCAATAGAACTGAAATGGATCCTCTTGAACTTGCATGATTTTACATCATATCCCCCCCCCAAACACCACAATAACAGTGACCTATGGAATGAGTCCTCATGATTCCCCCCCTCCCGAATGACAATAAAGCAACCAACAAATTGCAGAAGACATTTGTAGATAAATAAGCGGCCCAAGTGGGTTCTCAGGTGGATTTCAAAGCCAATCCCTATGCCCACAGAATTCTGGAGAAAGTTCCTAAGAGAAAATATGGGCCATCTAACAATTGCAGCACCCTTAACAAACTACAGTTCCCAGGATCCTTTGGGGGAGCCCATAACTGCTTAGAGTTCTATGATGCTACTTTAAATGCACAGTGCAGATGGGTCCCGAATGCTGTACCATACAAAAGTCCTTGCATATAGAAACGATCTCCTATATGTATTTTGAAGCTCAACATAAAAAAAACCAAGATCATGGCCACTGGTCTCACCACCTCCTGGCAAAAAGAAGGGGAAGAAATGGAGACAGTGAGAGATTTTACTTTCTTGGGCTCCTTGGTCACTGCAGATGGTGACAGCAGTCACGAAATTAAAAGACACCTGCTTCTTGGGAGAAAAGCAATGTCAAACCTAGACAGCATCTTATAAAGCAGAGACATCACCTTGCCTACAAAGGTCCCTATAGTTAAAGCTATAGTTTTCCCAGTAGTGATGTATGGAAGTGAGAGCTAGACCATAAAGAAGGCTGATCGCCGAAGAATTGATGCTTTTGAATTATGGTGCTGGAGGAGACTCTTGAGAGTCCCATGGACTGCAAGAAGATCAAACCTATCCATTCTTAAGGAAATCAGCCCTGAGTGCTCACTGGAAGGACAGATCGTGAAGCTGAGGCTCCAATACTTTGGCCACCTCATGAGAAGAGAAGACTCCCTGGAAAAGATCCTGATGTTGGGAAAGATGGAGGGCACAAGGAGAAGGGGACGACAGAGGACGAGATGGTTGGACAATGTTCTCAAAGCTACCAACATGAGTTTGACCAAACTGCGGGAGGCAGTGGAAGACAGGAGTGCCTGGTGTGCTCTGGTCCATGGGGTCACGAAGAGTCGGACACAACTAAACAATGTATTTTGAAGCCACATAGCCCAGGAGTAGATTTATCTCTTAAACTAGGCTTCCTCAAACTCAGCCCTCCAATTGAGACTACAATTCCCATCATCCCTGACCACTGGGTCCTGCTAGCTAGGGATCATGGGAGTTGTAGGCCAAATACATCTGCAGGGCCGAGTTTGAGGAAGCCTGTCTTAAACTGTTGTGTGAGAACCGGACCTATGGAAATCTCAACAGTTATGCCACATGAGGAGCTATTTTTTGGATGTGTCTAATAATCTTGCAAGGAGGCATACTCAATGAGCAATTACAGTCTATTCACAGCTTCTGGAATAGGTAGGTTTGCAAAAAGTAAGTTTTGATGGCAAAAATCTGAGGGTGGCATTCCATTATGTTTTACTCGGAGGTGATCCACTGAAGTTATTACTTGGAGTAATTCCTGGAAAAGACCCTGATGTTGGGAAAGATTGAGGGCACAAGGAGAAGGGGATGACAGAGGACGAGATGGTTGGACAGTGTTCTGGAAGCTACGAACATGAGTTTGACCAAACTGCGGGAGGCAGTGAAAGACAGGAGTGCCTGGCGTGCTATGGTCCATGGGGTCACGAAGAGTCGGACATGACTAAACGACTAAACGACAACAATTTGGAGTAAAGGTTAGTTGGATGCCACCCTGAGTTTGTTGTGTGAACCAAGAGCTGTGGTGTGACAAGTTTCTCAGTTTGACCTTTTAATTTTACCTCCTTGAGAAAAGTGAGGCTGGCCTTGATCTGATGGGAGTCTGTGCCGAGTTTGCATTTCTGCCAGCATATTCCTGGAGAGAGAGAAAAAGATTGCTAATGCCATACCCTCATTTTTATGGCTCCCCCCCCCCCAAATCAGCACGGCAGTGAAGAACTGAAAATGGAGAGAAAGGATGCAGCCCAATAAACTTAATTTTTTAAAACAGTCACACTGTTCTCTCCTCTCACAAAATATTGAAGACGTTTCAGTATCTAAACATTTCCTCTGATCCATTTCTCACCTCCCAAGATCTTCATGGTTTTGCTTCTCTGCCAGCAAGTATGCTAGCTGGGCAGCTAATTGCTCCTTTTCCTCGTGGATCTTCTCCCGTGCTGCTCGTTCAGCGTGGAAGTCAGAACAATAGAGCTCCATCTAATCAGGGAACAAACAGGAGTAAAGATCATGGCATGCTTTAAAAGGAGATAAATGAGTCAATTTGAGTTAATATGCTGCCCTAATCCTGGTTGTACTAGCTAAAGGATCCTGCCTCACCAAGCATCCTCAGCCACCACCCGCCATGAACCACCATTGGCAGCAACAGCTGCAGGTATGTTCTATGCTTACGATAATATTTTATTCTCTTGCTAGTTGTGCTATTTAAGTGTGCATTTTATACTTGACTTCCTCTAGTAATGTTTTCTCTTGAAATCTTTTAATATAATATTTTAGTTTTTTGTTAATTATGTAGCTCTGAATGTATACTTGTTTGTCTTCAGTATTGTTTTATTTGATCCTTTAATGTAGGTTGTAAACTGGTTTGAGATTTTTTTTCTTAAAAAATAAAGCAGTATAGAAATGAAAATTAACAACAACAACAACTTATTTGTTTACACAATCAAGACTTCAGAATTTGGATTACAATCATAGCAGAAAGACAGAATAATCTTAGCACTAATCAGTTGGATTTATCAAAAAGCAGAAAACTGCAATCAACATCAAATGCCTAATTAATTGCATAAAAATATTACAGTCAAACCAAGAACAATAAGTAGTTATTTTCCCCAATGTGTAAAAAGCTTTTGACCATGTAAAGTGGTATTTCTTATATAATACTCTTGAATCATTGCATTGTTAAGTATAATAAAGGGTCACAGTTTAAAAACTAGATTACTTTAATGTACTACAAACCCTCAAACGTCTATGTAAATGGTTCACTCTCCTCCCAATTTAATTTACAAAGTGATATACGCCAAGGATGTCCATCCTTATGTACTGAATTATTTAATTAAGTGGCACACATAAAAAGGTAAAGGGACCCCTGACCATTAGGTCCAGTCATTACCGACTCTGGGGTTGCGGCGCTCATCTCGCTTTAATGGTTGAGGGAGCCGGCGTACAGCTTCCAGGTCATGTGGCCAGCATGACAAAGCCGCTTCTGGCGAACCAGAGTAGCACACGGAAACGCCGTTTACCTTCCTGCTGTAGCGGTACCTATTTATCTACTTGCACATTGAGGTGCTTTCGAACTGCTACACACATGCATATGATCGATTCCTATATGCCTGTTATAATAAATAAAACTTTTTAAAGGGGAAAAAATAAACAATAACAATAATTTTATTATTTATACCTGGCCATCTGGCTAGGTTTCTCCAGCCACTCTGGGCAGCTTACAAAATAAATGGATTATCTTCAATGTTAGTCATACTTAAGAGCAGACCCACTCAAATCAACGGGCTCAAGTATTTTAAGTCAATTGATTTCATTCTCTCTGCTTAAGAGTGGAGCAGGATTTCACCCAACCACCACATGACAGGTGTCCTTACAATACCTGAGCTCGGAGGATAGCCACGGTTTCCAGTTCTTCCTCTTGCCTTGCAATGGTCTGCTTCATTTCATCTATCTGGAACTGTTTGGCAGCTAGGGCTTCCTCCGCCATAGCCAGTCTGTGAATAAGTTCCTCAGCTGTAGCCTTATTGACCCTTTCAGCCTGCAGCAGGTTTAATCAGGGTGAGGAACAAAGTGCAATCAGAGACATCTTATGGTTTCTGGTGGCCTGGCAGTCTAAACCTGTGAATGAGCCACATCGCAGTGCAAGCAGCTGCTCCCAGTGCAAAAATCAGGAGGGGGAAACACTGTGGTCACAGCTTGGTTATGTGGGGCTCTGCATCCTGTTCTACTTCCCCTGTCTGGAAACCTGTACTAAAGAATGGAAAAGTATGGCTGCACTATGTTGCCGGTGAAGGAGACCATGATCTCTCCTTAGGACGCAGTCATCCCTCCCCATTTTCTGCTCCCATACCAATAAATGCTCTAAAGCATAAATGCATATGTCATGACCCACCTCTCCCACAATTATCGTTTATCAATTGCACTTCCTCTTTAGTCTTCTTTCTTTTTTCTCTTCTACACTACTTAAATTAGGGAAGTTTTTATTAAAGCTGGGCTAAACCTCAGTACTGTCTAATGTTGCCATTTTTAGTCATTTTTGCTGTTGCATTTTATTATGAAAAATGCAAATGGAAAAAAGCAGCTTGTGCAACACAGCTGGAATCATGCAGAACCACTGGGAGATGTGGGCACCTCCTGCATGTTCTGAACCTATTGAACCCCGAAGGAACTTTCACAAAGGGGGTGGAAATGCTAGTCATTCCACTTCCTTACATAGCACTGGGACTATTCTTCAGAGCAAGGCTTACCTCTTTGTCTTTTAGTTCTTCAACTGTCTGCTTTGCTTTGGTCAGTTCAGGTACAAGCTTGCTATAAGCATCCTGCAATGTGTTAAATTTCTGTCTGTTGGAAAAGACAAGTAAGACAGATAGGAAAATAAGCCTTTCTTCCTAAAATTGCTTATTTGACGACTTTCTGCTTTGTTCACTTGTGTCCTTCAATGATTTCAGAGTTCCTCAATAAAAGAGAGATAATTTCTGGGTGTATTAAATTTCAACAACAAAATACGTATAGACTGTGTGCCAGCCTTAGGACCGTTTCACATATATTGCACTTCAACAAACAGAATGTACACCAGAACAGGGATCTATGGCAAATCCTCTGATAAGTGTATCATTTTATCATATTCACATTTTCTCTACATATATTGGGGGAGAGGGGAGAAACTGAATGTATCCTTGTAAAATGCAATGCATGAAGAGGCCCTATACCTTTTCTTCACACAATGAATTACCAGGGTAGGGCAATTTCAGTTGGAAACCTAATCAGCACCACAGCTTTCCCTAAAGAGAAGGATTTTTTTGGTCAGATTTGCAAGCTCAGTTTAGCTGAACAGTACAGTAGTGACAAACATGGAGGCGGAAATAGAAGGTGCACACCGCAGCCGCATTTTGAGTCTCACTTTCACCACCCGCTCCTGAGCCTATACTCACTGCTCTTCGTTTGCTCTGGCTTCCTCCAGCTTGATTTCCGACTGCATGCTCTCCACTTGAAGCTCCAGCTTCTTAATGGTGTACAGCAGCTGCTGCTTCTCATCCAAGTCTCCAGCACTTCCGCCATGCTGCTGTCTCTCAAGAGCCTGGCACCTGCGAAGGAGATCATGGGGAACTTCACCAAGGGAGGGAGAGAAATGCTCCGCCGGAAACTGGTTGCCCCCCTTGAGGGATGCTCTGCCTCAAGAAAATATAAATGCCTGTTCTGATAGGTAATTTAACAGCACTCTTACTTTTCTTGCAGCTTCTTCTGGATTATCTCAGCATCTTTTAATTTAGCATGCGTCTCCTGAAGTTCTTTGAACAGGGCAGACACTTGTAGGTTTAGAGTCTCTATTTCATCACCCACCTGCAAGAAACGGGCAAAACCACCTAAAAACACAGGTTGAGTCCATACACTTACTCCAAACTGAATTAACAATACAGCCCTGCTATTATGCTTCTAGTTTTTCGCATAACTAGTCAGAAAAGAATGTCACTAGTAGCAGATTTGAGTTTAAATAGTCTGAACGTACAAACAAAAAGGAGCCTCTTGTCTGCAGCAGAGGCAGGATAGGCACAAGAGCCATTTCTATAATGGAGCAAGGGGCTTCTGCAAAACCAATTTGCATTCCCAACTGTTTCTACCAAGCAAACAATTGTTCCTCTCTTTGAGGAGGCCACACAGACCCTGAGCTGCAAGGGATCCATGCCAACTCCCCTGACCTCCCTCATTTGGTGTCTACATGGGTATGGCCAACCCATTGGCGGTGTCATCTCCAGTTCAATGAGGCCATGGAACTCTGCCTGTCAAGTTTCCCAGAGGCAAGTTTACAGCATGCGTGAGATATTCTGAGACACAATGATGGTCCAGATCAGCATTTGCATTAGTGGGCAGTTGTGTGCAAATGAAGGCATGAGAAACTTTAGAAAGTTCACTCTGCCCATTGGGTGACGAGCATTCTAGAGCCCATCCGTAGGAAGGACAATTCTACCCAAAAGCTACCAACAAGCATGTGCTGCTTGGCTGCCCGGGGAGGTACATACGCAGACTGCCCTGGTGCGTGCGTCGTGACGTCACGACGCAGCCTGACGCATGCGTCGTGCCATCACGACGCACGCACCAGGCCGGACTGTGCATGTCCACACATATGCAGTCCATCCGCAGCGGTGTGTTTGGGCGGCTGCGGCAGCGGCCAGTGTGCTCAGGCGGCGCGCTCGGCCGGAGGAGGCGAGGGGCGGGCCAGGGGCTGGCAGCGCTGCCCCGTGAGCTGCCCCCACCAGACTGGGGCCAGGGGCACCCCGCCCCCCGCCCCTCCCTTGCTATGCGCCTGCTGGCATGGTGCATTAATAAATGAGCCACACTTACGCTTTCTGCTCTCTCTTTTCCTTCCTCCTCCTCCTGTTCCGTCTGAGTGCCTTTCTCTGCAGTTTTATTTTCTAACAGAAGTCTGTGAAACACAAGAATCCAATTCCAATTTAAACATACTAGTACGTAAGTCATATTGCTATAGATTTGATGGGAAAGGTCATGAGAACATGTGACAGTCAATGATATTTTCCAGAAGCCCTTCTCCACTCTTAAAGCAAGTGGGATTCATTGCAGAATCTCTTCACTGTCAACACAAGAATACAAGATTGCTGCATTTGGGGGAATGTGTAAATGCGTAAGTAGCACAGGTCAAAACTACTCCAGCCACAGGGCATTCTCTCTTGCAGAGTAGAACAAACAGTTGCCAGTGAACTAAGAGCATAATTGTTTTTTTCATGCTACTAAAGTATTTAAATTTTTTTTTAAAAAAAGTTTGTAAGTACAGTAGTATAATGGGGGACGCGGGTGGTGCTGTGGTCTAAACCACTGAGCCTCTTGGGCTTGCCGATCAGAAGGTCGGCAGTTCGAATCTCCCTGAAAGGGTGAGCTCCCGTTGTTTCGTCCCAGCTCCTGCCAACCTAGCAGTTCGAAAGCACGCCCAAAAGTGCAAGTAGATAAATAGGTACTGCTACGACGGGAAGGTAAACGGCGTTTCCGTGTGCTGCTCTTGTTTTGCTGGCCACATGAACCAGAAAAACTGTCTGCGGACAAATGCCAACTCCCTTGGCCTGTAAAGCGAGATGAGCGCCGCAACCCCAGAGTTGTCTATGACTGGACTTAACTGTCAGGGGTCCTTTACCTTTTTATTTTTTATTTTTATTTTTTTTAAAGAGATTTTTATTAATTTTCAAACAAGAAATACACAAACTAAACATATAATATAACACTGTCCCTTCATTTTCCCTCCACACACCGGTCCACTTCTGCCACCAGTAGGACCCGTGTGCTTTAGGAAACAAAGGGGTCCAATTGTGAATTGAGTTCTGCTTCCCCCCTCCCTCCTCCCTCCATATCCCCCCCTGCCACTGAGAGAACAGGGAGGAAGGGGTTATGGGGATCTGCATCCCCCAACTCTTTCATAATCATAATTAATTAACCTAAAAAGAAAAAAAAAGAAAGAAAGAAAGAAAAGAGAAAAAAAACAAAAGGAAAATTGGGAAGAGTTCAAACTTCCCAGTTCTTATTATTTTAACATCTTAATTGCGACTCCCTCGATAGTCTTCCTTATGGTTTTCCTGACAAATTCTGATTACTTATGGCGAATTTTCCAACTCAGTTTCAAATCTTAATCTTATAATATTAACTCAATCCTCCTCCTTTTTCATGCTGCCCTCCCACAGGTCCCCTCCTGCCACAAGAGGTGCCTGCAGGGCACAGCACTTCCAAGGTTCCATTTCCTCCTCACCCCTCTGGGCACCCCCTGCCACTGAGTGCCTCAGAGTAAGGAGAGGGGGGCAGGCAGCTTTCTGCCTAAACACCTCACTTAACCTGCAATAATTTACAGTAACTTAAAAATTCTTTCCCAACCATTCTTATACTCCCTTAAGGAAACATAACTTTTTTTTCCCTTTCTTTCTTACATTCCATCTCCTCTCCCTAAGTCTTTTTCCCCCAATTGGTTCAGCATTTCCATTGTCATGCCAAGATTTCGAAGACCGTCTTTCAGAAACCAAAACAATACCTTTTAACTAAAGTTTTTACCCCACACCCATTCTTTCCCAAATCCATCTCCAGGCCTTTGCCCCCCCCTGCCCCTGTCCTTCCCATCCCTCAAAAACCCCACTCCACATTTTAACCCCTCCAGGATCTTCAAATCCATTAAACTTTAAGTCCCTTTGTCTCTCATCTTCTTGTTCTAGTTGTTTTTCTTCCTTTTGGAGGTCATATTTTGCTTCACCCCAAACAAATTTGTCATAGTCCAAGTCCTCTTCCAGTTGTTTCTCCTCACACACAGTCTCAGAATCAGCAGTCTCCAAATTTAAATTATCCTCTAAGTCCTGGACTTGGACTTCAATCTCAACTGGTGGTAAGTTGGGATGTTGCCGTTCCTTGTAAAAATCTTCCCATGACAGCAAGTAGTTCAGCACAGTCTCCTGGAAGGCTCGAGACAGCTTTGTTTTCATACCTCTCGTAACCGCAGATAAACAGGGGGTAGGGAACAATGGGTACTGGAAAATTCCTTTCTCAGACGATCGACTCCATTTTGGCTGTTCTTTTTCTTAATTCTTAACTCAGTCCCAAATCCATTCTTACTTCCAATTTAAATAGTTCTTTCACATTTTCAAACAATTTTTCCTGTTCACAGCAGTACAATCAATCCACCCGGTCTTTTGACAGTTTGACAGCTTTTGACAGCTGTCAAAACACTCTTCCCCTTAATGCCGCTGTACCTCAAGGGGTGCCGGACTCAGGGGCTGAGATGGTTCCAAAAAGTCTTTTTTCCCTCTCGGGTCCACAGTTTCAAATTCTTTCGTTATTCGGCTTGGGATTTTTTTTTTCCAAACGCCTCCCAGTTTCCCATTAGGAAGAGACCGGCTTCCGTTTCTTTAAGTCTCTCCTATTTTCCAATCAGCAAATTTAGGATCCAGATCAAAGTTCCACTTACTTCTTTAGGAATCTTTAGTTTCAAATCGGAAGAATCCGCCGCTTGCCGGGTCAGGACTCGGAGCTTCGCTTCCCGGAGGTAAGATGTGGCCCAAAATGGCTCCCGCGGTTCAACCCCACCGGCTCACGATCGCTCTATTGAGCTCTCGGGCGGCGGGGGATCCGCCAAACGGAGCAGCCGCTGGACGCCTGAGTCATCGGAACTCTCGATCCGATGCTTTTACGGGGAGTCCGCTCGCTCTGCGGACTTCCCCCCCCTCCGAGAAGCCAGGGACTTCGGCACGCGAAGTCCCTGCGTCCTTCTCACCGCCGCGACGAACCGGAACCCAATATTCAAATAAATACCTTTTTAACTAGTATAATGGTTAGAGTGTTGGACCTGGGGGACCAGGGTTCAAATCTCCACTCAGCCTTCATGAAACTTACTGGGTGACCTTGGGCCAGTCACCGCGTCTCAGTCTAACCTACCTCACAGGGTTGTTGTGGAGATTAAATGAGGAGGGGGAGAACCACGTACACCACACCTTGAGCTCCTTGGAGAAAAAGGCAGCATATAAATGCCATAAATATAAATATTAAAATCCCAAACACTTTAGATGCAACTTAGGTTATTAGGGGCTTACAAAAACAGCATTAATGGCCTTACAGTGTAGCTCAGGCACCCCCAAACTGCGACCCTCCAGATGTTTTGGCCTACAACTCCCATGATCCCTAGCTAACAGGACCAGTGGTCAGGGATGATGGGAATTGTGGTCCAAAACATCTGGAGGGCCAAAGTTTGGGGATGTCTGGTGTAGCTGAACAGATGGTAGGGACAACATGTGTGAAATGCTTAGGAGAAACTCTCAGAAATACGATTGTAAGTTCAGGACTTAACAGCCTTGTTTGAGATCATGTCTATACATCAAAACACTGAAAAATGGATTGTATTCAACGTTAGCAGTGCTTAGAGCAGACCCACTGAAATTAATGGACATGACTACCTGAGGTCCATTAACTTCAGTAGGTCGCCTCTGAGTAATGTTGGATTCAACCCAATAATTATAAGCTATAGAAGGTCGCCACCTTTCCTTCTGCTCCTGGAGCTCCTTTTCCAAGCCTTCTCTCTTCTGGATCTCGCTCCTGAGGGAATGAAGAAGCTGGCTGACAGTCAACGCTTCGGTTTCCAACTTTTTTTTTGCTTCATCCAGAGATCTGCAAAACAGAAGAGAGCAGTGAGTGCCGTGGCTGGAGTGTTGCACTTCACTCTTCTTGTTTTAATTCCCTTTCTCCAACAGAAGACTAGGAAGAGTAGCACAAATCAAAACCTACCCTTAGGAGCAGCCTAGAAATTCTACTCACACACTGGGAGCTGCATCCCTCATTGTTTTGCCATGAAGGTCTTGAATTTCTTTCACACCTCCGTTTAATTCTCCTTCCTGTGGAAAATTGGAAGGGGGGAACATGGCAACTCTGAATCTGACATGTTGCAGTTATGTGATGCATTGCATTAATCTCCCTCTAACATAATCTAAGAAAATACACACGGAAGACACTAGGTCAATAATAATATGAACCAACAAAGCCCAATCTACAACTCAGTTAAGCCAGAGTGCTGAGATTTCTAGACAGTGGTGATCAAAAGCTCAGGGCCCCCGTCAGCTGGATGAGCCGGATTCTCCCCCCTCCAACACCAGTGGGCTAACTTCCCACATTTTGAAATAAGTGAATAATGAACATTAGCATCTAAAGTGGGGGGGGGCACACCGTAAGACTATGAAGCCCAGAGATTACCCAACTGCACAATTGGCTCCAGGCCCACCTCATCATGTCTTTCTTTCTCTGGGGGAAGGGACAGCTCTTGCTTACGTGCATCCTGATCTCCACAAATGAGTCCTCAGTTCCGATGTTGAGTTTAAGCTGTAGCTCTGAAATGATGGCAACCAGATCAGCCTTCTCAGCCTGTAGCTTCACCACTTGCGTCCTCAGCTGCTCTAGCTCCTGGGCCATCTCCTTTTTGGAAACCGTGCATCCCTAGGAGAAGCAGTTTAGATGGAGAGGGTTAGAGAAGCCAGGAGATACAGGAGGAGAGTGTGAAGGACGTGCCAAATATTAACTATGCCCTTTTAAAATGTGGTTCTTTTTTGGGGGCGGTTGTTATTGGGTTGTTTTTATTTGGATTTTATATATTGTGGTTTTATATTTTGATTTTGTTCTGTGAACCGCCCTGAGACCACCGGGTATAGGCCAGTATATAAATGCAATAAATAATAATAACAATAATAACTGGACATTGAGATCATATAAGCCCAAGCTCTCTGCCCCTGCCGTCTTATTTATTCGTATTAAAATTTGTATTCCAGACATCTAGTGCCTATGTGTTTATCTTCCCCTTTTATAATATTGCAGATTGTAAATCTTACTGTTTTATTCCTTTGATCCGTTTTAAACTTTTGGCATATACAGTTGTACCTTGGTTCTCAAATGCCTTGGTACTTGTACGTTTTGGCTCCCGAACACCAAAAACCCAGAAGCAAATGTTCCAGTTTACGACCGTTTTTTGGAAGCTGAATGTCCAACACGGTTTCAGATTGAGTGCAGGAAGCTCCTGCAGCCAATTGGAAGCTGCGCCTCGGCTTTTGAATGTTTCTGAAGTTGAATAGACTTCCAGAATGGATTACGTTCGAGAACCAAGGTGTGACTGTGTGTGTGTGTGTGTGTGTGTGTGTGTGCGCGCACACACACACACACACAAAACAACAACTGCAAGTTATTTTGAAGCATTTTATGTAGTTAGTGACAAATCAATGTAATAAAGAATATGAACTGCACCTACGACTGCAGCCTTAGACAGTTAGCTATTCACAGTGTCCTCTTTTTTTTTTTTTTTGTCTGGCAATTTAAAAAAAGTTTCTCTAGCTGTATCAATTTTTATAGATGTGCCCCAGGCATGCACACACGCTCATAGTTTTATTCACCTTTGTGGACCCTTCCTCTCTCTCTTCTAGAGTCTGGAGTTGCTTTTTCAGGGCTTCATTCTCTACACATTTGGTTGCCAAACACTGCCTGGCTTCCTTGAATTTAGTTTCATAGAACTCCCGCTCTTCCTTCAGCTTCTCTCTCCACGTGGAAAGCTCTTCAAAGCGATCCTTCATAGCTTGATTACGCTGCCTCATGGCTTCTGTTGGGACACGCCAAAATACTGCATTAACAGCATGTATCAATCTACTCCTGCTACTCTCCCTCCCCAAACCTGAACTTGGATACAGTATAGGCAAAATACACTGAAGAAGGCAGGGCTTGCCCGAGACATTTTGGCACCCGAGGCAAAACACAAACGGGGAAGGAGGAGTGAAGATCTACATCAGGAACAAGTGGGGAATAAAGCTCTACTTTGGGATCTGCTGCCCCTGTGGATCCTGCCACCTGAGGTGGTTGCCTCACCTTTCCTCATGGCCCTGGAAAGTTTCATGGATGAAACTGCACTTTTTTCAGTGCTGCCTGGCCCACTGGGGCGAAAGGGGCACTGCTCTGCCAACCTCGGTCTGCCTTTGGCCAGCCCCCACCTGCCTGCTTTCTTACTTACTTACAACCTATCCAGGGGGTGGCACTGGCTGTCAGCTCCTACCTCAAGTTTTGTAGAACTCAGCAGGTGCGGAGGACAACTGGAATTGGAAAAGAGAGTGCCTCTGAGCACTCACACAGTGCTTTGCTAGTGAAGTAACTACAGTTGACGGTCTAAGCATCAAGAACTAAGGGAACACAGACTCATAAGCTAAGACCCCTAGGTCATTTTCACATGTACTACTAGCAAGTCAAGTGTCCCCCATCTTCCTGCCTAAGTGTAGAACCTTACATCTGACCCTACTGAAATACATATTGTTAGTTTTGGCCCAGTTCTCCAACCCCGATTCTGTCTTCTGCAGCACTGGCTACCCCTCCCAGTCTGGTGTCATCTGCAAATTTAATGAGCACCCCCTCAATACCGTCATCGGCCCAGTATACCTGAAGGAGCATCTCCACCCCCATCGTTCTGCCCGGACACTGAGGTCCAGCTCCGAGGGCCTTCTGGTGGTTCCCTTACTGTGAGAAGCAAAGCTACAGGGAACCAGGCAGAGGGCCTTCTCGGTAGTGGCACCCACCCTGTGGAACGCCCTCCCATCAGATGTCAAGGAGATAAATAACTACCTGACATTTAGAAGACATACGAAGGCAGACCTGTTCAGGGAAGTTTTTAATGTGTGACATTTTAATGTATTTTAAATTTTTGTTGGAAGCCACCCAGAGTGGCTGGGGAAACCCAGCCAAATGGGTGGGGTGGGGTACAAATAAATTATTATTATTAATAATAAAGATGGGCTGTTTGTGAGGTGGGAAGAAAGCACATTGTTCAGGCTACCTTAAGTCCCACATATATTAACAATCATATCATGCATCTCTCTAATCATGCCACCATAGAAGCAGGCAGTCTCCACGGACTAGACCCAGATCTGCTTAGCTTCAGCGTGTGCCATGTGCCTCATGCCCCAAGCTGAGCACTCAGGACTCAGTCAGAGGGCAATTGGCTCAAACAAGCCGACCATTCAAGGCCATCTCCATGAAGCCATGTGGAAGTGCATGCAATGCAAATGGTTTACCTTTAAGCTCATTGTTCTCAGTAATGAGCTCTTTCATCTGCTGGACCATCTCCTCAACCGTGGATGTGCCAAGGGGGGGAGGCGACACACTTGGGTGCCCATTTTCCACCTCAGTCTTGCTACACTGCCCATTTAATGGCTTCTTGGACATTGCTATAGTTACTTTGTAAAGAAAGAAAGAATAGATAATTATAATAATATACCTTCCAATGATAGATCGTGAAGCTGAGGCTCCAATATTTTGGCCACCTCATGAGAAGAGAAGACTCCCTGGAAAAGACCCTGATGTTGGGAAAGATTGAGGGAACTATGAGAAGGGGACGACAGAGGACGAGATGGCTGGACAGTGTTCTTGAAGCTACGAACATGAGTTTGACCAAACTGCGGGAGGCAGTGGAAGACAGTAGTGCCTGGCGTGCTATGGTCCATGGGGTCACGAAGAGTCGGACACAACTAAACGACTAAACAACAACAACAACCTTCCAATGGGCTGTGGTTTATATACATGAGGAGGAGTTATCTAGACTATGGAATTTTGATGAATGAAAACATTTTACTAATTAGTACACCTAGTTCTCATCAGCACTTCTGTAGACATTGGTCAGGCCAGTACGATGTTTAGAAGTTTCTGGACAAGTGTGCCAAGGGGAGGGGAGGAGAGCAGGAACACACCGACTGCCCATGCCCCACCAATGCAGGTATTGGATGTTAATGAGAAAGGGATTGGCCCCGATTGGCCCAGGCTTTGCAACTGCATGGAAGATTTCTCATTAACGTTGTACACACAACCACTGGAGAGGCACAGCCAACAATGGAGTGTGCCTCTGGGGGTGAAGTCTAACCACTGTTAGCAGCACCAAAGTGATCTCACTGGGGTGCAAGCCTGGCCTGGGCAGTGTGCCTGGAGGTCCTGACGACAAGACCCCCCTCTAGACCTCACTGATGTGGTCCGGTATCAGCTGGGCTGCAGGAGTTGCCCAAAAGAGGCGTACAGGACGGCATCCAACTGTCTTAAGGACTCCACTCTGAATTTGTGTAGGGTTTACTCCCGAGCCTTTTCTTCTCCTGAAGTTCTCCCGCAAGGCAGCGAAGGTTTAGGATCAGAGCTCTCCTCCTCCTCTGCGTCATGGCAGAAGGGGCGGGGCTGAGCTCTTGTCTCCCTCGGCCCGCTCCCCTCCTGCCCCTTCCGCGCAGGGAGCCCCCCAGGGCAGACACGGCGCTCGTGCCGGGACGCAGGACGGGCGCGCCCCCGTCTCCTGCAAGGACGAAGGACCGCCTCGCGCAAGCGGACCCGCCCTGGGCTTGGCGGCCTCTGGTGGCGGCTGCCCCGCCTTCCCCCGCGACCGAGGGGCTCCAGGGAAAGCGCTGCCACTCAGGGAAGGCGCTGACCCCCCGCCCGCCCCGCCGGGCCACTCACCGAGGCAGCAGCCCCGGCAGCTTCTCTTGCCAGCCGGGGGGGGAGGGAGCGGTCGGAGTTCCTCTTCTCGGGCGCCGGTTCCCGCGGCGGCGGCGGCGGCTGTGGTTTCCGCAGCTGCCGGCGCTCCTCCTCCTCCGGCCGCGAGCGAGCGAGCAGCGGCGCCGCGAGGAGGCGCTGGGCTGGGAAGGCCGGCCTTTCCCCCTCCCGGCCAGTCAGCTGACGGAAGCGGCGGCCTCCTCCGCTCAGGTGCCTTTCGGGGAATCCCCGTGCGCGAGGGGAAGGGCGTGTCGCCTTTCTCAGGCTTGCTTCAGTTCTGCTTGTCCCTTGCATTGCTGTGACCTGCCGGCGGCTCCGTTTAAAATGCACCGTTTTAAGGAAACGCGCCTGTGCTCTTCGGTGCTTTCGCATTGCGTTCCTACTTTGCAAAATCCATCTCCCGCTACCCGTAACTGGCGGCATTTTATGCCCAATGCGCCCACTCTCGGCGCCCCGGGTCACCATTCCTAACACTCGACTAAGTGGGAGTCGGGCTGTTTAAAGCCCGTTTCTTCCCCCAAAGAATCCGGGGAAGTTAGGCGACCCCCGAGCCAAGGAGGATAAGTAACTAGACAACATTAAGAAGACGCCTGAAGGCAGCCCTGGATAGGGGAGGTTTTTTAAAAGGCGTTTAATGCTTTGTTATGTGTTATATGTTGGGAGCCGCCCAGAGTGGCTAGGGCAACCAAGTCAGAGGGAGCCGCTACTGCTTAATGCAGGAGGATTCTGCTTCAAATGAGAAAATGGGGCCTGAGTGTGTGGGCTAGCTAGGGGTGCAGCCTCAATAGCCTCCTGGGGCACAGTGTTGCACCCACACAGACTATGGCACCTTGAGTTCCTTGGAAGGAAGGAAAGTAGTATAAATACAGTTGAATAGTGGGTTGACATAGCAGATGACCCAGCTATTTCTCCAAAGCAGCTCTTTATTTGGAAGCTGGAACAGAAATGACAGAACAGCTCAGCCGGCCTCCTCCTCCTGATCGCCGAAGAATTGATGCTTTTGAATTTTGGTGCTGGAGGAGACTCTTGAGAGTCCCATGGACTGCAAGAAGATCAAACCTATCCATTCTTAAGGAAATCAGCCCTGAGTGCTCCCTGGAAGGACAGGTCGTGAAGCTGAGGCTCCAATACTTTGGCCACCTCATGAGAAGAGAAGAATCCTTGGAAAAGACCCTGATGTTGGGAAAGATTAAGGGCACTAGGAGAAGGGGACGTCAGAGGACAAGATGGTTGGACAGTGTTCTCGAAGCTACGAACATGAGTTTGTCCAAACTGCGGGAGGCAGTGCAAGACAGGAGTGCCTGGCGTGCTATGGTCCATGGGGTCACGAAGAGTCGGACACGACTAAACGACTAAACACAAGGCTGGCAATAATGCAACATTGTAACACAACAACAACAACCACCTACGGTTTCCCGCCTAAACTAACTGAGGAGGAGCTGAGTGGAAACTATATACAGTATCCCCCTGCTGGCCCAGGGTGAGAACTTCAATACATAACACCCCTCCCCACCGAGATAAGGTGTTGGTTACAATCGTAATGGTTTCATTATATACAGCACTACTTGTGTTGGTTCAGTTAGGCACATAAGCATATTGGTTTCATTATATACATACGTCCCCTTAGTAATGCAGCATTGCATGTCCAACAACATAGTCTTTTAAATAAGTTGGCGTTTGGAAACCCTTCCGGACCATCGAGGACCAGTGCCAGAGTCCGGGAGGCCGCCCGAGTCTTGTTGAAGCTGCGGTGCATCCAGAGGTGGTGTAGAACCCAAGTTCCCTGGATCCACTGGTGTGGACGGAACCACCACGAGCGGATTTGGCAGAAGGTCTGGCACAGCAGTGGTCTGAGTCTCTGGAGAGTCAGGCAGACCCTCCGAAACTGCTCCCTACACTTGAGGGAGGTGTAGGCTGAGCCTCACCTTCTGTATGCGTCTGTTCTCGAGCTAGGGGCGCAGTTGGGGTCACAGCGGTAGTGTCCAAATCCCCAACCCTGCGCCTAAGCTGTTCAAAATGCCAGTGACACAAACGTCTGTTTTCGAGCGCCACCTGGTACGAGAGAGGCCCAGTGACTCCCACTACTGTGGCTGGCACCCAAGGAATGTCCCTGACAAAGTTCCGGGCAAAGACCTGATTCCCTGGAACAAAGGACCGTGGCGTGTTAGCACAGCCCGGGGGTTCAGCCACAGTAAATTCTGCGTGAAGCCGGTCGAGCGGAGATCTGAGGTGGCGGCCCATAAGCAGTTTGGCAGGACTCCGCCCAGTGGCCGCATGAGGGGTGATGTGTTGCACGAGCAAGTATTCGGCCACCCGCTCGTGCCAGTCTCCCTGGTTCAGGTGTGCCAGTGCCTCTTTAGCCGAGTGCACCATTCTCTCCGCTTGCCCGTTGCTGGATGGGTGAAATGATGCCGTTAGGGCATGGTGGGTGCCCAGTCCCCAAAGGTACCGCTCAATAATGCCTGATGTGAACTGCGGTCCGTTGTCAGAGACAAGGGCATCAGGACACCCATGCATTGCAAAAAGACCCCGCAGCACCTGGATGACGGTCTCAGTAGTGGTGGAGGGCATCAGGGCCACCTCCAGGCATTTGGAATAGGCGTCCACCACTACCATAAAGGTCCAGCTGTGAAACGGGCCGGCAAGATTGATGTGCACCCTCGACCAGGGTGTCTTGGGTGTCTCCCAGGTATGTCCCTTGGCTGCTGGCAGTGCAGGCCTCGATTCTTGGCATGCTTGGCAGGTGGAAACCCAAGAAGTGATGGCATCGTTCATATTAGGCCACCAGACATAACACTGAGCCAATGCCTTCATCTTGACGATTCCTGGGTGGTCAATGTGCAGAGCCTCAAGCCTCAAGGACACGTTGACAGAGTCTTTGGGGAATCACGACGCAGTTTCACCACAGCAGACAGCCATGATGAGATGAGAGTTTGTGTTGTCTGGTTGCAAATGGCTGGAACTCTTGATGCGAAAGGCCCTTGTGGCCACCCCCTCCACACCCAGTTGAGCGCACGGCTGATGGTGCGGTCCTGGACAGATGCGGAGGCCACATTGGCAGCCGATACTGGTGCTGCTGGATGCTGCTGGGTGAAAGAGGAGAGCGCAAAATATGGTCTGAAGCTCAACATCAAAAAAACCAAGATCATGGCCACTGGTCCCATCACCTCCTGGCAAATGGAAGGGGAAGAAATGGAGGCAGTGAGAGATTTTACTTTCTTGGGCTCCTTGATCACTGCAGATGGTGACAGCAGTCACGAAATTAAAAGACGCCTGTTTCTTGGGAGAAAAGCAATGACAAACCTAGACAGCATCTTAAAAAGCAGAGACATCATCTTGCCGACAAAGGTCCGTATAGTTAAAACTATGGTTTTCCCAGTAGTGATGTATGGAAGTGAGAGCTGGACCATAAAGAAGGCTGATCGCCGAAGAATTGATGCTTTTGAACTATGGTGCTGGAGGAGACTCTTGAGAGTCCAATGAACTGCAAGAAGATCTTTAAGCAGGTCTTTAAGCAGAGGCTTGACAGGCATATGTCAAGAATGCTTTGATGGTGTTTCCTGCTTGGCAGGGGGTTGGACTGGATGGCCCTCGCCAAAGAATTGATGCTTTTGAATTATGGTGCTGGAGGAGACTCTTGAGAGTCCCATGGACTGCAAGAAGATCAAACCTATCCATTCTTAAGGAAATCAGCCCTGAGTGCTCCCTGGAAGGACAGATCCTGAAGCTGAGGCTCCAATACTTTGGCCACCTCATGAGAAGAGAAGAATCCTTGGAAAAGACCCTGATGTTGGGAAAGATTGAGGGCACTAGGAGAAGGGGACGACAGAGGACGAGATGGTTGGACAGTGTTCTCGAAGCTACGAACATGAGTTTGACCAAACTGCGGGAAGCAGTGGAAGACAGGAGTGCCTGGCGTGCTATGGTCTATGGGGTCACGAAGAGTCGGACACGACTAAATGACTAAACAACAACAACTGGTGCTGCAGGAAGGTCCTCAATCAGGAGGAGCGATGAAGCAGGAGCCGGGTCTTCCACAAGCGCTGGAAGAGGGCAACGGCTGAGGGCGTCGGCATGGCCCAGTGATTTCCCCGGGCGATGGACGAGGTGGTAGCGGTAGGCAGCCAGGAAAACAGTCCATTGCAGCATGTGTGGCGAGAGGACCAGTGGAGTTGGTCGATCACCGGCTTGTGGTCGGTGATGAGGTCGAAAGTCCTGCCGTAGAGGTACCGTATTCATGGAACCTCTTCACTCCAGCCACAAGTGCCAGTGCCTCGTTGTCGAGCTGGCGGTAATTCAGTTCAGCTGGAGATAGCATCCTGGAAAAGTAGGCGAGCATCTTCTCTTCCGTCTGGAAAACGGTGACTGAGGACGGCGCCGGTGCCAAAAGGTGAGGCGTCGCAGGCAAGGACCAGCGGCCTGGCTTCACCAGCACACTGTCCAATGAAAGGAGAGCCTTGACCGCATTGAAGGCCGCCGTCTCCCGATGACCCCAGGACCAAGGTGTCTTCGTGCTGAGGAGTCGGTGGAGAGGCTCAGCTACAGTCGCTTTGTGGGGCAGCAACATGTTATAAAAGTTCAGCAGTCCCAGGAATGCCTGCAACTCCGTTTTATTCTTTGGGATGGGGGCCTGCTGGATGGCCTGGATCTTGGATGTCGTCGGGTGAAGGCCGGAGGCGTC
Organism: Zootoca vivipara; assembly: GCF_965207765.1. Lineage (NCBI taxonomy): Eukaryota > Metazoa > Chordata > Lepidosauria > Squamata > Lacertidae > Zootoca > Zootoca vivipara. The sequence goes on from NC_142592.1 coordinate 1,676,732, forward strand.
AATAAGGTAGCCCAGAAACTCCACCTGTGGAACGACGATCTGGCACTTTTACTTCTTCACCTTGAGCCCAGCCTCCTGGAACCTGGTCAGCACGGCGTGGAAGCGTGAAGATTTTGCTCGGTGAGCGTCCAAATCTGGCTGTGCTCTGATGTCCATCAAATCCCATCCTTGTCGCCAGTGTTGAATAGTGGGTTGACATAGCAGACGACACAGCTATTTCTCCAAAGCAGCTCTTTATTTGGAAGCGGGAACAGAACTGGCAGAACAGCTCAGCCGGCCTCGTTTTATAGGCAGCCGGCTGGCAATAATGCAACATTGTAACACAACAACAACAACCTACGGTTTCCCGCCTAAACTAACTGAGGAGGAGCTGAGTGGAAACTATATGCCCCTGCTGGCCCAGGGTGGAGAACTTCAATACATAACAAATACGTATAATAAACAGGTAAAGGGGCCCTGTAATTTGAGCACTCTGCAAAGCAAGGCAAATTCCCCTTCTGGTACCCTTCAGCCAAGATAGCCTCTGATGATGCGCAGAGCAGGGTGGAGATGAGAAAAAGTTGTTGTTTAGTTGTGCGATCCTTCATGACCTCAAATAAGCCTATTTGGTCTCTCTTGTTATGAGTCCTGCCTGCCTTCAGGCCTTTGCAATGCAAAACTGCCGGCTTTCATCTTGAGGTTGTGCAGCCATTTCTCTGGCTTCTGCAATTTCAGCAGGCATTGCTCCATTGTCAAGCCTACATTTTAAACAGTAAAAACATGCTGTTAAAAAAGAAAGCAGAAACTAATTTTGTGGCAAGTGCTTCATGCAACATCATGCCACATGCAGCCCCAGATGGAAGGCACGACTAGCCTTATACTATGGCAAACTTCGCTCTGCATCTATGTCAGCCTCCAACAACCGTGTTTTGGACCACAACTCCCATCCCTCTCGGCCACTATTCCGTAACACTGGAGGGCACCAGGTTGGTGAAGGCAGAGTTGTGTGAATATTAGCTTTGCTCTTCTATTAAAATGGAATAATCTGTTAGGAATTGTATAACATGGAGGATGTTTCCTTGCTGCAAACTGAATGTCCTCCAGCTTACACAATCCCTGCCAGCTCTGCAGTGCTATGATTCTTTGTTTGAGACAGGGAGCTGTCACACACTTTCTGGGAGCCTTGACTTAAGGCCATCATTCATCTCTGCCGCAGTCTTCCTCTGCTACTTCTAGTTTTTGGTCCAATGCCATGACCTCTAATCGTCAACATCAGTGCTGCAGTAAGTTGCAAATTAATTTTACCAATTTATGAGAAATGCATTGCTTTTCTAGCAGCCTATATAAAGAGCAGCTAGGGTACTGCAGAGAAACGGGCACAGTTAAACACCTTTGTCTTCTTGCCAAGATAAGAGAATGCTATGCATTCAGGCTATCTTAACTTTTATTCCAAGCAGCAGGGAATTTAAAGCACCGTGAAGAACTGCCCCTTCCAAATTTAAGTATAATTTTGAAAGCTGGGTGCTTTTCCCAGCAGTATCACAGAATGAATGTCACATCATAATTAATGCATTAAAAAATCATTGTCAACTGCTGTTCAGCTAGTGGAATGAACTAGGACCTATTATTGGGTTTTTAAAGGACAAGTCTAAATGTTAGGAATCTTTTTTATTTTATTTAAAATATACATGTGTTCATTGACCATGGGGAAGGACCATAGCTCAGAATCCCAAGACGGGCATAAGTACAAAAACACTTTAGGGGGGAAATCTGGGAGTAGGGAAAAGACTCAAAAACAGCCTGGTGACGACTGAGCATGCTCAGTGCTAATGGAATCCTGAATGAATGTTGGGGATAATGGCAATAATGGCGATAATGGCAATAAGTAATAATAATAATAATAATAATGATAATAATAATAGTATATTATTTATACCCCGCCCATCTGGCCGGGTTTCCCCAGCCACTCTGGGCGGCTTCCAACAGAAACATTAAAATATACTAATTTCTTAAACATTAAAAGCCTCCCTAAACACGGCTGCCTTCAGATGTCTTCTAAAAATCTGGTAGCTGTTTTCCTTTTTGACATCTGATGGGAGGGCGTTCCACAGGGCAGGTGCCACCACCGAGAAGGCCCTCTGCCTGGTTCCCTGCAACTTGGCTTCTCGCAATGAGGGAACAGCCAGAAGGCCCTCGGAGCTGGACCTCAGTGTCCGGGCAGAACGATGGGGGTAGAGACGCTCCTTCAGGTATACAGGACCAAGGCCGTTTAGGGCTTTAAAGGTCAGCACCAACACTTTGAACTGTGCTCGGAAACGTACTGGAAGCCAATGTAGATCTTTCAAGACCGGTGTTATGTGGTCTCGGCGGCCGCTCCCAGTCACCAGTCTAGCTGCCGCATTCTGGATTAGTTGTAGTTTCTGGGTCACTTTCAAAGGTAGCCCCACGTAGAGCGCATTGCAGTAGTCCAAGCGAGGGATAACTAGAGCATGTACCACTCTGGCGAGACAATCCGCAGGCAGGTAGGGTCTCAGCCTGCGTACCAGGTGGAGCTGATAGACAGCTGCCCTGGACACAGAATTGACCTGTGCCTCCATGGACAGCTGTGAGTCCAGAATGACTCCCAGGCTGCGCACCTGGTCCTTCAGGGGCACAGTTACCCCATTCTGGACCAGGGAGTCCTCCACACCTGCCAGAAAAAGACTGGAGAAAGGTAAGGTTCTTTGGTCAGAATCTTGAATAGGGTCACTTCCAAACTAGCCTGTTTATTGAGGATTCATCCTGATATATTTGGACAAAGTTTGGGGGAAGGTTAAAAAATGCTGGCTGTTTATTGAGCATTCCTTCCTAATAATTTGTTATTCCACTTTAAATTCTGCAATCTGAATTTGCTAAGATGTGACTGAATCCCACCTGCCAAATAACACCAATCTGGAAACGCCTGATGAGCACTTCAGCTGCAGCATTTTTCTGCAGGGCACTGTGTTTTACTCATTTATTTTTGCCTAAAAGAATAAACACTGTACTCTGTTTGCTTACATCACTGCAGGAGAGACTCTTGAAAAATAAAGGAATACAGCAGTTGCTGTTGATTGTATGTACATTAGCCAGTGATCCTTATTGAGCTGATAACTACATGAAGTATAACTTCTTTTTTTTAAAAAGAAATCATCTGCACAGTGTTGGAGGGTATGTCCCAACATTCAGGCAGTACATGAAGGCTGCCAATGTGCATCCAGTCTGCTTGCAAATGACCCATGTCATTTGTCTTCAAGTGGTAAGGCAAATTAGTATTCTGTAAAAATAAGGAAAATGGAGGGAGGGCTGATTAGCTTGTGTGCAGAAGATGCAGACTCAATCCCAGGAATAGCTGCATCATATGCAAAATATTTCAATTATCATGACAATGAAAGAACTTCAAGTCATGTTTGCGTGTCTCCAGCAGATGGCACTGACATTCTAGCTAGCTCAAGCAGATAGGTTGGATTACACAGGTTGACAATATTCATAGCTGTCAAGGTTTCCCTTTTCTCGTGAGGAAGCCTATTCAGCATAAGGGAATTTCCCTTTAAAAAAGGGGGAGAACTTGACAGCTATGACAATATTGAATATACAGTGGTACCTTGATTTATGAACTTGATCCGTTCCGGACGTCTGTTCTTAAACCAAGGCGTGCTTTCCCATAGCAGCGTTAGACTCAATTTACAAATGGAACACACTCAGCAGGAAGTGAAGCGTGTTCTTATTCCAAGGCAAAGTTCACAAACCAAAACACCTACTTCCGGGTTTGCAGCGTTCTTAATCCAAGTTGTTCATATGCTAAGCTGTTCTTAAACCAAGGTACCACTGTATTAAGATGACTTGTTCAGGGCTGTTCCAAACGTTTGGAGGGCACCAGACTGGCAAAGGTTGCATTAGACAATATAGATCAGCTGGAGCAGTTGCCATCATTAAGTTAATATACTTTGTGTGTTGGTCCCAGCAGAATTTCCCATCCAAATCTACAATTTGTTCTATTGGATACAGTATGTAATGCCCTTCCAGGTTCTCCCTAATGGGGCAAATTCAATGGGAAAACTGTTCTACAGATCTCATCTGAATTGCCCACTGCCTCCCATGGCTGCTATTTCTGAACATTGAAAGAAATGATCTTAACACAGATCTCAGTTTTCTGTTAAGGCCTTGGCTTGGATGTGTGAAAATTCTCTAAATTGAACACAGTCCAAGCTAAGGAACAAACAACCCATATAGTGAGAGGTATGTGACAGGCTAGCCTATAATCTAAACAGCAGCAACAACTAAAACCAAAGCTTATGATGAACGGTTGAGGGAATTTGATATGTTTCGCCTGGCAAACAGGAAACTGAGAGGAGATATGATAGCCATCGTCAAATATCTCAAGGGCTGTCACGTGGAGGATGCAGCAAGCTTCTTTTCTCCTGCTCTGGAAGGTGGGATTTGAACCAATGTCTTCAAGTTTCAGGAAAGAAAATTCTGACTAGACATATGAAAAAAACTTTCTGACAGAGCTGTTCCACAGTGGAGGGGTCTCCCTCAGGAGGTGGTGGACTCTCCTTCCTTGGAGGTTTTTAAGCAGAGATTAGATAGTGATCTGTCATGGGTGATCTAGTTGAGATTCCTGAATTGCAGGGGGTTGGACTAGATGACCCTTGGGGTTACCTCCAACTCTACAGTTTTACAATTCTCCAACTCTAAAACATCTAATTGGTGAGACTCTGGCTTTGATCAGAGCAGTGGTGCTGAAGGAGAGGACATTCTGCATTCGTTCCCACTTTCTAAGAAGACTTCCACCCTAAGGTGCTATTTATTAAGCCTGTTGGGCAGGAAATACCTGCATGATATGTAGCTCTAGTGGGGCTAATAGCCAGAGAGAGGGGGAGAGAGAGAGAGAGAAAGAGAGAGAAAGAGAGAGAGAGAGAAAGAAGGAAGGAAGGAAGGAAGGAAGGAAGGAAGGAAGGAAGGAAGAGGGGTCAATTTAGATCAAGGGGGAAATGATTCAATCTTCCCACACAGTACAGCAGCTCCAATTAAAATCTGCCCCCTTCCTCACCGACCCACCGGTGCTTTAAAATAAATCAAAACAACAACATAATGGGCATCTGATCACAGTTCTGTGTGGCGTGTTGTTTGACCCTCTCAGATACACGCTTAAATATAAATAAAGGAGAAACAGTTTGATGTTTGAAAGCAGGACTCGGTAAAACCAACATTAAAGAAGCAACACAGGTTAAGCTAAGAAGACAAAAGAGCAACTGCTGCTTTTCTAGAGCTGCTTTGTCAGTTACCTTGAACTGTAATGCTGATGCTCCTTTCTAGCTGCCCATTCCTGATGACAGCATGACATGACCTAGTTGGGTGGGGTATAAATGATAAATTATTATTATTATTATTAGTCAAAACTCATTCATCCTCCTGCGGATCAGAGGCAACACTTTTCACAACATCACTTTATGGTCCCTTATTCCTTTGATGCTTCCTTGAGTTTAGCTGGCAGATTCAGTTAAATGTAGTTTGCAGTTGTTGGTTAGAATCCCTGTGACGGGGTGAGCTCCCATTACTTGGTCCCAGCTCCTGCCCACCTAGCAGTTCAAAAGCACGTCAAGTGCAAGTAGATAAATAGGGACCGCTACAGTGGGAAGGTAAACACTGTTTCCGTGTGCTGCTCTGGTTCGCCAGGAGCAGCCTGGTCATGCTGGCCACATGACCCGGAAGCTGTACACCAGCTCCTTGGCCTATAGAGCGAGATGAGCACGCAACCCCAGAGTCGTCTGCAACTGGACCTAATGGTCAGGGGTACATTTACCGTTACCTTTTATGCTTGGCCATTGAGAGCAGGCAATAAGTACTAATGAGCAGTTGCCTATTTGAAACACCAGGAACTTGAGTCGCCCCCCAAGTGCCAGGGGCTGGGGCTAGTTTTACCAGCAGAGTATAGGCATGTAGGGGAGGGGGACAGATACAGCTTGGAATCTGGGTGGGATACACATTGGGGGAGGACTTTAGGGTACTGATGTTCCTTTGGGGTTATCAGTGCTTTTTTCTGCGCTCATTTCCATGCCTATTCAGCAGTATATTTGTAATTGATGGCATTCTAAGTAAGACTGCTATACCTTGCCAGGCACAGGATGCCTCTTTAGTGCCCTGAAATATCCTATGTGCTGCTGCAGGTGAAACAGATTTGTAGAACGTGGCTGGCAATTCTCTCCCAGGTGTCTGTAGGCCATTCTGACAAGTACTTAATAATTGATTTTAAATTTTCTGATATTTCATAACAGAGCATCATATAAGATCTTTGTAAGGAACTTTTAGAGCATCGCATATCAACATTTCATATATAAATGGCAGAATAATGGCCGTTTGGCTGGCTTTTAGCTTTTGTAGCTGGGCTGAGCTTCTTGGATTGCTTGCTGAGGTTTTGTGTCTGCTTCTGTTGCGTTTTATAGCAGAATTTGGGGTTGGTTTTATTAAGTTGTTGTATGGGCTGTTTTAATATTGCCTGTTTTACTGTAGCTGAGAGAATAGTTTGATTAGGAGACTTATAAATTGAACAATGATTTTTAAGTTTATAATTATTAATGGTTTTTATTAGGTTGTCTGTTTTAAGTGTGTGTGTGCGCATGTCCATTCCACTAGGTTCAGACCAATGCTGCTGGTCTGAAATTACTACAGTACAGTACTTAAAAAGGATCTAACTAGTAGAACATTTCTTCCTGCTTCCTGTGGATTAATCTAATTATAAAAAGGAAAAAAAACCATACATGGTTTAGCACATAGTGGAGTCTTTTTCTTTCAGACCAAACGTTTAGGTTTTGTCAAGAGCTCATGCCTAACCATTAAAGATGCATGGGCCCTTGAGTCCTTCCTCCCCTGGAGATGGGCCCAGAGACAAAGGCTGGGCTATATTAGGCTTGCTCAATTCATGGTAGTACAACTCTTCAAATATGAATATTAAATGCATTTAAATGCTTGCAAATAAACATGTTAATTTGGTTTGGGGGACCAGAAGGAAATTTTTCCCTTCAGGAGTAAAAAGCAGATGGAGGATATTTTTAAGGTGCTGGTTTGGGTGGGAGGAAAAGGGTGAAGTAGCAGAAATAGGCATACACAGGGCTGTCTTAAGCGCCTCTGGCGCCGTGGTGCGCCCAATCCCTCCGGCGCCCTCCCACCCCGTTTCCCAGCGCGGTGCACGGGTGGGCACCGCGCACAGCGCAGCTGCCACAGGTGCTGCTGCGCGGCGGACCGGCCGGGCAGCGGGTGGGCGCAGCTCGCGGTGCCCCTCCTGGCGGGCCGGCGCCGTGGTGCCCTGCGCCACCCAGCTTGCACGTAGGGCCGGCCCTGGGCATACACACAATGGAATATTGGGCTTGGACCACCTCAATAAAATACTGGTTACGCTGCCATTTTCGCTGCTCCCCATCAAGTCTGCTCGCTGATTTGCTCAAAGACAAAGATAAATCAAGATGGTATCAGCACCTCGAAAAAAAGATTGAATCTATAGGCATCGAGTTGGAGCCCTTGTACAATTCTAGCGAGCAATACATTTTCCATAATATGCTAACTAGACTAAAGGATGTCGAGAGACAAAATATTGTGGCAGCTGTAAACAAAATTTGCTCCCCTATATTCTATGATTTAAATATCCTAGATAGCAGAGCCAATTACGTCACTAAGTTAATAATCCCAGCCCAATGTAGGGCTTTTATGTTGGCCTGTCTGAATGTTTTTCCCTCGGCATTTGTCAGGGGAAGATATCAAAACATTCCTCGAAACAAGAGATTCTGCAGATGTTCTTTGAATGTCCCGGACTCTGTAGAGCATATTCTCTTTCATTGTCCATTGTACAGTACACTCCGTCAACGTTTGCTGTCCCCTCTTTTGGGTGGTCTGGAACCCCAGCAAGGTGAAAGTGTGGGATTCTGCCTATCTGACGTTGACCAAAGGGTAACGGCGGGGGTGGCCGAGTTTTTGGTTATGGAAATGCTTTATAAACTAATGAATGGTGCAAAGAGAGTAGGTAGAAACTTTAGAAGGGCATCAGCCAAATTTATGAAGGGCATGTATTTCTGTGTTCACACCATTCTTGGTGTCCCTTGCAATCCAGAATTTCCATTCGTACCCTACAAGTCATACTCAGTCCTCACTGGGCTGTGTTAGGAGTCACTCACCCTAGCTTCTCCCTGTCTGCCCAAGTATTTTTCATGCTTCTGCAAACCTCAAAATGTGCCCAGTTCTGGGTCTACCTCCATTTTGCCTGTGGGTGGTTTTGGCTGCATAAACAACAGCATTCACAACCTGAGCAATGGGAATATAGAGAATGTTTGATGAAAGCCTTCTCCATTTTCAAAGGAGGTATCATTGCTTTTGAAGGCCAGTTGATAGGGAACAAACTATTAAGAGGGAGAGCTTCATACCTGCTTGAACACCTGGAAAGGCTTTTCTTTTCTTTAGCGATGATAATATTTATCTACAAAGCTTAATCAAAGCCTAAATAGAGACATGCCCTATGAGTGTTCATAGATGTGTGTCCTGCCATATTAACAGGGCTTGCTCTCTAGTAATTGTGTTTAGGGTTGTAGCCTAAATGCTTTGCATGCTTTAAAAAAATCTATAAAAGACCAAAATTAGGCAAGGAGTATGTGACATATGGAAGGTAAGAGAATGGAGGAGTTGATGATTAGGGGGGAAATGCCTGAGAATAATAGTGGGTGTGCTGCCACTGTTTAAATCTAGACACAGATTTTCATGGTGGGAGCAGTGCTATTTTTCTAGCAAAAGAGGTGCTGGAGCTCATCCTGAATACCTCACTTATTCTCTTAGAATGGCAATGGTGTTGGAACTGAGTCCCTGCAAGTTCTGGCTGGAAAAAAGCCCTGGATGGGAGGCAAGTGTTCCACAGGGATGGAGAAGAGAGAACATTAGGATGGAGAAGGGAAATGGAAGAAGAGTAGACTTAGAAGGGAGGCAGCGATGAAGAACCAACATGAGGCATCATGGAACAAGACAGCAAGCCATGGATTAAGAAACCAGAATTGCTGCTTTCCAACTCCCACCAGCCACCAGGCCCAATGGTCAAGGGTGACAGGAGCTGCAGATTTAACAACATTTTGAGGGCCAAAAGTCCCTCGTCCCTCATTTAAGCATCTGAAATAAAAGAGCAGATGTTGCTATGGTATTTCAATGCCACAGTTTTTGCTGTGCACTGCATGCATCAGAGATTGGGAACAAATAGCTGGGGCGTTTGTGTGGTGTTCAGGAAATCAAATGCAGGTTGGACTGTTTCATGTGGGTCTTGACATGGGGCTGTTGCATTGGGCTGCACAAGCAGGGACCATATTAATCAAATCCAATGTGAAAATTACCCACCCATTAAGACACTCATTGGCCTGCTTTATAGGCATTTGTCACATTCATGGTCTGAAAGACACATTCACGGTCTGAAAGAAGGTGAAAAAATCCAGCCAATTCTCCCCATTTTCAAAGATTTCCCTTCCTGATTACCTGTGTATGCCATTTGCTCAGCATGGATGACCTGGCAAGCAACCGTTTACAGTAATATTTGCCTGCTGACCTTCATATTCCTAAACTGGATTCCAATACAACAGCATGCCCAGTTGTGATATGGGATCTGTCAAACAACTTTCACCAATATTTGTGGGCAGGTGTTCTTAGCCATGATTCTAGTACCACAAATTGTGGTTGACCCCACTAAAGGATCTTTCACAACGGTGGCACCAGCTTGCCCCCGCGACTGCAGGTGCCCAGGGCCATACTTTGTGGGTGCCCTGCCCTCTCATTCAAAACGTTGTGGGAGCCCCTGGGACCTGGTGCCTGTGTTTTACACTAAAATGTCTACCATTGCGAATGTGGCCTTTTGGCTCCTTTCTTGGACAGTCCTGCTCTGTCAACCCCTCACTGCACACGCTGCTTGCTTACATGCTGCAATACACGTAACCTTTGAATTTGCAGGATCTCAATGGCCCAGCATGCAGGAGGCTTTTCAAAGCAAGAGGAAACTGAGTTAACCGAGCCACTGGTGAGCTGAGTGCATTAATGTTCTGGAAAGACAGGGCCACGTATGGGGAGCCTTGTGCGTAATGAAGGGTGTCACAGCGGGTGACAGAAAGCAAGATTCTGAAAGCTTCAGCGGGAATGGTTTGTCTCTTGCAGAGAGGTAACAGGATCCCCCTGGGAGATGTGGGAGTTAAATTTTCTCAAATTAAAGAACCATTTTAAAAAATCTTTTAAACCTGGCAAAAGGGAGGCAACCATATCAATTTCATTTTATGTGACAACTAAAAAAAAGTCAGCATACTGAGCATTAGTTTGAGAATATCAGGAATATTTTTTATTCTAATAGCATACCTAATAATAGAGCTGTGGCATATTCCAGCTGGTATATACAATTCTACAAGTTTCTAAAATCTGTGGGGATCTTTGGAGTCAGCCACATATTTGCAGTTTGCCTTTCCCCGCTTTTTTTGGAGAGCACCATGCTTGCCTCTCTCAGATTGGCTGCAGTTGCCACAGAGCATCAATCTGCAGCATAATGTGGGGATCCTGACCCAGTCAGCCCCTTTTCTCATGCCTTCATGGTGCTGGGAAGGATAGCCTCCCTGCTCAGCACCAGAGACCTCAAGAGACATAAACCACAGCAATATACTGGAGCCTCTCATCTGATCTTCCTACTTCCAATTCTAGATACTTCTCTTAAAATCAGCCCATTTATTTTATCCAAGTCCTATGTATTGGACAAAACTGGATATGAAGCATTCTGTTAGGCACTGCTTATCTGCGTTTCTTATCCTTCCTTTCCTGTGCAGCAGATGGCAGAGTGGAGAAGCACAGGAGCCGATGGTCTGTAGCCATGTAGAATGATTCCAGGAAGACTATTTGTATACCGGTAGGAAGACCTTGGGCTCAGGCATTGGGTGTTTTCCTTCCCCAGTCCTCAGCTGGGGATCTGGGGGACTTCAGGGTTATCCAGAATGTATGGGGGTTGGGCTAGCTCTGGAGAACATATGTTCAAGCAGAGAGAGCCTGCCCCCGTTCGCCGCTGCTGGAGAGGGAAAGCAATGACAACCACTTGGTGTATGGCCAATGCTTCCCCCCCAAGACCCCTTTAATGGGGGGAACCGACTGCTGCTTGCAGGTAAGATTCAAATTCTATTGTGTGGGCTGGACAGTCCCTCCCCTTACCTGGCCTGCCCCCTGGCAACACCTCCCCAGGTGGGATTGGACGATAGGCTGGTGTAGGCGGAGACCCCAGGTATCCAGCCTGGAGAGGTGGTGGCCAGATCCGAACTACCAGGTAGCTGCACTGTGGTCCAGGGGGCTGTGCACGACCACACAAAATGCCCCCCCCGGTTTAATGTGGGGAGTGGTCATTCTCACGATTGCGGCTTGAGAATGTGAGGTGCAGCTAAAGGGAAAAAAAGAGGCGGCACATTAAAAAAAACTTATTGGTGATGTTTACACAGCAGATACATAAAGGCTAATACTTTTGAGGGAGGCATAGTATGTTGGCAAAATCTGCTGGGGGTTTCAAAGAGAGTTAGCAACAATTAAGCACGTTTCTCAGTGTTTTGTTTGCAGCTGATTTATTGAAAGCATATAAGGATGCTGGGGAAGGACTGACTTCACTTTTTCTTCCTAGAATGTTTATCTATGAACAACAAAAATCATTGTGTAAAAGGTCTGACGCAATGCATTGTGCATGAAGGGCCTTGAATAACTCAGAGTCGTCAGTTTGAGCCCCACAATGGGCAAAAGATTCCTGCATTGCAGGGGGTTGGACTTGATGACCCCCATGGTCCCTTCCAACTCTACAATTCTATTATTCTAAGGGTTGGAGGAGGCAAGGATGTAACAGGCAGATGGACAACTGGGTCTCTTGTGTGAGATGCATTTAACGTGAGGGTGCCAAAATGTTTGGACACAAAAATGTTTACAGCCCTAATTGCCCATGGGAAATCCTGAAGTGTTTATATGCAGCATTGCCGTTTCAGGGGTGGCTGTGCATAAGATACTCCTCAGCTTTGGACTATCTTCAAGAATGTGATTTAACCCATTCATTTGTAGGGAGTTCTATGAATTTCCCATGGAGAGCTCTCCCTCCCTCCCTCTCTCATTTAATTTCCATGCTAATTATCTAAAACACATTAATTTTGTTTGACTTCTCTTTGAGCTTTGGCCTTTTAGCTTTTCCCTCATATATTCCTTACTTAGGCAACTTGGAGGGATGAGGGAAGATGACCTTCTGGGCCAGACTACTTCTTAAGTCTTATTATTTCTATATATAAACATGAGAACATTCTTCATCTTGATCAAGAAAAAAAGTTGGCATATTCTGGAGTTTCTGTTTAAAGAGGCTGCCAAAGAGCCAATATATTTTGGAGGTTTATAGTGCCTGATGTCAATATGTTGGTTGCTTGGCAGCCTCTTTATACAGAGGTATGTCATTCAGATTGACGGAGGTGAGCTCCTCTCTCTCTCTCTCTCTCTCTCTCTCTCTCTCTCTCTCTCTCTCTCTCTCTCTCCCAGACCAGCTAAGACAGGCATCCCCAAACTTCGGCCCTCCAGATGTTTTGGACTACAATTCCCATCTTCCTTGACCACTGGTCCTGTTAGCTAGGGATCATGGGAGTTGTAGGCCAAAACATCTGGCGGGCCGCAGGTTGGGGATGCCTGAGCTAAGGGCTGGCTTTGCATTTTTGCACCTGAGACAAGCCACCAAATGATGCTCCCCTGCCAGGGAAGATCTACACCTGGAACAACAAAGGAAGGAAGGAATAAAGCTCTAAGTGTGTTACCGTCTGCTGAGCGTAGGGGGCATATGCCATGATTTATTGGCCCATATATGGTCTTTGTGGCTTTAAAGAAACTCTGTGCATCATGAGTGTCGGCTAAGTGCTGGATCTCTTGAGCTTTTTTTATCCACCTGATGTTTTTTAGTTCCATTACCACAAACCTCCCCTTCATGGATCAATGCCTTGTCGTGGCGAAGGGGCTTGAATAACTCAGAGAAGCTATGAGCTATGCCATGCAGGGCCACCCAAGATGGACAGGTCATAGTGGAGAGTTTTGACTAAACGTGATCCACCTGGAGAAGGAACTGGCAAGCCACTCCAGTATCCCTGCCAAGAAAACTCCATGGACAAAGACAACAGGCATATAAAAGTTATGACGCTGGAAGATGAGCCCCTCAGGTCGGAAGGCGTCCAACATGCTACTGAGGAAGAGCGGAGGACAAGTACAAGTAGATTCAGAGCTGATGAAGTGGCTGGGCCAAAGCCGAAAGGACGCTCAGTTGCGGATATGCCTGGAAGCGAAAGGAAAGTCCGATGCTGTAAAGAAAAATATTGCATAGGAACCTGGAATGTAAGAACCATGAATAGAGGTAAGCTGGATGTGGTCAAAAATGAGATGACAAGAATAAATATCGACATCCTGGGCATCAGTGAACTAAAATGGAAGGGAATGGGTGAATTCAGTTCGGGTGACTATCATATCTACTACTGTGGGCAAGAATCCTGTGGAAGAAATGGAGTGGCCCTCATAGTCAACAAAAGAGTGGCAAAAGCTGTGATGGGATGCAATCTCAAAAATGACAGAATGATCTCGATACGAATCCAAGGCAGACCTTTTAACATCACAGTAATCCAAGTTTATGCACCAACTACCGGTGCTGAAGAAAGTGAAATTGACCAATTCTATGAAGACCTACAACACCTTCTAGAAATGACACCAAAGAAGGATGTTCTTCTCATTACAGGGGATTGGAATGCTAAAGTAGGGAATCAAGAGATAAAAGGAACAACTGGCAAGTTTGGCCTTGGAGTTCAAAATGAAGCAGGGCAAAGGCTAATAGAGTTCTGTCAAGAGAACAAGCTGGTCATCACAAACACTCTCTTCCAACAACACAAGAGACGACTCTACACATGGATATCACCAAATGGGCAGCATCGAAATCAGATTGATTATATTCTCTGCAGCCAAAGATGGAGAAGCTCTATACAGTCAGCAAAAACAAGACCTGGAGCTGACTGTAACTCAGATCATCAGCTTCTTATAGCAAAATTCCAGCTTAAACTGAAGAAAGTAGGAAAAACCACTGGGCCAGTAAGATACAATCTGAATCAAATCCCTTATGAATACACAGTGGAAGTGAGGAACAGGTTTAAGGATTTAGATTTGGTGGACAGAGTGCCTGAAGAACTATGGATGGAGGCTCGTAACATTATACAGGAGGCAGCAACGAAAACCATCCCAAGGAAAAGGAAATGCAAGAAAGCAAAATGGCTGTCCAACGAGGCCTTACAAATAGCGGAGGAGAGGAGGCAAGCAAAATGCAAGGGAGATAGGGAAAGATACAGGAAACTGAATGCAGATTTCCAAAAAACAGCAAGGAGAGACAAGAGGGTCTTCTTAAATGAGCAATGCAAAGAAATAGAGGAAAACAATAGAATGGGGAAAACCAGAGATCTGTTCAATAAAATTGGAGATATGAAAGGAACATTTCGTACAAAGATTACCATAATCAAGGACAAAAGTGGTAAGGACCTAACAGAAGCAGAAGACATCAAGAAGAGGTGGCAAGAATACACAGAGGAATTATACCAGAAAGATATGGAGGTCTCGTACACCCCAGGTAGTGTGGTTGCTGACCTTGAGCCAGACATCTTGGAGAGTGAAGTCAAATGGGCCTTAGAAAGCACTGCTAATAACAAGGCCAGTGGAAGTGATGATATTCCAGCTGAACTATTTAAAATTTTAAAAGATGATGCTGTTAAGGTGCTACACCCAATATGCCAGCAAGTTTGGAAAACTCAGCAATGGCCAGAGGATTGGAGAAGATCAGTCTACATCCCAATTCCAAAGAAGGGCAGTGCCAAAGAATGCTCCAACTACCGCACAATTGCGCTCATTTCACACGCTAACAAGGTTATGCTTAAAATTCTACAAGGCAGGCTTAGGCAGTATGTGGACCGAGAACTCCCAGAAGTGCAAGCTGGATTTCGAAAGGGCAGAGGAACCAGAGACCAAATAGCAAACATGCGCTGGATTATGGAGAAAGCAAGAGAGTTCCAGAAAAACGTCTACTTCTGCTTCATTGACTATGCAAAAGCCTTTGACTGTGTCGACCACAGCAAACTATGGCAAGTTCTTAAAGAAATGGGAGTGCCTGATCACCTCATCTGTCTCCTGAGAAATCTCTATGTGGGACAAGAAGCTACAGTTAGAACTGGATATGGAACAACGGATTGGTTCAAAATTGGGAAAGGAGTACGACAAGGTTGTATATTGTCTCCCTGCTTATTTAACTTATATGCAGAATTCATCATGCGAAAGGCTGGACTAGATGAATCCCAAGCAGGAATTAAGATTGCCGGAAGAAATATCAACAACCTCAGATATGCAGATGACACAACCTTGATGGCAGAAAGTGAGGAGGAATTAAAGAACCTTTTAATGAGGGTGAAAGAGGAGAGCGCAAAATATGGTCTGAAGCTCAACAT
The DNA here is from genome assembly GCF_965207765.1 of Zootoca vivipara. Lineage (NCBI taxonomy): Eukaryota > Metazoa > Chordata > Lepidosauria > Squamata > Lacertidae > Zootoca > Zootoca vivipara. Next base: position 1,692,247 of record NC_142592.1, read on the forward strand.
CAAAAAAACCAAGATCATGGCCACTGGTCCCATCACCTCCTGGCAAATAGAAGGGGAAGAAATGGAGGCAGTGAGAGATTTTACTTTCTTGGGCTCCTTGATCACTGCAGATGGTGACAGCAGTCACGAAATTAAAAGACGCCTGCTTCTTGGGAGAAAAGCAATGACAAACCTAGACAGCATCTTAAAAAGCAGAGACATCACCTTGCCGACAAAGGTCCGTATAGTTAAAGCTATGGTTTTCCCAGTAGTGATGTATGGAAGTGAGAGCTGGACCATAAAGAAGGCTGATCGCCGAAGAATTGATGCTTTTGAATTATGGTGCTGGAGGAGACTCTTGAGAGTCCCATGGACTGCTAGAAGATCAAACCTATCCATTCTTAAGGAAATCAGCCCTGAGTGCTCCCTGGAAGGACAGATCGTGAAGCTGAGGCTCCAATACTTTGGCCACCTCATGAGAAGAGAAGAATCCTTGGAAAAGACCCTGATGTTGGGAAAGATTGAGGGCACTAGGAGAAGGGGACGACAGAGGACAAGATGGTTGGACAGTGTTCTCGAAGCTACGAACATGAGTTTGACCAAACTACGGGAGGCAGTGGAAGACAGGAGTGCCTGGCGTGCTATGGTCCATGGGGTCACGAAGAGTCGGACACGACTAAACGACTAAACAACAACAACAACCACAAACCTAAAAGATCAAAGTCTCTTGGGCTGCTGTCGTACATATACAATGACATCTCCTGAGGGACAGACTTGGCAATAAAATCTGCCTTCAGAGACTGCACTTTGTCTGTTGGTCAAGGGGCATTGCGGACCATGGAACCGAGGAGTTCGTGGCCTCAATAGCCAGAGGAGCACCATTTTTATAAAAATCAAGTAGGCGAAACAGTTTATGCGATTTCCAGAGCTCAACATTGCATGCCATATTCTTGTTTTTGAAAATAAGAACATCCCAGGTGCCAGGACTGCCACCCATTTAATCCAGATTTTGCACAGCACTAATGAAAAACAATTTCCCAAGCAGCACAGAGGGTGGGATTTATATTAACAAAAGGAAAGGGCACTCTCTCATTCTCCATAATAAGACAGACCATGTGACTGAGTTGGCATACATTAAACTATAATGCAAGATTTGGTGGCTGGATTTTCTAGACATGGGCTGAAGAAGTGAGCACTGGCAATTTTCACTCCTGTTTCTGTTTTTGGCAGAATTCTCTGACATCTCTACTTGCAACCCACCAACCTGAGCACAATCCACCACTCCTGTAATGTGGCCTGTCCATTGCTTGATGACCCTCTGTCACATCCTGTAGGCACCTGTAGCAGACGAAGGTGAGCTTCCATACATGACTGGTGGAGCAAGCAAGGTGTTGGCTATAAACATCATCCTGAAGTATGACAAGTGAACATACTTTTTTTGTTCACTGAAAGGTGCAGTAATTCCATAAGGACTGGTAATTCTAGTTTCAGCAGGGAGCCAGACAAGTGTAAAGGGACATAAAAGGGAATCAAACAAGGATCTGGTTGTGAAACCTGAGCATATTCCTAGTTCAGTCATACAGAGTGCAAGTTCTGCCAAAACTGCCTTTAATCAACACTTCTTTGCAGTCTTTAACAATTCACTGCCAAAATGCACAAGGAGATAACTGGCTCATGTAATAATTCACAAAGTCACTCAAACCATATTTAATAATTTATTAAACTCTTTCATAAATGGGGGGGTTGGGGTGTATGTGTGTGTTATGTCAGTTGTGACTTCACACAGTGAGAGGGAGCCCAGCACACACTCCAAAAGGCCCAATGGGGCCTGCCACAGCTGCGGCTAGGCCCAAGGGAGGACCCAACAGGGCCCACCCAGCTGTGGAATATTGAGGGGGCCCAGCCCCCTCACTGAAAATTTGGGGGCCTTGGCCCCCATGGCCCCACATAGATGGCATACCTGTCCTGGTCTCAATTGTACTACCACAGAACAGGGTACATTCAGATGGAACTATATTCTGTTTCAATAATAACCTTAAGTCTATGAATTCACAAGTTCAGAATTGCTAGTTTACACATATTTGGGAAAGTTAAAAGTTTGTTATGCTTCTGCCAAGGAAAACAGGATGTTAGAAAGTTGCATGTATAGAATGCTCTACTTATCTCCCTGGGGTTGGGGTTGCTGCCCTGTGGGTCCTTGGCAAAGGAACACATATTTCACTACAGAGGTTATCAAAGGGAAATTAATTAGATTTAGCTTCCTGTGGATGATGAACAACACCACAAGGTAAGTATTTATCACTTTGTTTCACATCTCTCTATTAACACAACAGTTGTTTCATTAGTACAGTTACTGTGCACTCCCAACTTTCTTGAATGCCAAGAAGTTCCGGGGAACTTAGTTTGTTTTGGATTAAAGCCAGCCCTGGAGACTCATGATGTCTTCCTTTGTCCTCACTTTCCGCTGCTTGCATACTTGTAAATAAGCAGGCTCTACACCAGGCACCCCCAAACTTTGGCCCTCCAGATGTTTTGGACTACAATTCCCATCTTGCCCAACCACTGGTCCTGTTAGCTAGGGATCATGGGAGTTGTAGGCTAAAACATCTGGAGGGCCGCAGTTTGGGGGTGCCTGCTCTACACGAAGTAGCACAACTAGCAATCCTGAATCACATTCCTAAAGAACTACACTCTGAGGGCACTCCAATTTTAGCCAACTTTGAGCTAAAATTCTGACCAAACTGAAAGTGCAAAGTCCCTCAGATTAGCTGGGCAAAACCATTGTGATAGGCCCATTCACAATCATCAAGGCAGCCAAACTCATAAGATGGCAGACAAAAAGTTGACAGTGCTCCCTGTTCTTAAGGTACTGTGAAATAAATTATATTGCTTGCTGGGTGGCAAAAGGTCTTAGACAGGCACCCCCAAACTTCAGCTCTCCAGATGTTTTGGACTACAATTCCCATCTTCCCCAACCACTGGTCCTGTTAACTAGGGATCATGGGAGTTGTAGGCCAAAACATCTGGAGGGCCGCAGTTTGGGGGTGCCTGGTCTTAGACATGGATACTTTGCCAAAGGCAAAAATTAAGACCTGTCTGATTTTACAAAGAATCATAGAGTTGGAAGAGACCACAAGGGCCACCCAGTCCAACCCCCTGCCAAGCAGGAAACACCATCAAAGCATTCTTGACATATGCCTGTCAAGCCTCTGCTTAAAGACCTCCAAAGAAGGAGACTCCACCACACTCCTTGGTAGCAAATTCCACTGCCGAACAGCTCTTACTTTCAGGAAGTTCTTCCTAATGTTTAGGTGGAATCTTCTTTCTTGTAGTTTGAATCCATTGCTCCGTGTCCGCTTCTCTGAAGCAGCAGAAAACATCCTCCAACATTCATTGGTCTCAAGACACGTAATGCGGGGGGGGGGGCATCCTTTGGTAACTCCAGCATGATTTGCACCTGTGTTCTCTGTGCTGAATGCTACATCAATGCAAGGGGGAGAGGGCTGGCCATATGAGAGTGGTTAGGACTGCAGCTCATTTCACGACTCCTCTACCCCTTTCATCACCCACTTCTGTGCTGAGTAAGGCTTTGGGATTTACAGCCAGCACAATTGTGTGGTCCAAAACCTTTGTGTTGACAGCGTCAAAGCCCTTATTTTGTGCTGACTGTGCTGTATGACAGATGTGCCAAATCCTGGAGGAGCTGAGCCCACAGAAGTGTTGGAAGAACAGATTTTCACAAGTTATCTGGGGCAGCTGGGGAGGCTACTGACCAGCAATGTTCAGTTGTGGGTCAAGAAATCAGGAAACAAGGGCAATCAGGAGACAGGTCTTTCAGAACCCTGGACAGATCTCACAGAGCAGACAACTTGTTCCAACAACTAGTTTCATCTGAGTTCTTATATGTCATAAACTCCACCCCTTTTCTGAAGAGTAGAACTTAAAAAGAGCATTCCATTAGACACCGGCTAGTTCTCACTGGGTATGTGATCTGCACTCATGTATGAACCCTGATCATTGTGAGACTCTGGGTGTGTGTGTGTTGCAGTCTTGGGAGGTTATAGCAGCTGGATTTGGCATCAGAGTCCATGTCCAGAGCATGTCCAGTCTGTGCCACTGTCCCTTCCAGCTCGAATGATCTCTCTCTCTCTGAGGTGAGGGGCCCTGAAACAGCCCTATCCAATTCAGGGTTTCTGGAGAACAGGCTTGCACCCTTCTAAATCACACTTGAGAGTTGTAAGCTACTATTCATATCCTGATATTTATTCTGAGGTCCTTTGTATATTTTCTCAAAGGAAAGAACTCTTTACAAGAAGGGGCTGTTTGGTCCAATAAGGAAGTACCACCAGAAATGGATAATATGAGAATATTGAAGTACATGCAACAAAAATATTAGGAGATGACTTCTAAAAAGAATTGCTTTCTTTTCCAGCTTTGTAGATTCTCAGGTTTAAAGCTGTTGGGGTGGGGGAATTTGTGCTTGATATCTTGTGCCCCAGACTACAAAGGAATGGGTGCGGATATGGAAATGAAAGACAGCTGGATCACAGTTTCAGGTCACCTATGCCCATCAACAAGTTCCTGAATACAGTACTGTACTTCTTTTGTTTGGTACCTGGTCCTAGTGGTCAACATCATGAAGGCATCACAGGCAAAGTGGCATTCACATTCTGAAATCACCTGCATTACCATAGAAACAGGGAAGGAAATGTCAAATCCCACCTGGGGAAAAGAATTTTTAATTTACATGTCTATAAAGAAGTGGAAGTGAAAGTTTGGAGGTGGGGGGGGGGTCTATTTCCCACTTATCTGAGAAAAGGAAGTCAAGGCGGGAGGGGCAGACGACCCACTTGCATGAATGGCTAAGAGCATGGGCCCAGCAGTAATGGGCTCTATTGAGTTTATTCTGATTAGCTAGTTTTGGCTACAGCTGCTTTGTCAGATCCATGCTGAGTTCAGATGTGGGGGAAGGATTTTATGCAAACTACTCAGAAGAATGTTTCAGATCAACCTTCAGATCCCCTGTGAAGAAACAGCAAACACAGGATTTGAAAAATGTGAGCTTCTCAGCTGGGTTTTAAAAACCACCACTTTATATTACTGATACCTTGGTGTGCAGAGTTGGAAGACAGTTAAAAGAATCCAATGAAGCTCAATTCTGGAGGATTAAGGACAGAAAGCAGTTCTCCTCCTCACTTTGCAAAGTGCACAAACCACAGAATTCACTCTCACAGGAAGTAACCTTGGCCATCAGCAAGCATGACTTCAAAAGAAGATCAGACCAATTCATTCATGGCTTTCAGTGGCTTCTAGCCAGGATGCTTCCGCTCGGCCTCTGCTGTTGGAGTCACTATGCCTCTGGGAATCCCAAGCGGGGGAGAGTGCTGTGGTGCTCATCTCCTGCTTCTGGGCTTCCCACTAGGGTGGCTGGGGAATGGAATGGTGGACTAGAGGGGCCATTAGTCTGTTCCAATAGGCTCTCCTTATGTTCAGAATCCAGTTCAGAACCTGGAGAGCTTTTTCCATTTCAGTGCCTTGACTAAGGGAGGAAAGTGGATGCCTAGGATGTGCACATGGAACCTCCATGCCCAAACACAGCATACTATTGAATGCCAGATGCAAGGGACAAACCAGAGGAGGCAGCCACATTCCTGTTTTGCTGGCTAGGGCACAGAGGCATCTTGCTGGCTGCTGATAGAAACAGAGTGGAAGAGACTTTCCTTTCAACAGTAATGGAGTAAGAATCAACTGCCAATCCAAATGGCTTCTGCACATGCCTTAGGGGAGGGCAGCCAAATGGGAACAGGATGCTGGGCCAAATGACCTTTGGTCTAATGCTGCAGGGCTCTTCTCAAAGCCTTTCAAGGAGTTTCTCCTAGGATCCCTGGTTAACATGGGGGTCAGGGAAGGAAACAGTATGGTCTGCTCTATATGTGCTGCGGAGATAGCTCCGTAGATATCAGAGGGTTCTGGGGCCATCTTAAGGAGAAACAAATGTATTTTGATGAAGAAGATTCCATTTTATAATCTTGTGAACAAAACTTCATTCCACAATGCATTTAGGTCTTTTGCACTTGTTTCAGCAACAAAGCTTTGGGTGGGGGGGGGGAGGAGAGAGAGAGAGAGATCTCATTTTTTTCTTACATACCCCTGCAATACACATAAGAATTAGCCCACCACGTTGCCAGATGCTGCTGGACCTTTGGCATCTGCAATATATATATTTTGGGACCCACCTTATTCTCTTGATTGCAACCTGTTGTAACTGTTTTTAATACTGTATTTTTAAATAGTTGCAACCCACTGTCAGTTCCAGTTAGCTAGCATGGCCAGTGCTTAGGACTGACACAGCCGTCATAATTCAAAAAACATCTGAACGGAACCACTGAACCATCAAACCTTGGACTCTACCCATCCCCAATTCCAGCAACGTTTTGCTCATGAAATTTGTGACATGGTTGGGCAATCAATGCAATTCCATCTCCCTTGCTGACTCCTAACTGTGCATCATCATCACCTTGCCTCTTCTGTTTTTAAAGCAGTGTCTGAAACTGCGTCTTTGTCCAAATGGCTTTCTCTGGCCTCCCTCTCTTTCTGCTTCTCATCCATCCCTGTCACTCTGACAGCCTGTCAGCAGGTCCTGACTTCTTTTCACGGGCATACGGTGCTTAGAGCTTAAGTGCTACAAGATGGTGATGAATATATAAATAGGATGGTGATGAACACTACCCAACAAGCAGCTTCACAAGATGCTCTTCTGCTGTTGGAAACTTCCCTTTCTTTTCAGTTGCACAAGCAGGGCAGAATTATTTCCTAGCCCTTGGCTCCGGGAGTTTACAGTATTAAGTTTGGTCATGCAGATGCCCTGCACCTCTAACTCTGCTGCAGCTACTGCAACAGTTTGCTGCTCAAGTGAGAGTGTGTATACAGCAGAACTCTCCTTTCTCTGGTTACTGCTCCTCCCTCCCTTTGAAGAACTTCTCCTATTGGGCAAAATCTGAGCCACTGATGAGCCTTAGGCCCCAGCTTCTTGCCAATCTGTTGATTCATTTCATAGGGATCTTGTTTCATAAACCTAGCCTCAGGTTTTGTGAGTGTGCTGCGTTTTTTTTTTTAAAAAAAAGGCACAGGGGAAACTTTTAGCATCCAGTGTGCGAAGCCTGCATCCGCCTCCTCTCTAATCCATCATGCTGCAAATCCGGCTGCTCTTGCTCCTGTGCCTTGGGAACCGGCTCAGTCCCAGCCTGGGCTGTCAGCTGCCGTCAGAGTGGAGACCCCTCAGCGAGAGCTGCAGGGCTGAGCTGGCAGAAATCATCGTCTATGCCAAAGTCTTGGCGCTGCATCAGGATATGTACAGCATGTTCAACTATTTGCCCTGGCAATATGAAGCCCCAGAAGGGGGGCTCTTTTACTCAGCCGAGATTGAGATGCTCTGTGATCAGGCCTGGGGAAGCATGCTGGAAGTCCCTGCGGGATCCCGGCTCAACCTGACAGGACTGGGATATTTCTCCTGCCACTCTCACACAGTCATGCAGGATTACTCCTACTTCTTCTTCCTCAGGTGAGTACCCCTAGAAAACTCACCAATACCTCATAATAATTAATATGGTAGTAATAATGATGTTAAAAAGATAATGTTGCCTAATGTTGCTAAATGACACATGGATTTAATATTACTAATGCTGGGCATGTTGGTAGCGCTCTAGAATGTTAAAAACACCTCACATACCTTGTTGCAGTAGTCCTTACAACAACCCTGTAAGGCCGATCAATATCATCTCTGCGTTGGAAATGGGGGGCTGAGAGAGTGGCTTGACGGGGGTGGGGGAGGACACATGCATGGTGAGTTAGAACTATGACCATATTGCGCAGGGCAAGGTGATAGAATGATGGACTGGGCCACTTCAAGCTGCAGGTGTGTGTGTGTGTTGGGGTGTTGCAATTTTTAAACATTTCTATGTGTAAACAGCTCTTTGTGTGTAATAAAGCCAACATACCAGGGAGAGCTCTGTCTTTCTCCTCGAGGGTCAAGTTTTACTACAGGTAGTGAGGTGTTTGTTTTTTAAAAACATAATGGAGCATTCCAAAATAGGATATGCACAACTGTCCTCTTGTGTGACAGACTCTGCTTTTACCACTTTAGTTTGCATCTCATGCCATGTGAGATGCAGAGCTGATCTCTCCATGGCTCTCCATGTCCAGCCACCATTTGGTTTATTTATGGATGTACTTAACTATGAATACAGATATCCCACTTTTCCTCCCAAGAGATCAAGGGGGTATCATCCCCTCTGCTGAAATGGCCACAGCAACCCTGTGAGATAGGCCAGGCTGAAATATTGTGTCTGGCTCATGTTTACCCGGTGAGCTTCCCAGGGGAGGGGGGGCAATAGGCACCCTGGATGTGCCCACTGCTTGACCCCACTTGCTTACTCTCAGCCTTACCTAACTCCCTGGCTTTTTGGGAGGATAAAATGGGATTAAAGATTTATACTGCAAATTTTATAGGATATAAATGAGATCCACAAGAATCCACCATTTTGCTCTCCTTACCCAACTTGCCTATAGAAACAATTAAAAAAAATAGGTCAGAAGATTAGGAAGTTTTGGCTGTCAGGACCAGTCTAGGCAAGTCACTTCAGCTTGCCTTAAACTAAGTGTGAGTAAATGGGTGTCTTTGAGCAGGTGAAGTGTGCCTTTGAACATGTGCCGAGTGTAATTGTTTTATGAAACTGTTTCAAATGAGGTGATCAGCTGCAAAGGGAACGTCTCCTGTCTCTTTGCTAACTGTACTGAATTCGACACCACCATCGTAGTTCCACACCATTACAATAAGGATTTCCAGTGCTTAAGGCTAACAAAAGCAGGCTTGGGACACAAGACTTCTCTTGTTATAAATTCATTTCAGTGTTATCATTGCGTGAGAGAGTATTTAATAAATACAACTTATTCAAGTTTGTTTAGTACAGTTGTAGTTTTTTGTGTCTGGGAAACATTTAAAAATGGTCAGTCTCAAAAAGTTGTTGTATTCATCATATATTTCACTTCAAACTTAAGCTCAGTACAGTATACTTCTTGTTCTCCTAGGAAGATTGTATACTTAGATTGTATTTATTATGTATTCATTAAATTTATTATAACCCACCCTTTCTCCCAAAGGAGCCCAAGGTGGCAAACCTTGCTAATTTTAATTTCCTTATCCTGCGTTTATTAATGGGCCAGTGGAGATGCAGTATTTCAATACATAAGCTGACTCTGGGAAATGGTTCTGTGACTGCCAGCACATGGCAGATGTTATGTCACAGTTGGTCAACCCATGCAGGGTTTTTATTGGTTTGGAAAGGAATGTAGGACCCCATGACTGGGCTTGTCCTTCAGCAAGCTACGTGAATCGCAACTTCCCACCAAACCATTTCTACTGTGGTGATCAGCTGCAAAGGAAGACAGGACTCCTGTCTCTCCGATGGTTGTGTAAAAGGATGAATTAAAACAGGTGCCTGGTTGGTTTCTTTTCTTTTTTCACCTGCTGAGCGTCATCTGTCCAAACCCTCTCTGCTACGCAACTGTTGCAAGTTAGCCAACAGATCAGTGGACGAAAACACAATTCCTGAAATTCTTGTAGACTGCAGTGAAAGGAAAAGACAGTAACTAGATGGTTATCCACGTAAAGCAGCTCTTGCTCACACATGGAATTCTGTGTTTGTGATGCCTGGTGACTCAACAGCAGCATTTCCTTTTAAAGATTATCTGAGGTGATGAATGTGTTCTTTAATTGTAGTTTGAGATGTTCCATGACAGAGTTTTGCAACCGGGCATCTAAAAACAGTAAGCCACCACTGGCTGATCCCAGACTGCCTGTTTATTGGATCATCATCCTTATTTCACATAATCAGAGAATTGTATACTTAGAAGGGACATCCGAGGGTCATCTAGTCCAACCACAGCAATGCAGGAATCTCAACTAGATAATACACAACAGATTTCTTTGTGGAGAGATTCATGTTGGCTAATGAATAAGCATTCCCTCTGATTTGTTAGTGGGTGTTGTAGTCTCAGGGAGGTACTCGCCTGGTGGCAGAGTCCGTATGCAAGGCCCAGTCCAGTCCAAAGGTCAGGAGTATCTCAGTTCATGTAGTCAGGTGATCCGGGGGTCAAGAAAGCTGAGGGTCCAAGGTTACGAGAAGCAAGAAGCAGCAAGGTCTGGCCAGGAAGAACGAAAGTTGTTTCCAGCAACTGACTGAGGCTAGAAACCCTGCTTAAGAAAGATGGAGCCAGCTGGTTCTCATCAGGAGCAAGAAGGCTGCAGCTGATCAGCAGCAGGTGGAGTCACTTCGCCTTCTGCTCCTTCCAGCTGCTGCTCAGCAGCTGAATCTGACTCCTGGCCCAGGACACTCGACCCACCGGCTGTGTGTCAGCTTATGGGGGAACCGATGGTGGAACTGTCAGACCAACCAATGGTGGAACTGTCAGACCACTTCTCACCTGAACCTGGACTGTGTTGTGTTAGTTTCAAGCAAACCACCAGGTGCAAAACAGAAATAAATCAGGAAGAAAACAATTTGGGTTGGGTGACACAGCAGACCCTGCACAGAGAGGGGTGGGAGATACACATTCACAATAAACCATGGTTTCAGTCATAATGGATTATCATGATGTGTCAACCAGGGCAGTGTGTGCCTTGCCGAAAGTCAATCTCTTGAAATAAAGCGCTCATTAGACTATCTAGAGATGGATGACTTGTGCTGCAAGTTACTTACTGTTTATCCTTGGTTTTCTTTTTCAGAATGGATGAGAATTATAACCTCCTTCCACATGGAGTAAATTTCCAGGATGCAATATTTCCAGATACCCAAGAAAACAGACGGATGTTTTCGAGCCTCTTCCAGTTTTCCAACTGCACTCAAGCACAGCATTCCATGGCCTTCTCTAGTGACTGGGAGATACAAGAGGACAGCAGGGTAAGATATTTGGGTGTTGTGTTCTCCCAGGAGGTGACTATGATCAGTTGAGCTGGCTTTGCTTTTAGTCCTGTGTTGGAAAGGAACATCTTATTAGTCAACTTCCACACTATCTTATGACAGGGAGCTTGAACACTGGCCCATGTACACCATGCATTTTAGGCAGTGTTATACCACTTTAAACAATCATGACTTCCCCAAAGCATCATGGGAAGTGTAGTTTGTTAAAGGTGCTGAGGCACCCCTCCCCTCACCGAGCTACAATTTGCAGAGTTACCTGGGAAAAGGAATTGAGAATTGTAGCTTGGTGAGGGGAATGGGGTCTTCTCGTAACACACCTCAGCCGCCTTAACAAGCTGCAGTTCCCAGGAGTCTTTGGGGGAAGCCACACCTACTTAAAATGGTATGATACTGGTTGAAACGTAGAGTGCAGGTGGCGCCACTGGCAGAGGAAGGGGGATGCGGTAGGTGTAGTCCAGCCAGGTGCCATCCCTGAGGGGGGGTGACATCGCCGCACCCCCCGGGGATGCTTGCCCCGCCCCCAGGTGCACAGCACCGGAGCAGCTAGCTCCTTCTCTGGGTGGCGCCTCAGTCTAACCACTACATCGTACTATTGTTACAGCGCCTTAGCTTACTTTCAGAATGCTGGGGTGTGTGGCATGACTTGGGAAGAGGTGGAGCTTTTGGATTTCATTCAAGGCTACCTTACTTTGATCACTAATTCGGCATCATTTATTTTGTTACATTTGTTGTTGTTGTTTTGTTGTATTTATTAACTTTGTATCTGCAGATTTCAGGGTGGTTCACAAGATAAAAATACAAAATAAAAACACAATTTATGAAGTTTCTGATTTTGCTTGTCATGGCTGGGAAGGGGCAAGGAGCTACATAGGACCCTTCCTCAGCAGCTTATGTAGCCACTTCTCTGGTTTGTGAGATTTCAGTATACATTGCCTCATTGTCAAGCTTTCCTTTTAAACAGTAAAAACGCGCTGTAAAAAACACAACAACGATGAGAAAAGAAAATGGAGACTAATTCTGCTTTAACATGTGTTGTGCAGATAGGGCCACAGTGAATGGCAAAGGGTCCCCCTTCCCTTTTATCATCTCCCCCTTATTGTGGCTGCTCCCGGATGCTGTAACCTTGAGGGTTGCAGACATCGGATGTATTTTTTCATCAACATGTTTTTGGAACAGATACCAGTTGTGGGAATGTTTATACCATCTGATTTCAATATACTCCCCTCTCCCCCTAAATCAGGGGAACCGAGGGTTCAGAGAAGTAGGGAGAAATGCTTGGAATTGTAGTGAAAGAACTGTTGTGGTATGCTTATTTGTAAAACTGCATCTGTTCCAGTAAGCATGTTCTTATTTATATATAGCACCATTTGTGTCAGAAGGCACTTTATAGTATGTAGTACAGCAGCAAAAAAAGACATGTCAGGTTCCTTGCAGTCTAAACATTTAGACAAGGTGTGTGGAGAGGAAGAAGAGAATATTCTTCACCTTCCCAATTTAAAATGAACCTTAGAATTAATAAACCCAGGTCTGCTCATTATTTGTCATCTGCTGTCCTCCAAAGCCCTCCTGGGGAAATGGTACCTTAAGGACTGAACTGTATCACAGTGATGGCTCTGTACTAGTAATGAATCAGGCATACTAACTCTCCTAATAGAAGGACACATGTCAAAACTCCCAATGGCAACCTTGGAAACTGAGTAACAAATGTGTTACAAGCTGAATCGCAGCTGTCTTCCTCCCAGATCTCTTGCAGCTGTGAGCAGATTATAGAGCAGCAAAACGGCTGTTTGAATTGATATTTAAATACATCGTAGTGGGTTTGAGGCACATATTTGTAGTTCTTAAAGCACATTGGCCATGCTCCTTTTCCAAATAGTTTCCTTGAATAATGAAATATTAGTGCTCACTTCTAAACGTGTTATGTCCTGCACTCAAGAATATTTTCGCGCCATTTTAAAAGTGGGTTCAGTGTATGACTTACCATAAGTGTTACCATCATATTTCCCAGGGGCAGATTCCAGGGTAGGGTTGGTAGCACACTGAGAACAGTAATTTAAGGGTGTTGGGAACTGTAGCTCTGTGAGGGGTAAACTACAGTTCCAAGGATCCCTTTTTCAGCAGAGGAGAAGTGTGATTCAAATGTATCGTTCCCAGCCCAAAACTCCTGTCAACCACAAACCTCCTGTCAACCTCAGAGAGACAATAGTTATTTCAGCCAAAGCATTCCATCCACAGTATTAGGAATAATTGTACTTTACAAGGCTATTGTAAGAATTACCCCTGACCATTAGGTCCAGTCGTGACCGACTCTGGGGTTGCAGCGCTCATCTCGCATTATTGGCCGAGGGAGCCGGCATACAGCTTCCAGGTCATGTGGCCAGCATGACAAAGCCACTTCTGGCGAACCAGAGCAGCGCACGGAAACGCTGTTTACCTTCCCACTGTAGCGATACCTATTTATCTACTTGCACTTTGACATCATAGCTGCCAAGTTATCCCTTTTTTACAGGGATTTTCCCTTATGCTGAATAGGCTTCCTCGCGAGAAAAGCGAAAACTTGGCAGCTATGTTTGACATGCTTTTGAACTGCTAGGTTGGCAGGAGCTGGGACCAAGCAACGGGAGCTCACCCCATCATGGGGATTCAAACTGCCAATCACCTGATCAGCAAGCCTTGGCTCAGTGGTTTAACCCACAGCACCACCCACGTCCCTTTTATGCATACATTCCCCTAATTTATGCATTTGTGTACATGCTGTTGGATTGGAAAACTGCATCACAAAATTTGGAGATGGGTTTGGGATTGCTGTGTTTTAGTTTGTGCAGTGTTTTGAAAAGTTGAAAGTAGACAGGTGTTCTGCCAAAGGGCATGGTTCTTTCCCTGATCTGGAGGCAATAACCACACCAGTGGGTGAAGGAAGAGCAGTTTTATTTGTATAAGGTTAACAAACAAATAGCAGACATGCAGAACACAACATAAAACATACCTAACAGGAGCTACCCAATCTCTCCACCAGCTGCCTGGGGCTCCAGAATAGAGCAGCAGGAGAGACCCCGACCTTCAGCCCTGCAACATCAGGTACCTTGATCTGCGGAGAAGCCCCCTGAGCCCCTCCCACACACAACCTTTATAGCCAGCTCTGCTATAATTGGGTACACCTGGCATTCAGCCCAGACTCCCAGGATGTAATCACTACAGTGTAGCTGAGAGCCTCCCATTCCCTGCAACTGGGCATCCAGTCAACACTTACAACACACGAGACTCCTGACACAGGTGTGTGGAACACAGGCTATCAGCAGATCTTAAGCCAGGGATGCTAAAGGGAAAGGAAAATGTCACCTAACTCCTTGGGATCACAATTGTTGTTGTTTAGTTGTTTAGTCGTGTCCGACTCTTTGTGACCCCATGGACCAGAGCACGCCAGGCACTCCTGTCAAACTCATGTTTGTAGCTTCAAGAACACTGTCCAGCCATCTTGTCCTCTGTCGTCCCCTTCTCCTTGTGCCCTCCATCTTTCCCAACATCAGGGTCTTTTCCAGGGAGTCTTCTCTTCTCATGAGGTGGCCAAAGTATTGGAGCCTCAGCTTCAGGATCTGTCCTTCCAGTGAGCACTCAGGGCTGATTTCCTTCAGAATGGATAGGTTTGATCTTCTTGCAGTCCATGGGACTCTCAAGAGTCTCCTCCAGCACCATAATTCAAAAGCATCAATTCTTCGGCGACCAGCCTTCTTTATGGTCGAGCTCTCACTTCCATACATCACTACTGGGAAAACCATAGTTTTAACTATACGGACCTTTGTTGGCAAGGTGACATCTCTGCTTAGTCTTCTGTATTTCCACTACAACAAGGTTGCATCAGAATCTGCACAGAAGCAAAAAAGTGCCCCTGTTCTTAGGTGAGATGTCTTGTTAGAAGATCCAACTGGAGAGAACTGGAAGAGATTGGTTTGGTAGAAGTAACCTTGAAATGAAATAAATTAGAAATCAGACTGCATCAGCCCTGCTGGGAGAAACTTTTTTGGTTCTTGGAAGGAAGGCTTGGTGAGATCTGTTTCCTAAGGCTGGGGGTGTCCTCTTCTGAGGCCCCTGTGAGGCAGGGGGAGGAGGCGCTTCTCTTTGGAGCAGGGCAGGGGCAGGAGACCAGGGGGGGCAGCAGTGGCTGCTTGGAGGACAGAGGAGGCTGAAGGAACACTCCTCACCCGAAAAAGGGTGAGAAGCTGCCAGCTCGGCAGGCAAGAGGGGACATAACCGGGCTCCTGAGCCTCCCAGGGGTGCTGCAGAAAGAATGTAGTTGGTCAAGGGAGCCATGGACTCAAAAAAGTTGAAAACCTCTGCTATAATGAATCCAGCCATGAAACGTTTATGTGTATCAGCTCTCTCGTGAGCTCACAGATCTCTATTACCTAATAAGTATGAGCTTTGTAAATGGCCCAATGAGCTTCTCTGACCAGGCTGCTAATTCTTTGCCATTTCCCTTGACTTCCCACTGCCCTGTAGCTTATATTGCTGCTCCTCATGGTTGCTGTTTCCAACCACAATATTGCTTTGCTACACTGCACATACATGAAATTGGAGAAAGTGTCTTTTCCAGGTGTGGGCAACCTAAGGCCGCCTCAATCCAGTCTGCTAACGGTCCGGGAATCAGTGTGTTTTTACATGAATAGAATGTGTCCTTTTATTTAAAATGCATAGGAATGGGCGGGGTATAAATAATAAATTATTATTAGTAGTATTAATTATTATTATTTCAAAATATAGTCTCTGGCCCCCCACATGGTTTGAGGGACGGTGGACCAGCCCATGGCTGAAAAAGGTTGCTGACCCCTGGTCTTTCCCATTGCCTATCCTTGTCTCTAAGGCTGCACTCTGAACCCCTGACCTACCTTCCCTGGCCTCTACCTCTACCTATCACCACTGCCCCAGCATTAAGCCTCCCCTTTTTCTACTCGATCCCACTGGCAGTATCCTGCTGAAGGTCTAAAAACGGGGAGTTCCCCGGCAGGGCTGAGGCAGCACCGCTCCACTGTCATTATTTGAGGGGATCAGGCTGGTATAGCATAAAGCAGGGTTTTGCCTGCCCCCTGCCCCCCCAGCAGCTTTTGACCTGACTGGTGTGAGCAGATATGGCAGTGGATGTGCTGTTCCACTACACCCCCCTCCTGACCAGCTGGGGTTAGGATTTCTCTGTAAGAAGATGTTCTGAATGGAAAGAGAGCATCTCTAAAGTGCAGCATTTGCTTCAGTAGCAGAGGCTGGCTTGGTCTTTCCAGATGCTTGGGCAATACCCCGTTGGCCAAACCACCAGGCAAAGCCTGAAAACCTTTTTCTCTCTGTTCATAAATATGCTAACGGTCTTACTGATGTTCTTTTGTCTTCTGAACTAAACAAACTTGGCATATGTGCTGTCCAATGGATCAAGGGCCAGTGCATTCATGCGGCAGTTCTAGGGAGACCTTAGCTTTCACAAAAGTAAAAACAGCTAGCTTGAAAAGCCAAAAGCACAGCAATGATGTAGTATTAGCAAAATTGCTGGCATTAGCTTCATTATCCTTCTGATATGACTTTGACTTGATGCGGTATCCAAAATGCTTCTGTTGAATTTTTCCAGTAAGAAACACCCCCTCCATTAAATTTTGGTTAGATAATCTATGTATTAACTAAAAGCAATCATTGCCTTGTCCAATATGTCCATGCAATTCACCCTTTCAAGAAGCTTCTATCCATGCATGAAATGAATGAGTCTTCAACACTGTGGCTGCATAGACCCACCGATCAGGGAGATATCATGCAACCAAATCCTGTGCATGATTATTCAGAAGTAAGTCTCAGTGAGTTCAATGAGGCTTCCTACCAAGTAAGTTGGTATTGCCTAAGTGTGCCATCCTGTACGTGTCTCTTTAACAGTTCAATGGGACTTGCTCCCATGGAAGTACGATTATTTAGGACTGCAGCCTACAGTAAGTTAACATTTGCAATGATATAAAAGATTGCCAAATATAGTGTTGTGCTCCCCCTATTGATTGAGCTACGCCAGCATTTGGGTCTGCTCTGGGTCCAAACCTCTTAGGTTCCTGCCAAATTGATTTGCGTTGCTGCCTTGCCCTTCGTTGCCACTGCCATCTGTGTGTGTAGCAGGCATTTCCTCTTTGGCTCCTGCTTTGAAAGAGATGCAGAGAGATCTTCTTATCCCAAAGCTTGGCTCTCTCTGTGGCTTAAAATGAACTGGACTAGATTCCTAGAGAGGAAGGGGATTTGGGGAGATGGGGAGGGGTCCACTGGAGCAAAAACGATGCCCTGCAAAGCCCTTTCCTATCTGGATTCTCACATGGATGGGGAAAAGGCATTGAGCTGAATTGGTGATGACTTCTGAAATCTGATGAGTCTCCCTATTTTGTGCATTTGGGTGAAGGGGAGTCCCAGGGGAGAGGATGCCTGGGACTGGGAGGGAGGTCTGTGCAGCTGATCCACACAGGATTCACCACAGCACCAGGATGCTGCAGTTGCTTGCACATTCCTAATTTGCTCAGAAGTTTGAAACTCAAAAAAGGGGGGGGAGGAAATTTTAACAATAATTGAATGACATAAGAGAGGTGTACGTTTGGCTCATGCCTATATGCAGCACCAACCCACCCCCCACCCCAGGGTTCAGTGGCAGTTAGGGACCATGTCTGTCAGGGCAGTCTCGAGCAGGTCGGGCACCCTAGCGCTGAGGGGCGGAGATCGCTCTGGCGCCCCTGCAGGGCGCAGCATGGTTTCCACGCGGCTTCGCTGCACAGCGCCCCACCTATTGGCCCGGCGCCCTGGCGCACCGCGCCACCGGGGCTCTACCTAGAGCCGGCCCTGATGTCTGTAGCAGTGTAGCTTACTGACAACTCAACCTCTCCTCTGCCCTTTTCACGCCTCTTGTGGGACGGAGCTTGTTGCAAGACACTCCTGACTCTTCACCAGCCTGACTCATCTGTGTCTCTTGGCCTCCCTCCCTCCTTCCTCCCACTTGCCTGCTTCAGTTTATGCCTCTGATTCTGGACTTCTCTCTTTCCACTAAGTCCTGTTTCCCCTTCAGCTTCCAATACCTCCTCTTCCCAGCCTTCTCCCTCTGACCACTCATTGTTTTCCCACCACCACTTCCATACCCTCCAACATTTCTCAGATAAAAATAGGGACATCCCATTCCATAATGATAATTTTACTATTTATACCCCACCCATCTGATTGGGTTGTCCCAGCCATGCAGGGCAGCTTCCAACACATATGAAAGCATAATAAAACATTAAGCATAAAATAATAATAATCCCTATACACTACAGATGGATCTGGGGTCAGAAAACTCCATACCCTGCAACATTTCTCCAATGAAAATGGGACATCTTAAGGAAAAGTGAGACATTCTGGGATCAAATCAGAAACCGGGATGGCTTCTCTAAATCAGGGATGTCTCTGGAAAATAGGGACACCTGGAGAGTTTTCACTCCCTGGGCTCTTAGCTCTTGGCCTTCTTCCCACCATTCCTCTGGCATATGGGGACATGGCGGTGGGTATGCACAGCTACAGTCTCCTGCCTCATGAGATGATTATTCCATGTATTCAGCATGTGAACAGGGTTAGCTCTGCATAGGACCCCAGAACAGGTTTTCAAAACCTCTGGCACAAATGCCTGGAGAATCTAACCATATAAGAATAGCCAAGACCCATCTGGTCCTGCATTCGGTTTCCCATAGTGGCCTAGCAGATGCCCATGAAGCCCAAAGCAGGGCCTGAAGGCAAGAGCTCCCCTTCATAGCTAGATCCTTCCGTTCTGCCCCACATTCTCCTTGACATATGTTTGCTCATTCATTACACATCTTCTCACATATGGGTACTGATAATTGGTAGAGATGCAGTAGACAAGGGACCTTTTATATTGCAAAAGGCATAATTACTGACAGCCGAATAATTGGGTGAGGAAGTTCTTAGATGTATTGATAACCAACTGGGAGTCAACTTTGGAGTGCAAGGAAGGGACAAAGGACAGCAATCGAAAAGCCAGTGGCAAGATTTTGTGTCAATGGATAGCCAGAATCAAATCTGGCATGGGTATAAAGAATATGGAGAATACACAATGTTAGTGTCTTCCAGAAGGCTCAGAAACCACAAGGCAAATAAAAGCTCCACACATTTAATACCATACATTTTATAGCTTGTTATGCTTTCAAAACCACCACCATCAATCTGAACTCTTAAGATGTGGCAATACCAGTAGAGGAAGAGATTTACAGAGATGATTACCTCCTTCTCAGAAAATAAAATGCTACATATCCTAATTCTATTTCTTTCTTTTTCATTTAAAGGTCTGGGATTATGTGCATTATTCTGCAATAATTTCTATTCTAGATATTAAAGGTTACTATTTTCATTTTATTCAAATTGTGTGTGCAAATTACATGTTGTGGCGCAGAAGAGGAGCCAAGGGCTACATAAGATATGATCTCTTGCAGCACCATGATCCAGTGTCTTTCCTCCTCTTCATTTACGGATACGTACATCTATATTTTGTTTATTAGTTTGGTGCTAGGATACGTAATTACATGATTGTTAATAGCATAATACATTTTTAGTTGCAAGACTGCAAAAAATCCTGTTTTACATTGCCAAATTCTGCTTAGAACCTCTTTGATTCCCCGAGGGTACTGTGGGTCACTTACACAGAATTCCCAAAAGCACCTCAAACAAACACCATGTAATTCCCAGGGAACCCATGAAAGTTAAGATGACACAACATCCCTTTAAACTGGTTGTGTAAATGTATTATATTACTGGAGTGTGCTTGCCCTTTCTTCCATAATTAAAATAACCTGCTTTTCATGAGCTATGCTTAACTTTAGAAACGTAGCCACTTAACATTAGCAAAAATGGATGCCTTCTGATGAATGTTTGGAATCTGCATCAAGCCCCAAAGTAGACCACATACGAGTTATATAGTTGGATGTTCCCTTTTGTGAATGCTGCATTTATTTATATCTCCATCTGCATTCACAGATGGAGATAATTAAAATTTATGGGATTGCCCAAGCTGATTCTTCCTACACAATGCTGCTGTTTTCAGAGAAGGCTATGAAGTGCTCTCCTCACCTTGTAATACAAATGTAAAGTCTCTGTTGACCAGAAGGCTAATTTGCATTACAAATGCCTTCCTCGCACTTTCTACCCTGCATGTGTTCCTGTATTATTAATTAGAATTGCATCCCACTTTTTCCTCCAAGGAGATGCTCAGAATGACAGTCAGATAGGGCTAGCTAGCCTTTCCCAACCTTCTCTGCTCTGTGCTGGCTGATGGGAATTGTAGTCCAAAAAAATATGGAGGAGACCAAGTTGGGGAGGGATGGGTGTGATGCCATTTCAATCAGTTTCATGGTCAAGTTGGGATTTAAACCTATCTGTCTCCTTGGCATGAACTGTGATCAGACATTTATATAAACAGATACCACAGAAGCTCAAATGCACCTTTGTGTGAGATGCTACTCAGGCTGTCTCTAGTATTTCCACCTGCTTTGCCTCCAGTGGACTCTTGCTGCAGGTGACATTGGCCTGACCCCTTGCATCCTGTAGCTTCTTGAGGCACTTTCCCTCAAACCAGCCTCAATCCTATTGGAAAACAGAAGCCATGGTTAAGCTGAAGTGTGTACATTTCAGGCGGTTGTTGAGCATGTGCAGATGGCAGTGTCAGTGAACTGGAGTTCAGGGCTGGGAAGCAAATCAAGTAATGGACATTGGCGGAAAACATCCTCTTCCATTCTCAGGTGTAAGAAAGTGGCTTGAAATGTACTGGTGGGGTGGACAACCTCATTGCATTGCAAGCCGCTAATGTGTAAACAGCCTCAGACAGGAAAACTAGTTATTAATGGTAGTCAGATATTATTCATGTCCATTTTTGCCCCCACTCCTTACATTTGCAATGCCAGCCAGACTCAAATAGTATCCGGCAGCAAAGAGCTAACTGAGGAACTGGAACGTTGGGATTTCCAATTTGTGCCCTTCATTCCTCATGGTTCAACCAACATGGTTGCAAGCAGTGCTATATTATTCCTGAAATATAAATATATGGATGATATCATGCAAACATAGTAGCTGTTTATTCAGGATTGGGATGTGCTTCCTATACCCTGGACTTCAAAATGCAGGACAGTCAGATCACAGTCAACCAGACCACCTCTTACTTATATGCCTCTTAACACTCTCAGAGATCTCAAACAGGTTTGTCAGAACCTAAAGTAAATGCAATTAGGATTAAAAAAATAAAAAAATTCCTTCAGTAGCACCTTAAAGACCAACTAAGTTTTTATTTTGGTATGAGCTTTCGTGTGCATGCACACTTCTTCAGAAGTTTCTTAGATAAAGTGTGGCATAGTTTTCTGGCATATTCTGTGGGATAAGTTGATTGAAGAGGGTTCTTAATTCTAAGACCCTTAGGTACAATGTCCAGGTTTTTGCATTTAGATAGAAAGAGGATGTCAGTTTGTACCTGGGCAAGTTTCTTGGTGAGGTTGATGGACTTCCATTTCATGCGGCTCAATGTGGTGCCTTCCATAGTTCTGGTTACAGGTAGGTAGCCGTGTTGGTCTGGATCGAAGTAAAATAAAAAAATTCCTTCAGTAGCACCTTAAAGACCAACTAAGTTTTTATTTTGGTATGAGCTTTCGTGTGCATGCACACTTCTTCAGTACACTTCAGTGTACTGAAGGAATTTTTTTATTTTACTTCGATCCAGACCAACACGGCTACCTACCTGTAACCAGGATTAAAAAAAACATTTCTTAAGTGAAAGGCACTAAGATCACTGCTACCCACTTCTCAAATGTGGCTGAGCAAAAAATCTGCAGCCTCCTTAGAAGTTAGCCTGCAGGCACAGCACACTAAACAATGCTTCGCTTCTGGAATGTGTGCAATTTGCAGAGCCAGCAGCCAAAGAGATAACATTGTACAAATGTTAGGCGCTCAAATGCACATAGCAGTGCAGCAGCTCCAAGGGGTTAACTGGGAACTATTTCATAAGCCAGGGGGGACTGGAGACACTCTGCTTCTTTGCTTAAGGCTGCTGCTAATTATACAGAGCTGCAGTTTAAACACATCCTGCCAAATGCGCACTATGTCAATCAAGGATCTGCTGTATCTGATCTTCCCAGAAGCCTTTAGGAATGCCACCAGGGCTTACATATCTCATTCACACAGAGCAGGCTTCCTTTTCACAACCACAATAGTTGGGGTAGCTAAGCTGCAGATGACAAGGGATGTTCCTACTTTAGTTTCTAAACATTCGATATCACCCCAAATTTAAACAGAGACCAAAAGTTCTTCCAGCCCTACACTTTCTCCAACAGTAGCCAACCAGATAACCTAGGGAAGCTGACAAGCAAAAGCAGGGACCCTCAGATCCGGCGGCCAAGGCCACCTGTCCATCTTCTTTATCCAGCCCTTGAGACTCTCCCTTGGCCACACCTTTCCACCAGCTCTCCTGGAGGCTGGAATGCAGGCCATGGAGAGAGAGAGAGAGAGATACCGAGACCTTCATATTTTGTATGGATATTTTAGATGTTTCATTTGCTGTATTCTGCTTTCTATTCCATTTGTTGAGAGCAGTACATGTGAAAAGGATCTAGGAGTCTTGGTAGACCACAAACTTGACATGAGTCAGCAGTGTGATGCAGCAGCTAAAAAAGCCAATGCAATTCTGGGCTGCATCAATAGGAGAATAGCATCTAGATCAAGGGAAGTAATAGTACCACTGTATTCTGCTCTGGTCAGACCTCACCTGGAGTACTGTGTCCAGTTCTGGGCACCACAGTTCAAGAAGGATACTGAAAAGCTGGAACGTGTCCAGAAGAGGGCAACCAAAATGGTCAAAGGCCTGGAAACGATGCCTTATGAGGAACGGCTTAGGGAGCTGGGCATGTTTAGCCTGGAGAAGAGAAGGTTAAGGGGTGATATGATAGCCATGTTCAAATATATAAAAGGATGTCATATAGAGGAGGGAGAAAGGTTGTTTTCTGCTGCTCCAGAGAAGCGGACACGGAGCAATGGATTCAAGCTACAAGAAAGAAGATTCCACCTAAACATTAGAAAGAACTTCCTGACAGTAAGAGCTGTTCGGCAGTGGAATTTGCTACCAAAGAGTGTGGTGGAGTCTCCTTCTTTGGAGGTCTTTAAGCAGAGGCTTGACAGGCATATGCCAAGAATGCTTTGGTGGTGTTTCCTGCTCGGCAGGGGGTTGGACTGGATGGCCCTTGTGGTCTCTTCCAACTCTATGATTCTATGATTATATGTTTATTATGGTTATAGACCAGCTCGAAAGGCACATCTAGGACAGCTTTCACAAGAATAAAATATGCATTTAAAACAATATACAGTGAAGAGCTTAAGAATTAAAATTAAGTTAAACACGTAGACACTTGAGAAACTAAAATTTAAAGTTTGAGATACTATATAAATTGGCCCTGTCACCCTGGAGGCTCACTTCAACTGTTTTCCCAGCAGACTAATTTGTTCCAGGAGGATGGTCTGTGCACAGAATCTGGGGACCATCTACAGTAGATTGTCTTTTGATCTTTGCCTAAGAGGAGAGCATTAAGTTTAGGCTTGTCCGGAAGGTCAGCAAGCCTCTCCAGTTGGGGGGCAATGGTATCTCTGCGTACCTCGTCATAAAAGGGGGATCTAAAAAAACAAATGTTTGGGGCTTCCTATTTCCCCCTAGTGGGCAGGCACAAAGTCTCTGGGCATATGGGACTTTTCCAAAAGATCCTTCCAAAACCAGCGAGGGCAACACCAAACTTTGGGCGAGAGTAAAGGCCCTTTTTGTGTTTCTGGATTCAAGGAAATAGAGGTATGCTGCCGGGGCAGCAACGTACCTCTCGTTTTCTGCGATTATAAAATCAGGGGCCCTCAAGCAGTCCTGTTGTCTCTCGGAATCCGTGATTCTTTGCCTGACCTCAGATCTTGCTTGACCCAGGCCCAAATTTAAAAGGGGTTGAGGAGCAAAGCCCAATTTCTGGAGAGTGTTCAGGACTTCTGTCTGCCAACCAGACTGGAACCGGTCACATAGGATCAGTGGAGCTATGCCTCGGGGGTGCAATTTCAGTGTTAGCCATTTATAGATTGATGTTACGCTAATGTAAGCCTTGACTCTCATTAAACCCTGTTTCTTGTCCGACCCATGTGTTTGAAATGCATCTGGGGACTTGTAGGAGGGCTCTGAGGAGTTTGGATTGAACTCTTTCAAGGGGAGCGAAAGAAGAGGATGGCGGACCCAAGAAGGATCCATAGAGGAGCTGAGCCAATGTTTTGGCCGTGTATAATTTTAAGGCCATGGGGACATAAAAGCCTGCTTGGGTTCTCAAACATTTGAGGATACAGTTTGCAGATATTTCCCCAACACTCCCAATAGAATTTATATGGATTTTGTTGAATCCTGAAGCCTGGACCGCCATTCCTAGGTACTTATTGTTCAAAACTTGTTATAATTTGTGGCCTTGGAGTTCCCAGTTTTTGATCTTTGGTTTTCCCCCAAAAGCAAGAATCTTTGTCTTCCGATAATTTATTTTAAGGCATTCTGTTTCACAATAGGCTGCTAGTTTTCTTAAAGCTCTTCTGAGCCCTATGGGGGTTCTAGAGAGTATTACCGCATCGTCGGTGTATAACAGAACCGTGATAATATGCCAATTTGCTATCTTATCTAAATAAAATAATTTTTGTCTAAATAAATATTAAATAGTAAAGGGGCCAAAAGCCACCCTTGCCTAACTCCCTTATAGGTTTTAATCAGGTCTGTTAGGTGCCCTAGACGGCTACACCTGACTCTGAGAGCCGCGTTTGAGTGGATTGCCTGTATTAAATACAATAGCCTTCTGTTGATAGTGGTGGCACAAAGTCTGTCCCAGAGTCTGGTTCTGGGGACTGTGTCGAAGGCTGCTTTTAGATCTACAAAGGCAGCGTAGAGTGAGGCCTGCCCCCCTGAGTAGTAATTTTCTATTAGGTGTTGTAACGTTAGACAATGGTCTATCGTGGACCTGCCGGATCTAAAGCCTGCTTGTTCTATTGCTAGGATGTCTTCATTTTCTAGCCACTCTGTGAGCTTTTCAAGTAAGTGCTTTGTGTAAAGTTTACTAATCACACTCAATAAGCTGATCGGCCTGTAGTTTGATGGATCTCCTCTGTTGCCCTTTTTAATGAATGGCACCACTATAGCTGTTCCCCAGTCGCTTGGGATGCGGCCAGTATCGTCTATATGGGTAAAAAGGGTGGCTAGGAAAGGAGCCCCCCAATCCGCCTGAGTTTTTATCATTTCGGGGAGATTACCATCTGGGCTTTGGCCATTTTCAATTGCTTTATGTGTGATTTCACTTCTGTTACCGAGACTGCCGGCCATTTGGCCAGCTGCTCTATTTCATGGTCCTGAGTGGGATGTTCAATGTCCTCGTACATAGATTGGAAAAAGTAGACCCAGCGGTCAGGCGGGATAGGAGAGGACAAAGGGGAGGCGACCCTGTGAGAGCCAGAAGTAACCAGTCTCCAAAATAATGTCTGGTTTTTTGCTTTTGCTGCAGTATTAATTCTGACCAGCATCTTCTGCTATAGACGTTCTTTTGGCGGGTCATCAGGGCTTTGTATTCTTTTTTAAGGGCATGAACAGAGAAATGGGCTTGCTGCCTGTATACTGCTTTATTTCAAAGAGTTTGGCCAGTAAAAGTTTGAATAATATTGTTATGTGTTTGGACAATGATTTATTCCAAAAGGAGTCAGTTCTTACACTTCCAGTTGCTTCAAACTGTGCAATATTAATATCTGCAACAGGGGTGCTGTGAGGGACAGGGGATATCGCGAAGTCCCTCCCCTCCTGAGTTCAAGCCCATCCCCGAGCACAGGGGAAAGCAGAGAGAGTTCCGATGCCAGTGGGGAAGCAGGAAGTCGGGGCCGAGGCTCAGGCAAGGTAGAGGAGCCAGGGTCCCAGGTGGGACAGGAAGGGGCGAATAAGGGGGGGAGACCCATCCCCCCAACTCCGGAATTACGCAGAAAGAGGAGGGGAAAGAGGATGGGTCTGCCAAAGCTTTTGTGTTGGAGAAAGATGCGCCAAAAGCCATTAGGAGGTTCTGAAACCGACTGACCACATCACTCCGTGTAAATAGCAATGACTTCAGCACTGTAAATACGCAGCACCAATAAAAGAATAAAATGCAGAGCTGCGTAGCGTCGTTACTCTGAAGTAGTCCACTCCGGCCACTGTGACAGCAACCTCCTAATCCTTTTTTGGGCTACTTTGGAGTTGCCGGGATGAGCGTGTCAGAGGCGGAGAGATGGCGGCAGATCGCGGAGCAAGCCCAGCAAGAACTGCAGCAGCTGTCGCTGCAGGCGCAGGGGGAATTGAAGGCAGCTAAAGAAGAGACTAAGAAGGTCTAGGACGACCGGCTACAACTTGCAGAACAGGTGAGAGCGCTACAGGAAAGAGAGCAGGAATTAAGGGCGGTGGCGGTAGACCTCCAAAACAAGCTGGATGCAGAGAAAAACAAGGCGGGAGGGGCACCCCAAGTCCAAGTGCTGCCAGGAAGGAGAGCCGGGACCCTAGTAAGCAAGTTCAATGGAGACCCGAGGGAATATCAGGGCTTTGAGACTGAGATTGTGTATGCTCTTGAGCTGCACCACGATGAGTTCCCTGATGATGAGCACCGGGTAGCGTTTATTGTGGAGCACCTTACCGGGGCAGCCAGGGAGTGGCTAAGACCGTTAATCGCAACAAAGAATCCTTGCATGAAGAATGTCAAACTGTTTCTAGAAGGTTTGAAAACGATGTATTCGTCCGATAGTCATATGGACCAGACTAAGGAGGAACTTCATAATTTACGCCAAGGAAATATGACAGTTCGCGCGTATTGGGCGAAATTCACCATGCTGGTGCACAGATTGGGGTGGGAACTAGAGTCACCCCCAATGCAAGCGGCGTTCTACTTGGGGTTGCATGAGGAGGTGAAGGATGAGCTCTCGAGAGGTCCAAAGCCCAGTAATATGGATCAGCTGAGCAAAGCGGCTCTGGCGGTGGGGGTGAGACAGGAATCCCGGTGGAGCGACAAGCAAGCAACGCGCGCAAAGCGGGCTTGGTTCCCACGGTCGCAGGAGAAGCCACTCCCCCAACAACCCTTTCAAGCCACGCCTGGGGCCAGCCAGGACCAGGAACCCATGCAGATTGATAGCGCGCGGGCTTTTCAAACCCCAGCGGCGCCAAGACGCAAGGAGGGAAGGGGTGGGAATTGCTTTCTCTGCAACTCCCCCCAGCATCTCGTCAGAGACTGCCCACATCGCAGGGAGTGGCAAGGAAAGGCGGGAACGGTTGTGCCCTCCCCCACTGACGCAGTACCACAGCAGGGAAACGGGAAAGCCTGGCTGCAGGAGACAAGGGGCAGCAGCCAGGCACAGTCAGCAGACAACAGCCCCAGCCCACCCACCCGCACAGAGAGGAGCAGAGCCAGCCCACCCCTCCCAGAGCAGGAGTGGTTCTAGAAGTGACGCTCACGCTCCCAAATGGCTATCCCCTGACGGTCCTCGCCCTAATTGACAGTGGTGCCTCAGCCAACTTCTTCTCGAGAAACTTTGCAGAAGAGCACCAGATCCAGCTTCTGCAGCTGGATTTTCCTCTGCACGTGGCAACCATTGACGGCAGAGAGCTGCTGGGAGGGGCCATCACTCATCAACCCCCCCCCATGAGAATGACGGTGGGAAGGCACTCAGAGACACTGGCATTCAACGTCACCA
The DNA here is from genome assembly GCF_965207765.1 of Zootoca vivipara. Lineage (NCBI taxonomy): Eukaryota > Metazoa > Chordata > Lepidosauria > Squamata > Lacertidae > Zootoca > Zootoca vivipara. The sequence continues at coordinate 1,719,975 of NC_142592.1, forward strand.
CCATCTCAGACCCCCCCATCGTCTTGGGCATGAGCTGGCTGGCGCGCCATGACCCCTCCATCAGTTGGCACCAGAGATGCATCACGTTTGGGTCGGACTTTTGTCTGGAACATTGCATGCAGCACCAACCAGGGGAGGGGCCTCCAATAGCCACGGTGGCCACCATGCACGTCAAAGGGGGTGAGGCGATACCCAAGCCGTACTGGGACCTGCAGGAGGTCTTCAGCGAAGCGGAGTCCGACCACCTACCCCCGCACAGGCCTTTTGACTGCCAGATCAACCTGGTGCCAGGGGCAACTATACCCCCAGCCAAGATGTACGCCATGTCAGACCAGGGACTGGAGGATCTGCGCGCTTTCATCGACAAGAACCTCAAGCGGGGGTTCATCAGAGAAAGCAAGGCAGCAGGGGGCAGCCCGGTCTTCTGGGTGGACAAGAAAGACACGCAACAGCGCCGTCTTGTGGTGGATTTTAGACGGCTGAATTCAGTGACAGAGCCAGTGGCGTTCCCCATGCCCAGGGTGGATGATCTCCTGACAGCGGCACGCAGGGGCAAGATTTTCACCAAGCTAGACCTGAGGGGGGCGTACAACTTGATCAGGATCCGGGAAGGCGATGAGTGGAAAACCACGATGTTCACGCCTCTGGGCTCTTTTGAATATCTGGTGATGCCCTTCGGGTTGCAAGGGGGCTCAGCATGCTTCCAGGCCTTCATGCACCACGTCCTGGGGTCCCTCCTCTTCAGGAAATGCTTGGTCTTCCTGGATGACATCCTTATCTACTCCGATGACCCAGTGCAGCATGTGAAAGATGTCAGGGAGGTGTTGCAGCGCCTGAAGGAGAACCACCTGTATGTGAAGCTGGAGAAGTGCAAGTTTCACACCAAGGAGGTGGACTTCCTGGGCTACAAGCTGTCAGACAAGGGGCTGGCGATGGACAAGGACAAGGTGCAGGCCATCCTGGACTGGCACAGCCCCAGGACGCGCAAAGATGCCCAACGCCTACTAGGCTTCGCCAACTTCTACAGGAAGTTCATCAAGAACTTCTCTCGCGTTACGGCTCCCATCACTGACTGCCTGAGAGGCAAGCAGAAGTTCAGGTGGACACCAGAGGCGCAAGCAGCGTTCGAAAGCCTCAAGAGGGTGTTCGCCTCAGACCAGAACCTGTTCCACGTGGTTCAGGACGCGCCCCTACGCGTGGAGACAGATGCTTCTGATAAAGCTGTGGGCGCCATTTTGTTGCAACTGGACGCCAACAGAGAGTGGAGACCCTGTGCCTTCTTCTCCAGGAAGTTGACCCAGCCAGAGCGAAACTACACGGTGTTTGATCGGGAACTTCTTGCGATCCACGCTGCGTTCCAGCACTGGAGACACTTCCTGGTGGGCGCCAAGCACCCCATCCAGGTGTGCACGGACCACAAAAACCTGGAGTTCTGGAGAACTGCCAGGGTGCTCAACCAGCGGCAGATACGGTGGGCAGAGTTCTTCGCGAACTTCAACTTCTCCATACACTACATCCCGGGAGAGCAGAATGTCAGGGCGGATGCCCTCTCCCGCAAGCCAGAGTACATGGAGGAGGCGCCACCGGCACCCAGGCACATTTTCCCCCCGTCAGCATGGTCCTGCGGAGCAGCAGTGGTGAGCGAGGCAGAACTCACAGCACTGACGGCAGCGGATGAATTTGCCAACCGCATCTTCAGAGAACTGAGAGGGGGGGGGGAGCAGGCAAAAGACTTTGCAGCACGCAGGGGGCTGCTTTTCTACAAGGGTGCACTGTACCTGCCCACCACCCAGCTTAGACGTACGGTCCTCAAGCAGATGCACGACAACCCAACGGCGGGTCATTTTGGGAGGGACAAAACCGCTCACCTAGTCATGAGACACTTCTGGTGGCCAGGGGTGCGGGAAGATGTTCGAGACTATGTACGGGGCTGTGACACCTGCCAGCGGGCAAAGGTGGTCAGAGCAGCGCCAGCAGGATTGCTGGAGCCCTTAGCCACACCACACAGGCCGTGGGAAGTGGTGTCCATGGACTTCATCACAGATCTGCCTTCTTCCAGGGGCAAGACCGCAGTGTTGGTGGTGGTGGACCTCATGTCCAAAATGTGCCACTTTATACCGTGTGCCAGGGCGGTCTCTGCAGAAGAGACAGCCAAACTGTTTGTTGACCACGTATTCCGACTGCATGGATTACCTTTAAGGGTTATTTCGGATCGTGGCCGCCAATTTGTTTCCAGGTTCTGGCGGCGGCTCATGAACCTCCTGCAGGTGGAGGTCAGCTTGTCTACGGCTCGGCACCCGCAGACCAATGGACAGGCGGAGAGGGTCAACGCCATTCTGCAGCAGTACCTGAGATGCTACGTCAGCCAGCGGCAAACGGACTGGGTGGATCGCCTGCCACTGGCAGAATTTGCCTACAACAATGCGGTGCACGTCTCCACAGGGGTGTCGCCCTTTAAGGCCAATTACGGGCGCGACCTCAGATCTTTCCCAGAGAGGGAGGGGGAGGAGGAGGAGGAGGGCCCACAGGCTGAGGATTGGGCAGAGGAACTGGAGACGGTGCACCAGCAGCTCAGAGAACACTTGGAGAGAGCCAAGGAAGCGTACAAGAAGGGGGCAGATCGCCACAGGCGACCGGGGGAGGTCATTAGGGTGGGGGACAAAGTTTGGTTGTCCTCGGAGGGCCTTCCCATCAGAGGGAGGTGCAAAAAGCTGGCGCCCAGAAGGTTGGGCCCCTTCACGGTCACGCAACAGGTCAACCCGGTGGCATACAGGCTGGCACTGCCAGAGGACATGAGGGTGCACCCAGTGTTTCATAGATCGCTGCTGTCGCCGTACAGGGAAAGCAGCAGGCTCCGAGGCAGCGAACAAACCCCTGAGGGAGGGGGGGAGAGGGAAGGCAGGGAGCAACTCAATGAGGCCACGGCCATCCTGGACTCAAGGTGGGGGGTGGGGGGCCTGGAGTACCTCATGGCATGGGAGGATGCTCCACCGTCGCAGAATGAATGGGTCCCAGCCACTCAGATACAGGAGGAATTCCTGGTAGAAGAATTTCACGCCCTCTTTCCCCATAGACCCAAGCCCTGGCACATGGAAAGGGAGGGGGAGGGGGTGGAAGCACGGGAGAGCAGTTCACCATGGCGCTGGGAAGCGGAGTTTGAGGAACCAGAGGATGAGGTATGGGTGTCGCCGAGATCCACCCAGTCAGAGGAAGGAGCAGATTGGCAGAACATTTTTACCCCCACCAGCTCTGACGCCACGGACTTTTTGGGATTCCCGTCCTCCCAGGCGGAAGGGGGGGGCTCGCAGGACTGGGGGGAGGTGTTCACACCAACGGGCTCGGAAGGTACTGAGTTCTTAGGCTTCCAGTCGTCACCGACACCTGGGGGGGACCTGGGGAGGGGTGAAGGAGAGCTTGGGAGGGGGGTGGATGTGAGGGACAGGGGATATCGCGAAGTCCCTCCCCTCCTGAGTTCAAGCCCATCCCCGAGCACAGGGGAAAGCAGAGAGAGTTCCGATGCCAGTGGGGAAGCAGGAAGTCGGGGCCGAGGCTCAGGCAAGGTAGAGGAGCCAGGGTCCCAGGTGGGACAGGAAGGGGCGAATAAGGGGGGGAGACCCATCCCCCCAACTCCGGAATTACGCAGAAAGAGGAGGGGAAAGAGGATGGGTCTGCCAAAGCTTTTGTGTTGGAGAAAGACGCGCCAAAAGCCATTAGGAGGTTCTGAAACCGACTGACCACATCACTCCGTGTAAATAGCAATGACTTCAGCACTGTAAATACGCAGCACCAATAAAAGAATAAAATGCAGAGCTGCGTAGCGTTGTTACTCTGAAGTAGTCCACTCCGGCCACTGTGACAGGTGCCATCTCGCCTTTCACCTCAGGCAACCAAACACCCTGCGTGCCACTAGGGTAGGCTTCCTCAGCCTCAGCCCTCCATATGTTTTTGGCCTACAACTCCCATCATCCCTAGCTAGCAGGACCAGTGCTCAGGGATGATGGGAATTGTAGTCTCAAAACATCTGGAGGGCCGAGGTTGAGGAAGCCTGCACTAGGGTGACAAGAGTACTGGGCCTCAAACATCCGACATGAGTACCGGTAGCAACTGCTTCCTTTCTTGTTGTTTCTGGTTCTTATGTGAATGTGGAAAGATGCCTGCCTTGCCCCACGTTGAGAGGCCCCACATATCTACCCATCTCCTTCTCCATCCCAGCCATGTAGGAGAAGAAGCAGAAGTCAGTCATGCTTCTTCTGTTACCACTTCTTTACTTGATCTCCATTCTCACTTGATGCAGACTATTGGAGCAAGGGAAATTTGTACTGGTTTAAACACATACATAAACACATAATGAAACATCTTAAAACTTCCCTATACAGGGCTGCCTTCAGATGTCTTCTAAAGGTTGCATAGTTACTTATCTCCTTGGCTTGGGGGTTGCATAACTCCGTACCATCCAACATTTCTCCAATGAAAATAGGGACATCCTAAGGAAAAACGGGACATTCTGGGATCAAATCAGAAACTGAGATGGCTTCTGTAAATCCAGGACTGTCCCTAGAAAACAGTGACACTTGGAGGGTCTGTAAACAGGCTTGGTGTATTGCGATATACCTGTGCACCAGCACCCCACCTGTGGCTGAAACCACAGACTGTATTCCACATTACCAAAAGGATACAGGGCAGTCGGCCACCACTCAGACTGTGCTGATTGGACAAGCATCCACTTTGGCACTGGGCTATGGAAATGTGAATTGCATGATCAGGTTCAGTCAAACTTATACAAGCCTGGTTCTCATTTTATTTTGTATAGTTTCACATAGATTTAGAATCATAGAATCATAGAATCATAGAATCATAGAGTTGGAAGAGACCACAAGGGCCATCCAGTCCAACCCCCTGCCAAGCAGGAAACACCATCAAAGCATTCCTGACAGATGGCTGTCAAGCCTCTGCTTAAAGACCTCCAAAGAAGGAGACTCCACCACACTCCTTGGCAGCAAATTCCACTGCCGAACAGCTCTTACTGTCAGGAAGTTCTTCCTAATGTTTAGGTGGAATTTTCTTTCTTGTAGTTTGAATCCATTGCTCCGTGTCCGCTTCTCTGGAGCAGCAGAAAACAACCTTTCTCCCTCCTTTATATGACATCCTTTTATATATTTGAACATGGTTATCATATCACCCCTTAACCTTCTCTTCTCCAGGCTAAACATACCCAGCTCCCTAAGCCGTTCCTCATAAGGCATCGTTTCCAGGCCTTTGACCATTTTGGTTGCCCTCTTCTGGACACGTTCCAGCTTGTCAGTATCCTTCTTGAACTGTGGTGCCCAGAACTGGACACAATACTCCAGGTGAGGTCTGACCAGAGCAGAATACAGTGGTACTATTACTTCCCTTGATCTAGATGCTATACTCCTATTGATGCAGCCCAGAATTGCATTGGCTTTTTTAGCTGCTGCATCACACTGCTGACTCATGTCAAGTTTGTGGTCAACCAAAACTCCTAGATCCTTTTCACATGTACTGCTCTCAAGCCAGGTGTCTCCCATCCTGTATTTGTGCCTTTCATTTTTTTTGCCCAAGTGTAGTACTTTACATTTCTCCTTGTTAAAATTCATCTTGTTTGCTTTGGCCCAGTTGTCTAATCTGTTAAGGTCATTCTGAAGTGTGATCCTGTCCTCTGGGGTGTTAGCCACCCCTCCCAACTTGGTGTCATCTGCAAACTTGCTCAGGATTCCCTCAAGCCCATCATCCAAGTCATTGATAAAGATGTTGAACAAGACTGGGCCCAAGACAGAACCCTGTGGCACCCCACTAGTCACTACTCTCCAGGATGAAGAGGAGCCATTGATGAGCACCCTTTGGGTTCGGTCAGTAATCCAGCTACAAATCCACTGAATGGTAGCATTGTCTAGCCCACATTTTACCAGCTTCTTTACAAGAATATCATGGGGCACCTTGTCAAAGGCCTTGCTGAAATCAAGATAGGCTACATCCACAGCGTTCCCTTCATCTACCAGGCTTGTAATTCTGTCAAAAAATGAGATCAGATTAGTCTGACATGACTTATTTTTCAGGAACCCATGCTGACTTTTAGTGATCACAGAGTTTCTTTCTAGGTGCTCACAGACTGTTTGCTTAATGATCTGCTCTAGAATCTTTCCTGGTATTGATGTCAGGCTGACTGGGCGGTAATTGTTTGGGTCCTCTCTTTTCCCCTTTTTGAAAATAGGGACAACATTTGCCCTCCTCCAGTCTGCTGGAACTTCGCCTGTTCTCCAGGAATTTTCAAAGATTATTGCCAGTGGTTCTGAAATCACCTCTGCCAGTTCTTTTAATACTCTTGGATGTAGTTCATCTGGCCCTGGAGACTTGAATACATCTAAACTAGCCAAGTATTCTTGTACTACCTCCTTACTTATTCTGGGCTGTGTTTCCCCTGCTGAATCATCTGCTCCATATTCTTCAGGTCGGGCGTTGTTTTCTTTCTTGGAGAAGACTGAGGCAAAGAAGGCATTGAGGAGTTCTGCCCTTTCTCTGTCCCCTGTTTGCATTTCACCATCTTCTCCTCTGAGTGACCCCACTGTTTCCTTGTTTTTCCTTTTGCTACGGACATACCCATAAAAGCCCTTTTTGTTGCTTTTAACCTCTCTGGCGAGCCTGAGTTCATTCTGTGCTTTAGCTTTTCTGACTTTGTCTCTACATGTGCTGGCTATATGTTTGAATTCCTCTCTGGAGATTTCCCCCCTTTTCCATTTTTTGTACATATCCCTTTTAAATCTTAACTCAGTCAAAAGTTCTTTATATAGCCAGCCTGGCTTCTTTAGGCACCTTCCATGTTTCCGTCTCATTGGTATTGCCTGAAGTTGTGCTTTTAATATCTCCCTTTTAACAAACTCCCAACCATCATGAACTCCCTTCCCTTTTAGTATTACTGTCCATGGGATTTCACCCAGCGTTTCCCTAAGTTTTCTGAAGTCGGCTTTCTTAAAGTCTAGAATTTGGACCTTAGTATGCTTGGTTGCTCCTTTCCGCTGGATAATAAACTCCAGAAGAGCATGGTCACTCCCACCTAATGATCCTGCCACTTCTACCCCACTAACCAAGTCATCACTATTGGTTAGGACCAGATCTAAAATGGCTGATCCTCTTGTTGCTTCTCCCACTTTCTGGACAATGAAGTTGTCTGCAAGGCCAGTGAGGAATCTGTTCGACCTTATGCTCTTGGCTGAGTTTGACATCCAACAAATATCAGGATAGTTGAAATCCCCCATTACTACTATCTCACTTCCTTTGGAATGCTTGGCCATCTGTTCCAGGAAGGCATCATCTGTGTCCTCAGTTTGGCTTGGGGATCTATAGTAAACTCCCACAATGAGATCACTGTTGTTTTTCTCTCCCTTAATTTTGACCCAGATACTCTCAATTTGGCTTTGAAGTTTTAAATCCTGGATCTCTTCACAGGTATACATATCCCTAACATATAAAGCTACTCCTCCTCCTTTCCTGTTTGGTCTATTTCTCTTAAATAGATTGTATCCCTCTATTACTACATTCCAGTCATGAGACTCATCCCACCAGGTTTCAGTGATGCCTATTATGTCATATTTAGTTTGCTGTACCAAGAGCTCAAGTTCATCTTGTTTATTTCCCATGCTCTGTGCATTAGTATACAGACATTGAAGACCGTTGATCATTCCCCCATGTCTCTTATTTAAGGATATTTTCGTCCCACCACTAGGTCTGCATGCTGCTTGCTCCATTTGGTCCTTGACATTTGGATGATCATTTTCAGCATTTGATAGACTCCTACCTTCAGGACCACTGTCTCCCTCCCCCACATAAGTCAGTTTAAAGCCCTCCTGATGAGGTTTTTGAGTTTTGTGGCAAAAACATTCCTCCCAACTTTTGTGAGGTGCAGTCCATCACTTGCCAGAAGTCCATCTTCAAGAAACTGCAGACCGTGATCTAGGAATCCAAACCGTTCCTGTTTGCACCATTTGCGAAGCCAGTTGTTCACTTCCCCTATTTTTCCCTCTCTCCCTGGGCCATGTCGTTCAACTGGAAGGACAGAAGAGATGACAATTTGTGCATCTAATTGCTTCAACTTCCTGCCCAGAGCCTCATAATCATTTTTGATCTTCTGTAAGCTATGGCTTGCAGTGTCATTGGTTCCCACATGCACCAAAAGGAAGGGGTATTTGTCGGTGGGTTTTATGATTCCTTGCAGCCGTTCTGTTACATCTTTGATCTTGGCCCCAGGTAGACAGCACACCTCTCGAGACATCTTGTCAGGCCCACAGATCACTGCTTCTGTACCCCTCAGTAGGGAATCCCCAATCACCACTACACGCCTCTTCATAGGCTTGGTTGGGATTCTTCTATGTGCTGTCCCTTCCAAGGTTACCTGCATATTTCCAGAGGACTGACTTGGTTGCTCGTCTTCATATTCCTCATCAACTGTGATGAGGGAGAGATCCTCAGGTGGAGTCTGTTCCTCGTCTTCCATGAGCACTTCAAAACGGTTGTGTAATTCTAAGCACTCAGAGCGATCCCTGGGCCTTCTACTTCTATGAGTCACGTTCCTCCATACATCTGGCTGCTGTGTTGGGGAACTGACCTCCTCCTCAGGGAGATCCCCTGTCTCCTCCTTGGTGCAGACAGTGTGCTCTGCTGCATCCAAGAAAAGCTCCAGCTCTTTAATTCTCTGGAGCGTAGATACACGCCCCTGAAGCTGCTGCACCTTCTCTTCCAGAAGGGCAACCTTGTTTTCTAGTAGGGCAACCAACTTGCAATTGTTGCAGGTGTAGCTACCCACATCCTTTGGCAAGAAAACAAACATTGCACAGGAATTGCAGGTGACAATGGTTGTTCCCTCCACCTCCATCTTGAAAACCTTGAGGTCAAGGGGGAAAGAGGAAGAGGCCTAGGTCCCCCCTAACAAACGTATGAGACTTGCTGCCCTAGGTCAAAAAGATGGGTCAAACTGCGCGCGCCGTCAGGCGCGCGCCGCTGCACTCCAAGCTCTGACTAGCTCCGCCCACAGCTAATCACCTGAACTTCCTGACTCACACTTCTAGGTGAAAGGTCACAGCCAGAAACAAACAAGGTCACAGCCAGAAACAAACACCCACACAAGCCTGGACAGTCACCCAAATCCAAGAGGCAGCAGCCCTAGAAAACCAGCACAAGCACACAAACAAGTAAGAAAACAAATAAGCACACAAACTTACTCACACACAGCCCCAAAAGACAAAACCACAAAACCTACAGAGTGTCTCCCAAGCTCAGCTCACCTTCTGCTCCTTCCTCAGTCGCTGCACTCCAAGCTCTGACTAGCTCCGCCCACAGCTAATCACCTGAACTTCCTGACTCACACTTCTAGGTGAAAGGTCACAGCCAGAAACAAACAAGGTCACAGCCAGAAACAAACACCCACACAAGCCTGGACAGTCACCCAAATCCAAGAGGCAGCAGCCCTAGAAAACCAGCACAAGCACACAAACAAGTAAGAAAACAAATAAGCACACAAACTTACTCACACACAGCCCCAAAAGACAAAACCACAAAACCTACAGAGTGTCTCCCAAGCTCAGCTCACCTTCTGCTCCTTCCTCAGTCGCTGCACTTCTTACATTTATGTAAGAAGAAGAAGCTCCTCATGATATGTCTATTTAAAGAAAAGAACTTGCTTTTTTATTCTTTTAACAGATTGTTAGGAAATAACAGAGATCTTGAAAAACAAGATTGGCTCAAGTGGCAAGCAGAAACACACATATCCAGATGTGAAAATAAACTGGGATTCCACTAGACTTAAAATCCCAATTACCACAATCCCTTCTGTCCTACTTTATCATATTTTTCCATGATTTGCTTTGCCCTTTTTAATGTGCCGAGAATTTGGAGATGCAAAGAATGCAGCCAAGATCATGGAGTTATGTGCCTTGCTTCTATCTGAGGACATTAGGAAAAGGAAATTACTTTGGGTGAATTTGGAACCATTGTCCTCCAGTGAAGTGTGCTCCAGGTTTTAAGAGGTTCCGTCTGTATCTTCCATTAGCCATTTCACATGTTTGCCAAACTGGATTGTGAGAGGTTTATATAAATGTCAAAATACATAGAGCAGGATAAAATATGTCTGGGGTTGAAAGATTGCATCTCCCCGAAGCCACAAGAAAATGATTGGGTTACAGGCGACACTGCAGGTCTTGTTTACTAGCAACTGGCAGGATTTCAGTAGTTTTCAGAGACATCGTGTCCTGCTGGTTCTCGTGATGCAGGCAGAAAGGACAAAACAAAGACTTGAACTGAAGGACAGCAACCGCAAGAATTAAGCATCAGCATTTGTGCCTAGGAAAGCATACTTTGCCATGTCACTGAGACATTTGGGGCATTTTACTTAGAAAAAAAGGCAAGTACCCTGTTTCCCTGAAAATAAGAAATACCCGTAAAATAAGCCGTAGCATGATTTCTAAGTATTTGCGCAATATAAGCCATACCCCGAAAATAAGACATATTTGATAGGCACAGTTCTGGAGGGCGCCAAGGAAGAGGTGAGGCCGGACGCGTAATAAAAAAATAAGACATCCCCTGAAAATAAGCCATAGTGTGTCTTCTAGAGGAAAAATAAATATGCGACAGTGTCTTATTTTCGGGGAAAATTGTAAGGCATGATAGAAATGTATATTATTATGCCGAGGGTGGATAAGGTAGATATTGGGATCTTGAGAACCTTTTCTCCCTCTCAGAATACTAGAGCCTGGGCTCACACAATGAAGCTGAGTATTGGAAGAATCACGGCAGACAAAAAGAAGTTCATACTGTGCCTAGTCAAAACTACCACAAGATGCAGTAATAGCAGCAACCTGGATGGCTTTCAAAGTCTTTTAAAAGGGATTAGGCAAATTCATGGATGATTGTGTACTATCTTCAATATTGGAGGCAGATGGGCTCATAAACCTGGGAGGGTAGTCTATCTAGATTCTAGAAGAAGGAAAACTCTGATCCAAAACCTCTGCTAGCTTGCGGCTAAACCCATTTGTGAGAAAGGCTTTGGGAGTAAATCCTGTGGGAAAAATTTGTACCTGCTACCTTGCAGGACATCTTTGGGGGAAGAAAAGGCTAACTAAGGAGTAAACCCTAAGACAAATCTAGAGTGGAGTCCCTAAGGCGGTTGGACTGCCAAATTTATTGCTCTACTTCCCTTTGGACCTCATCAGCAAGGTCTTGGTGTCTGGCCAGCCCAGGACCTCCATACATGCTGCCCAGCCAGGCAGGAGGCAGCAGGTAGGCGTTACCAGTCTCTGCATCCACAGCAGGTGTGATGATTCTCCAGTGGTTTGAGTTCACCCCAGGTCCATGCACTCCATGGTCTCTTGAGGCAGACGGATGCCAACAAAAGGGCCTCTCAATACCAGCTGCTAGGATCACAAGTGGGGAGAATGCTGTTGTTGCATGTATTTTGTACACATTTCCCCCCTTTTCTATAAAGAACCCACAGTGGTCCTAGATACAGTGGTACCATGGGTTGCAGACCCGATCCGTTCTGGGGTGCCGTTTGCACCCCGAAAAGTCCGCAACCAGAGCGGCGCTTTTGCGCATGCCCGAAAGTGTGCTAGAGTGCTTCTGCGCATGCGCGCGCTGCGGAACCCAAAAGTAAACACTTCCGGGTCCGCCACGTTCGTAACACAAAAAACGCAACCCACAGTGGACGCAACATGAAGTATGACTGTAAAATAGTTTTTACAGCTTTTTAGAGAGCCTTCAAAACTCTGCAGAACCTGCTGACTAGAGAGTAAAGGAAATTTAGAGAAGAGCATTTGCATCTTTTTCAGTGTCTCATGCACAGCTCAAAAAAGCCCAGGCATGGAGAGCATAAGAATGTAAATCCCTTTTCCTTCTATACATGGAAGACACACGCTGGAGAATAGTGGCTCAAAACCTAAGAAATTTCCCATATGTTACTTAAAAGTTTGACACTTTTAGGTTCTTAGAAATTCCTAAGCTATTTTGCCTGAAGATTCACTTCAGATATATTTGGCAGATATGTTTGTAAATGGGTGGTCTGTGGCTGGATCTACACACAGGAAAAAACACTATAAATAATTTATAAATTAAATTGTTATAACAAAAGAAAAAAACACCTTAATGTAAAACTGCATAGTTTTGTGCTCTACAGTGCTATCTGGTGTCGGATGTTTTTAACGCAGTTATAATGATATAATTGACTGAGCGTAGCTGAGTCCCAGGTCTTCAGTGCCATAGGATTTCATGCCTCTATGGAGATGGCTGACAACTGTATGTAACTCAACTACATTGCATAGTTGTGTGCTGACCGACTTGTCCTTTTAGTAGTCTTAAAAGGGTGAAGGAAATCGCTTACAATGGCAAGTACAAAATTGTAATGAGATTAGGCAGACCACTTCCCTGCTTTGGATGGCTTTTGTAACATAAGAAAAATGGTTATTAAGCAACACTGTCATCCTTCTAGGCTGCCCTCTTAAAGCCAAAAAGTTTTTGACATATAGTTTGTTATCCACCTCCTGCGCACTCATTGTTTTCATGTTGCAATGAGCCATTACAATAATGTTGACTTGCTGAGGATGTTTTGTCAGAGAGAAATAAACCACCATCCCAGTTTGGACATAACAACAATGCTGGGCATCATGGTTTAGAATCATAGAATGGCAGAGTGGGAAGGGACCCCAATGGTCATCTAGTCCCGCCCCCTGTAGTGCAGGAATCTATTGCCCAAGGTGGGGCTCAAACCCACAACCCTGAGATTAAGAGTCTCATGCTCTACCAACCGAGACTTGTTGATCCTGATTGCACTGGGGGAGAATGAAGTGGGAGGGAAGGGAGTGGCTGAGCCATGCGCATTAGCAAGCTCCCCAATCCTGCTAATAGAATGAACCATAACCTATCATTCCATGCAAACTGGCTTCAGGCCAAATGAGTTTGTACTTGGAAGGGAAGGTTATATTAATTAGGCCCCCGCTTCTGAAGTTGCAGGAGGTGGGAGGGTTATCTTCCTGCCCCTTCTATAATTATACTTTGCTCCCCTTCCATCCAACTTGAAGATTATACTTAAAACTGCAGAGAATGTGGTTATAGGATGTTTTTCTGCAAAGAAAAAAATATACTTTTTCTTAATGCTTTGCTACATTTCAAGACTGGGGCTGGATATTAGACATATCCACAGAACAGAGTTTTATATTCACCCTTTCCTTCTTTAAAAAACATTCAAAGTAATGCTCCCAAACAAAAACCCTTCTATATTAAACTAAACTGCTGACATATGAACATGTCAAGCCTTCATTCTCTCCAAGTCAGTGGCATTCTTTCGCCACCAGAATCCATCTCCCCCATTATAAATTATCTCTGCTTTTGAAAACACTTAACAGATGTGAAGGAGATGAAGAAGTAAAGCGCCCTCCCCCATTGTACTCAAGATAGTTATAGAAAAATCCCCCAAGGCATTCTTACGGCTCTACAAAGATGATTTCTGCTTTAGATTTTTCAAACACAACTCACTTTCTAACTAGCTAAATGCCTGTCATTAATATGACAGGCTGCGTGTCTGCACATCTGATTAGTGCTTGAGATGAAAACACGTTTTATTTCCTTATGGGAAACTGTGTCAGAGGAGCAAGGCATTGTGTCAGAAGACAAGAGTGTCAGAATGCAGCACCTTCCTGTTTCCATTTGAGTGGACAGCCTGTGAGCAGCAGCCCTGCGCACCCACAGGCCTCTTTCCCCAGCTCAGGCTGGCAGTGGCTCAGGCTGCCCTCTTTTTGCTCTTCAAGATATGGCAACTCTATTTTTTTTAAAGAAATATTTTTATTTTATTTTATAAGCTTAAAAATACAAAAAGGAAAGAACACCAAAAGCACAAACCTGAAAATGAATACAATACAAGCATACAAAAATATATAGAAACCAAAACAACAACAATAAAAAAGAGAAAAAGAAAAGGGAAAAAAGAAAGAAAGAAAAAAGAAAAAGACTAATTATCTATGATATGTTCTTACATTGTTGACTTCCTCCAGTACTTCCCAACTGCGTTACAATGTATATCATCTTTAGTACTTTCTACATCTTGTTTCCAATCTTATTTATAGGTTATATAAACATATCCTTCTCTGCTTAACTTCACTGTCAAATAATATCGATTATTACTTCCTTAACATACCAATCAATTTTACCTTGACATTTATATCTAATGCTAACTCAACAATATAATTATAACACATATTTGAATTTTAATATCTGTAAATTCTCAACCAATCCTCCTCTACAACCTCCATATACTTCCAGATCTTATATTAATTATTTCCAATCTTACATTTATTTTTTAAATAAACTTTAAATTTCTTCCAATCTTCTTCCACCGACTCTTCCCTCTGGTCACAAAGTCTCCCGGCCAGCTCGGCCAGCTCCATGAATTCTATCATCTTCAACTGCCAATCGTCCACAGTAGGCAAATCTTCAGTCTTTCAATTTTTTGCTAATAAAATTCTCGCTGCTGTTGTGGCATACAAAAAAAAAGTAATATCTTTTTTGGGTATTTCATCTCTAACTATCCCTCTGGTTTCTTCATAAATGTGTTTTTCAACACTTTTTTCATTTCATTATAAATCTTATCCCAGAAGCTCTTCACTTGGGGACAGGTCCACCACATATGGTAAAAGGTTCCTTCAACATTCTTACATTTCCAACACTTATTATCTTGTTTATGATAAATCTTGGCTAGTTTTACTGGTGTGAGATACCATCTATACATCATTTTCATAATGTTTTCTCTTAGAGCATTACACGCAGTAAACTCCACATTTTTCTTCCATAACCTTTCCCAGTCCTCTATCATTATATTATGCCTCAGAAGACATGGCAACTCTATAGTAGAGAATCTAATACTAGATGTTTTTTGGTGGTGATCTCGCTAAGGATAAACAAAAAAAGATTGGCTGATGTTTTCTCAACAGGACATAATAGAATAGAATAGAATAGATACTTTATTGTCATTGTACATAGTACAATGAAATTGAATGCCATCCCATTAAAAAACAATATAAAATCACAATTACAGCCACACACACACACATACATCTACATATACACCCATCACAACTCCCGGGATCATATTATTTAGTTACAGCATTTAAGATGCTTATAGCTCTCGGATAGAAACTGTTTTTTAATCTATTCGTTCTTGATTTAATTGTTCTGTATCTCTTGCCCCAAGGCAACGGTGCAAAAAGACTTCCCAAGCTTCCTAAATGGGGTCTCAGATCCCCTATGTAGCAGGGGAAAGTGGGTTCCCACCCCCATCCACCGCAGTTGGAACATAAGCTGGAGAAGGAAAGCGGACTGCAGCTGACTTAAAAGTAAGAATTTTGGTACTGGAGGGTTTCCAAAGGCCTGCTGTTTGCTCTGGAGATGCCACTTCACTGACTAATGCTACCTGGCGGTGTGCCTGCTTTTCTATGCTCAGCTGGTAGACACAGATATACAGAAGGCCCCCTAAGTCCTAGGGCTTTTTCCTCGCAAGGAAACAAGCCCTTTGGAAGGGAAGGAGGACCCCACTGCTTGGGGAAATGGGGTGAGCAGCCCTGCTGCCAAACTATCGGTACTTTATCTTAATCTACATTCATCCAAGCAGATAGATGGATTGGAGGTATATTCCACCAACCTGGTGGAACGCTCTTTCCCAGGAGACCAGGGCCCTGCGGGATTTGTCATCTTTCTGCAGGGCCTGCAAGACAGAGCTGTTCTGCCTGGCCTTTGGGTTAGACTCAGCCTGACCCCTGTGTTTTTCTCCCTCATGGCTTGGATTTATGGCCTACTTGAAATGAGGCTGCAAATTTTAATACTGTATTTTAATCTGTATTTTAATTAATTGTTTTTATGATTTATTGTGGTTCTGTTGGTGTCAGCCACTTATGGCCTACTTGAAATGAGGCTGCACTTTAAATTTTAATACTGTATTTTAATCTGTATTTTAATTAATTGTTTTTATGTTTTATTGTGGTTCTGTTGGTGTCAGCCGCCCTGAGCCCGGTTTTTGACTGGGGAGGGCGGGGTATAAATAAACATTTATTATTATTATTATTATTATTATTATTATTATTATTATTATTATATTCATCCAAAAGTGGTACCTCTAAAAAGGCGACTTGACCACGAAACTCATGGCATTTCCTATGCTTATTGGATAGAAATGTGTGGAACATAGCATGTTTAGACATGGTTATTTCCCCCTTGTAGGTGGTGAATGCCACTTTAGTGTTCGTGGCAATGAAAATACAGGTATGTATATAAAAGGAGAATTCCTGGAAGCCAAAACCTAGCAGAGATTTAAAACCACAAATCATGCAGCAAAGTAAAGCATGGAAATATAGGCTGTTAGATCTTTAAAATATGCCCCTGTACATCCTAAAAATCCCCTCTTACACATTAGGTAAGTTAAAAATGGTTTTCTTACAAAGTCTCCAAAGGTCAGATCCAGCTTTTCTGTACAGCAGAGGTGGCCAACTCCCAAGAGACTGTGATCTACTGGCAGTGATCTACCCCCTTTTGGGGGGGTTCAGGTCAAAGTTGTTGAGCTTTTTTTAGGGAGGAGGAAAGCCCCATTTTGGGGGGGTGCAGGGCAAAAATGTTGAGCCAGTGATCTACCACTGATCTACCTCAGATGTTCAGTGATCTACCTGTTGGATGTGCCTGATGTACAGCATGCAAAAAAGTTGCACAGGCAGTAAAACTTGGCTTAGTTATTTAGTTTAGGAACTCAAGAGTGGCTTGTAAGAGCCATGTGCTTAAGCTGGAGCTGGAGCAACCAGTTCAAGGTTCAGCATGTGATATGCTGAGCTTCTCAGGTAGATTGAAAAGGGAACAAAGGGTTGAATCCTCAGTCCCTCCCAAGGGAGCTAAGCCTGGCAGGACAGCTTGCTCTATGGCCTTAACCCCTTCGTGCATTGATTAGACTTAAGAATGTCAATTGAAGCAAGATATAGGAAATGCTGTAAATTGCTTTTTAAAAACCCTCAGATTTTTAAAAGCATTAAAAGCAGATATTACCAACATTAACATGCAGAAAATACTACCATTCTGAGAGACAATATTCCTTTTTTCTAGAAAAATGTTTTGCAAAGAAGCCTCCAAATGGAATAAGCTTCTCCTGGAGGAACATAGAATATGAAAAGAATTACACAAGGCAAGAGTGATATGTTATAACTAATTTAAGGTCTAACTACTAAAGTTGTACGTCATGTTCACTTGGGGAGTGGGGGGTTGAGTTTATCAAAACTACTGTGTCCCACTGCAAGAAGGATATTGTATGTTTTGAGATGCTCATTTTTATTGTAGAGGGGTTGTTGTTGTTTAGTCGTTTAGTCGTGTCCGACTCTTCGTGACCCCATGGACCAGAGCACGCCAGGCACTCCTGTCTTGCACTGCCTCCCGCAGTTTGGTCAAACTCATGTTTGTAGCTTCGAGAACACTATCCAACCATCTCGTCCTCTGTCGTCCCCTTCTCCTTGTGCCCTCCATCTTTCCCAACATCAGCGTCTTTTCCAGGGAGTCTTCTCTTCTCATGAGGTGGCCAAAGTATTGGAGCCTCAGCTTCACAATCTGTCCTTCCAGTGAGCACTCAGGGCTGATTTCCTTCAGAATGGATAGGTTTGATCTT
This sequence comes from Zootoca vivipara, assembly GCF_965207765.1. Lineage (NCBI taxonomy): Eukaryota > Metazoa > Chordata > Lepidosauria > Squamata > Lacertidae > Zootoca > Zootoca vivipara. The sequence goes on from NC_142592.1 coordinate 1,737,658, forward strand.
CTTGCAGTCCATGGGACTCTCAAGAATCTCCTCCAGCACCATAATTCAAAAACATCAATTCTTCGGCGATCAGCCTTCTTTATGGTCCAGCTCTCACTTCCATACATTATTACTGGGAAAACCATAGCTTTAACTATACGGACCTTTGTTGGCAAGGTAATGACTCTGCTTTTTAAGATGCTGTCTAGGTTTGTCATTGCTTTTCTCCCAAGAAGCAGGCGTCTTTTAATTTTGTGACTTCTGTCACCATCTGCAGTGATCATGGAACCCAAGAAGTAAAATCTCTCACTGCCTCCATTTCTTCCCCTTCTATTTGTCAGGAGGTGATGAGACCAGTGGCCATGATCATAGTTTTTTTGATGTTGAGCTTCAGACCATCTTTCACCCTCATTAAAAGGTTCTTTGATTCCTCCTCACTTTCTGCCATCAAGGTTGTGTCATCAGCATATCTGAGGTTGCTGATATTTCTTCCAGGAATCTTCAATCCTTTAATTGTAGAGGGGGATGTACCTCAATTATATAGCACCTGGTTTGCATGCAGAAAGTCACACTTTCAAATGTTGGCTACACTACATTAAATGATTTTGGGTAGCAGATGATGGGAAAAACCTATTCCTAGACACAGATCCATTGGTAGTCAGAGTACTAGCCCTTCTCAGCCTTGGGCCCCTGGATGTTGTTGAGCTTCAGCTCCCATCATCTCTGACGCCTCTCCTTTCTAGCCAAGGATTGATTGATACTGGGATAAACACAGCAGTGGAGCAGGGTGGAGGACCTGTGTCCCTACATATGTTGTTGAAAGCCAACACCCATCACCCATGACCATTGGCTGAATTCCAGTCACATCTGGAGGACCACAGGTTCCCAATCCCTGATCTAACTCAATTTAAGTCAGCTTCACCCATTTGCATTTCTCCAGGGGGGGGGGGGAATCATATATGACACATCCAGATTACAATTGTAAAGGAGAAGTAAGCATAAACTTAAAAGGTCATTCAAGTTCAGAAGGACTGGGGAAAATAGACTTGCTCACTGGAGCAGAGAGAGAGCACGTCTCCAATATATTCTTGGAGCAGATTGTCTTTTGCTTGGTTTGCAATTGAAAACAAATGCACTTGCTGAGTGAGGTGAGCCATCAAAATTATGCCTCATAAATTCCACTTGCAGAAAGCAGGCTAAGGACCGAATTTGGTGTTTGCTCACCGCTCCCCCCACCTAAAGGGAAAATGTATCTCAAGGCCATTTTGCATGATAAACGTGCAGTTGTTATTTTAGTTATCCCAGGTGATGCAGATGTTTTCCTTTGAGAAAATGCTTCTAGAGTGGGTAGATCACATTTCCCCAGCATTTAAAGACATATTTTTGCCAGCATGCTCTTTGGATATGCTTTCAAAGCATCTGTATAATTGGCTATCTGAAGGTGCTCCCAGCCAGCTACAACCTTTGCGGCATATACCTTGTCCAGTCTGCATGGCTGGCAGCTGAACTGAGCTGTGGCTCCTCGAAGCTGTCAGCATGTGACAGCAGCCACACCCCAGGAATGGTTTGAATTCCCACTAAGCCAAGAAACTCACTGGGTGACCTTGGACCAATCACTATCTCTTAGCCTATGAGGATGAAATGAGGAGGAGAACCAGGTGGTCCTTGAGCTCCTTGGAAGATAAGGAGTTGTAATAAATCAATTAAGTATTCACTGTTAATTGGCCAGTGTGCTTGCTTGTTGCTTCCTGGCTGGGATCTGGATTGTCCTATTAGTCTGACCCAGCAGGACTCCTCTTACAGTCCTCTTACTTCTATTTTTAAAAGCTAGGCATGAAGACACCCAGTTACGCTGGTGTATGTGCATCAGGAGGAGACAGAGATAAGCATTTCTGGGCTACAGACACTTGCTGCTAGCAGGTGCATCGCAATAGGGGGCGGGGCGCCCTGGGCTCCACTCTGTGGGGGGCAGCGTGGTGCCCCCTCGCCCCCTCCACCAACAGCTGCCACTACCGAACCCTGATCATGGCATCCAAACACAACAGAACCCCATTTTTTATGCATGTGGTGGTATTATTTATTTATTTATACAATATTTATATACCTTGTTGGCATCTGGGGGTGAAGCAAAATAAAAAAATTCATTCAGTAGCACCTTAAAGACCAACTAAGTTTTTATTTTGGTATGAGCTTTCGTGTGCATGCACACTTCGTCAGATACACTGAAGAACTTCTGGGGGGTGAAGTTAAACTGTTGTGTGACCAGCACTGAAGTGATCTCCTTGGGGCGATAGCCTGGACAGGGTGTATGGAGGTTCTGGGCTGCCCAGAAAACATTGCCTTGCTGACATGGCCCCAAGAAAAGCAGAGCAAGACGCTTGGCTGCAGGAGTTTCCAGAAGGAAGTGTATAGGGTGCCATCGAACCATCTTATGGATTCTCCTCCGGATTTATTTAAGGTTTACTCCTTAGCTTTTCCTTCTCCCAAAGAGCTTTCCTTCTCCTAGACGGGCTCCCTTCCCAGGTGGATGAGCCCCACCTGCCCCTCACTTCCCTCCACAGTATGTGCAGAAAACTCCTTCTTGACCATTGGGCCTGTCACAGTTTACGCCCCAAAGACCCCAGGAGCATGTCTGCTCGGTTGTTAACAGAGTAGCAGCTCCAAAGAGATGTGTCGCTCTAAAGAGGACTCAGGACATTAGTAAGGTTTACTAAGGCAAAAATAAACTTAACCGTTCAATACCAGATCCATGGATTGGCAGTTTCTTAATAATCCAGTTGCGGGAAAATACAACAGTAAAATAAAACTTAAACATACTATATACACCGAGCAAGTAAAAATCAGTACAGAATGAGAGAGAGAAAGAGCTGGGAGAGAGAGAATAACATGAGTTGGACTGCAACTCATGGGGCAGTTCGGCCTTGAGGGAAGCAGATAACAAAGTGCATTTAACAGGGAAGCAGATAACATTGCAGCTGCAATTCTGTTCCCTTGGGAACTTTCCAAACACACTAGAATACACTAGAATAATCCTGTTAATTTCTGTGCACTCAGAAATGCCATAATACCTGACAGGACGAACATAGAATCATAGAGTTGGAAGCCTCTGCTTAAAGACCTCCAAAGAAGGAGACTCCACCACACTCCTTGGGAGCAAATTCCACTGCCGAACAGCTCTTACTGTCAGGAAGTTCTTCCTAATGTTTAGGTGGAATATTCTTTCTTGTAGTTTGAATCCATTTTTTCCGTGTCCACTTCTCTGGAGCAGCAGAAAACAATCTTTCTCCCTCCTCTATATGACATCCTTTTATATATTTGAACATGGCTATCATATCACCCCTTAACCTTCTCTTCTCCAGGCTAAACATACCCAGCTCCCTAAGCTGTTCCTCATAAGGCATCATTTCCAGGCCTTTGACCATTTTGGTTGCCTTCCTCTGGACACGTTCCAGCTTGTCAGTATCCTTGAACTGTGGTGCTCAGAACTGGACACAGTACTCCAGGTAAGGTCTGACCAGAGCAGAATACAGTGGTACTATTACTTCTCTTGATCTAGATGCTATACTCCTATTGATGCAGCCCATAATTGCATTGGCTTTTTTAGCTGCTGCATCACACTGCTGACTCATGTCAAGTTTGTGGTCTACCAAGACTCCTAGATCCTTTTCACATGTACTGCTCTCAAGCCAGGTGTCTCCCAACCTGTACTTGTGCTTTTCATTTTTTTTGCCCAAGTGTAGTACTTTACATTTCTCCTTGTTAAAATTCATCTTGTTTGCTTGGCCCAGTTGTCTAATCTGTTAAGGTCATTTTGAAGTGTGATCCTGTCCTCTGGGGTATTAGCCCCCCCTCCCCATTTGGTGTCATCTGCAAACTTGATCAGGATGCCCTCAAGCCCATCATCCAAGTCATTGATAAAGATGTTGAATAAGACTGTGCCCAAGACAGAACCCTGTGGCACCCCACTAGTCACTACTCTCCAGGATGAGGAGGAGCCATTGATGAGCACCCTTTGGGTTCGGTCAGTAAGCCAGTTACAAATCCAATGAATCGTAGCATTGTCTATCCCGCATTTTACCAGAATATCATGGGGCACCGTGTCAAAGGCCTTACTGAAATCAAGATAGGCTACATCCACAGCGTTCCCTTCATCTACCAGGCTTGTAATTCTGTCAAAAAATAATCAGATTAGTCTGACATGACCTTTCAGAAACCCATGCTGACTTTTAGTGATCACAGCGTTTCTTTCTAGATGCTCACAGACCGTTTGCTTAATGATCTGCTCTAGAATCTTTCCTGGTATTGATGTCAGGCTGACTGGGCGGTAATTGTTTGGGTCCTCTCTTTCCCCCTTTTTGAAAATAGGGAAAACATTTGCCCTCCTCCAGTCTGATGGGACTTCGCCTGTTCTCCAGGAATTCTCAAAGATTACTGTCAGGGGTTCAGAAATCACCTCTGCCAGTTCTTTTAATACTCTTGGATGCAGTTCATCTGGCCCTGGAGACTTTAATACAGGCATGTCAAACCTGCGGCCCTCCAGATGTTTTAGCCTACAACTCCCATGATCCCTAGCTAGCAGGACCAGTGGTTGGGGAAGATGGGAATTGTAGTCCAAAACATCTGGAGGGCCGCAGGTTTGACATGCCTGCTTTAATACATCTAAACTAGGCCAGTATTCTTGTACTACATCCTTACTTACTCTGGGCTGTGTTTCCCCTGCTGAATCATCTGCTCCATATTCTTCAGGTCGGGCATTGTTTTCTTTTTTGGAGAAGACTGAGGCAAAGAAGGCATTGAGGAGTTCAGCCCTTTCTCTGTCCCCTGTTCACATTTCACCATCTTCTCCTCCATTGAAAGTAATGGAAAGTGGATTAATCCGTTCCAGACGGGTCCGCGGAGTACTCAACCTGAAGCGTACTTAACCCAAAGCATGGGTGTAATTGGTTCCGGAAGTCTGTTCATAAACTGAAGCGAACTTTCCCATTGAAAGTAATGGAAAGTGAATTAATCCGTTCCAGATGGGTCCGCAGAGTTTGTGGGCGTGTGGGTGTAGAATCATAGAATTGTAGAGTTGCATGGGACCCCAAGGGTTATCTAGTTACCCCCTGCAATGCAGGAATCTTTGGCCCAACATGGGGCTCAAACCCATGGCCCTGAAACTAAGAGTCTCATGTTCTACCAACAGGGCTAGTGTAGGTGTGTGAGAGAGAATGTTGCCACTCCTGAAAGCATTCTGGAATTGTGTTTTTAAATAAAAATGGTTGTTGTTATTAGTTTTGCAATTAAGAGCAATATTCACTGGTCAGCAAACATGTTTTGCTTTCTCAGATTCCCATTGCAGTAAGAAGTACAGGATAGAAATTAAGTGAACGAGGCTTAGTCCTTTTAATAGACATTGTATGGAAACAGAATGTCTCTTGGGGTCAGCTGCAGAAATAACCTCAGCAAATACTTGAAAAGCACTGAGCCACTTCTCCAAGGTTCTCTCCACTTTAAGGGAGCTGGCCTTGCCCTTGCCCGATGCAACCTGCTTATTGTTATCTGGGCATTCATTAGGAGGAAGGAGGAAGGTTGAAAATATCCACATAGCAACCATTAAGCCCCCTCCCCATGACCCCAATACAGACCCAGAGCCACGTCTGAATTGTTATCAGAGGTCTGAGAAGATGTACCAGTAGAAGAGGCCATCTCTGCGCCTCTTGGCCCTGTGTTTGGAGCGACGACTCCTCTGCCACTTGCCGCCAGATGAAGGGACTCTAGGCACTGGGAGATCTGGATGCTGAGAGCCTCCCTCAAAGGAGCCGACTGAACCTGCACAGAACTAAAAACATGTGAGGAGCTTGGCTGGGAAGAAGATCCCCCTCCCACATGCTGTGCAAACTGAGGCCCTGGACTCCGAGGCCCCAGGGGTGCTGACTGCGAACGAGGCAGTCCAGACTGCAAGGCACACTGCATCATGGCACCCATATGGTGGACGACCCCTAGGGCTGGCTGGGACTGGGATCCTGGGAGGTTGGAATTGGGAGAGCAAGGCACCAGAAGGGTCATAAGCCTTGCTCTCTTCGCTCACATCTGAAGGATCATGAGCCGCAAAAACAGTGGAAGTCGTGGAAAGGCCAGGCTGAGAAACAGGCTGTCTTCCAAATTGCTGAGCCAAAGACTCAAGCTCCGTATTAAATCTTGACATGGCCGCAGGATCTGAACCAATATCAGCCATGATTGCACCCAAGCGATCCAGCGTATGCTGAGGAACCCCTGGGGCAGGCGTTGAACGCAGTGACTGAGAAGGGCCTCTAATCACCCTTTTAGAAGGGAGAGCAGGACTGGGATTCCTCTTAATAGGCATCCCTAACCCTTCCTGATTAAATGGGGTGGGTGGGTACTGAAACGTACAAAATTAAAAGCACCCTGTAATCAAAATGGCGCTCCCGCCAAGACAAGATGGCACTCACGCCAAAATTAGCTGGGGCTAAAGCCTTCCCCCAAATTGAAAAGAAGGTAAAATGGCAATGGGCTAACAAAAAGGTCTGTTCCCGGCTCTAGGAAATCCCCCACCAGCCCACAAGCAGAACAGGAACGGAAATGAAGCAAATCATTCAGAGAGGGAACTCTCCGAGATGCCCAAAGCGATCAGCTGGACAGAACAGCCCAGATAACAAAACTCACAAATCTCCCAATAAATTCAAAGTCCCGAAGCTGCAGCCACAGCCGGAACAGAAGATAAAAAGCCTCTGTGCAAAGAGCCCAAAGGCAAAGATAAGTGGGCAGTGGCAAGCTCCGTGAAGCCCCATGGGGTGAAGGGGAAGGGAAAGGAAGGGAAAGGAATATTTAACCAAGAAGGGGAATAAAACAATGGGAAGGAATTAAAGGGAAAGAAGGGACAATGGAAAGAAATCACCAGGACGATCCTGTTGGATTTTTTGAATAGTCAAGTTACTTTAGAGCCGGTCTAATGTAAATACTGTCTGTTTAAGAGAAACAGGTGCTGGTGTTTCTGTTAATTGCTCACAGGCGTGGGCTCTGCTTCTTGTATATAAGGCTCTGCCAGAAGGCCTTCTGCATCTCTTAGTTAGATCTTTCAGTTTGATTCATCTCTAAGTAGATCACTCTCTCAGTTGTTCTCAGTTTAAGAGATTCCTTAGTTGAATCTTAGTATGATTGCTTAGTTATAATGCTAGAATGCTGTTAATTCTCGGGTAGTTTAATGGGAGTTTTGTGGGAGGTTTGGAATGTGGAAGAAAGCATTTATCTTTAGTTTAAAGTCTCTTTAGAGTCAGTTTGTTTTTCAGTTAAAGAAACCCAACAGTTTGTATTTTCATCTGTATACTTTTACAAGTGTGCAGCTAGTAAGGGGTTTCATATAAGGGAGATAATTCCCTATGCTCTTGGTGGTGTTTTCTTAGCCAGGTCAACTTCTGACTGCGTATACTCTGCATGAAGCGTACTTTAAAGGGCCGCTGTAAAACTGGGATATATGATTTAGGTTAAGCAGGTTTCAATATCCAGTTTTCTCCAATATTATTCTTATCATATATATTATCCAATAGATCCATCGAAGGTAAATCTCTCTCGGCTGCACAGAGGACACACTGTTAGCTTGTTCCGAATGCATGCGCCAAAAGAGGAAGCTCTGGGTCACATGCATGGGTATATATAGGTCCCTTGATCCGTTTGGACTGCGCCCCATTGGCCAGATTGAACCCAACATCAAGGGACCTACCAATCAGGTGTTGTGGCTGACCAATCTTACCCAGGAGGTCGGTCTCCAGGTCTCACTGCAACACGTGCCCTCATTTAGGGAGGATACGGTTTCCCTTCATTTTAATTCCTAGAGATCTTTCTGTCCTGATAATCACTTTTCCTTGTGTTCCTGCCTTCAGATATTGATTGCATAAACAAAATTCAGGACTTCAGCATGCTAATGGGTTGTTGAAACTCCTCGTAAAGCTCCTCTTTCCTTCTCTCCAGGTTTCTCCATGATGTGATAATTGCAAAAACATGCACAAGTGGTGCAAAGCCATCATCCTAAGCCGAAGATAAAGGAGATGCAAGTGCCAGCTTGCTCTCAAGGCAGCTTTGCATGTCGTAAACCATATATGCTCAAAGGGCCATGGCAGGACCTGGGGGAAAGTATGTGCTTTGTACCTGCAGCAAATTAAACTAATATAGTACTTGAAAAGGCTTTTAGGGATGAAATTTGCTCTGTGAAATGGTGAGGCCGGGAAACTATGTTCTACCAACTTGAGATTAACCTAGCACAAATTCAAAATAGGCTGAAAGGGAATCCCGTTGGGCTCTGTGCAAATCAGATTACTTGCTTCCTTTCACATGGCTCCTGAACTATAAACTGGATTTTAAAAGCGGGGGGGGGGGGGTGATCTTCTAATGCCGTGCTTTAAATAGTATATCATTTCACTCTGTACAAAGGTGCTTATTTCTTTTTGAAAGCATTTTTAAGAACAAGAGTTCACCCAGAGAATATACCTCTTGAAGAACTCTCCAGCATTCTGAAGACAACAGTAGCAACATATAATTGGGGGTGTCAGAAATACCCTGCAGGCACACACTGCACACACTGCACACTGAAAGCAAGCTTGAGAGGACTATGGAACCATGCAGGCCACCCCCCCCCTTACAGCATTCATGTACACTTTCTGCCATCTGTGTGCTTTATTAATGTGCTCTAAGCATTTGACACCCATCCATGTGAGGGAGGGTGACTGACTCATTCAGAGCACCCCGCACCAGGCAAAAGAACTGGACATGCATAGAACCCTTTCATTTGCTGGCCACATGTGGCGGTCACTGGGAGCAGGGTTCACAACCCTCTTCCTTCTCACATGTTGTATATCTGTGTGCGGAGCGGGGTCACCAAATCCTCCCTCTCAGTACCCCAGATCTGAGACTTGAGGAGGGCTGTTTCACCTTGCCTAATCATGGGGCAATTGTAAAAAACTCATCAAACTTGTGTCTGGTCTCCCCTTCTGCCAGGATCTGGGCAGAGGCAAAAACAAACTGGCTTTTCCAATGCCATTCTGATGGTGGTATTTATTATAAGGTGTCTCCACAAGACAGCTGTGTACAAATCACTGGCTTAAAGCACTACAAGGTTATTCTTTCCCCCCCAATTTGGACCAAAGCTGGGTTGGGAAAAAATGAATCAAAACATAGTATTTCATTTAAAACATGAAAGATAGATACAGAAAAATGTGGGTTGTGTTTATGTCATGTGTACATTGCAGCAGTTGGAGCACACTGGATTTGGAGTACAGTAAATGGGAGCATGAGCACAGCCTAGGAATGAGAAATTCAACCCTGTAAAGTGGGGAGATAAATATCTGGTTTATGGCTGCTTTTTCTGAGGAAGAGACAGCCTGGGAGAGATCCCTGGAGAGAGTCATGTGAAGATCTGTATTCCCTGGTCCCCAAACCTGGGCATGAAGTCAAAGAGATAATGCAATGTATCTTTTTCTGTCTTGGTTCAAAAAGTGAACTGGGACAGGTTTGTCTCTCTTACAAATACATCTCAAGATTCTACAGTATGCCTTTTAAGCAGTATGCCTTTTAAGCATAGCTGTCAGCCTTCCCCTTTTTTGCTGGAAATTCCCTTATTCCAGCGCCATTTCCCGCTGCTATCCTGGATTGTTAGATATACCGTAGACTGTCCCCGGGACAGGTGAGGCTGCTGATCCCTTATTTTCAAATCCGAAAGTTGACAGCTATGCTTTTAAGCATACTTAAAGGTTTTAGTGACACACAATCTGAAGTTAATGCTACAGTCTAGCCTGTGGCTTACCTCCATTGGCAGCAGTAGTTGCTGGTTGCAGAAAGTCTGTTCCATTCGACTCAAACTGCACAGTGTGCAACAGAGAAGGTAGCTCTGTATGTGTGTGAGAGAGACTACAAAGTACGTGGAATATATATGCCACAATCTAATTGTTCATAACTGATCCCAAACCTTTCATTGCACACGCACACACAAACACAATTTATTTCCCAAGGCAATTCTCGGTTCATGTCTCAACAAATAGGCATCAACCATTTAGCTTCAGACCTAAGCAGATGCACAGAAACACCCTTTCTCATGCCTGGCCCACTGTATCCCAATCACTAAAGTCTCTCAGACTTGCAACACTGGAGCAAAGCTGAGAGATGACAGTTGTTAAGAGAATAAGAATCTTGAGACATCTCAAAAATCAGCTGATTGAAAACTTTTGTGGATTGAGTCCACTTCATCAGATGTTTATATTACAATTAATCTCGTTTACATGCTACAGGATTATTGTGCTGTGTTTCCTCAAGAAAATATGACTACCCCTCTGCAGGGTTTCTTATGAGGCAACCCTAATCCTTACTTGGAAATAAGCATCACTCTGTTCGATGGGGCTTCCGCCGATGGAAAGACTGAGTAAGACTGAAGCCTAAGTGTGATTCTGACTGGAGTAGCCATGGAAAAACAAATGGCACATGACCCCTTTGTATTTAAACTATTTAATGTCTCCTGACAACATTTCTATGAAAATAGAAAAATGACGAGAATAAATTCAGAACCTCTCCCCCCCCCCAATTTAATTTTGATTGTATGCAGTGGGTCTTTCAGCTTCGTTGCAAATAGTCTTACTAACCCTGCTCCCCATTTGAAATTATGTATGGCCTTGGACCATTTTAATACTTCTTCCACATTGAACTCAAACTCACTAGGCACTGAAGTATTCCAGTGAAGCAAATATCATATTTTTAAATGAATTAGTTCTTTTTCTAGAGAGGTTTTTTTAAAAAAACACCAAAAAACCCAAAGCCTGCTGAACACAGTGCTTTTTAGATAATTTCAAAAAGAGTTTCTAGCAAGTTTTTATGAACAGAGGAGAGAGATGAAGGGAGAGTTTCTCCACCCCACAATTTTTCTTTTCTGCTGAGTCAGTGGATCTTGGTAAGCCAATAGGCACGCTAGCCAAAAGTTGCAAATGATACTCACATTTTCCAGCAATATACACAGAAGCAGAAAATTATTGGGAATTCTCCAGCTGGAGAAACCCAGGAAAATGAGAACAACTCTCAAATGTTCCCTTCATTACATTCTTATAGAAAGCACTAGGCCATCCTTATAAATATATGGAACCAATTATTAACTTTTTACATATAACCCACAAAAAGATCCAAAAGCTTCCAGTTGCCTTTGAACTTGATGCAGATATAAATCATCCTAAAGGAATATGGTCTGAGAGAAAGAGACAGAGGGAGATTCCCTGTCTCCCCTGTATGTCAAGGACTGGCTGGATGCAGAGGGAAGAAGGATCACAGCTCAGGTGGGTGGGAGGACAAGAAGGAGTAGTCAAAAGGAGAAAGGGGAGCAGGCTGGGAGGAGGAGGAGGGGCGGGAACCTGAAGAGGTAACAGGGTTTAGTGAGCAGGAAGAGGCTGGGGCAGAGAGCCACCCAAAACCAGCGGTCTCTGAGAACATGCAGAGAAATGAAGAAGGCAGAGCAATGAGAGGCAAGGCGATGGAGCCTTAGGCTGCTGGGGAAGGAACTAGGGAAGGAACCTCCCGAGGGAGGGTAGATCTCAAACCCTAAACATCAGGAGGAACATTCTGACAATAAGAGCTGTTCAGCAGTGGAATGGACTTCCTCAGGAGTCCCTTCCTCAGGAGTCCCTTCCCCAGCAGCCTAAGTCTGAAATTTAGGAGCCTGCTTAAAATCTGCTGACACAAGCTTTCTCTGAGGGGCAATCCAGATATGTTAATGTATTAAATTGATCTGCTGATTTGTGATGTATTTATTTATTGATGCAATTTATTGTTGATTTTATGCTATTCACAATCATGCCATTTATCTCTACGTTGATAGTATAGAGGTTTTGCAAATAAATAAATGTTTATGGCAATTCTTTAAAAAATAGCTTTATAGGGAGAGAACATATGTTTTATGCAGCGGGTTTAGAGGGGGCAAATTAATCTTGTCCGAGTCAGATTTTGCTTGAAATGGGCATGCATTGTTAGAAAATATTTGACAGATACTCTTGCACACACACACACACACACACACACACACACACACACACACGTGAAACACCATATCCTTGGGTCTTGCCTTCAAAAGCAGCTGCTGGAAGCAGTGGAGGAAATGCTTTATTTACGCAGAGCACTCAGAACAGATTAGTAATAGGGGCTCAAATTGAAGCCATCACCTGTGGATGGCAGTTCTGGGCAGCCTTTTCATACAAGAGGATTGTTAGCTGATGGTTATTTTTCAAGGTAAACAAATATATTGCCCTCCCCAACCCATTCAGCTTGTAAGAAAATATTGCAAAACAATGATTGAAAAAATAGGCTTAATAACATGCAATTATTCATCATCACAGCAAGAGAGATTTGGGTTGGCACAATCTCTTAGCCAAAGGGTGCCTATCTGAATTGCTGAGAAATTGGTAGGAAGGCAGGCAGGCAGTAAGTGGGGGGCGGGGGGGGGGAGATTAAACTGAAGTATAAAACTGACTAAAGCACCAGCAGCAGCAATTTTTCACACCTACACAACAGTTGATTAAAATGTCACATGACCAATACAGCTTAATATACTAAGTGTGACTTTCTGTTTTTCACACACACACACTTTTCCAGAAGAATTCTCTCCCAGATCAATCTGGTCATAATGAAAACAATTACTGTAATAGTGATGAGTTCATAGAACGGTACATCTCAAACTATTAAAGGGAATGACCAGGAGAATTTTGCAGAATTTTGCACTTGCCTGTCCCCTTACCTTGAAGTGAAACTCCCCAAACTAGGGGTGCTGACTTGCCCCCACAATTGAGGGGGCCAGCATCACGTGACCTGTTCCACCTCCACCTGGTGCACCTGCCTTTGTCCATCGATGGTGGGGAGTGTGGAGGATGAAAGTCATCCTCCATGCCCCATGGCCGGCGCTCATCTGTCACCAGTAGCGGGCGTAGAGGGAGAGGAGTGGTGGGTGATTTTCACCCACCACAAACGGGCGAGTGCAGGCCTGCCAGATGGGGGCAAGAGGGTGATTAGGAGTGCCAACTTGAAAAAATATTGCGGCGGCCAGGTAAGTCCCAGCCTGCATAATCGATCACATGATATAGTGCATACACACCATTTGAATGGCAATGCTCATCAACCTGGGAGACTGGCCCCTTCAAATATTTTATTGGGGGGGCGAAGTCCCCTCAGTCCCTAGGAGTTGGCTCCTATGGCTGTTGCCCACCCTGGAAGCTGTTGCTGTGGGGGAGGGGTTGGGGTGTGGAACTGCCCCCTCTGATCGATGGCATCAAGACACAGGGCAATTTTCTTTCTATATGTTGCTGGGTAGGAGGGGGAGAATTTAACTCAGAGAATTTAACTTTTGTTGTGCTACCCAAAAGCAATGGCATTATCCAAAGAAGGAGAAGGGGGAAAAGCAGTCGCTACATATGCACGGGTGGCGCTAAGGGTTAAACCACAGAGCCTAGGGCTTGCCAATCAGAAGGTCGGCGGTTCAAATCCCCACAATGGGGTGAGCTCCCATTGCTTGGTCCCAGCTCCTGCCAACCTAGCAGTTCGAAAGCACGTCAAAGTGCAAGTAGATAAATAGGTACCGCTCCGGCGGGAAGGTAAACGGCATTTCCGTGCGCTGCTCTGGTTCGCCAGAAGTGGCTTAGTCATGCTGGCCACATGACCCGGAAGCTGTCTGCGGACAAACGCTGGCTCCCTCAGCCTATAGAGCAAGATAAGCACACAACCCCATAGTCGTCCACGACTGGACCTAACGGTGATCAAATCCACCAAAAACTTCTTATTACACAGAATAAAAAAATAATTCTCAAATAAAATGTGCAAATTAGATCTCAGAGTCCCCTTTGCAATTGACCACTAGAATTTAACTCTGGGGTGCTGTTTACAACAGCAGCCACATGTTCCTTGTAACATGCATTCCCACCTTGATTTGCACTACTATTTGTGTGTGTGTGTGTGTACACATACATATTTAACAGGAAACTCCCTGTGGGCATGCCAGAGGAGTGCAAAATAAAAACAGAGAAAGAAATGAATCATGTGGTAATTATAGAGAAAAGTAATACAGAACAGAATGAGTCACAGTAGTAGGTGGCTGCAGAGGTGGTTGCTTTGTGCTTGAGTTACTGCTGAAGTATTTGTTTAATTTCTTGACTATTAATAATCCCTATTTTACTTGCAAGTTGCTCTCAGAACCTCTCCTTATGGTGTAGTTTGAAATACTTTGTTGGCTACTGGCCTGATTTCCCTTTCCAAGCCTCTAACCATTGGGCTGTGGCCTCATGGGTTCCCTTCTTCAGCATTCATTGACTTCCTCTTCTTCCTCTTTCTCCTCCTCCCCTGCTAAGGGGCTTAGTGAATGAGCTGAGAGCCCTGAGGCTGCGCACTGCAGAAGCCAAGCATGGTGCAGAGCTGATCAGTAACTTGGAGGCAGGCCTGGTGCCAGACTTCAGGGGCTCCTCTGCACAATGCTGCCATTTATTTTCCCTTGCTGCTGCTGTCATGGCAGGCACAGCAAACATGTCTATGACCTGCCTTATGTTGTTGGCAACCCTGTCTGTCTTGAGAGACAATGGGAGAGTGGACCTTTGGGGGTGAAGTCAAACCGTTGGAGAGTTTCAGCACCTGCTGTGGCTGTAGAGACCAGTATGGGAGAGACATGTTTTGTTGCAGGTGGGGCAGATGAAGGCGTCCGGTTGTGCTGCTGCAGGTGTAGCATGGCATTTCTTCTCTCTGTGCTCCTCCCAGCAGTTATTCCTCCTCTGGTCACTGCTATGGATACATGACCTGACTGTCTGTCTCCAGGCACTGCTGCCGCCGTCAAGGGATTCCCACACAGCAAGATTCCCTTCACACCTCTAGAGCACATCCTTGGGGATCCTGCCATCTTTCATTCCGTGTTCATGACCAAGTCAGCATAGATGTCGCTGAGACATCTGGGAACGTGGGCTTGGTAGAGCACACCTTCGTCTGAGACCTGCCTTATACAGTTATAAAATCTATAGCTTTCATAGATCTGTGGGCCGGGGCATGACATTTTGGGTAAATTAAAATGTCGAGTGGCTACTGTGGGTTGGAGTGGAGCTTGGCTCCCAT
This sequence comes from Zootoca vivipara, assembly GCF_965207765.1. Taxonomy (NCBI): domain Eukaryota; kingdom Metazoa; phylum Chordata; class Lepidosauria; order Squamata; family Lacertidae; genus Zootoca; species Zootoca vivipara. Next base: position 1,752,742 of record NC_142592.1, read on the forward strand.
TCAAAAATGCCACTGCCACCTTTTCATCACTAAAACGTGGGAATCTACTGGGAGCTGGCTACAGGAGTATAGCAAATACAATAAAAGATCCTCATTGTAAAAGAACAGGGTTGCCAGGATATGGCCATTGGTCTCCCATCAACTGATTTCTGGAATTGTTTCTTTAAAGCAGTCATTCTGTGCATGTCATTTCAGCTCATGTGCTCTTCAGTCCAGAAAGCCTTGTTTGACGAGGAAGAACACGTGAAGAAGCTCCAGCAAAAGGTGGCCAGCCTGGAGAAGCGCAACAAGCAGCTGCGAGACCGAGTCAAGAAAGTCAAGCGGTCGCTCAGGCAATCCAGGAAGAACGCCAGACACATAGAGCTGGTCAACCGAAAGCTCAGTGAGAGGCTGTCCTCTGTAGGAGACCAGGTCCCATATGCTAACTCCTTAAAGCAAGCAAACTCTCATGCTACCTACCTTAAAGTATAAAGCCAGGTTTAGTGCTCCAGGCAGTGTTGCTGGGGACTTCACAGCATACACCTCTCCCCTCCCCTCCCCTCCCCTCCCCTCCCTTCTCTTATAGTCCAGAAGAGACATTATGAGTTCAAGACCATTATTGACTGTTCCAAGTTTATGCATTTAAAGTCTGCATAAACATGATTCTGAAAGGTCCATATGCCATGTTCCTCTGAGGGTAATAAACAAAATTCCAGTTGAGACAAATTGAGCGGATATGAAAGCTGCTTGAGTCTGGGCCCAGTGAATGGTCTGGACACTGAACCCCCAGCGTTGTCAGTCAGCATGGTTTGGGCTTGTTTAGTGCTTGGCTGGGAGAGCCCCAGGGAGCTGCATGGAAGCCAGTCTGAGCTTCCCAAGGAAGAGCAGGATATAGAAAAACATGTGCGCTCTGTCCTGGACATGCAGACAGAAGTCTCAGCATGAACACAGTGATTTCAGCAAGACCTGAAACAGGCTTGCGGCATGGTTTCCAGACAAAGATATGGGATTCTAATGTAAAATTAAAATGCAAACTTTCTATTCCTCTTCCAACATTTCCAGAATGCAATCCAACTTTACTTAAATATATGCTGGCAATCAGAATATCTTTGTCTTTTAATAATAATAATAATAATAATAATAATAATAATAATAATAATAATTGTCCAGTAGCAGCTTATAGACCAACTAAGTTTGTTCTGGTATAAGCTTTCATGTGCATGCACAATTCTTCAGGTATGCACATGAAAGCTTATACCAGAACAAACTTAGTTGGTCTATAAGGTGCTACTGGACCATTTTTTATTTATTTTATTTTTATTTCAGCTGCTACCTACCCAAATCTTTGTCTCTTAGTTTGTTATTATTACCCTTAAATCTAATTGACTGATATACCATGATACCAATGATGAAGGCTACCCATTTTTTCCCCATTCACCTCAGAAGCCATCCACTTTTGCCTTTCATGCCTTAAAATTAAGGGGGGGGACCTTTAATAGTTTTCATAGGACCCAACTCCTAGGGGCTGAGAGGTCTTCGCCCCCAATAATTGAGCCCCACCCCCAGCTAATGGGCTTTGCCATTCAAATGGCGTATGTGTACTGTCTCATGTGATTGATTATGTGGGACAGGGATTACCTGTCACCCCCCCAAAAAATATTTTATTCAAGTTGGCCCCCCTGATTGCTTTAAGGATGGGGTGGGTTTTCCCCTCCCAGTCATTTCTGCAAAGGTTTCAATGCTAATCGATATAGACAATCTGAAATGTTTATATGTTGAAATAAACGTGCACCTGAGTATGTAATTTCCTTCTCCACTGCAAGGAGGGTCACTCCTCTTTTTCAAACATGGCTTTGTTTGCGGTTCTGACATCACGAGGCTGCTGAGCAGCCTCTGCTAGTTACACTGAAGGTGCTCTCAAACTTCCACCAGCAGTCTCTTGAGCTGTGAGAGTCTTTCTGCAAATCTTGTCTGAGCATGCCAATTGATTATCTAATTATAATTCAGTCTGGTTAGGAGAGACCTCAATTGCAAGTGAAATAAATCTCAAAACACTCTAGGCCATCTGGATCTGATCCTTTTCAAGCTGTACCAGATCATTTGGCTCAAACAAGAACATTCCACCTTGGGATGTAGAGACTTCAAAGCTCATCGCCATGTGCAGAAGAGAAGACACAGGTCTAGTCTATGTCAGCCAGAATGCTATATAGTTCTGATTTTGGGATAGATCTGTGCTGGCTGGGTCCCTTCCAGCCAGAAGGGCAATGAACTTCATTCTTGATTGAATGAATGGATCAATGCATAGCCAGACAGCCACTTGGAGATGCTTTTGGCTGAGGCAGTGGGAAAGGATGCAAGGGCTGTAACTCCTGTCTTGTCCAATTTGTCCACTGGTCTCTTCACCCACCTTCTCCTACCTGCTGTAGCATCATGTCTGATGTATAAATTTGCAGATTTATTCCACAGGAGAAGAACTGGTGGAGTATGTCTAGGTTGCAGTTTGGCAAACCTTTCAGGCTGCTGACAAGTGACTTCTATCCAGGCTGCAGCAAGGCCATGAAAGCTCCATTATGTTCTATACACTTGATACCCGTATCGTAAGGGCATTAAAATTAAGGTGGTTTATATATGTACATATTTTTAAATCCTATAGAAAGTATTTTTATTACATATTTCCCGTAGTCTTAATTCCACAAAATATGAAGTGAGCTTTGATTTTTTCAAAATTAAATTTGTGAACATTTCTATGTGCTTTCTTGACTAGGCAATTCCATTTTTCTTCATCGGGCAATTGACATGGATGAGAAATTGTGTTATTACTGGTACATATATGGATTTGGGTTAAGGTAGCATTCCTGATGACTGACAAGAATGCCAGCTTTCTGTATGTTACTTCAAAGCATAGAGTGAACTAATGGGCAGTTAAATTGACATGTGTAAGAGCAGATGCCATGAGCAAGGAAGGAAGAAAGGAAGGAAGGAAGGAAGCAGAAGAAAATGCTCTAAATGTTTTCCCCATTTGAAAAGGTATTTAATGCATACGTATTTGGTTACTTTGATAACCGTTTGACAGGACTTGCATTGCATGTGCAATTTCCAGCTATCCTTCTACACAGAATTCCCCAACACTCAGCTCCAGCATACTGAGAGGCAATTATAATGAGAAATAGGCATTGTGTTCCCAGCACTACAGAGTGGTACCTTCGAGGCCCCACTCAGTGAGCAGGAGGGCTCCCAAATACAACACAGATGGCTTACCACATTTTGAAGTAAGCGAAGTAATACATATTACCATTTAAAGGGGACACCTCCTTAAGACAAAGGGTGGATCTACACTCATGGTTTATAACATTAAAATGCGTTATTACAATGTGACACAAGAGGGTGCTGCAGAGCAGTGAGGCAAAAGGAAACTAGCGTTAAACGTTATAGAAGATCATTGTAGTTCTAGCCAGAATCTGAAATAACTGAACTTCACCCCTAGTTATGTGTGGCATCTGCATGCCTTCAATCCTAATGGGCTGAAGATGACCAGTCTGATGTATGTGTGAACCTAGCCCCAAATCTGCAGCTTTACCTAGGCCAGAGTGAGAATCTCATGGGCCTCATGGACAACACTTAGGCTGCTATTCGAGAATCGGTGGAGACTGAATACTTGGTTTTTTCATACATAGACCACACACAAGCTACTGCATATTTTTGTCACTTCTTCAGAAACTAGTTCCATTCCAAAAATAAAAGCTCATTGCAGATGGATTCTGCATTACCCTGCAGTGTTCCCATTTGAAAACAGATGTGGGTATTCCCAGCAGGGTGAGCTGTATCCGCACCTGCCCAACGGCATTCTGGGTGGGTGCATACTAAGATTGTGATTGCCACTTCGTTCTTCATTCTCCTTTGGCATGGGCAGGGAAGAAAAGACATGGATAACCCAACCTGGGCATGTGGGTTCAAATGCCTACGAAGTAACCCCATCCACCCTTGAGGACAGCAGGATCTAGAATTAATCTAGATTGAAAGCAGCATGTTGAGAATGAGCATGAACGAGTCCAGATTGAGAAAAACATCATTTTGTGCTACAAACTGGTTAGTGTGTACACTAGTATGAATCAGCAGCAGTTTTTTGCAGTATATTCTGAATTTCAGTGTTAGACACTGACTTATTTTAGAGTATGAAGCTTTCACAATTGACTAATTCTGGAATATAAACACTGCAGTTCATTTTCATCACAAGCATCAAAATTGCTTCTTCCTCATCTAGCACAACTTGAGTTGAAACTTTAATTCCTGGGAGTATTGACTTGATGTTGCCTCAACTTGAAACCTGTAAATAGTTTTCACCTCAACAACAATATAATTCACAGAAAACCACTGCCATATTTGGTACTTATGTTTCTCAAATGCTATAAAATAAACTTCTTTTTTGTGCTCATTATTTAAAGAAATTAGCATTAATACTCTCCGTCGTGTCCTTTCCAGTCTCTCTTTAAATGTTTTCTGTGTTGTCCACTGAACATTTATTTTTTTAAAATACATGCAATGGCCCCAATCCAGAAAATGTACGGTAAGTCAGTTGCAGTCAAATCCCATTGAAATCCATAGGAGAAGCTAGTCACATTGAAGGCACTATTGAAGGCACCATCAAAGCATTCTTGACATTTGCCTGTCAAGCCTCTGCTTAAAGACCTCCAAAGAAGGAGACTCCACCACACTTATTGGCAGCAAATTCCACTGCCAAACAGCTCTTACTGTCAGGAAGTTCTTCCTAATGTTTAGGTGGAATCTTCTTTCTTGTAGTTTGAATCCATTGCTCCGTGTCCGCTTCTCTGGAGCATCAGCAAACAACCTTTCACCCTCCTCCATATGACATCCTTTTATTTATTTGAACATGGCTATCATATCACCCCTTAACCTTCTCTTCTCCAGGCTAAATATACCCAGCTCCCTAAGCCGTTCCTCATAAGGCATCGTTTCCAGGCCTTTGACTATTTTGTTTGCCCTCCTCTGGACACGTTCCAGCTTGTCTGTATCCTTCTTGAACTGTGATGCCCAGAACTGGACACAGTACTCCAGGTGAGGTAACAGTGGTAACATTCAGGGGCGTAGGTAGGGGGGCAGCTGCCCCCCCCCCAGAAGGCCAAACCGCAGGCCCGACTAGGAAAGCAAATACCCGGCGCAGGAGACCCACTTGTTGACACGGTAGGGGGGAGGAAACGCTGCTGGTGCCGCGGCTCCTCGGCGGCGGCTCCTCCTCTCAGCCTGCCCTGCCTACATTTGCACCAATCCCCGCCCACTAAAGCCTTCGCGCCTCCCAATAGAAAGCCCTGCCGGGCGGCAACCTGTCCTACCTATGAGTTCTGCTGGGCTGGCAAGCGAAGGAGACGCGGCTCCCTGCATTGGTTGCAGCCGCTGGCGCGCTCTGCCTCCCAGTAGGCTGCACAGCGATTGTCGGCGCCACGGCCTGGGAATCACCCCCTTTCCCCCACCTACCCCCCCCCTGAGTTAGGAATTGCTACCGAGACTCCTCCTGGGCCGGGAGAGGAAGTGCACCGACAGGAGCCAGTTCAGCCTCGGCGGGCAGAAGCCTGCAAAGGAGAAGCAGGGGGCGGCACGCGAGGCGGAGGCGGAGGCTGCTGCAAGGAAGTTGCGTGGGGGTGTTTGCGCCGGATTGCCGGCGACAGGAGTAGCGCAGCGGCAGCAACCCTTCCTCACTGCCCCCCACCCCGTGCAATAGGAAAGGAGCTGCCTTGGGGGGCGGCACAGCTGTCCGCTCCCCCTGCATGCATTGCCCTCTCCAGGCATTGGCTGCTGTTTCCTTCTTTACAATGCGCCCCCACAGCCACTCTCCCTCGCTGCCCCTGCCGAGAGAGGGGCGTTGAGGGCGGGGGAGCCGTCGCCGTCACCGTAGGGTCGCAGCTGGGGGGGCTCGCTCGCCTGCGCTGCGCCCCCCATCGTTCCCATCTTTTGCTCCCTTGCGCTGGGGAGGCAGCTTCTTCTTCTTCTTTGAGGATCTCAGCTTGGCGGGGGGTCCATAGTATCCTCCCAGGCCACGGGGGGATGGCCCCCCAGGACTAGACCTCTGAGCCCCTTCCTCTCCCAGGTATATAGGGTGGCAACTGGCAAGGCTTCGGGGGGACCTGGAGGAGGGAAAGCGGGGCCCAAAGGGGTTTTTCAGGGGGGTGGTTAGGCCGTAAATGGATGGGAGTGGTGTCTTCAGGGCAGGGGAATTTCGTGTGAGAGAGTTTAGGGGGTTCATTTAGCGGCTGCAGCTGCCGCCACCACGATGTTGTCGGGCTCACTGGCCCTGTAGCCCCACCCACATTGCCACTTTGTGACCTCTCCCCTCCCCTGCCTTGGCCCCTCCCCTGAATTACCATGGCTCCCCCCCCCCTAGTTTTGATCCTGGGTACGCTCCTGGTAACATAACTTCCCTTGATCTAGATGCTATACTCCTATTGATGCAGCCCAGAATTGCACTGGCTTTTTTAGCTGCTGAAGGTGAGATACACTAGTTCACAGTTCTCTGTCTGTCACCTTTTTTAAAGCTTACATTGAACATGAGGTTTATTTAGAGGGAAGAGATATACACACAATCCAGTTTACTGGAGGGAGAGGAATGTCGAGATTTCTGTACAAACTTTAATCTCCAACATAAGAAATTTGCAACTCACCCAAAAAAAAGTTGGCTTGGCCTGCTCTTCTGCCTTTAATGTAAGTTTGATGTATGGGAAAACAGAAAAGACATTTTTGCTAATATCATTTGCTAATAGCTGCTGATCAAACTACTGCTAAAGACAAAGCTGCAGAAGTGAGTGGGAAAGCTGGCAGCCCTACAGCCTCACCTCCATGTAGGGCAGCATTGTGTTTTCAATAGTAAACAGGTGAGTGCACCTGGAAAATGCCCCTCTCCTCAGCATGGGGTATTCAAAGATGCACTGCTGTTCTACATGGATGTTCCAGTTAGCTATTCAGGTGTCAAGAGATCAATCCTCAATTCATTAGTCCAAGCCATATTTAACCAAAGGGACACGGGTGGCTCTGTGGTCTAAACCACTGAGCCTCTTGGGCTTGCCGATCAGAAGGTCAGCGGTTCGAATCCCCGCAACGAGGTGAGCTCCCGTTGCTCGGTCCCTTCTCCTGTCAACCTACCCTGTTTCTCATATTTAAGGCATCCCCATAAAATAAGCCATAGCAGGATTTTTAAGCATTCAAGGAATATAAGCCATACCCCGAAAATAAGACAGCAGGAGTAGGAGGAAAAAAATAAGACATCCCTTGAAAATAAGCCATAGTGTGTTTTTTTGAGGAAAAAATAAATATAAGACGTGTCTTATAATATGAGAAACACGGTAGCAGTTCAAAAGCACGTCAAAGTGCAAGTAGATAAAGAGGTACCACTGTGGTGGGAAGGTAAATGGCATTTCCATAGTCGTCTTTGACTGGACTTAACCATCCAGGGGTCCTTTACCTTTACCTTTACCTTTTTTATCTCCAATCTCAGCACTGTGGTGTTCTGCACTGCAATTTGGGACTGGGAGATTTTTAATTTATTTTTAAATCCTTCTTCCTGCCCTTTAGAAAGCATTCTGGAGCAAGCAGGCAGAGGGAGCGCTGCAATCAGGAGATGAAGAGCTCTGTTGCTTAAAGATCAGACAGAGGGCTTTATCTTCCCATCTCAACACTGAGCACCACAGATGCTGAGGGCCAACTTCTACCGCTTGCTGTATCTGAGCCACAGGCCTTGGGTCAGCTGCCCCATCACAAGATTGGGAAAAGCTTCATTCATCTCAGTTCAGTTTCCATCTAAGCTTTATTAATCCGCTTTGTAAAAACGTGCCACTCTGAGAGGCCATAAAATCAAGCCCACGTGTTTCCTCTTTCTGCCACTGGTGCCACTGTGTTTTATGGTTTACATCACACCACCACCAACAGGCCTGAATCCCCAACAAATCCCCTCCAGTAGCAGCTGCATAACTTATAGGGACATCGATTTTAGACAGGGTTCTGCTGTCCAGCAGATTCGTATGGAGTGCAATTGGAGCAAATGAGCTGAACAAGTTCTCCACAGGACTTGCTTGTGATGTAAATATCCCACACAGGTAGAGGAGAGATGATCATACAGTCCAGGAAGCAAATGGATTGCAGACAGAGGAGCGTGACACTTACCCACTGGGTTTCAGGACCAAAGGGACTTAGATGAGGCAATGAGTTCCATATGCCCTAATACTCACTGATGGGGAGCTGGGTGGAAATCAAACTCTTTTGGGGAATAGAATTCACTACACTACTGTAGTTGGGCTGCTCCACTATTAGGTGTAATTATCAAATTAACCCAGACAGCAGGTTTTGGAGTACTATGGAACCACAGTAAATGATTGTTTAATTTATTATTATGTTTTCATCACCATGAGGGTATGCCATTTGGATTTTCTGCTCCAGCCACTAACATTTCCCACCTTTTCTGCAAGGATATTGTTACATACCCACCCAAATCTCCAAGCGGTGTGAGATTCCAGGGGCTTCAAGCGCTTACCCAGGGTTTGCTTTCCTTAAAATGAGGGACTTTAGGACATATGGGGACAAAAGGGGGAAGAACACTGGCCTATTCTGATTGGCAGCACTTCTCCAGGCTTCCAGGTTGGGGGGGGGGGAATCCCAGTTCTACTTGGAGATGCCAGGGGTTGAACCTGGGAGCTTCTGCATGCAAGTCAGATGCGCTGGCACTGAGGTGCAGGCCTGCTCTGAATGAGCTTACTGGTTTCCTGTCATGCACAAGAAACCTACTTCTCCAAAGATCAGATGATGTAGGGACGGGAAAATGCACCGGAAAGTGTGATAGCAGTTGTTTTGATGCAACATCATATGGGATTCCCCACAAACAAATAAAAATGAATATTCATTAAAAAGCCAGTGTTGTCTAATCTCCTTGCAAACAAATTAGGATGAATACTCAATAGACAGGTCACCTGGACGTGCATAATAATGAAGTCCCCCAGTTGTCTGAATGGATGACAGGCACAAAGCATTAAATATTGCAAAATAATGAAAAGAAGTATGGTCAAAGCTGAGCCTGGGAAAAGTAGGTAGATGAGAACAGCAAGTGGTCCACCTCTCTTTATTTGATCCATCCTTTCAATACATTTTTCCTTCCACCTGAACTATCTACAAAGTAAGGAGAACATCTAAATCTTCAAAGCAAAGGGGACTCACTTTCAAGATACCACCAGAGGAAGTGCCTGTTCCCAAGACACATGGGCAAAATCTGAGATGAAACACAGCATTAGCTTTTTGAAATATTTAGAGAAAGATTCAGCCACAACTGAGATGCTCTCCTTATGTGAACTGCATGCTTTTCGAATCCATCTTCAAATGTACATGAGACTAGTTTGGTTAAATTCTTCTTATTGTTTTTAAAATATTGAACCCAACTCCCAGCTCACAGACATCATTTTAGACTTCAGCAAAAAATAAGGAAAAAGACTTCAATAGTAGGGAGATAAAGGTAAAGGTACCCCTGACCATTAGGTCCAGTCGCGGATGACTCTGGGGTTGCGACACTCATCTCGCTCTATAGGCCAAGGGAGCCGACATACAGCTTCCAGGTCATGTGGCCAGCATGACTAAGCCGCTTCTGGCGAACCAGAGCAGCGCATGGAAATGCCATTTAACTTCCTGCCGGAGCGGTACCTATTTATCTACTTTCACTTGACGTGCTTTCGAACTGCTAGGTTGGCAGGAGCTGGGATGTAATCATGCCGTTTGAAAGGGCAGGGAATGAACACCTACCCTAAAGATGCAAAGTTCTGTAGAAGGTGCAGAAGACTAGAATGAGGAAATGCCCGTCCAATAATTGTGTGTGTGTGTGTGTGTGTGTGTGTGTGTGTGTGTGTGTGTGTGTGTGTGTGTGTGTGTGTGTAAATCATGCCCACCCATTCTCCATAGGTTCTGCCACTAGTGGCCTGATGGTGATGGAAGGTAGTTTTCTAAGTTCTTAAGAAATAAGTTGGGAGAGGGGTTGTGGTTGATATTTTTGTATCTTTATTTTTATATCTTTTTAGATGTATGTGGAAAACGTTCAATTTGTTTACTTTTTGATGAGTTTTATTTATTGTTTATGACTACTTTTGTTATGTGTGTAATTACACACGGTTTTTCATGTAAGCTGCCTTGAGCATGATTTTAACTATGGAAAGGTGGCATACAAATAAAATGATGAATAGATGAATGAATGCAGCACTTCTCAATGACATTTGGATGCTGGCTGCCATGTGGAATCAAGATGATGGACCAAAAGATGACTTTGGAGTGACTTCACCCAATTTTGGATCCGAACTCTCAATATGCACTATCCATTTAAAAATCACAATCCCCCCCCCCTAAAAAATCCTGGGCTGCGCCAGACACTCCTCACTAGTTCAAAATCAAGAGAAGACAATGAGAAGAATTATTCTTCCCAATAGATAGGGGTGAGGGGGGTCACATGCATTTTCAAGCCTTTTTCATATGATGCTCCAATATAACTCAGTTCTGTATAAACTAAAACCCCAATTTCACTAGGGAGCAGTACAGGGGAAGAATCAAGGCTCAGTGTCTCCCAGTTTCCACCCCTGGTTTCTCTAGGTAGGTCTGAGAACATACCCTGCCTGAAACTCTTCTGTGCCAGGTGGACCAATGATCTTGCTGTGTATAAGGCAGCTTCTTAAGTTCCCAACTTTTCAACTTAAACTGTCCCGAAGGATCATACCCCAGTATCGTCATTAAAATTCACAAACTACTTGGCGTTTAGAAGGGGCAGAAGTGAGGCTTCCAGTTCTAGTCTGCCTTAATGGAGGCATCTCCTATGACACATTAAGCCATTAAGAAGCAGTGGTTCTTCTGTTCATTAGATTTTAATTTGGACTAATGTACAGATGTGTGCTGTACAATCAAAACAGCTTGAACTTGGGAAAATGACTTCATTTGGTGTAAAAGATGCTGTGGGGGGAGGGGAGCCATTGGCAACCCTCCCCTGAAATACTTGTTTAAACCATGGATGTACATTTACTTTGCCAAGTTTGAAGTTGAAATTATGTAGGTACAGGCAAAGGTGGTGAAAAACGGATTTCAGATATGGAATATAACATCAAATGGAACTGTGTGTGTAAAAACAATGGGAAAGGGGGAGAGAAGCTTTATTTTTCAAAGGTTTATGAGGGAAACTCAGAGTGGACTATTCCGTACTTTTTATCATCCTCAGACTGAACTGAATAATGCTAACAAGACTTGGAATTTTATTTAATTGGATCAGTAACTGTTTATTGACTGAACAAGAGGGGGCTGCAAGCTTGCCAAAAAAGGTTCATTCCCGAGTTACTTGAAGTTCAATACTGTAGCTGGATCTCCTCAGGCTGAGAAAATGGCAAATACTTCTTTATCCTGCAGCACCAGCAGTGCAGTGCCCATTCTGCTATGAGCCCCCTTCTGCTCTCACTATGACAACAACTACCTCAGGGAATCTAAGTAAGGAGAGGCCACCAATACTATAGCCAGCAATGCAGCACATCTTCCAGAGCCTCCAAGAGTCCCTATTTTCCAGGAACAGTCCCAGATTTACAGAAGCCATCCCAGTTTCTGATTTGGTCTCAGAATGTTCTTCTCCTTGGATGTCCCTATTTTCATTGGAGAAATGCAGGAGGGTATGGAGTTATGCAACCCAACTATACAACCTTTAGAAGACATCTGAAGGCAGCCCTGGATAGGGAAGTTTTTTAATGCTTACTGTTTTATTATGTTTTTATATATGTTGGAAGCCACCCAGAGTGGCTGGGGCAACCCAGTCAGAGGAACAGGGTATAAATAATAATATGTTGGAAGGATGATTTCCAAGCCTCAGAGAAATGTTAAGCATTTTATTATTATTCTACAGGTATCAAGTTGTTTTCCTTCCTGAAGCTTCCAGGAGAGGTTTCTTGGATAACAAAGGACCAAAGCTATTTCCCTCTGTGCCCGAGGCCACTTTTTTCAGAGTAAAGATGTGAGGCTCCGGTGAAAATCTGTTGCACATCCCCCCAACATAATGGAGCACACTTGTGCCATATGCTTCTTGTTTGAATCTTTGTCAATAGCACTTCCCCTACCATTGCTACCATGCAATTCATTCTCTCCAAGTTTCCTGACTTCTCTGTCCCAGTTCAACAGCATATGCAAAGCTTCATTTGCCCAAGCCATCTATGGAGAGAGTTGGTGGAATTTAGTAGGATTTCAAGGACTAATTCATCCTCCATAGTTAAAGAGCTCCATTTTTGTTGCACTTGTTGTGATTTGTTATATGTTTCAGTGTTGGAGGTTTTTGGGGGTGTGGGAAGGTGGCCCATTTGATTGCACTGGATGAGCTCTCATCCTGCACAACTCCCTGGGCTGGTCCATACCTGTTCAACACTCCATTGCTCTGCACTGGTGGCATCGGGTTGGATGCGTGAATGGACTTCACTGGAAAATATAGGTATGACTATTATATCAAGAAGGCGGCTTCTCCACGTGAGGGAAGTGAGGGGCAGATGAACTCAGCAACTTGGGAAGGGAGCTCATCTAGAAGGAAAACTCTGACCCTAACTTCTGCTGCCTTGTGGGATATCTTTGGCAGAGGAAAAGGCTAAGGAGTAAAGGAATTTTGTACAGGTAATTGATTTCATCCCAACTTTAGACCATAAAACATAAACAAATATGGAAAATGGATGACAGCCATCTGTCAGGAATGCTTTGATGGTGTTTCCTGCTTGGCAGGGGGTTGGACTGGATGGCCCTCCAACTCTATGATTCTATGACTGAATTTGCTATAGCTCACAGTCACCATCTAGTGTCACAATTGTATACAGGTACACATTTTTGGGTTGGAGAACTGCACTGCAAAATTGAGAGAATTTTGAAAAAGATCTGCAGCTTGGTTCACATGTTTCAGAAGTACAATTTGCTTTCTACCTGGCATTTTGTGGATCTCTTTTCCTTCTTGCTGTCATTTTTGTTTTTGAAAATAATTGTCTGTCAACATTTCCTGCTATGTGCAGTACATTATTCTGTGGCAGCATTTCAGGCGATCCTGGGGTGGGTGGCAAAGGTGTTTAGTATCCCACAATACTGGATCCTTCTGCTTAGAAAATGGACACTTTTCAATGTGGCTTCTCTCTGTGAGGTAGGCCTACATTGTAGGAACACAATAGCACACAGGGGCAGGGAATGGAAGCTAAGGTATGGATAGAAGAAGTCCATCTTCAACCTTCCCCATGGGATCTCTGATTACATCTGGTTAGCTCTGTTCCAGAAACTAGAAGTCTTGGCCAAACACATTGTGGCAGCTCCACATAATCTGCATTGCTCCTCAGGCATTTTTGTACTACATATGGCTAATGTTGATTTTCCACTTTCTACCCTGGATGCATTTAGAGTTGATTTGTGAGCTTGAAAAATAAACTTCCCTCTGTTGTGTCTGTGCTGCTCCATAGAATGCATTCCTGAAGTAAATGTCATGCCACAAAATTCCCTCCCGCTGAATCACTTCGGTTCATGCTTTCTTAGATATTCTAGTGAATCATACTAATTAACTAAATGACAACTGTCTGCAAGTTAAGGCAATAACTGCAGGAAATATGAAGCTAATAACTGTGGTCCCATTGCAAAACATTTCACAGTCATCTCTTCCTGACTTCAACCTTCCGGATCCATGTGAAACGCTCAAGGCAACCCTGTGTGCAAAGTAGCTCTAGGAATCTCCTTCCAATGATTGCTCCTGTAGGCTGATCTTACTTATGCAAAAGACCCGCTAGAGTCTAGTACAATGTATTTGCTTGCTAAAATGAATAGATGAATGTGAGAGTGTAAAAATATCTCTGGCCTTGGAGAGAGTTGGGGCTCAGCGGTAGAGCACCTATTTTGCATGCAGAAGGTCGTGAACCTTGGAGAGCTTCCACCGGTCAGTATGATGATGGCGATGGATGGAGGAATAAACCTGTCAATTAACATTTAAACCTCCTGTCCCAAGTGTGTGGGAGACATAGCTGCCAAGTTATCCCTTTTTTACAGGGATTTTCCCTTATGCTGAATAGGCTTCCTCGCGAGAAAAGCGAAAACTTGGCAGCTATGGTGGGAGAAATACAAGAGTAATCAGGCTGTGAAGCCCTTTTTAGCAGAGTGGGATCACTTGGGCACTTTTGCAGCTTACTGGAAGCTAAGAATTAAGCAAGAACACCTTTTATCCCTGTTTATTTGTGGTCTGCTGAGCAATTTGTACCCATTGCTAAGAATAAACCTCATGCTTTAGTAAAAATTAAAAGATTCACTTACATTTTAATGCAGGCAGCTAATACCGGTACTTCTAAGTAGTATTTAGGTAAAAATGTTTCTTACAAAATACAAAATTAGTTTCAAAAATGGAGCCTGGGTTCTAAGCAGAGCCCAGCCATGTACAGCTGCTCACATTGCTGGCTTGAAAGAACGGCAGTGAGGCAAGGAGAAAAGAGAAAGGAGAAAAGACTCTCTTCTCTGCTGTCCTGTTTCCCACCACAGAGAGTAGACCTGTGTAATGTCATACCCTCTACAACTTCTCTAGGAAGCAGGAAAAGTCTTAACCCCTTCATATGCTTATTTAGCAAACATAATTGTCATTTTGACTGCAGATTTTCCCACAGGTAGAGGCAGGACTAAGCTAAGAGATGACGATCTTGTCAGTTTGCATTTCTTAATACAGAAAGTATTGATCTGACGTGTAGAGATGTTTCCTGTTCTGCTTAGTTCAAGATAGTTCTAGAAAGTTTTCTTTCTATATGAAAGAAGCAGGAAGAAGGTTTCTGATGTTTGGATTATTTCTTCTGGGAAGCTGAGTACAGCTGGTTTAAACTGGTTCTGTTATCTTTTTGTCAAGGTCATACTATAATAGTAAGACCAGCAGGAGCCTGGGTCTTACTCACTTTCTGTTTTCTATCTCTCTTTGTTCCAGTGTTCTGTTTTGTATGCTATAGTGCTAAGGTTTAGTCTTATTATAAGTTTTATTGTAAGTGCTGCAAATGGGTTTCTTTTGGCCAGCACCAGTCCTGAATGTATTGGATTTGTGACCATGATGCTCATTTGCCTTCAGTACCAGTAAAGCTCTGCTGGATGAAGTACAATTACCTCTGGTCTATTTTTTGGAACTTGGCTACGTGTTTAAATTTTTCCTCCTCCGTTGCTGGCACGTCAGATCTACCTCGGTATAAAAATGTTTCCTGTGTTCCTGTAAGATTTAAACTGGGATCCAATGATTCACTAGAGTTGCCATATTTATTCTGACAGTACTCCTCTTTAACACATAAATTGCATGTTTATACTGAAGAAAAGCTGCGGTTCTTTTTTGATTTGGGTCACAAAACCGAAAGAAACCATATTGATTGTTCCTGATCCCTGAAAGAGGCTGGAAGGTCTTGATTGTGGGTAAGAAATTTGTAAGACGACTTCTATTTAGAACATGCACTTAACTTAATCAAGATATACTATGCAAGCCTTTCAGGTTAAGCACGTACTTAGGGCCTTGTTCAACTGACAGAATTCAGACCATATAACATGAGGTTATTAGGAATTTTCCATCGAATTACACTGAGTGTGTTAAACACACAAAGCAGCTGTGGGTAGGAATTTTCCAAAATAATAATAATAATCAGATGACCTTTTATGCTTTAAATCTCTGAGACTGGAATCCTGCTTTGTCCTCAGTACATGATAATCTCTTTTCTTTTTAATTAACTGGAGATTTTCCTTTGGTTTCATACTTTTTCTAACAATACTCTTTCTTTAACCCTGTTGCAGTCTTAGCTACATGCAGAAAATAAACATACGTAAGCACATTAAGACGGACACCAGTCTTTGCAGTGAGATGCAACCTCCGATGGGTTTGGGTGTGCAGGCAGCAAGAGTATACCGGTACAAGCTGTGGTGGAGCAGGAGCACAGAATATGTTTGATTTTGAAGAGCTCACACACAAAACATATAGCCAGCACGTGTAGAGACAAAGTCAGAAAAGCTAAAGCACAGAATGAACTCAGGCTCACCAGAGAGGTTAAAAGCAACAAAAAGGGCTTTTATGGGTATGTCCATAGCAAAAGGAAGAACAAGGAAACAGTGGGGTCACTCAGAGGAGAAGATGGTGAAATGCAAACAGGGGACAGAGAAAGGGCAGAACTCCTCAATGCCTTCTTTGCCTCAGTCTTCTCCAAAAAAGAAAACAATGCCCGACCTGAAGAATATGGAGCAGATGATTCAGCAGGGGAAACACAGCCCAGAATAAGTAAGGAGGTAGTACAAGAATACTTGGCTAGTTTAGATGTATTCAAGTCTCCAGGGCCAGATGAACTACATCCAAGAGTATTAAAAGAACTGGCAGAGGTGATTTCAGAGCCACTGGCAATAATCTTTGAAAATTCCTGGAGAACAGGCGAAGTTCCAGCAGACTGGAGGAGGGCAAATGTTGTCCCTATTTTCAAAAAGGGGAAAAGAGAGGACCCAAACAATTACCGCCCAGTCAGCCTGACATCAATACCAGGAAAGATTCTAGAGCAGATCATTAAGCAAACAGTCTGTGAGCACCTAGAAAGGAACGCTGTGATCACTAAAAGTCAGCATGGGTTTCTGAAAAATAAGTCATGGCAGACTAATCTGATCTCATTTTTTGACAGAATAACAAGCCTGGTAGATGAAGGGAACGCTGTGGATGTAGCCTATCTTGATTTCAGCAAGGCCTTTGACAAGGTGCCCCATGATATTCTTGTAAAGAAGCTGGTAAAATGCGGGCTAGACAATGCTACCATTCAGTGGATTTGTAACTGGCTTACTGACCGAACCCAAAGGGTGCTCATCAATGGCTCCTCCTCATCCTGGAGAGTAGTGACTAGTGGGGTGCCACAGGGTTCTGTCTTGGGCCCAGTCTTATTCAACATCTTTATCAATGACTTGGATGATGGGCTTGAGGGCATCCTGAGCAAGTTTGCAGACGAATTGGGAGGGGTGGCTAATACCCCAGAGGACAGGATCACACTTCAAAATGACCTTAACAGATTAGACAATTGGGCCAAAGCAAACAAGATGAATTTTAACAAGGAGAAATGTAAGGTACTACACTTGGGCAAAAAAAAGGAAAGGCACAAATACAGGATCGGTGACACCTGGCTTGAGAGCAGTACATGTGAAAAGGACCTAGGAGTCTTGGTAGACCACAGACTTGACATGAGTCAGCAGTGTGATGCAGCAGCTAAAAAAGCCAATGCAATTCTGGGCTGCATCAATAGGAGTATAGCATCTAGATCTAGGGAAGTAATAGTACCACTGTATTCTGCTCTGGTCAGACCTCACCTGGAGTACTGTGTCCAGTTCTGGGCACCACAGTTCAAGAAGGATACTGACAAGCTGGAACGTGTCCAGAAGAGGGCAACCAAAATGGTCAAAGGCCTGGAAACGATGCCTTATGAGGAACGGCTTAGGGAGCTGGGTATGTTTAGCCTGGAGAAGAGAAGGTTAAGGGGTGATATGATAGCCATGTTCAAATATATGAAAGGATGTCATATGGAGGAGGGAGAAAGATTGTTTTCTGCTGCTCCAGAGAAGTGGACACGGAGCAATGGATTCAAACTTCAAGAAAGAAGATTCCACCTAAACATTAGGAAGAACTTCCTGACAGTAAGAGCTGTTCGGCAGTGGAATTTGCTACCAAGGAGTGTGGTGGAGTCTCCTTCTTTGGAGGTCTTTAAGCAGAGGCTTGGCAGCCGTATGTCAAGAATGCTTTGATGGTGTTTCCTGCTTGGCAGGGGGTTGGACTGGATGGCCCTTGTGGTCTCTTCCAACTCTATGATTCTATGATTCTATCATTCTATGAAAACACATGGGACCCACACACCCTGAAAACAAACAACAGAACTTTTACTTCTCGCTCCTCAAAAACTCCAAAACTTCTCCAAGCTTGTAGGATAAATGAATAAGAAAAAGCTTAGCATGCCTCACTTTGCTATTGTATCCGCTCGCTTGCATTGTGAAGAAATGACCAGGTCTCGCTTTGCTGTTGTAATGCCTTCAGAGACTGCTTGCTTGCAAGATTTCTTGCTTTGCAAAGACAGAGGAATCTTGTGGTAACAAATATAGAATTCACTGAGAGTATCCTAGAGTTTGTGGGTGACTCAGAATCCCGAGGAAAAATGGAGGAGAGCAGTTAAGAGAGCTATTGCGCATGCTTAAAAGGGCTATAACTATTAGGCAAACCACCCCTGGTGGAGCTAGAGCTAATTAACATGAGCATGTGATGTATGGCATGGTGGGGGTACATATCAAGGGGAGAATATGAAATAGGTGGACTGAGAAGTCTGTAAACTCCTATTTCCTAACCAATAGGAGATTGTAGGAGGGAAATTCGGATGGGGCTTTAGGGTATAAAGCAGTGATAGCAAACCTTTTAGAGACCAAGTGCCCAAACTGCAACCCCAAAGCCACTTATTTATTGCAAAGTGCCAACCTGGCAATTTAACCTGAATTGGTGCATAATCTGCAGTAGCTGCCACTACTCTGACTCCTATTTAGCCCTTAAGAAAGAAGTACCTAGTTGCCATATTGCATTGCATCTGGGGAATTTGTGTGAAGTCTAGACAAGCTCTCTCAGTGTTTGCATTAAAGCAAAGATGCATATAGATCTTTTTGCCGTTCATTAACCCAACAATTACCCATTCTCAGCACCGTTGTTTGCCTTCGTGAAGGTAAGGGTAGTTAATATGTTTTGGCATCACCACCACAGGACCGGGTTTGTCTTCTCTATGAGATACTCATATTCTCCGTTAGGATAAAATACTTGTTTCTGCAGCAGCCAGAGCTGCTTTTAGAGAAAATGAATTCCAACAGTGTTTTCCCAGCTCCTTCGCCCAGCCCTAACTGGCCCCTACGGGCATGCCCTCACCCGCTGCACTTGGCTGTGGTTGAGCTCGGTGAAGAAGTACGCCAGCGAGTGGGAGGCTTTCATGGCACGGCCAGTGGGGCCCGGAGTCCCGGTGCCGGGTGAGGGGCAACGAGGATGGGGTGGAGGTGGCCCTGCCTAGGTACCCGGGGCTGGAACAAAGTGGCTTCTTGAAGCTCACCAGCGATGCCATCCTCCCATTGCTGGCTCCCACGTGACATGCCCTGCCCGACGCCTCCCACTGGCGGGGGCTGGAGGGTGTGTAAGGCCTCAACCTCGCAGCAGCAGGAGGAGGAAGGTTGCCCAAGTTGAGCCGAGGACTCGACACGCCTTCTGCCAGCTCTGTGCTGGGGCGACAGTGTGCGTGCCCACAGAGAAGGCTCTGAGTGCCCCCTCTGGCACGTGTGCCATAGGTTCACCACCACTGGTATAAAGTATCTATGATGTAAACAGGACGGGGCCCTCCCTCTTCTCAGCATGAGCTGGGGAATGTCCGTCCAGCACTGTTTCGTGAATAAGCAACTTGTGGTTTTGCCTGATCTTGGTGTCAGACTCCTTCTTCTCACAGAGCAGTTGGTTCCCTTTGGGGAAGATCCCTGGGGCAAATTTGTCCAACAAAGCTATGCCAAAAATCTACCCAATTGCTCCTTCCAAACCTCCTTGCTCAAACCCCAACTCTCCACAGGCCTTAAAGGTCAGTGCAAAGGCTCATGGGATTGCTGTTTTCATGCAGTTTTTGCCATTTTCTTGCTACTTCGGGGTTTGAGATGATGTGCATGTGTGTGGTTGCGCATCACTTGAACATGCGTAAATGGGGAGTTGCCTGTACAGTCTAGTCACTAGGTAGCCCTGAACTTGATTTTCCCCGGGTGGAATCAAGTGTTTCCTGTAGCTCTTCTGTTCTTGTTGAAGAGAGAAAATAAAATTTTGTCTAGCTTCTTGACTGGTGTGCGCTCCAAGTCTGCCATACCACCACGCATCTTGTACATGACGTTTGCGCAAACTACAGTGGTACCTCGGGTTAAGAACTTAATTCGTTCCAGAGGTCCGTTCTTAACCTGAAACTGTTCTTAACCTGAGGCACCACTTTAGCTAATGGGGCCTCCCGCTGCTGCCACACAATTTCTGTTCTCATCCTGAAGCAAAGTTCTTAACCCGAGGTACTATTTCTGGGTTAGTGGAGTCTGTAACCTGAAGCGTCTGCAACCCAAGGTACCACTGTAATGAGCTATTCAGAGTTTCCCCCCACAAAAATCCTCATCTATAGACACTGGATAATGGGTTAGGGAAGAGTTGGGCATCCTGTCCTAGACCCTCAGAAAACGACGATTAACTGAGGCTCTTCTGAGAAAATATAGACTCACTTGGAACTTTCCTCTCAGTCTCAAACTCTTATTTGATGCTTGCCTCTGTCATTTTTTCTTCATTGCCTTCCTGTGGCTTCTCTTTCACCCCCATCTTTCTTCCACCCAGGGGTCAGTGTTAGCTAAATATGAATATGCTAATGCTGACCCCTGAGAAGGATGGTTTTCAGAGCCAGTTCCTAATCCTAGCCTGCTCTGTTTCTCCAAAAAACTTGTAAGCTTCTTGGCAGCTTTCATTGAAAATAATAAGTTGGAAGGATGAGTAATGCATAGCAAAACTATCAAACACTCCTGCATCTCCCTTTGCTTTTGTCGTTGAATATTCCTCCCCATTTCCAACTCTTCTTTCCCAGTCTTTTCACCATAAAATCACAAATACTCTCCAAAACTTGCCCCTATCAAAACACAAATAGTGAAACTATGCAAACTGTGAAGCAAATGATGTAAAGTGATGGAAAAGCACAACAATTTGTTTTCCATTTATAGAAGTCACTTTGACGCAGAGTTTGGCTGCCATGGTTGCAGAATCTGATACTTTAGGACAAAAGTATAGAAACTCTGCTACAGAACAGTATGCTGAAAACCCTGAC
This sequence comes from Zootoca vivipara, assembly GCF_965207765.1. Taxonomy (NCBI): domain Eukaryota; kingdom Metazoa; phylum Chordata; class Lepidosauria; order Squamata; family Lacertidae; genus Zootoca; species Zootoca vivipara. Next base: position 1,773,606 of record NC_142592.1, read on the forward strand.
CACTATTATTATTATTATTGTTGTGACGTGGGGTTGACTCAATACACAATTATTATTATTATTATTATTATTATTATTATTATTATTATTATTATTCCCTGCCCATCTAGCTGGGGTTCCCCAGCCACTCTGGGCAGCTTACAGTAAATATAAAAACATAGTAAAACATCAAACAATAAAAGCTTCCCGATACAGGGTTGCCTGCTGCCTTCAGATGTCTTCTGGAAGTTGTGTAGATCTTTATCTCCTTGACATCTGATGGTAGGGCGTTCCACAGGGAGGGTGCCACTGTCAAGAAGGCCCTGTGCCACTAGGCTCATAATGCAAAGATACAAAACCATGTCCATCTGCTGTGGCTGAATGAGGCACAATGTGCTTACCTGGAGCATCAGTTTGTCTCATTTTGTCTTTCTCTTCTTCAATAAGACTTCTCTTTCAAATATGCAGGAAACTGTGGTTTGCGGGGAGCCATTTTCACTCTGTTTGAATAAGGACTATCCACTGACCACAAAAGCTTACACTTGCCAGTTGTGGGATCAAACTTTGAGTTCTTTTTTAAGGCTGTGATTGGAAAAATGCAGCTTGTCCTGGGGAAACTGAAATATCTGGCTGGCAGGTTCGCTCTCTAATTAACTGGTAAAACTAGTATCAATCACAGATAGCGCTGTGGTCAGGGTCTGCAAGCAGTCTTTGGCCTTTGATTCTGTAGAGAGCTTTTTGTCCATGTGTTTCCATAACAGCCCAAAATTGTTCCGCAGTTGTTTAGGGACAATGAGTCGGAAAAACTGACAGAATTGTTTAAACTTCATTATATACATGTAAAGGGCAGAACATTGGACAAGATAGCATTGTTCTTACACAGAAACACATGTATGCACCCAAACAGTGAAATAATTCCATATGAATTCCATTCTTTTTAAATAGCAGTAAAGGTGTTGCAGGTTCACTCATTCATGACATGACATTGGAAATGGAGGTGGGTTCTGGCATGACCCAAGACCGAGATTCAGCTCAAAAGGACTTATTGTAACATCAGGAACAAGTGTTATGGTGCAAAGATGGTCATCTTTGAAACTCCTATTTTAAATTGGACAATAGGTTATAAGCGATGAGAGGAGATACATGGACTGACAATTAAAGAGGATTTGGACAGGAAGAATCTTGGGCAAAGTGGACTGCGCATTTAAGAAATAAAGAGAAAACCTCTAAAGAAAGTGAACTATTAGGTTTTTATACACACAGAAGGAAGGAAAGGAAATTTATTTTAGAAATAATAATTATTGATCAATTGTGTATTGACAATTTGATGAGCAACCTCATGTAGATACTGGAAATGTTAAAATATTGTATTTGCAGGAATGGGCAAATGGATAGCTAATAGATAAGGATAAGTTAAAAAAAGTAATATAAGGTTAATTACAGGGAATGGAATATGAATTAGAAATAACAGGGAAAGTAATGCAGCTAGAGGAAATGAACATATTGAGGATGGAGTGCAGGAATTCAATTTTTGGAAAAATTAAATTTGTTTTAATTTGTGGTTGATTTGTTAACATTTGGAAAATCAATAAAAAGTGATCTGGCAAAAGATGGAACATAAGACTTGTTTTGCTGGAGTACACTGAAATCATTTCTCTCCCAGGCACCTCTGAGAAGCAGTTAAACATGGGGTTACAAAAATAGTCCTCTACTGCATTTGGCAACCCTAAATTATGCCACTTCTGTTACCATTTATTCAATATGATTTTTATTATGTACCCTTGTATGTTCTTCCTTTATTAGAGAGGTATTTAATGTTTCCAGTCAAGCTTCTAAGTGCAAGTAGCCTCACAAAATAATTGAGGTTGCAATCCTACACACAGGTACTTGGTAGCTAGTCCGACTGGATTCAGTCGTTACTTCTGACAGAACATCCATATGATTGTGCCAGATATTAACCTGGCTGATCAGTCAAATGATTATTACTTGCAGCCTTAATAGGAATACTGCCTTAAAAACATAAATGTCCTCACAGGAATTCTGGGTCGCCTGCTGTCAGAGACAAGACACCATTTTCATGTTTTCCAAATAATTTGAGCCTCCCCAAGCATAATTAAGACAAAACAAAGATTTGGCTGCTACAGCGAGTAAAATGTGAGGCATGAGGCCAAATGGCTCAAGAGAATAAAATGATTCCTGTTCAGTCAAAGAATAACTTCAGACACATTTTGGTTCAAGGTGTGGGTACAGCAATATAACCAATTTGTGGGATTGATAATGTTGCACCCAACCTGGCTCAGATTTTTATAATGAGGACAGAATGATAATTCTTCTTCAACCCTGTGTTTTTATAGTCCAGTGTCAACTTCTATTTATGGTGGGTTAGCGGGAAGAAATTGCAGTGGAGAAGCTTTTGGGAAAATCTGCTGTTCAGTTCTAAATCGGAGGAACAGCAATCTGCAGAAAACCCAATTGCCGTTTTTGCTGATCCAGTGCTGCAGAGTGTTTTTTTCTTGGGGGGAAGGAGTGGGAAAGTAGCCCTCAGTTGATGCGTCAGATGGTCAGCCATGCCATATTTCTTCAGCCAAGTCCTTGGGCTGTAAATTGCAGGGGTGAGTGATGGGTAGTAATCTCCTGCTTTAGTAAGGCATGTTTCTTACATTTTTATTTGCCTATTTTATAATGCTGTGATATACTCTGAAGGCTTTGACTGGCAAAAAGCAGGATAAACATTCTCCAAACCAGTCAACAAGTCCTCCCCATCTTCTCTCTCTCTCTCTCACACATGCATAGTAAATCCAGAAATAAATGTCTCATTATAAAGTGGTTTGAATTGGATTTATTGGAGGAAACCATTCTCAATATCCCTTAAATTATCATTATGATAGAAATCTTGATATGTATACATGATTGTCAAGGCAGAGAATAATTTGCAACAGTAGCCCCATTAACAATTTGCAGCTCCTTACGCAGGTTTAACATTTTGCAATGTCTTCTTACATGCATTGAGTAAATACACAATTCTCCTTCTCTTGGAACAAGGACGGTGTTATGAAATTGAACCAATCACAAGACTTATTATATTAGGCACACTGACATTCCTGGATTAAATTGTTATGCTTTATTAAAATTTTATTTTATAAAACATGCTTGCATCTTTTTTCCTTTAAAAAATTAATAATATTAATAAAGAGATGTTTTGCCATAAGTGCTCATGGAGGAATATTTCCAGGTTTTTTCCTCTGATTAAACTGAGCTTTTAAAAATCTAAAACGAACGACTACTTTGCATGAAATGCTGATTCCCAATTAGAAACACTAAACCTAATCCAGATCCAGTTGCAAACAATGAGTCACATGTTACAGGGAGTAGCTATGGGTGGGGATGTGCAGTCTTATGAGAGCAGGGCTTGGAGGTGCATTGCAAGGGGAGGCACATCTTCATATCAGCCATGTGTACACAGAAGGCAACTTCCACATGTGGACACCTCTTGCCAGATCAGGACAAAAATGCTGTGATCCGACAAAGTCCAGCATGTTTAAGGCTGTAACCCTGTACACACACATGGGGGAGTAAGTTCCATGAATTTAATTTTGTTAAGTCTGGTTCACATGCATGGGATTCTGCTGCAAGTTCACTTAAAGCACTGGACATGCTACTTCATGCAGTGTCAGACTGCAGCCCCAAACCTGGATATTCAGCATGATCTATCCATAGCAAAGCACTTTAATATCTCATTCATCTCAATGGAGGATTTAAATACATTCTTAAATGCTTTCAGCCAAAATTACTGGGGCTTGAAAATGCTCTGTTTGGCTGGATTGTACATACTATTTATACTAATGCCCCACAAAAACGAGTCCTCTTGAGAAGGCTCACTTAATGAAGGCTGCAATCCTAACCATGTCTACTCAGAAGTAAGCCGTGTTGAACTCCGTGAGGCTTACTCCCAGGTACCGAGTTAGGATTACATGCTGTAAGAACAGTAGGAGAGCGCACAGAAAGAAAAAATGTTGTAAACTAATATTGTTCCTTTCTTTAAAGTACTGAACGAATCACCTCTTACTCCAGTGAGCTTATTAACATGTCTAATTAAAGTAAATCCCTAGATGTAACCTAAGGACCAGTTGAAATCAGCAATCATGTTATTTGCCAGCAACACTAGTGTCCAACTGCACAATATCATGGTTTGGGACGCTATGTTGATATGTGATGATAACACTGCTAGGAGCTTTCCAAAAGACTTCCTTCCACCTAGTACGAAAAGAGTTCTTACGGTCAATGTACATGACCAACTCTGTCTATAGAGGTTATTCAGCCCACCTCAGTTTGGGGGAAATTGGCTGCCACGGCTGACTTCTGATTTTGCACATGGACCGTCTTTATTTGAAATCCATTCTTACTTTTATGTTATTTTAATCAGTTTTACTATGCACTACTTTGAAAGCTCCAGCTAAACAAAGCTCACAAAGAAATAATAAATTTGAACTGGTTGCCACTTAGCCCATATTTTAAAAGTGGGTGGTTAAGAGTTTGCGGTCCATGCTTGTGAGAAACAGTTCCACCAGCTTCTCTGAGATTTAGGTATGCTGTGAATATTCCTGACCAGGGCCGGCTCTAGGGGTAGGCTGGGTGGCGCGGGGCGCCAGGGTGCCGGGTCGGAAGGGGGGTGAGCATGGCGAAGGCACACGGAAACCACGCTGCGCCCTGCGCCCGCCCACCAGCCGCGGGAAGAAACGGGGGGGGGCGCCAGAGCGATCCGCACGCCAGGGCGCCCGGCCCGCTTAAGAAGGCCCTGTTCCTGACTTCTGCAGATCAACAAGATTAGCAGATTATTCTTATCACACTGGCAGCCTGTCACCCTGCATAAACCCCAGAAGTCTGCATATATTTGGATTGGGAACAATGTATATTTAAGCCAGTTGTGTACCTAATTCACAACGATGTGTAATTTGGGAATGATAAAAAATTGTATCAACACAAAATCACGTACCTGCTTAGCTAGTAAGCATTTTTGAATATAACACATTGGTATTGGGAAAGGCATAACTGCAAAAAGAAATAAGGTTTTGTATATCCATAGTATATCCATATCCAGTGCAGGATGGAAAATCAAATCAGCCAGTCACATGCAGAATCAGCCCTTGGGGCCTGTCTATATTGCAAATATAAACCAGTTTAAAATCTGTGGAACCATTATGACCAGACATCCCACTTCCAGTTATTTCACTTTCCAACGTCAATTATGGGTGCTACATGCCAATGAAAGAAATAAGAACCACAGATTCTCACAAGACTACAATTCTTTGTGGGATGCCATGCTAGTTAACCAAGCTTTGAGATTTGTAGTACAGCTTTGCCCCAAATCAGGACAAGCAATTCAGCCCTTAGTTATCCACTGAGATTTTCAAACATGTATAGTAGATTATGGCTGTTTATGGTAGATCTGTCAAATGGATGCATAGCCCCGGCTCCCTTCAGCTTTAATTCTCCAAAGAAATCTGAAGCACATTTTTAAGCAGAACCTCCTTTTTTTTAAAATCCTTAAATGAGCAGCTTAGTGCACTGGTTACTATTAAAACTACAGGGTGGGCCCAGTTTTTACATGACCTGGAACGGTGTGATTTCTGCCAACTCTAAGGGTTGCCTTACTTTAGCTCCAGGTAGCAAACATTTTTTCCACTCTCCTGTCTTGGGTTGATTCTGTGGTTATGTGGCTAATAAGGCTCATCTCATTAGAACACATGTTGCCAGTGTGACAGAAAACCATAATATATACAGTGGTACCTCTGGTTGCGAACGGGATCCGTTCTGGAGGCCCGTTCACAACCTGAAAAGGCCACATCTTGAAGCGCCGTGTCTGTGCAGGCGCGCGACATAATCTGGCGCTTTTGTGCAGGCACAAAGCATGATTTAGTGGTTCTACGCATGCGCACACGCCGAACCTGGAAGTAACCCGTTCCAGGACTTCCGGGTTTGGCCTGTTCACAACCTGAAAAGACGTATCCTGCAGCGAACGTAACATGAGGTATGACTGTATTGATATTTCCCAGAGTGAAGTGTGTTTGGAGCCTTAGTGGTGGTTGAAACTGCACTTTTCAAGAGTGTAAGCCAGACCTGAGTCTTTCTATGTATTTTCAATTACACTCCACCTTTTAGATCCAAAGATGGACACAAAAGAGTTAAAATGAATTATACATTTTCAACAGTCACAGACTGGATTACTACAAAGTTGTTGCTCATTTTACTTGCCTCAAAAAAGAAGAGAGTAATGAGAGAGAAATGACACAAGTGGAACTCCAGTGGACCAAATATGAGACCAAGAGTTAAGCTTGTAGCTGAGAAAATGTTGACAAACATTTGTTTTGTTGACAAACATGAGCCAGATATCGTAAGAGTGCAACAGAAATCACTTACGGTAATTGAAAACACATTCTGATCTTTGATGCTTTGCAAAGCAGTCCAGTCCTTTGCATAGCTGCCAAGTTATCCCTTTTTTAAAGGGCTTTTCCCTTATGCTGAATAGGCTTCCTCGCGAGAAAAGGGAAAACTTGGCAGCTATGCCTTTGTTCACTGTGCATAACTATTCCATGCATGCAAATTCTTGCAGCAGCTTGGTCCCAGAATTATAATACATTCTGCTAAATAAGTGCAAGCCTTGGAGGCCAAGCGCTCCCTGGGAAAAGGATCTAAAGTGTGCATGGCTTCACTCTATGTACATCTCAGTCTTGAATAGTAGCTTTCAAACTTCCTACCCTGGGGATAATCCTTCCATATCTGCTGAAGAATTCCCTGAGTGATGGCTTTGGCATCTCTGCTTCTTGCAGGGGATTCCAGAAATGCACCAACCAAGGAAGAGATGCAGTTGGTGTGAGGCCTGGCCTGCTGAACCAAAGTATCCAGCTGCACAAACTGATGGAGAACGATAAAATAATCTCTTTTTTGAGCGCTGCAAGTGAAGAGTGGTAATGGCAGACAAAACGTGTTTTGGCCGACTTATTTGCTTTTATTGATCCTTAATCAAGGACCAACCATGTGGATCATGTGGTAGAGTATCTTTCTACTTGCAAAGTCAGAGTTGCTGGAACTTTTGTGACATTCTGCGGATGTCTCTCTTTCTCTGCCCTTGGTTTACTTAGAAGCCCCTTAACTCTGGCCATAAGGAATGTAATTTGCACAAGGAATTGTAATTTGGTATCTGAAGAAGTGTGCATGCACACGAAAGCTCATACCAATGACAATCTTAGTTGGTCTTTAAGGTGCTACTGGAAGGAATTTTTTTATTTTGTAATTTGCAGATGAGCTTTCCTGCTACTTCTTGTTTAAATAATATATTTGATGGACTCTGTTTCTGACATCTCAACTCAATGCATAGATAGAGGTCTTTCTAGATCTTGTTTTAGAAACCACAGTGTTCAAAAACAGGAGAGAGAAAATTGCAACCTTATTTGCCATTGCCATGCTTTGTCCACAGAGTTATTTTTGCATTTAGCTGGAGTAGTTATGCTTAATGAGCAATGGAGCCAGATTGTTTTTACAAAATAGTATTTGAGACATAGAAGCCTAGGACTTTGGGATGTGTATTAACACAGAGGCAAACCTTTGGAAGGGAAGCATAAAAACAGCATTCAGTTGACAACATGCAGTGCAGTTTCATGCATCTATTGGACATTTTTTGGTGTCACTGTCTATCCAGCAGTGATCTCCTACCAACATTTGGAGATGTTTTCTATTATGGAAAAAATAAAATAAAACCCCAAGCAAAACTTGTGTGTGTGGCTGTGACTAGATCTAGCATTTTCTGAGTGCTGGAGACAGATACATTCATCATGGCCCACAAGACAAATGTACATCACTCCCACCCCCCTGTTATTGTGGGCTCTGGCCAAACTGGCTTTCAACATGTTTTGCCCTAAACCAGGGGAGAAAGATTTGTTTCTCCTCTCAGCAGAAAAGGGATAAATGATAAATGCACATTCACCACAGATAACTGTAGGGCTGTTGTGGGGACATATTCGCTAGTGTCCATGACATAAATGACATAAATAGAGCTGGTAAACACACGCTTTCACACTGCCCATTTCCAGAAAACTTTAAAAACTATATTATTTTTAAAAATCTGGGAGGTGAAGGATGAAATCACTCTGTGGCATAGCTATGCATCCTAAGACAAAACAAAGAAAAGGGAATACATTTCAGCTACACTGTATGTACTTGAATCCTGATACTTACGAGTTGGTGCCATAAAGATTTAACCTTAATTGAATTAGCTTTGACCTACAGAAAACAGAAACATCAATGAGGTTTCTCTCTAGATAAAATAAACAAGCAAGCCACTTAGTTGCCACAAGATTTCAAAGTGTAAGAGAAACTTGTTCTATAACTCGTACAAAAAGGGTTGTATGCATTACTCAGATTATAAGGAAATATGGACAGCCTTTACTTTTCTGAATGCAAAGAAGCAGGGGGAGAGAACAGGTCTACAAAATGATGCAGCCAAAGTTAAGTACATGTCAGTCCCACTCATGTCAATGGAAGAGACTTAAGTACCTGCACAATTTTCCCATTGACATAAATGGGGTTTAACAGTGTTTAACTCTGGCTGGATTGCACCCTGATACTCGTTCACTTGCTGTATCTTTTGAATCAGGCAACCACTCCTAGCATGGCAAACATCCTCCTCTTTCCTTCTTCTGTGTGTATCATTAGCATCAAGATCATGTGCTCTGATCAAGAGCGTGTTGGATATTCTGGGCAGAAGGGATGTCAATACTTCTTTATTTCCATTTATACTCTGCCCTGAACCATCTCCTGGACAGACTCATTTTGTATATGCAGGGAATGCTTTTATGCAAAAGCATTCAAACATCCAGTCCCTACCAGCAGTCCAGGATACTATCAGCTCAGCAGCAGATACATTGCGCAGGCTTTTGTACTCCTGCTTTGCTTTGGGTGGTGGTACTACTGTCTGTATTTAGCTGAAATGCCTATAGAGCGATTGTTGAGTTTAATTCTTACACTGGGATCGTGTGTGGTCAATGCAGCATATGGGGAAGCATTTTCTCTCTCCCTTAATCCCATCATGGGCTGTCCCCTGAGTCCGCTAGATGTCATCGCAGGAGACCGTTGCCTCAGAAGAGCGAGGAACATTCTCAGGGATGACTCACACCCTGGCCAGCACCTTTTTAATCTTCTGCCCTCGGGCAGGAGATATAGAAGCATGATAAGCCACACCTACAGGTTAAAGAACAGTTTTTACCCATGGGCTGTGAGGCTGCTGAATGGAAGACCGCAACATCGCAGCTGACGTTCGGGGTTGGTGGTCCTATGACTGCACACAGAGTGTAACAAGGACTGAGAGATTGGGGGGGGGGGCTCGTTTAATCTCACTGTAAACAAGTAGTACAGTGACAATAAAGTATTTCTATTCTATTCTAACCCTACACTGTGAGCAAAAGGGACTTGCTCAAGAACCAGATTCCCAAGATGCTACAGGCCAGCTGGTGTTATCTGTTGTTGGATTTTCTAAGTGATATATCTTGAGTATTAAGTAGCCACAATGGAAAAGTCAGGTGTTCTTTTGTGAATTTTAGAAAACTCCTGTGAAGTCAACAGACCATGTTTCTGTTACAATACAATATGGTGGTTGCTGATTTTATTATGTAGGGAAAACTGGTTCAGGAATGGTTCCAAGTCTCACTCCAAATTATGAACACAACCAGGACTGGAATCTGTCATTATAGGGCTCAAGTGATATGGTGTCTGTGCTGACTCTTGTTTAGGGAGTCTGATCTAAAATGACACCTTCAAAGTTTCAGGAAAAAGAAAATATGTCAAAGTCTTTTGCAACATATTTATTTGCTATTGAATACATTTGGAGGTCTTCTAAGAACTTCCTCCATTCTGATGCAGAGCATCACTAAGTACCAGCAAGGTTTCCATCTTCATGCTGTTTGTGAGCACCCCATGGCAGTTGGCTGGCTGATATTAGAAATGGAATGCTGAACAAGCTGAATGCTTGCTGTGAGCAGCATGACAATTCTTAGGTAACTACGTCTTCCTGTTCTGTGCAAGGAAGACCAGGCTGGTACAGGTATCTGGCATAGGAAACTGTCTTAAACCAAGGTGGACCATTGGTCCCTCTGGCCCAGTAATGGCCTCCGGACTGACTGGCAGCAGCTGCCCAAAGACCTTGGTGCAGTGGTCCTGGCTCTCTGAGAGATCCTTTAACCAGATGCCAAGCACAGGACCTGAAGCATTATGCTTTCAAAGCATCTCTTCTGCCACTGAAGTGCAATTGACATAAACGTAGCAAGAGGCTCACCAGAGAAGCATGGAATAAATTTATAAGGTATTTTCCAATGAAGCCTAATGTGCTCAGATTTGGGCAGGTGTTTAAAAATCTGTATATCTTAGATATACAGGGAAGTAGTAAGCATATCCCATAGTAGAGAAGAAAGAGTGGCCCTATTTGTTTGTAGCAGATCAGATGCCTGCATTTGTCAAATGTACTTTGGACAATGCCTTCACTGGGGATTTTAAATCAGGAAACCAAGTTTTCTTGTTCTGACCAGCTGGGGTGAATGCCTGCCTCCCGTGGGATCTTGCTCACTCAGCTCAGCCCTTTCCTTACTTGTAGTCACAAATTACAGCCCTTGGTGCCAAGGGCGTACCCACCACGGGGCAAGTTAGGGCAGCTAACTAGGGCAGCTAGAAGCAGGGCTGGTGGGCAGAGGCGGAGCACAGCCCGGGGGAGCGCGAGTTCGCCATTCCCGCCGCGCCGCACCCTCCCTCCAGCTCCCCGGCGCGCCCTCAGGCAAGGCCAAGCGCGGCGGGGAACCAGGGAGCGCGGCGCGGTGGGCGGGAACGCCGAACTCGCGCTCCGCTGGGCTGGGCTCCGCCTCCGCCCACCAGCCCTGCTTCTAGGGAGGGGCACAGCCCGGCGGAGCGCGAGTTTGCCGTTCCCGCCCACTTTGTGGCCCCTCCCCTTCCGTGCCTTGGCCCCTCCCCTTGCCCCCCCTAGTTTTGATCTCTGGGTACGCCCATGCTTGGTGCAATACGCATTAACAATAACCACATCTACATATGCAGCCCTCCATTTCACAGTGTGCTTACAATGTGCTTTTGTCACGTGGCGGATAACCACAGATGTTTAAAATGGAGAACTTTCAAAGGCCGTTCGTTCCCGATATTTTGGTGCACTTCTATTTTAAAAATTGCATTGGAGATTTCAGACAAGTGAAAATAGAGGAAGCATAAATTTGTTGCGCTTCTGCTCCCCACATAAGGAAGGAGTTACACATTCTTAGAGCAAAGGCAGAACACAGACACATTTCTGAAAAGAACAGGCACATCACACTGCCTTCAGGTGGAACTTGAAACTGTGGGGAAAGGAAGCTACTCAAACTTTTGCTACTTGTCTGAATTAGCTAAAGAAGCTCTCAGTGTGCAAAGCACTGCAAAACACAACACATTATTTCAAGTAGTACAGAAGACCACCAGCAAATTCAATGAGAATTGCTGATGCCCAGTGCTATTGACTAGCCATAGTACCACTTCCCTTCAGAAGCCTTTCAGAATGCTTTGGCAAGCCTCATCTGTGGCAAGCTACGGTAAAGGTAAAGGTAAAGGTAAAGGTAAAGGGACCCCTGACCATTAGGTCTAGTCCTGACCGACTCTGGGGTTGCGGCACTCATCTGGCGTAGTGCAGGCTAATTCGCACAACTGTTCTGCCACAGCATGAGAATTCATATGCAGTAACTGGTCTTGTGTATGCTCCAGCATACATCAGGAATTGTAGCTCACCATTTCCTAGGCAAGATTTTACAGGAGACACTGAGCCAAAATCTCTATCATACATGTTATAGAAGTGCCTGGGCATTCACAAGACTGTTCACTACACCAGGAGAGACAACCTGCGATAGCATCCTCATCATCCTGTCAGTCACACAAAAGTTCAAAGCTCTCAGCACAGCTAGAAACAAAAGGCAGTTGGGACGGCTTCAACTCACCCAGGCATCCCACATGGGCTTTGTTCACCACACTAAGAGCTACTTTACATATATATGCATACATGGGTATAGGAAAACAAATATGCACATGGCTGTTTGTACTTCCTTGCTGATCCTGTCCCTCTCAAAAACAAAACAATCCAATCAGGGGTGGCATAGGCAGATCTACCAATAGAGAGAGCAATACTGTAAGGTAGGACTGCTTGGGTGGAACTTTTATGTGTCTGTCAGAATCCACCAGGAAGTGGCAGGCTAGTGGCATTTTGCTCCAATCCAACATACTACTGTATTTTGTTTTTTCTCATATTCAAATGTCAGCCTTGGCTGCAGGTTCATAAGCACCAACTCAGAATTAGACCATTGCTGAGTAAGGATCCATGTGATTGGAAGGGAACCAACCTTTTCTCAAGACAAGGTGGAAGAAAGCAGTTAGTTTTCACATCACTGCAAGATCCAGACAAGTTTGCAGTCCAATATTAGGAACTAAGATAAAGAATAATATTCATTTGAAACCCTTTTGATCTGAAAGGTTAATGCAAAATTGTATATGCTTTCTACCCCTGAACAAAACCAACACAGATAGAAATATGGAGAAGAATAAAAGAAGAAAATGATAATGCTCGGAAATCAACTCTATTTAAATAATCCAGTTGAGACCTTTAGTTAATGAAAAAGCATATACTGCCACCTACACTGAAAATAGAGTAAATCATTGAGGAACTAGCATGAGTGTCCATTAGAACATTCCTAGACTCATTAACGCAGCACCAGATACTGTTAGATCTGACCCTTCCCCCCCCCTCCCAGAGTCATTGCAGTTGGTGATCAATGCAACATTTCAGAGTTGCAGTATAAAATATGGCCATTTAAAAAAAATCCTTCTTTCCAGTCCTTCGCCGAGCTTGCAATGCAGGATGAAATCACCTGGGAGAAGGCTTGCCTGCATTTCCATGCCTGCCTGGGCACTTCCCCCCATCTCTGACCTCTTCCAGAGGGCGGGGGCAGCAGCAACCCGGATCACTTTGTCCCTGTGTGCACTGTTGTCACTGTGGTCTGCCTCGCTCTCCGTTCTCCTACAGTGGAAACCGCAGATGAAGCCGATGATGCAAAACTACAGGGAGTGGATGGGGACAGACCTGAAAGAGAGCGACGGAAGTCAGGAGCCACCAATGGGAAAAAACAAAGAGCTCGGGTGGCGTAGTGTCTGAGTGTTGGGCAGAGATAAGGAAACCCAGATTTACACTCCCACTCAGGGAGAAACTAAATTTTATGATGAACACAGGGCTACTGCCAAAAATGCCTGTGTTACAGTTTTGCCGTCCCTGCTCTGTAATGTCTAGCATAGCTTACCTCACATTCTGAAGCCATTAATTACCCTGTGGATTTCCCTGTCTCCCACGATCCAGTGATGTGGACTGGGGATGGAAAAATGCATTGTGCAATAATTTCAAGGGATTGGGAAAGTTGTACTAGATGTTACTGATGGGGAGTGGGAGATTTTGACACAGGGCTGCCATTTCCGGGGGACAGTTCCCAAATACATAATACAGATTAGTTCTGTTCTCAGCCATGAAGCTCAGTGGGCCAGTGATTTTCTCAGCTTAATCTACCAGGCAGACTCAACGATGAAGTTAAAATGGGAATACTCTGCTTCTGCTACCTTGGGAGTTCCTTGGAGGGGGTAGTGGAATGAAATTGTGATTATGAGTTATGATGATGCCAACATTCCTGTTATCCTGCAGGGAACTGCTCTGTCCAGAGACAGAAAAAAGTTCCCAGATAAGTTTCTAGCCCAGGCATCCCCAAACTTCGGCCTTCCAGATGTTTTGGACTACAATTCCCATCTTCCCCGACCACTGGTCCTGTTAGCTAGGGATCATGGGAGTTGTAGCCAAAACATCTGGAGGGCCACAGTTTGGGGATGCCTGTTCTACCGTGTTTCTCATATTATAAGACATGTCTTATATTTATTTTTTCCTCAAAAAAACACACTATGGCTTATTTTCAAGGGATGTCTTATTTTTTTCCTCCTCCTCCTGCCGCAGCCAGCATTGCTGCTGCGCCTATCACTATGTCTTATTTTCGGGGTATGGCTTATATTCCTTGAATGCTTAAAAATCCTGCTATGGCTTATTTTATGGGTATGTCTTAAAATATGAGAAACAGGGTAGCCCGTCATTCCTCAGGGGCACTGTCTCTACAGTGAATGCGAAAAGCAATTGGAGTGACAGTCCACATGCCTTTCTCATCTTTGCAGCAGCTGTGGGTTCAGTGGGGCATGGTCTCTCCACCTGGGCCACAAGCAGCTTCCCTGTTGAGATTGGGGGAATTCATGCATTCCTCCCAGAACAGACTCAATTAGTGCATCTCTTGCATGGTGACAGAAGAACAGGTCTCTCAGGAAGAGGCTTTGAGTTCATCTTTTATGATAAAGATACCTACAATGAATTTTTGTTGTCATTTTAGCAGAAGAAACCAACCCGGGGTTCATGAAGCAAAAGTTTTTCCTGCCTCATAATGGAGAGTCACTGCCTTTTCATCGTGGGATGCCGATCTATTGTATACAGGCCACTGAAGTCTTTAATTTGTTTAAATAGCTAAGTGCGTAGCTTAAATTAAGGTTTGCAAGAACAGTTTTCTACCACATGCATGCAGATACCCGATCCCTGCAGTCCATGCAGCCCCTTCAATATACTTTGATAATTTACCTTACAATGTCATTTAGCTGTAGGGAAGTTTTTTTTCTTTCACTAATCTTTTCATTGAGGAATGCCAATAAACTTCCCTGGAGCCCTGTTTGAAGATTTCTGAGTAATAGCAATTTGAAGAAGGAGGAGGAAACCCAACCACTTTGAAAAGCAACTTCTTTGGGCTCCTTCTTCTAACATTGCTTGGGAGCATTCCTTTCAACAATTTTTTAATTTACTGGCAGTAACAAATAAAAAAAAATCTTTGTATCATGTTTCAAAAATAAAAAAACTAAATAACCAACAATTTGCTGTTCTTTCATGCTATGCCAAATCTGTTGCCTGTGGTGGCTGCCTCACTTGGCTTAATAATAATAATAATAATAATAATAATAATAATAATAATAATAATTTATTTATTTATACCCCGCCCATCTGGCTGGGGAGCGGCTTCCAACAGAAAAATAAAATAATCTATTAAACATTAAAAGCCTCCCTAAACAGGGCTGCCTTCAGATGTCTTCTAAAAATCTGGTAACTATTTTTCTCTTTGACATCTGATGGGAGGGCGTTCCACAGGGTGGGTGCCACTACCGAGAAGGCCCTCTGCCTGGTTCCCTGCAACTTGGCTTCTCGCAAAGAGGGAACCGCCAGAAGGCCCTCGGTACTGGATCTCAGTGTCCAGGCAGAGCGATGGAGGTGGAGACGCTCCTTCAAGTATACAGCAGTTCTGATCCTGAGTCCCTCTGGGCTCTGGCAAATGTGTGAAATATGTTCACTTTTTGTCTCACTCTCCCCAGCCATTTCCTTTGCCAAACAGTATCATTCTTGGTTTCTCTCCTTCCCCCCATCAAATTGTACAAAAGAAGGAGGGGGGGGGAAAGCTCTTTTCTGGACATTGTACTCAGATCCTGTATTATAAACTGGATTAACTCTTTGGATATTCGTGGCAAAAATGCCCATGCAGAACTGAGTTGTTGACAATATACCAATGTGCAAATGTTTGAACTCCAGAGAGAGAAGAGCAGTTGCAGATAAGAGGCATCCCATTTATTCAAATATGACACTTGTGCTGTCCAAGTGAACCAACTGGGAGACATGCTGTGCTTTGGGGAGAAAGATGATTTAGCATTGGGTAAGATCCCTGTGTTTCAGGAAATACAGGCCAAAAACAATGTATTTAATGTGTTATGCTGGGAGGGGCCATGCCTCAGTGCATGCAGAAGGCCCCAGGCTCAAGCCCCATTCATCTCTAGTTTGCGCAGCAGGTGGTAAAAATGTCTTCTACTACCAGTCAAGACAATACTGAGCTAGTCTGAAAGTACAAGGCTGCTTCCTATGCTCCAATGCAATGATTCAGGTCTGACTTTATAATTAAACAGAGCAAGGGGGCAGCCCCTCCCTGCCAGCCTCTTGCTGCTGCCCAATGCCATCCTCCTGAGCTGTCTTCTCCCAACCTGCAACTGACAGTGCCATGTGGAAAGGCTGTTCCCCAAGCAAGCAGGCAGAAAAGCAGCCAGCCCAAGACACCCCCCCCCCAATATTAATGACATCTCCGCCCAGGTGTCACTGCAGCATCAGTTTGAGCAAGGTGTGCACCAGGTAGAGCAGGGAGCGAGAGGTGGCACAGATGACCTTTGAGTGCCTGCTGATGCCTAGTCTCAGATCTGGCAAGCCTTGCTAGCCTGGGGTCATGTACTCACAATCTTTCCTGGCTGTTCCATCAGGTAGTGGCTTGGCCAGGCCGAGGGAGCTTGACATGCTTACATTTGTACTGTCCAAACTGCTGCCAAGATGTAACCTTCTCATGTGTCTCACAACTGCTGTGGCATTAAATGCTTGCTGGAAAAAACAACACAGAAATAAATGAACAAGCTGCTCTTGGGTATTTTCCTGGCTTCTGGAACCTGGTGAAGGGGGAAAAGTGGCCCTTGCACAAAGCATCACAGACTTCAAAGGAAGACATCTCTTTAATCAGATAGTAGGTGATGTGCTTGTGTGTGTGTGTGGCTTTTGTGTGTGAGTTTGTAACAGTTACTTCCAAAAACATTATTTCCACACAATACTAAGAGAAAACATTCGCATTCGGCAAATATGATGTTTCACTCCCGAGTGCTGAAGTGTTGAGGGTTTAAGGGCATACAACCAAAGCTGTGGTGAGCAGTATCTACGTACGGCAGATGGTGCCATGCCAGCTGTGATTGGACAGTGCCTGGGACGTGTGACCCAAGAACAAAGGACCTCACCACATACCATTTTGAACATGCCCTTCACTATCTCTCATGCCCTTTCCCTTCCATCATTAGACCAATCCCAAGCACATTCCCACCCTCAGAAAGGGACAAGACTAGACAGTTTTGACAATTACACTGCTAGTTATATGTAGCAATACCATCACAGACGAAGAACCATCTGCAAGAAGACAGAGAAGTAAAGTGAAATCTAAATATTAGATACCAATTAGTAGTTTAGAAATTGGAAACCAGTTAACTGTTATCACCACTTCCAAGAAAGTTAATTATGCTTAAGTTCCACTGAAATCAATGGTGCCTGATAATTTAAATCTGCATAAGTGACATTGATTCCATCAGTTTTTAAACTTGACTTGCTGGGCCAGGGCTACTGCTAAAAAGGCATTTTAGCAGTTAAATAAATATAGGTGGAGGATATGTGTGTTTTGGACTTGCAAAACTGGAATTGTTCGCGGTTCTATGGAGGATATGGCTGGAGCATACTATAGCCCCCCTCTTCCCAACTTTCTCCTTTATAAAGTAGAAACAGAAGGAGAAAGGAAAACATGGGTCCATTATCTCACAGGATCTCTTCCAGGGCCCAGTTCAACTGAACTTCTTCACAAAAGAATTGCACCTCTAGGCCAAGCTAAACTTTCCCACTGAAAATAAGAAGCATTCTTTTGAAAAGGAGTGGGGAAATTTCCATGTTTTGCTCTGTAGCAGACTCCCTTATAAAGCTAAAAGTAATTTCTTCCCAACAGTACAAGCAACTGAGAACATGGCAGCTTACTCTCCATTTGCTTTTTGCAAAGTTCTTGCGAATCTGTGCACTGACGGACTCGTGAATATTTTTATTGAGGGCTGTGTCACCAGCAATCCTGAAAAAAGATAAATGAGACATTTGAAATGTTTGGTACAGAATATTGTTTTACAATGCTCTCCTCTCTATTTTTCACTCTACAAAGAATAGGGTGCAATCTAGTGCCCTTAAAATGAGTTGACATTTTGGCCATAGACTTCATTGAAAAATGGGCTGCATTCAGTGAAACAAAGAAAAAAGTCCATCATTTCCCACTGGAGGAGCTCAACTAAGCCCTCCCTCTGCTGAGCGTATGTGTGGTACAAATCAGAAGCAGGCCAGACCAGCTCCAGTCGCCAGGCAAGTGTGCTCTGCTCCCAGGCCTGTTTGACATCTGCACTATAAATCATCATAAATACAGCAGCATTATTACATGACAGGTCCCTATCCTGAGGAGTTTATAATCTAAATTTTGACAGTGAGAGAAGGCAACAGTGGAAAAGAAGGGTGGAGAATGGAGAAATGGGAGAGGCGGGAACAGGAAGAAGTACAAGTGTGCAAACACAGATACACACTTTTAGGCTTTGTTTTAGATGGCAATAGGGAATGGGGAATAGCCATGTCCACCATTGCTACTCGCTGCTCATCAGAAGCTTCTTTCCCATTAATTGTGGTACCTTTAGCAGCTGCAGGATGGTGCAAATCAGTAGATCAGTCCAAAGCACCACACCTGCACCCCTCCCAGGCACCCCTCTCTTAAAGCCAAAGGAAAATTCATTGAAATTCAATGTTTTTCTCTTGACATAATTTCTAAGCTTTGACCAGCTTGCTTGCTTTTTTTTTTCCTGCCTCAGGATATGCAGCTGTTTCTAAAAGCACTCAAGGTCTATTGTGTTGTGGATAGCCCCTAAGCAATGAACTAACACCACATAGTTTTAAATCAAATCTGATTGTGAGGTTTTTCATACCCAAAATCTTAGCAGAAAAGCACAGACTGTGCAAGACTCCAAATGAAGTTATGCCCTCTTAACAACAATTCTAGTTCCCATGTCAATCACTTAATGAATACCAAGGGAAATATTAAAAGTCTTGTGCAGCAATGTACAAGTCAATGAAATTTAAGAAGTTCAATGCAGCCATAATGGAACTCTAGAACAAGTAAACACTGGCTGAAACCAGTGGAAAATAGCTGGGTGTTGGCCATGAAGGAAGGGGGGGGGTGCCAGTCAACAGGCAAGCAGCCAGAAACTTGCATTCAGTGCGATTCAGGAAGGAATCCTATACCCATTAACCTGAGCGAGAATAAGCCCCCCAATGGGACTTGCATGGGGCAGGCATGTCTAGGACTGTGTTGATACTTCCTGTTAAGGGTGTTTAGCATTGCCTGTGAGCAGGCTGCATTGAATTCAATGGGGCTTACTTTGGAGCAGAAAAACAGCATTGTGCTGTTAATGTTTTGAGTCTTTTGTAAATCTCTTGCAGCATTTGCCTGAAATGTGAGGTATAAATCATGACATATATATATCCAAAATAAAGTTATGGTAAACCCTGTTCAGCTATGGCTTGATGACACACACATGCAAAGCTAAGTTAACTGTGACTGGTTCGAGGTCAGAGACCTGATTCCTTTTTCATTGCTGGGTCATTGACTTCAACCTATCCTGGCTGCCCCAGGTGACAAATACAGGATTAACTGGGGATCAATGAAGTATTTGGTGCAGTACTATTATCAATGCAGAGGTAACTACAAAACTAGTGGCACTAATTGGCATCTTTCCTGACAGTTTAACTAGGATGAATAAGCACAACAGATTTAACTGACCAGGAGGAATTCCCATCATGTTGATGCTTGACCGGGAGACTCGGGAGGCAGCCACAAATTCAAGTATCAGGAGCAATCTTACTGCTGACAGGTGAGCATCCCTCCTTCTGCCCATACAGAAACATCAGCATGACTCCTGAAATGCCCCACTACACCCATAGTGTGAAGTCAGTACCATGGCAAGATGGGAATTAGCAATACTCTGAGAAGGGGGCAGTGGTGGAGAAATGCAAGCGTAAGATGAATGAAGCAATTGCCTAGGAAATGCCCTGCTTAGGCTGAAATCCTAGGTAAAGATTTGTGTGTGTGTACATAAATGAGAGGGGAAGTAATTACTATTACTATTTTTTGTTTTCTTTTGGATATATCAGACATGGTTTACACATCATGTAATACCCAGGTACACACTGTTTTTGCCTCCAAGTACGCACTAGCATACTAACAATGGTTTAATTAGCACTGGTTAATTAAAGAGTGTAACTGGATCTTTGGTTTGCTGAGGAGTTACGTGCTTTGCTACCCATGTCTTGTCAGCTGGCTGCAGGTGAGCAGCAGTTTCAAGATGAGTGGCTGTTGATAGTTTTTCTCTTCCTCTGCCTTGTTTTTCCACTGTTCTCTAGCATAGATTGTAGGTGATACTGCAGCATCTTAACCTCGGGTTCTATGTACCGTAATAGTAATGGGAGTCATGTTGTGTTACTTATATGCTTTGCTTTGTAGGGGTGATCCTTCCAATTTCAAACCTATATTGTTATGCAATCTCTTATCTTCCTGGTCGTGTGTGTGTGTGTGTGTGTGTGTGTGTGTGTGTGTGTGTGTGTTGGGGGATTTATTTTCCTGAGGATGGAACTCAATGTTACCAAAAATAATATGTTTGCCCCCCAAAATAGTAGCCATATGTTGAATCTCTCCCTCCTTCTCTACAGCAACTTAGCTTGTATACTGATGTTGTCATGCTGTGCAGTTCCCTGATCTCACAAGCAGCAGGCTATGATGTGAAACAGCAATGGTGAAATCACAAGACAACAATTTTAGGACACAGGATAAAATGCAATACCTGTTGCTTGGCAGGGGGTACCCTGGATTTGTTTCTGGGAGGGGTTTAGCTTTGTTCTCAATATGCCTAGATAGGGAACACTGGGCAAATTCTCAATTCCACTGTTTTCAGAATCTAGATACTTACTGAAAGCCAATCTGGCCAAAGCCTCATTGGAAACAATCACCCAGATGATGGAAGTGCAAAATTTGTGTAGAAGATAATGCTGCAGGAGCACAATCCCCAAAACACATACACATCCAGTACCAATCAGATTCCAAAATAAGCAGAGCACTGGGAGAGGCCAGAGAAGAATCATAGAATCATAGAGTTGGAAGAGACCACAAGGGCCATCCAGTCCAACCCCTTTGCAAAGCAGGAAACCCCATCATAGGCATTCTTGACATATGGCTGTCAAGCCTCTGCTTGAGTTTAAACGAAGGTTATAAACATCACTTACTCTCTTCAGGGAGCCATTTCACACTTTAAATAGGATTGCCTGGGAACCAGCTGCTCTGTAAATCATCTTTTTCCCAGAGTGACAATGTAATCCTTTCACATAAACTGTTTTAATGATGCAATTGTAATATTGTGCCTTGCTCTAACGAACAATTGGAGGCATAGCTGCCAAGTCTCCCGTTTTTCGCGGGGAAACCCCCAGATTTTAATCTGTTTCCCGCTGTTATCCCGAATAGAAAAAAATCCCGGAAATCCCCCGGATATCCTACCTGCCAGGGAGGCTCCAGTTCGGGTGCCGCTCTGCCCATGTCTGGGCACCGGAAATTGGGCAGAGCGGCACCGGAAGTCGCTTCTACGCATGTCCAGACATGCGTAGAAGCGATTTCCGGTGCCGCGCCACTGCTGATCCCGCATTTTTCAGTGGGAGACTTGGCAGCTATGATTGGAGGACTGAAAGAGATTAAATTATTTAATAAGGCCATGATTTCTCCCTATATTTTTTCCTAAGAGTCTTTGAATGAAATGGGTTTTTTCTCCACTCTCTGATCTTATAATTTTTTTAAAATGGAAAATTATGGCTAGCCCTGAAGGTGACAATTCTGTGCATTCATCTTTTCCCTTACAGTCATTAAAAACTGAACTCTGTAGTTTAGTACAGGATCAGGATTCTGCCTTGACAAGATGTACTTAATCAAGGTAATTGCTGTCATTTATTATCACAGATGTTGCATGAAAGAAAAAAAATGAAACAATTATCAGGCCCCAGAAAATTACTGCTTGTCCCTGGTTACCCCAAGTTCTATGTCAAAGCAATGTAGCTAGACCATACCTTCTGCCCTCAGATGCACTAAAAGCCTTAAGAAAGAGGTTTGCTTGACAAATCCCTGCAGATGGGACTATAATCACCTGCCTCTTAGGTTAAAGCAACCCATATAAATGTGTGGATTATGTCAAATAACATTGCCTGTTACAACAGGGCTTCCCCACCGGCCTGCTTTTGTGGCTCAGCATGGATTCTTTGCTTTTATATATGCCAGATTTGGGGGGGGGGAGAGGAGAGGGGGAACTAGGGTCTACACAAAGCTATAAGCAGGTGGCAAACTATTAGGGGTGTCAGGTTGCAACTTTAAGATCTCCCTCAACTTTTAACCTACTTGCCTGCCCATCCCTCTTCCCCCTCCTGTTATCTTTCTAATAAGACTTGCATGCTGTAACAATTAGGACTCCAGTTGTACTGCAAGGCATTTAAATAGTTTTCACTGAGTAGGCAAATACTTTCCTTATATACACCTTTAGGTGCCAGGCGAAAACATTCCTCTTCAACCAGGTCTTTGGCTGGTTAACATCCAATACCCTTTTAAATGTGTTGTGGGAGGGGGGATCATTGGTTTTGTTTTGTTCTTATTTTTATTATGTATTTTGTCTGTTTTATTGCATTGTTATGTTGTGAACCACCTTGAGATCTATGGATGAAGGACAGTATATAAATTGAAATAATGATGATGATGATGATGATGATGATATAGCACAGCCCAATGTGAGCTATTTTGTATTCAGTACTGGGGTCCCAGACTCACAGTATTTCACTGCAGGTAATATTTACTGGGCTTCAAAGTTGAAGGCTTAAGCATACTTAAATTTATATCCGTAGGACTTCTGTCAATGCATTTCAACAAGACATAAGCACTACTAACTCCAGAGCACTGTGTGCAAGAAGAGGGCATTACAATACCAACATGGTGAAAGCCAGTCTTTGTAACCGATGGCCTATATTCAAAGCCTGAATTATGGATAAAAGGTTGGGAGAAAAATGTTGTCAGTCTCTAGTTAATGGTTCATTTAACCTCAAATGGTTAAATGAAAAGGAAAAATTGTGTTAGGAGCTCTTCAAATGTGTGTATTTCATTTTATTCCAATAACTAACAGAAATGATAATCCAGGCCAATAAGCTGTGTATGTTGGATAAAACATCTTGGAAAATTCTTTTCCAGTCAAAAATATAAAAAGGTGACCTATTTTTCTGTTGGTAGGTATGTTCCTGATCATTTGATCTGTGCTTGAAATATCATTTTTATGACTTATTTAATTTCCTGAGGCCTATGATGGAATGATGTCATTCAAATAGACACTATTTCCTTCTCTTTGTGAAGTTTTTGACCAATGGTTAAAGGTTTCTCACATGTCCTTTTTGCTGGAAATCATAGCTGCCGAGTTATCCCTTTTTTTAAGGGATTTCCCCTTATGCTGAATAGGCTTCCTCGCAAGAAAAGGGAAAACTTGGCAGCTATGCTGGAAATGGTTCTGAACAGATGTGAAGACTACTTCAATGCTAGATTTTGTGGCCTACAAACTTCCGATTCACGCTGGCATTTTCCAGTTAGAATTCAGGGCCGTCCAGTGAAACTGAATGGTGGAAATTTGCGAGAGACAAATTGAAGCAAGAGTCCATAGTTAAACTGTGGGATTTCCTATGACAAGATGTGGTGCTGGCTGCCAACTTTAAAGAGAAAGTAGACAAGTTCAAACTATTGTGGATAGCTCTCTTCTACCCTCAGGATCAGAGGCAGGACACCTAGGAAGACCAGTTTCTGGGAAACAATAGCAGGAGAGGGCTCTTGCCCTCTTGTCCTGTAGGTTCCCCATAGGGACCTGCTTGGCTGCTGTGGAAACACGATGCTGGACTAGAAGGGCCCAGGGTCTGATTTAGTGGCGCTCTTTCTATGTTCTTATTGCATTTCTGTTTTACACTGACAATATATGGCAAAGTGAAGATTTGGTGGGACAGCCTCTCACCTGCTTCCGTTGTAACAAATAGCACATGTGCGCACGTAGGTCCAGCATGCATTATCATGCGCACACCTCACCCTGATTTGAGGTTCATTGGGCATGTGCGCGTATGCATTAAGGATGGGGTAGGACGGCCATGACACTGAATATACCCCTCCCCTCTGCATTCATTGAACACAGCTGGCCATGTGTGAATAGCGATTTGCTCTTATTTTATTGTGAATGAGACTTTCTGCTTTTCTTTGCTTTTGTTCTCCGTTGACACCTCCTCCTTGCCTGCAAAGCCTGAGTCTCAAACCTATCTCTGTAATGTGATTGCAATCACATCTCAATGCTGTTGACTGTTAAGCCATTGCCTGCTATGATGCTAGGTGGGAGCTATTAAGCAAGGGTTTTTCAAGGTACCGTATATTCTGGGTGTATAAGACAACCCCCAACTTTTCCAGTTAAAATATAGAGTTTGGGATATACTCACCGTATAAGAAATACGACCCGGCGTATAAGACAACCCCCCAACTTTTGAGAAGATTTTCCTGGGTTAAAAAGTAGTCTTATACACAGGAATATACAGTAATTGCTCTCTTTGGTATTTACCCCTTGAGTGAAGAGTTTGATAATCACTGATTAATGATGGAGACAAATGGTGTTGACAATTTCTGGACATGGCAATGAAGTGAGTAACCGCTTACCAGGGATGTCGGGCTGCCTGCTCACAGGTATATCTTTTGTTTGGGTCTTTCTCCATCAAATTCCGAATAAAATCTTTAGCTGTTTTCAGAGAAGGAAGGAGGAAGTACAATACACAGTGGTATTAAAGGCTCGTCTTAATTTGCACATTGCAGTCATCTAATCCTCTGAAACAATATGATGGTGTCCCACTGGGAGACGTAACACTGGGAGACTAAGGGTTAGGGTGTCAGTTCTGGTAGTAGATGAAAGGAAGGAGCATTTTATACACATAAGGCATTAAAGCAGTCATAAGTCAATCAAGTGAATGGCCATACATCATGTAATTCAATTCTACATTTATGTGTCTCCTCAGACTGCCATTTTTATTCATAAAGCCACATCTTCCTTACTGAATTATTATTACTAGATTTCTCATACATGGTGGTAGCTGAATATTTTGAGGACTGGGAATTTGCTCATATAAAGCGTGAACTGAAAAAAAACAAACTCAACTTCCATCACAGTGAATGAATCATAGGCTAGGTCTATGCCTTCTAAAAAATGTCCATGACCAGGTCATATAAATTCTGCACCAAGAAAAGCTAAATTCTGCAATCTGTATAAATTATTTTAAAATAAGCAAGTGTGGACGAGTCCTCTTATTCCCACATTATGCTTACAATTTGACATAGTTTAGTGTGTGAGCTGGAAGAAAAGTGGAATACAAGAAGTGCCAAGATTCAGAAGAAGAGATGAGAATGTACTGTTGGGAGGAGAGGGGAAGGCAATATTTAAAACAATGTACGATGCAGAAAAAGTATGTTCAGTAATAACAACAAAGGATACTGATAAAGTGCCTAATTTGTGGTTCTGCTTGCTCCTTACCAGAGTCAGAGATATCATCCCAATATGGAGAGTCAAATTCATATTCTGCTTTAAGGATCTGCTCAAAAAGCTTGGAGTCATTTTCATCATAGAAGGGAGGATACCCACAGAGCCTAATACACACAATTTTTAAAAAAGCAGGAGATTTTGAGTCACATGAGAACAAGTGATAGAAGTAGAACTTCA
The DNA here is from genome assembly GCF_965207765.1 of Zootoca vivipara. NCBI lineage: Eukaryota > Metazoa > Chordata > Lepidosauria > Squamata > Lacertidae > Zootoca > Zootoca vivipara. The sequence continues at coordinate 1,799,160 of NC_142592.1, forward strand.
GTTTTTCACAATTACTGTAACTTTGGGCTTCCAAATGGTATGTCAGCCCCATGGTTTTTCACCATTTTGTGATTCATGGACCACAATAATTTTGAGCTGTCTTGAGTAGGAGGTCCGTAGGAGTAGAAAGTTACACCATATGTGAAGTTCTGAATTAGGGCAGCACTATTTCAGAATTGAATCTGCTTTAAGTAAATATACAGTTTTTAAGAACATTTATCCCATAGAATAAGGGCCCAACCACACTTACCTTTCCTTGTGTCTGAGTGCCCCCCCTTTTTACTCCAGAGCGTTCCCCTTAAAAGCTGAAGCTGAGCCAGGGGTGCTGACATGGCCCCCATCTTCCCATCCTCTCCTCAGCATGCACCCAGTGGGGGTGGGACTCATGGAGAGCGATCTTCGCCCTCGCTGGTCCAAGCCCCCTCCCAACTCCTCGATGGAGGCACAGAAGGCACTTGGCAATGGCGGGGGATGTTGACCCCCTCAATATTGGGGGGAGCTGGGCTCCCAATTCAAAATATTGAGGGTGCCTGGCGTCAGTGATCTGAGCAGCCATCAATCTGTGGAAAACCCAAGTTTGCTGTGAACGTTTGGGGCAAAAAAACAAAAAACTGCTTGGACAAGGAACATTGAAGCTCTGCCCAGAAAGAGTGGGCAAAAGGTACACGTGGATAAGCCCTAAATGAACAATACACAACTCTCTCTCTCTCTCCTACAGCAACTGCTAATCTTTCCATTGAGAGTCAGCTCAAGAACTGTCATGTACAAGTGACAGTCATTCTTCACAGTGTTTTTGCCAAGGGACCACTTAGTAAAAATCAGCCTTGAGAGGATTTCTTGGGAGCCAGGATGCTTTCTCTGCTTGCCATCCTCCTTCGGCCTCCTCCCTCCATTCTAGATAAAGGGCATTGATCTAAAAACATTAATCGAGAAGACTGCTTCTCTGAGGTCCATTTTTCAAATAAGTATCACTTGTGTAGCACACTGATTTGAGATCTGTAACGAAATAGTTGCTGCTCAGCATGTTAAAAATCATGCAGTCCAGATTCCAGGGCAGCCCCCCCCCCTCCAGGTAGAAGGGATGTAGTGGAGCTGGAGAAGAACAGGGCAAAGAAGGCAAAGGGGAAAGAAAAGGCTAGAGAGGCCAAAGAGGGTGGGTGCTGCAAGGCAGTGGCGACTTGGCTTGAGGTAACAGGATGAGGAGGGTGTGATCATGTGGAGCATTCTGGAGGAGGCCATGGTTTCTCAACACCACAACCCTATCATGGCTTTCTACCACTTTAACTGTCACAGCTCCCCCCCCCTAAGAATTGTAACTTGAAGAGATGCCCCAACTATCCTAACTCCATAAACTATAATTTTCAGAATTCTTAGTGAAGAGGAAATGACTTTTAAATCACAGGGTTTGAGCATTTCTCCCCCCTCCCCAATGTTGCTTCCCTTCCTTGTTCCCCCCAAGGGTGTTTCATTTATCCAACATGTGACATCTTCATGTAGTATCCTTGGGTGATTATCTCTCGATTCCCTGGCTGGAGCAATCGATAGATCTGCTCTCAGTGTGTAATTGAGGATGACAGTTTTCTGTCAATAATATTATGCAACCAACAATCAGCTTTATACTTGATCTTTGCAGCACTATAACCATATAATCACCACTTTCCCTTACAAAATGTAAGGTAGGCTATCACTTCAGACCAGCCTGCTGAAGTTTATAAGCAGACCTACTAAAGATAATCACTATTTCTCTGGTGCTTGCCCCAGCCACTAGTTTTCAGAGGCATATTGCCAATTGGATAGTTTAGGTAATGGCCTCGGATTTTGGTAATATATATATAGATTAACTGTGTGGTGGATTAAGATTCACACATTGATGCTGGGGGGAAATATATATGACAACCTCAAAATTGTTCTGTGTACATTTGTATGTGAACAGAATAAACAACATAGTTTTGAGCAGGTAAACCCCCAAGTGCAGAGATCTCATAGAGCAGTGGTTCCCAGTTAGCAAAGTACTGTGGACCCCCAGTTTTTCAGAAGCCAAGCCATGGACCCCCTACTTTTGAAAAGTTGGGTATCTCTTTTTCTTATATAAATGGTGCCATGGCCCCCTGGGTGGGTTACGTGGACCCCCTGGGGTCTGCAGGCTACCAATTGGGAACTCCTGTCATAGAGCATAACAGAGCCCTCTCATCTTACTACTCTTGAGGTGCATACACAGAGTAGGTACTCTGCTAGCCTTCCCTTCTGTGTGGTCAAGGAGCACAGTTCACAATTCTTGAGTGAGGGGATTCAAGATGACTGGACAGGAACCACTGAGAAGGCGGTCCCTTCTCTGACACAGCCTGGCATATTATGGGTGCAGGGCAGGGAAGAGGGCTCTGTTATACCCTGTGGGAATCCCAGGATCCACACCCGCAATGGGCTGAATCTTCCTATTTTAAATATACAAGTTGTAACAGGGGAAAAAAATGTGGGACGTTCAATGTAGTTGCTTTAAAATGAATGTGACATATGGAATAACAGGAAGTTTCAAGCTGCCGAAAGCATACAATATGAATTTTCTGTTTTTTTAAAAGTTTGATCATAAAGCTGCTGAGAACTGGATATGTTTAAAGTGAAGCATTCAGGGCTGGCACTGAAGCAACTTTAGTATTTCTTATCACATCTTATTTGTTTGAGGTTTTTAACATTTTTTGAACTTGTAATCTACAATACACTCACTGTGCATTAAAAACAGCACTAAGCCGGAATTAGCTTCTTTCACCATTGCTCAGTGTCTAATTCTAGCAGGGGACATATGGTGTGTGTGTGTGTGTGTGTGTGTGTGTGTGTGTGTGTGTGTGTGTGTGTAAATCTGCTAGACTAGCCAGTTCAGATTCTCATGGTGGCTTCCAATCATTGAAAATGTCTGCTACAATACAATAATCGTAATAAAAGCATTAACATATCAGTTGCTTAAAAGCATAGCGGTGTGAGGCAACTTCTTTAAGGGCATCTGAGGGCATCAGATGTGATCTCTGACCAGAACTTCCACCTCAATGGGGTCACTTGGCTGTGGGATGTGGGACAGAATGAGAAGCGGGGTTAACCCTTCCCTCCTGCACCATTTTCAAAATGAAAATTGCCTCTGTTGTTCATCCCATTCAGGAAAACTGATTTTTAGAAAACTGGAATGATACATGAGATCTGATCATGGGATGGGTCTGATTAAAAATGGTGGTCACTGAGCAAACAACCCACTATTAATTATTATTACTTGGCACACCGTGTGTGAAAGTATTTGAGATTAATAATGAAATCACTAGTGTGACCTCATTTGATACTACTTACAGAATATATGCAATAACTCCAATGGACCAACAATCTACTGCTTTGCTGTAGGGTTTCTGGGCAAGAACTTCAGGAGCTGAAAGAAGGAGGGAGAGGGAAGGAAAATCCATAAATGTGACAAAAGCCAATGAATGAGTCAAAATCCAAACACAGAACTCAACAGTTGTTCACTGAAGTTAACATACATTGCTGCTGCTCTATTCAATTGCCACTGAAATATAATCTTGGAATTATGAACCTCAGAAGTGCCAGACATTATTTATATATATGTGGGAGGCATTCATCTAAGTTGTTGAGCATGTGGAACAAGGTCCATTCACATTTTGGGATTTTCTCAAATATCTTCCCCCAACAACTCCAAAATCTGCTCTGTTGGGTTGTTGGAACCCCCAAAGAAGGTTAGGGGGGCACATGGGGAGAGAGAATAGGGTAAAGGCATGTTGCATGAGTGGACTTGACTCTCCACATGCATACCCCTCTGTTGAATTCCACCCAACATGTGTGGAGGTGCCATCAGTGTAGCCAACATGGCCCCCGCCAGATGTTTCAGAATACAATTCACACCAGCCCCACCCAGCGAGGTCAATAGCCGCAACCTCTGAAGGGCACCATGTTACCTACCTCTGATAAATACAGTGTGCGTCACAGGAAAAAGTCAGCTTTCTGCCCCAAGATGCTTTACGATCTAAATTAAATTAAAAAAATTCCTTCAGTAGCACCTTAAAGACCAACTAAGTAGGAGGTGCTACTGAAGGAATTTTTTTATTTTACTTCGACCCAGACCAACACGGCTACCTACCTGATCTAAATTAAGGTAGCTATGATGTTATAAGCATGTCTACACTAATTACAATACTGAATTAAACTGCTTTAATAGTAATTCCCTTTCCTCGGGGAACCTTAGGAGCTATGGTTCTGTGAGAGGATAAAGGAATCTCTAATATTTTTTCAGCACCTTGACAAAACTACAATTCAATATTTTTTTGAGGGAAGTCATGACAGTTAAACAATTACAAACTGACATAAGTTTGCAGCACAGATAGATTTTTCTTGCTCAGAAATACCGTATTTTCCGGCGTATAAGACAACTGGGCATATAAGACGACCCCCAACTTTCCCAGTTAAAATATAGAGTTTGGGATATATTCGCCGTATAAGACTACCCCTCTTCCAACATACACCAAATAAAATTTTTAAAAAATCAGATTTGATTTCAATATGGTAATTTCAATTCAAACGCTTATGGCAGGCAGGTACTTAGCAGGAAAACTGTCACTTATAAACATAAGGCTGTTTGTCATCCAACATGTAAACATAAAACAGTGCAAGTGGATTAAACTTTTCCTAATTCACTCTAAAGCTGAAAGGAAGGATAAGACAATAAACCCATGGGAGCTGCTATGCTGTTTGTTTTGAGAGGCAGAGAATGTTTTAGAAACCTCTGGTTGCCTTCTTTCTCTTGGTGGGGAGGACTGGGCCAACCCAGACCCCGCCAAAGGCATATTGCCAAGACTTCCCTTTAACCTGAAATTGGGCACAAGATCATAGCTGCCAAGTTATCCCTTTTTTTAAGGGAAATTCCCTTATGCTGAATAGGCTTCCTCGTGAGAAAAGGGAAAACTTGGCAGCTATGCAAGATTCAATATCTGGGGTTAAGCCCAGTTCCCCATATCTATCTCAGACGCATCTAGATGGGAATGTGAATGTGAATGTGAATCCCTGGAGCGCTGCTGCCAGTCAGTGCAGACAGCACTAAGTGAGATGAACCAATGGCCTTGTTTGGTTTATAAGGCTCCCTATGCTCCTGTGGGGAGAACTGGGTTTCACTGAATCTCGATGGCCTTTTCTCCACATCCTTTCCTGGGAGAGCTGCCCTTTCGCCACCACTTCTCTCCCCCCTTGTTTTGGGGGCATTTCCACCCACCCCGGTGACCCCACAGTTCTTTCCGTGCCCCTACAGGCGCTCCTTGACCGCGGCTGTCCCCACAAACCCACCCGCCTTGTCGCGCCCCCTTCGAAGGAGAGGGAGAGTCTGAGACAAGCTCTGGGCAAAGGGTTAAGGGCACCGGCTTTGCGGCGGCTTCACGTTCTTAATGGGCATGTGTGCAGCCTCCATTTAGGCTGGAGATGGGGCAGTTTCTGCTCTTGCACAGAGAAGAGTGTTGAAGCAGCAACGAGTGGAGAGAGAGAGAGAGATGAAGAGATCGAGGCAGGCAGAGTCAGCGAGAGGGAAAAGGAGCCAGAGAGAGCGTAGGTCCCAGCTCCGCGCCCGGCTCCCCTTATTCCCTGGGCGTTCATACGGTCGCCGTTTTTGAGCTCCCCCCACCATATGCGTCAACCACAGATTCTCCAGTCCGGTTATACCCGGTGTATAAGACGACCCCCGACTTTTGAGAAGATTTTCCTGGGTTAAAAAGTCATCTTATACGCTGGAAAATACGGAATGTACAAATGAAAGATGTTCTACAGTGTTCTCATAATATCACAGACAGGAACCCCCCAAAATCACACTTCCTATTTTACATATAGAAACATTACAGAAATATCAGTTAATGGATGAGGAATTGCAGTTTCATACAAGTTTCATCTTCTAGCTTTGCACTAGAAGATGAACAGGCCACTTGCAGAGATGGTTATTTTTGAGAGTGAAGTCTCACATGAAGCTACGCATATGTGTTTGACAGATTGGTAAATTCAGGTCTCTTTATCTCATGTTGGATAAACAATCTGTCACTGGAATCTTCAAGAGAGTTGAAGATCCATAGATCCATGCATTATCCACTCTCCACTCTGCTTTTCTATTCTCCGTGTTCTTTTGCTTCCATACTTGTATGATGTGCACAACTGAAATGCACTGAAATCAAACATTGGAAATTGTGCATTGGAAAATACACAATGCAGGTGGCGCTGTGGGTTAAGCCACACAGCCTAGGGCAGGGGTCCCCAAACTTACCCGGCTTCAGGCCAATCGCGCGACGGGCCGGAGGGCGGGGAAGTGCGCACCTGTGCGCATGTGCACACACTCTTACAGGCATGATGATGTGCTTCCGGGTCAGGAAAAAGCGCCAAAAAATTTTTGTGCGCATGGGCCTCCCCCGACCCAGAAGCGCACCGGAAATGACGTTTGCGCAAGCACGCAAATGTTATTTCCGGTGCACTTCCGGGTCGGGAGAGGCCCATGAGCATGTGCACAAACAATTTTCGGCATTTTTTTCCAACCCGGAAGCGCGCCGCCACGCCTGTAAGAGCGGGTGGTGGCAGTGGGCGGCAGGGGTCGCCGCGGTCCGGATAAAAGAGGCCTTCAGGCTGTATGTGGCCCGTGGGCCTTAGTCTGCGGACCCCTGGCCTAGGGCTTGCGGATCAGAAGGTTGGCAGTTCGAATCCCTGTGACAGGGTGAGCTCCCGTTGCTCGGTCCCAGTTCCTGCCAACCTAGCAGTTCGAAAGCACGTCAAAGTGCAAGTAGATAAATAGGGACCGCTCTGGCAAGAAGGTAAACGGCGTTTCCGTGCGCTGCTCTGGTTCGCCAGAAGCGGCTTTGTCATGCTGGCCACATGACCCGGAAGCTGTACACTGGCTCCCTCGGCCAATAACGTGAGATGAGCACCGCAACCCCAGAGTTGGTCACGACTGGACCTAATGGTCAGGGGTCCCTTTACCTTTATGCATATTTACTCAGCAGTAATTCCCTCTTAAGTTTCCTTGCACTTGCTCTCTAGTGTATGTTTAGGATTGTTGTTTTATACCAGGCCAGACCACTGGTTCATCTAGCTTAGCACTGTCTACTCTGATTGACAGCAGCTCTCCAGAGAGTCCATCTTTTCCAGGGATTGACCTGAGATGCTCTGCCTTGGTACTACAGCCTTTCCCTTAATTCAGGTTTTACGCTAAGGCATTAGTGGTGGATAACCAAACAGAGTAGTAAGGAGAAGGGCTGCACATTTTAGAAATGGAAGATGAAATATGGTTGGCAGAAATTACTGTTATCACAGTGTCACTTTCTGCAATGACTACTTCATATTGCAGCCAAGTAATATCATAGAATCTGTCACAGATGGGGTGTTGGCTACTCCCGAGTAAGCACTCCACACATCCTCTGGATTTTCATAGTTTTATTGTGCATGCTATATACAGTGGTGAGATGTCTCAAATCATGTCTGCTCTGCATGGGGCAGAAGCCCACAATGGCCTCTCGTGGGCTCTGACCCCCCTTTTAAGACTCCAAACGCCCCTCCTCCTTGCTCTATGGGTCCTCCGTGGTCCCAAACCAGGCTCCTGAGGTGCCGTTCTCTCTCCTCCCTCCTTTCCAGCCCCTGCTGAAGCTAGCTCCTCCCCTGCTTCCCTGCTACCAACCTGGAGCTGAGCCACCAGGACTCTGCAGAGCCCTGGACCCGTCTTAACCCTTCCTGTTCCTGATTTGAACTCCCAGACTTGCTGCTGCTCTCCCATCTGGTGGAAGTAAGCAGAGTGGGCTGCTCTCTGCAAGCCCTCTCTCTTACATCCACCCCCCCTCCAGGCTCCCCCCCCCTTCCTGAGGCCTGGTTTGCCTGGTCTGATGTCTGTAAAGAGGGCTGGAAGCCTGACAGGTCTTCCTCCTCTGTAGTGTGTGTAAAATCCTGTTCCCCGTCGGTGCTGGGTGGCTGGTCCGTGTAGTTCCTTCCGTTGTCATCCTCCTCCTCCCTCTGGAAAATTGCTTCCGATTCCCGGAGGGCTCCTTGGGTCTGCGTCTCCCCTGCTCCCCACCTGGGATCGCCCTCCCCCTCTGTGTTCCCTGTGCTACTGACGTGTGGTGGTTTGGGTCTGTGGGAGAAAGGAGCGTGCAGTTCCAGTGTGCGGTCCTCCCCTTGCATGGTGTGCGTGGTTGCCTCCGCGTTTTGGGAAGCAGGAGTGCCCTGCCTGGCCATCAGACATTTTAACCCCCCCCTCCCCCCACCGGGAGCCCGGGCTCGCTGTGGCACTGTAGACCTCCTCCTCTTCCTTTCTTTCTGGAACCTCTTGGCTGCCTTCTCCCTCCACCCTTCTGTCTAGTGTCTTTTGTGTGATTTCCTCCCCCTCCCTCCTGTCAGCGTCTTGTGTTGGATGTGTGTCACGTCCTCTGAACCTTGGGCTTTCCCTAAAGTGTGAGAGCAAAGACCTGTGACCCACGGGATGGACCTTTCTCGCTGTAGGTGCTTCCCCCCTGAAGGTGACAGGGTTGATCTGTGTCAGAACCTTGAAGGGCCCCAGCCTTCTGGGTGCCAGCTTCTTCCCCCTTCCCCCCATGGGAAGGCCTTCTGACCACAGCCAGACCCTGTCCCCTCCGTGGAAGACCTTCTCCAGTCCCCTGTGATGGTCTGCCCCCTCCTTGTAAGCCTCATTGCCCCTTGCCACGTCTCCATCCAGTTGTTGGTGTACTGTCTCCCTCCTCTCACCCCATGCCTCAATAGGTGGTCCCCCAATCTCCCCCTCCCCCTGCTCTGGGAAGGCTCTGGGGTTTCGCCCAAGACTGGCCTTACTGGGTGTGAGCCTCGTGAAGACATGTACTGCATGCCCCTCCGTGGGGTTGTCATGATATTGCCTGAGAATCTTCCCTCTGAGGGAGTCCTGGGGCATATACCGGGCATCATTGCTAAAGAGTAACCCCTCTTTCTCTGCAAGCCCTTCCCCTGCCCCCTTTTTCTCCCTCAAGTCCCTCCGTATGTTCTGGGTCAAAGTGTCCTCTTTGGTGAGTTGGCTCAGTTTCTCTTCCTGCATCCCCGCCTCTGCGTCGTTCCATCCGCCTGGGGAGCTGATGTGGTGCGATCCTGAGGATTCTCCTTCTTTCCTGCAGTGCTCCTTGCCGTCTGCATCTCCAAAGGTGAGATCTCCCCGGCGCTGGCTGCCCACAGGGTCATTGTCCATTAAGTCCAAAGCTAGCACTTCTGCGTGCTTGTTCACTGTCATCTTCCGAGAGGGGGTCTGTTGCGTGACCTCACCCTCCTGCAATTCCCGGCCGCCTACGGTCAAGACGCTCATGGGCAGCTCCCTTGGGAAAATGGGAATCTGATCCTGCTTAGCCAAGTGCACCGATAGGAAATCGTCGCTGCTGCCCCTGCGGAGAAGCCCGACTGTCTCCTGGGTCTGGCCTCTTGGCAGCTGCAGACTCACTTCCATCTCTTTGTCGTGCTGTGGGGTGTTACAGGAGGGCTCAGTTGTTGGTGCTCTGCCTGGCCCCTCCCCTCCTGATCTGGCATCCAAGCTTGTGTCTGTGCCTGCCTGCTCTCGCCATTCCTTCCTCTGGGGGCAGTGTTCCACCCAGTGGCTGGGTGCATTGTAAAGGCATCTCCCGCCTTTCTCTTTCCTCTGTTTTCCCGCGTCAGCGTTTAAAAGTACCCGCGCGCGGGCTTTGTCCCTCTGCATCACATCTGGCTGGAGGGGGCTGTGCTGTGCTGCAGCTGCCTCCCCGGGACTGTATGGGAACTTGTGGCCGCTGCCTTTCCCCTCCGTCTGTCCCCTCTGCCCGGACTCGCCTCTCCGCCTCCTGCACTTCCACGCCACCATGCCTCTCAGTCTTAGAGCCAGCTTGTGCTGAGGGTCGCCCTACGAAGTGCTGGCCCGTCCCGAGTGTCCTCTCTGCTTGTCCAGCCTCCGCTCCCCCGGCTTGGCTGTGTTCAGAGCTGCTCGGTTCACTAAGCTTGGCTTCCCCTGTGCCCGGGTGCCTACCTGGTGCTTGAGCCGTTCCATAGTTGCAGGGTGCTGGCAACTCATGCCAATCCTCCCTCGGCATCTCTCTCTTCTGCTTTAGATGCTGCCAACTTCATGCCGGCTGCTCCATTTGCAGCCCTCTTCCCTCGGGGTAGCCATCAAAAGTTTGTGGGCTTGCTGTCACAGATGGGGTGTTGGCTACTCCCGAGTAAGCACTCCACACATCCTCTGGATTTTCATAGTTTTATTGTGCATGCTATATACAGTGGTGAGATGTCTCAAATCATGTCTGCTCTGCATGGGGCAGAAGCCCACAATGGCGTCTCGTGGGCTCTGACCCCCCTTTTAAGACTCCAAACGCCCCTCCTCCTTGCTCTATGGGTCCTCCGTGGTCCCAAACCAGGCTCCTGAGGTGCCGTTCTCCCTCCTCCCTCCTTTCCAGCCCCTGCTGAAGCTAGCTCCTCCCCTGCTTCCCTGCTACCAACCTGGAGCTGAGCCACCAGGACTCTGCAGAGCCCTGGACCCGTCTTAACCCTTCCTGTTCCTGATTTGAACTCCCAGACTTGCTGCTGCTCTCCCATCTGGTGGAAGTAAGCAGAGTGGGCTGCTCTCTGCAAGCCCTCTCTCTTACAGAATCATAAAATCATAGAACTGGAAGGGTACCCGAGGGTCATCTAGTCCAACCCCCTGCAATACAGAAAACCTGCCCACAGTCATTCCTGGGTGGACATGAACCACCAACCTTCTGGTTAACAGCCAGATACACTGACCCATTGTGCCACCATAATCACTTGGTTCCATTTTAGGTTTTCATGAGAACTGGAGGATAAAACACCATGCAAACCTGTCCTCGGTCAGAAACATTTGAGAAATAAACTTTATATTTCTTATTTATTTCTGCTTCATTGACTATGCAAAAGCCTTTGACTGTGTCGACCACAGCAAACTATGGCAAGTTCTTAAAGAAATGGGAGTGCCTGATCACCTCATCTGTCTCCTGAGAAATCTCTATGTGGGACAAGAAGCTACAGTTAGAACTGGATATGGAACAACTGAGTGGTTCAAAATTGGGAAAGGAGTACGAGAAGGTTGTATATTGTCTCCCTGCTTATTTAACTTATATGCAGAATTCATCATGCGAAAGGCTGGACTAGATGAATCCCAAGCCGGAATTAAGATTGCCGGAAGAAATATCAACAACCTCAGATATGCAGATGACACAACCTTGATGGCAGAAAGCGAGGAGGAATTAAAGAACCTTTTAATGAGGGTGAAAGAGGAGAGCGCAAAATATGGTCTGAAGCTCAACATCAAAAAAACCAAGATCATGGCCACTGGTCCCATCACCTCCTGGCAAATAGAAGGGGAAGAAATGGAGGCAGTGAGAGATTTTACCTTCTTGGGCTCCTTGATCACTGCAGATGGTGACAGCAGTCACGAAATTAAAAGACGCCTGCATCTTGGGAGAAAAGCAATGACAAACCTAGACAGCATCTTAAAAAGCAGAGACACCACCTTGCCGACAAAGGTCCGTATAGTTAAAGCTATGGTTTTCCCAGTAGTGATGTATGGAAGTGAGAGCTGGCCCTGAGTGCTCACTGGAAGGACAGATCGTGAAGCTGAGGCTCCAATACTTTGGCCACCTCATGAGAAGAGAAGAATCCTTGGAAAAGACCCTGATGTTGGGAAAGATTGAGGGCACTAGGAGAAGGGGACGTCAGAGGACAAGATGGTTGGACAGTGTTCTCGAAGCTACGAACATGAGTTTGACCAAACTGCGGGAGGCAGTGCAAGACAGGAGTGCCTGGCGTGCTCTGGTCCATGGGGTCACAAAGAGTCGGACACGACTAAACGACTAAACAACAAATGTATATATTTTGAGGCTTAGACAAGGAAGAAAATGCTTGCTTCTGCAAAGGAGTGGCAAAATCCTCTCCTCCCATCTCAAGCATTTATGAGCCATCGGCTGACAGATGGATGAAGGGAGTGAGTCCTGTGTTCCACCTGCTAATGGATATGAGCTACTCCTGATTGTCTCCTTCCTGGCATGAGCCCCCACAGCCACCATTTGAAATGTTAAGATTTTAAAGAGTTTTTATTTTTAAACTGTGAATCATACTCATGAGCAGCATCTGACAGATCAGAGGACTGTAAATAAAAACAAGGAGGAGAAAAAAAGGGATGGAAGGCCATCTATTTCCTGCCAAGAAAAAACAAAACACAAAACTTTTGGAAACTTGAAAAAGACACGTTTCACAACAGCTTTGATTCACACTGATCACTAAGAAATCCTGACAGCTCTGCAGCAGTGGGCTGCCAAAGGGAAGATTTGGCACAAGACAACAATCTAGTGCAGTGTGTCACCATGAGATGCTACCTCTCCTGCAAAGGGATCTAAGTGAGACAGCTGTCAGTGTCCCTCTAATGATCTGCCTTGGCTGTCAGAAGCAGGGCTAACTGCCTGTCACAAAGTGATAGGAATTAATGCTAAGCAAAAGTTGTTCACAAACTAAGGATTGGGGTAGGGGACTCGGGCCTTCCTGCATGCTGCCACTGCAAATTTATGGCACTTATCCACAAAAGTGGACATTGTTATTGTTGTTTCATATTGTGTCATCTATGCATGTTGTGTGAGATAACCACTCCTTGCCTCAACAGGCTTACAAATCGAGAGACAGAAACAAAGGAGACAAGAGAGAAAGGAGAGGAAAAGGGGAGTCAAAATGAAAAGGGGAAAAATATACAGCAATTTCAGTTACATGTACTGTACTAGGTTTTCCCAATGTGGATCAGAATAATAACTGCATTATCTTCATCATGAACCATTGTTGACTAAATTGTGCACTACATGGTTTCTCAGCTGAAACAGACATACCTCCCTAAACTGTGTGAGACAGATAAGAATCTTCGGAAATCACCACTTCTTCTTCTTCTTCTTCTTCTTCTTCTTCTTCTTCTTCTTCTTCTTCTTCTTCTTCTTCTTCTTCTTCTTCTTCTTCTTCCTCTTCCTCTTCCTCTTCCTCTTCTTCTTCTTGGCTACCTTTTGTCAAACGTGATCTTAGGGTGGCAATCATATTCATCTGTCTTAAATGTACATTAGTCTGAGCACTCGGTTGCTGCTTTTCTTTTGCAGATCTGATTCTCAAACCCACTACTGGTTTGGAACCCATATTCATAACAGCAATATGTAGGGGGTTTGTGTTGTTTTGTTTCCAACAGAAGCAGAAGATCATGGACATTCACAAACTTCTAAGAACTGAAATGTAGTGCCTCCAAAGTCACTGTTATGAATCCCTGATTACTTTTATTAAATAGTCTGTAATATAGTCTTCTTGGTTAGTGAATACTGTTTTGCTTAAAAAGATGAATGATGATATTTTTAAAAAGCAGCTTCTTTGTTATGAAAGTCTAGAGAAGTGTGTTACTTATGATTGCATCTTTCATTTCCAAATGCTTAGCCGTGGATTTTTAAAGCCCTGCAACTCCAATCCTTTAAAATGTAAAGTAGCTGTTGAATTTTCAAAGCAAAAAGTTGGCTTATCATTTGAACACTTGACTAGTGTGCAATTATAGGTTTAGACACTGTAAAACACTCCCATCCACTCCAGAAGGACACATTTCCCAAAATATCATTTTGTGATATTAGGTGGATCTTTTGAGACTAAAAAGACAATCTGTCATTAGGTTTTCTCTGGCTGCTTACACATTATAATTTTAAAGCACATAAGCAGCTCAAAGGACTTAAATGTCAAATTGCTGATCTTCCAACAAAATATATATAGAGAACTTGTCCCAGTCAGCATGGCCAGTGCTATTCCAGCATCATCTGTCTGGCACCAGATTGGAAGACTGCCTCTCACAGATAAATGAATTGCACTAGCCAGATCTGGCCTCCTGGTTTAGGTGATGCCCCCTACCAAGGGGAGAGAGAAGGGAGGCATTCTTTTGGTTTCTTTCTCTTCTTACATTTGTGACTTTAAAGGAATTAAGTAATCTACACAAATAGGATTAGTAGCAAAAAGATTCCTCAAGAAATAAAGCTGGGATCATTTAAATGCCCAAAATAAAGTGCATGTTCAAGGAATTCCTGTCCTCACATGTAAGTCTCAACTCTGTCCAGCAACATGAAACAATGAAATGAGCAGAATTTGTACAGCCATGGTTTATTATAGCTTTTAGGGTTAGAAGGAATTAATAAACTGGTTGTCATCTGGATTTTGACAACTCAGAAATTTCATCAAGTTGCCTCTCAGAATGAAAGGCTCCATACCCCGAAGTAGGAAAACCAAAACCAAAGGCCCAGTTAATATTTTACTAAAATAAAAAAATAATTGCACTCTTACATACTTCAAGGGGAGTTAGATCAAGTCTTAGAACAATTTTATTTGCAGGATTGAATAAACCTATCCCACTGCTCTAATGAGGGTTGTTTGTTGTTGTTAAATCTATCTCTCCCAAGTATCTTGACCCAAACCATTTTTAGCTGGCTAAATGTCCAACCCTATTTCACAATTCAGTAGAAAGGAATATTTGTCTTGGGACTGAATTTTGAAGATTTAAGATGGATTAAGACTTTGAGTACAGCAAAAGTCCTAATCCATCTTAAATCGTCAAAATCCAATTTCTTTTATATTTATCCTTGTGTATCACATATTTCAAGGAGCACCTCATACCTGAGGTGAGAACCTCAGGCCTGGGGGCCAAATGCATACCTCCAGCCTCCTCACCTGGAGCTCAGGACTCCCTCCCCCCCCCAAGGCCACTGGGTTTGTTGGCCCAGTTCCACACCCTCCTCAAGGGTTTTTGCCTGGCAAGAAGGTACTGTATTGGCTCAAATATAAGCCAGACTCCCCCCCCCCCAAAAAAAATTCCGGCCGGGAAAAGTTAAAGCGCAGCTTAAATTTGCGACCTTACAAAAATTGGCTTTTACGATATTGCTGCTGAAACAGACAAATGGTAAAACGGAATGTGAGTGTGAGTACCTGCGGAATTTTACATTTGGGTATTGTCTTTTTTAGTCCCCCCCCCCTTGAATTTTAAAGGTGCAGCTTATTTGCGGGTGCGGCTTATATTCGGGCCCATACGGTATATCTGAACTGCAATGAGGCCTCTTGCTTGCCTGGGCGGAGGTCTTTGTGTGGCCAAAATGTAGCCTCCTGTACAAGGGAAAGAGTCACACCTATGTTCCTACCCCCACCCACTGGCTCATGGGAGATTGCCCTTCAGGGTATTTGGCCCCTGGGGTGAAAAAGGATCCTCGCCTCTGATATAAACTAACCTTCTTTGAGAGATACAGGGCAAGACTGTATGCCTGGTGATGTTAGAGAGCATTGGATAAGCAGAGTGACCGTGTGACTCAGAAGAGCGGCCTAATGTGAGACACCACAGAGAAGACATGCAAGGGGCCATCGAGTGTCATATCAGCAGCAGAAGTAGTGGAGGGCATAAGCACAGGGAATGGCAGAATCGTTTTAGTGTGTCTCATGTTGCCTGGGCAACAAACCACACAGAAAAGAGAAAAGCAGAAGAGCTGGCACCCACCGACAAGAAACACAAAGCACCTTTCAAATATAAAGCAATGTATGATGCAATCCTGTACACACTTATCTGGGAGTAAGTACCACAGAACTCAATGAAGCTTACTCCTGAGTAGACATGCCTAGGATTGCACTATTGATCTTCAGAAGCAACGGAAGCATGTTATAATGGCTCTTCCTGTGCAATATTCTCCCAATGATTCCCACAATAATTACCCCAATCCAGAGATCCTTATGTGTTTTAATGGGCCAGTTAAAGGACCTCCCCTGCAGAGCAGATGGCAAATACAAATACCGGAGTGGAAGATGGGTGTGCAGAGTCATTCTGGCCGGCTCCCGAATGGCTGGCAGTTGGTGCAAGACTCCTCAGCTGTACCTGTGCTGATGTCTAGCATGCTCAGACTTCAGGTGTTGGATATAGCTATTTCTTCCTTAGGATGGATGAAGGTTTTGGAAAAAAACAAGATCTACCCCTTCTTTATTAATTAAAATGAAATGTTTAATTTTGAATGTAACTATTATTTAAATAAATAGTTACTCCATTGTTCAAGAATAAGAATGTGCATGGAATGAGAACAGAAGTAAAGTATTCTGCTATGCTTGATTCAAATGCATATTCATACCCAGTCTATATTAAAATGAAGATCACTGCACTGAAGCAATGAATGAATTTCATAGTGTGTCTACATGCCACTCTCCTTTTCCAGGTATCTTACAACTATTAGTGAAATACCATGCTCATCAATATTGTAGACATGGAAGCAAAGCAAAGCTACCTGGAGTGAGTTCATACAATCAAAACTTCACACAGGTTTTCTGTATTACATGTTTGTAATGCATTCTTTAAAGCCACAAAGACCATCTATGGACCAATAAATCACGGCATATGCCCCCTACGCTCAGCAGACAGTATCACACTTCTAAAAGATAAAGAAGCTATTGCACTGCGTTGGAAAGAACATTACCGTACTAACATCTCCTTAACCGCAACTCCCCCGTAGCTGCCAAGGTCCTCTCACAAATTCCGCAAAAACAAGTTACAGATGAGCTTGCAGTATCTCCTAATCTGGGAGAGTTTTGTACAGCTATTAAAGCCAGTGGACCTGATGGGATAGCTGACGAAATCTTCAAAGTGAATTGAACTTACACAACAACTTCACAAGCTCATCGAAAAAATCTGGGAAAGAGAAGAGATCCCAGCAGACTTTAGGGGTGCCAAAGTTACCAATTTCTTTTAAAAAAAGGTGACAGAACTGATTGTGGAAACTATCAAGGCATCTTCTTGCAAGGGTCTTAGCAAACCGTCTGGTAACAATATCCAAGGTAAACCACAGAGCCTAGGGCTTGCTGATCAGAAGGTCGGCGGTTCGAATCCCCGCGACAGGGTGAGCTCCCATTGTTCGGTCCCAGCTCCTGCCCACCTAGCAGTTTGAAAGCACGTCAAAATGCAAGTAGATAAATACCGTAGGTACCACTCTGGCAGGAAGGTAAATGGTGTTTCCGTGCACTGCTCTGGTTCGCCAGAAGCGGCTTTGTCATGTTGGCCACATGACCTGGAAGCTGTACACCGGCTCCCTCGGCCAATAACGCCGCAACCCCAGAGTCGGTCATGACTGGACCTAATGGTCAGGGGTCCCCTTTACCCATTAGGTGCCTGATACCCCTCCCAACAAAAGCAAAAGTCTTAAACAGGTTCTCTGAGGCAACAATATATGGCTGTTGGACTGCATGTAGCTTGGCAAGTTACCATAAAGAATTGTTGTAGTCCAAACAAGTGCAGAAAATGCCAGGGATATCGGTGGAAAATTCACATGAAACAATTCTTGAAAATTATGCTGTAACGTGCTTACCGACATATCCTGGGGTGCCACACGCTGTGGACATGACGTCGCCTTTACCTTCCATTTTTGACAGTCCAAAATCACTTATCATTATTTTAGATTCTTCATCTTGGCTGTAGTACAACAGGTTTTCAGGCTGCAGGGATATTAAGAAAACAAACCTGGGACATGAATATTGGGTTAAATAATGTATCTCTCTATTTCCTATGCCATCCAGTATCTTAATACTAATAATAATACTTCTTTTAAATCTCTGCTTGCCAGATGTATGGTTTAGCATGAAAATGTCTTGTGACAACTTACTAAGACACATGATATAATTGAGTAGTGTGAGCAGATGCAACTGAAGATCAGGCTTCTGAACTGTTGGTAGTGTCTCTTGTAGCAGTAGTAGTAATTTGTGTTGTTTTTTTATCTTTAACAGCTATACAGAAGGTGGATTTTTTTCAGGTGCAACTGATTTGAACAGTAGCTGATGATATTCCCCTCTCTATATGATTATAAAAGGTAGAGGAGCCCCATACTCTTTTGCATTTAAGTCATCCTTGGTAAGGCGGGCTGTCATCTTTTTCTGACCAGACTCCTGAGCTTCTAAAAGCTGCAGTGAAGCAGATATTCAACAGAAGGAGTCTTCTCCACATCAAAGACCGTGGATTTCTGCCCATCACACAAGCATGAAAGATTCAGTCATTTGGTCGGAAAAAAGGCAGTAGTGCTAAAGCAGGCACCCCCAAACTGCGGCCCTCCAGATGTTTTGGCCTACAACTCCCATGATCCCTAGCTAAGAGGACCAGTGGTCAGGGATGATGGGAATTGTAGTCCAAAACATCTGGAGGGACAGAGTTTGGGGGTGCCTGTGCTAAAGTTTGGCAGCATCTGGTCATCTATTCACCTTCAAGCAAAGATGCACCTGCACCTCCTTTTTTATATAGTATGTTTCAGGAACATCTGGCACAGATTGCACCCCATGGCAGGTGTGTGTGTGTAGCAGCCCTTCTGAGGCACAAACAGCAGCAATAATGCAATTGCAATGAAGTTTCACAAAGAAATCAACCAAGGACTCCTAGAGAGAAAACATCTAGGTCTGGTTGCAAGGAAGCAACTTCATGTTACAACAGTGCCATAGACAACATTGCCCCCCCCCCTCTTTTTTTAATTTTTAAAAAAGAATTTTATTAGTTTCCATTTAAAAATCACAATGCACAACAATATTACAAAAACAATAAGTCACAGTAAAGAAATACAAACAAGTAAAGACATATACCTCGTCTAACAAACTCAGAGAAGACGAGGAAAAGATAAAGATAAACAAAGGGGAAAATTAAAAAGAAAAAAGAAAAAAAGAAAAAAGAAAAAGGAAAATCGAGGTTTGACTTCCAGTTACCTCTCTGTACCTCATAAATTACATTCTATTTCATGGCACGATTCCTAATTTGTTTACATCATTATTCCTCAAATATTCTATTTTGGGCTCAGGTACGCTCTGCTGGTTGGCTTAATTATTTAATTTGATTCTAAGTATTCATAAAATAACCTCCATTCCTTTTTAATTTTTTGTTTCGTCTGTCCTCTAATTCTTCCTGTAAATTTTGCAAGCTGTGCATATTCTTTCATTAACAGTTGCCACTCAGGTTTGCTGGGTACGTTATTGCTTTTCCAAATTCTCGCTAACAGAATTCTTGCCGCCACTATTCCGTACATCATCAACGTTCTGTTAGCGCTTTTTACATTTTCAGGAATTATATTCAATAAGAAAACCTCTGGTTTCTTTTTAAATGTTGTTTTTATCATTTTCTTGAGTTCCTCATAGATCACACTCCAATACTTGTTTATCATGGGACATTTCCACCACATATGTATTTGTGTACCTGTTTCTGTTCCACACCTCCAGCATTTATCTGATTGGTTTTTGTATATTTTGGCTAATCTGTCTGGTGTTTGATACCACCTGTACATCATTTTTAAGATGTTTTCTTTTAGATTGTAACAGGCGGTAAACTTCATATCCTGTCTCCACAGCCTCTCCCATTGCTCCATGAGGATGTTATACCCAAAGTCTTGGGCCCATCTCACCATTGATGATTTGGTTTGTTCTTCTATAAGGTCCCACTCAAGCAGTAGATCGTATATTTGTGAGATATATTTCCCCTCTTTATTCATTAAGATTTTTTCAAATTTAGACTTTTCTTTAGCAATACCCAATTTTTTGTCCTCATTAAATCTTTGATTTATTTCGAAGTATTGGAGCCTGCCCCCCCCCCTTTCGGGACCAGACTGAAGGCTGGGGACAACTGCAAGTGCTGAGTTGCAGCCAGACCTCTGGCTTAAAAAGGCAACCAGGTACACTTCACAAACACTGAATTCACCTCAAGATGGTTTCTGTGCAGCCTCTTGAGGCATCATACAGAGGCAGGCTTCAGTAGCATGGTACAGAAACACAGACAAACTACTTGAGAGAAACATCCTGAAGAGTAGTGACTAGTGGGGTGCCACAGGGTTCTGTCTTGGGCCCAGTCTTGTTCAACATCTTTATCAATGACTTGGATGATGGGCTTGAGGGCATCCTGAGCAAGTTTGCAGATGACACCAAATTGGGAGGGGTGGCTAACACCCCAGAGGACAGGATCACACTTCAGAATGACCTTAACAGATTAGACAACTGGGCCAAAGCAAACAAGATGAATTTTAACAAGGAGAAATGTAAAGTACTACACTTGGGCAAAAAAAATGAAAGGCACAAATACAGGATGGGAGACACCTGGCTTGAGAGCAGTACATGTGAAAAGGATCTAGGAGTCTTGGTAGACCACAAACTTGACATGAGTCAGCAGTGTGATGCAGCAGCTAAAAAAGCCAATGCAATTCTGGGCTGCATCAATAGGAGTATAGCATCTAGATCAAGGGAAGTAATAGTACCACTGTATTCTGCTCTGGTCAGACCTCACCTGGAGTACTGTGTCCAGTTCTGGGCACCACAGTTCAAGAAGGATACTGATAAGCTGGAACGTGTCCAGAAGAGGGCAACCAAAATGGTCAAAGGCCTGGAAACGATGCCTTATGAGGAACGGCTTAGGGAGCTGGGTATGTTTAGCCTGGAGAAGAGAAGGTTAAGGGGTGATATGATAACCATGTTCAAATATATAAAAGGATGTCATATAGAGGAGGGAGAAAGATTGTTTTCTGCTGCTCCAGAGAAGCGGACACGGAGCAACGGATTCAAACTACAAGAAAGAAAATTCCACCTAAACATTAGGAAGAACTTCCTGACAGTAAGAGCTGTTCGGCAGTGGAATTTGCTGCCAATGAGTGTGGTGGAGTCTCCTTCTTTGGAGGTCTTTAAGCAGAGGCTTGACAGCCATCTGTCAGGAATGCTTTGATGGTGTTTCCTGCTTGGCAGGGGGTTGGACTGGATGGCCCTTGTGGTCTCTTCCAACTCTATGATTCTATGATTCTATGATTCTATGATTTACACAGGCAGAAACACCCATGGAGGCAAAGGTATGGCTAATGAAGCAAAAATAATTTGTTGTATTCAATAAAATTGTATCCCTATATTCATTTGTGTTCAAGTGATTGAAAAGGATGCTGAGTACCTGAACTAATAAAAATGGGGACTGAAAGTGTTTGGTGGAGCAGAGGTGCTTTCTCTCTCTCTCTCTCTCTCTCTCTCTCTCTCTCTCTCTCCCTCCCTCCCTCCCCCCCCTCCCTCCCATTAAATGGCCAGGCAGTTATATTCATGGACAGCTGGCTTCAGATCAACATCAAACCCACCAAAGGCTGATCTGCTATGAAGTGTGTAACTTTAATAATTCATTAACATCCAATGAATCATTTCCTTAACACAAACCCTTGGGAGAATTTTGATTTTCATTCTGTGGCTGCTATATCACCACTGTTTTGGGTGCATTTCTTTGGTCAGACACTGTGCAGCCTCCGTTTAATGAACTTGGTGTGTTCCTGGAAGCTACATTGCAGGATTAGGCCTTGGAACATATTTCAATTCATGCACAGAGAGGTGGCCAGCATTTCCAATAATATTAGGGACAGGGTTGCCAAGAAAGTGGTACAAATTCCTACCATAACTTAACATATTCCTTTTATAAACCCAATATATATTCCAGCCAGAAGATTCCAAGAAATGACAAGAAACAGATGGAATGATTTAATACTGCTGCATTCCCTGGTCAAAACCCAAAGCTGGTGTAAAGAGTTGCACCACCATTTAAGGCGTTCATCATATTATGATAGAATTCAAAACTTTGCCTTGCAGCCTAAGTTAGGCAGGCATCTCTAACGGGTGGATTCAGGTGTCTGTGGATGCAGCCACAGCATTCTCAGAATTATTGGGTCCTTATATAAACTCCCAAGTAATTTGCTAATTTATTCCTTTTTATGCTCCTTCTTTGAGTCACATTTCATAGTTCTCTTGGCATGTGTTGCTAATAAGCTTAAGCTGTTTAAAAAACATAGCAAGGAATTCCTTTAGGTACAAAGTGTAGAAGATTTAAAATAACTTATCCAGACCATTGTCTGAATTACTTGAGTTTGCTCTTCAGAGCTTCTGTGTCCAGAATAATTCTTATAAGCTATTTCCTGCAAATCACATTATTTTAGGATAAGCCTGGGTTTGCAAAGAAGATACTAAGCAACTAATTCTTGAGCTGAATTGAACTAACAGTCTAACAAACAGGACATGTAAAATTACTAACAGCCCAACTTCTCCTCACATTCCTTTTATTCCCAACAGGCATGAACTCCTGCCAATAGTGTCCCAAATTTTTATAGTACTAGTTGCTATGGCACAAACAGCTACAATCATAAATAACCATGGAAGGTCATGATGGAGGATGGGAAGGTTTCCCCATGAACATCCAGGGAAATGCTAAAAGTCTCTTAAAGTTGCCTGCATCTGCAGCCACAGAGGTATCGCTCCATGTGCAGATAAGAGAGAGCCTTCTGCAGTTTCACATTATGTATGACACTGAGTCATGCTTAGTTCTCCCCAAGCCGTTCCATAATATTACTGTATCTCATTCATTCACTAGACTCATTATTGTATGCTTTAGCTCCCAAAGTGGCTTACTTAAACATTTAAATTGCAGTTACACAATAAACTAAAACAACAATACAAACTGAACAGCTAAGATTCCAGCATAAATCAAAACTGATTGGATTAAAAGGTGTATTTTATTCTCCTGGCACCAAAAAGAAGCCAGATACCAAATGAGCATCCCTGTAGTGGAAGTACCAAAGACATCATGGATTGGATGCAGACATCTGTTGATTTCAGTCCCATTCAAATCAATGGGGCAATTTAGTCATGACTTAAGTCCCACTGATTCAATGAATAGTACAAAGTGAAACTAATTTAATATGGATCCAAACCCCATGGAATTGCCAGCCACTATTGCAGGGCGGTAGAAAGGGGACATATTGTATGATGGCATGGCACCATGAAGTGAAATTCATAAGATAGTTCTTTTTTGCCTGTTAATTTTCATTAGTTTTCAAACAAATTAACAAATTTACATCCAATTAATACAATTTAATACAAATTTAAAGTTGACTTCCCACCCTGTTTCTGCGGTGTTTCCCTTCCCTTCTTGCTGCATCATGGCAAATACTTTGTTCTACTTCCCAATCCTTTACTTAAAATAGTTTAACATTTTATCATCAATTATTTTTTCATTTACCCTTTTCCATAAGCTGTTCATATTTCAGTTACTGCTACCCTGTTTCCCTGAAAATAAGACATACCCATAAAATAAGCCGTAGCAGGATTTCTAAGCATTTGCACAATATAAGCCATATCCTGAAAATAAGCCATAGTGATAGGCGCAGTTCTGGAGGGTGCCAAGGAAGAGGCGAGACTGAATGTTTAATAAAAATAAGACATCCCCTGAAAATAAGCCATAGGGTGTCTTCTTGAGGAAAAATAAATATAAGACATTGGCTTATTTTCGGGAAAACATGGTAGTACTATTATTTAACTATAACATATTTTTTATAAATCCAGTCATAGAATCATAGAATGGTAGAGTTGGAAGGGATCCCCAAGGGTAATCTAGTCCAACCCCCTGCAATGCAGGAATCTCAGCTAAAGCATCTTTAACAGATGGCCATCCAACCTCTGCTTCAAAGCATCCAAGGAAGGAGAGTCCCCAGACTCTTGAGGGAGACCGTTCCACTGTCAAACAGCTCTTACTGTCAGTAAGTTCTTCCTGATGTTGAGTCGGAATCTCCTTTCTTGTAACTTCAATCCATTGGTTTGAGTCCTACCCTCCAGAGCAGGAGAAACAAGTTTGTTCCCTCTTCCATGTGACAGCCCTCGAGACATTTGAAGATGGCTATCCTATCTCCTCTCAGTCTCCTCTTTTCCAGACTAAACATACCCAGCTCCAAATGAAGCAGTAAACATCCTTCAAACTCTTCACTAACACACGACAAGATCATGAGCGAGTAATTTCCTTCCCCCCCTTCAAATTTTCCCAGATACCCCCCAAAATGGAATTTCCCTCCCTGAACCCCAATAAAACAGGGCTCTTAACCTCCCTAAAAAAGCTCAACAAGTTGAGCTGAACCCCATAAAATGGGACTCTTCTCCCTAAAAAAGCTCCACAACTTTGACCTGAACCCCTAAAAAATGGGGCTCTCCTCCCCACCCCCCAAAAGGGGGTAGATCACTGCCAGATTTTAATTCTGAAAGTAGATCGCAGTCTCTCAGGAGCTGGCCACCCCTGCATTATATTAAACCCATTTAAACTAATGGAAAGGACTGAATGTGTTATTGGTTGTGTTGATAGGAGTTTAGGGCTATATCAGCGTGTGATGCATTTACAAAGGTTATTGCCATGAACAGATTTGTAGACTGTAAAGGGGAATTGGCACATGGATACTTAAATAAATCTTACCACTGAGTTTTTACCAATGATACTTGCATGGCATTCATTCCATTTTGTTAGGCTCTACATTATAATATTGTGGCACAGTATTGAGCAGGTCATGTAAAACATTGTATAGGTTGCAACAGTGATGTGTGCCATCCAGGCTGCCGGTCCTGTTCCTAAAACTAAGCATCTGCAAGGTTGCCCAGTAAACATTCCTTTGGCGCACGTCAGAATTACAACAGACATGACTGGTTGACATGAGGTTTGTATAGCTGACACAATCGTCTCGTCCCCAGTAAACATCAGTTCTGACTGCTTCAGTGATTTCGGGCAGCTGTCTGTGAGGGTGTTTTTGTTTTTTGTTTTTCCCCTGCCATCCCAAGCAAGTTTGTCAATACATTTGCACCCCTTCCTGGACCATCCAAAGTGTTCCTCTCTAATTAAGTTACCCTGCAATTAATATCCCAGCCAAACCCTGCTCCAAATCATTTCCCTTTCTTCAGTTAATTGCCACCACTCAGCATTTCCCTCTCTAAATTAAATTCAAAATAAAGTGGGTACACAATTTTCGGGAGGCCTACACTGACCACACCTCAGCACCACCCTGCCCTGCACCTGCAACAGCCCATTACATGGCAATGATGCTGCTGTCAGGAAGCCAGGTGCACAGCGCTGCCCTTGCCCATCAGCTGCTGCTATTCATAGAATCATAGAGTTGGAAGGCACCTCAAAATCCATCCTCCTTGAGGAAGACTACTGCTGGGGCAGGAGGACCATCAGTACAGCATCCCTGGTACATGGCCATCACCCACTGCTTAAAACCATTGAAGAAAGAGGAAAGTGGATAGATAAAAGTTTTTCTCTCATAATACTAAAGCTCAGGGACATCCAATGAAGTTGAATGTTGGAAGGTTCAGAACTGACAAACAAAAGTACCGTACTTCACACAGCATATAGTTCAACCAACCCACTCCACTAGCAGACGCCCCAAAGAAGCCCCTTTCGGGCTGCTCCTTCCTCTTCCTCTGCCTTTGCCGCTGTTGGCATTTCCCACCCTGGGCTTATACTCGAGTCAGTAAGGTTTTCCAGTTTTTTGTGGTTAAATTAGGTGCCTCGGCTTATATTCGGGTTGGCTTATACTCGAGTATATACGGGACCTTACCTTGAGGTCTCTGTGAACAATGCCCATTCTGTGAAGATAATACACAGCATCTAAGACCTGCCGTATCAGAGTGCTGGCATCTTTCTCAGTGTAAAATCCTTTCTCTACGATCCGGTCAAATAGTTCACCTCCGGACACACTGGAAAAAACCATAAGGCATGGTAATGTTAATACAGGTTAGAGAAACCATGGCAGGAAAGTTAAAAGAAATAGAATCCTTTCTTGAGCCATTTCTTATGCATACATTCATGTTGATCTAGATTAGGATTATAAAACAGATCTGAGAACTGGAATTTCCCTCTGTTTACTAAAACGAACGACCTTTTCTATTATTCTTCCTTGTTCGTTCTACATTGCTTTCATATTGATTCTTTAACTGTGATTCTATAATTGCAGGGGGTTGGACAAGATGACCCTTTGGATTCCTTCCAGTCCGATAATTCTATGATTTCCTAGAAAATACAGTACATGCATTCACATTGATGCTGATTTCTATCTATTACAATGGAAAACAATGGGAATGAAAAGGTCAGAAGAGAACAGCAATAACAAAATACATCTTGTTTGCTTTGGCCCAGTTGTCTAATCTATTAAGGTCATTTTGAAGTGTGATCCTGTCGTCTGGGGTATTAGCCACCCCTCCCAATTTGGTGTCATCTGCAAACTTGCTCAGGATGCCCTCAAGCCCATCATCCAAGTCATTGATAAAGATGTTGAACAAGACTGGGCCCAAGACAGAACCCTGTGGCACCCCACTAGTCACTACTCTCCAGGATGAGGAGGAGCCATTGATGAGCACCCTTTGGGTTCGGTCAGTAAGCCAGTTACAAATCCACTGAATGGTAGCATTGTCTAGCCCGCATTTTACCAGCTTCTTTACAAGAATATCATGGGGCACCTTGTCAAAGGCCTTGCTGAAATCAAGATAGGCTACAAGATAGTAGTGATGTATGGAAGTGAGAGCTGGACCATAAAGAAGGCTGATCGCCAAAGAATTGATGCTTTTGAATTATGGTGCTGGAGGAGACTCTTGAGAGTCCCATGGACTGCAAGAAGATCAAACTATACAAAATATCACTCTTTTCATTCCATGTCACATAACTAGTCTTGACATGCAGAAAATTAACACGGGTGAGAAACCCAATTCCATACCATACAGAACATTATTGCTTTGTGCCATTCAGACAGAAGACTCTAAGTCACCCACATAGATGTCAAATATCAAAGTGGGACATTTATGGGTATAAAACCAACTAATGTTATTCATACTATTATTATTCTAATAAATTAAGGTGATGTTTTAGAGCTTTAGTTGATATATGAAGTAATACTCCCCCATCTGCTCTTTTAATTAGTCCCATTCAAAAATGAAAAATATATTTGTACTTCTCAACCGTTTCCCATAGGAGGAGCCAAAACACTGCTGTAATCTTCTGTGCTTAATATTTGAGGTCTTTAAGTAGAAATCTACTTGTGTCCACTATTGTTGTTTTCAGCCACCAGTCATCAAATAATAGTTACAACTTTAACTCTAAAATAAAGTGCTTCCCAATTTAGAAAAAATATTGTTTTCAGGAATTTTCCATATGGGTTATTTTCAGGGGGTGTCTTATTTTTTTCCTCCTCCTCCTGCCGCAGCCGGCATTGCTGCTGCGCCTATCACAATGTCTTATTTTCGGGGTATGGCTTATATTCCTTGAATGCTTAAAAATCCTGCTCCGGCTTATTTTATGACTATGTCTTAAAATAGGGGAAACAGGGTATATGGAGAGAAAAAGATATTTAGATTCTATCTGAAAACATAACTCTATGAATTGAGAAACAAATATCCTTAAACAATATGCTTGTGTGTCAGGTCTTCAATATTTGAATATGTTGTTAACATAGTTTCCATAACGTTGATTAAAGGTGATAAGAGTTTGCACAGGAAAATTCACAGATAATGACCAATATCAACAGAAGATCTTGTGATAAAAGAGACTCGGCAATTCTCCTTATGATTTCATCCATTTCCACCAATACATTTTATTTTCCTTGCAGATAACTGAAGTTTGCATCCTTCCTATATTTTCAGCTTATAGCTGTACATCTTTAAACTTTTAATCAGGTCTCCCCATGTTTATATGCGGCACTAAAGCGGGAAGGTAAACGGCATTTCCGTGTGCTGCTCTGGTTCGCCAGAAGCGGCTTAGTCATGCTGGCCACATGACCCGGAAACTGTACGCCGGCTCCCTCGGCCAATAACGTGAGATGAGCGCCGCAATCCCAGAGTTGGTCTTGACCGGACCTAATGGTCAGGGGTCCCTTTACCCTTACCTTTACATGGTTTTAGTTATAGGTAGGTCTGGCGTAGTCGAAACAAAACAAAAAAATTCCTTCCAGTAGCACCTTAGAGACCAACTAAGTTTGTCATTGGTATGAGCTTTCGTGTGCATCCACACTTCTTCAGATACACTGAATACTTCAGATACTTCAGATACTAAACTATGTTGTTGTTGTTTAGTCATTTAGTCGTGTCCGACTCTTCGTGACCCCATGGACTATAGCACGCCAGGCACTCCTGTCTTCCACTGCCTCCCGCAGTTTGGTCAAACTCATGTTGGTGGCTTCGAGAACACTGTCCAACCATCTTGTCCTCTGTCGTCCCCTTCTCCTAGTGCCCTCAATCTTTCCCAACATCAGGGTCTTTTCCAATGATTCTTCTCTTCTCATGAGGTGGCCAAAGTATTGGAGCCTCAGCTTCACGATCTGTCCTTCCAGGGAGCACTCAGGGCTGATTTCCTTAAGAATGGATAGGTTTGATCTTCTTGCAGTCCATGGGACTCTCAAGAGTCTCCTCCAGCACCATAATTCAAAAGCATCAATTCTTCGGCGATCAGCCTTCTTTATGGTCCAGCTCTCACTTCCATACATCACTACTGGGAAAACCATAGCTTTAACTATACAGACCTTTTTCGGCAAGGTGATGTCTCTGCTTTTTAAGATGCTGTCTAGGTTTGTCATTGCTTTTCTCCCAAGAAGCAGGCGTCTGCAGTGATCATGGAACCTAAGAAAGTAAAATTTCTCACTGCCTCCATTTCTTCCCCTTCTATTTGCCAGGAGGTGATGGGACTATTCATCTTAGCGGTTTCTTCCAATGCATTCTCCTCCTCTTTTCGCTGCCTTAGAAGGGCTCTTCAGACATGTCACAAAGTGCTACATGCTGACTTTGCATTAACACCTACTTATCAGCTGTTGTATGGAAGTGAGAGCTGGACCATTTGTGTTGTTTCTACTTACATTGATTACAACATCTATTGGTGCCTATAACTGAGTGCTTCATCCAAATGGCATGAGATTTCCAGTTCTTCTATGCCCCTAAGATCTGCCAAGTGTTAGACAGAATGAACAAAAGCTTCCCATTTTACAAGCAATAAAAGAAGGGGACGGTGACATTCCTGTAAGCTTTCCATTGCTTTGTGCTTCCAGTTGGACAGTTTTCATGTCCTGTCACTTTCAGAGAATTCCAGGATACCCTGTCCTTACAGAATGTTTACTATATGTATCAATTTTTATCAATTTGCTAAACAATTCAATGCCTCTTGTCAGTTTCAGGAATCTCTCCTATGTGAAACATAGAATCATAGAATCACAGAATCATAGAGTTGGAAGAGACCACAAGGACCATCCAGTCCAACCCCCTGCCAAGCAGGAAACACAATCAAAGCATTCTTGAGGAACAAAATAAAAAATGGGAGGAAATGAAATAAAAAAAGTTTTCATTTGTTTCTCTATCTTCATTCATTTATTACAGGAATGAATAGGGGCATAATAGTTTCCCCCCCCCCAAAAAAAAAATTGTTTTGGAAACAGATGCAACCCCACACTGGACAAGCAAACACTGTATGCCTTTCATGTGTATCTTTCCGCATAGTTCAAAATATGAATTTTCATTCCTAGCTTAATGGGATTATATCTGAAAAAGTAAGAAATTACCATTCTGAACAGTGGGGCAAAGGGTGGCCGGCTTTTTAATGCAGGAAAAAAATGGACCATACATATTTCTGAAAGCTGACATGCAAGGTTGGCTGCCTTAAGTCAGTAGCTCATTTTCGAAACTACCTACTGCATCTAAAAGGATGGAACTGCAATCTGGGAATAGAAATCATGTGGAAATAATGAACAAATTGAAAGGAAGAGTTCATTAAGATTGCTCACTGCATTTAGGTTCAGCGCAAAAGAATATGTTTGCCTGATGAAGAAAAAGAGTTGGAAAAAAATGCAGAGATTGCTGTGCTAGGTATAAAGATGCCACAAAGGCTTATAATAACAATGGTGTCTATTTTCAAACTCAGAAAGTGAGGGAGTCAAGGGGAAAATGCGGCACTTTGGGTGATTCAGCTTATAAATTAAGTTGGTTTCCATCATCTGCTTCTTCCATGCAGTCATTCTCTTTGTAAATCCAAACATGTGTCTTTTGAAATACATAGTCAAGTAATTAAAGGGATCTTAGATGTCTACTGAAATGATGCCAGGAGCCAAGGAAGATGTGAGTGATATGTGTTATATTCACATCTAGGAGTTTTTAGGGGGAGGGAATAATGAAGAGTTTTGGGTTACAGTCCTATGCTCATTTACTTATGTGTAAACATGCGGGTGGTGCTGTGGGTTAAACCACACAGCCTAGGGCTTGCCGATCAAAAGGTCGGTCCCAGCACCTGCCAACCTAGCAGTTCGAAAGCACATCAAAGTGCAAGTAGATAAATAGGTACCGCTGCAACGGGAAGGTAAATTGCTGGCTCCCTTTCCGGCCCCAGCCCCTTGCCCAGGCCTCCATTGTTGAATGTTCTGCAGAAGGAGGCTGTTTGTTGCCCCAGCGACATGTGACTGGCTGATCTGTCTGGAAACTGTAGAAACGGCTCCCTTTCCTTTCCTAAAGAAGCTGCAGAACTGTGAGTTGAACCCCATAAAAACAGAATTTTCCCCTTTGCAAAGTAAGCTCAACAATTTTGAGCTGATCCTCAAAAAGGGGGCTTTTCCCCTTTTCAAAAGAAGCTGCAAAACTTTGAGCTGATCCCTCAAAAAATGAGGCGTTCCTCCTCTAAAAAACTAGGTACATCTTATGGAGCGAAAAATGTGGTACTTTATGTCATGCTTGCCACAGATACTCTGGCATCGTGTTTCTTGCAGCAAACAAATGAAATGTAAATGACAAATACTGCTGCAAAGCTGGGTAACAATGAGCCAACTGCACTTTTCATGGGGGAAACATGGGTGTAACACTGCTGTTCTTCGGACAAGCATGGTTCTCATATAAAGCATGGAACTGCTCCGATTTTACTTTTTTAGGGATGTAGCATAGCCTTGCAACAGAACTCTTTTCATTCATTCTGTGAGCTTTGGCAGTGCTGCCACAACCACACACATTAATACTAAATTATAGCTAGGCAGGAAAGGACTCAATTATGAGCAGGCAAGTCCTACATGTTCTAAAAGGAGTTTCTGTCTTCAGATTAAAATAAATTATCATAGTTACTCATCACTGTGTAAAACCCAACATGTGGTGTTTTGCGCTTTGCACATAGCTTCTTGAAACCATCAGCAGGACATAAATCCATCCAAATGATTTAATATCATAGAATCATAGAGTTGGAAGAGACCACAAGGGCCATCCAGTCCAACCCCCTGCCAAGCAGGAAACACCACCCAAGCATTCCTGACAGATGGCTGTCAAGCCTCCGCTTAAAGACCTCCAAAGAAGGAGACTCCACCACATTCCTTGGCAGCAAATTCCACTGCCGAACAGCTCTTACTGTCAGGAAGTTCTTCCTAATGTTTAGGTGGAATCTTCATTCTTGTAGCTTGAATCCATTGCTCCGTGTCCACTTCTCTGGAGAAGCAGAAAACAACCTTTCACCCTCCTCTATATGACATCTTTTTATATATTTGAACATGGCTATCATATCACCCCTTAACCTTCTCTTCTCCAGGTTAAACATACCCAGCTCCCTAAGCCGTTCCTCATAAGGCATTGTTTCCAGGCCTTTGACCATTTTGGTTGCCTTCCTCTGGACACGTTCCAGCTTGTCAGTATCCTTCTTGAACTGTGGTGCCCAGAATTGGACACAGTACTCCAGGTGAGGTCTGAGCAGCGCAGAATACAGTGGTACTATTGATCATGCTATACTCCTATTGATGCAGCCCAGGATTGCATTGGCTTTTTTAGCTGCTGCATCACACTGTTGACTCATGTCAAGTTTGTGGTCTACCAAGACTCCTAGATCCTTTTCACATGTACTGCTCTCAAGCCAGGTGTCACCCATCCTGTATTTGTGCCTTTAATTTTTTTTTTGCCCAAGTGTAGTACTTTACATTTCTCCCTTTTAAAATTCATCTTGTTTGCTTTGGCCCAGTTGTCTAATCTGTTAAGGTCATTTTGAAGTGTGATCCTGTCCTCTGGGGTATTAGCCACCCCTCCCAATTTGGTGTCATCTGCAAACTTGCTCAGGATGCCCTCAAGCCCATCATGCAAGTCATTGATGAAGATGTTGAATAAGACTGGGCCCAAGACAGAACCCTGTGGCACCCCACTAGTCACTTCTCTCCAGGATGAAGAGGAGCCATTATATATTAAAACACCCTAACAGTTGGGTAGAGGAAAGTAAATTGAACATTATTTGGCATGTGGGCTAAACTCAGCTCTGCCCTATGCTGGAATGGAAATATTGCAACTACATTGCAAATTACACAGGGATTGGGTATAAGAAAGAAGCCTCTGGTGGTATTTTGTGACCCTGCAGTATCCTATTGGGCGTCCCCCATCTAGGGCTACTTTCTAAGTGAAATTGACAGCCTTGCGTACATGAGAATGATGAAACGTAATGAGACAGTTTTCATATTACTTGAAGTTAAGTTGGTGCCAATACATGCAGCTGGTTTCTTATCTTCAGAAAGAATTAATTGCCATGGTGCCAAAAATACAAGGAAGAAAATGGTCTTAATGAAGCTCCAAAACAGAACAGTGTGTTCCAATTGTAACATCTTATGAAGAATGAAGTACTGAAAACAAAATCTAGCTAAAATCTAGCTCCATTTCACCCTTTTCATTAAGGTGAATTCCTACAACAGCTCCACGAGGCAGATCCATGTTTTATCCTTGAATTTTAGGAGGTGCGACTGAGATTGAAATAAATTTGTTTGTTTTTAATTAACATTCCTATCTTGCTTTTCTGGACTCGGTAGGGAGGTGCCCAATATATTTCAAAAACAAATCCAAACAATCAAAATACCTCTCCCCACCTAAATCACTACTCCTCCCAACCGTCCCGTACAAAGCAAATGAACATGAGAAGAGCCCTTCTGGATCAGGCCAAAGGCCCATCAAACCCAGCATGCCATTCTCATAGAGGCAAACCAGATGACATATCGGAAGCCCATATGTAGAACCCAAGCAAACAGCAGCCTCCCCACCTCCAACTAAAGAGGCAGAACTTCCTTCTCTCACCTGCCCCAATTTCCCCAAACCTTTGACCAGCGTGTGCCAACCTGGTGCCCTCCAGATGTTGTGAACTCGCCTCTTATCAGCCCCAGCCAGCAGAGCTCTGGAGGGCACAAGGTTGGTTGCTTTACACTGTAAGCTCCTTGGGGCTGAGGCTTCCTTGTTTTTTTTTAACTTAATCTTTATTGGTTTCAAAGATATACAAATAATTTAAAAAGTAATATACATCAACAATACATTGTCGTGTGGTTATTCTTTTCCCCTCCCCAAACCTCCCAACTTTCCCCCCTCCCTAGCCCTCCTCCCTCATGACTTCCCAACCTGTACCGGGCTCCTCCCTGAAAACATATAGGGTATTACATACTACCAATCATGTTACACGAAAGGAATTACAGATTCAGGAATTAATAATTGACAATAAGACCAAATTATTATCCAAAATTTATAAATATCTTTTGGAATGGGAATTAAAAGATGAGGAAATAAAGTGTGTTATGATTAAATGGGCACAGGATCTGGGCAAACCAATCTATAAAGTACAATGGGAAAATTTGTTTAAGAGAACAATGAAATTCACGGCCTGCGAAGGAATCAAAGAAAATATGCTGAAAATGCTTTATCGTTGGCACCTTACTCCGGATAAGATTGCCAAAATATATAAAAATACCGATAAAAATTGTTGGAAGTGCAGTAACAGGATAGGGGATTATATGCATTGCTGGTGGGGTTGCATAAAAATTAAAAAATTTTGGGGGGATGTCTATGAGGAATTAAAAAAAATAGTGAAAGTTACTTTTAAAAGAAAACCGGAATATTTTTTATTAAGTTTGCTTCCAGAAAACCTCCCTAAGGATAGAAGAGACATTTTTCTATATGGATGTGCAGCAGCACGATTATTGATAGGTCAGAATTGGAAAAAAGAAGAGGCACCAGGGGTAGCAGATTGGCAGATAAAGCTAGTTGAATTTATGAATCTTGACAAAATGACTGCCGTAATTAGAAATGTATCGAAACAGAAATTGATTAAAAAGTGGGAATATGTGGAAGAATATTTTAGGAAGAAGAATATCCAAACGGAGTTAAGGGTCTGTTTAGGTTAGAAGAGAATAGGGGTTTTTTGTTAAAAGAATCAAGTGAAAAGGAAAGGGATTTATATTAATATGATATAAATGGAGAAATGACAACGCAAGAATATAGTGAATAGGAGAAATAAGCGACACGTTAAGAGTTGGGAAGTGGTTTTATTTTCATATTTGTTGTTTGGATTTTGTGAACATATAATTTTATTGTACATGCTTTTAAAGATGATTCAATAAAGTTTACTTTTTAAATGGAAAAAAAAAAGAAATTATCAATAGCATATAAATATAAACCATTTACAATTATGCTTATACCTATGATAGGACCCTTAAGAATCTGAGATCAGGTTTGGGTTCTCCACTTTATCTTTTATATAGTTGGTGAATGGTTTCCATATTTTTATGATTGCCTCTGAATCTGTTCCTTTGAGTTCTTCATATCTTATCGCTAATCTACAATATTGTAATACCTTGATTTGCCAGTCCTCTCTGCTGGGAATTACCGAAGTTTTCCAATTTTTTGCAACCAGTAATCTAGTGGCTGCAACTGCATAACTTATTATGCACCTATCTTCAGGTTTAACATCCTCCGGTAACATTCCCAAAAGGAACATTTCCGGACTTTTCTTAATGGAATATTTCAATATTTTTTTTAATTCTTTGTATAACATTTCCCAAAATCCTTTGATTATGCTGCAATTCCACCATATATGGATATATGAGCCAATTTCCTTATTACACCTCCAGCATAAATTACTGACCCCTGGATAAATTTTTGATAGTTTTAGTGGCGTCAGGTGCCATCTGTTTAGCATTTTTAGAATATTTTCTTTCAAATCGTAATTAGGTGTAAAGTTTGAGTCGCGTTTCCAAAGATTCTCCCATTTTTGTATTGGGATTGATTTTCCCAAATCTTGGCCCCACTTAATCATTTCTAATCATCCTGTACCATTTACTGCACTGTAGGATTGGACTGTGGATTTTACTATTTAGTCACCAAGATAAATAGCAGCTGCATGCAGCCATGAATGGATGGAGACAGGATACTGAGTACCCAGATTCACAGCAAGTAAAGTTAGACAAGTATGAACACATTTATTGAAAGTCTGTAAAATAATTACAGCAGAACACTGCAAATAAAGATTCCACATGAGCACTCAAAGATATAAATCAAATTCCTGCTGCTTGGTATGGCAAAATACAGAGGAATGTAGAAATTTCTTTGACACCTTTATAGTGTGGAAATTAGGTTTATGGGCAATAGCCAACAAGGACATACTCAGAGCAAACCCACTGAAATTGGTGCACTTAGGTTTATTGCTTTTAATGCACCTGAGCAGAGTAGGACTTATTTGGCTCTCTGCTTATGTATATATGTGGGGATGCAGGTGGCGCTGTGGTCTAAACCACAGAGCCTACGGCTTGCCAATCAGAAGGTCGGCGGTTCGAATCCCCACGACGGGGTGAGCTCCCATTGCTCAGTCCCAGCTCCTGCCAACCTAGCAGTTTGAAAGCACGTCAAAGTGCAAGTAGATAAATAGGTACCACTCCAGCGGGAAGGTAAACGGCGTTTCCATGCGCTGCTCTGGTTCGCCAGAAGCGGCTTTGTCATGCTGGCCACATGACCCGGAAGCTGTATGCCGGCTCCCTCGGCCAGTAAAGCAAGATGAGCACCGCAACCTCAGAGTCGATCACAACTGGACCTAATGGTCAGGGGTCCCTTTACCTTTACTATGTATGTATGCATGTATGATAAATATTTTCATACTGCCCTTCCATTAAAAAAAATCCCAAGGTGAGTCAATTTACATAAAAGAAAATAAAAAAGCAAATTAGAACAAATGCAGGAACCCCCAAGTAGCAAGATGTTAAAAACAACCAGCTGGACAAAAAATATGTCTAAAGGGCTTGAGAGAAAAGGAAATCATTTGCCAGGCACTGACTGGGGGCTCTCCCTAAGCCAGTGATGGCGAACCTATGACACGCGTGTCAGACGTGACACGCAGAGCCCTCACTGCTGGCACGCGCCCCACTGGCCCATTCGCGCTCTTCTTGTTGTTGTCCCCCCCCCCAATTTGTTCTCCCGCTCCTCCTACAGCTTGTCTCCGCTGTTAAAACCCAGATCCTTTTTAGTTGCTGTTGTTGCTGGTAGCCAGAGATTGGTTTTTTAAACCTTTCTGTGCTGTTTTTTCCTGGCGCTTTGGCAGACTATGATTGGGTGTAACAGCATTTGTTTTTTAACCCCTTTCTGTGCTGGTCTTTTTGGCGCTTTGGCAGACTATGTCGGTGCTGCGTGTTAGTTCCAGCGAAGGTATCATTTGTCATTTATTTCTGTTCTCTTCCCCCCCCCTCAAAAAAGCGCAGCAGCTTTGGGGCACCCCCCCCCAAAAAAGCAAAGCAACCTTTGCACACACACCCCCAAAAAACCTCCAAAACTTTGGTCAGCAGTTCCCCCCAAAAAGCTCAACAACTGTGGACACTTTGTGATAAATAAGGGTTTTGTGGTTTGGTTTGGTTTGGTTAAATAATTACTTTTTGGTTTATTAAATACAGTTAAATATTACAATCATACATTTTTGTTATTTAAACTATAAATATCATGAAATTATTGGTTTTTTCTCAAAGTGACACACCACCCGAGTTATGCTCGGTTTTTTGGCGAATTTTGACACACCAAGCTCAAAAGGTTGCCCATCACTGCCCTAAGCAGTCCCTGCTTTACCTCAGGTAGTCCACAGGCTGCTCCTCCAAGTATACTGATTTTTGGTCATGAACGGCTTTGAAGGCCCTAGATTGTGAAGGACTTTAAAACCAGAACTGTACATTGGGCCTAGGCAGGAAGTTAGCACGGCCACTGGATAGCCCTGCTGGTTACAGCATGGTGCTGATAACACCAAGGTTGCAGGCTATATGGGACAACTGCATTTCAGGGGATTGGACTAGATGATTCTCAGGATCCCTTCCAGCTCTATGATTCTAACTGGTGTATAAAACTATGTAGTTACGTAAGATATTATATTGATTGTCCTTTAATCTTCCCGCCATCCTCTCCTGCCACACCAGAGTGGTGTGCAACACTAAGAACCAGTGGTCTACACCCTAATTCCACCTATGGCTGCGTACCCACCATACTTTAAAGCACATTCCATGCACATTTTCCCCCTCAAAACATCATGAGTGTTGTAGTTTGCTAAGGGTTTCTAGGAATTGTAACTCTGTGAGAGGTGAACTACAGTGCCCAGAATTCTTTGAGGGGGGGAAAGATTTAGAATGTGCTTTAAAGGTAGTGTACAAGCAGCCTATATCTCTTGTCCTCTGTTTCTCTACCCAGTCAACCAAATTACAGTCATCTTGCTGACAACTAAAACATCTTTAGGGGTATTATGTCTGGTGCAACAACAATATGAAAGAAGGAATTAATTTCCAAGTTAGGTTGTTTATTTTTTAAAAAAACAACAACCTGTTCTGTAACATCTGCACAATAT
This sequence comes from Zootoca vivipara, assembly GCF_965207765.1. Lineage (NCBI taxonomy): Eukaryota > Metazoa > Chordata > Lepidosauria > Squamata > Lacertidae > Zootoca > Zootoca vivipara. The sequence continues at coordinate 1,836,619 of NC_142592.1, forward strand.
CTTTTTAAAGTGCCTCCAAAAAGTTCAATCACAGAAAACCATGCTTTTGGGGAGTTGAATGATAAAATGACAATGTAAGTCAAACACTTAAAGCTAGGTTAGCTCTTTTAGTGGCAGAGGGAGAGAGAGAAAGCCCAGCACCAGCACCATCACAATTAACAACATCTGGCAGACAGCTTCATAAGCCAAAAGGCAGCATGACAAGAAAGCTGTTTGTCAAAATGGTCACTCTGTGGCAAGCGACATCAGCCAAGGATTTCTCAAAGATGATTCCCTCAGTCACCACAGAGAAATGCAGATAAGAACAGATCAGCATGCAGGCAATGCTCTTTCTTTAAATCTTCAGTGTCACCTCAGCCATATCTGCTCTCTTCCTTTCACCAGCTTGCACAACAAAGTCACAGCAAGTCCCATCACACCCTGCAGCCGCTCAGAGCAGATACAGGACTGATGCCCAAAATGGTGGTTAAGTGTCTACTTCTCTCTTTCCATCCAATTACTAGTGAAGTTTACTACATGGCTTGATGTCGTGACATTGTTATGCAATTTTTGGTAATTACACACAATCTTTTATGCAAGCACATAAGAGATGCACTTAAATAAATGCATAATCCCAAATATCCCATTTCTGTTTTCAGATAAAATTACATTCACCCAAAACATGTCCTCTAAACATAGAGAGCAAGTCCCCTCCAGAATTTTGATATTTATGCATTAAGCTACCATACAATTAACTCCTCTGGTTTAGGTGGCTTTCTCACAGATGTGATCATTTTGTCAATATGCTTTTGTAAAGAGTAATGAACTGCAGTGTTTGCCTATTTCTCAGCTCATGGTTCTGATCTTAGTAAACACCAAAGAAAGGCTGGAAGCAAGTCTCCATGTTACTTAGGGTCATTTCACACATTATGCACGGACCAATCAAGTAACCCAATCCTGCCTACCTGTGAAAATTACCTCTATGGTGCCTGTACAGTATTTGCAAACATGTATGATGCAGTCACATTTACACTTTTAAGTGCACTCTTATCATTTGAGGTGAACACCCAAAAATGTAATGCATAAAGCAGCCCCAAATCAAGAGCCAAAGTTTTTCACATCTTTAAGCTGCCAATGTTTAAACTGTGGAAATAAATAACTTTAGTTCTTTTGATGGGCAGCATTCTACATGGGTCCAAAATACCAGTGCTCGAGATAAGCAAGTAGCCAAGATGAACAGTTACTTTCTGGACTTGATTCAACATGTTGGCTCTTACCTTTTAATTACCCAGGATACCCCATGGACTTGGCTGTCAAGTTTTCCCTTTTCTCGCGAGGAAGCCTATTCAGCATAAGGGAATTGACCTTTAAAAAAAGGGAGAACTTGACAGCTATGCCCATGGAGTATTTTTCTCTCCATATTAGCCCCCTCTTGCCCTTAGATGAGGGGTGGGCAACCTCAGTCCTCCAGGACTGTCCATCTGGCTTTCTGGACACCTCCCTGCCACACACCCCACTGGTCCCGCTTTCAACACTTCTTGGGTGCTCTTGCCTGTCTAAAATGTGTCCTTGAATTCTGATAATGCTTGTGTGGATAGAGGACAGGGAGGGGTGTGTGTGTGTGTGTGTGTGTGTGTGTGTGTGTGTGTGTGTGTGTGAAACTAGCCTGTTGCCTGTTGCGGCACCACCTGACCTCAGGCAATTGGCTCACCTAGGGTGGGGAGATTAAGATTATTATTTTTTCCCGTCTTTATTAATAATCTTGCAGTACATTACACATATATAGAACATCTCATAAAATAAATTGAAATTTTAGTGAGCTGCAGTGCATAATTTGCATTGAAACCCAGAAAACAAATGATTCCTCATAAGCAAATCCTATAATTGAGGCAAAAGTCACAATGATTTTTGGTGGAACTTTGCTTTTCTCCCAATCAGTAAAGTACTCAGACAAAAGGGAGAACTCAGAGGAAGGAACAAAATGCCTCGTGTATCATTTGCCTTCACTCTCAGCGGGTAGCCTGTTGCTTCGTTCTTAATGTTTTTACACGGTGTCAACATTATGAACACAGCAGTGGGCTTCTTGGCCTTATACGCATCATTTGCATTTAGAGGGAAGGAAAAACACAGAATCATAATAGTGTGGGGGAAATGCTATCCTAAATCTTCCATGTTGCTTTTGCTGGGTTATCTTTTCATTATGTGGCCTGAGTTTTTTCTTGACATAAGCCTCATGGGGAGTTGGAGCTGAGAGTGTGCTATCCACATACTTGTAAAAACAAGACTTGATTTTAACCTTCAAAAATTGCTCTCTTGGAAGGATCCCTTGTTATTAAAATTTGAACATGAAGAATTGCTTTAATAACATGATTTTGATAAAACTACACATTTTGATACAGCTATCAAAAAGAATAGCAACATGTCTTGTTGCTATTGTCAGCATTACACTATATACCGTAGCTAAAGCATCTGAGATGATGAAATCTAACATGTTTTGTGTAGAAAAGCCAGGACCCTAAAGGAGAGTGCCCTTCCAGGAGTAAGAAAAGAATGCATTTTGCTTATTGTAAGGGGGTGGGCTTACAGGGAGCAGCCACCCCCCATCAAATCCAGCTCCTCTAATGGCTTGGACAGCAGTGGAAGGACAGGAGAAAGGAAGGAGGAAGTGAGCGGAGAGGGCCGGGGCTCAGGCAGCATACAAGAGGCACCTGCAGCCTGTGATATCAGCGGGGGGGGGGGGGCAGCAGAAAGTTCCAGCGGGGAAACAGCAGAGGGGCGTCCTTTCAAATTCACCCCAGAACTGAGGCATGGGGAGGAGATTTGGGGTCCCCAAACTACTCTGCTGGGGGAGGAGCCGAAAAGCGCCATTGGGAGAATCTGATATCACTGAGTAGACATGTTTCCATGAAGCTCTTGCATTGTAAATAGCTTTCGCAATAAAAGCATTAAAGACAAGATGGTTTGGAGTGTCGTTGCTCAAGGGTAGCCAGCAACCGCCCTGACACTTATGAACATAGCTCTCCCATACAATGTGTGCTCTGCATGTTTGCAGTCCATAGTAGTCCCAGTCTAGATGATGGTTCTCTTGCTATAGGGCAATACCAGGGTGTCAGGAGCGAGCCAGCAGTAAATCACATGGAGTAAGTGAAGTTAATTCTTTATAAGAAAAGGTGGATTTGCCCTAATGAGCACAGCAGCTCTTCTTTGGAAGGCCTTGCTCGTATAAGGCAGTTGCGAAGACTGAAGGTCCCCGCCTCCCCACTGTTTCCTACGTCTCCTCCTCTCGGGGGGGGGGGGGGGGTTCCGAAGCAATCAGAGACTGTGCCTGTTTGCTCCTCCTGCTTCATGCCTTTCCTGGCCTTGGAAACCAGGGCAGAGGGGAGCTGGTTATAGCAGGAGGGAGAGACACCTGTGCCTCTTCAACAGCCTGACCCATCTCTGCCTCTTGGCCGCCTTCATCCTCCTCTCTGGCTTCAGCTTCAGCTTCTGCCTCTGAACTTCTCTCTGCCACAGACTCTCCTTTCTCACTGAGCCCAGTTACCTCTTCAGCTTCTGACACTTCCTCCCTCTAGCCACTCATTGTTGTCCCACCACCGCCCCCTGGGTTCTGGGCCTTCTTTCCCTCGGGGTTCCCCAGCTGGTTCCTCTCACCATTCGGCTGCGTCCAACTGGTCCATGACACCAGATCAGGCTTGAGTGGCATTGTGTTGCTAGTGAGCAACTTTCTCTTAGCAATAGTTCAGTGGCAGAGGATACACTTTTACATGTATGAAGTCCCTTACTGAAAGTCAATCAACTACAATAAAAGTTTTTTTGATAACAGATGCTGGTAAAGCTTCTGATACCTTAGAGAGCCGCTACAAGTCAAAGTCAGCAGCACTGGGCTAGAGGGGCCAATGTTCTGACTCAGGACAGGGCAGTAACATAGTATGAATGGAGGGAGCTTGGGCCACAAAACCCCACTGGGCTTTGCAGTCATCAAACCCCAGAGGCTTTTGTGAGGCTTCCAACATTCAGGTTGGAGACAGTTCTGCCAAAACTCCTGCCAGCTGAATCTATGCACAGTTCAACTCACACTAGGCTTTCCTTGTGTGTTCATGAGTGCACACGGACCAAGGGATGGTGGTGGATTGTTGGCTTCAGGCAATGGAGACTCGCTGAGACTGAAGCACTATGAGAGCCCTCCACAGCCTTCCTCTTGCAGGTTAGGTGGGGGTCATTGCAAGAGACCTCCCTGAGCCCTGCCTCCTCCCAAAATACTGGAGTAAGCACTGCAAGCAGAGACCATGGCTTCTCTTGTGCAGGGGAAACTATGTGAAACAAGCCTAAGTATAAAGGTATTGAGATCTTTATTCAAACCCACCCCCACCAGCAAATAAACCTTAGACAGTAGCTTTGTATTATATGCCCTGCATTTTGAACCTAAAAACAAGTGGTATCTTAAACATAAGTGAAAAATTCCATGTTTGCTTTGTGCAGCATGGAAATGGCAAATAAACTTCATGAGCTACAACAAAGCAAAGCAACCATAATGGCAAATTGGGCAGTGAGGCAATAAAGTAGGTATCCAGTTTTAACATCATATGACTTTTGTGTCAACAGGTCGTGGTTTCCAAGGAAACAAGAAATTGCACATGAACACTTTGTCCTAGATTGAATTGAGGAAATGGTGCATGTTTAATTGATTATAGTTATTAGGCTGGCAGCAGCATTTCCTAAAAGAGAACTTTTGAGGAGGTTTCAGAGCAGGGACTGTGCTTCAGTCCCAGGCATTTCTTAGCTCTGGGTATGGGAAAGAGGCACTGTAGTTATTGTATATGGCAATAAAGAGTCAAAAGAAGTGATGTGGAATAAAACTGGCACCAACTTTATTTGATGTTGTGATACTGAACTTTAAGAAGCACTTCAGCCAATGACTGAGGTGGTTCCCTTAAAGGCCAAGGCCTGGCCTGGCTATCTCAGGGGTGAGCTCAGCACTCAGCTGTCTTTAGCAGGACCAGCTTGCCCTAATCTCTTCAAGTGAGCTCAGTGCCAGTCAGGTGCAGATGCTGCCCAGAAACTGATACCATAGCAGGAGCACATCCCATCCCTAAGTCTCCGACAGCCTAGTGACTGCCCTAACCTCTCCATCTGCCTCTGAATTCAGGGGCTACCTTCCAAACTCTCTGTCTTATCTGTATGACTCCTCCTTGCCCACTGGCCACCTACCAAGTTGTGACAAAAAGATGCAAATTGACAGCCAGAGCCCAAGGAAATCAACAGATAAATAAACAACTATTGCCCAATCAAAAGCCAACCAGATCACACCCTGTAAAAAGATCTTCCCAGCCATTACCATAGCTGCCAAGTCTCCCGTATTCCCTGGGAAACCCCTGTTTTTCCAGCCGTTTCCCGCTGGCAGCCCGGATTTTTAAAAAACCCGTAAATCCCCCAGATTCTTACCGGCCCGGGGAGGCTCCTTCTGCGCATGTCTGGAGTCTCTGGACATGCGCAGAAGCGATTTCTGGCACTGCGGCCATTTTGAAAATGGGCAGAGCATGCGTAGAAGCAACCTCCAGTGCTGCTCTGCCTAGTTCCAAAATGGCCGCAGCGCGACTTCCGGTGCCACACAGCTGCCGATCCCGGATTTTTCAATCTGGGAGTTGGCACCTATGGCCCTTACCATCAGGCCATAAAGCTCTGTTTGTGTGGTGGTGGGCTGGTTGCCTATTCAAACTGATGCTGGAGAAAGGTAAGGATTACCGCTAGCTTCAGAGAGCCGATTTCCTGTCTGTTGCAAGGGATTACTGCACTTGTCATTGTGGTATTGTGGATTAACAGAAGCACACCACACAGGCCACGGGGGCAGATTATTTAAAAATAAAATTCACAACAGAAGGAAACTAACAGCTAGGTGAAATATAATTTTCAATTCACTGGCAACAACTGTGCAGGGAGCTCCAGTGCTTTGGGGATATCACTGCAGATATCCACTCAAGGTAGCACCAGAGAAGGCACAAGAAGCAAGAATTCTTCTACTGCTCCAAAAGCTAAGGGGGGGGGGTTCATCTAAGGAAGTCAAACTTGGATGGGTATGCAATTGTTTAGAGAGTTTAACTTTATTCCCCAGGTCAAGGAAATTATATTGGAGGTGCAGTGATTTCTAAAATGTTATTTGTTTATTAATTAAATGTATATCCCACTCCTCCTCCTAAAGGAGCCCAGGGCAGCAAACAAGAAGTGATACAGCAATAAAAACATATTTACAACATTGCAAGGGAACCATAAGATTTCCACATGCTCCTAATCCTAGCACAATTTGGACCCTTGACCTGATTTCCTGGAATTCGAAGTCGCCCTTCTATTTCTGTTTGGTTAACAGAAACAAAAGCAGTATAAGCAGTACTTACAGTTGCATGACCAGATACAAGTGGTTTGGACTCTCATAGATGTCTTCCAGGGCAACAATATTTTCATGCTTGATCCTGAAGGTTACATAAAAAGCAACACCACAAGGTAAGTTAAGCACCCAGGAGAAATCTGTTAACATAGCGAGAATAATGCCCAGATTGCCTTAAACCATCCAGAGTCTTTATGGTCTCAGGATAATTCAATTAAAATGAAGTCTGTGTAGACTAGAGCCTCTTCCAGTGATGACAGACGCACATTTGAAGGAGTTAAATGGATAAAGATAACCATGCATCACGGCAGCAATGGCTTGGGGGGGGGGGACCCACTGCACCCTCCTCGTTGCAATAGCACTTCACAGAGTGGCACAGGGCAGGGGCAGCAAATTCCCCAGTCACTGCCACCCCCAGGTCCTCTCCCCTCCCCTCCCAAAACACTGCTCCATCATTGTAGGTGAAGCTACAACAGAGCTGGCTGTGATCCAGCCTTTGCTGCAAGATTGTCACTTTAATTATCCTGAGCATCATATCGCTGTGATCCTCTTTGCTCATTTTCTATGCGCAGGGTTCCAAGCTTTAGCTTATTCATGAGTAACAAGGGCTGTTTTTTCAAGCAAGGCAAAAATAAAAAAAAAGTATGATCAAGCATTTTTATCTGCAGGAAAGTTATTGTAAACCAGCTCTTGCAGATATCTGAAAAAATATTTAGCTTTAGCTGGATATATCTATACCTATGCCTATCTATCTATATATATATAAATGTAGACACTGTGTGCGCGGAGGTAACATCCTTGCACCGTAACTGCTGAACCAAATTGCATCAAATTAGGGCAAAGTGTACCTTGCCCACCAGGGAGGGATCTGGCGTAAATTTTGTTTCCAAAAAACCACACCTTTCACACCTAAAATAATGATTAAACACAAAAAAGTGGCGCCCAAATAAGACATCACCAGCAGAAGGTCTGAAGACTCCAGCAGCATCCAATAGAAAGGCAGATCATCTGAAGGGCAGCAGAATCTCTGAAGGGCAGCGCCAAATAATGATGTCATCAACCGAGCAACTGAAACCACTAAGGCGGCCATTACCAGACAACCCACAGAGTCAGGCCGGGGCCAAGGAATGGAGATACAGGGTGGAGGCCTCGGCTCGCATTTAAATACCGGTACCAGCCCAAGCCAAGGCCGACAGACTAGGCCTCGGCTCTACTTTACAGCCTACAGACTAGGCCTCGGCTACACTTTACAGACTAGGCCTCAGTTCTACAGCCTACAAACTAGGCCTCTACTCTAAATACAATCCCGAGTGGAGCCCTGGGTGGAGGGTGGGGGGAGGAGGGGCCCGAATAGCACATGGGCTGACGTAGGGTGGGGGGAGCCACAGGGTGGGGGGAGGGGGGACGGGATACCTCATGGGTCGCTACAGGATGGGAGTAATCACGGGAATGAGACACAACAGGGGGGGGGAGGAAAAAACACATAGTCCAGGGGGGGACGGACACATCCTCCCCCTTTCCTGGGAAACAAGGACCCTGAGTCAGGCACAGCAAACAATAATAACAAAAATAATTAAAACAACAAATCCAAGGACAAGGTTCATACATCCAGAAAAGCATATTACATCAAAACACTAACCAAAAACAAGTTATGCAACCATTACCATTCAAAACACAAATGACATCAATACTCCCCTCCCCCCCCCAAAAAACCACAGCAACGCATGGCCGGGTCAACTAGTTTTTATATGTCTGTGCTGTGGAAATATATTCAATCAGAATTAATGGGAAACAATATTATAGCCCAGGGTGCAACTGCAAGCCAGTGTGGTGTAGTTGTCGGAGTGGAACCTAGGTTTCAAAGTCCCGTTCAGCCATGGAGCTTACTGGGTGACCTTGGACTAGTCGCTGCCATTCAGCCTGAGCTACGTCAGAGAATTGTTGTGAGGATTAAATGAGGAGGAAAGCATGTATGCCACCTTGAGCTCATTGGAGAAAAAACTGGAGTATACATGCAATAAGCAAAAATAAATGAAATGAAATAAGTTTAGAAACAAGCTTGAAACATTCATAGATGATCTGAATGACAACATCTAATTGGTCAGTGGATGGGAAATACGGCAGGCAACAGAATTAGAATCTTGTGCTTCTGCTGGCTGGTATTGGCCAGTGTCAGAAATAACATATAGGATTGTACAGAATATAATATTATATAACACAGCAGTTTGCATATGTCACTTTGTAAACATGAAGTAACCATTCTTTGCAGCATACAAATGTGTGGCGGAAATTAAACACTTCTTTTAAAATGTCATTTAAATGAACTTGCAAATGGTCTCATTATCTTAATAAAGAAACCACATTTTAAAACATTTTAACAGCTTGAACAAACATACAGGTAACCACTAGTACAGATCCCCATGGTTCAAGAGTCCTTGCTGTTTAGGTGATGACTTTTTAAAAGAGAGGTACCACAAACTGCCATCTAATTAGCTCCTCAAATGCAAATCCTCTCTGGGATTACTGCTTAAGCAGTACCAAACAATTTCCAGTGTGCACAATTAATTTGCATTAATCCCAAAGCGAGAAACCATTTAGCTGTAAGCAACAGAATATTAATTAAGACAAACTGGAGCAATTGGAGAACACTTCAGTCTCCCAGGACATACTATAAAAGATCTTGAAGTAGATGTCTTATTACAAAAGAATTTCAGAAATAGACTGGAAAGAGAAGTTGCTGAACTGCAATTTATCACCAAACTTAAAACCACAGAGAGACCTGGTCTGAATAGAGACTTTGGATTCTTATCTCATTATACATGACAAAGCTATCTTTAGCCATCTCACCCCTTGCTTTTCCTGTGGGACAAATTGCAGCCGTAAACAGTCGTAAATTCTTCATGTACCTAGAAACTGCTTTAATTTCATGCTTGGGGTAAGCACACTACTGGATTACCCAATAGGCAGACTAAGCACATGCTTAGGGCAGCTTTGAATTTTTGAATCTGACAACTGATTTTTTTTAAAAGCATTAGTCATCATGGGGAAAACCATATTTCAGCAATGACCTTATATTGAAATCTCTTTATAATACTTTCTGGGAGGCATGTGCAGAGGAAACAAGTGCAATTCTGGAGTTCTACTCAAAGATTGTGGCTGCATTAGAAAGTGTAGCTGTAGAATGTAGAATGAAATTTTACAACACCTTCTCTGCAGAAGTCAAACTCTCTCTCAAAAAAAAAAGGAAAGGAAGAAAAGAACTGGATTTGAAAACGCATGCTGTCAATCTGTCAATCATTAGCAGGTCAAACAGATTCCTCACTGGCCTTGCAGACAATTTCATTGTCCAGAAAGTGGGAGAAGCAACAAGAGGATCAGCCATTTTAGATCTGATCCTAACCATTCCAAAAATAAAGTATCAAAAATAAACTGACATTTAGGGTTGCCAGACTCAATGGAGGACAGGACGTCTGTGCCTTTAATTGCCCTGCTCTCTTTTGAGTCTGGAAACCTTAAAGAGAAACCAGCAGACCCTTTGCTTGGAAATTAAACAAAGGGTCTGCTGGTTTCTCTTTAAGGTTTCCAGACTCAAAAGAGAGCAGGGCAATTAAAGGCACATAAGTCCTGTCCTCTATTGAGTCTGGCAACCCTACTGACATCAGAAATTGCTTGCTTACCTGAACTTGCACTCTACATTGCCCTGAGCTTGTGGAAGGAGCCTCTACGTAAGAAATGGAGAGCGGTGGGGAGGGGGGAAGAGACTCGGAATCTGGAACGTTTCTGGGAGGCAGCGAGGAGGAGGAGGAGGAGGAGGAGGAGGAGGAGGAGGAGGAGGAGGAGGAGGAGGAGGAGGAGGACTTGAGGAAGGATGGCCACTAGGGGGTGGGCAGGAGAGAGAGAGAGATGCCGGAAGATAATGGGCTACAAGTTAAAGCTGCCGGGTCCCCTGAATGTTCAAGTCACCTCAGGGTGCTACGGCACATTGGTGGACAACCAATGACTTACACCTTTGAGGAATTATTTCAAAAAATTTGAAGACCTATCAAAATATATCTTGCCTGATGCCGACTACAAAGACCACATGTGAATCAGGGAAAAACAAGCAAATGATGACAGCGCAGGGAAAACAGCACAGCATCCTAGAGACAAATTTCACATAGCTACTTGCTACACTATTATTGATTCACTTGAAGCTAATAGGAAGAGGAGAGGTGAAGTATTTCATAGACATATCAAGTAGATTTTCTTTTCTAAACAATGTAGACTTATCTGACGCCCAACATTCACAAGATTCCCCAAAGCTAGTTGACTCATACCTTGTTGACTTGAACATGAATCGCTGTGGAGAACTATGGCAGTTCCATTGTTAAATATGCGCAAAATTTTTAATGTAACTGTGAAAATGAAATCCAGCCACATTGATCTTCACGACACAATACTGAAAGGTGGAATAGAACTGTATTTCCAAATGCAGGCATCACACTATGTATTTTCCTAACACTGATGATCACTAACTGCTCCACAAAACGCCCTTCATCTCAGCTGAAAATAATAATAAACAAACCCCAGAGAACAACAGAGTGTCAGGACAGACACGATTCACTTCCCTTTCTGTATACAGAAGCAGGCAGGTTTTGCCAAGTCAGATTTGCTGAACTTATTCAGAATTTTGCAATCAGAAAATCTAGAAATAAGCTATTTTAATTTCAGGTAAGCACAGTAACAGAAGTGCATAATATGCTCACAACATTCTTTAAGGCCCCAAGAAATAATATTCTGTGAAAGCAAACCACAATTAGCTCCCAGTAAAAAAACATGGATGCCCAAACTTCTCATGGGCTGTGCAAGCAAAGAGGTTTCCAGCTCTGCAATACTTTGATTGCATTCATTATTTACTCTAAGTTTACTCAGTTTTTATGACAATCCATTATGCAATACAAAGCATGTGTCCTGCTCCCTCAGATGATTCTGCCCTTTCTCCCTTGCTCTCAGCCTCTCACAACGATGTTTATCCATCTCTTCTTTCAAATGCAGCTGTTATGCTACATTATTCCAATGTGTTATATATTTTTACATTGCTTTTATGATGTTTGTTTACAATGCATTGATATTAGTTTGGCTATATTTTAAGCGGTTTTATGGAGGCATTTGCCTTATTTATTAAATAAATAATGAACAAGACATTATGTAAAACAACAAAGCATTTATCATGTGAAATAATCAAAGTTATAATCAGCAGGACAGTATTAACTCTCTTGGCAATTAGGCTCACTTTGGTGGAAGCAGGTGTTATTTGATGGCAATGAAGCATAAGTATATTTTAAAGAAAGGAGAATGGTGGCCTTACTTGAACCTTTGAGATTTAGATTTTGTTCATGAATGTGGGAATGTTCAGGCGTGTGGAGATATTGTTTAATATATCCTATCCTAGCTTGTGTTAGTAAGCTTCAAACTTAGCAGAGTTACATTCCCCTTTGAGACAAGCAGAAACGGTTGCACAGGCTTGCTAAAGCCTCTAGAATAATATATATATTCCTGGTACTTTTCCTCTGAATCCCTCTTAAGAGAAAAGACACAACACAGAGCCCTTTAAAAGCATGAAAGAGTTTACTCACGAGACATCCTGAGTTAACAGCACAATCTCAGAAGGCAGCCTTGCTTAGAAAAAGTAATATATACATGTGGAGTCCAATCATGTGAAGTCCGTCCCAGATCAGTGGCAGGAAGTCCACTGCTGACCTGGTCAGATGTCCCTCCATGTGGTCACTCTAGGAAATGTTGTGACTTGACTACTCCTGGTTTACATTCCCACAATGAGAAGTAGGAAGGAGTGGCAGTGAAGAAAGTAAAGAATTCGAACCGTCAACCTTCTGATCAGCAAGCCCAAGAGGCTCAGTGGTTTACCTTTTACCTAGCAAAGAATTAATTTCCCATCCCATCAGTGACTTTTTCAGCAATTGGTCAAAAATGTAGAACAGATTCTGGAGCTTTGCTATATTTAAGTCACACTTGTAATTCACACATAGTGACTCATTTTTCCCTAACCATTGCATCTCATTGGTTCAAGGTATTTAGAATGAATGGTAGTTATTAAAGGAAGCCCAAAATAAGCAAGAGTGCTGCATTCTGCGCTGGAACTGGTGCACAGAGGGTCCTTTGATAAAATAATCTCCCCCTTTGGTGGGCCAAGAAATCATGCTATAACTAAGAATGGATGTTGTGTTAATAAACTATGTAATTTCTATCTCTCTCTTAATGAAATAAGACAGGCTGATGGACCGTTGGACATGCAAGATGTTCATCATCAACCGACTACAAAGACATGTTAACAATACCCTGCAAGGGCTGTGTGGCAAGGTTAAGGATGGAGTTAAAAGGTGGCAAATATTTCAGGGTCACTGACAACAGGTTTTTGGTTTAAATAATAAAAACTAGCAGACTTCCCCCAGAAGGGATAAATTTGGATTAAATGATGGGAAGAGGCACAGGCTGGCATTTTGATACAACATTTGTGTGCATGAGGAGCACCTATCCCACAATGTCCTCCACAGAATCATTGTCGGTGGTGATACTAGTCCTCAAGAGTCATTTAGTACTTGTGACATGATCATGTCTCCCTCATCAAAATGCTCAGGGAGATGAGGAACGGAAGCAAGGGTGCATCCAAATAAGAAATGTTGCAGTAATGGGGAACTTCAGCTACCCTGATGTTTCATAACACTAGAATTTGTGGACACCCAGTGAAGCTGAATGTTGCAAGATTCAGAAATCCAGAGCAGATTTAGGGGGCACAGAAGCAGGGGCAAAGGAAGGCTAACCGGCACCCAGTGTGGGGTGTCGGGGGCGGGGCAAACTTCCCAGCGGCAGAGGGATCCCACCGGCGTCCGTACGGTGCTCAAGCGGCGCCATCAGCACACCGCCCCGTGTGCTACGTATGCGCGTTGCAGTACGTAGCGGCGCTACGCATGCACAGTAGGTAGTGGTGCTGTGCCTGTGCTGCAGTTGGTTTGCCACCACTGCTGCTTGAGCATCATACGGACAGCGGTGGGAAACCCCCGCCGCTGCAGCCGCTTGTCACCCCCCTCAGAGATGGCACCTAGGGCGGATCATGCACATCTTTCAAATGCTTTGGTGGTCATGAGCGCAACTCTCTTATAAGGCTTCAGTTAAACTTTGGTTCACATTGCTGTATGCAACAGCCATTCCCCTATGTTCCAACTGCGGAGGGGCGAGGGGGTTCAATGAAATCAGTTTCCCAAGTTTTCAAATTTGTGGAATCTTTTATTTCAGCATAGGTATAAGATATGCATAGCAAAAACAAAAACAAAAAAGCAAAATACCCATGCCTCTCCATCAGAGAGAGGGTTTGAGTGTGTGAAGAAAGAAACACAATTAACACCAGACCAATCAGGCATGTGATTCATATAAATGTGATCCACTTTATTGCTCTGGTGAAAAATGAAGGTGCAGAACTATGATTTACATATTCAGTACAGAATTTGGGGGAAGTAGATTTGAAGCTATCATTCATTACATATATAAACACACTTCTAATGAAAGAGATTTTAGATTTGGCAACATTGCAATTTTTTGGCACGAGCTGTTAAAATACTCTTAAATTAAGCAAATCCTTCACCGATCTAATCGTGACTCAGCACATTTTATTTCACCTGCTACATTTGGGAGGGGTTTTTGTTTATCCAGCTTTGGCTGTGGATTTCTCTTCCTTCGTGAGCTGGCTTTTATTAAGTATTCTCCACCAATTTTCCATGGGATATTATTTATTGCCACCTGACACAATCCCCTGTAATGAAGGCAGCTAATCTCCAAAGTTCTTATTTTGTTCCAACTCTCTGTAATTGTGGCTTGTCAAGAAATGTCTTTAAATTTCATTCGTCAGCATTTGCTCAGGGGATTTAGAGCCTGGGGGCCAACTCCCAGATTGAAAAATCCGGGATTGGCAGCGGCGCGGCAGCGGAAGTCGCTCTGCGGCCATTTTGGAACTGGGCAGAGCAGCACCAGAAGTCGCTTCTACGCATTCTCTGCCCATTTCAAAAATGGCCGCAGTGCCAGAAATCGCTTCTGCGCATGTCCAGAGACTCCAGACATGTGCAGAAGGAGCCTCCCCGGGCCGGTAAGAATCTGTGGGATTTACGGGGATTTTTTAAATCCAGGCTGCCAGCGGGAAACAGTTGGAAAAACAGGGGTTTCCCGGGGAATATGGGAGACTTGGCAGCTATGATTTAGACTGTGCAGTGGACCCTGAAATTTTAAGCACACGGGCTAAATGGAAAAAGAAAACTGCTCTTGCTGAGATGATGAATTGGCTGAAATGTGTGATTAAGACAACTGGAGGCTTACCAAATCACTGTCTCCAGGCACTGTCTCCATCCTAAATATCTTTGCAGAAGCTTATGAAAAGCTTGGCCTATCACTCAACATCCAAAAAACCAAGTGCTGCACCAACAAGTACAAACCAACCCCTCTGCAGCGCCACAAATCCAACTCAGTGGTGTAACGTTGTAAAATGTCGATCACTTCTCCTACCTGGGCAGGCAACTTTCCACAAGGGCCAACATTGATGCCGAAATCCAGCATCGCCTGAGCTCTGCAAGTGCGGCTTTCTCCCGATTGAAGTGCAGAGTATTTGAGGACCGGGATATTCGCAGGGAAACCAAAATGCTTGTTTACAAAGCTATTGTACTACCAACCTTACTATATGCTTGTGAAACATGGACCACTTATAAACGCCATCTCCAACTCCTCGAAAACTTGCTTAGGTGGTACATGAGTAATGATTCTGGATAAATAAAAGGAGTGCTAAGAAAAATAATCACATGCTATCAAAGGTAGCTAGGTACAACAGCCAAGTTTTTAAATGATACACTGGGAAACATTTTTCTTCTGTCATCTTTTTTGGTTTGGGTGTGGCACCCAATGCAATTATTTGCTTCTGCATCCCTACATGTGAAATAAATCAATCAAGAAATAATTAGAGGTGTGTTTGTTTTGGATTATGCAAAGCAGAACACAACCTTGTTCCTAGGCTACCTGTTTCTATTAAACCAGCACAAAGCTATACCTGACTTTTCAAAAGCAAATAAACAAGATAACAAATATTCAACATATTCTCTAGCCTGTGGCTATAGAGAGGTAAAATTAGACAGGGCATCCCAACTAGAGGACTGTCCCTATTTTGTAATTTCCACAATGAAAAAGTTTTGCATTGGCTGAATATTTGAAGCTGCCTTGTAGCCTTAAACTACTGATCACCTAGCCCAGTCTTGTCCAACCTGGTGCCCTCCAGTTGATGTGGGACTCTAACTCCCATCAGCTCCAGTCAGCAGGGCCCATGGTCATGGGGTGATGGGAGCTGCAGTCCAGAACATCTGGAGGGCACCAGTTTGGGGTAGATTGACCTAACCAGAGATGGCATGTTCTACTTGGCAGCAGTCCTTTTAACCAAGGTCCTTTTAACCAAGGTCCTTTTAACAGGATGTCTTGGGGACTGAGCCTGGAAGCTTTTACATGCAAAAATGTACTGGAAGAAACCTACCCACTTCTCTTTGCTGTAATGCATGTGCCGAAACCATTTAAGCCTCCTCCCGCCTCAATACTGGTTTATACATGTATGTTCATCAGTCATTGATGGTAGCATCAAGTGATGACATTTGTGCGTAATCAGAATCATAGAATCAAATAATTGTAGAGTTGGAAGGGACCTTGAGGGTCATCTAGTCCAACTCGCTACAATCCATCCATGACAGATGACCAACCTTCAAGAAGGAAAGTCTACCACCTCCCAAGGGAGACTGTTCCACTGTCAAACAGCTCTTCCTGTCAGAAAGTTATTCCTGATGTTTAGCTGGAATCTCTTTTGACAGAAACTTCCTCCATGCCACTGGTCCCATCACCTCCTGGCAAATAGAAGGGGAAGAAATGGAGGCAGTGAGAGATTTTACTTTCTTGGGCTCCTTGATCACTGCAGATGGTGACAGCAGTCACGAAATTAAAAGACGCCTGCTTCTTCGGAGAAAAGCAATGACAAACCTAGACAGCATCTTAAAAAGCAGAGACATCACCTTGCCTACAAAGGTCCGTATAGTTAAAGCTATGGTTTTCCCAGTAGTGATGTATGGAAGTGAGAGGGGGACCATAAAGAAGGCTGATCGCCGAAGAATTGATGCTTTTGAATTATGGTGCTGGAGGAGACTCTTGAGAGTCCCATGGACTGCAAGAAGATCAAACCTCTCCATTCTGAAGGAAATCAACCCTGGGTGCTCACTGGAAGGACAGATCGTGAAGCTGAGGCTCCAATACTTTGGCCACCTCATGAGAAGAGAAGAATCCTTGGAAAAGACCCTGATGTTGGGAAAGATTGAGGGCACTAGGAGAAGGGGACGACAGAGGACGAGATGGTTGGACAGTGTTCTCGAAGCTACGAACATGAGTTTGACCAAACTGCGGGAGGCAGTGGAAGACAGGAGTGCCTGGTGTGCTCTGGTCCATGGGGCCACGAAGAGTCGGACACGACTAAACGACTAAACAACAACAATTCTAATCACACTCACCTGGAAGTAAGAACATTGAGTAACACTGAGAATTTACTTCCAGGTAAAAGTGTATAGAATTGTAGCAAAAAAATTATTGCTTGCTGCTCAACACGGTGAGGGCACAGAGAGCTGCTTAAATTGCATTCCCTACATGCACCTTCCAAACCTTTGAATATCTGAATCACCACCTCTTGTAATGCCATGATGTTGCAGTTTCAAAGGTTGCAACCATATAAACATTTGAGAATGATCTGTGTTAATTATCTAAGGAAATATGTAACTGAAACTTTGAAATAATAATATGGCAAGCCACGAAGCTTACCACTCCGCCCCTTGCTTCCTCAAGGGTCTGGGAATGTTGGGGGGGGGGTGGCAAGGAAGCCCAGAAAGCAGCCCTCCACCTTGTATGGGGAGGTTCAGTTCAGGAGCTTCCTGACTTTTCGTGATTTTGCATGCAGACCCCTGGAACCAAACCCTGCCTATACTGCAGGTTACCTGTAAAACAAAACTAAAACTGACTGAATTGAACTGGGAAGAATAATTGTGTTGTGAAGGAAGCAGTATGGAATAAAAGAAGCACACAGTGTCATAAATTGAATATAGATTATATTGCAGGTCACACAGAGCAGACCGAAAGCTGAAGAATAAGCATGAAACATCAGCCCCTGTAGCCCTCCTAATGACAGTGGGGTCTGACTGGGCTCAAATTAGGAATCTTGGTAGACCACAAACTTGACATGAGTCACCAGTGTGATGCAGCAGCTAAAAAAGCCAATGCAATTCTGGGCTGCATCAATAGGAGTATAGCATCCAGATCAAGGGAAGTAATAGTACCACTGTACTCTGCTCTGGTCAGACCTCACCTGGAATACTGTGTCCAGTTCTGGGCACCACAGTTCAAGAAGGATACTGACAAGCTGGAACGTGTCCAGAAGAGGGCAACCAAAATGGTCAAAGGCCTGGAAACGGTGCCTTATGAGGAACGGCTTAGGGAGCTGGGTATGTTTAGCCTGGAGAAGAGAAGGTTAAGGGGCGATATGATAGCCATGTTCAAATATATTAAAGGATGTCATATAGAGGAGGGGGAAATGTTGTTTTCTGCTGCTCCAGAGAAGCGGACACGGAGCAATGGATTCAAACTACAAGAAAGAAGATTCCACCTAAACATTAAGAAGAGCTGTTCGGCAGTGGAATTTGCTACCAAGGAGTGTGGTGGAGTCTCCTTATATGTCAATATGTCAATAATGCTTTGATGGTGTTTCCTGCTTGGCAGGGGGTTGGGCTGGATGGCCCTTGTGGTCTCTTCCAACTCTATGATTCTATGAAAGTGGGCCCAAACTGGGCGCAGAATGAACATGGTGTTTTATGAGTTTAGGAGAAACTAGTTCCATTTCCCAAGCCCTATTAGAAACCTAACTGGATGAAGTAAGGTGGAGAGGCTGCCCCATGAGCAGAGATGATGTGCAGAATAGGTGACACTCATTGCAATGAACTGTGTTTCCACAGCACATTATGTCAACCACAACTTGGCCACAACCGGACACAGCATCTCTATACATGTTACTGAAGAGTATTTATATTATTTGTTTACAGACTTTTTGGGATCCCAATTCTTCAAGCACCACCTCTTCCCAAATGAACTGCCCCAGACCCTGTGATTGTCATCTGAGGCTCTTCTCTGGAGGGCGGCAACAGGAGAACAGGCCTTTCCAGTGGTGGCTCCCCACTTGTGGAATGCTCTCCCCAGGCAATCAGGCAAAAACATTCCTCTTCTGCCAGGCTTTTTGCTTTTGCTTATCTGTGGCCTCCTTCAGTGGGTGGGTGTTTAAATCCTGACTTTTTAAAATATGCAGATGTTTTAAGATTTTTTCACTGTTTTGTTTTATGCTGGTTTTAAGGTATGTGTTATTAATTTATTGCTGTAAGTTGGGAACATGATAGAAACTGATCACCCACAACAGGAGTGTGGAAAACTGTACTTTCGGGCCACAATCTGAATAAGAAAGTTGCCCCATCTTGCAAACCATCCCTAGTCCACAGAATGGGAAAAGAATACCTAAGATAGATAGAGAGAGAGAGAGAGAGAGAGAGAGAGAGAGAGAGAGAGAGAGAGAGAGAGAGAGAGAGAGAGAGAGAATGATTCTTACACTGTAAATATATTGCACAACATAGTTACCGGTAGTTCAGACATGTGGAAGTACCTCCAAAACACTGTGAAGGTCAATGAGATACCTGTGGAGCCTGAGAACAGCTTGATCAGCTTGAGAGTAAGAAGAAAAGAGTCCTGCTTTTAAGTGGACTTTCTCATCCAAAAGCCTGTTTCAGCTTTTCTCATGACAACAAGGATCTCTGGTGGAGAATGACCCTTTACTATCCTATGCCCACTGTGTTTGGCCCTCAGAGTGAATCATTCTGTCGCCACCAAACTGAGTTGGAGGGGAGGGAAAGCCTGAGAGTGTTTTGCAGCAACACACACACACACAAAACCCTGTAAGTTTCAGGGAAAGCTTTAAAGGTCAGTTTCTTTGTGAGGAGAGAGTACTAATAATAATAATAATAATAATAATGGTTAGTAGTAATAATATTCCACTCATCTGACTGGGCTGCCCCAGCCCAAAGCTGCCAAGTTTTCGCTTTTCTCGCGAGGAAGCCTATTCAGCATAAGGGAAAATCCCAGTAAAAAAGGGATAACTTGGCAGCTATGCCCCAGCCACGCTGGGCAGCTTTCAGCTCCTTGTGCAAAACAAGGAAATTTCCCCCAAGCTAACTCTCCCCTTCCCTGGTCAATTAATTTATGTTCCCACCCAGTCACAAAATCCAGGTTTCCAACTGAGTGAGGAACCTATGGCCCACATCAACAATATATAATTACATGTAGTACATTAGCATATAGTGTATCAGTATTTAAATCTCTTAATGGATTGGGATCGTTTTACTTAAGGGATTGCTTTGCCCCTTTGTGCATACTTGAGTGTTTCAATCTACAAAACTTCTACTCTTAGCTGCTTTGCTGAGAGTGTGTTCTGCATTAGTGATGGATTTATCCTGCTTTAGTTTGTTCTGTGATGCTTCCTCAATGTCACCACAGTATTGCTGGCCAGAGGAGCTATAATGCAACAAAAGCAGGACAAAAATAAACCGGAACATTTGTGGTATAAAAAGTTATGGGATTCCAATAGGAAGCGCACTGACTGGAAATAAACCAGGGACTTCCCCCAAGCTTCGGCAGGTGCAGTTTTGAAAGTGGGATTGTGTATGACAGCTCCAATAGCATCATGAGCACAAATCATCATATATGCACAATGAAAAGGACATGCTTGTCTGCTCCACATTTTCACGTTTGGGGTTTTGGACCTCTCTGCCTATTAGTTTCAGACACCTACTAAAAACTTTTTTGTTTCATAAAGCCTATCAGGATGTATAATCTAGTTACTTATGCTTGTTTTTTTTAAAACTATTGCTGGCTTTGTTTTGTTTATTTGATTATTCTTTTATATTGTTTTTATGTACACAGCTTAGCAATTTCTCGATTAAGCAGCATATAAATTCTTCTAAAATGAAATAAATAAATAAAGCACAAACCTGTGCACATATGAGAAAGCAACTTTGCATAATAATAAAAAAATCACAATAATATTCAAAGTGTGGAGAGGACAATGTCTTTAGAGCAGCTCGTGTGTCTCCTCTCCACCCATCTCAGCTTATGTGTGGGGAAGCCTGGCAGTCACCCGAGAGCTTTCTTTCCACTTTCTAAGGATGCTCTTCAACTGCCCAGCTTGGCTCAAAGTGTGTGCTCCGACATTTTCTCATGCTACAACTTTGGTTTTTTCTCAGAGTCTTCGGTCCAGCATACCTGAAGGAGGGTCTCCACACCCATCGTTTGGCCCGGACACTGAGTGCCTACTGCCAAGGGCCTTCTGGCGGTTCCCTCACTGCAAGAAGCCAAGTTACAGGGAACCAGGCAGAGGGCCTTCTCGGTAGTGGCCACCCGCCCTGTGGATCACCCTCCCATCAGATGTCAAAGAGGAAAATAGTTACCAGATTTTTAGAAGACATCTGAAGGCAGCCCTGTTTAGGGAGGCTTTTAATGTTTAATAGATTATTGTATATTATTTTATGTTGGAAGCTGCCCAAAGTGGCTGGGGAAATCCAGCCGGATGGGCGGGGTACAAATATATTATTATTATTATTATTATTATTATTATTATTATTATTATTATTATGTCCTTCTGGGAACTCTCTCTTCAATGTCACACCTGTGCCAGGTAAAAAACCCCAAACCCCGTGTTTCAAAACACACCACTCAGACGAAAATGCATGCAGGTTGCAAACCAGCGTTCTCTAGTGGTGGCTACACTGGTACTGCACCTATAAAAGCTTCCCTCTCAACAGCACCTCGGCTCCCCTTTACAGACTAGGCCGAATGGAGGAACTGACTTGCCAGGGTGGGGGTTGGGGGGAGGGGATGGGATGGGATAGGTCAGGACATGGTGGGACCAGTCACAGGGATGAGCTGGGGGTGGGAGCAGGAGGGGGTGTGATATGGGTTGGAACAGGGTGGGGGGAATCACAGGGATACGCCGGGGGGCAGGATACGTCATGGATCGGCACAGCGTGGGGGGAATCACACAGATGAGCCACAGCAATGCGTGGCCGGGCCAGCTGGTATGTCATATAAATGTTGTGTATCCTGCGCATTCTGGAAAGGTGAAATGCCACTACCAAATGTGCAGGTGACACCCACAACATATAAAACAGGCCGCTTTAATATTTTCTCTGGGAATCCAGGAAGGGGATGTGCAAGGATCCCACTTGAGAAATGTCACTATACTTACGATTTAGATCCTTCTAACATTTCTCAAATGTTTCTTCCAAGCAGGAGTCTTCAAAGTGAGATAGGGGTTCATATATTTTTGTCTGGGAGACACAGCAGCTCTGCCCCCCCTTTGGGCTCTGAATATTATTAGTTGTATAAGCATCAACCATAATTCAAATAAGAGTGAAGCACCCAGAAATAAAAGGTTAAGAATGCTTAACTTTCAGCTGAATTGTAGTCATTGTTGTCCAGGATCAGTACTTAAGCAGTTTGTTCAACAGTGACGCTGGAGGCAATGACGCAATGTCAGCTTCTGATAACTTGGAACTCTAAACTCAATCTGACAGCTGCACCCTAACACTAGTAAGTTACTTGGCAACGTCAAACATTCAACCAATGTTTCCTCACTCCCTATCATTCTGAGAAACAAATTCCATGGAAGTTGTTTTGCTCATTTCCCTTAAGGGAAAAACACTCCCATACCAGCCTGGCAAAGAAACAAGGTAAACCCTTTTTCACCAGGGAGGGAGGGAGGGTGATCCTCCTTGTTTGACAAATTAGTTGCCAATCTATAGCTATAGAAACGTAAACTGGGTGTGTGTGTTCGTCTCCAATGTTCAACGAAATCGCTTGACCGATTGCGTTCAAATTTGGACACAAAGTCAAATGTGACTACGAGAGCAAGCCCATACTGTTTTCAAAGACCTGTCACCTACACCAGGTAAAAACCCCAAAACCCTGTGTTTCAGAACTCACAAATCAGATGAAAGTGCATGCTGGGAGCGCAGGAGAAATTCCACAACAGTGCCCTCTAGCGACGGCTACACTTGTACTGCACCTAGGAAAGCTTCACTCTCCACTGTATCTCGGCTTGGCTTTGCAGACTAAGCAGCTTTCCAGACTAGGCCAAGTGGAGGTGGGGGCTTGTTTGGGTGGGGGCTGGGGGGAGGAGGGGGCGGGATAGGTCATGGGTCAGAACAGGATGGGGGAGTCACAGGGATGCGCCTGTGCAAACATAATACACGTAAAACAGGGGACTCTGAAGGTGAGGGGGTCTGAAGGGGGACTCTGAGGCTCCATTTAACAGACTGAGCCACAGCAACGGGTGGCAAGGCCAGCTAGTTATTTATAAGATGAATGGGACTCTCCTTCCCTTCACAAAAGCATAGATAGGAACCTCTCTTCGGTGACTACAATAGACGTTGTCATGGAGAATTACAGCTTGTGAGAAGTTCATACACATCTGGAATGCTACATAACATTTAGTCAGAGAATTCAAAAGGTATGCAAAACTCATACAATGTACAAATGCACTACCACCCATACAGGGACTCAGGTGGCACTGTGGTCTAAACCACTGAGCCTAGGGCTTGCTGATCAGAAGGTTGGCAGTTCAAATCCCCGCGACGGGGTGAGCTCCCGTTGCTCGGTCCCTGCTCCTGCCAAACTAGCAGTTCGAAAGCAAGTGCAAGTAGATAAATAGGTACCACTCCAAGCGGAAAGGTAAACGGCATTCCTGTGCACTGCTCTGGTTCGCCAAAAGTGGCTTATTCATGCTGGCCACATGACCCGGAAAAACTGTCTGCGCTCAAGTGTCAGCTCCCTTGGCCAGTAAAGCAAGATGAGCACCATGACCCTAGAGTCGTTTGCGACTGGACTTAACTGTCAGGGGTCCTTTACCTTTACCTTATCACCCATACACAAAACACCCTTATAAGTCTTTCAGGAAACAAGAGCTAACAAAAGATTCTATTTGTTTCAAATACACAGTATATTCCAATTCTTTCTCTCCACTAAGAGGAAGAAAACTACACATGAATCTGAGACTCAGAGAAAGCCCAAAACTATCCCTGGAATGCAATGACTGAGCAGGCTCTGCAATCCAGCCAAGTTTTAGCAAGCTTCCAGGTAAGCCATTAGTCCATACGACAGTCTTAAAGTTTCTTGACAAGGAGTCTTATATAATCATCAGTGTGCTTGTAAATGGCATAATTATACTGTAGACTGTAAACAGTTTCAGGATTCCACAAAACATTTTGTGACCAGCCAAGATGTATTGCAGTCTGTTCAGTGCACGGCAACCTTCCTCTCATTGCAGCCACAGGGAAGCAGCAACATCACTTCTTGTCTCTTGGCTCCCACTTGTACTGAGACTTTCAGCTCAATTAAGGCTTTATTGCAAAAATCACCATAGCTGCCAAGTTTTCCTTTTTCTCGCGAGGAAGCCTATTCAGCATAATGGAATTTCCCTTAAAAAAGGGATAACTTGGCAGCTATGAAAATTACTACAGCACCCCAACACAGATCAGGTTAAACCATTCAGAAATCACAGCAGAGGTCTAGAATACATGGCTAGGCAAAAGCTAAAACATTATCCCAATACTTGACATGTCCCGAAGCTTCCTTTTCAAAGAGCAGGACTGGCACAGTCATTTGTATGGTTGTCTTCCTAAGCGGGTGGCGCTGTGCTCTAAACCACTGAGCCTCTTGGGCTTGCTGATCGAAGGTTGGCAATTTGAATCTCTGCGATGGGGTGAGCTCCCATTGCTCTGTCCCAGCTCCTGCCAACCAGTTTGAAAGCATGCCAGTGCAAGTAGATTAATAGATACCGCTGTGGCAGGAAGGTAAATGGTGTTTCTGTGTGCTCTGGCACTCGTCACGGTCCTCTGTGTGCCAGTAGCAGTTTAGTCATGCTGGCCACATGACCCAGAAAGCTGTCTGTGGACAAATGCTAGTTCCCTCAGTCTGAAAGTGAAATGAGCGCCGCAAATCCATAGTCACCTTTGAGTGGACTTAACCGCCCATGGGTCCTTTACCTTTACCACAGGACTGGGCAAGCAAGTGGGCACACCTATGAGTGGGCAGAGTATGCTGGGCTTGCTTGTGCATTCTTGGCAAGGGAGGCAAACATATAACCTGTCGCCCTCCAGATCACCCCTGACCATTGGCGGCCGCAGATTCTCCATCCCAGGAACACAGAGTTCACTCTGGGATAAGGACCACTGAAAATGTAGGGCTCCCAATCACACCATGTAGTTAAAAGGAGAAAAGATCAGTATAGAAAGCTATTGCACAAAGCCTTGTGACTGACAGGCATAGTGGGCTCCAGCTGCTTCCTTCCTCTTTGAGTGTTTAGTATTTGCATATATACTTCTCAGGTCTCCACAATATTAAGTATCATGTATATCTCTGTTGTCTTAAACATGGTTTATTTATTATTCCTGTCTAGTTTCATATTGGACTAAAAGAGCCTGAAGCTGCTTTCTATTACTTTATCTGATGAATGTCCCTTTTAATTTCAACAGATTCACTTCAGTTTCTCTGTGGAAACAGGTGAAACTGGATTATTCATGGTGTAATAAGATTTAGAAAAGTGATACAGGGTGGGGGCTGTCCAACTCTATTAAGAATTAAAAATGCACAAAGACTTAAAATTAATAACATAAATACCTTGTGGATCCAATATATCCAGCTATGGCATCTTAAAGGTAGAGGTAAAGGTGCCCCTGACCGTTAGGTCCAGTCGCGGATGACTCTGGGGTTGCAGTGCTAATCTCACTCTATGGGCCAAGGGAGCCAGCGTTTGTCTGCAGACAGCTTCCGGGTCATGTGGCCAGCATGACAAAGCCGCTTCTGGCGAACCAGAGCAGCACACAGAAATGCTGTTTACCTTCCCGCTTGGAGTGGTACCTATTTATATACTTGCACTTTGACGTGCTTTTGAACTGCTGGGTTGGCAGGAGCTGGGACTGAGCAACGGGAGCTCACCCCATCGCAGGGATTCAAACCGCTGACCTTCTGATCCGCAAGCCCTAGGCTCAGTGGTTTAACCTTCCTGCTTGGAGTGGTACCGATTTATCTACTTGCACTTTGACATGCTTTTGAACTGCTAGGTTGGCAGCAGCAGGGACCAAACAATGGGAGATCACCCCGTCGCAGGGATTCAAACCGCTGACCTTCTGATCCGCAAGCCCTAGGCTCTGTGGTTTAGACCACAGCGCCACCTGCGTCCCCCACTAAGGCATCTTACAAGAAATTAATGCATGCAAATTAAAAACGCCAAAGGAAACAACTGGAAAACAATACAGAAAAACAATAGCCTAGATCAGGCATATCCAACAGGTAGATCGTGATCTACCGGTAGATCACTGGATGTCTACCGTAGATCACTGGTAGATCCAAAGAAGCTGAACAACTGTGGCTCCCCTAAAAAAAGCTCAACATTTTACCTCCTCCCTGAAAAAACTCAACAACTTTCACCTGAACCCTAAAAAGGGGGGGGGGTAGATCACTGCCAGTTTTTAACTCTGTGAGTAGATCGCAGTCTCTTGGGGGTTGGCCACCCCTGGCCTAGATCTAACATCACATTCCCAGAATCGGAGCAAATTGAAAGCCCCAATTGCCATTTGTTGTACTTCAGCTTTAAAGAGCAGGTTTTAATGAGGAAAGTTCCAAGGCGGGAAAAAAAGCACAGACCTATTCTTGGAAAGCAGAGTGTGAAAGGTAGGTGTGGACAAGCCCTTAGAGAATGCAATCCTGGGAAATCCCCCTTATCGACTGATGCTCTGACTGTACTAGCACATATCTGTAGCACATGGAGCGGCTGTACATTCAACATATTACCACTGAATCAAGCCACACTGCAAATTATGTAGAGCTGTTGCTCACAGATGAGCCTGCAACCAGAGCTAAAGACACAGCCTTAGATACAGATAGGCTGCTTCAAAGATTTTCTCCCCATCTCCATTGTAGGACATAGCATCTCATATTTTCCATTTAAGTAACTGACCTACTTAAATTACAATAGCATAGATTCTGATCTGAAATTAGAGACTCTAGGCTCAGCGAAATGTATGTTACAAATGCCTGCCAGCATTCAGCACTGTATGCAGTCACATACTCCTAGAATAATAAAGATCTTACCATTCACATTGCCCAGGCAGGAGTTAAAAGAGTTTTTGTTTAGAAATGAGACATTTAGGGAAATTCAAAGCCTCCCAGCATAGCTGAACATTGTAGGCAATGTGCAATCCTATGAAAGCAGGAAGATACCTACATACCTATGTGTATAAATTTAGCAACACATGTTGAAAAGTGCTTCTGCTATGCATACAGGCCTGGAACCTATATGTCTAGCTCTTAACTGTAGGAAAACAATGCAGAAGGAGTGTGGGGCAAAGGAATAATATAATCATAGAGTTGGAAGAGACCCAAGGGCCATCCAGTCCAACCCCCTGCCAAGCAGGAAACACCATCAAAGTATTCCTGACAGATGGCTGTCAAGCCTCTGCTTAAAGACCTCCAAAGAAGGAGACTCCACCACACTCCTTGGCAGCAAATTCCACTGCCAAACAGCTCTTACTGTCAGGAAGTTCTTCCTAATGTTTAGGTGGAATCTTCTTTCTTGTAGCTTGAATCCATTGCTCCGTGTCCACTTCTCTAGAGCAGCAGAAAACAACCTTTCACGCTCTTCTATATGACATCCTTTTATATATTTGAGCATGCCTATCATATCACCCCTTAACCTTCTCTTCTCCAGGCTAAACATACCCAGCTCCCTAAGCCGTTCCTCATAAGGCATCGTTTCCAGGCCTTTGACCATTTTGGTTGCCCTCCTCTGGACACGTTCCAGCTTGTCAGTATTCTTCTTGAACTGTGGTGCCCAGAACTGGACACATTACTCCAGGTGAGGTCTGACCAGAGCAGAATACAGTGGTACTATTACTTCTCTTGATCTAGACGCTATACTCCTAATTGATGCAGCCCAGAATTGCATTGGCTTTTTTAGCTGCTGCATCACACTGTTGACTCATGTCTAGTTTGTGGTCTACCAAGACTCCTAGATCCTTTTCACATGTACTGCTCTCAAGCCAGGTGTCTCCCATCCTGTATTTGTGCCTTTCATTTTTTTTGGCCATAGTTTTTACATTTCTCCCTGTTAAAATTTATCTTGTATGCTTTGGCAGAGTTCTCTAATCTGTTAAGGTCATTTTGAAGTGTGATCCTGTCCTCTGGGGTATTAGCCCTCAAGCCCAGGATGCCCTCAAGCCCATCATCCAAGGCGTTTATAAAGATGTTGAATAAGACTGGGCCCAAGACAGAACCCTGTGGCACCCCACTAGTCACTTCTCTCCAGGATGAAGAGGAGCCATTGATGAGCACCCTTTGGGTTCGGTCAGTAAGCCAGTTACAAATCCACTGAATGGTAGCATTGTCTCTAGCCCACATTTTACCAGCTTCTTTACAAGACTATCATAGCACACCTTGTCAAAGGCCTTGCTGAAATCAAGATAGGCTACATCCACAGCGCTCCCTTCATCTACCAGGCTTGTGACTGTCAAAAAATGATATCAGATTAGTCTGACACGACCTATTTTTCAGAAACCCATGCTGACTTTTAGTGATCACAGCATTCCTTTCTAGGTGCTCACCGACTGGTTCCTTAATGATCTGCTCTAGAATCTTTCCTGGTATTGATGTCAGGCTGACTGGGCGGTAATTGTTTGGGTCCTCCCTTTTCCCTTGT
Source organism: Zootoca vivipara (assembly GCF_965207765.1). Lineage (NCBI taxonomy): Eukaryota > Metazoa > Chordata > Lepidosauria > Squamata > Lacertidae > Zootoca > Zootoca vivipara. The sequence goes on from NC_142592.1 coordinate 1,864,872, forward strand.
TTGAATATAGGGACATTTGCCCTCCTCCAGTCTGCTGAAAATAATAGGGCAGCAATAAATGCTGGTGCACTCAACAACTAATTTTAGGAGAGGGCTAGTTTGAGGAGGTGATGAAGGGCGTTGGGCTTGGTCCTCTCTCACATCTCTATGTACTCCTCTACCAAGTCACACTTTGGGAAAAGAAGTACAAGAAATGGTTATAAAGCTGAAGATCCTCACAGCCATTGGCCAAAGGGCCCTTCAGAACATGACAAAAAACCCTACATTTCAGTGGAGCTTCACCATTATGGCAAACACTTTGCACAGGTGTTGGCATTAGGCACATATGATCCTTTATATTATATTCCAAAATGTCTATTTATTGTTCAAGCAGGCTAAAAGATAAATTTGCTATGAGTGCAAGAAAGAAACTAAATACATTTGGTAATTCACAATGGTGGCTTTTACATACACACATGCCATGACTTCACATAATAAAAACAACAACAATAATAATTTTATTACTTATACCCCGCCCAAATGGTTGGGTTTTATTTAGGTATTGTTGGAAAACTGCAAATTACATGATCTGAACTAGTGGTGGACAAGCCAGGGTGACCCAGTTTGACTTGAAACTGGGCTCAGCAAAACAAGATATTTTCCAAAAAAAAATAAGTAAGTTGGAAAACAGCTCAGTTTACTCTGAATCAGTTGCTGGACTGAATCCTGGCATGTTGCCCCATCTTGATCCCAATAAAGTGGCCTAGAGGACAATCCCAGATGTCTGTTCTGGCAACCATAATGGAAGAACATGGTTCATACTTACTTTCTCAGAACTGCAATTTCATTCTCAATGCTGCTTTCCTTCCCTTTCAGGGCTTTCTTTGGGATGCACTTGACTGCAAATAGTTTCCCAGTAGTCCTGTTTTCAGCCAAAACTACTTCAGAAAATGCACCACTGAAAAATAAAATAAAATATGCATTTCAGATTTCTTTTCTCTTGGGAGGTCCTATATTGCAATGGAAATAAATGGCACTTACTATTTAAAAAAAAACAACGTCCATGCCCTTTTTTCTTTAGGTCTTTTTTCTTTTCTTTAAATGGATGGGACCAAATACAAAGGCTCTCAAAGCAGCGCAGCAATATGAGTTTTCATGTTGCACCAGTGCAGTACACACCTGAGATGTTTCACTAGTCTCCCATACAAGGCATTGTATGAATCTGTTGTGATTGCAAATGGAATATGGAATATTCATGCAATACTGCAAAACCACAAGCTCAGGACACCAGTCAGGAAAAGAAGGTGGACATACCTAGACCACGGCCAATTTGAGTACTGTACAATAAATAGCCTTAGCTTCTAACTGTAGTTTTCACTTCCCTCAGAAGTGATGCTTAAGTTTTCATTCATGAGGAACAAAATAAAAAAAGGTTAATCACCAGGTTCCTGCCTCACGTAGAGGCAGCCATTCTACCAGGCTATAGCAGAGGAAAAGGTGGGGCTGCAGAGCCTTGACATCAGCTCAGGTGACAGGCCAGGAAGCTTTGGCTCCTCCTTTCCTTGAACTCTTTCCATTCCAGTCTATCAAGAAGGTAGGACACAGGTGGCGCTATGGGTTAAACCAGTGTTTCTCAACCAGTGTGCCTCCAGATGTTTTGGGACTACAACTCCCATCATTCCTGACCACTGGTCTTGCTAGCTAGGGATGATGGGAGTTGTAGTCCCAAAACATCTGGAGGCACACTGGTTGAGAAACACTGGGTTAAACCACAGAGCCTAGGGCTTGCCGATCAGAAGGTCGGCAGTTCAAATCCCCGCAACGGGGTGAGCTCCCATTGCTTGGTCCCTGCTCCTGCCAACCTAGCAGTTCAAAAGCACGTCAAAGTGCAATGTGGTACCGCTCCGGCAGGAAGGTAAACGGCGTTTCCGTGTGCTGCTCTGGTTCGTCAAAAGCGGCTTTGTCATGCTGGCCACATGACCTGGAAGCTGTACGCGAGATGAGCGCCGCAACCCCAGAGTCAGTCACAACTTAACCTAATGCTCAGGGGTCCCTTTACCTTTACCTATCAAGAAGAGCTAGAGGCTGTGTGGATCAGACCAAGGAGCCTTCTGTTCCCACAGCAGCCAGGCACTATCTACATGAAGCCAACATGCAGAGCATGAGAGCAGGAACAGTCTTCTGCTCATGAGAGCCAACAACTGGTAGTCAGAGGGAATACTTAATCAAAGTGACTAGCAGCATGGAAAGCCTTGTAGTATATCCCTTCCTCTCTCTCAATCCCTTATGTGCCATACATCTATAACAGTCTGATTATTTGAAAGCTGCTCCAGGAGCATTTTTGAGCTACAGAGTGAGGGTAAAATAAATATATGTATCTATCAGGGAGCCTTAACAGTATATACAGAAGTCCAAATGAACTCAATGTGAGCCAAGATGAAACTACTTAACATACCAAAGTGGTTGATGCATGGAGGGTGGGGGGAGATATGCCAAACACTTTATGCATCTGCTGCCCCCTTTCTCCCCATTGGACTCAAAACCAGGAATGAGCCCACATGCTCTAGATCAAATGTTTGTTTGTTTGTTTGTTTATACCCCACCCATCTGGCTGGGTTTCCCAATATGCTGTTCCACTGTATCCTCTCTCAACACTTTAGTGCATATGCAGTTTTACCCCTGTTCCATATTTACTTGGAAATTCAGTGGGGCTTACTCACAAGTAAGTGTTCCTAAATTGCAGCCATGAAGCAGAACCCAAACATGACATTCTGCAGCTAATTTACAGTATATTACATTTGGTGCAGTATGTCATTCAGAATTGTATTCTAGAACCTCGCACATTCCCATTTTCTTTTGATGAACACTTAGGTGCAGAAGCAGAGTGTAAGAGAGACAGTTAGCACACCTTTACATGGGAATTTGTTCAAGTCTTGTTCAGCACTACAGCACATTTACAATGCTAGTGAACCTTATATAAGACACAGTGCCTGTTGTCCTGGCTCTGGCTCAGCCTCATAAATCAGGATTAGTGATTTGAACCACACAGATAGCCTGAAATTAAAGAAACATCTCTCTTTTCACTTAACAACAGTTTCTCTTAATCTTACATGACTCCTATCAGAGTCCATGACTCTCAGGTGCACAAGTCAACCTGCAGTTGCACAAACTGGTTAAAATCATTGCCATTAATGAGGAAATCCCAACAAAAGAACAATGGCAAGAAAAATTGATGAGTTATGCGGAGTTGGCAAAGTTGATATATAAACTATGTGAGAAGGACAACTGTGACTTCAAAGAAGAATGGGAACTTTTAACAAACTATTTAAAAAGACATTTAAAAAGATCTGGACTCCTTGGCAGGTTTTGAATAAACACCCACAATTTATTAGTAGAACATAGGATAGATAAGGCAATGATATGTACAATTTCATAACATGCAGAGAATATGTACAAACAAATCAGAGAGGGGAGCTGAGGGAAGTCCTTAGAGGGTGGGAGATGGAGGGAGAGAGGGGGAAAAGAGGGAAAATTGTAATTGGCTATGTTATTGGTAATTTGTATTGTTTAAAAATTCATTTCTTCAATAAAAGTAGTTTTTTAAAAAATCATTGCCATTAATACATTATTATTACCATTAATTGTCATTATTGCCCTTAATTAGTTATTTGTGTGAAAGTGAAAGTGATATATTGCACTGAAGCCTTTTTGTTTTTTCTCTGTCTCGCTATTTAGCAAACAACTTTTTTATACCCTTTCCTTATACAGTACCAATTTGTGTGTGTGACAGTTTCTAAGGGATTTTCCTTTCTTGACAGAGCTTCCCCCTTCTGAGTTAGCATAGTTAGTGACACAATCAAAGGTTGCACTTTCACAATTGCTTCCTTGGAAGTGTTGGCTTGAATGAATCACCCAGTGAGTGAGTGAGTGAGTGCCCGACTGAATCAAGGAAGAAAATAAGAAGAGTGGTGATTAAATAAACAACTCTTCCATTTATACCAGCATGATTATTTGTTTCTAGTACAGTATCAGGAATACGTCACAGCACATCAGATACATTATAACTGCCTATCAGTAAGATTGTACCAATAAAATCATAGCTGCCAAGTTTTCCCTTTTCTCGCGAGGAAGCCTATTCAGCATAAGTGAATTTCCCTTTAAAAAGGGAGAACTTGGCAGCTATGATAAAATAGCCAGCAACATTTTTCACCTTTTCTGTCAGTCAAGGATGTTTCTTCAGAAGTAAACTGCACCCAGTTTGACTTAGCAAAAAGTCCTACTGAGTTCAGTGAGATTTCTGACTAAGTGTGCATAGGATTAGACCACACAGAGCTTTGATAAAATTTTGTCACAGGAAATTAAGAAGTACCCACAAATACAATTGTACTGTTATTACAGCCTATAACAAATAAGCATTATTTCATTGGGTTCCCGAAATTGCCTCCAGTTAAAAGATGTGCTCTTACATCTCTGCAGACCGTGAGACCGTCCAACACACACGGTAGCAGGGAAGAAGATGGCATGGCACTCACTTTACCCTCACCTTAATTAGGAAGGAGTTTTTCTAACCAGGTCATTTCAAGCTGCGAATGACTTCAAATGGGCAAAAGACAATTAAACAGAAACTTGCAAAATTCTAAAGGGTAAGTGTGAGGGACAGGGGATATCGCGAAGTCCCTCCCCTCCTGAGTTCAAGCCCACCCCCGAGCACAGGGGAAAGCAGGGAGAGTTCCGATTCCAGTGGGGAAGCAGGAAGTCGTGTCCGAGGCTCAGGCAAGGTAGAGGAGCCAGGGTCCCAGGTGGGACAGGAAGGGGTGAATAAGGGGGGGAGACCCATCCCCCCAACTCCGGAATTACGCAGAAAGAGGAGGGGAAAGAGGATGGGTCTGCCAAAGCTTTTGTGTTGGAGAAAGACGCGCCAAAAGCCATTCGGAGGTTCTGAAACCGACTGACCACATCACTTCGTGTAAATAGCAATGACTTCAGCACTGTAAATACGCAGCACCAATAAAAGAATAAAATGCAGAGCTGCGTAGCGTCGTTACTCTGAAGTAGCCCACTCCGGCCACTGTGACAGCAACCTCCGAATCCTTTTTTGGGCTACTTTGGAGTTGCCGGGATGAGCGTGTCAGAGGCGGAGAGATGGCGGCAGATCGCGGAGCAAGCCCAGCAAGAACTGCAGCAGCTGTCGCTGCAGGCGCAGGGGGAATTGAAGGCAGCTAAAGAAGAGACTAAGAAGGTCCAGGACGACCGGCTACAACTTGCGGAACAGGTGAGAGCGCTACAGGAAAGAGAGCAGGAATTAAGGGCGGTGGCGGTAGACCTCCAAAACAAACTGGATGCAGAGAAAAACAAGGCGGGAGGGGCACCCCAAGTCCAAGTGCTGCCAGGAAGGAGAGCCGGGACCCTAGTAAGCAAGTTCAATGGAGACCCGAGGGAATATCAGGGCTTTGAGACTGAAATTGTGTACGCTCTTGAGCTGCACCACGATGAGTTCCCTGATGATGAGCACAGAGTAGCGTTTATTGTGGAGCACCTTACCGGGGCAGCCAGGGAGTGGCTAAGACCGTTAATCGCAACAAAGAATCCTTGCATGAAGAATGTCAAACTATTTCTAGAAGGTTTGAAAACGATGTATTCGTCCGATAGTCATATGGACCAGACTAAGGAGGAACTTCATAATTTACGCCAAGGAAATATGACGGTTCGCGCGTATTGGGCGAAATTCACCATGCTGGTGCACAGATTGGGGTGGGAACTAGAGTCACCCCCAATGCAAGCGGCGTTCTACTTGGGGTTGCATGAGGAGGTGAAGGATGAGCTCTCGAGAGGTCCCAAGCCCAGTAATATGGATCAGCTGAGCAAAGCGGCTCTGGCGGTGGGGGTGAGACAGGAATCCCGGTGGAGCGACAAGCAGGCAACGCGCGCAAAGCGGGCTTGGTTCCCACGGTCGCAGGAGAAGCCACTCCCCCAACAACCCTTTCAAGCCACGCCTGGGGCCAGCCAGGACCAGGAACCCATGCAGATTGATAGCGCGCGCGCGCGGGCTTTTCAAACCCCAGCGGCGCCAAGACGCAAGGAGGGAAGGGGTGGGAATTGCTTTCTCTGCAACTCCCCCCAGCATCTCGTCAGAGACTGCCCACATCGCAGGGAGTGGCAAGGAAAGGCGGGAACGGTTGTGCCCTCCCCCACTGACGCAGCACCACAGCAGGGAAACGGGAAAGCCTGGCTGCAGGAGACAAGGGGCAGCAGCCAGGCACAGTCAGCAGACAACAGCCCCAGCCCACCCACCCGCACAGAGAGGAGCAGAGCCAGCCCACCCCTCCCAGAGCAGGAGTGGTTCTAGAAGTGACGCTCACGCTCCCAAATGGCTATCCCCTGACGGTCCTCGCCCTAATTGACAGTGGGGCGTCAGCGAACTTCTTCTCGAGAAACTTTGCAGAAGAGCACCAGATCCAGCTTCTGCAGCTGGATTTTCCTCTGCACGTGGCAACCATTGACGGCAGAGAGCTGCTGGGAGGGGCCATCACTCATCAACCCCCCCCCCATGAGAATGACGGTGGGAAGGCACTCAGAGACACTGGCATTCAACGTCACCACCATCTCAGACCCCCCCATCGTCTTGGGCATGAGCTGGCTGGCGCGCCACGACCCCTCCATCAGTTGGCACCAGAGATGCATCACTTTTGGATCGGACTTTTGCCTGGAACATTGCATGCAGCACCAACCAGGGGAGGGGCCTCCGATAGCCACGGTGGCCACCATGCACGTCAAAGGGGGTGAGGCGATACCCAAGCCGTACTGGGACCTGCAGGAGGTCTTCAGCGAAGCGGAGTCCGACCACCTACCCCCACACAGGCCTTTTGACTGCCAGATCAACCTGGTGCCAGGGGCAACTATACCCCCAGCCAAGCTGTACGCCATGTCAGACCAGGAACTGGAGGATCTGCGCGCTTTCATCGACAAGAACCTCAAGCGGGGGTTCATCAGAGAAAGCAAGGCAGCAGGGGGCAGCCCGGTCTTCTGGGTGGACAAGAAAGACACGCAACAGCGCCGTCTTGTGGTGGATTTTAGACGGCTAAATTCAGTGACAGAGCCAGTGGCTTTCCCCATGCCCAGAGTGGATGATCTCCTGACAGCGGCACGCAGGGGCAAGATTTTCACCAAGCTAGACCTGAGGGGGGCGTACAACTTGATCAGGATCCGGGAAGGCGATGAATGGAAAACCACGATGTTCACGCCTCTGGGCTCTTTTGAATATCTGGTGATGCCCTTCGGGTTGCAAGGGGGCTCAGCATGCTTCCAGGCCTTCATGCACCACGTCCTGGGGTCCCTCCTCTTCAGGAAATGCTTGGTCTTCCTGGATGACATCCTTATCTATTCCGATGACCCAGTGCAGCATGTGAAAGACGTCAGGGAGGTGTTGCAGCGCCTGAAGGAGAACCACCTGTATGTGAAGCTGGAGAAGTGCAAGTTTCACACCAAGGAGGTGGACTTCCTGGGCTACAAGCTGTCAGACAAGGGGCTGGCGATGGACAAGGACAAGGTGCAGGCCATCCTGGACTGGCACAGCCCCAGGACGCGCAAAGATGCCCAACGCCTACTAGGCTTCGCCAACTTCTACAGGAAGTTCATCAAGAACTTCTCTCGCGTGACGGCTCCCATCACTGATTGCCTGCGAGGCAAGCAGAAGTTCAGGTGGACACCAGAGGCGCAAGCAGCGTTCGAAAGCCTCAAGAGGGTGTTCGCCTCAGACCAGAACCTGTTCCACGTGATTCAGGACGCGCCCCTACGCGTGGAGACAGATGCTTCTGATAAAGCTGTGGGGGCCATTTTGTTGCAACTGAACGCCAACAGAGAGTGGAGACCCTGTGCCTTCTTCTCCAGGAAGTTGACCCAGCCAGAGCGAAACTACACGGTGTTTGATCGGGAACTTCTTGCGATCCACGCTGCGTTCCAGCACTGGAGACACTTCCTGGTGGGCGCCAAGCACCCTATCCAGGTGTGCACAGACCACAAGAACCTGGAGTTCTGGAGAACTGCCAGGGTGCTCAACCAGCGGCAGATACGGTGGGCGGAGTTCTTCTCGAACTTCAACTTCTCCATACACTACATCCCGGGAGAGCAGAATGTCAGGGCGGATGCCCTCTCCCGCAAGCCAGAGTACATGGAGGAGGAGGCGCCACCGGCACCCAGGCACATTTTCCCCCCGTCAGCATGGTCCTGCGGAGCAGCAGTGGTGAGCGAGGCGGAACTCACAGCACTGACGGCAGCGGATGAATTTGCCAACCGCATCTTCAGAGAACTGAGAGGGGGGGGAGCAGGCAAAAGACTTTGCAGAACGCAGGGGGCTGCTTTTCTACAAGGGTGCACTGTACCTGCCCACCACCCAGCTTAGACGTACGGTCCTCAAGCAGATGCACGACAACCCAACGGCAGGTCATTTTGGGAGGGACAAGACCACTCACCTAGTCATGAGACACTTCTGGTGGCCAGGGGTGCGGGAAGATGTTCGAGACTATGTACGGGGCTGTGACACCTGCCAGCGGGCAAAGGTGGTCAGAGCAGCGCCACCGGGATTGCTGGAGCCCTTAGCCACGCCACACAGGCCGTGGGAAGTGGTGTCCATGGACTTCATCACAGATCTGCCTTCTTCCAGGGGCAAGACCGCAGTGTTGTTGGTGGTGGACCTCATGTCCAAAATGTGCCACTTTATACCGTGTGCCAGGGCGGTCTCTGCAGAAGAGACAGCCAAACTGTTTGTGGATCACGTATTCAGACTGCATGGATTACCTTTAAGGGTTATTTCGGATCGTGGCCGCCAATTTGTTTCCAGGTTCTGGCGGCGGCTCATGAACCTCCTGCAGGTGGAGGTCAGCTTGTCGACGGCTAGACACCCGCAGACCAATGGACAGGCGGAGAGGGTCAACGCCATTCTGCAGCAGTACCTGAGATGCTACGTCAGCCAGCGGCAAACGGACTGGGTGGATCGCCTGCCACTGGCAGAATTTGCCTACAACAATGCGGTGCACGTCTCCACAGGGGTGTCGCCCTTTAAGGCCAATTACGGGCGCGACCTCAGATCTTTCCCAGAGAGGGAGGGGGAGGAGGAGGAGGAGGGCCCACAGGCTGAGGATTGGGCAGAGGAACTGGAGACGGTGCACCAGCAGCTCAGAGAACACTTGGAGAGAGCCAAGGAAGCGTACAAGAAGGGGGCAGATCGCCACAGGCGACCGGGGGAGGTCATCAGGGTGGGGGACAAGGTTTGGCTGTCCTCGGAGGGCCTTCCCATCAGAGGAAGGTGCAAAAAGCTGGCGCCCAGAAGGTTGGGCCCCTTCACGGTCACACAACAGGTCAACCCGGTGGCATACAGGCTGGCACTGCCAGAGGACATGAGGGTGCACCCAGTGTTTCATAGATCGCTGCTGTCGCCGTACAGGGAAAGCAGCAGGCTCCGAGGCAGCGAACAAACCCCTGAGGGAGGGGGGGAGAGGGAAGGCAGGGAGCAACTCAATGAGGCCACGGCCATCCTGGATTCAAGGAGGGGGGTGGGGGGCCTGGAGTACCTCATGGCATGGGAGGATGCTCCACCGTCCCAGAATGAATGGGTCCCAGCCACTCAGATACAGGAGGAATTCCTGGTAGAAGAATTTCACGCCCTCTTTCCCCATAGACCCAAGCCCTGGCACATGGAAAGGGAGGGGGAGGGGGAGGAAGCACGGGAGAGCAGTTCACCATGGCGCTGGGAAGCGGAGTTTGAGGAACCAGAGGATGAGGTATGGGTGTCACCGAGATCCACCCAGTCAGAGGAAGGAGCAGATTGGCAGAACATTTTTACCCCCACCAGCTCTGACGCCACGGACTTTTTGGGATTCCCGTCCTCCCAGGCGGAAGGGGGGGGCTCGCAGGACTGGGGGGAGGTGTTCACACCAACGGGCTCGGAAAGCACTGAGTTCTTAGGCTTCCAGTCGTCACCGACACCTGGGGGGGACCTGGGGAGGGGTGAAGGAGAGCTTGGGAGGGGGGTGGATGTGAGGGACAGGGGATATCGCGAAGTCCCTCCCCTCCTGAGTTCAAGCCCACCCCCGAGCACAGGGGAAAGCAGGGAGAGTTCCGATTCCAGTGGGGAAGCAGGAAGTCGTGTCCGAGGCTCAGGCAAGGTAGAGGAGCCAGGGTCCCAGGTGGGACAGGAAGGGGCGAATAAGGGGGGGAGACCCATCCCCCCAACTCCGGAATTACGCAGAAAGAGGAGGGGAAAGAGGATGGGTCTGCCAAAGCTTTTGTGTTGGAGAAAGACGCGCCAAAAGCCATTCGGAGGTTCTGAAACCGACTGACCACATCACTTCGTGTAAATAGCAATGACTTCAGCACTGTAAATACGCAGCACCAATAAAAGAATAAAATGCAGAGCTGCGTAGCGTCGTTACTCTGAAGTAGCCCACTCCGGCCACTGTGACAGTAAGCTATGTAAAAAGCTTTCTTAGTCTGGAAATGCCACTCTCACCTGTCACACAAAAGTCAGAATAGCTGTGATTCTGGTATCACTTACACTCTCTCTCTCTCTCTCTCTCTCTCTCTCTCTCTCTCGTTTAACAGTACCCGTATTTAGAACTGTGATATATTAATCACTCTACTTCCCCTTTGGGGCAGCTTATGCAGGATCTCCCAGGCAATTGCCCTTTTAGGCACTGTAATCCTGTACATTTCACAGCACTGTGGCAGGTGAGCTCAACCCATCACTTTATAGCGAATGTCTGCTTTTTTAAAAAAAACCTCTTCGATAGTATTTATGAGAATTAGGCTGCACAAGGCCAGTAAAAATGCAATGCTCTCTATGTGGGGCTACCTTTGAAGGTGACCCAGAAATTACAACTAATCCAGAATGCGGCAGGGTCATTCCATGTCATTTCAATGAGGTCATGTCACCCTCCGTCTCAGATGTTGATGAAATTTGGTGTACAACCTTTCCTTATGGTTGAAAGAAATCCCCTTAATTTTTTTCCCTTTATCTCAAACGGTTTTAATTTTATAGACTTTAAAATTTTGTTAAATCTGGGTTGACTGTCCCTCTTGAGACCCTCGGGACAAGATACCCTTGTGTACATTTTATTTATTTTCTCCATAACCAATTATCAGATCTCTTTGAAATTTTACACAGAGCTCAATAAAACGATGAGGATTTCAGGAAAAAAAATACACCAGCACTCAAAAGATGTTATAAATGCCTAAACTTTTTATATAAATGCACATGTAGCCTCGGTTTTTTTGGTGGAAAAACTAGGTTTAGAAAATCTGGATTTGCAGCGTGTGGGCATGATGTAACCAAAAGCTTTTGATGTTGAAATTTTTTGCAAAGACATGCTCTTTCTCAACAAAGAATGAAAATTATGGTTTTTTTTATTCCTTGTAAAGAAAATTTTACATGTTTGGACATCGTGGGGGGAAATGGCTACTGGGTAGCCATTTTGTACAACTTTCCTACAATCCATAGCTGTTATAGGAAAAAATAATGAAACAAAGTTGTTCATCGTAAAAATTAAAATAATATTGGTTATTATAGGGGGGGTTTCAAGTGCAGACTTGTATTAATTTTGGGATATTTGAATTTGAAGTTATGAAAATTGGCTATTGGGAATAAAAAAGAATTTACAGTCAGTAGAACATTAAATGCTGACATGTAAGGAAATAAGACCTAGCAAGGAAAATCTTCCAAAAAATTAAAAATTGAGTATTATATACAAATATGAGTACATCAAATTAGGCTTACATTATTAAAAATATATTATTTCAGAAATATTAAAAATATTAGACATTTTAAAATGTTTTCTCAGACTGCAGTTCAGAGAAGTCTTGCTAGTTGTGTATGCTATTACTCAGTGTGTGGATGAATCATGGATAGCTGGAGTTGGGTTGAGATGAGATGAGTAGTCATGCAGACCACTGCCGTTGATGGAAGAAAAAATGAAAAACTTACAGGTGATACTGATACTTACACCTCACCTTTGCATATCAATCCTTAAAACACTGGGCAGGCATCCTTTTTGCAAGTTCAGACAGCCTTGGAGTTGCTATTGCCCTCCACCACCCCATGCACCTTCTTGCCTGGACAGTCAAGGCGAAGGGATGGGATTGTGGGATTCTAGGAAGTTGCGATGGTTCTGGGATTCCCTCACACCTGTCTGTCAGCTGTTGTCCAGAATCGATGAGGGAATTCCAGTGCATCCTTGCTCCCTCAGAATGATGTCACTGGCTACATATTGAAAGACTGAGTGCACAAATGCTGCACACTCACACAGAGCTTTGTCGCTGCGGTGGGCATAGAGTGGAGGATGCAAAAAAGGTGGTGGCTTTATACTTTAAGGTACATGTCACCCACACTTGCTGACACACAGTTTGGGAACCAGTGGCTTAAGCATAGACACACAGAGCCTGCTGATTCCCTCCTCGTCTGCTTGGATAATGCTTATTAGGCTACATAAAGATCAGTATTCAGAGAATGAGGTTTGTGAATATTTCAGAAGCCACAGTGTCATCAGAAACCACATAAAGCTGCTTTGTGATGAGTCAAACCACGAGTACCTCTAGCCAGTACAGTCATACCTCCGTGAACGTCCACCCACTCAATCGTCCATTTCGGCAGATGTCCACAGCAAACCCAGAAGTACCGGAACGGGTTACTTCTGGGTTTGCTGCTTTTTAAATACAGTATCTTCTGATTCATTTGAAATGAATGCTTAAGGGAAAGGGAATTCCAAGCATGAAACTTGTAAGAGGTGTCAACTGGCCAGCAGCTTTACTCTTTCCCAGAGCTCCCTTCCAAGTAAGTACATCAACTAGAGCACACCTGCTTTCTGGCAATTCTGTGCAATCATGCAAAGCAGATTATATACTTTAAAATATTCTGCTTTTGACAAGTGAAAGAAAGGCCAGCAATCTGGTAAGACACCAAAGGAAAGTGAGCAATTTTAGAAGGAAATTAACAGACCAATATATATTTACTCAGAGTACGCATTCCCACTGCAGATAATATTAAATTATTGTTGCTTAATAAGTGTGTACACACAGCAATGCTATGCAAGATTCCTCTGAAGAAAAATCCTCTGTCACTCCTAGTGTGTATAGGGCTGTTGCAGGAAATTAAGCAAATATGTTAAAATGGCCCACACATTGCATCCAGTTTTGCCCCCAGCTGAAAGGCAAGCTATAAATTTATTAAATAGACCTTTTACCACCAACCCAGTTTCCCTTTGTCTAAAGAAGAAATTCTGAATACTTAATCATGCTGCATGTTTGAGAGGCTAGGATCCTGTTTTCACATAATATAGATAGATAGATAGATAGATAGATAGATAGATAGATAGATAGATAGATAGATTTAAAAAATCTTCAAATAGTAACCCCAGTACTCAGGCAAATTCTCCTAATTAAAGACTGTATGACTGCATAACCCAAGGAAAATATACAGAACTGCTGTGTCTCATTAACTAGTTGAAATGTAAAAAAAAAAAAATTAGAAACACTCGTCTTCTTCACGCGGTCAGAGAATGCTAATTGGCTTCTTCACATTCCGTTTAAGACCTATCCAGCTGGGCACAATTATTCGTCTAAAATATTTGTACTCAAAATGTCCATGTATTTTTGTAGCCCCTACCCACTCATAATCACAAGTTCTTGTTAAAACAAAAATTACCAAACAAATAAAAAAATAACCATCACAGAACACAATGTCCTCCATATCCCCTAATTTAACTCCATTAGTTCTCAGAAACAGAGTTTGGGTAAGCCTGGCATTTGAGTGGCATTATCATATTTTAATGAAAATCCTCTTGCAATGTGGAGAACAGTTGCTGCCCCCCACCCCATGTGTCCTCTTGACTGAAGCTCCTGGGCAGTGCCTTTTGGGACTGAATGGTAGGAAATAAATGTGGTCCATGGGGTCACGAAGAGTCGGACACGACTAAACGACTAAACAACAACATTTTAAAATATATACCCTTTCATGGCAAAACCAATATAACCCAACAAAAACAGAAGCACTACTAAAAAGGCCCTGCCTTTCAGGCTTTTGATGATAATAGCAATAACAGTGACAATGTCTTATTATTATTTTCCCAGTTTCCTGGGTGTCCATTGCTCTGTCTCTTCCAAGCTATCCAAAGGCTCCACTCCCAAAGAGGTAGCAACCATGTGACATTATATAACCAGGCTGCTTCACAGGAATAAAAACTTAAATCCCTTCAATTTTCTAAGTAAATTTTTTTTGGGGGGAGAGGGTCAGGGGTGGCTGGCTGAGGGTGTCATGGTGCCCATGGGTCCTATATTCGGAACCCTAACAAGCTTCCCCTTTTCTGCAGACAACTAGGCATAGGCCATCTGCATCTAGTCATCCTATGGCTAAATGAAGGCATTCGAGGCTGAAACCCCACAGCCCTGAGCCTGGACTGCAGCTCTGGACTGCATCCTTTTGTTTAGCCAAAGTAAGTTCACCAGGCCTTTCAGGAAACCTATTAGCTATGACACTTTAGGAAATGTTCCCACTGAGGAAAGAAAGAAGCACTGATAGAAACTTTGATAGTAACTACGGTTTAATTTTATCTCATGTGCAATTTCAGTGTATTCCCAAAACAGGAATATGGGTCTCCTAGGAGATCCACGTGACACACACAAACTATTTCGAGAAAGGAAACCTTCTAAGAATGCTTCTCATTTGCTTGTTTTATGCATACTGCAAATGCAGAACAGTAATAGCAACGCCTGGCACATTTCTCCTTGTTTCCAATTAGATTGTGAGCAGCATTCTGAAATAAAATACAATTTTGTGTTCATGTGGCTGAGGCTGTAACCTGATACCCCATTATCTGGGAGTAAGGCCGTTTTAACTCAATGGATATTTCTGTTGGGTTTCTTGAATAATAAAAGTTGCTTTTGAGCTGGTCTAATGTCAATACTGTCTAAGAAAAACAGGTGCTGGTAATTTCTGTTAAATTGCTCACAGGCGTGGACTTTACTCCATGTATATATGGCTCTGTTGGAAAGCATTTTGTGTGGGAGTATGGTGGGAGGGTTGGAATGTGGGTATGTAAAGTTTCTGGGAGAGAGAGCGTTTATCTTTAGTTTAAAGTCTCTTCTGAGTCAGTTTGTTTTTCTGTTAAAGAAAGCCAACCTTTTGTTTTTCTTCTGTATACTTTAAACGGTATACTGCTAGTCAGGGGTTTCATGCTAGGTTGATCTTTAAACTATTGGTGGTGTATTTTAGCCAAGTCAACTTCTGTTTGTGTTTTTTGTTATTCTATAAACTCTGCGTGAAGCGTACTTTGAAGGGCCACTGGGAAACGGGGGTAATACCCAGTGTTCCCCAATATTATTTTGCGATAATTTCTTCTAAGAAGACATGCATAGGATTCACTGTAACACTATGAAGGCCCAACCTGTGGGTGAGAGATGCCCTAGATCACCAGCTCCCTAACCCAGAACTGCTTTCATTTCTGGCAGAACTACATGCTGTTGAACACCACCCCATTCTCCAAGCGGTGCGACATTCCAAGGGTCCCAGGCACTTACCCAGGGTTCGTGTTTCCTCAGAATGAGGGACAGTGGAGACTGTTGAATCTTTAGGATATATGGTTTATTTACACATATATACAACCTGAGACTAGAATGGAGGGGTTCACAGCATTAACACTTGGTTCTCCCAGAGCCACAGCCTTGGATTCCAGCAAAAATCAGGCATGGCTCTGACTCCCTCGCTTCCCAGCCTGCAGCCTTGCTTCTATCTTCTAGTTCACATAACTCAACTTCCAATTCCCTTTCTCAACTCCCTTTCTCCTCCTAACTCTGTTGTGTTTGTCCCTGTTTTTATTTATGTATTTTGAGTTTTTATCTTGTATTTTTATGCTGTGAACTGCCCTCAGATCTACAGATAAAGGTTGGTATAAAAATTACTAAATAAAAATGAAAAACAGCCAGTGAATAGAGGGAGGCCCACCAATTTTCTGTCTGGCACAAACCCACTTCCTTTGTTACCTTAATGGCCCATACTAAGAGGGTCATTACTTTACCAGAAAGCTAGCCTGGCTGTTCCAGGAACTGAATGCATGCTGGATCCAAAAAATAGAAGGAGGCACAGGAATACAGTCTACCCATCTGAGCCCCACAAAGTGATAACAATGCGATGCTTATTTCCATTCCCACCCTGTACGGCAGAGGGGGTGAACACAGTGCCACCCAGATGTTGAACGACAACCTCCATAATCCCTGACCACTGGCCATGCTAGCAGTGGCTGATGGGAGCTGGGAATGCAACATCATCTGCTGCAAGTTGATATGCCTATGCCTTCCACCATAAGCTGCTTAAATAAAGACTTTAGTAATGGACAGTTATGGAAATGTCTGTTATCATCATCAAACAGCAAGCTAAGCTAGCTAAGGTCTCAGTTCACTTGGTACAACTAACAGCGTATGTACAACAATATCTCAGCAGCTAAGTCACTGCTTAGACATAGTAAAAAGCCAGAGAGAAAATGTTAGCACTTCCCATACCACCTGGAATGTACTTAATTTCTGGACAAATAAGGAGGCTTAAATGTCCATCATTAGCATTCATAGAATCATAGAGTTGGAAGAGACCACAAGGGCCATCCAGTCCAACCCCCTGCCAAGCAGGAAACACCATCAAAGCATTCCTGACATATGGCTGTCAAGCCTCTGCTTAAAGACCTCCAAAGAAGGAGACTCTACCACACTCCTTGGGAGCAAATTCCACTGCCGAACAGCTCTTACTGTCAGGAAGTTCTTCCTAATGTTTAGGTGGAATCTTCTTTCTTGTAGTTTGAATCCATTGCTCCGTGTCCGCTTCTCTGGAGCAGCAGAAAACAACCTTTCACCCTCTTCTATATGACATCCTTTTATATATTTGAACATGGCTATCATATCACCCCTTAACCTTTTCTTCTCCAGGCTAAAAATACCCAGCTCCCTAAGCTGTTCCTCATAAGGCATCGTTTCCAGGCCTTTGACCATTTTGGTTGCCCTCCTCTGGACACGTTCCAGCTTGTCAGTATCCTTCTTGAACTTTGGCGCCCAGAACTGGACACAGTACTCCAGGTGAGGTCTGACCAGAGCAGAATACAGTGGTACTATTACTTCCCTTGATCTAGATCAGGCATCCCCAAACTTCGGCCCTCCAGATGTTTTGGACTACAATTCCCATCTTCCCCGACCACTGGACCTGTTAGCTAGGGATCATGGGAGTTGTAGGCCAAAACATCTGGAGGGCCGCAGTTTGGGGATGCCTGATCTAGATGCTATACTCCTATTGAAGCAGCCCAGAATTCCATTGGCTTTTTTAGCTACTACATCACACTGTTGACTCATGTCAAGTTTGTGGTCTACCAGGACTCCTATATCCTTTTCACATGTACTGCTCTCAAGCCAGGTGTCACCCATCCTGTATTTGTGCCTTTCATTATTTTTATTTTATTTTATTGCCCAAGTGTAGTACTTTACATTTCTCCTTTTTAACATTCATCTTGTTTGCTTTGGCCCAGTTGTCTAATCTGTTAAGGTCATTTTGAAGTGTGATCCTGTCGTCTGGGGTATTAGCCACCCCTCCCAATTTGGTGTCATCTGCAAACTTGCTCAGGATGCCCTCAAGCCCCTCATCCAAGTCATTAATGAAGATGTTGAATAAGACTAGGCCCAAGACAGAACCCTGTGGCACCCCACTAGTCACTACTCTCCAGGATGAGGAGGAGCCATTGATGAGCACCCTTTGGGTTCGGTCAGTCAGCCAGTTACAAATCCATTGAATGGTAGCATTGTCTAGCCCACATTTTACCAGCTTCTTTACAAGCTTCTTTGCGTGCTGTTTGCTCCATCTGGTCCTTGACATTTGGGTGATCATCTTCAGCACTTGGTAGACTCCTGCCTTCAGGATCACTGTCTCCCTCCCCCACATAAGTCAATTTAAAGCCCTCCCGACGAGGTTTTTGAATTTCATGGCAAAAACATTCCTCCCAATCCTTGTGAGGTGTAGCCCATCACTTGCCAGAAGTCCATCTTCAAGAAACTGCAGACCGTGATCTAAGAATCCAAACCGTTCCAGCTTGCACCATTTGCGAAGCCCGTTGTTCACTTCCCCTATTTTTTCCTCTCTCCCTGTGCCACGTCGTTCAACTGGGAGGGCTTTATGACATGACATGACAATTTGTGTATTTAATTGCTTCAACCTCCTGCCGAGAGCTTCATAATCACTCTTGATCTTCTGAAGGTTATTCCAGTTTTTATTTTCAACAAGTTCTAATCTACGCTCATCTCAGAAGCAGGGAAGGAAGGGGAGAGAAGCCAATATCAACAGCATCTCTTTCTATCCTCAAGGGCTTAAAATTGGATTCAATATGGTTCACATTTGATGCATTGAGGGGCAGGGGGTTCTTTTTCTAAGATGAAGAAGATCACTGCAGTATAAGATGAAAGGCCAAATGGCTTTGTTTATATTGTTTCTGAGTTACATGGTTAAACAGAGTTGAAAGAGCTTCTGATATTCCAGTTTGATTCTCACTAGTGATAAGAAGCTACATAAGGATGTACGAAAGCAGTCTAGTCCAAAATGAAACAACACTGTAGAAAAAGCAATAGGCTTACTTAGATAGTTGGGGGGGCAGGGTAGTTGGTCTTATCATCCCATTCCTCCTCCTTTAACCAGGCCCACTCAGTGTAAATTCTGCAAATGTGGTCATGCCACTAGGTTAAGTAATATTGTATAATAAAAGAAAAGTACAGAAGACATTTCCTCATTATTGCACAACTATAGCTTGTGACCACATGCTTAGAATGAAGAAGTAGGACTACTTCTTCCTGTGCCATTCCTTCTGGGAGTTAAGTCCACTATGGGTTTATTTAATATTTAAAACTTTATACTGGTACATTTTCTGGCAACTACAAAGATTTTGCATATTCCTGTAAGTCACACAAATACGCACTGCTCTTTTAAGTCTGATAAACACACAGGAAAGCGATACACAAAGGAAAATAATTTCTCTTAAATTCCATTGTTTGCTGTCTTCTTTGAAATTTGAAGCACGAAGCATGCTTATTAATCTGATCATTGTCAATAAACTGTAGTGGGTAGGTCACAAGATTTGCTGGAAGATCAGCATTTAAAATCCGTGCTTAGCCATGAAGCCCACTGAATGGCCTATTAGTCACCAGTTCACCCTAGAGCTGTTGTGAATCTATATAAATAAAAATGTAAATGTTCGTTTGTTCATAACCTCAAATCTCCGAAAGTCCTTGACCGATTGTTTTGAAATTTATATAGATCATATAGATGTCACACCTGTGATAGCTAAAAACATGTTTTTTTTTGGAAAAACAGCACCATCTGTTGGATGCTATACTGCCGTCCTTCCGACGCGAGCGCACAGAGGCTTCTGGGAGTGGTTGGTCAGCGGCTCCTTCTGGGAGGACGGGGTCAGATCCTGCCCCTTTGGCGCCTCCGCCTCGTTTCTCCCAGCCGCCTCTCCCCTTGGAGAACCAACTGCAGCTGGCCCGCCTGCCCCCTCACCCGCCGGGACCTGCCGGGGGAACTGGCCAGGCCCTCCCCAATATATACATGGGGTATGCGAGGGGGAGAGAGGGGGGGTCGGGGTGCCGGATTACATCAGAGAGAGGGGTGTTGTTACATCATGGGACTGCCCTGGGAAAAGGGGCCGCTGAGTGCAGGAAGGATGTGCCTTTATTTTGGGGGTGGGTGGGGTGGGGGCATTTTCAAGAACACTCGTGGGTGGGGGAGTCTTTTGGGGGGGCTTACAGACTAACTAAGCCACAGCAACGCGTGGCCAGGTACAGCTAGTATAAAATATATGTACACAAGTTCCTTTCAGGAAGGGTGGGATAAAAGGTGACAACCAAGTAAATGGCATCATCAAGGTCCCCTGTGCAATTCTGTAAACATTACACTACTTGTATTGGGTAGCCAAAATGGTGCCTTCCAGATATTGCTGGACTACAACGCCCATCACCCCTGACAATTGGCCATGCTGGCAGGTGCTGGTGGGAGTTGGAGTCCAACCACATCTGGACAGCACCATGTTGGCTACCTTTACACTTTTAAGACAAGGCACAATTTCCCCAGCCACACAGAACCCAGGATATGAATATCTGCTCATATCACTCTCTTTTACTGGTCAAGTGCTGATCGGAAGGTCGGCAATTCAAATCCCCGCAACAGGGTGAGCTCCTGTTGTTCGGTCCCAGCTCCTGCCAACCTAGCAGTTCGAACACAGCAGCACAAGGAGATAAATGGGTACTGCTGTGACGGGAAGGTAAACGGCGTTTCTGTGCACTCTGGCTTCTGTCACAGTGTCCCGTTGCGCCAGAAGTGGTTTAGTCATGCTGGCCGCATGACCCGGAAAGCTGTCTGCGGACAAACACTGCCTCCCTCGGCCTGAAAAGTGGCCTGATTTTTAACTGTCCATACTCTTTGCATGCAATTTCCCCTCTGACCTCACTGCTTACAATCTCCCACCCCAGGCATGTACTGTATCTACTCCAAAGATAACACTTTACAAATCCAATGAAGAGAACAATCCTCCACAAAAGCTTATGCAATAACAAATGTGTTCATTGTTAAGGTACCATAAGATCCTGTTGTTTGACCAACATAAACCATCCCTCTGGATACGGTTACAAGACGACCATTCTAGTAGCTGTTCTGCCATATTCAGTCTATCACTTTCTAGCAAATTAACATAGAATGACAGTTAACATAATGATTTTTATCTGTAATTGTCATTGTGAGGGTTGAAAGGGTTGTGGTCTCAGTGTCTCTACCTGACTGAGGCATGGATTCCTAGAAGCTCCTTCAATGTTTAATTGAATGCTACCAAGACAAGCAAGAGAGAGCTCGCATATTATACAACTTGCACAAGAGTTGCAGTTATCAGTTTACATGTGAAACTATTGCTGTAGTTAAGTTAACACATGTTGCCAACATGGATTGTCACTTGTAACACTGGACACTTTCATGGGAACCAAGCCGAAAAGTGAAAATAAAATGTTGGCTATCATCTACTGAGTGTGATTCATCCATATCTGATTAATATGACACAGTTTTTCTTGTCTTTCTTTTGCTACTTGTTCAATCTGAACATCAAGATATGCAGGGCTGTGCTGTCTTAAGCATATCTGGCGCCGTGGTGCAAAGATCCATCCAGCACTCCCCCCCCTCGGTTTCTCAGAGTTGATTACCTTTTTTAGGAAAGGTTCCCCAGAGTTGTTGACCCTTTTTTAAGGGAGCTGACACCACACTTACACTTTATCTCTAATAAGCCCTTAGAACAAAATAAAATGAAATGGCAGAAGAAAATCTAATGAAGTCCCCAATTCCAAAGCAAGATTCATTCAAGACTGTGTAACTGTTATACAGTAATAGACTCCTACATCAGGTGTTTAATATTACTAAGCAACTGGACCTAGATAGTAAAATCTGTTTTTTTATTTTATTTTTTGCAAGAGGCCGAGGCCCCTCTAGATTATGAGGCCCTGAGTTTAACCCCTGCAGCCCATATGTAAGTTTGGCACTGCCTGGTCTTCCATCTTAGAGATTTGCCTGTTATGCTACGTCGCAGCCAATCAGCTGATGGATGGCAACTTCAACCCTGGATGCATGATCAAATTCCCCATGGCAAAAGGGGTTGTGCAGACAATCCACCCTGCCCTCTAACTGCCCTACACCTGATGCTGCATATGATGGTTTGGGGAAACCTGCCTTTTGGGCAAAATTGGGACCTGTACCAGGCCAGACCTGGCACATGGGCCAGGTTCTTTGTCTGTAAGAGCCTAAGAAGAGGCTGGTGGATCAGTCTCATGACCCATCTAGTTCAGCATCCCATTCTTACAGTGGCCAACTGGATGCCCATTGGAAGTTCACAAGAAGCACAAAAGCACTCTTCCCCCTTGTGCTTCCCCCTTGGTATTCAGGGGCTTACTGCCTCCAACAGAGGACAGAACATAATAGCCCCTGCAGTCTTAAAAGCCATCCAGGTTGGTGGCCATCACTACTTCTATGTGAAGATGTACTTCCCTTTGTCTGTCTTGATTCTTCCAACATTCAGTTTTGTTAGATGTCCCCAAGTTCGAATGTTCTGAGAGGAGAATGACTTTCCTTTATCCACTTTATAAACACCAGGCATCATTTTATTCACCTCTTATCTCCTCTTGCTTGTCTTTTCTGTACCCATCTGGTTGTTGAACTGCAGCCAGAGATCTCCTTTATGCAGGAACAACATTTTGGAGCTACGCTGTTCAGCAAGGTTCTTTTCCCCATGGAGGAAACAACCTTAATTATTCCAGGGAAATATTTCATTTTTTTATGTTTGGCACAACATCACTAATTAAGTCAGCTTTTCAAAAAACCACATTTTTTGCAACAACTGTGATAGCTTATTTCCCAGGTGTGTTAGCAATTGAACTTCTAGGATATGATATGAAGGTACCATATATTTATTTACAGGTACTTTCCTATGAAATGCCAAGAGACTATGCATAAAATAAAATTAAAAAGTAATCTAATCTTGTTTCTTCTACCTTGGCAATCTCCTCTGTGGTTTGCCTCTGACTGATTTGAAACATTGAAGCCCATGACAGGATATGGGAAACACCAGGAAAGGAAAACAGGATCATTCATTTTCCTCTATAAAATGCTGTTACGGGAAACGTTTTGTGTAAAAGGCAGTATATTAATAAAACATCTCAAGGGATTTCTGACATGCATGCATCCATTTAGGACTTTGAATTTATCCCTACAAATTTCTTTTCTCTTTGAAAAGATCACGGTTTTGTGTTCTTTGTCAAATAAAGGCTGATATAAAACTCTAAAAGCATATTCTTAGGAATACCTAAATGCAGCACACAGTACATCACATCCATTATGAAATGTGTGTCCATCTATATTTCCACCAAAATACAGGTGGAGGCCAAACCTCTCCTAGTTGCAACTTTACAGCAGAGCAGCAACAGTACATGATCACTGGAGCACAGGAAGAGGAGGGGAAGCCAAACCAAGGTAGGGCAGAGTAGAGGGACCACTGAGTTGAAGCTACAAGTGAGCTTGCCATTACTGTTATTCTACTCAGTTTTACCCCCTCTGAAAAATCTCTCAAATGATCTGCTACCTGAAGTACTTAACTTCTCATTGGGCCAGCCCTGATAAGCAGTGAAGCATCCATTAGTAACAGGCTTATTTGTTTTTACAAGTCACTCAGTTGGATTCAGCATAATGTTATAGGAAAGAATACTGAAGTTCTGGAAAGGCGAATAGATTTTTTAAGTGATTTGGGGGAAACCCCCTAAAAAGCTGCCTTCTCTGGAGATACAATTTTTTGCCACAACTGATAAGGCAGAAGTGTTCACTCACTATAAATACCACCTGCTGTCTTCACCTGATTATCAAGCAGCTGGAGTCACAGAGAAGAAGCCTACAAACATTTGTAGTTTCAGCTAATCTCCTGTTATTACAAGTTCCTCTCTATCATCCTGGGGAATCAGACAGCGGCAGTGGAAAGGGAATCTGCAGAAATTCCACCAAGCAGGATTATCAGGATTGCAGGCTTTCAGCAGAGTGCTGGACAGTTACATGAGGCCACAGAGGCAAATGCAAAGGTTACTTTCCTATAGTAATATCTCAGGCATTTAAGTTTGGACATGAAGCAAAAGCATGAGACTACTCAAGACAAGCAACATGTATTATTAATTTTAGGATTAAGGACACTGATGCACAGTATTCCATATCAGTTGCTCATAAAATCTGCCCTCCAATTTATCTTGGTTTAAATTTTGACTTTTCTGAGGGTCATGCCAATTATTCTTATAACCTGACTGTTCACAGATATCAGCTGACCTTGTACAGGGCTACATTTAACCATTTCTCTTTTTTTGTAAATACCGGCCAGTTTGGGAGCAATCTGTATAACAAATGAATCTGCCCTTGCAGGGATAGAGCAATAGAAACATTAACATGTGCCTTCTTGTGTAAGTAACTTCCACAATGATGAGAGAAATTGTTTTTTACCACCCTATTAAAATACCCAGGAAGGACCTCTGAATGTTATCTGGCCTACTTATTGGCTGGCATGAGCAAAATGATAACAATATAGAGCAGGGGTCAACAACCTTTTTCAGCCAATGGGCTACTATCCCTCAGATCATGTGGCGGGCCAGACTATATTTTGAAGAAAAAAATGAATGAATTCCTATGCCCCACAAATATCCCAGAGATGCATTTTAAATAAAAGGACACATTCGACCCATGTAAAAACACACTGATTCCCGGACCGTTAGCAGGCGGGATTGAGAAGGCGATTGGGCCGCATCCAGCCCACGGGCCTTAGGTTGCCTACCCCTGATATAGAGATTGCAACCTGGGTTTCCATCCCTCTCAAACTTTGGGAGATTGCTGGAGGCCCCTGCCACAAAATAGCTGCCATGGAGAGACCTGGCATAACACAAAATCAGAGAGAAAGCCACCCCTGAAAACCTTATGCTTGCAATGGGAAGCTAGCTATGTCCCGATGGCCTTGAATGTGGACATCACACAATATTGACTTCACACACACTTGCTATCTATAAGCAGCAGAGAATAGAACCAGGAAAACGTCTACAAGGTGGTCATGCCACACACACACACATTTCACAGCACTCACTTAGAAGGTACCTGAATATGTTGCCCCTTACCCATCTTTCTAGGGGGGCTGGAGGCAAGTTCATTTTGACCAGTGATAATAAATGTGCAATTTTTCAATATACTGCCCGAAATCGGTTTTGAAATCATACCCGGATAACAATTTTGACCCAGCAAGACACAGGCATCGCCAATATTGCACGATAATCTCAGCCGATAATGCTGCTGATCTGAGCTGCCTTCCCTCATGCTGAAAGAGAACAGGGCAGCTGATCGCCCCACTTCAGGGCACCGTTGGCGCTCCCTTCCCCTGGCACGGAGGCAGGGCAGCTTTTATGCCTCTTTATTAGCTGCTCCTGCTGGCTGCAGCCCCCATCCCCATCCCCTCCCACTCAAACCAGCAGTGGATTGAACCCCTCCCCCCCCCTCCGTAGCTGCTCCTTCCCTAATCCCGATGTCTGATCTGCACCCACCCCACCTGCCCCGATTGTGAATCCATTTATTCAGCAATAAAGGATACTTTTTAAAATAACAGTTCCATCTGTAAGGTAGAATGCTGCATAATTGAAATTTCAATTATCCAATCAGCCTGGATAAATTGTGCTTCCTCAAAGAGAGAGAGAAATTAAACCAACTTATAATTTTCTCTGTACTTCCCCACATCACATTCATCAGTCACTGAAAAGGCCTGCTGGAAAGGAACAGATTTACTGACACAACACTATGAATTATGGAGTATGAACAATGACCAAAAACCAAATGCGTGAAGGAGTGAACTGTTATTGATTTAACCAACTATATTTCTGTCCAATGATCTAACTTACAAAGCAACCATGGTGCAGCGTAAATGTTTCAAAAACCACTTGTGTTTATTTATTATTCTTGTTCTACACTGCCTTCTAAAATCTTTACTCATTAGTGAAGTGCACATAGCCAACTCCTGGAAACCATAAGCCAAAATAAATTTACCTAATGTTTTGCTAGAAATCATGAATGCAAGCAGGGCTTTTTTTCAGCCGGAACTCACTGGAACTCAGTTCTGGCACCTCTCAGGTGGACACTATTGCCATTCTAAGAGAATAAGGCAGGCGTTCAAGGCGAGTTCCAGCACCTCTTTTTCTAGAAAAAATAGCACGGCGTGCAAGTAATACTTTTGTGGACACAAATTTATATTTCCACATGTTAAGAGATTTGTAAGGCAGCAAGAGCCATACAGGAAGACCCAGACACCTTGCTGTCTCTCCACACTTTTGTGGTGGCCTGTTTGCTGCACGAGCAGAACCAGCTCCAGACAGTCAGATAGTAGTTTTGCAGATTACACAAATGTTTAATAAGATCCCAGTGGTTCCTTTAAAGATTCTGGCCTGGCTCCTCAGTTTCAACATCTTGGCCCTATGTGCACTATATAGTCAAAGCACATGATTAAGACCAGGGTATAAGTTTAACATTGTTTTCAACTTTCTTTGCTGCAATGAATTCACATATGACTGTTGTTCAAAACCCAACTCAGTTAAAGGTGGGGAAATTTCCTAATCTCTTCAGGGGAAAAAAAATAGTTCTTGTGAATCCATCTGCCCTAGCTACTCAGGAGCAATACAGAACTTGTGGGTTGTAATGTGCCTAATGTTCACTTACGTAGCAAAACACAATGGCTTCTATGAGCATCACCACAAGCAGAAATGTCAGACTCTGGACAACATCACGGAGAGAGGAAGTAGCAACACGGGAGAGGGTATTGTTGTCTGCTGCCTAAGTGTCTTCCCTGGGGCTGTATTCACAATTTCCTTCTGTTGTATTTCCTGCTTCTGAAGATTTCCATCAAAGTTGCAATTAAAATTGTGTTTATCAAGGTCATGCAAAACAGTTGTTTGCTTTTTTCTGAATATTTTTTGTTAAGATTTGGTATCACAAAGGCTATCTCGTTATCTATTTTTTATTTTGATATTGATTCTTTAATTCAAGCTTTATGAAGTGTCTGTTGCTGTGTGATAAGATGGTGACTCAGACACTCACAATAAAATTAGCCTTAGATTTAGGAAGGTGCTTGGGGGGGGGGGCAGATAAAAGCTCTCCTACTGCCAACTGCTCTAATATGGTTAAAGTGGCAAAATGTGTGTGTGTTCTCTTTCAGCTCCCGCTTCTTGACCAATCATTAAACCTTTTTAGCCACCCAGCATTTGGGGGTTATTAAAAAAAACCTGTAAATCTCTCCCCATCTGTGCCAATTCACATTCCATGTAATCTTCTACAAAAAAATGAGTGTTTGAGCCCCTCCCCCCTTGCTGCACGTGTGTCTTTTTTGTTTTTATTTGATTTAATTAAAATAGTATAGGGTGAGTTAGACTGTCATTGCAACCATTTAGAATGCAATTAAAATGAAGGGGGGTGAGGCACTTCACAAGCAAGATACTACGGGTGTTTTCTGCTGTTCCAGAGAAGCGGACACGGAGCAATGGATTCAAACTACAAGAAAGAAGATTCCACCTAAACATTAGGAAGAACTTCCTGACAGTAAGAGCTGTTTGGCAGTGGAATTTGCTGCCAAGGAGTGTGGTGGAGTCTCCTTCTTTGGAGGTCTTTAAGCAGAGGCTTGACAGCCATATGTCAGGAATGCTTTAATGGTGTTTCCTGCTTGGCCAGGGGCTGGACTGGATGGCCCTTATGGTCTCTTCCAATTCTATGATTCTATGATTCTACAAATGTGCTTAAATGCTCTCCTAAGTGTGTGTGTTGGGGAGGGGGATCCCTGGACAAATGGTGCCAGAGAGGTCCTTTCATCTTCTATTTGCAGGAAGCAAAGTAACAAACAAGGTGCTCAGATGCCAAGTTGGACCCCACGCCTGTACCTTCAATAGGTATGCAGAAGGGGAGCAGTGTCACAGAGGGACAAGAAAAGTTGGTATGGACTGGAAATAGAGCAATTCATCCATCCCTACTCAAGAGAAGCCTACACAGGAGAAGGGCTCACACAGTAGCCTACCTTGGTTTGCCACAAAGTGTGCACTCAATGAGAAGCTGCTGTCAATCAATGGCTCTCTGACAACTGTGCCTGTATAGAGGATGTGTTTTCAAATACCTGCTTGTTGCCTACACACTTTTACATCTCAGGAGCACAAAACAAGCTTAGGAGTACACCTAAAATGGCAAGGTGTAGAAATGACTTTGACAAGACGAGACGCTCCCTGCTGAGCCTATTCATTACGCGCTGCCCCTCCTGCACTGCAGGGAGTTCCACTGGATGTACAAAACCATATGAGCAATTTCCTCCTAGCAGACAGAACTGGCTGAACTAGTCATAGTATTGACCTGGCGCCATCAGAATTAAGCGTCTCAGGGTTTCCATTCACAATCCTAGAATCATGGGGCGATATGTACAGCTTGGGCTTCAGACTGAAACTTGGCATTTAGGACCTGGGCCTGAGAGCAAGAGATTATTTTGAAATACTTTCCATTCAATTCTGCTTGCAGTTTGCATTATATCAAATAAAGGCCACTGGGGATATTTCTGCAGAAACTCTAATGTTGTAGCAATTACGATAATAACTAGCCTAGGTATAAAGGGCTATACACTGAGTCAACAAAATCTTTCGGGGGGAGGGAGCGGAGAAAAAATACATAAACTTGCACAATTTATAGCAATCCCACTGAATACAGTGAAAAATCTTAAGTGTTCAATTAAGACAAAGCCCTGAAGAATACCTCGAGTTAAGAACTTACATTCCTTCTGGAGGTCCGTTCTTAACCTGAAACTGTTCTTAGCCTGAGATACCACTTTAGCTAATGGGACCTCCCGCTGCCACCACCATGCAATTTCTGTTCTTATCCTGAAGCAAAGTTCTTAACCTGAGGGTTAGCGGAGTCTGTAACCTGAAGCGTCTGTAACCTGAAGGGTCTGTAACCCAAGGTACCACTGTACAGCACTTCAGAGGAACAATCTGGGTCAGAGAAGGAAAAAAATGACATAGCAGGGATTTTTCCATTTATGATTTCCAAGATTTCAGTGCTGTGAGTAGCTGCCCCCAAACAGTGCATGAGCTTAAATGACGGTACGCTTAATTTAACATGTTAATTTCATGCACGGGTATCACTTCTGCACAGAAAACAACAAGAATTCCATGTACCGTAGAGTGCTCCATGCTCACTTCCACCATGCAGAAACCTTCTGCCAAGTGAGATTTCAGATCACAAACATGGCCAAACCAGAGATATGTGTGTGCATGTGTGCCATAAATTAAGGAATAGGCACAGGACTGCCCACAAGATTTTCATTTGTTTTTTAAAAGCAGAAGGCATACCTGTCTAGAAAATCTATTGTGCGTGAAGTATCCATGCAGTGGGTTAGCTATTTAACTTGGCCAAACATGTAGTGGCTGCATGAGAAATTCCTCATGCAATGTTTTAAACATACACTGTTTGCTCACAGCAAACATCCTGTACAAACACAAGCTGATTTAGTGAGGGTCCCATACGTCACAGTGGGAGGTTTTTTTTGGGGGGGGGCAACCTACAGATTACACACAGCTGACACTGTGACCTTTTGCCTGGTTTGCAAGCAGTTGGTAGCGCCTCTTAAGATTTTTGTAAAAGCATTGCACTACTGGCTATGTTTTCAATACCATGGCACCCTATCAAATAGAAAAAAATTATAGGCTGCATTTGCCTGTGTTTTATTTTTTGAGTTGTTTTTTGTTTTGTTTTATTTTTAATTGAGCTGTATATCAAATTTATGAAATGAAATAAATATTGTTGTGAATAATTTCTCCCAAAAAACAAGTAATTTGTGAGTTGCAGATTATATCTCATTTTGATTGAGGTCGGGGCAGGGCCTCTCTATGGCAGAAACTGCCTGCAAGTCTAGGCAGGACTAAAGGACATGCCTTTTCGTAACTTGTAAGTGTACTTTCAGCAATAAAGGGTTAATTCCTCACTGTGGACATTCCTTAGCACCATGATAAGATAAAGGATTATAATAGCAGTTAGTTTTCAGTAACCTGTTTTCCATCCCTGAATTTAGCATTTAAAACAACTAACACTATGGGTACCATCCAGCTATGTTTACCTCAGAGCACATCTATTGAACTTACTAAGGATACATCCACAATTCCACTTGTCCCACTGCTTTTCCCCTTGGGAACTTGCTGCTTACCACTAAACTGGACCAAATGTCAACTGGTTTTTCTGCAGACTGAGTTGCTCCAGTTCAGTACTGGTATACAGCATGTTTCCTTGGGGACAAGCGAAAAACCACTCAGACCAGTGCCTAGAAAACCATGTGACAACCAGAAAAACCTCTTGAGCCCATGCTTTGGATGAGCCCTTAGTCATGTTCATTCATTCCAGTGGATTTACTCTGAGTAAAACGTAAGTTGAATACCACCATATGTGACGCAATCCTCTGTACATATTCTCCAGAGTAGACTCCACTGATTTCATTGCTGGCTTCTTCAGAGCAAACGTGCACAGGACTCATGACACAAACAATACCAATGTGGTTGTGTTATAAGAATTTTGAGGTCATATATATATATATATATATATATATATATATATATATAATTGTTCATAAAACATGTACATGAATGTACAGTACAGGCACATGTCTGAAGCAGCACAGGAAGACAGACCTTTCTGACACCATTTTGACTCTCCCTCTGACCAGGTGTTCCTCTGCAAGGAAGAAGGGGGGTGGGGGGAACCTTCTCATTGTCTCAGGAATTAAAGTGATAATCCCTGGCATCCTGATACCTGGGTGCCAGACAAAAGGGTGTGATTAACTTGGCTGGGAAACAGGGAAATGTAAATATCTCTCAATTTTGTTGATTAGGTTTTGGGGGCAGGGGGCAGGGTCCAGACTGCTCAGATTACTGCCACCAGACCTCCCCGTTCATGATGTACCTATGGTGAATCTAGGGAGGGGCGGTCTTGGGCTACACCCCTTCTGTGACATATGGATGATGCTTCTGGGGGGTGGGCTGAAGCCAATTTCAAATTTCTTTTTAAGGGCAAGACACCTTTGTTTGGGGTCCTTCCTTGTTCTCCTGTGTGAGAGGAAGGACCCTGTTGCAACAGCGAAAATAAAAGTGCCTTGCTTCGTACGTCCTGGTTTGGTCTCTGTTATTTGGTGGGCAGGAGACGCTTAAATTCGTCTGCTTGCCTGGATCCTTGGGCTCTCCCTGGGTCAGGATCCATTTCTCTGGGTTCATAGGAACCAGCGTAAATTTTACTTCAATTTGGCGACCACGAAGGGACCCCAGTTTTGCCTTGAGCTCCGGGTTCACTGGGGAAGGGGAACCCAGCGCGCCCCTGCCCCTTTTGCAGGGGGGTAAACCAACCTCAGGACCCGAGGCACTTGGTAGTAATTGAGAGTCCAAGCGGGACCCCCAGGACGAAGCAACGTAAAAGGGGACAAGGCTGTTTTTCTTCAGGAACCAGTTGGAAGCTGGAGACAACGGGATTCGACTGAAAGGATCGGTCGTGAGTATTAAAAGGGGACACCTTGGGTGAGCTAAGAACCACAGCAACTAAAAATCTATTTCTCCGCTTGGACTATCCTTTTCTACTCTCCTCTTTGGACCTTAGTTGCAGCAAGGCTGCCAGGCACAGTTATAAAGTAGAACTGAGGTCCAGGGCAACAGTCTTTATGTTAAACGCAGAGCTTAGAAAGACTGTCCCAGCTCCCTTCTGCCAAACTGAGCAGAAGTCTGAGCAAACTGTCGCTTTTCTACCAATCTGGGAATCTGGCTATCCCAGCTCTGTTTCCTATTCCTCTGCTCTTAATCTTCGGGTGAAGACGCCCCTCTGCCATGGCGACCCTTGTTGGGTATGACCCATGATCAGAGATTGCAAGTGCGCCCGTTCCTTTTCCTACTTTGTATTCCTCAGTTTCGACCTGACATTGCATAGGCAAGCGTTCAGTAGGATCTGAGTCTAGTGTGTAAGAGGCAGGGAAGTTGCTGTGCAACCCTCAGGCAATTGATGACCAGTGGGAGGGTTCCAACAGGGTTTTAGCTGCACCAGCCGCCTAGTAGTTAGTGCACGCGAACGGTAGGCAGGAACACCACTAGAACGTGGGGGTGAGTCATAGACTCGGGAAGTTAGAGTGTCCAAGGAATAGGGTCAGGGACCCGAACTGCAGTATAAAAAGACAGAAGTAAAATGGGTGCAACCCACTCTAAGGAATTCCTTTCCCAGACTCCCAACCGAGGCAAAGCACAACTGAGGCTTGGCTCCGGTAAGGACTTTGAGGATGAAAGTCCACTCCAATTTGTTCTCTTAAATTGGCACGAAATCCCCGGGGCGGACAAGCTTGAAGGGAACCAATTGCAAAAACTTTGTAAGAAAAAAACATTGGGTCCGATTTACTATGGACCACCCAGATGAGGGGAAATGGCTACCAGGAGGTTCCTTTAACATACAGAGAATCTCCACTTTAAAATTGACCCTGGAAGACCAGTACCCCCTTCAGAATGTTTACACGTTACATGTTGTCTGTTATATGTGTTGTCTGTTAAGTGTATGTGCGTCTGTTCCTTGTGTCTGCTATAGTTCATTGTTCCCCTTAAAGTAAATGAGAGATGTAATCCAGGTTTAGGAAATTAGGGGTTTGTGTTTAAAATTTGGCCATGACACCCACAGACTGCCTTTTTAAGCATGCATAGTTTAAAATAATATAATAATAAGGCAAGCTTGCTTAAATAATCTTATGTAAGGGCTTGATCAACCCAAAAACAATGGCAAATATTTAAAAGAGTGGAGGTAGTATGTAAAGGTTTGTTTTAAAGAGGCTGTAGATGGCCATTTTTTCCTCTCCAAAAGTAAAAAAGAGGGGGCAGGATGAAGGAAAATAAAGAGTTGTAAGTTTGAAAATGCTTGCTCAATGCTTTGAAAAATATTCTGAAACTCGAAAATGTTCACTTCATGAGGTGTGCAAATGTTTGGTATTGAGAGAGGCTCCAAAGGGGAGTCTTTCTCCAAGTGACTAGATGAATATTGACTAAAGGAAAATTGAACAGCTATTCCAATAAAGGTGATTTGTTTGTCAAAAGTAGAGCTTCCATAGCCAGGAATTGTCTATCTGAGTCTAGTTTTAACTTCAATTGTGTTGGACAGAAGGGTTATTGTTGGGCTCCTGATATCAGTCTCTTAAGAAAAAAACAACTCATCTGCTAAAGGGTTCTGTATAAAGTTGGTATTTTCATTCAAATCTTGTGAATCCTGTATCTTAGAGGGTTAGACTAAATAACCTCAGGGTCCCTTCTAACCCCCATTTTAGAGCTATGTGAAAGGCAATGTGTCTGATGTGGTGATGGGTTGAAATTCAGCCCAGCTCTGCTTTCTGGCAAGGAAAGATTATTGGTTTTCAGAGTTGGAACAAGAGTGTCATTGTTGTTTTTTATGGAGTGATTATATAAGTTTTTATCACTTTGTCTATTAAGGTTTAAAGTTTAAGCACATATGAAAGTCTTGAACATTTCCCAATCTTTATCCAATCTTAAGGTTTGCTAAAGGCTTCTATATAACGTTGGTACTTTTAATCTTCCCCTTCCTTATTTTTCCCTTAGTACACACGTGTGCTTCCATGATAGGGCATAGCCTGTGTTTCCTTCCCAGTCAGGCATCTGTACTCAAATGTATGTGTATCCTAAGGGCGGTGATAGTGTTGAGATCCCCATAATTCAGAAGGGGTGGACTAGATTACTCAAGCACTGAAAAGTGAGTTTAAACTCTGGTGGCTTAGTGAAATGGCCTGAATTCAGTCAAGCTTTACTCTTTGGTGGAGAAGGATGGAAAGATAGATTTTTAAAGTTTGGCATGAAGAGTTTGAGGTGCCACTTAGAAAGAGGTAGAGATGGTATATCATACATTGAAAATGAATGTCTGGGGTTTCCCCCCCCCCCCACCATATTGTCAGCTATTTTTTTAACTGCAAAACTCCAGCCAACAGTTCAAGCACATACAAATTCATAATCAAGCAGAATGAGCCTTGACCATCCCTGTAAATAAAGGGCCAGAAATTTTTGTCTGGAATTGGTAAGGCTGAAAATCAACGAGAATGCAAAGGATTTTATGAATTCTGGCTCTATGGCCATTCCCCATACATAAGGGGGCAGAGAATTTAGTCTGCCATGGCTGTAATAAATTATTTAAAACAAACAAACATTTGCAATTCATGAATTCTGACTGGTCATTTACCCATACATAAGGGGGCAGGTCATTGTTCCGCTAAGGACCAGAGGGAAAGCACACTAATAATAATAATCCACAATTGTGAAATATTCTTGAATACAAGTCTGCACCCCAAAACCCTGTAGATAAAGGGAGCAAATCTAGATTTATTTTGCCTGGGGTATGAGATGTTTATATAGTACAGTAAACATGGCTAATTAGTGCCATGACTTCATTAAGTAGTTTAATTTAACCAAACTTTTATTGCAGCTTTCTTGTGAAAATATTGGGTTGTCTGAATGTTGAAGTTCTATATATTTAAAGTTTAAGGTTTATAAGCCTGCTTCTTAAGCAGCAAGAAACAAGAAACAATGTATCAAATTGTATTAGGACTCCAAACTAGGAAAACGATTTTAAACTGGCTCTGGAAAAAAAACCAACACTGCTATGTTTCTATCTTTTGTTTGAAATCTAACCCTATTTTAAAATCTACTCTTTCCCCTTCCCTTCCTTTATTCAGATGGTAATTTTGTCAAGAGGTGCAGCACTTTAAAAAATGGTACAATAGACTGCCGAATCATGAACTCTGTACATGCACAGAGGCTATGTCAGCTTGAAGAGGAAAATAGAGGAGAAAAAGGAGGTTTTAACTAAGGGGCGAAAAGGTTATAATCTGCTCATGAAATATTATTCAAATCTCTTAATGTAAAGCTTTGAACCACTGAGGGAAAACAACCTCATGTATGTTACTGGTCCATCAAAGTTAAATGGTTGCCAAGTTTCAAAATCTTAACATGCCAGATTCTTTCCACAGGTATAAATAGCAGAGTACTACTATAAGTCTGTCTCTTGAGTAGTTTATAAATTAATTAAGAGGTTCAAGGTTATGCTTTGCACATGAAACTTAAATTCTAATTTCCTTATGTAAAAATAAATAGATAAAGAACCATTGAACCATCAACTGTTTAGAAGCTGCCAATTCCAGTTCAACATGCAAAACTTTTCACAGCTCTCCCACTGTATACCTATACATTTTGGGAACAACATTTCCTGACAAGATTCTCACATGAAATAATTTCCCCCTTCCAGCAGGATACTGAGATTCAGGGTGCGGAGAAATTCTTTCAGAACCTTAATGCAAAATTATCTCCCAATTGGGGGGGGGGGGACATGCCACCTAAACAAGCCCCCTCCACACTTGGAAATTCATAGGAAATTGTGGTCTTCTCTTCATACTGCCCTGATGTGTACCTTTGGTCAGATCCACCCAGTAGACAGACTATGCAAACTAAGGCTCTATTTTTCTATTGTTCTTTCCTAGCAGATGTACTTACTCTCACATTTGCATTTCAGCCCCAAGCATTACCTCTATGTTAATCCCACATAACCCGAGTGTTTTGCCCCTTTTTCTTCCACAGCACAAAAAAAGAAAAGAAAAAAAAAGTGAGGAGTGAGGAGATACAAACAGTAATTTCATTTCTCTTTGGCTTTGACGCTTCTCTTTAGCTTATAAATAATCTGCTTCCATTTATTAAATCAGTTTTTCCATTATGTCTATGAAATTATTCTAACAATAACCAGGTATTGTTTTGTGACTGTATTTTGTCAGGTAGTCTTGCCTGAGTATTTCTTATTACATTCTGGCTAGTTTGAGATACTTGCGCAACATTGTCTTTGTATTATTTAATGATAATTCTTTTTTAAAAAATCTGATATCTTTGTGTCAAGTCCAATTTCATTTGAAAAATTGTTGTGTGAGTGGTAATCTAAATTTTATTGTTTTATTTTTGTATCTTTTTTGGTATTTCTACTTTTTCTTTCTGTACATACAAATGTAGCATCTAAGTCATTCTTTCCTGTAAATAATAATAATAATAATCCCTTTCAAACAAGATACGTGAACCTCAAAGAGAATTCAGAACCACATAAGGAAAATGTTAATAACTTATCAATTGTCTCCTAATTAACAAAAAATTTCTCCTTTGTTTCCTCCACAGCCAAACTAGGTGAAGTAAATTAAACAGACTGAGCAGACAATAACAGCAGTAATTAAATATGAATGATAATAATAATATTTAAATGAATAAAATGCTTAACTATGATCTTATATTATTTGCAGCTTCCCAAGAAGAAATTTCTAGAATATTCTCCCCTTTCTTGACTATTTATTATTATTATTTTTAACTAATTATATCTTCAGGCCCCAACCCCCTGCAGGCCTATTTTCAAAAGGATGTGTATCATTTACAGCTTCCCGACAATGTTTTTAGAAATACTGTAGGATATTCTCCCCTTTTGGTTTCCCACTCCTTCCTTCCTAACTGTCTTTTAGTTTCAAGCACTCCTGTCCCTCTGCAGACTGTATTTCTGAAGACTGAATAATGAACCTACAGCAGCTGAACAGCATGAGAAAGCCCACAGCCATTGTTTCCATAAATGACTTTGGGACAAAAGGGAGGGGGGAGAAAGGGGGGAACTATTGTTGAAAAGTTTTAAGGATTTTGACTATAAGACTGTTTATTATCTGCAACAACAACAGACATCAGATTTTCCAAAGTAGCCACAGCATCTTCAAAATCTCCTTCCAAAAAGAAACAGACTGAAGAGGGGCAAGGGAAAGTGAATTGCAAGGACATACGCTCTCTTTTGACTTCAAGACTCTGTGCCCTATTAAGAATTGGCCTCAAGATACGCAACTGATATATGATTATGTTTTATGTTGTGTGATATTCGACAGAAACATTGAACTATGTCTGACAGTATGTTATTTCCACAAGGAGGGGGGGGGTGAACCAATTTTGTGTTTAATTGTTTTTTATGTTTAATGTATAGTGTCCCAATGTTTTTTTTTTGTATTATTGCCATGCATTGTATGCCTTTTAAAGGATCAGGATATTGCATAGTCCAGTATTTAGATTAGATCAACTTATGACCACGTTTTCTTGTCCCACCTGGCACTCTGCAGTGTGCCAGCCTTCTTACACAATTTTAGATTGTTTTAAATCATTTTACCAAGAATAAGCCCCAAGATCCCAATGAAGGTATTTATCTCTTGATTTATCAGGAATGATCCCTTTTAGAGTTAAATTTGACTAATTTGGACATGTTTTATGGGGCTGTATAAATTTTAATTTGGCTTCAGTTCTAATTGGGCAAGTGTATCCAAGGTGCAAGTAGCTTTCTTCCTTTAAGAGCAACTGGGCAACTCCCTACAGTGCAAGGCCAGAGCCTATAATAAAGGCCCATAGAAAGCCCAAGGCAAAGGCATCTCTCTCATGACATGTCCAAACCTGTGGCAGCTATGGTGAGTGCCAGGCGACATGGTCAATATGAAAGCCCTAAGGGGATTCACCAGGGATTGTTGCTGCTGTGCCACGATGGAGGTGTGCAACCAGAGGAGAGCTAGCTTTTGACACCTGAGAACACACAAAAGGGTAAAAAAGCAAACTGCACTTTCCAGTCAATATTGGTGGACCATCCTGTTAAATGTAATACATAGACCATTTTTGAGAAAAGCTTCTCCCAAAGTACTAAAACAACACATCTGGTTATTCTTTTGTGGGGCAACAATTTTTAAGAAAAATTATAGCCCCAAATGGGGGATTGTTATAAGAATTTTGAGGTCATATATATATATATATATATATATATATATATATATATATATATATATATATTAATTGTTCATAAAACATGTACATGAATGTACAGTACAGGCACATGTCTGAAGCAGCACAGGAAGACAGACCTTTCTGACACCATTTTGACTCTCTCTCTGACCAGGTGTTCCTCTGCAAGGAAGAAGGGGGGTGGGGGGAACCTTCTCATTGTCTCAGGAATTAAAGTGATAATCCCTGGCATCCTGATACCTGGGTGCCAGACAAAAGGGTGTGATTAACTTGGCTGGGAAACAGGGAAATGTAAATATCTCTCAATTTTGTTGATTAGGTTTTGGGGGCAGGGGGCAGGGTCCAGACTGCTCAGATTACTGCCACCAGACCTCCCCGTTCATGATGTACCTATGGTGAATCTAGGGAGGGGCGGTCTTGGGCTACACCCCTTCTGTGACATATGGATGATGCTTCTGGGGGGTGGGCTGAAACCAATTTCAAATTTCTTTTTAAGGGCAAGACACCTTTGTTTGGGGTCCTTCCTTGTTCTCCTGTGTGAGAGGAAGGACCCTGTTGCAACAGCGAAAATAAAAGTGCCTTGCTTCGTACGTCCTGGTTTGGTCTCTGTTATTTGGTGGGCAGGAGACGCTTAAATTCGTCTGCTTGCCTGGATCCTTGGGCTCTCCCTGGGTCAGGATCCATTTCTCTGGGTTCATAGGAACCAGCGTAAATTTTACTTCAGTTGCAATAGATACCTTGCTATCCTACTCATTTTGACCACCAACATAGTCAATAGGCCAAAGGTGGCAGCTGCAAACACACTACCACTGCCTCAGCTATTTATCGGCACATTGTATATTGAAGTCATTGGAACATGAAGTTTTTAAAAGTAATTGAGAGCAGACGCCTAACTGGATTATGTACTACAGCTCATTAACTAATCCCCCACTGTTAAAACAAATGACTCTTATAATGTAAAAATGGGATACAAAGATATCAATGGACAAGAAGACCCTCTGAGGTCTGCTTGACTAATCTTTCACTGTAATTTCAAAACTGCACAAGCAAATGAGACAGATCAAACAAACTCCAGATTTGAAACGCAGTCCGTTCCATTTCAAAGTAATAAACAAACACAAAATCATGCATGGAGAAAGTACCGTATTTGCACAAGGGCTTCCACTTGCCCCATGGGGTTTCCTCCCTCCACCCATGTACTCCCCAATGTGGCTCAGGGGATCAAAAGAAACCCCAAAGCAATATGGGGGTCATACTGCCTGCCAAGCGTTTGCAATAGCTCAATGTTGAACACCACCAAATGGGTTTTTCGCAGAAGCAAAATGATTATATCACAATTATGCTAAATGATTCAGTTCCATGCTCCAGTTATTTTCCAGGGGCAGGTTCTTTTTTTCATATACCTGTCCCTGAGTTTGTTCCTATTTGGGCAACAACTTTTAATGAAAGTTGAGAGAGTTGCCATTATTCAGCAGGGTCTGCAGAAGTTAAAAACCAGGGTGGGAAAAGTGGGCACATAATCTTTAGCATAAATGCATATGCACAAATCCTAAAACATTATGCCATGCATAGCTTGCCAGTTTACATAGTGCAGTTGGTGATGTATGTTTTCAACTGCTGTTAGCCACTGTAGGGTATTTATGTTTCTTCTAGTGTATCTTTACCCAGAATAAGTCACCTCTCTTCTATCTTAAAGCCAGCAAGACGTGTAATTATAGACTATGTGAATGAGCCATACAGAAAGCAAATGGTCAAGCCTTCAGAAACATGTGGCAAAGGTCAGACAGGAATCCTTGTTGCTGTATGCATGCGAAGGTGTTTCCCAACTAAATGTCGGTCATGCGTCTGCAAGAGTGTATGGCAGAAGGTGTGGAGATATTGGGAGGCATGGCTAGCAGGCACAAATCCACTCATTCCCACCCCCACGCCCCGGCTCACTGAACATATGGTGGGGTCATGTGAAGACCTGTAAAGAAAACACTCACTTTACTTGTGATTGCTGCAGGGATTCAGTCTGGCAAAGGCCTTGCTGTATCAGTAGCGCTGGAGAAAATGCAGTTGGTCCAGACTTTTGGCTGGTGAAAGGACTGCTTCTGTTTTATCTTAGAGGGGAAAGCAGCAACTTGGGTGGGGGGCTTGCAGTCACTACTTAAATAATTGTTTCTTCAAGCAACTCCTAGGAAAGACATTCCTGAAATAGTCTTGTAAGTGTAGAACATGCACATGTTTATTTTCTCACGGGATTCCAAAAGAAGCTTGAGTTGAGTTCAGTTGGTTGGCAGCTAATCCCACCTTTCTGATGTACTCATATAGGTGAATCACATAATTCAGATCTATCTCAGTAACTGTGCTAAGAGGAGTAACCAATTTAGAAAGTTCCCTCTGTTGCATGGTTATTAGAGAATATAAAGGAGGCCTTCCTCATTTGCACCCAGCCACCCTATACAGTATATGCCTTCTGCTAACTTATGATTTATGTATTTTCCTGGGAATGTCAACCTCTCTTCTGTTAATTGGCTTACAATTTTAAACAGAAGACTTCATTTACTTTTGAAGTAAGTGCATTTGAGTGGCATATGAAAACTAGCTACATAAAGATGAGATAACATGAAAAGAATCCATAAATAATTCCTGTTTACTTCTCCAAAAAATGAGTTTTTTCCTGCCTCTCCTAGAATTTCAAGGCAAAAAAATTAAACCAATTAACATTGAAAACCATATAACTGCCTCTCCATATATGAACCAACCCACATGCTGCACTCCATCACCTGAAGTCCTTCTTTGTGTGCATCCTCTGTGAAGAGGCCTTTTCTGCAGTGGCTCCCCACTTGTGGCGTGCTCTCCACAGGAAGGCTTGCCTACATCACATCACATACCAGGCAAGAACATTCCTTTCCTCTCAGGCCCGTGGCTAATTAAATTTGGCAAATTAAATTTGGCTTTTAAACTATGTGTGTGGGAGGGTATTGTTTTGTTTGTTACTATGGTATCTATTTTGTGTTTTATATTGTAAACCTCCCTTTGAACTTTTGATGAAGGGTGGTATAGAAAACACACACACACAAACAAAAACACATATAAATAACAGCAAGGTGACAAAATCATAAAACAGCAACCCCTGATGTCCTGTATACGCATCGTGGAATTAGGGAGTGCTCTTGAAACATGTCCCTGGGATTCTGAAGCAGCAGCAGCAGCAGCAGGCTAAATCATTTATCTGGCTGGGCTGTATTAGAGGACATTGATAGAACATAGCAAGTTTCATCCTCCACCCACCAACCACCATTTGACTGAATCTGGAGCTATTCTTCACAAGGTCTTAATCCTCTGAGCAAAAAAGAGTATATGTTTATCCAATCACTGCTGAACATAAATAAAACCAGTTACAGGTAGGTAGCCGTGTTGGTCTGAGTCGAAGCAAAATAAAAAAATTCCTTCAGTAGCACCTTAAAGACCAACTAAGTTTTTATTTCGGTATGAGCTTTCGTGTGCATGCACACTTCATGCACACGAAAGCTCATACCAAAATAAAAACTTAGTTGGTCTTTAAGGTGCTACTGAAGGAATTTTTTTATAAATAAAACCAGTTTTGTATCACCATGTCCCAAAATACCACAGCTGGCAATGAGTTCTTTCACGCTGGGTCCTTGTGCTATTTCTGTCACAGGAAAAGGAGCATTTCCCCAAAGAGTGTCATTTACCTGTGACGCAGAGATTGACCCATATATGCCAAGTCATGACATAGGGGAACATCTTAGTCTGCACAGCCTATACATCGTCTAAGATGCACAGAACATAGGCTCTAATTAATCATGCAGGTTACTTGTGAGTGCTGAATTTTCACCCATTGATCTGGCATGCACAAAAGATGCCTTTTAAAATGGACAGGTCTATCAAGAACCAAATTAGTAGCCACAATAGCCAAATAGCCTTTCATGTTCAGGGCAGGCATGCCTCTGAATGGGGGAGGGGGGAGTAGCAAAGAATGGAGGCATCTATGAATGTGTACACATTGCATGACAATGTGCATTTGGAGGCTGCTGTAAATACGTCATCCCCATGTCGTCCGTGCCCCACACTGTCTATCAAAAACACATTCTGCCGGTGCAGCTCTAATCTGTTTTGTGCCAAGAATGCACTTGCTGCCTAAGAAGAGAGTGTTTTCTCCTACTTGGACAGGCCTGTTGATGTTGCAGGGCTTGAAAATGAATAAAATAAGCAAAATAGGAAGAAGCACAGTAACTTAATAGCCTCTACATAGACTTACAAACTCACTGTTCAGACCGTTTTCATGGAAGACATGAAATATATAAAATTTCTTTGACGATCACTCTTAGCCAAGTAAGATTGTCTTCCATGTCTTCCATCCATATTATATATATATATATATATCTACACACACACACACACACACACACACACACTGTACATCCAGTTCCTCTTTTGAAAGACTGTGATTTTTTTATTTAAAAAAAGGCGTTTGGAAACAGCAATTGAGCAGTGGGAAGTAGATAACATCATTGCACAGACATTTGAAGACATACCCACCTGTCTGTACAGACAGCCCAGATAGTGGCTGTTGCTCTAGAAGGCATCATCACACGAAGGTGTGCACTGCTGAAAACTACTGTGTATAAAACTAGAGATTTGCAGACGTGCACAGTGGCCTGCATTGTTGGCATTACAGCCTGTTTTCTAATTGGAAGTTTAGATATAACAGAATAATAGCTGGCACAGTCGAGACAGATGGATTTAATCTGAAAGCCTCCTAACACCAAGTCACCTTGGAAGACGGAAATGAAGCCTGCTTCTGTAATCAACTCACCTAGAACTGGCAGGGCACTCCTTTTGCATATCTCATTAGCCAAAGTAATAGATTCCATACAAAATCTATGTGTCATTGAGGAGATGTGTCATTGAGCACCCAGAATTGCAGCTGCAGGAGTGCTGGCTATTGTTCAATTTGCAAAAGTTAATTTATTTCAATATGTGCATATTTAAAATGACAACTTGCCTCACAATGAGTCTGTTCTTAAAAGAATAACCTTCTCTGACAGGTTAGCAAGTGGTGGTGATCGGAGGCTCAGTCAAAGATCAACTGTGTAATTCCTGCCAAATACAGTACTCAGCTTCACACAGCTTATAGAGAATGTCGAGATGACATGCCTGCTTGTCTCCTCGTATACTTGTGAAAACAAGCAGATTTCTAAGAACTGATTTCTAAGCATTTATTTATTTAAAAGTTTAGCATTCCCAGGGGTCTCTCAGTCCAGACTGGAAGGAGAATGCAACATTTGTCTACTCAGCTACTCATCCAAAACTAATAATGTGAGTCTAATAAAAATGCTTATTAGTGAGAAGTTAGACAACACATTTTCAGTGTGGCTGGAATGACCTGATGGCGATCTAGAAAGCTGGGGAAAGGGGGGAAAGATAGGTGTAAAGTCCTATAAATCCTTAATTTAAGATGACAAACACAGCTGACTGAAAAGTAGAGGATATATTAAGAATAAGAAATTGCCCTCTCATTTATTGACTGAATGGAATAGGGACACAAACATTCAGAAGAACGGAGAAAGCTTGTTCTCTGTTGCTCCAAAAAGCAGGACTAGAACCAATGGGTGGAGGGTGCAGGGTGCTAGATTTCAGATAAACATTAGGAAAAGTCCACAGTCTTGTTGAACAGACTGTGTCGAGAGTTGGTAGGCTCTCCTTTGCTAGAGGTATTAAAGCAGAGGCTGGACAGTCATCTGGCAGAGATGTATCCTACACTGAAGATCCTGCTCTGAGCAATGGGTAGGATCAGATGACCTCCAAAGTCCCTTCCAACTCTATATGCAACTCTCCTGACTGCTGGTCCCCTGACCAGTAAAAATGCTCATGAAAACCAGAGCAAGGGAGTTATCAGGAAACAATTTCTGCCTTAATGGGAGACCTAAACTGAGCACAACAAAAATACATTACCCATTTTCAATGGTGACACTTTTCCCAATATTTATTTAATAAAAATGGGAGTGTCTTGTAGCATATTGAAATAGCACTTCCTTCCCCACAGTCTGTATGGAATGAAAAGGCAAAGTTGGTGCAAGCTGCAAGATAGGCAGGAAGTGCAGGAAGTGTGCATGACAGCATAGTGCATCTCCTCCAGAAGACGTGCCTCAGAACTAGACCACTACCAGCTCTACAACTGTCTCTATATATTTAAATCAGTGAGGCAGAGTAGAAAATAAGAGCACTTTCAACCCATCTCCACAGGCAGGCAACCCTAAATCTAACACGCCATAATGCAATCCAGCCAGGAGATGAGCAGGGCATGAACAGCCACAGCCTTCGACCAGATAGAACTGGCTTTAAATCCTCAGAATCATGAAGCTT
Source organism: Zootoca vivipara (assembly GCF_965207765.1). Lineage (NCBI taxonomy): Eukaryota > Metazoa > Chordata > Lepidosauria > Squamata > Lacertidae > Zootoca > Zootoca vivipara. The sequence goes on from NC_142592.1 coordinate 1,908,699, forward strand.
CCTGGCTTCTCTCAGTGTAACCGATAAAAAAAATCCCGGATAGCCATTGTCAGGGGGACTCCCCTACAGGGAGCCTCCCCCAGCACTTCGCCCAGCAGAGGAAACCCTCTCTTCTCTCCACTAATTTTCCCAACCCTGCCTTCTGCTGGATCCAGACTTTGAGCAGACTCGTTGAAATAAATGGACCTAAGACCCATTGATTTTAGTGTATCTGCTCCAAGTATGAATAGGTCTGGATCCAACCAATATTAACTGGCAAACATAGTTCCATATTGAGACTTGAGTGAAAATATTTTGTATTGAAAGGCACAGTTCTCCAGACTGTTGGGAATGATCCCCTTTCTGGATACGCTTCTGTGTGGAGATTAACATATGGAACTGAGAAACAGAGTTGCTTACTATAAAATCCCAAACATGTCTACTCAGAAATGCTGAGTTGGATGAAATTTTAGTTTCCTTGGTGTGCTAAAACAATTAAAGGTAAAGGTAAAGGGACCCCTGACCATTAGGTCCAGTCGTGACCGACTCTGGGGTTGCGCGCTCATCTCGCATTATTGGCCGAGGGAGCCGGCGTATAGCTTCCAGGTCATGTGGCCAGCATGACAAAGCCGCTTCTGGCAAACCAGAGCAGCACACGGAAACGCCGTTTACCTTCCCGCTATAGCGGTTCCTATTTATCTACTTGCATTTTGATGTGCTTTCGAACTGCTAGGTTGGCAGGAGCTGGGACCAAGCAACGGGAGCTCACCCCGTCACGGTTTAGCCCACATCGCCACCTGGGTCCCTATCATACAATATAATAATACAATATAATAATACAATATAAGAATTACCATATTACATTTCCCTACCTAACATTTTTAATTATGTCCAGTTGTTTGCATCTGTCTGTCTCAGGAGGCAGTGGAGGAGTGCACCCTTGGGGGTGAAGTCAAACTGCTGGAAGGTTGCAGCGCCTGCTATGGCTGTAGAGATCGATATAGGAGAGACATGTTTTGTTGCAGGTGGGGCAGGTGAAGGTGTCCAGTTGTGCTGCTGCAGATGCACCAGGGCATTTCTTCTCTCTGTGCTCCTCTCAGAGGCCATTCCTCCTCTGGTCACTGTTATTGATGCACCACCTGCCTGTCTCCAGGCACTGTGTTCATCTGCAAGGGATTCGCATATAACAGGGTTAATGTTGCCAGCCTTCATGTCTCACCTGCAGGTCACTTTGTAATGCAGAGCTGGCCTGCCAATGGGCCTGGTGCCTGAAGCCAGCTCCCTGTAGATCATGTCCTTGGGGATCCTGCCATCTTCCATTCTGCGGACATGACCAAGCCAGCATAGACGTCGCTGGGACTGGAGTGCCAACATGCTGGGAATGTGGACTTGGGAGAGCACGTCTTTCTTTGAGACTCTGTCCTGCCATGTGATGCCCCAAATCTTCCTGACACAGTGCGCATGGAAGCATTGAGGCATCACTCCTGGCAGCTGTAAGTGGCCCACGACTCACTTCCATAAAGTAGCGTGCTCAACACACAATCCTGGTTGATCTTAATCTGGGTATTGGACATTAGCATCACATTCTCCCATAACCTTTTAGAGAGGTGAGCCATTGCCATAGCTGCCTTGTCAATACGCTTGTCCAGCTCAGCATCTATTTCAACAGTCCAAAAATGAATGGTTAGACACAAGTATGGGATATGTGCTGGCCTGCTGGCCCAAGTCTTCTCTGAGGTTCACAGCTCCTATGAACAAGCTCCTATGAACAAATGTCTATGCAAAGCACTTGCAAGAGGGAAGAAGGGAACAACAAAAGACTGTGGCAAATACACCCTTTTTCATAGAGTACACATATAACTTAAACAAGATTCTCTGCAGAGATCCCAAGAAAAAGGATCCAGTAATTGGGGAGGGGAGGAGAAAAATCCTGACAGCGGACGTAGCCTGTGAGTGGCATTACTCTACAGGCAAGTCAACAGAGTCCCCATCAACTGTCTCCCCCTATTAGCCTAAGCTGTGTTAGGCTGAACAAATCTGTAGGGTGGCCACAGAGATTAGCTAAAAATAGTGAAAGAGCCGCAGAAAATGTGTCTTGCTCTAAACCTTTTACGCAGCTGAAGATAAAACTGTGACCCTGATGACTGGGAAGGAAAGTGTGCCAAGTAAGTAAATCCACAAAGTTGATCTTGTATCAGACGACCAATTGTGAAAGACTCCGGTTTGTGAACTGTGCTAAGAAATGTTTATAATTTAACATTGGGGTGCAAATGAAGAAGGGGAATGTATATCTACCTCCCAATAAAAAGGGGTATTTGTTCATTTGCTTCTTTCAATTTTTCTCACAGTAGAAGGGAATTTGTGCGTCTGTAAACTGCTCATTTTTCATTCACTGCCTAATCCTCAGGAAGCATATAAACAAGGCGTTTTTAAAATAATAATAATAATAATAATAAATTATATATTACATAATAATATAATAAATAATAATAATAAATCCATTCAATTATGCTCTGAACAACAAATAAAAATTAAATGCTTGGGGTACATGCATAATTTGAAGGCAGACTAACATAGAGTTTTCTGCTCTGTGTTTACAAAAGGTCTCTGCAGCATAAGGCCTGGGGACTCATTGCAGCCCCCTGTACTTGCACACCCACTATCACAGCTCTTCCCCACTTCTTATTATAAAGGCTTTCCCAAGTCCATCAAAAGTGGTGGCAGAAATTATGGTTGCAAACTGGCAAGGAAAAAAGTTGACTGGCCTGCTTCTTGTGCCTTCCAAGGGAGGCAGAATGTGAAAATGTCAACAGATGAAGCTTTCAATTGTATGGAGCTAGACATTTTTCACCTTCCAATTGCTGCCGAACAGCTTACAGTACTGTTAAAGGGAGAGCTGCAAGTGCTGATTCAAAAACTGGCAACCCTCGCTCCAAAGAGAAAATAATGCCTGTGGCAGTATTTCTGCAATGCCTTGCCTGTTCTGCATCCAGAGGTTTCTGGTGGAAGCAGACACTGCATTGCCCACCTGCATCAAAGGCTCCATTAGTGGAGAGTAAAAGCTGAGAGAGCAAAAGCCTCAGGTAATACTGCCCTCAAACCCTGCGGAGAGGAGGGCAAGGAGTAAAGAGAAGAGAATTGGATGGGGTACAGAAATATTTGTGGGATAGTAAAAGAGGACGAGATGGTTGGACAATGTTCTTGAAACTACCAACATGAATTTGACAAAAACTGTGGGAGGCAGTGGAAAACGGGAGTCCCTGGCATGCTCTGGTCCATGGGGCCACGAAGAGTCGGACACGACTAAACAACTAAACAACAACAAAGGAGAATGAAATATACTCAGAGTCAAGAGTGAATTTCATGCTCTTTATTCAGCTCGTAGTCACCAAGGAGAAGAAGAATGCCCTTTTCCCCCAAACCATCTGCTTATATACATTATTTACACAATGGGCTTTGCGTGATTGGCTACTTCAGGGCTACACCTGTGGGCCAATCAGTTTGTGGATTGACTTCTGCCAGCAGCCTGATTGGCTGCTCCTGCAGGCCAATCAGTTTGCGGATTCACTTCTGCCAGCCGCCTGATTGGCTGCTCCTGCAGGCCAATCAGGTTGCGGATTCACTTCCACCTGGAATTGGATTGGGTGGCTCCTGTGGACCAATCAGACTGCTGATTCTGGATCCTATTGTTCTATGATTCAGCTCAGTACATAACAGAGAAAAATGGGTGAATGAAGATGAGGGTACAGACCCACCACAGTGGTGCACCAAGAGAGAAAGAAAAGAAAAAGAATGCCTCTTACTGTGTGACAGGAACAAAAAGGAGCATAGCAAAGAAAGAATTCAGAAACCCTGTAGTTCTGCACACAAAAGAGAGAATATGCTATGGGATGCAGCTTCCAAAAACATAATGGGTTTAAATGAAAAGAATTACAGTGGTAACAAAATGGCTTTTCCAGTTAATATAAGGCTCGGGGATGTGGACAGTCAAGGCAACCTCTTGCACTCTGGACCGTTGCCCCTCTTGGCTGATGAAAACTAGCAGGGAGAGGGCACCTGGCTGGCCCAGGGAGGTGGTTAATGCCTCCCTGTGAGACGGGCTTGTCCCTGTTGGCTTGAAGGAAGCAGTGGTAAAAAACAATCCTCAAGAAAACCCTCCCTGGATTCAGTAAATATAAGTAATTATCAGCCAGTTACCAATCTCCCCTTCTTGGCCAAAGTTCTTGAGCAGGTGGGTGCTGACCAGATCCAGGAGCTCTTAGAGGAAACTGATATAAAAACCAGCATAGCACCATAATTTTGTGTTAAAACATTTAAAACCCACCAGAAACAATCAGTTCCAGGCTAAGAAATTTTACCGTAGTGCCAACAGGTGTGGAAGAAGACAAGGACTTCACATGATGCAGAAAAGATCTGAATGCAAGTGTCAAGTGAGCCTTAATGAGGAGGACATTTCATCATTGGTGCAACACTAACAAGGGGGGGTAGTGCTGCATCAAGTCCCTCTCTTTAGTTACCACTCACCTCAACTCTTTAAGTGGGAGAACCTGGAAAAGGGACTCCAATGAGGATTTCAAGCTCCAGGCAGGACTGAGGAGATGACTCTCCTGCTAACCTGGCCCTAATCCATGTATGGATTCAGATCACAGAATCATAGAATTGGAAAGTTGAAAGGCACCCTGAGGGTCATCTAGTCTGACCTCTCAACTAGATCGTACCTGACAGACTGCCCTCCAACCTCTGCTTGAAAACCTCCAAGGAAGGAGAGTCCAGAGCCTCCTGAGGGAGACCATTCCACTGTTGAACAGCCCTTACAGGCAGAAAGTTATTCCTGATGTTGAGTCGGAATCTCCTTACTGTACTTGTAACTTGAAGCCATGGTTTCAGGTCCCTGGCAAGTACAGGAAAATATGACATTAGGAATGAATATTATATTTCCTTAGCCTTGTTGTTTTCAGTTGAGCAGAAAGTGCTTCTAGCATTTGAAAAAAGAATGAGATGGAGACAGTCACAGCTTATATATCTGCACACAGATGACATCTGTTTCCATTACCTTTTGCTTCAGCCTTTATCATGTTGAATGGAGTATCTGTATGTGTGTGTGTTATCATTTAGCACCTGACAGTACCATAACATCACAACACACTGTGGAAAAAGGTGACTCTCACAGGGCAAGTACTGTACTTTCCATTCAGAGATGGCATTCCATCTGAACGGAGCCAAGTGCACCTGATAACAGCTGCAATTCTAACCATAATTAGGAGGTAGTAAGACATGCTGAGGTTGAAGCTGTCAGAGTGGCCCATTACAATAGTACTTGAACCAAATCCAGTTGTGTGGTGCTGGTTTTGCAGAAAGATCTTATGAAACCAAAGTCCATTTAGACTTGGTCTATCTTGCTACTTGATCTTCCTGTACTTGTCATGTTTGTCAACACAATGTCCTAACTAATGAATGGCTAGGAGCCAAATGCCTCTCTCAGTTACAATGAATTGTAACTGTACAATCAGTTACAATTGAAGGAGAAGGAGGAAGGGAATGTTAAGGTCAAAAAGCTAAAACGAACCCCTAGTCCAGATGTGAAGCTTATGGTGTTTTCAAAGCAAATGGCGCCTTAAAATTGCTACTGAAAGGGACAGTGCCTAGTTTATGATATTCTAACACAGTGGTTTTGAAACTTCCAGGAACCTTTCCCAAGTTTTTTAATCAGTCAATGGCCACTGCCCTCTGCATATCTACCAAGAAACCTATTTCCACTGTCAAGGATTCTATTCTAATATGCATTCTAGGGGTGCACCATAGGTTCACTGGCAGTACTCGTGGGCTTGTGCACAGGGCAGTCTCGAGCAGGTCGGGCGCCCTGGCGCTGAGGAGCGGAGATCGCTCCGGCGCCCCCGCCCTCACAGGGCGCAGAATGGTTTCCGCGCGGCTTTGCCGCGCAGCGCCCTGCCTACCAGCCCAGCGCCCTGGCGCACCGCGCCACCGGGGCTCTACCTAGAGCCGGCCCTGTTTGTGCATCAGGCAGTCTGGAGCAAGTAAAAATCCCTTCTAAAAATAAACCTTTCATAAACTGTAAGAAAGTTGTCTAGGTATATGGGGGAACTTGTCGGAGCTAAAAACCTACATTGACTTCATTGGAAGATGTGTGCTATCCAGACCTATATGTTTCACCAGTGTCCTGTGGGGGTGAAGTGTGTCCATGTGTCCTAGAACACACCAGTATCAAGAGTGTGACACGATAATTATATCTGCTGATGATCCTGACAGGGCAAGATCAGTAATGACAGCCAAACTGTCTTTCAGGGAAACGTATCCACTGTTATTAGTGAGTTTGCAAAGGGCTGCTCTAGGTCTTTGAATCATCTAGGTTGCTTGTCTGGGATCCAGACTCTGCCCCTTGGTGAGATCCAAGTGACAACAAAGTTTGGTTAGCCATCAAGCCCTGCCAAAATTTGTCAACTACCAATGTGGAGTGATTTGTTTGTATGTATGGAGGAACATTGAGTCTCCGCTAAAGTTTGAAGTGGTGCACTACAGATACAGGTTTACTATTTCAGTAAGAACTAGGCCATCACAGAAACCCCTTTTCTTCTGAACATTACAACTCCATGGCACCATTAAAGTGGATACAGCACTTTCTCTATGCTCCTTATTTTGGTATTAATGTTAATCATGCAAGGCTACGTTACACTAGCTCAGTCAGCAAGTAGCTCTAAGCCAGGCATTCCCAAACTTCGGCCCTCCAGATGTTTTGGACTACAATTCCCATCATCCCTGACCTCTGGTCCTCTTAGCTAGAGAGATCTACACTGGCTCCCAGTACATTTCCGAGCACAATTCAAAGTGTTGGTACTGACCTTTAAAGCTCTAAACGGCCTCGGTCCTGTATACCTGAAGGAGCGTCTCCACCCCCACCATTCAGCCCGGACACTGAGATCCAGCACCGAGGGCCTTCTGGCGGTTCCCTCATTGCGAGAAGTGAGGTTACAGGGAACCAGACAGAGGGTATTCTCGGTAGTGGCACCCGCCCTGTGGAAAGCCCTCCCAGCAGATGTCAAGGCAATAAGTAACTATTCTACTTTCAGAAGACAGCTGAAGGAGGCCCTGTTTAGGGAACTTTTTAATGTTTGATGCTGTACTGTTTTTAATATTCGGTTGGAAGCTGCCCAGAGTGACTGGGAAAACCCAGCCAGATGGGCGGGGTATAAATAATATATTGTTGTTGTTGTTGTTGTTATAAAATGTTTCGAATCACTGGGATAATTAAAAGGGCAAGAGTGAAGCTGTCAAGGGTTATAGGGTCGCACTGTGGTCGTGTGCAATTAGATGCTCTGTTACGCCCTATTTCCCAAAGAGATGGTTTGTTGGGAAGCTAAAAAATAATCTACTAGAGCAGTGGTATCTTTGACCCATGGTGAAACGCTTAGTCAAACGATAGCTTTGTTCACAACAGTTCAAGCCTGCAAGCTCATGTCTGTGAACTGGCTCATTGTGCTACAATAATATTTAGTATTTGTACAATCCTTTTTGAATCCATGCGCTTAATATTTATTACCTTTCTAATCCTTACAACAACTAAGTATGGTAGGTCAGTTTTGCATAATATTTGAGTGATGCTGAGAGAGATTGGCTTATCTAAGAGCACCTAATGAGGGTTTTTTATGGGCTACTTCCTGGTGAACATTTCAATCTTAGTCACACTTCAAGCTTACAAATGGCCTCTACAGCCAATAGGAAGTCTGCAATGCTTGCCACCGGAGAATCATGAGACAAATATAGTTTAGTCTTTCATTACCTTCTAATACAAGATTAGCATCCCATGAAAACTTGCCAGCTCACATGCCATTGGAATCCAAGTAGTTGAAACTTCCAACATCAAAAATGCGAGCAGGAGGATTTTCCTAGCTGGATTTGCAATTGTGATCTGGAAGATTCTGCAAAAAACGTATTTTTCGCTCCATAAGATGCACCTGACCAAAAGACGCACCTAATTTTTAGAGCAGGAAAGGGGGAAAGCCATGGTTTTTTTGGGGGGGGGGTCAGCTCACAGTTGTGCAGCTTTTTTTGCAAAGGGGGAAAGCTCCTTTTTTGAGTATCTGCTCAAAGTTGTGCAGCTTCTTTTGCAAATAGGAAAAGCCCCATTTTGGGGGGGATCCGCTGACAGTTCTGCAGGTATTTTGCAAAGGGGGAAAGCTCAATTTTTGAGGATTAGCTCAAAGTTGTTGGGCTTACCTTGCAAAGGGAAAAAATCCTGTTTTTATGGGGTTCAACTCACAGTTCTGCATTTTCTTTAGGAAAGGAAACCATTTCTACAGTTTCCAGACAGATAGTCTAATCAGCCAGTCACATGTCGCTGCAGAACATTCAACAATGGAGGCCTGGGCAAGGGGGCAGGGCCTAGAAGGGAGCTAGCGTCCCTTATCTCCCTCCCCAATCTCTTGCAATCAGCTGCTGAGAGGCTTCCTTTCAACACCCTCTTTCCCTCGTTAGCCTTTAGCTCTTCGCCCCTGGGCAATCCAGCTCCAGGGACCACGCATTCACTCCATAAGACGCACAGACATTTCCTCTTACTTTTTAGGAGCAAAAAGTGTGTCTTATGGAGCTCAAAATACGGTGTATATATGTTTTGTTGTCTTTCTATCTATCTTTCTATTCACACCAGAGAAGTGTTACTCTGCCTTCTGTGGATGTGTTGTATCTACAACATTTAGTCTCAAAATATACCCTATACCAGGAATAGAGCTCAGTTATGTAGATCACAAGTCAGATTTTCAGATAAACATAGACTCCTATCTTATTCCAAAACCATGTATAAAAGAAAAGAAAAGAAAAGAAAAGAATGTCATGCCACAAGCCCTTGCATAGTGTTTTCAGATCTATTCTCCTTGGCCTCCCTTGTACTATATAACGTTATATCACACATACTAATCTTAGCTGCCAGTCAGCAGAGCTAGAATTCAAGATGGCAGCCAACTTAACAACATGTTATCAGGAGGAGGAAAGCTGCATCTTTAGGGGTTAGGTTTATCATTTTGACTATTTCGAAAGGATCAAACCCTTGGGCAGGAGATGAAGCCAGGGCAGAAACTTAAGGGTTTGTGGGGAGTTTGGAGCCTCGTGGAATATGGAGCATACATACATACCTTTCAGTTTTCTGGCCAAATCAGTAAACACATGCTAGAGGGCATTATACTCCAAGCAAGAATGTGTGTTCACCAAATCTTTTGATTTGAGTCTCAAGCCTGAAGAGGAGCTTCATGAAGGTTTACTAGGAATTATATTTCAGAGGCAAAACAAAATTAATCATTTGAGTTACTGAGGAATTGTTTGGACAATGCTTTCATTCCAGAATTGACCCTGGGAGAGACTGGGCCTGGACAGCAAGATGACACACTCCCTGCCTCACTCCTTCCTTCTCTCCCCTGACAGAGAAACAAAAAACCAAATGGGAGACTCAATGGTGTCAATACTGATTCAACCCCGATGCAGTCTCTGTGTATTTCGACCTCTGTCTAAACCACAGAGCCTTGGGCTTGCCGATCAGAAGGTCGGGGGTTTGAATCCCCGCGACAAGGTGAGCTCCCATTGTTCAGTTCCTGCTCCTGCCCACCTAGCAGTTTGAAAGCACGTCAAAATGCAAGTAGATAAATAGGTACCGCTACAGCGGGAAGGTAAACAGTGTTTCCTTGCACTGCTCTGTTTGCCAGAGGGTTCTGTTTTGGGCCCAGTCTTATTCAACATCTTTATAAACGACTTGGATGATGGGCTTGAAGGCATCCTGATCAAGTTTGCAGATGACACCAAATTGGGAGGGGTGGCTACCGTGTTTCTCTAAAAATAAGACACCGTCTTATATTTATTTTTCCTCAAAAAACCACATGGTGGCTTTTTTTAAGGGGATGTCTTTTTTTTTTATTAAGTATGATACAGTTTAACCTACAAGGTTAAACTGCCTATCATTATGGCTTATTTTCTGGGTATGGCTTATTTTCAGGGTATGTCTTATTTTCGGAGAAACACGGTAATACCCCAGAGGACAGGATCACACTTCAAAATGACCTGAACAGATTAGAGAACTGGGCCAAAGCAAACAAGATGAATTTTAACAAGGAGAAATGTAAAGTACTACACTTGGGCAGAAAAAATGAAAGGCACAAATACAGGATGGGTGACACCTGGCTTGAGAGCAGTACGTGTGAAAAGGATCTAGGAGTCTTGGTAGACCACAAACTTGACGTGAGTCAACAGTGTGATGCAGCATCTAAAAAAGCCAATGCAATTCTGGGCTGGATCAATAGGAGTAGAGAATCTCGATCAAGGCAAGCAATAGTACCACTGTATTCTGCTCTGGTCAGACCTCACCTGGAGTACTGTGTCCAGTTCTGGGCACCACAGTTCAAGAAGGATACTGACAAGCTGGAACGTGTCCAGAGGAAGGCAACCAAAATGGTCAAAAGCCTGGAAACGATGACTTATGAGGAACGGCTTAGGGAGCTGGGCATGTTTAGCCTGGAGAAGAGAAGGTTAAGGGGTGATATGATTGTTGTTGTTTAGTCGTTTAGTCGTGTCCGACTCCTCGTGACCCCATGGACCATAGCACGCCAGGCACTCCTGTCTTGCACTGCCTCCCGTAGTTTGGTCAAACTCATGTTCGTAGCTTCGAGAACACTGTCCAACCATCTTGTCCTCTGTCGTCCCCTTCTCCTAGTGCCCTCAATCTTTCCCAACATCAGGGTCTTTTCCAAGGATTCTTCTCTTCTCATGAGGTGGCCAAAGTATTGGAGCCTCAGCTTCACGATCTGTCCTTCCAGGGAGCACTCAGGGCTGATTTCCTTCAGAATGGAGAGGTTTGATCTTCTTGCAGTCCATGGGACTCTCAAGAGTCTCCTCCAGCACCATAATTCAAAAGCATCAATTCTTCGGCGATCAGCCTTCTTTATGGTCCAGCTCTAACTTCCATACATCACTATTGGGAAAACCATAGCTTTAACTATACGGACCTTTGTCGGCAAGGTGATGTCTCTGCTTTTTAAGATGCTGTCTAGGTTTGTCATTGCTTTTCTCCCAAGAAGCAGGCGTCTTTTAATTTCGTGACTGCTGTCACCATCTGCAGTGATCAAGGAGCCCAAGAAGGTAAAATCTCTCACTGCCTCCATTTCTTCCCCTTCTATTTGCCAGGAGGTGATGGGACCAGTGGCCATGATCTTGGTTTTTTTGATGTTGAGCTTCAGACCATATTTTGCGCTCTCCTCTTTCACCTTCATTAAAAGTTCTTTAATTCCTCCTCGCTTTCTGCCATCAAGGTTGTGTCATCTGCATATCTGAGGTTGTTGATATTTCTTCCGGCAATCTTAATTCCAGCTTGGGATTCATCTAGTCCAGCCTTTCGCATGATGAATTCTGCATATAAGTGATATGATAGCCATGTTCAAATATATAAAAGGATGTCATATAGAGGAGGGAGAAAGGTTGTTTTCTGCTGCTCCAGAAAAGCGGAAACAGAGCTACAAGAAAGAAGATTCTACCTAAACATTAGGAAGAACTTCCTGACAGTAAGAGCTGTTCGACAGTGGAATTTGCTGCCAAGGAGTGTGGTGGAGTCTCCTTCTTTGGGGGTCTTTAAGCAGAGGTTTGACAGGCGTATGTCAAGAATGCTTTGATGGTGTTTCCTGCTTGGCAGGGGGTTAGACTGGATGGCCCTTGTGGTCTCTTCCAGCTCTATGATTCTATGATTCTATAGAAGTGGCTTAGTTATGCTGTAGAAGCTGTCTGCAGACAAACGCTGGCTCCCTCAGCCTATAGAGCGAGATGAGTACCACAATCCCAGAGTCGTCCGCGACTGGACCTAACGGTCAGAGGTACCTTTACCTTTATGCCCGATTTAAAGAGCTGATTTCTCACCATCAGGGAAGTAGCCATCTGCATTCAGACAACTGCAGGTCAAGGGCCATTCAGTCATGAATTCCATATTCTTCCTCGTTTTATGAGGTCAACATCATAACCCAAATGCCTTTCCAACATTTGTGTACTCCTGTTAGATTGCCTCCACAATTCTTTTGAAAAAAGATATGGTTTAGAATTCAACAGTAATTTCCATTTATTTTTTATTCTTTTTTATTTTATAAATAACTAGTTGACTGCCCCCACCTTGTGCCAACCCATGATGTATCATGCCCCCTCTTCCCCCCACCCCCCGGCTCATCCCTGTGACTGGTCCCATTGTGTCCTGACCTATCCTCCCCCCAACCCGCACCCAGGAGAGTCAGTACGTCCATTCAGCCTAGTCTGCAAAGGCTTCGGCCTAGTATGTAAACTGCAGCCAAGGTGCTGTTGAGAGGAAAGGTTCTATAGGTGCAGTACGTGTTGCTGCCGCTAGAGGGTGCTGTTTTGCTCTTCTGTGTTTTGTTCTTCTGGCTTCTTTTTCCCAGCATGCACTTTTGGGTGAGTTGTGTGTTGAAACACAGGGTTTTGGGGGTTTTATGCGGCCCAGGTGTTACATCTGTCCATGCCAAGTGTCTTATATTAATCTTGTATTCGCATGTGACGTTGTGTCAAAATTTCAACGCATTCGGTCAAGCGGTTTTGTAGATCATTCAAGCCGAACTAATGGACACATTCTACATTTATATATATATATATATATATAGATCATTTTCAGAAGTTGCTCATGCAACTCTAACATAGGAATGCTAACTTTTGCCTTACCAGAAAAGGGGGACCTGAAAATTCTTTTTGTTTTTTGGGTTGATGCTATACATATTACAATGTAGAAGATAGCTCTTCAAAATGACTAGACTAATGTGGCACCAACTGTCTGCAACCTCTAACATTTCCCTTGCAAAATAATAGATCTGCAGTGTTTGTGATAGAAGAAGTACTGAGGGCCTCATGAGCACACTGGCTAAAATCAATGGTTCTGCCCCCAGCCCCCCTGCCCCACCAATCCATATATCATCAGGCATGAACCCAGATGGAGAGGCTGCAAAATTTCTCTTCTGCATGCAATTTGTGCTACACTAGAAAAGTGCTTAGTCAAGAAACTCAAGGCTTCAGGTGCAAGATTAATTCCTTTAGGCTGTTGAGCAGGTGAGTGGCAGAATCCATTTACCTTCTCTTTCTCCCTTCCCTCCCCATATGTTGCTTCTCTGTTTTGTTTTGTTTTGTTTTGTTTTCATTTGTACTTTTTGGTTTCTGTTGCTGCTTTTATAGCACCAAGAAACAGCTGAAATGACCCTTCTTGTTACTTAGAACAAATGTTCCTTTGTATTTGAAACAAAGGGTGGGGTGTGTGTTGTTTGCACATGGAAAAGATCCCAATTTAATTTACTTATCAACCTGTAGAGCCTTTGTGAAATATTCAAATGAGTGTTGAAAAGAGAGTAAGCAAAAGTCAAATTCAGAAGTCTCTCTAATACCTAGGAATAAGAGGGGGGTGACTACCGTAATTTGGGGGGGAACACAATCAAGTTCAGCATCTTTTCTTCTTAATTAAAAATATAAAATTAAATTATTTCAAGCATCAATATCAAAGAATGAGATCTGGCTGTGCGATATGTGCATGACAACAGATGGAATACCCTGAACCTGTGTAGAAAAAAAGCTTGGAGTATATAATCCAATGACTAAACCTACTAGCCAATCAGTTTAGAAATCAGAACAGTGGAGAAGCTTATTTTATTTTATTTTATTGGCATGTTTGAAACCAGACAGGATGAGACCCTTTTGTACCTGGATTTCCAATAGAGGGCACATGTTGGAGTGCGACCTGGCAACCGACCCCTGTGTTGTGGGTGGGTACGATTGGAAAGCCACAACACCCTATTGGTAGGTCCCTTGATGCTGGGTTTAATCAGGCGAGTGGGACACTAGACAAACCGATCAACTCTATGATTCTATGATTGGAGGGCTAAAATCATATACAGTGAACTGGGCCTAGAAAATCCGGTTTGCATGCTTGATGCTATAGCTAGCTTCTGGTAAAACTATTACATGCACAAACACGCCACAAAATAAACAACACAGAAAGTACGGTATTAAGTTGTGAGAGAGGCACCAGTTTCACTTACACAGCCTAATTCCAAACAACATTCACAACATCAAATGACATGCTAGCAAGGGCCAAAAGATCCTGCTTCCTGCCCCACCCCACCCCGGACAGGACATGGCATGTTGGGAAAATGTAACATCGCCTCAACAGACAGCCCCATGGACAGATATCTAAACTCCTATAAAGAAGAGGTAAAATAGGTAACAACTTCTGAAGAATAAGAAAAATATTGCATCATTATCATCTGTGAAAGCTCTTAAAGATGTGGTCCTACACCTGCTGCCAGTTAATAGCCAAAGTCCCACTGAATAAATGTTTTATCATAGAATCATAGAGTTGGAAGAGACGACAAGGGCCATCCAGTCCAACCCCCTGCCAAGCAGGAAACACCATCAAAGCATTCTTGACATATGCCTGTCAAGCCTCTGCTTAAAGACCTCCAAAGAAGGAGACTCCACCACACTCATTGGCAGCAAATTCCACTGTCAAACAGCTCTTACTGTCCGGAAGTTCTTCCTAATGTTTAGATGGAATCTTCTTTCTTGTAGCTTGAATCCATTGCTCCGTGTCCGCTTAACCTTCTCTTCTCCAGGCTAAACATACCCAGCTCTCTAAGCCATTCCTCATAAGGCATCATTTCCAGGCCTTTGACCATTTTGGTTGCCTTCCTCTGGACACGTTCCAGCTTGTCAGTATCCTTCTTGAACTGTGGTGCCCAGAACTGGACACAGTACTCCAGGTGAGGTCTGACCAGAGCAGAATACAGTGGTACTATTACTTCCCTTGATTTAGATGCTATACTCCTATTGATGCAGCCCAGAATTGCATTGGCTTTTTTAGATGCTGCATCACACTGCTGACTCATGTCAAGTTTGTGGTCTACCAAAACTCCTAGATCCTTTTCACATGTACTGCTCTCAAGCCAGGTATCACCCATCCCGTATGTGTGCCTTTCATTTTTTTTTGCCGAAGTGTAGTACTTTACATTTCTCCCTGTTAAAATTCATCTTGTTTGCTTTGGGCCAGTTGTCTAATCTGTTAAGGTCATTTTGAAATGTGATCCTGTCCTCTGGGGTATTAGCCACCGCTCCCAATTTGGTGTCGTCTGCAAACTTGCTCAGGATGCCCTCAAGCCCATCATCCAAGTCAATGATAAAGATGTTGAATACGACTGGGCCCAAGACAGAACCCTGTGGCACCCCACTAGTCACTTCTCTCCAGGATGAGGAGGAGCCATTGATGAGCACCCTTTGGGTTCGGTCAGCCAGCCAGTTACAAATCCACTGAATGGTAGCATTGTCTAGCCCGCATTTTAACCAGCTTCTTTACAAGAATATCATGGGGCACCTTGTCAAAGGCCTTGCTGAAATCAAGATACATGCAAGATACAAGATACATGCAAGCCAGACTTCTTTTGCCCCACAAATTTAATGATGAGTATTATGAAAGGTTTACTTTGCTTAGTCTGTAGCAAGCTTTCTGCTTTCATAGCCAAATAATCCCTTGGAAGGCAAGTTCTGTAAGATGCAAATTCTTGAACGTTTCTTTATGCTGAGGTCTTAGGTCAAACTACCTTTTCCATTTAGACACAGGCTAGAATCCTAAACACACTTTTCCACTGAATAAAGTGGAACTCACTTCTATAAAAAATATATATATACCGGTATGTTGGGTTGATTGGTATTTTTAAAAATCCTCAGGGTAAATATTTCTTCATGGAATCTGCTCTAACTGATGTGTGCAGTGTCTGAAGCTTTTAAAAATATTTGAAAGTGATCACCCTTAGAAGAATGCACTGCTTATGCCAGCTGAAATACACACAGAGAAAAATAGCACTTACTATTACATTCACTGGAAATTGAGAGGTCATTTTAAATTCCCAGCAATATTTGAAAATCTGGCAAGGAAAACAAAACTAGCCCCAAGCAAGAGAATGTTTTTAATCTTATTGTAGGTTTTGCTCTACTTACATATGCTACTGAGAATTCCCAGCCCTGTTCTACTACCCTAATATCAATCCTTCAACTAGGTAGCTGAAAGGAAATTGCCAAAGGAAACGTAATTCTAACACACCATGAATGAGGTGCCTAGGCTGAATTCAAGTAGGCAAATCAAGTTGCTAAACTGGTGATCCCACTTCCAAGACAATTAGCAATTACAACTAAAGAGACTCCGGTGACCCTCAAAGTCAGATCCACTGAATTCAGCAATACGTACTTCTAAGTAAGTGCACAACACTGCAACTTTATTAGGATTACCGTATGGATCCTCTCTCTTTCCCAGACCCTATCCCAAAATACACTTTTATTGGAATATTTGAGTAGCCAAGTTTCTCTGGCTTTTCCCTACATCATGCAGTTGCTATAATGAGATTATGGCTGGGTGACTCTGATCACAAGTTTCCTGCTTGAGTTTTTCTCATGTAATCTGAGGATAACAGTGGGTTCATTCTCAAAGGGCATAAACCCTGCAGGTCCTTCAGTCTACTTACTAAACGCTATTACTGTAGGACTTGCAGTGTTAAGTAATGATATTCCCCCCTATTTCCTGTGGAGTTTTCTTGGAGTCTCGAGTGACTGTTGGCAAAAGACCTTTACTTAAATGCCAGTCTTCACTTTATCGATGGACAGAATATTTCCAGAGAGTGCAAAACACTGACTCAGAACAAAACGCTAAGAATTATTTTTGCACAGATGGGTTTCATAACCCTGGGGCGCCTCTACATCCCTGCCACCCTGTTGATAGTGTGGCGCTTTATCTTTGTGTTAGTACTCAAGGGAGCATCACCCTACAGCACTTGTTTTAAAAACTTCCTACTGTTATGGAACTCTTCCCATATCAACCTGTCTTTCATGGTGTAGTGGTTAAGAGCAGTAGACTTGTAATCTGGGGAACAGGGTTTGCATCTCCGCTCCTCCACATGCAGCTGCTGGGTGACCTTGAGCTAGTCACACTTCTCTGAAGTCTTTTAGCCCCACCCACCCCACAGGGTGTCTGATGTGGGAGAGGAAGGGAAAGCCGCTTTGAGACTCCTTCGGGTAGTGATAAAGCGGGATATCAAATCCAAACTCTTCTTCTTCTTCTCTATACATTCCTGGATAGGCAGCTTTCAGAGGAAGCTTCTCTACCTTACTGATCTTCTCCAGCTAGGAACTCTTGATGAGCTTCAGAGTTGCCCAGGCCAGTTTACCTCTGTGCTAAAGAAAAAAAATATTCAGGCTGTGTTCAAATGCCCATTTCTATCTGTGCTTCCAGTGCTGAATTTTTAAGCTGTGTTCACACAACTGATGTAATCCAAAATGTATATATAATCCTGTACTTTGTTGTAAGATTTGCCTGTCTGATGTAACAGGCTTTTCCTTCCGCTTCTCATTTCAGTTTGAAACTACTGGTAGCATTTTTGTTGTTTGCCTCATTTAGGGCTTGACCTACCATGTCTCTATGTAGCACAGAAATTTACAATAAAAACGGAAACCAAAAAAGAAAGAAAAGAAACAGGTAATTGCATCAAAGTTGGGGGCTCAAGTTGGCTGTGGTCCTAGAGTACTGAAAGCCAATGTACATGTTGGACTGTACAACTTCAGAATGCAACTGTAAAAACCATGTGAGTGAATCTCTCCATAAAAAAATATATGTAGCACCTAGAAATCTGGGACATCAGGACATACCTCTGGCATACTAGCTTTCCATAGGCAGGGAAGTTTTGGCGTTAAAAGCATTTAGTCATGCAATTACCCTACTTATATTTAAACATATCCATACCCTGCCTTGTATCATATAGATCTCAGGGAAGGGTACAGAAATCTTTATAAAAACAATAAAACGCATTGGTATTCTGAAGTGGCATAATAGCCACAGAAGGATTGTTCCAGGAGTCCTTACTGAATGTGTGGATGGATGCTAGGCGTCATGGCTTATCCAACCTTGATTACGGTACCTGATCCTGCAGAATACAAAGGCATTTTGAGTAGTTATTGTGCATTGCCAGAGAGGGCTCAAAGTCATTCTCTTTTTCTTGCGAGTTCATAAGAAATCAAAGGACAATCTATCAGCCCAGCACTGTGCCTCAAAGAGATAAACCACTTTTACCTTCCAAGCAGATAAGTATGCAGAATGAAACTGTTTAGTCTTGGAGATTTTTTACTTGATGGTTGCTGAATGCTCTAATGTGGCAAGCTCAGAGCAGATATTAATCGCAGAGCTTTAATACCAAAGGGGAAAAAGAATTAACTCTGCAATTCCAATTGAAAATGTTGACTTCCTCCAATAGTAATACACATTAAAAAATACTTTCTCTCTGCAGCAGTTTGAAGTCTAGAAATAATATGACTCCTGGAGGTATATGAGGGAGCGCAATCCCATTAATTCTGCATCTCATGGACTTCCCATGGTGCAATCATTATCTCATGGTCTGCATATTCTTTTATCAAACTTACAGATACCCATATATTCCCACGTATAAGACTACTTTCTAACCCAGGAAAACCTTCTCAAAAGTCGGGGGTCGTCTTATACGCCGGGTCGTATTTCTTATACGGCGAGTATAAGGAGCAGCCAGAGGAAAAAGATGTGCTTTACCATTTCCACATTGTAGAATCATAGAATTGTAGAGGGGAGGGAACCCCCTGCAATGCAGGAATCTCAACTAGATCATACATCTAGATACATCTAGATAGATGGCTATCCAACCTCTGCTTAAAAACCTCCAAGGAAGGAGAGTCCACCACCTGCATGCCAATGCTCCCATAAATTTCCCATGAATTTCATTTCATTTATTTTAATGAAGTTATGTAGCATATGGGGAAAGCGTCAAAGAAAAACTGAACTATTTTCAAATTTATAAATGCTTCCTTGCTTGATCCCTTAAAGGGAAACTCTTACTCACCCACAAGCAGCCAGCATCTTCTAAACTTACTGTCTGTCCTTTTCTCCGCCCTGTCACTTCCACTGACAGTACCTACACTGCTCAAAATCTCTCATCCTAATGCTAGAGAAGCCACAAAGCTTTCCTAGCAAATAAAGACTAATTTTGCCAATGTAGTCAGGAGGTATGTTTATGCAAGTTAAGAAAAATAATGTCGCTGTTGTGATTTGAAATATTACTGTTGTGATTTGAATATTACTGCTGTTGTGATTTGAAATATTACACACCATTCCCCAGACCTTTCCTATCTGCTAAAGCCAACACCACAAATTGCATTGACTTCCAAACTAGACCAATGCTGAGTGTTTCTGAAGTCACACTCTAAACCACAGCAACACATATATTTGCATTTATGACTAAATGATGGGAAACTAAACTCTCCATTTATTTTCACAAGCCAGGCATAGACTGCCATGAAACCAGAAGAAAATGCTGACTGGGCGCTAGAGAGGCTGGCTAACAAAAGGGGTGAACTGAGGACATAAAGCTCAACTTGACATGACAGTATCTTTTCTCTGCAGCCATCTGCCTGCAGCACTAAGAGGAGGAGGAGGAGGAGGAGATGGCAGCTTTATTCAGGGCTTTATGAAACATTCTGCATACATTTTCTTTGCTGAGTGTTCTGGGGTATTTCATCCTCTTTTTGCATGATGAAAGACTGTTTTGCCACTGAAGACGCTTTGGGTTAAAATCTCCAAAAGGTTATTCTGAAGGCTGAAGAGGAGAATCCCATAAATCATAAAAGGAGAAAAAGACAGTTCCAGAATCATTCATCTCCAGCATCCCTTGAACGAAGTTCCACATTACAAATTTAATGCGCAATAGCCTTCCAACAGCCACCCATTTTTAAGTGAATTTGTAAAGCGTTACATGTATATAATACATCTCTTACGATAAATAAACTTCCAACTGTTTGCACCAAAAAAGAAAAAGAAAAAAATGTTAATACATAAAAATAAATAAATAAATAAAAACCTGTGTTTGTCTTTTTTTACATATCGTACTTATAAACAAGAACTTTATCTCTATTCTTTATCAAGTTCTGTTCCATTGTTAACAAAGATTCTTAGAAAAAATTACTAACAAAAATCCTCCTACCTGACTTCCTGTCAAATCCTGTTGTATATTTTATATCTTACATTGAATGTACCCAACTTCATTCCTCTATTCTATTTTATCCAGGGCCGTCTTGAGCAGATCGCGCGCCCTGGTGCTGAGGGGCGGAGATCGCTCCGCCGCCCGCCCCGCCCTCGCAGGGCGCAATTGGTTTCCGCATGGCTTTGCCGCACGGCGCCCTCCTTGCCAGGCCGGCGCCCGGCTTACCAGCCGGCTTACTGCGCCACCGGGGGTCTACGAAGAGCCAGCCCTGATTTTATCTATTACATTCTTACAACATTTTATCCCCTTAATCTTATTTTTCCTATCGTTCCTTAGATCAGGATCAATAGACATAAACCCCTTTGTGTATCCTTGTGCATGTCTCTTGTATTCATCCCAACTCTGTACATATTCCTGTCTTGATTTGCCTCTCAGCTCCAAGTCTAAGTTCTAAAGCAGCTTCTTCACCTCCAAGCTGGGGAAGAACTGCTGCAATCTGACAAGCCGAGAGACAGGCACAAAATGAGATGAGGAATGAAAAGAGACAGGTACTCTCTGACTTGACAAGCAAGAGCAGCAGTGTGTTTTCCAATAAACATAGAACACTTATTTGGTTTCTTAAAAATAAAAAAGTTCAAAGTGCCTTGTAAGCTTTAATTTTCAGGTGGCCACCATCTGGAAATCCTTGGTTTATAACAACAGCTCCCAAAACGACCCATTTGTGAGAAACCTCCCATCTTTCTGTTGTCTCCCACTACTGTTAAGATTTTGATTGTAAGCTCCTTGGGGCAGGGACCTGACTTCTTTACGGCAAAGAAGTGCTTCAGTTACTCTGTAAAGCACTTCATACATTGATGCTGCTACTATAATAATAACCTTCAAACTCATTTTATACCACGAGGGTGATTTGGGTCTTGAGACTAGGAAAAGGCAAGCTGGACTACAGTATGTGGAATTCACATTTGAAAACCTGAGGAAAGGGATTAGGCATCACAGGGGGCTGGACTATAGAGGCAAGACAGTCCACCCTCAAAACAGCCCAAGCTCAAGACAGCCTCACTGCACCCCAGAAACAATGGCTGTCACAAGTCTATGGGCAACTAAACAAGGGGCTGGTTCACTTTCTTACACACACGCTCCACTTCCTATGGTGAACTCCTCTACTTCGCCAGACGTATACCCCTGTGCCACATACCCAAGACGGGGGCCTTTGTGTGTAGAAGCTGAATTCATGTAATCTCCCCACCCTCAGCTGTTTCCTGAGAAGGAACAGTCACATACACTGCGCCTTTAAGACATTCTATAATATGCTACATTATAGAAACAGGGTTTCTGCTCTACCCTATGGAAAGAAAAACATTGGGAAAAGCAAAGATTTTGGCCTGTGGTCATCTCTCTCACAGAGCAGCTTTGCCTCAACCATGAGGTTTCCAATTCTGAGGAAATTTGGGGGTTTTGCAGGGGGGAAGGGAGAGCCAAGGAAATGTAGAATCCCTACCCAACAAAGTCAGTAGTGCTTAGGGTGTTGGGCCTGAGTTCAAAATGCAACTCAACTTGGAAGACCTGAGTTCAAATCTCAACTCAACAATAAAGCCCACTTTGCTGGGTGAGCATCTCAGTCTCGCCAACCGCTCAGGGTTGTAGTGAGCATGAAATGGGTATTCCACATTGAGCCCCCTAGAAGAAATATGGGATATAAATGTAATAAAATCAAAGCAGTAAAGCAAAAATTAAAAATTCCCTACTGAAATAAAATAGAAGCTTTGAAGCATATATTAAATAATGTTTTGCGCTTGCATGGATAACTGCATAACACAAACACCGGAGCTGCCAAAATGTATGTCTTGAGAGCTGTTTTTAATGCTGGATGATAGAAGGAGTGGTTAGATACCTGTAGAGACTAGTAGAGAACAGAGAAAGTATCTGAGGGAGATGAAAAGTTGTTTGATAGGTTACTTGTTGACAGGGGTATTTTAAACACTGCTGCAACCAAAAGCATATGGGATGTGGATTCTGGAATCTGTTACACAAAAGAACAAGTAAAGACAACTAACACCTACACATTTGCAGCTGATCTG
The DNA here is from genome assembly GCF_965207765.1 of Zootoca vivipara. Classification (NCBI taxonomy): domain Eukaryota; kingdom Metazoa; phylum Chordata; class Lepidosauria; order Squamata; family Lacertidae; genus Zootoca; species Zootoca vivipara. The sequence goes on from NC_142592.1 coordinate 1,930,825, forward strand.
ACCTGAAGCAAACTGGTTGCCATGGCAGGATTATTTCATAGCAGCACACAATTACCTCACTGAATTCACACTGCTTTTTTCCTCACCCTAAAAGATCTTTGCCAGCACTAGTCAAAATGACTGGCAGCTTGAAAAACTGAAGACCTTTTCACAGGAGTTTTTCTCTTTCACATTAAAAAATTACTTCCAGTAGCCAACAGGAGTTGAAACATTGCAGCTTGAGCCACTTTGCTTCCATTAATGCTTCCTTGTTTCCAAACTGGTCATCGCCCACTATTTTTGAGCAAAGTGTCTCACCTTCCAACCACTTTCCGGTAAACAACGGAAATCTCAACCTGTGAAACTGTTCAAACTTAACCCAGTTCTGAGCCACTTAATAAAAGGCATAGTATTCCAATATACCACTTCAAGGAGGCCCATTCCAGGACTGAAAGAGAGAAGTGAGAAAGACAAGGGCCAAATCGAGCACTACTAGGGGTTGTTTCTTTTTGTTTTCCTTTTTTAAAAAAAATTAAAGCTTAAAAGAAATGCAAAGATCAACTACAAAAATATGAAAAAACGAATCTAAATAAAGACAAAAACAAAGGAAGAAGAAAGAAAGGGGGAAGAGAAGAAGGTAGGGCTTCTGATTATTCATCTGTCAGCTATACATAAAAATAATTCAAAACATTGGCTCTTTTTCATGCAAAAATAATTAAGGAGTTTCCATTCATTAATAAATATCAACAATTATTTTTCTCTAATTAAACATGTCAACTTCACCATCTCAGTCAAGTCCAGGAATTTCAGCAACTATTCTTCCATAGTAGCTAATGATACATCTTTCAAAAAAAAAATTCCCCTATCTATTTTTTATTTTTTATCAATAAAAATTGGTGTGGAGTGAGCAAATTTTTATTCTGGAAATATGGTCCAGAGAAAAAAGTTTGAAAACCACTGAACTTGGGAATGCTTTGCACGTTCCTCACTTGTTAATTTTCATCTTGCAGTCCATGGGACTCTCAAGAGTCTCCTCCAGCACCATAATTCAAAAGCATCAATTCTTCAGCGATCAGCCTTCTTTATGGTCCAGCTCTCACTTCCATACATCACTCCTGGGAAAATCATAGGGCCTCTCCTCCCTTCCAGAGGGGAGGGGTTGCGGGCAGGACCCGTTTCCCACGCTTGCAGGGGGTGTGTTTGACCCCCTGCATCAGCCCTTCCTCGCCGCCACGTTATGCCCCTCAGCCGGCCAATAGGGCTCGCTGGGAGACGGAGTCCAGCTGCATTTAAGCAGCTGCGGCGGCGGGAATTCTTTTTTTGTCTTTTTTAATGGTGAATTACAGAACAATGCCTGTGGAACACCCTAAAGTGCTACATGAATGCCAACTATTATTATATTCTCATACAACTATAGGGGAGTGTTCTGGGTGTGTTCTAGGGCACACTCAGTCATCCATGCAGGATATGTGCTGCCTAGAACACTCCCCAGAACTTTGTGGAATATAAAAGGGATTCTGGGAGAAAAATATGTTATAGAAAAATCAGACAACCAATACATCAAGGGGTGAAATGGAAACCATGGGTATTGAAGAAATAAATCACCCAGCTTTCATTCAGGACCAAACTGCATTATCGTTTGGCTAGGGACAGATAAATGACAAAAGGGTTAGTAATGAGAGCATTATTCTCTGTTATAAGACTTATATGAGCAATATTACTGAAAGCAAATGATTCAACTGTGATTGCCAGTGATTAAAAGTGTCAGGTTTTTATTAAAGTGACACTCAGTGGAAATGAAATAGAGTATTTATATTATCTGCTCCGCAAATTAGTTTTTGATTTTGTCATGGTTCCCTTGTCAAATGAGAGAATGAGTTGAGTAATTGCTTAAGACACGATGATAGAGATGTGTCAGATTTAACAGTTGCCATTCACTTCTTTGTTCTCAGCTATGTATGTGGGGAGCCCAAGGGTTCAATAAATGTCCTGCCTTTGCACCCAAACTAGGAATTGCAATAATTAAAGCAGATGTTTGTCAACCTTCTGTAAGATCCCAAAATATGGACAATTGGCTCCCTAAAAACATGCAAGTTCATTGGTTGTTTTCTCCACACCTGATGCCTGGCAGTTGAAAGTTTGAACTGACTCTGCTGATACTGAAAATATCGCTCCTGCTATCCCAATCTCCAAGTGGTGCGAAGATGCCAGGAGTTCCAGGGCTCCCCAAGGGTCCATGTTTCCTTTTGGGAATGAGGCACTGTGGAGACTGCAGTGTCTTTATGATACATTGTTTATTTACACATTAAATAATCTATAAAAATGGTACACAGATAGATAAATTAAACTAAACACAGGAAGAGGAACGCTGTACACAAAAGGAAAGGATAAATGGGGGGGGGAGTACATATGGAACATTCCAAAACCTTCAAACTACATTTTAGAGCAGTGATGGGCAACCTTTTGAGCTTGATGTGTCAAAATTCACCAAAAAAACGAGCATAACTTGGGTGGTGTGTCACTTCGAGAAAAAAACCATAATTTCGCGATATTTATAGTTTAAATAACAAAAATGTATAATTGTTTCCCCTTTAAAAAAAGGAAAAAGGGGAGGGGAAAAATATTAAAGTTTTTTAAAAATAAAATTAAAAAATATTTAAAAGGGGGGGGGGGAAATAAGGCAAAACCCAGAGGTCTTTTCCAGTGGGACTCTGGGCTCAGGCCTTCTTGCAACGGGTCTGCTACTGGGGAGGTGGGCTCAGGTTGGGCCAGTGGCCAGAAGTGAGGTCTCGGCATGCGGCCGCGTGTCACCAAAAATGGCTATGCGTGTCAGTGCTGACACGCGTGTCATAGGTTCGCCATCACTGTTTTAGAGACTTAGGTCCATGACATCTGAACTGAGCCATATTATTTGGGACGACTGCCTTTTAAATTAATATTATATATGTGGTATTATATCTGTAATGCACTGGAATTGCTTTGACCTTCCTCCCTCTTCATCCAGACTTCTCTCACAAAGCATTAGCAGAATTCTGTCATTTCGACAGAATATAGGAAAGCAGTACTGCAGGCAGATCCTTCAGAGAGGCAATCCTTGGAAGAAGCAAAAACAAGCGGGAAAGCCATGCTGATGCAAGCCTGAAACTGTCAAAATTATAATCTCCAGCTATTTTATGATGAACACAGACATGGTCAGCTTCACTGACAATTAGGGAAACTGCCCCATTACTTAAGTTATCCAGCAGGATATAACTATTTACCAAGCATGTCTTCATGGCCATTCAGGGAAACCTGGACTGTTTCATTACAGGAGACAACACTTTGGACAACACTGAGCTAGATAAGCCAGTGGATCTAACTCATTAAAAGGCAGCTTCCTATGTCCCTACGTCTGAGTCGCAGGACAAAAGGAACTGCCAAGTTAGGAGGGCAGTCTGGTGTTCTCCAGATGTTGTGGACTATAACTCCCATCATCCCTGACCATTGGCTATGCTGGTGAGAGCTGCGGTTCACAACATCTGAACGGCATCATGCTGGTTATTCCAGTGCTAGTCTATATTGCAGCTGGTGAAAGTCAGAAGTATTTCTGATTTTATGTTAAAGACATGTAGAAATCCAGCAAAGAGCTCCACTGATTTCACAGAATGAACTGAAAGGAGACAGGGGGAGAGAATAGTACTCAAAATTAATTAAGATGGCAATCTTAAACTTATCTACAAGAGAGTAAGCTCAACTGAACACAGAACTAAGCAAAAATATATATGGGATTGCACTGATAGCCACAATAGCAGCAAATAGGATTATGTGAAGTGCATAAAACTTTGTGTTATACTCTGGGTCATTGAATAGAGAGCATTACAGTGGTACCTTGCAAGACGAAATTATCTGAAGAAGTGTGCATGCACATGAAAGCTCATACCTATGGCAAACTTAGTTGGTCTCTAAGGTGCTACTGGAAGGATTTTTAAAATATTTTTTTGAAGACAAAATTAATTCATTCTACGAGTCGTTTCGTGTTGTGATAATTTCGTCTTGCGAAGTGCGGTTTCCCATAGGAATGCATTGAAATTTAATTAATGCATTCCTATGGGCAAAAAAGAAGCGCCAAAAAAAGGGGGGGCGCCGACTCACCCGCCACGGCCGGAAGTCTTTAAGGCTCTGGGGAGGGGGAAGCAGGAGGGCGGCCAGGGTTCTCCTCCCGCCGCAGCCTCCGCTCCTTCAGGCGCCGCCGCTGTTCCCGCCAAGGGCCGCCTGGCGAGCCCTGCTGCTGCTCCTGCCGGATCCCACCAGCCCGCTGGGGAGGAACCGCGGAGGCTGGCATGGCCGCCAAGGAGGGCAAGGCCGGAGCCGCGGAGGCCGCCATGAGCGCCGTGCCGCCGCAGGAGGCAACGGCAGCCATGGATGTCACCGGTGGAGTCCTAAAGGTAAGCGGCGGCAGCAGCAGCCCTTCCCATTGCGAGGCTGCTTTGTCTTGTGAAGCACAGCCATAGATGACTTCGTTTTGCGAGTCTTCAAAAAAATTGCAAAACGCTTTCGTTTTGCGATTTTTTCATTGTGCGAGGCATTCATCTTGTGGGGTACCACTGTAGATACGTGGTGATGGTATGTAAGATCCACTTTGTCCTTCTAAACAGTCTACTATTCCTGCTCTCTTCCAAGTTCCTTTCATTTGTGTTTATATGATGGAGCCTTTGTATAGCTTTCAGCAAGAGCACTGCTGTTCAGTACAGTTTATGATGACATAAATACGGGGGCTAGTTAATTAAAATTAATGGCCAGTGCTTCAAAATTACAGTTGCACAACATGGTATTTTTTCATCTTGAAGAGCCTTGGCATATCTTTACACAGTTCCATTAAAATGCAATCTCCTCCATACAGCACACTAGACACTGTATAGGATGAGAATAATAACTTGCAGAGATTTGAGGCTTTGATGACATAATGAGGAAAAGGAAAGAGTCCTACAATCACATCTTTTGCTATGATTGAGCATGGAACCCTTCTGGATCAGCTCTTCAGGATGGGGAGCAGGGGCACTGCTTTGCAATGGCTTCATTACTACCAGCAGGTTGTATCCAGAGAACAGTCCTAGGAAATTGTTTCAGTCGCATGGTCCTTGCATTATCATGTGTTGCAGGGCATGGACTTGTCTTGAATGCATTTAAAATCTATATCGAGCCCTTCTGGTTTGGCTTGCCATGGCGGAGGCTGTTGATTACATCCGAGCCATTTCACATGGGATATTTTGAGGATGAGATGGGAGTAATAGAAGAAGAAGAGTTTGGATTTGATATCCCGCTTTATCACTACCCAAAGGAGTCTCAAAGCGGCTAACAATCTCCTTTCCCTTCTTCCCCCACAACAAACACTCTGTGAGGTGGGTGGGGCTGAGAGACTTCAGAGAAGTGTGACTAGCCCAAGGTCACTCAGCAGCTGCATGTGGAGGAGCTGAGACACGAACCCAGTTCCCCAGATTACGATTCTACCGCTCTTAACCACTACACCACACTGGCTCTCTTGATATGATGGTAATCATCCTCCCAACCCCCCCCCCGGGCCAGTAGGAATGAGGGGACAGGGGGCACTGGGTGGAAAACACCATGCGTCTCTTTGGAAACTCTCCAAAGTCGCCGCCATGAGCGAACAAACTCCTGTTTTTTAAGATGGTAATTCGGACATAATTAACAGGCATGCTCTGCGTAAGGGGAGATAAACTACTCTGCAAACTGATTCAGCCACTGAGGAGCTAAAGGATTTGAGTGGAAGACAGACTATGGAACTGGTATGTCGGAATGGAAAGGGGGGGGGCCTCCTTTGTTTCTTTTTGATATATTGTGTATTTGCTACTTTACATGGTAAATCCCCCTGGAAAGTCTGAATACTGATTATGTACGCAAGCGAGACTGTACTGTACTGTTTACAGGTAGGTAGCCGTGTTGGCCTGACGTAGTCAAAACAAAATAAAAAAAATCCTTCCAGTAGCACCTTAGAGACCAACTAAGTTTGTCATAGGTATGAGCTTTCGTGTGCATGCACACTTCTTCAGATACACACGAAAGCTCATACCTATGACAAACTTAGTTGGTCTCTAAGGTGCTACTGGAAGGATTTTTTTTATTCTGTTTGTACTGTACTGTAATATTGATATAAATTTGATCTAATTATTAACCGTGTGGGAAAGATTTATGAATTTGCAATTAATTCTGATGGACTGTTAAGAGCAGAAGATGGGAATTGAGGTTTCTAGCCAAAAGTACAGGCTTATCTGTTCTGGTATGAGATACAATGAAGAGGTTTGGACATATGCCTGGAACAATTGGCAGAAAGCCATATTTCCTCCATTTTGGGACGTGTCGTATTGGATAGCTACTGGCATGAAGATGTGAAAGTGAAAGACACGGAATAAAATAAACACCCACACAGAAACATACCGTTTTGATAGAACTCGCTTGCTGGACAAACTCAGAGGCTGTGAAAATGAACGAAGGATTAACATTGGATTGATTTATGGGAACCACCTGGACTAATGAAGAAAGCAGCGCAAATGTGAGATGATGGCAATCCTCCAACATCAGAGCATGGGAAGTCAAAGATTTATGATTTGGCTTAATATTTGGACTGTTCGATTATTTTATAATTTGCAACGTCTTTAATGTGGCCTTTATTGGATTGTTAAATTGGTAAACTTAATACCAGCTGATGTACCAGACTGAGAGGGTAGAATTTACTGCAGCCAGTGCTCCCATTGATGCCTCTCCAGCACTGGAGACTGTCCTTTTTAGCAAATGGGACATTGCCATACCATCCAGAACCTGCCTTTGTCTAGAGGGCGACACTGCCTGTAAGCTTCCTACTCATTCGTTTTAGTGTTGCCCTTGCCAGCAGAAATGGAACAAAATTAGAATAAATATTGATGAATCAAAAAAGTCTTCACAATTCTTTGAAAATTCTTTAAAGGGGGGGGAGAAATCTGGCCTCCCAAGGTAAGGAATTAGGAATGCCATATTCCAGGTACCAGCTGGACTCCGATGGTGGTGGGAAACAGAGCAATTTCACATGGATTTGAAAGTATTTTGTGGAAAGAACATTTAACATTTTGGTTCACCTCATACTTTGGACTAGTTTTGTAAAGCTTTTGAGTGATGGTGTTGATTTTGTCTCAACTACTGAAATGTTGAATTATTTATGTACAAATTTGAGGTATTTCAGTGACTTTTGTTCTTTGTCTTATTGGCTATACTGAGCAACAATAGTACTCAAAAAGAAATGGAAAAATAAACCTTCAGAGGTGGCATTTTAATAGCAAGAATGAACTGATCACGTAATGGAAAATTCATGCAGCCCTTCGCTCTCCTCTGTTACTGTATTTACTTCATCTTTACATAATTTGGGCTGTTTACATAAAAGCTTGATATCTTAACTTGCTTTGCTTTAATGACATTATTCACAAGACAAAGCAAAGAACCCCAGGAGTCCTACCAAGAATGATTGTGTCAGCAATGGAACAATTATTACCACAGGAGGGTGAAGCTTAAAAATGCACTGCAGCCATCTGATATGGTGAAGTCTCAAGTAAGGTACAATTTAGCAAAATCCCCTGGTTTCCCACTTACTGAGATCCTCATTTGAACCCATTGGTTGGGGGAGCAGCCTCTTGTTTTGTGGGGTCGGCCGATTGGCTGTTTTGGTCGCCATTCAGCCACGCTGCATGGCAGGAGGAGAGACAGATCCCTGGAACCATCAGGCTGAAGCAACTGGCTTTGGGATGGGGTGGCCCTGAGAGGGAACCTTTCTCCTCTTGTCTGCTAGTAGAGCTTGTCCATTGCCATCATGTGTCATTCATGTGTCAGTGTCCTTGTTGTGGCAGTGACCTGCATTTGCAACCGGTCTGTGCTATGCAGAGTTTTGCCTTCTTCATAGTAATGATAGTAGATGTACTTTAATTGTGTGTTTTTTCTTCACTTCTCTTGCAGTCCTGTCATTGCAGGTGCTGGAGGCACTAAGCCAAATCAATTGCAGGGGTAAATGTGGGTTGAACTGCCAGCTCCCCAAGGGAATCTTGGGGTTGCCATGGGCAACCATAACAGGAGTCCAGGCCAATGGATCTGCTCTTCAAAAAGGTGCTAATTACCAGAAAGACTATTAGAACAGCAGCCACCCTACTTGGCTGGCACCACACTTGTGCAACAAGAAGGCAAGTGTCTGGTTCTTCCCTACCCTGGAGAAAAGCTCACAGGTGTAAATACAAGAGTGCTTCATATCATTTTCACCACCTCACTAAATCCATCAGCATCACTTTCCCTGGGCTATAATTAAAAAGAAACCACAACAGGAGCACCTAGCAAACGTAGCAGCAGATGTTGGCATATGTTCAAGTCAGTTGATCAGAAAAGCCACAAACAGTAAAGAGGATGCAACGGGTGTGTGGAAACTGCTTTAAGCCTCTCAGAGATAGAGACAACTTACAGTTCTTTTACTTTTCTACTCAAAACTATCTATTTTGTCTAAAGTAGAAGGGAAGAAAACTTTTTGTGGTTCATAACTGCACTGGGAATATAAAGGTTTGGATCCAAAGGCAGGTTGCAGCAGGTTGCAGCAGAGGAGGGAGACCTTTCCCATCTCTACCCCTCCCCCGCCAACACTGGCTCCAGGGGGTGAAGGGATCCTCTAAAGCAGCTCTTTTTGGGGGGGGGCTCCACATAGAGAAGAGAAAAAGGACAAATGGCCACAGCACAGCTGAAAGCAGCTTTGAGATCCCAGCCATGGCTCCCTCAGAAACATTTAACTCTCCGCACCAGCACAGCGCTGCATTCTAAATAAGTTTTCCACTTAAAATATAATGACATTTTCCTTGATTTTCAAATGCACACATATTTCTGAATATAACAAAGGTTTTTCACTCCCAGGAGAATGGACAGAAATGAAAGTGAGAACAAGTATTGTGTTTCTATGGTAGCAACCTCGGAACTCCCTGACTATTGAGATCAAGCAGGTGCCTTGATCAAGTGGCGCATGCATTTTATGAAATAGATGAATAAATCCTATACCTAGGAATAAGTTCCATTGAGCTCAGGTGTGCTTGTATAAGATTGCACTGAATGCATCCTTGTACTGTATTTAAAGGAACTCGTTTTTATTCTTGTTGGAAGGTGGAAGGTGTAATGATAAGCATAATCATTTAAATATGTGCACACACCACGTCATTGTTCTTAAAACTGGTAACTCTTTGTGCACTTTCAGAGAGTTCCCAACATCATAATGACATAAATACTGAAGGTGCTAGTTTATTCTTCACAGAGCTACAATTCCTAGCAACCCCATCAAACTACAGTTCCCATGGTTCTTTGGAGGAAATAATGTGCTTCAATGTCCTATAAATGTATGGGGTATACACAGCCATCATGTGCTTCACAGAAAACCTTCATATTTTTAATATTAATGAAAGAACTGCTTGCACAAGCTGCTACAATAATGGAAGCCTCAAAGAAACACTTCACAGTAGGCAGCCCATTCTCTTCCATGCAAACACACGGCTCTCTTGGATTGTGACCACAGAAAATAAGCATAACCATAGTGTTTTAATTTTCAGAAACCTCTGAAGTATCCTCCCCCATACTGGCCATTAGGCTGTGATTTGCAAAGAAACAGTAAAGACAATAATAGTCTTCTAGTCAACCAAGGTTAAGAAACACTAGATTATATGCAACTTTAAATGGTTCCACAACTGATAACAGGCATCATCCTTCCCCTACAATGTAGGGGAAATCCCCATCTCGCATTTTCCAAAACCTCCAGCCTCAATTTCACGGTCTCAGCCTCCCACCATCGTGTTCCCCCTCCTCATCCGTCTCAGCCTGGCAACACCTCAAGACTCATGACAGCACCAGGGAGGGGAGTGAGAAGTCTGTAGAAAAGAACCACTGTGGTCAGCCCTGCCTGAATAATCATGTATGGCAGAACAGGGCCACACTGAAGTGCTCCCTGTCCCATGAGAGAGCAAGTGGTGTGTGAGAAAGGAACGAGAACAAAACTTGTACGAGTCTCAGACTGCAAATCTATGCACCCTTTTTCAGAAAAAGCCCCACTGAACACAGCAGAAATTACTTTTTCTGAGTAAGCACATGAATGATTGCATTGTCAATTATCAATAAACTGACTGATTAAATTTGCACAGAAATGCATAAGAATAAAACCATCCTTTCGAACATGGCAAAAAGCACATATTGTCCTAGCTCCCACTTTCAGACTAAGGGCTTGAACTATTGTCACAGTTATTAGGTTTAAATGTTTTAGTCTGAAAATCAGTATAGTGTTCCAGCATACAGCAGGCTATAGGTTACAAGATTATAAGCCACAGCAGAGCACTACGATACAAGGCTTTTTATACCTCAAAGTAACTGCAGCAATTGCAACAACATATGATGAAGAGTCACCCTTTGGGTTTTAAACAAAGAGGTGTCTGCAGATTTAGTGCAATAAATTTAGTGATTTCTTTACTTATAGGTGGTGTTTTTTCCCCCTCAGACAAAAAGTGCTGGTACTCACCATGAAGTTGTTATAGTGAGTGCTGCACTATAGGAATTGAGGGAGGTCAGAAACAGAGGAACAAGAGCCATGGTCTAAAGGGGGCACCCTTTCATGAATGGGGCATTTGAAGATGCATCAAGGTTACCATGGGACACACATGAAAAAACACTGTTCTGTCATAAACTTCCCTGTCTTTGAGGCACTTGCCATCAGTGTTGGGAAAACTGCAGGTAGGAAGCTGTGTTGGTCTGACGTAGTCAAAACAAAAATTTAAAAAATCCTTCCAGCAGCACCTTAGAGACCAACTAAGTTTGTCATAGGTGTGCATGCACACTTCTTCAGGGAAAATTGCAGACACCTCATCTACCAGACTCCTAAAAATATAACGTGAGAGCCTAGAAATGTAAATATTATCTCAGCTTTCTACAAGACCAGTTTAAAAAACGGTGCTACTAGATTCCAGGCAGAGCCGTAGCTATGGGGGGGGGGGGAGGCAGCCAGGGGGTTTGCCCCAGGTAAAGCCCCCAGAGGGGTGACATTGAGGCTCCCAGCCTTTGTGTATGTGTGTGCACGCAAATGTGTTTGGGGGGGGGGGGTGTGCCAAACTGGGTCTTGGACCCGGGTGAAATAAAGCTTAGTTTTGCCCCATCCTAGGAACCAGAAGAAATATTATTTCAACCCTTCCTCCCATGGTCCCAGTTGTGCATAACAATGCTGAACTGATAGCATAAAAAGCTAATGTTAGGGTGCATGCTTCAACAAACAAAAACCTATGAGTCATATGATCAACACTCACTAACACATGTGAGTGCAGAATATGGTTCAGTTTCAGTATCGGGGCAAAATTAAATTATAAAATTATGCCATGGTAGTTGAACTAATAAAATTAGCAGTCATCCAAAATAATTTGCATTAATTTCTAGTTGCATCATACACAAGACTAAGGAACAATGGACAAAGCTTTTAGCTATTCTTAAATTCTATAAAAGTAGCTACTATAAAACATACATGTTCAAAGCCTTTTAAAAGGTGCTGCAGAAACAAGATTAGAATATATAATTATTTCAGTTTGGCGTTCTCCTATCAGAAACTATAAGCAGTCAGAAATCAGTACTGGTATTGGCTACGAGGACAAATAGACAAAACAGACAAATATATGACAAATAGAGCTTTTTTGGTAGTAGAACTTGTTAGGTGAATTTTTACATCAATGGGCTTAGGCATGTGCAGCTCTGCATAAGATTAGGCTGAAAGTTCACTAGAACGTCCTCCTCAGTAAGTGTATGCAACAAGGCTGCAATCCTCTGTATATTTACTTGGGACTAAACCCACTGAATTAAACGGCACTTACTTTTCTAAGCAAAAATATACATCAGAACTGAGAAACCTGTAGCCCTCCAGATGTTGTTTGACTCCAGCCAGCATGGCCAATGGTCAGGGATTATTGTAGCTGTATTTTAACAATAGGTGGGGCCACAGGTTCTCCCATCCCTGATGCAAAAGATCCAGCTTCAAGTGGCTGTGTGGGGAGAAACATCAGGGAACCTTTACTGCTTCTGGCACACACATAGTCTCATTCAGGCCCAAGCTACACACTGTGCACAAATGCAGGTCTTGGTAGCCCCTAAAGGCCCTTTTAGAACAGCAAAAGCCAATGAAATTTCAGCCTCATTCACTCATTCATGGCTCATTTTCCTCACAATGTCTACAGCACCTCCCGTGACCAGTGCTTTTCAGCCAGTGGTACTTCAAAGTATGTCAGGTTTTACGAGAACCACCAGTTGAAAAGCATTCAATCAAACCATTCTCTGGGCCTTACACATGTTATTTTTCACTTAAAAGCCTATCCATCTCCTCTATATGAGCCAGGAGAATTGGAAGCAGAACATAAGTGTTTAGGTCTCCAAGGCAGGAGCGGAGGAAGGGGGTGCAGTGGGTGCGGGACACCCCGGGTGTCACCACTGAGGGGGGTGACAAAATGCTGGGCGGCACTCACCACGGGGCCTGAAGTGTGCGCAGGCTCCATGCTGTCCAAACGGTCCACCCGCTGCCTCGCCCCCTCCCAGCTGTAGGGCGGCTGAGTGGGAGGAGGCAGGCAGACTCCAGAGGCCCTGCATATGGGCAGCTCGCCCCATCTTTATGGGTGTGCCGCCCCAGGCGCCTGAACAGTTTCCTCCTCCACTGCTCCAAGGAATTCAATGTTTTCCATGTAGCTTACATGACTCCATAAGAATGAAGTCACCATTCCAGCTGACTGGAAATCAATCCAGCTTTGCACTGTTTAGGACTCAGGACTACATGAAGAGAAGAACACTGACTTGACCCATTCCATAAGCATTTTGGAAAATTAATGAAGATGGGAAAGGTAGACAATGGGTCGCTTCTCATGCCATGATACCCTGTCATTAATGACTGACCGTGCACCTACCTGTCTGGGCTGTTTGTCTGCTCTCTGCTAGTATGCAAAGGAAATTAGCCAAAATCCTAGGATAGTATTACATCCAACCGGGGGAATCATGGTTTGCTTTGTTCAAACAAACTATTACTAGCAAGCCTTATCATCATGGTTTGTCTGGAGTGAAACAAACCACAGCCTCTGGTTTGGACCATAATGCTGAGCCAGGCTTTTAGAGCTATGCATATTTATTCAGAAGCACATCCGGGCTGAATATGCATGGGATTGCTATCTTACAGTGCAATCCCAACCATGTCTACTCAGAAGTAAATCCCACAGAGTTGTAATGTGGTGTCCTGTGTATGTGTCACAATTCCAAGGAGCACAGCCTAGGTGCAGAGTTTGTTAGGTGCAGAACTGAGAGTCACAGTTCTCATTTTAAAAATGAGACTACTAACCCTCATAGAAGTGAGCATATATTTGAAAGCATGTAGGAAAAGTGTGGTGAAATCTCATAAACCAGATGGATGGATGAATAAGTCTTCCAATGGCAGGGAAGGATTCCAATTCCCTGAAGACCTCCTTATTCCTGCCTGTGGCAAACAAAGTCAGAGTGCAACCATGCAAAATAGCAGGAATTGCAGAATACATTATTCCATGTAAAAGAAATTAAGTTTAAATTGTGTAAGTTACCGGTATACAAATCACAGAATCCTGTTTTCCTTGATACAGCAGTTAGACTGTGTTGAGCAGAATTTTTTTTTTTAGAGTGCACACAACCCAGGGCATAATGAAATGGCTTGAAATAGAAATTGCCTAAAACAGGCATAGGCAATCTTGGCTCTCCAGATGCTTTGGAACTACAACTCCCATGATCCCTAGCTAACGGGGCCAGTGGTCAGGGATCATGGGAATTGTAGTTCCAAAACATCTGGAGAGCCAAGGTTGCCTATGCCTGGCCTAAAATGTTGGCAACCCTGTTGCATTCTTAATCAAACTTTTCCTGGTCCTAACTTTCATGCATAAAATTAAGTCCAAGTGTTTTATAGTAAAGAAAACCACAAATCCTCCTAGTTGACAACTAATTAAATATAGCTTTGTGGTCATAGATCATAAATTACAACACTAACCAATTAAAGGTTAATGGCACAAGTGATCTAGTAGTAAACTTAATTATTTTCTTTGGCACAAGCTACAGGAAACCATTTGAATCAATGCATCACCTTCAGGGGCAATACTATGCAGTATTTGCTGATAGGCATTTTAGTCAGTGGCAGCGCTGGAATTGTCCCCAAAGTCAAATACCTTTAGACCATCTCAAGCATCTAAACTCGTGCAGAGTGCATTTTTAAATAGATGCTTATCCATAGAGGTAAAATTTTATTGTATAAACGCTATACATGCTTCTTAAACGAGTCCCTTATGATGCTCCAACACAGTTTAGCTAATATGACAAGAAAAGGCTTGTTTCTATTATACAAAGTCTTGATAGTACAAGTTATTAGCAAACACCCAGGGACAAAAATAGTACTAATATCCATACAGCAGCACACACATAAAGTGAAATATATGTTTTGCTACCTACTATGAATGCCTGATCAATACCAACCTGCATAAACCACTTCCATGTACTGTATGTTAAATGTCCGATTGCTGCAGAAAATCAGAAAATCATGTGCTTCACAGAAAATCAGCATACAGTAGTAACATTTTCAACAAACTTCCCCCCATGAAACACAGCGAAACATAAATGTCATGACAATGCTAGTGTGGGGTTTTTATTGTAAGGGCAGGGTGCAGCAAGTGTAGTACAAGTTAATACTGCCATAATACAGTAATTATCACCTAAGCTATGCTAAAGAGGCATAGCATTAAAAATGCAGCTGCAGCTTACAGCAGAGCCAGATGTGTTTACAAACCTAAAATCAACAACTACATAGCAGTCAGTCCGTTGACCTTTCCTACAATACACAGCCATCTCACCTAGAACATCTTATTTTAAAAACAACTGCTAAACTGAAAACTATTTTCCTATCACACCATGTTCCTTTAAACTATATGAGTACTGTATGTTGATTCAGACAAAAAAAATATTTAAAAAATCTGTTTTGCTAATCTGTGTATCCAAGCACTATAAATAAAGAGGGGGGAGGGTATACTCTAGCAACAACAGTTAAGCTACAGCAATGCACTGGGGGGGAAACACAGCCAATCCACTCTGATTATTCTGCTCTTCTTTCTATGAATAGACTCTGCTGTCAGCTTTAGAAGAAAGCATAAAAGTCAAACCATATTTACGCTGTCCTTTTAAATTCCATTGCTATTAATATGTACAGCTGACTCTCCTGATTCCTTTTTGACAGCATGCATTTTGCCCCCCAAAGAAAAGGGCAGTTATAATTGCCACTGTTTCAAAGTAGTTTGTGATCTACGCAATGCAAAAGCACGGCATATTTGAACAGCGCCTTTTCAGGGATTCATAAGACCTTAAAAATCTCAATAGCAGAGTACACATGCGCGCACCCTTTCACCAGCACACCTGCCTTCCCATATACTGGCACTTGCAAATGCGAACGTTAAAATACTGTACTGCATCGCTTCATGCCCTCTGCTTGAACTACCGGTATGTTCCCCAGGGAGTGCTGCCCAGCACAAGTTCCCTCTCACACGGGTATAATGCAGCATGCCTCAAAGGATGCACTAACATGCAAACATGTGATATGCCCAAGTGCCATGGCACCCTTTGGAAACTGAAACACGCACACATGCCAGCACATCCCTCAAATACCGCAGCACATGTACACTGTCCACATGCCCATCACATGCCCAGCAGCACACCGTCTCAGACTTGAAAACGCTCATTTATCTCTCATGGTCAGCTCTGACTGAGCCCCAATTGCTCGTCTCAGGGCGCCAGGCGAGAGCTGGAGGTCTGTGGCAGCACCTGGCTGGTGGCATTGAGCCTCGGAGGGAGAGAGCTCTCCCTTACAGGCCGGGCTGAAGTGTTCCCGGGGCTCCTGAACGGGGGGGGGGGTCCTACGCAAACATAGCAGCATTCCTGCTCCACATAGATCTGGCTTAGGAAATCGCGTGTCAGTTACCGGACAGACAGGGGGCGAGGGCGGACTCTGTCCTAATGGATGTGTGTGTAGCTCGGAGGAAAAACGAGTGTTCTCCTTATCCCAATGCATGGAGTTGCGATTCTGTCAGATTCCTGGCCCTCTCGCCAAGCCCGCCCGCCCGCCCCCACCTCCCCTGCTTGACCCCCAGCTGCTGCCTGCCAGCCCCGAAGAGAGGAGCGGCGCCTGCTTCCTCCCCGCCCGCCCGCCCCCGCTGGTACCCAAACTGGACGGCCCAGGCGGCGGGATGCTGCCTGGCCTCGGGGACGGGTACTTACGTCCCCAGGGTCTCCTTGAACTCGAAGATCTTGCTGATGTCGTCGGCTTGCTTCTTCCACGAGGAGCTGTCCTCGCCGTTCTCCTGAGCCATGGCAGCGGCGGCGAAGAGGAGGCTGAGCGGGAGGGAGGGAGGGAGGGAGGCGGAGAGGCTTTTGCTTTCTCTTCGGCTGCTCCTCCGGCGCTTCCTCTGCTTCTGCCTCGCGCGCCGACTTCCTGGTGGCTGCGGTGGCGCTTCTTCTCCTTCTCCTCCTCCTCCCCGCCGCCTTTCGGCCCTCTGGCTTGGGGTGTCTGGCGCGCCTCTGCTGTCAGTCCAGCTCCTCCCCGACGCTGCTCCCCCTTCTTGCGCCGCCCTCGCCTCTCTCTTCGGGTTACTTTTGTCAGCGGGACAGAGAAACGCACCTCGCGGGCCAACTGCAGCGCTCTCAAGGGCCGGTAGAGCAGCAATAGCAGACGAAAAGAAAACTCAGCACCAAAAGCTAGAAGCTTCGCCTTCGGCTTGCGCGTCAGGAAACCTCGCGCCTATACCCCCCCCCCTCTCTCTTTCTCTCTCTCTCTCTCGTTCCCCTATCGCTTGGCTCTTCTTTTCCAGCCCAGAAGTGAACTTTGCAGGCAGCCCGGAGGAGGGACAGAGAGACCGGCGGCAGGAGAGGAGAGGAGAGCAGCGCGGACTCCCTCGCTCGCCTCAGGCGCTGGCGAGGCTCTGCTCCCTGGCTGCGCGGGGTTTGGGCGACACATTTGGCTGCGCTTGGTTGTTATGGAAATGATTGCCGGGCGGGGAAGCGAGCGAGCGAGCCAGCCAAGCCCCCGCCCCCCGCGCCGCCTCCTCCTCGGCCGGGACGGGGCCGCGCCTGCCTCGCGCTCGCGCTCCTCAAGGCTTCCTGCCGCCGCCGCCGCCTTCGGAAGGACTCGAGACAAATTCGCATTGCAGCAAAGGATTAAATATATATATATAAAGAGACGCCGCGGCACACAGGAGACGCGCGCGCCCTTTCTCGGGTGCTCCGAAGCGGCTCCCCCTCCCCTGCGGCGGGCGGGGGGGGGCACATGCACGCGCCCGGGCGGGAGGGGAAGCGCGCGGCGCGGATCTCCTGTCCTGGGGCACCGTCCGTCGCCCGCGCAGCGGCTCGCCGGGCAACGAGGGGCGGCCGCGGGGCGCCTGGCCTCCCTGGAGGCGCCGAGCGAGACCACCGGCTTCGGCCTTTCTTTCCGCGCAGAAGCTCCGCGGGGCAGATTTTGAACTGAGCAAGGGCTTCGCGAAGGAGCATCAGCTACAACTACAGCCTTTTTCACCGTCCGGAACGAAAGACATAGCAAGGATGTATTGCATTGCAGTATCCATTGCAGAATCGAGGCAGTTAGAAAACTTGAAGGATCTCACAATTTCCTTTAATGCAGTATTGACCCGGTACAGGTTAATGTGGGTTGTCTGCAACTAAGTTCTGCTCAGAGTGGGCCCACTGAAAGGAATAAGCCTGTTCATCATAGAATAGTAGAGTTGGAGGGACCTCGAGGGTCATCTAGCCCAACCCCGTGCAATGCAGGAATTCTGCCCACAGCCATCCCTGGGCTCATTGTGCCGCATTAACTTAAATGATCCTCCTCTGAATAGAAGTCGTGTTGACCCTTCTCCCCTCCGCTTGTCTTTTTTCCTCAGCACAATTCTCACCCTGACTTCCAAGTATCATTATCCCCAATTCTAGCTAATAATTTATTATTCAGATTAATAATTTCTATAGGCTATTAATGCTGTTGTTTTCATTTACGATGTTATAATACCCTAAGAACAAATTACTCATTTGCTCCAGCTCGTATATGGCTGTGTTCACATTCCTGGTTAATGTACACTGTAATGTTAATGTTTTTATTTGTGTTCACATGACCATTATCCAAAATGCATGCATTCCATAGAAACGTGGAAGTCCCATGAAAATAATGTGGGGGGGGATGATGGAAATATGCCCTATGCCTTTCTGGCAGGTAAATCACATGGGGAGCTGAGATGCCTGCAACAATGCCACCCTTTTTCATGAGTAGTAAGCCCTATAGCAGTGGTGGTGAACCTATGGCACTCGTGTCAGCACTGACACGCATAGTCATTTTCGGCCACGCGGCCGCATGCCAAGACCTCACTTCCGGCCGGTGGCAGAATGCCGCCGGCGACGCATCTCTGGGGGCCTTGTGGACTTCCGGCAAGGCAAGATGGCGGTCGGCACGAAACCGCGGAGCTCCTGAAAGTGACCAGCACTGCAGGAGCTGCCAGACGGGCTCACGAGCCTCCGAAACCGCCACCGACCTGACACTGGGGTCCACCAGTGCAGCAACCGGGGAGCTGCCGGACCCCACCCCGATCCGGCGAACCTGATGGACGGCCTCGAGACACTCCGGAGGCCAGAGGAGGAAAAAGGAAGCCCTGGTGCCGCTGCCGCTGCCGCTGCCCCCACAAAAAGGAGGGGGAAAAGAAAAAACAAGGCAAAGGAGAACAGGGGTCCGCTTACTCCATTGCCGTCCCTGTCGCCCCCGCCTCAAGGGAGAGGAGGGGGCCCTTGGAGGAGGGAGAAGAACCCCGACCTCGCTGCTGCCACCGCCACTACCTCGCCGCCATCTCGGGCAGAGAGAAGAGACACCCAAGTAAGCTGAAACCCCTTCCCTGTTGCCCCGCCGCTGCGCAAGCATAGCCGAGTGAGGGGAGAGGTGGGCTGAAGAGGGCCACAAGGAGGCACAGGCCCAACCCAAGCCCACCTCCCCAGCGGCAGACCTGTTGGAGGAAGACCTGAGCCCAGAGTCCCACTGGGAAAGACCTCTGGGTTTTGCCTTATTTTTTTCCCTTTTAATTTTTTTTTA
Source organism: Zootoca vivipara (assembly GCF_965207765.1). Lineage (NCBI taxonomy): Eukaryota > Metazoa > Chordata > Lepidosauria > Squamata > Lacertidae > Zootoca > Zootoca vivipara. The sequence goes on from NC_142592.1 coordinate 1,949,966, forward strand.
AGGAGAAACAATTATACATTTTTGTTATTTAAACTATAAATATCACGAAATTATGGTTTTTTTCTCAAAGTGACACACCACCTGAGTTATGCTTGGTTTTTTGGCGAATTTTGACACACCAAACTCAAAAGGTTGCCCATCGCTAGAGTTCAGTGGGACTTTCTCCCAGTTAAAATATAGGATTGAAGCCTAAACATACCTGCCAAGTCTCCCGCTAAAAATGCGGGATCAGCAGCGGCGCAGCACCACCAGAAGTTGCGTAGAAGCAACTTCCGGGGCCGCTCTGCCCATGTGTGGGCACCAGAAATAGGGCAAAGCAGCACCGGAAGTCACTTCTGTGCGTGCCTGGCGGCCAACTTGCGCCGCCATGCAGCCACCACCAAGATAGGTGCCGCCATCTGGTCACCACCAGGATGGCCGTCTGGCATGCATAGAAGCGGCTTGATCACTAAAAGTCAGCATGGGTTTCTGAAAAATAAGTCATGTCAGACGAATCTGATCTCATTTTTTGACAGAATTACAAGCCTGGTAGATGAAGAGAACGCTGTGGATGTAGCGTATCTTGATTTCAGCAAGGCCTTTGACAAGGTGCCCCATGATATTCTTGTAAAGAAGCTGGTAAAGTGTGGGCTAGACAATGCTACCATTCAGTGGATTTGTAACTGGCTGACTGACTGAACCCAAAGGGTGCTCATCAATGGCTCCTCTTCATCCTGGAGAGTAGTGACTAGTGGGGTGCCACAGGGTTCTGTCTTGGGCCCAGTCTTATTCAACATCTTTATCAAGGACTTGGATGATGAGCTTGAGGGCATCCTGAGCAAGTTTGCAGATGACACCAAATTGGGAGGGGTGGCTAATACCCCAGAGGACAGGATCACACTTCAAAATGACCTGAACAGATTAGACAACTGGGCCAAAGCAAACAAGATGAATTTTAACAAGGAGAAATGTAAAGTACTACACTTGGGCAAAAAAAAAATGAAAGGCACAAATACAGGATGGGAGACACCTGGCTTGAGAGCAGTACATGTGAAAAGGATCTAGGAGTCTTGGTAGACCACAAACTTGACATGAGTCAACAGTGTGATGCAGCAGTTAAAAAGCCAATGCAATTCTGGGCTACATCAATATACCGTAGCATCTAGATGCTATTCTGTATAGCATCTAGATCAAGGGAAGTAATCAAGGGAAGTAATAGTACCACTGTATTCTGCTCTGGTCAGACCTCACCTGGAGTACTGTGTCCAGTTCTGGGCACCACAGTTCAAGAAGGATACTGATAAGCTGGAACGTGTCCAGAAGAGGGCAACCAAAATGGTCAAAGGCCTGGAAACGATGCCTTATGAGGAACGGCTTAGGGAGCTGGGTATGTTTAGCCTGGAGAAGAGAAGGTTAAGGGGTGATATGATAGCCATGTTCAAATATATGAAAGGATGTCATATGGAGGAGGGAGAAAGATTGTTTTCTGCTGCTCCAGAGAAGCGGACACGGAGCAATGGATTCAAACTTCAAGAAAGAAGATTCCACCTAAACATTACCATGTTTCTCCAAAAATAAAACACCGTCTTATATTTTTTCCCCTCAAAAAAACACAAGGTGGCTTATTTTCAGGGGATGTCTCTTTTTAAATTATGTATGGTACAGTTTAACCTACAAGGTTAAACTGCCTATCACTATGGCTTATTTTCGGGGTATGGCTTATTTTCGGAGAAACGCAGTAGGAAGAACTTCCTGACAGTAAGAGCTTTTCAGCAGTGGAATTTGCTACCAAGGAGAGTGGTGGGAGTCTCCTTCTTTGGAGGTCTTTAAACAGAGGCTTGACAGGCATATGTCAAGAATGCTTTGATGGTGTCCAGACGGGCTTCTGTCTGAATTCTATTTTTTTTTTTTTGTAATTATTTTTATTAAAGATTTTCTTAGGTTACAAAGATAGTGCAATGTCTCATTTTTTTTTTCATGCATCATTTTTACACATCAATTTTAACTTGTTGAGACATTATGAGGAAGGGGGGAAAGAGGTAGGTGGGATGGGGGGTTGGGTGTGGTGGATTGCCGATGTTTCTGTTTTTCTTGATATGTGTAGGGGTTCGGCGTCAGCGTCGTTTGTACAGGTTCTCTGTTGTTTGTTCGTGCTTCTTTGTTGGTGAGAGAGGTCAGGATTCGTCTTAGAATGTGGTTATTCATTCATGGTTGGCTGTGATGATCCTTAATTTCTTGCGTGAGTGGGGGGGGGAGGGTGTTTTGATCAAGTTAGCCACATTGATTTGTATGCTGCCGGTAAGCTTTTGTCATTTTCCTGTTGGGTTGTATAAGTGATGAAGGGGAACCATACTGGGGTGAAGGTGTCTTCTTCTGTTTGTCCCCGTGTCAGTTTCAGCTTACTGGTTAGTTTTTCTAGCAGGGCCGTTTCCCATACAACTTGGTACCATTGGTCCAAGCCCACTCCCGATAAGTCCTTCCAGTGCCTGGCTATGATGCTTCTAGTTGCTGACAACAGATGGATTATAAGTTCTTTATGATTTGCGTGAGCGTTGTTATCTTGAAAGATATTTAGTAAAACCAATTCTGGGGTAATTTCTAGCACTTGCTTAGTTATGTTACAAATTTCTTGCATAGATGTCTTCCAGAATGATTGAATTTTAGGGCACTCCCACCACATGTGGAGGTACGTGCCTGTGGAAGTGCATCCTCTCCAACATTTTGATGAGATTCCTGATCGTATTAGTGATAATTTTCGTGGAGTCAGGTACCATCTGTGAGTTAGTTTCAATGAGAGTTCTTTTCTTTTCATTGATATAGATTTGAAAGGGGGTTTCGACCACATTTTAGTCCATTGGGTAGGGTTGATTTCATATCCTATGTCATCCTCCCATTGTCGTTTTATCTTGTCCAGGGGATCTATGGGATTCTGAATTAGTATCTTGTAAATTGCAGATACCATCCCTTTTCCGTGTCCTTTTGGCAATTGGAGGAGGTTTTCGAAAGCTGTCAGGGGTCTAGTTGCTGCTGGTTTTACAGTTGGGTTGTTCAGAAAGGCATGTAGTTGATGTTGTGCTAACCAGGACATTGGGATGTCTTCTAGTTTGTCCTGTATTTCTTGTGGTGACAAAGGTTTGTTGTCTTTATAAAAGTCTATTAAGCGATGTAAACCTTTGGTTTGCCAAGTCTTCATCTGGAGGTTTTGTGCTGCATGATGGAACAAGGGATGGTAAGCCAGGGGAATTAATGGGGATGGGGTTGGAGATAGTTTACTAGTTTCTGCTTTCCATGCTTTGAACATGGTTTGTGTGTATCTGTTGAGTGTTGTGGGAATCTTCCTTAATTTGTTTGGGAGAAATGGATATGCTGTGGTGCAGATATTTTCAATTGAGTCCCTCTCCAGATGTACCCATTGTTTTGTCTCGTCTTGTAGTATATATGGGATTATATGGCGTATTTGGTTGGCGTTGAAGTATGTTTCTATGTTGGGGATTCCCCATCCTCCTACTGAGGTGGGGAGGTGAAGGTATTTGGTGCCAATCCTTGGTTTTTTATGTGAGAAAATAAAAGAATGTAATTTTCCCTGCCATTTGCGAAGTTGGGTTGGGGGGATCCAGATTGGGAGGGTTTGGAATAAGTATGTCAGTTTTGGGAGGGTGACCATTTTGACGATGGCTATTCTGTCTGAAAGAGTGAAACTCATACTGTCCCATTTCTTTAGGTCTTTGTTTATTTGTCGCCACATGGGCTTGTAATTATGGAGGTATAATTTATTGAGGTTCTTGGTTATTTGTACCCCTAGATATCTGAATTTGGTATGACAAAGTTTTATTTTGGTGATATTAGTAAGTTCTTTTTGGATATGGGGAGGGGTGTTGAAGCACATGGCTTCTGATTTTCCAAAGTTTACCTGTAGGCCCGACACCATTGCAAATGTGTTGAGTTCTCTGATTAGGGAGGTTGCTGTATTTAATGGGTCTGATGTTGTGACCATCAGGTCATCTGCAAAGAGCCCTAATTTATAATTTTTGCCTTTTATTTCCACTCCCTTGATGTCTGTGGCTGCTCGGATTCGGATTGCTAGGGGCTCCAAAGCTAGGATGAATAGGAATGGAGACAGCGGGCATCCTTGTTTTGTGCCTCTTTGAATTGCTATGGTGTTTGAGTCCATATTATTAATTCTGCATTTTGCTGAGGCTTGGGAATATATTTGTTTGAGGATTTGTAGGAAGTTGGGGCCAAATTTCATGTTAGTTAGTACTGCTAATAAGTATTTCCACTCCAAGCAATCAAAAGCTTTGAGGATATCTAGGGACATAATTGTCAGTGGAAGTTTAGTTGCCTTACTGTGGTTGATTAAGTTTAGTAGTTTCCTGATGGGGTCTGTAATATTGCGACCAGGGACGAAGCCAGTCTGGTCTGGGACTATTAAATTGCCTAGAAAGATTTTTAAACGATTGGCCAATATTGATGTGAATATCTTGTAATCCTGATTTATTAATGAAATTGGGCGGTAAGATTCTACTTTGAGGTTGTCCTTTAATGGTTTTGGGATGGAGACTATTTTAGATTGATTCCATGTTTTGGGAATGAGCCCCCCTTTCATGATATCATTGAATAGGCGTATCATGTAGGGCATCAGGGGTTCTTTGAATTTTTTATAGAATTCTGCCGTGAAGCCGTCTGGGCCCGGGGCTTTATGTGGTTTCAAGTTTTTAAGGACCGTATCTATTTCCTCAGGGGTGATAGGGCTGTCCATAAATTCCTGTTCCTCGTTGGTTAAGGTGGGCATGGTCAGTTCTGCCAGGAATTTTCTAATTCCCTCCTCAGTTGGGTTGTGAGAAGTGTACAGATTGGAGTAGAATTCTGCAAATTCAGAGGTTATTTCTTTCGGGGAAAATGTCACGTTGCCGTCTTTTTTGGCGATGCAGTGTATTTTTGTTTTAAGTGCTTTTTTCCTGCATCTATTTGCTAATAGTCTGGAGTTTTTCCCTCCATACTCATAGAAGCGCTGTTTAGAATATAAAATATTGATCATTGTTTTGTTGATTTCTAAGGAGTCTAATTCTCTTCTCTTTTGTTCTAGAAGTTTAAGTAGTTTTTTGGAACCTGTTTGTTTGTAACGTGATGAGAGGGCAATGATGTCTTGTTCTATTTTGTTAATTTTTGAAGAGGTTTGTTTTTTAAGGAGTGCTTTCTCTTTTATGCAAACTCCTCTGGTCACCGCTTTCATAGCGTCCCATAAGAGGGGGGTATTTATATTGTCTACATCATTCTCCTTAAAATAGTTTTGGAGAGTTTTTGTGATACTTGCTCTAATTTGGGTGTTTGTGGTTAGAATGGGACTGAAAGACCATGATGGAGTAGTTTGCGTTTCTTCACCTATTTTAACAGTGACTTCTACTGGGGCATGATCTGTGATTTTGATGCTGCCTATGTTTGTTGATTCTACCAAGGGGATCAGACCCTGTGTGAGCAGGATGCTGTCCAGTCTGGACGTTGTACCATGACGTCCGGACTGGAATGTGTGGGTGATGTCTCCCGGGTTGTGTTCGCCCCAAATGTCATAAAGACCCCTGTTTTTTAACATTTTTAGTAACTTGTAAGAAGCCTTAGTTGTTTGGGAGGGAGGGTTGAGGAGGGTTGCCTGTGAGTTTACAGGATGTGTGTTTTCCAGAGTTATGCCCTTAATATTTAAGTTAAGGTCGCCTCCTAGAATTGCTTCCCCCTCAGAGAAAGAAAGGAACTTGTTTAGTGTTTTTTGAAAGAATTCAAGTTGTCTCGAGTTAGGGCCATATAGTGAGCCGATTGTCAGTTTAATTTTGCCATCTAGTATTCCTTTAATGAAAATGAATCTACCTTTTTTGTCCTTTAGGACTGTTGTGGCGTTGAAATTTAAGTCCCTACTAATTATTACAGCTACTCCGCGGGCCTTTCCTGAGCCTTGTGCTACCCATTGTTGACTAAAACGAGGGTCATTCAGGAGTTTGTTCCCTTTGGGTGGGTTGTGTATTTCTTGTAGGAAGGTGATGTGTGGTTTCATGGTATTTATGTATGAGGTGATACGTTTTCTCTTGATTGGGTTTCCCAGCCCCCTCACATTTAGTGTGATTGCTTTTAAGCTAGCCATCTTGTTTATTTATTCTGTAGGATGGTTCCTTGCCAACCCGTTTGGGTTGTCCTATATCCCTCACTTCGTGTCGTGTATTGAACCATTGGAGTTGCGCTGACTTATGATGTGGCAGGTGGGGGTTCAATGGGATCAGAATTAGAATCGGGTTAAAGAGTGGGAGGTAAGTTATAGAGGGTTTCCTATATGTAGTTATATAGGTGTTCGTTTGGGGTATTTTGGACCTTTTGGCAAATAGCCGGTTGGTCCTTGGTCTCGGCTGATGTGAAGGGCTGTACTCAAGGACAGGCCTTCCCCTTCGTCGTTTGTGACAGGGGGTGATCAGCAAGACGGTGTAGAGTGGTTTTGTAATGTTAGTGTCTGGTATAAGGTTCGTGAGCAATGTTGCCAATGTTAATAGCAACATCACTGATGTGTTAGAGTGTGTGTATGTGTTGGTGCGCTCTGGTGCCACCATGTTGTTGAATAGGTATCATGTTTTAGCCTGATAGTGAGTTGTGTTATGTTATGGATGTTGGGAGTTGTTTTTCTCTTGTTTGGTATGAAAGGGATACTGGAGATATGGGTTGTGGTTGATGGGGAATGTGATTGAGGTTATCTGGACTGGTGTCAGGGTGGGGTTGGGATGGGGTAGGTTCTATGGAGGTGTGGGATTGGGGGGGATATTGATGATGATAGTTATGATCAAGGCCTATGGGGAGGGGGTAGGGGGGGTAGGGGGATCACCAGTCCTGCAGTTCGAGATGTTTTCCGGTTGCCTCATTTAGCTGTGGTTGTTGTTGTTGTAGGGTTGTTCCTCAGTGATGTTTTGGTTCGGTTGATCGTGGTTAGGCGTCCTGTGGAGAATGTTCGGTAGAATGATTTTGTGCGCGATGGTAGATGGTTGAATCGACGAGTCTTGATGTATTGCTTCTGTTGTCTCTTTCCTCTCTTTACTTCCATCCACTCATTTACTGTTATTCCACTTTCTTGATCTCGGCTGTCACTTGGTAAGTCTTTCTGTTGCTGGTTCGATGGAGGATCGAGTCCAAGGTTCCTCAATAGTTGTTGGGCTTCCGTTTCGTTGGTAGCCATGTATTGCGTTGTGTCGGTTGTCACGATGAGACGAAAGGGAAAGCCCCAACGGTATCGAATCCCTTTTTGCTGAAGAAGCTGAGTGTATGGACGTAGGTTTTTTCTCCGATTTAGGGTGTCCTGGGATAGATCTTGTAGGACCAATATGGAATTGTTTTTGTATTGGAGGTTGGTTGAGTTTTTGAGGCTGTTCCATATCTCCTCCTTTTTTCTGTAGCGTGAAAAGCACACTATGATGTCTCTTGGGTGGGCACCAGGTTTTGGCAAAGGTTTTAGAGCTCTGTGTGCCCTTTCCAGATCGGATACCTCGAGTGTTAGATTTGGGATTGTATCTTTCAACCAGCTCACAATCAGGTCTGCTGGGCTTTTCTCCTCTGCTTTTTCTGGGAAGTTGCGGAAGCGGATATTACAGCGTCTGTTTCGGTCTTCGATGTCTGCTTGTTTAATTCTCAATTCTTCGTTTTCTCTTTCCAGTTCGCACAATTTCTCAGTCATGCGTGTGGTTTCATCCCGATATTGCTCTATTATTCCTTCTTGCAGTTGATTCTTCTTTTCTAGAGCTTCCACTCTGGAGATAAGATTGCTGATTAGTAACTGTATAGGGGCCGTTGCATTTTCCACTGCAGCTTCCAGTTTACTAGTCATTCTCTCTTCCATTTCTCTTAGGTGTTGTAATATTTCATCATTTTGAGGAGGTGTTGTGATCTCAGTGTTTTTTACCATCTTTTTAGTTGGTGACACCTTCATCTCCTTGACGTTTTTGGTTTGAGGTTTGTTTGGCATTCTCTCAGAGTGGGACGTGTTGCGGTTAGGGGTTATGGCGATGAGGATTTCTGGGTGTTGGGTTATTGGACTAGTCAGGCGTTGTTGACTGGTGGCTTCTGCAGAGCGTTCGGTTTAGGCAATCATTTGTGTCATCTCTTGGCGATGTTATGTGAATTTCTCTGAGGTTGTCGTACTCGCCTCAACAGTGTTGTCAAAGCGGTGGTCAGGTACTCAGAGAGGCGGGTAGACCCAAGGACAAATAGACAAACAAACAGGTGAGAGTAGACAAACAAACAGGTGGGGAAAGAGAGAAAGAGAAAAAAGGGGGGGTTATAGATGGGCAAACAAGCAACTCAACAAACAAAGAGGGTATAAAACAAAAGAAGGGGTGAGGAGTGATAAGTGGGGTGGAAGGGGAAGATAAGGAATGGACAAATAAAGGGGAATTGAGTGTCTGGGAAGGGGTTCAAGGAGAAGGTTTATGTAGTGGAATGAAGGAAATAAGATAAAAATAAAATAGAAGTGTTTATTTTAAAAGGGGGGTGATGAGTGGGAGGAAAGGCTCCCCTATTGGAGACAGGTTAATAAACAGACTAGATAGGGGGGGGTTCAATTTAAAAGGGGGAAAGAAGGAACCGAAAAGGAAAGAGAAGACAAAATGAGGGTGGAAACAAGTGAGACGGAGGGTAAAAATAAAGAGAGGATATATTGGGGAGGTGGGTTTGAGTGTATGGAAAGGGTTTATGTATTGAGGTGGAAGGAATAATATAAGGCTAAGGTAAAAGAGGTTTGGAGGAGAGAGGACAGCAGCTTAAAAAGGATAGAAATTTAGTAAAAGGGCTAGGAACTTGTGATTTTATTTTTGCCTGTTTTTTCCTAAAGGGTTAAAATGTATAAAAAGAGGGGGGTTGGGTGTTAAAAAGTGGAAGGTGGAAGTAATAGACGGTGGCAATACTAAAAATATTGGTTAAAATATTAATATATTCTTTTCTTTTCTTTTTTAAAAAAAGGGGTGGGTGGGTGGGGGTGAAACAAAATCAAGGTCTTTTTGTTGTTATTGTTCTTATAGAAGAAAAATTTAAGGAAAATGAAAAAAGGGGGGGAAGAAAGATATATATATATAATATTTATAAAAATATTTACATATTTTAAAAAATAGCATTAAAAGTATATAAAAAAATTTTTTAGAAAGAATAAAAATAAAAAGGGGTTTATTATATATATATATATATATTTAAAAATGGAAAGAAAAACAAAAAACAAACGAGGCCTTTCCAGTGGGCCTTCCTTTGGACTTTGGGCGCGCTACTCGGCGGGAAAGCAGGCCCAGGTTGAGTCTAGGCCCAGCCTCGTGTTCCCGCAAGGCCGCAGTTCGTCCTCCTACCTCTCCCTCAATTTAGCGGCGGGGGTAGCGGAGGCAGCTCGATGGCGGGGTATCTGGGTCAGGGTCTCTCCCCTTCCCCCAGGCACCCCACTCTCACTCCTGAGTCCCTTCGGCTTCGGGGCTCCAGGTAGCCGGGTGATCTCGGCGCGGTAGCGCAGCAGCAGCCCTGTCTGAATTCTATTTAAAAAATGGCAGGAACATTGGTAACACCATTAAAAGAGATAATGAATGGAATATTGGAGGAAGGGAGAACACCGGATTCTTGGAAAGAGGCTTACATAACCCTCATCCCAAACAAGGAGGTGACCCAGAGACTATGTCCAATTACAGACCTATATCGCTTCTGAACTGCGATTATAAGATTTTTGCTAATATTCTAGCCAACAGAATGAAAGAGGCAATACAAAAAGTAATACATCCGGACCAAGCAGGTTTCCTTCCAGGGAGACAAATCTCAGATAACACAAGAAATATAGTTGATATAATAGAGTTCCTGGAAGTGAATAATGAAAGAAAATCCGGCTTGTTACTGCTAGACGCAGAAAAAGCATTTGACAACCTCTCATGGGCAAGGTACGCTTTGTCCTTATTTGATGCAATTCGGTTCAAGGCTGGGACATCTGTGCACGCAGTGGGAACATTTATATATATATAGACTGCTCTGATCTCCTTAGGGGGGGGGAGTAGGAAATAAATATTTTTAAATAAAACCCTTTGAGTTTAAGGCCCCCAACTCAATCCTGGCATCTCCAGTTGAAGAATCTCAGGAAGCTGGATTTTATAAGATGTCTGAATCCTTGCTATGGGGCTTGAATTCAACACTTACAGTAATTTAAACATAAACCCCTTCAAAATGAGCAATCAGGAGCACCAGGCTATGACTACACTCCCATTAGCTCCTTTATTATGGGGATTGCATTCAGCACTATTTGAACACAAACTCTGCAACTTTCCAGCGGTCATCAGATGATTAATGGGTGGGTGTAAAGAGTGGTCCATAAGTGGTGGGCACTTTTTGATCCAGCATGCCAGACTAAAGTTGTTCCCCACCCCTGAACTATAGGCTCTCTTTGTTTACTTGCTCCATGGATTCCTTCAGCATCAGCCAGCATCCCCCAGTGACTTTGTAATGGCATGTCTAATGCTGTTGTGTCATGCAGAATTTGGCAGAATGACACATCCTTTGAAAAGCATGCTATCCACCAAGAAGTCAGTTAAATCAGCACAACCTTTTGTGCTTCATAACACATTTGCAAATGACAGGCAGCTTAGCAGGGCAGACTTGTCCCCACTTGCCAAATGCAGGATGCTGCTTGCTTTGCTAATATTGGGTCAAGCTGGTTGTTGTAACAGCTACATCTCTCCATAGAATAGTGTGGCATTACCATTGAACTTAACTGGTTGTGACAGATTAGAGTATATGGCAATGTGCTACCATTGGCTTTCTGGCACACTTGTTGCTGGCCTCTGTCTGTCTCGGGAGACAGTGGAGGAGTGTGCCTTTTGGGGTGAAGTCAAACTGTCAGAATGTGACAGCGCCTTCTGTGGCTGGAGCGACCGATATGGGAGAGACCTGTTTTGTTGCAGGTGGGGCAGATGAGGGGTTCAGTTGTGCTGCTCCACAACAGAATCTCTCTGTACTCCTCCCTGTGGTCATCCTCCCCTGGTCACTGCTATGGATGCACAACCTGACTGTCAGTCTCCGGGTATTGTGGTTGTCTGCATGCCACATTTGCAGGTCTCTTTGCAATGCAGAGCTAGTCTGCCGATGGGCCTGGTGCCTGAAGCCAGCTCCCTGTAGATCATGTAGATCATGTCCTTGGGGATCCTGCCATCTTCCATTCTGCGGACATGACCAAGCCAGCATAGACATTGCTGAGGCGGGAGTGGGAGCCTGCTGATGATAATACTTGCTCTTTTAAAAGAGTTCATTGTACATGTGCATGTAGATAACCACAAACATTTGGCTTGTGTGTAGATTTTAAAATGTGTGATGTACCCCTGTATGTAATAAGAACCTGTCATTGATTGAGCACAAATTCTGCTTCACTAGAACAATGTCACAATGGGTCACCGCAGCAGCCATGGTCAAACCAATCACAAAGGCCTCAGCCGTTATCACCCGATGTGGTTTAGAGCCCATTGATACAGGAATGGAGTGGATTGTGAGGAAAGAGGACCAGAGACAATCTGCACCATTCTAAGGGTCTTCTGGGTATCCTGAAACAAGTCTGTGTACTAGATCCACTGCATGAATTGTGTTGGGTTGTACTTGCTTCCTGCTTCTTCTAGAATGCTATGGGAGATGGAACTGCCTGGATGGTGCCTCACTCCCTGCATCAGAGCTGGTGGGGTGGAGATGGAGCAGGCGATGACGAGGCAGGAGGTCCAGTCACTACCGAAAGAAGGAGAAGGACAGTTGGCCAATGATATGGAGAGTTGCAGGCAGGCAAGCAAGCAGGCTGGTGAGCCAGTGTGTTATAGGCTGTGCAAAAGCAATTCAGACTTTACCTAAGCATCAAGGTACTCAGGCTATGAAGCCAGGCCATAGATGGACTTTGGACTCTCAAATTTCAGCAGCACCCTGTGTGACGCTGATTTTGGCGCCCCCATCAGAGCCTTGCATTGTTACCTACCGTAACTCCTGCTGAGTCAGTACCTACCTATCTGCACAGGTGATGCTGAAGTACAGCAGAGAGCAGGCCAGCAGTGCCTTCCTGTGACACATCACCACAGTGAGTAAGGCACCTTTACCCAGTCTAGCTCAAGCCCCTGAACAGAGCTGGCAATGCCTACCAGCGGGGGGTGGGGAAGGAGTTCTGGGCCATTTCCCAGGGGACCACATGCCAGAGGCAAAAGTGAGCTAGGCTATAAATGTACGTTTTACTGTTACACTGTTATAAGTTTGTGGAGAGGGAACCCACCCCAACCCAATAAATTAATCAGTGTCAGAATCCAGCTAATATTTGATATATTGAGGGGGGGCAGGCTGCAGCTGTTCTCCTGAGACACCTTCACCTCAAGAGGAATCCCCCAGGTCTGTGTAAAACAGAGGTTACCAAGGGGACAGGAAGGAGGCTTGGGTTTTTGGCAAAGGGTTTTCTGGGAAGAAGGAAGGAAGGAAGGAAATAGGTAGAAATCCATGGGGGGGGGGCCTGAAGGGGCTGAAGGGTGGAACCATCTTGGGAGGCTGGGAAGGCATACGCTCCGACATTTCTCTGATGAAAATAGGGACACCCTATTCCAGTGATGGGCAACCTTTTGAGCTTGGTGTGTCACAATTCGCCAAAAAATCGAGCATAACTCGGGTGGTGTGTCATTTCAAGAAAAAAACCATAATTTCGCAATATTTATAGTTTAAATAACAAAAATGTATAATTGTAATATATAACTGTACTTAATAAACCAAAAACTAATTATTTAACCAAATGAAAAACCCCTTATTTATCACAAAGTGCCCAGAGTTGTTGAGCTTTTTGGGGGGAGCTGCTGAGCAAAGTTTTAGAGCTTTTGGGGGGGCGCAAAAGTTGCTTTGCTTTTGGGGGGGTGCCCCAAAGCTGCTGCGCTTTTTGGGGGGAAAGAGAACAGAAATAAATGACAAATGAATGATACCTTCGCTGGAACTAACATGCAGCACTGACATAGTCTGCTAAAGTGCCAAAAACAGCACAGAAAGGGTTAAAAAGTGCCAAACAAAAACAGCACAGAAAGGGTTTAAAAAACGAACCTGTTGCACCCAATCAGAAACAGCCACTGACTCAGCAAATTGAAAAACAGACCAATCGCTGAACACAATCTCTGGGTACCAGGAACAACAACAACAACAACAAAAGGATCCGGGTTTTAATAGTGGAGACAAGCTGTAGCGTGAGGAGCGGGAGAACAAATGGGGGGGGGCAACAACAACAGCGCAACGCGTGTCACAGGTTCGCCATCACTGCCCTATTCTATTCTATCAGGGGTCCCTTTACCTTTACCTATTCTATTTATTATTATTATTATTATTATTATTATTATTATTATTATTATTATTACTATTATTGCCTGCCCAGCTGACTGTGTTGTCCCAGCCATTCAGAGTGGCTTCCAACATACATAAAAACATAAAACATAATAAAACATAAAAAACTTCCCTTTACAGGGCTGCCTTCAGATGTCTTCTAAAGGCTGTATAGTTACTTATCTCCTTGGTTTGGGAGTCACATAACTCCATACCCTCCAACATTTCTCTGATGAAAATAGGGACGTCCTAAGAAAAAGCAGGACATTCCAGGATCAAATGAGAAACTGGGACGGCTTCTGTAAATCTGGGACTGTGGCTGGAAAATAGGGGTGCTTGGAGGGTCTGGGAAGGGGGCAGGGGAATGGCATGCAGAATTTATTGGCCTGTCATGGTGCACTGCTGTGGGGAACAAGCCCCACTTGAGATGTAATGCTGTGAACCTATTTTGCCAGCACACCATGCAAAGAAAGCAAGAAACATTCTTGCTCTGCAACAATAAACTAACCTAGGGGATTAAGAGGGAAAAGAACAATGTTTGCTAGAGAAGGAGAAACTGCCAGTTGTCTCTCAAAACAGAACTTGGGTTTGCAACAGAGCAAATAGTGAAAACAGTTCTTCAGTTTGATCTGAGTCACCGGGAATATTCTGCAGCAAAAAAAAAAAAAAAACTTACAAAGAACGTGCCTACATAACAAGCTTAAAGTTCGCATTCATGTTTTTTAAAAAGTACTATGTGACCTTGAAGTCTGCAGGATCCGAATTCATTTTTTGTAAGATGTGTGATATTCCCTAGCCTAGAACTTCCGTTTCAGTTTGTATTACTAGTATGCCAGTAAGTACAGCTTTTGTGGGAGCAGGCTGAGCAGCCGTGTTTTTATCAGAGAGCTCCTTTAATATAGTAAAGAGATCATTGGCCCCCTTGTGTTGTTGTGTAACACTGCCCTCTACAGTATGGAAGTGCATCTTTTTAAACATAAAAGTACACTGTAAATAAAGGTAGCTGTGTTGGCCCAGAACACCGAGGAAGCTTTTCAACAGGCTAGATTATAAATCCCTCCACTGTTGAGTTTTCTTTTAAACAACCTAGCCTTTGACTGCTGAGTACTTAATTAAGGTTCTCCTGTGGCCATAGGTGCCATCGGGGGGGGGGCACAAAATTTCCAAGCTCGCCTTACTCATGTAGCCCGTGCTGCATGCAAGCAACACGTTAGCACGTCGCATGATGTGCAAGACTGACGCCAGCACATCACACAGTATGCGGATGTAATTTGTGCATGTCGCACAGTGCTGGCCCCTCAATCACGGGAGCAAGGCAGTGGCAGAAGGGAGCCAGGCCAGGTCCAGAGCTCTGAGTCTGCTGCTGGAAACCAGGAGACCCCTGAGGCTGAGGAACATGAGCTCCCAGAAGAACCTCCCATGTCTGTAGTGCCAGTGCCAGGACCTTTGTGGACACCTTCAGCCCAGCCCTCACCAGCACCACTGCCAGCCCAGAGTGACCCCACCCCCACTGGGGCAAAGTGGGGCCATGCTGAGCCACCTGCCCGCCCGTGCATGGGGGAGCCCAGCCAGTGTTCGAGACTCTAGGCGCATTTTGCAACAGGGAATTTCATTCGCACGAGCAGTTTTTGAGCTCTGGGTGCAGATTTCAGATTGAAACCGTGGAGTGGAAGGAAAGGAGGACCTTTTTCTACCTCCCACCTTCCAGCCACTCTCTGAAGACTGGAGAAGAGACACTCCTAAGGGTGGGAAGGGATGCCAGACAGGAGGAGCACCATAATCACAGTATCTCAAGGGTTGCCATTGCCAACTGCCTATCCTTTCAGCAGTCTGTGCAGCAAGTCTGCATTCTGGCAAATTACCAGTACTGAGCACAGAAAAGCCAGTAAACGTCAGAGCCAATCTGACAATGACAAATACATTGATATGTTCATCAATAAATCAATGAACAAGTGTCGTTTCAAATGTCTTTGCACAAACCAACCCTCAGTAAACAACAAAGAAAACAATACCATACCAAAATTATAACTGAAACATTATATAAAAACAACTTGGCTTTCTGCAAACATCCCAGCCTCTCGGCCTCCCAGATTCTACTTGGCTCTGCCCACGACCCACACAATTCTCTCAGGCTTCACTCCTGCCTGACTCCACCTTGATTCATAGATTATGCTGGACTCCACCCTGACCTGCTATATTTTGATCATGACAAGGGACCAGTGTTGTTTTTCAAAGCAGAAATTTACAGCTCTGGGTTTCCCATCCTGAAACCTGCACCTCTGCTTTAACAGCCATACACATCCCATAACTCAAACATTCATGTAGAAGCATATGCAGGAGGCTGGTCCCATTCCGAAGGATCCAACTGGCCTGCTGAGCCTAAAACTTCTTTTATAACACTCCACACCCAGCAGACAGAAAGGCAGTGGAACGAGATGGGCCACGGCAAGAAACTCACTGAGATGTTTTCAAGGGAGGCCAACAACATACGGCCAAAGGTGCCATTAGCAGCTGCATGAGAAATAGTAGCTGCATGAAAAATGGGCTGATACACATCTGTGCTTCTGGCAAAGGAAGCCTAAGTTAAGGTCTATGGCAGGACATTTCTGTATGGGTGAATGCTGTCAGGCAGCATGGGAAGCAGGCTTATGACAAGAGAGGAAGAGTTCAATTGTGATCACAAGATCTTTATTATTTGCATGATTCCTACAAAGATGGTGCCCCAGTGTCATCAGATGGCTCCCCCCTTTTTTGAGGGGGGGATAGGAGATATCCTTGAAGGTGTGGCTTTGGGTTTGTCATGACAACCTCCACCATTTAAAAAATTGCCACTGGTCCATTCTGGTATGACTGTTGTAAGTACCTCTGAAAAGTGTCCATTTTGAGTGTTTGTCAGCTAACAGCTTTGTATTTTCACCTAGTGATTCAATGACATAGTATTGCCATTTCACCAATAGAGATTTTGTGCTAACACAGCCCTGTATGTGAAATATTTACTAGTGTAAGAACCCTTTGAAGTTATTCATACTTTAACAAAAAGTGCCCGGAATGCTCCTGTCTGCTGTGTATCAGGGACACAATGGATTCTGTCATTACAGTCAGTATGAACCCACAGGTGCTTTAATCCTCTTTGACTGGCAAATCCAGCTGAGCTGTTGTACAAAACCAAGTTGCTCAGGAAAGGGATTTTTTTAAATAAAAAGTCCTGCCTGTGACCATCACACCAGGCTGCTGGTATACAACTAAATTTTATTTAGAATTAATACTGCATGGAAATAGCATGTATTAGTTATCTGCATTAAAAATTACAGGGAAGGAAAATAATAATAATAATAATAATAATAATAATAATAATAATAATAATAATAATAATAATACCCCTCCCATCTGGCTGGGTTTCCTCAGCCACTCTGGGTGGCTCCCAACAGAATACAGTACTAAAAACACAATAAAATATCCAACATTAACAACTTCCCTAAACAGAGCTGCCTTCAGATGTTTTCTAAAAGTCAGGTAATTGTTTATTTCCTTGACATCAGACTGGAGGGTGTTCCACAGGGTGGGTGCCACTACTGAGCAACACAGAACATGGTTAATGCAAACCAGGAACCTTTATAACCATGGTTAATAACTCTACTTCATATATACCCATCAGTTGGAAGATTTAAAACAAACAAAAGTCCTCATGAAAATTCAGCAAGATTTTATTGTGAACAATAAACAGTACAAACTCATAGTGATTTAAAAGGGTACCCAACTGGGTCTACAGGTCTAAAGAGGAACCCATGCGCCTAGGAACAGTGGGGGAGGACCTTGCCTGCCCCCCACCCACCCACCCCCACCTTTTCAGCTTTCTCATGGTCAAGAGTCTGCCTGAACAGAGCTGTATTCTGCTAACTCAGGATCTGCCTCACCACCCTAAACTCTTGTCCATGCTCCAAGATTTTTAGGTGAGGTAAAAGGAAGAGGAAGGTATGACTTGATTAACATCCTATAACTTTTTAAATGTGTTTGTGGGAGGGTGGGGGGAAGTGGGGTTGTTAGTTTGGATTGGTTTGTTCTTTTTATTACGTATTTTCTGTTTTTTATATTGTATATTTTATTTTATGTTAATATTTTTATGTTGTGAACCACCCTGAGATCTATGGATGAAGGGCAGTATATAAATTTATATAATTGCCTGGTCAGGCAGGCAGCTTGCTAATAGCTTCTCCCTACACTCCAATTAATTGCTGCAGCTCTTAAATGCCTCTCCAATTCACAGAAGTGACATGAAGGGTGTGCTTCTCAGCCTGTTTAACTCACAGTGCAGATGAGTGCCCTTGTGTTAGGCTACCATGGCTCTTTTGCTGGTAGCTCTAACTCCTATGCATAGCTGCCAAGTTATCCCTTTTTTAAAGGGATTTTCCCTTATGCTGAATAGGCTTCCTCGCGAGAAAAGGGAAAACTTGGCAGCTATGCTCCTATGTTGATTCTGCAAGTCCACCTGAACTAGTGGCAGTTGGCTGGAAGACTACCATTCCATTTTGACATCAGAATAAATTAAGACAGGGCTTCCCCAAAGTTATACAATCACTGTGTGAATTAATAAATTGCAAGAATGGTGAGAACTTAAGAGGCACCATGAGAGCAATTCAGTAGCTTGTGAAGTAATCACTCTCTTTGTTTAAACAGAACAATCAGCTTGTCATAGTGTGATTGGTAATGCTGCTGCTATCAAAATTTAAAATTACAATTGTCTTTATCTCCCTCTTTCCCCCTCTTCCACAGTTGCCAAACAGTTAATGTTTCTCTGCTTCTAACACAGCTGAAATTAACTTGGCTCATGCGGTTATTGTCTCACATTGCACATTAACGCTGCTGCATAGCAAAGAGGGAAGCAGGCCTTTTAATTAAGCCTTATAAACGTAGCATTCCCAGGACTACCATACTGTTGTGAAGTAGACCAGAATTGGCTGGCTTCTCTGGGAGGAAAACTCTACAGCAAAGGCTAGGTGGGCACATATAGCTCCTCTTTTTACCTTTTGTTCGTTTGGAGGGAAGCTTTGCATATTGTAAGAAAGGAAGATGCAACTACATGCAGAAGGCAGATCTTGCTCCCCCTATAGCAATGTATGAATTGTCCTTGTAGGAGTGAATAACAACTGTTCATTTATATGAGAGAAAGTGAAGAGATGGGCTTGAGGTCACCACTGAGGTGCAGAAGACACTTGCTCCCTGCTGCTTGTGCCACCAAGGATGCCAGCCATTTCTCCTATCTGGATAGTGTGGGATGTGTCAGACAACTGTCATCTCTGAGCCAATTAGCTTTAGTCTGTTGAACAGGTAAGCTGCTGCTGCTGATAGATGCTATGAAGAAGACTCACTAATATGTTAACATTTTGTAACCTAAGTATGAATCTGACAGTAAACTAGTTTGTTTTATTATAACACAGATTCATGTGTATTGTTTTTTAAGAGGGATGAAAGGGATTCACAACTAAGAAAGACTCTAACGAGTCAGCAAGCCGTTTTGCTGCTGTGCAGACCTCAGAGAGAAAACGTTTGACTCTGCAACTAAACTAAAGTATACCGTATTATAAATGTTCCTACAGATAGCCCATGCTGGAGTTTCTTTCTTAATCACATTACTGGCAGATAGGTAGATAAACAAGATTTGCATGTTACAGATGCCTATCTTTTTGGAGCAGGAGCTTTAAAAATGTAACTTTCTTTTTTATTATTATTATTTTTTAATAATAATAAGCTTTGTTAAAGTTAAAATAAATAAACAAGCACACAAAAAGATACAAAAAACAAAAATAAGAAAAAAAATAAAAATACATAAGTACAAATAGAACTAATAATACCAAAAAATAATAATAGTAATAATAATAGTAAATCACCATTCAAATAATGAACAAACTAAATCATAACTTAAAAATTCAAATAAAAACTTAAATCACATCAAAAATGAATCCCAAACATATATTCGAAATCAAAATATAAATCTAGATGTAAGTAAACCAATTTATAACTCCTGTATCTTCCTATGTTACCTATATTTCGCAAACAATAAATTCATAAACAATAAATTCCTGTATACTCGATATATTCCTATATGTTCACACTTCACGTATAAACCGACTTCCGCTTGTCCTCTTTAACAGCTTCATACCTTTTTGCACTGTTTCTTTTATTTTCCAAATTTCGTTCTATGCTTTTTAAAATACTCTCCAAATTTTCCCCAATTTTCCCACTACCTCCCCTTATTACGTTTATTAATCTATCTAATTCCACATAGCTTATAATTTTTCTTGCCACTCTTTGATATTGGGAGTTTCTTCTTTTTTCCAATATTTTGCTAACAAGATTCTTGCTGCTATCGCATATAAACATATTTTTTCATCTTGTTTTTTGATATCCTCCCCTACCATTCCTAATAGAAAAAATTCTGGACTTCTTTTGATGTTATATTTACATATCTTTTTCAATTCCTCCAGTATTACATTCCAAAATAATTTAACTTTGTCACAGTGCCACCATATATGTACAAATGTCCCTACTTCTTTCTTACATCTCCAGCAGAGGTTGTCTTTAGTTCTGTACATTTTATTTATTTTTACCGGCGTGAGGTACCACTTGTAAAACATTTTAACCATGTTTTCCTTAATCCCCTCAGACGCCGTGAATCTCCACGAGATTTTTCATAACCTTTCCCAGCTCTCCATTTGTATGGGTTTCCCCAGATCTATCGCCCATTTGGTCATCGTCTCCTTTACTGTTTCATCCTTTAATTCCCATTCCAGTAACACCTTGTACATCTTGGTTATAATTTTCCGATCACCTTGCAATAAATTAGTTTCTAATAAGGAGGGTTCAATCTGGAAGCCATTTTTAGAATAGTCCTCCTTGAATCTACTATTTATTTGATGATATTGCAACCACCCTGTTAAATATTGTTTTATTTCTTCATATTTTTTTAGTCTAAATTTGCCTTCCTTTTCTTCCAACAAATCTATGTACTTCCCCCATTTTCCTTCTGAATTTAATTTCTTTATTGTAATTATTTCTACTGGCGATGCCCATTTCGGTGTTTTTGGTTCCAGCAATCGTCTATAGTTTTCCCAAGTTTTTAATAGGGATTTCTTGATTAGATGATTGTTGAACCCTTTGTGCACTCTAACTTTCCCATCCACTAAGTAGGCGTGCCAACTAAATTTATTATCAAATCCTTCAAGATCTAATAGTTCATGATTTTTTTAGGGTAATCCAATCTTTTAACCATAGGAAACTTGCCGCGTCATGATATAATTTGAGATTTGGTAAAGCCAATCCCCCTCTTTCTTTTGAATCTGTTAAGAATTTGTAATTTATCCTAGCTATTTTTTATTCCATATAAATTTTATCAAATCCGTCTTCCATTGTTTAAAGATGTTATTCCCCGTACCCAATATCGGTAGCATCTGAAACAAGAAAAGCATTCGTGGCAGGACGTTCATTTTTATTGCAGCTATTCTACCTAATAACGTCAAATTTAATTTATTCCAATTTTCCAGATCCCTCTTTACCTCCTTCCAGATTTTTATATAATTGTCTTTTACCAAATTATTTGTGTTGTTTGTTATCCATATTCCCAAATATTTAGTTTTTTTTTTACCACCTCCAAACCTGTTATTTCTTTTAATTGCCTATTTTCCTCTTTTGACATGTTCTTGGTTATCAAATTTGTCTTTTTCATATTTATATCAAATCCTGCTAACTCGCCAAATTCTCTGATTTTTTCAATGGTTCTTGGGATGCTTTCAAATGGATCTTCCACAGTAACTATGACATTATCCGCGAATGCTTTAACCTTGTGTATATCTTTTCCAATTCTTATACCCTTTATCTTGGTTTCTTCCCTCAAGTTTTTCAATAAAAATTCCAGACATAAAATAAATAGTAACGGGGATAGTGGACAGCCTTGTCTAGTCCCTCTCTGTATTTGTATTCCTCCTGTTATCTCATTATTTAATATTAGTTTAGCACTCTGTGAATTATAGATTGCCCCTACTCCTTTTACAATCTTCTCTCCAAATCCTAAATTTGTAATACATCTCTTCATAAATGTCCATGAAATTTTGTCAAAAGCTTTCTCCGCATCCAGCATAAAAAATGCGGCTTTTTTATTGAACTTCAAACCTAAATACTCTAAGATATTAATGATGTTCCTGATATTATCATGCATAAATCTATTTGGGAGAAATCCCGCCTGATCCTTGTTTATCATATTATTCAAAACTTTTTTCATTCTATTGGCTATCAAATCCGCAAAAACTTTATAGTCAATATTTAATAAAGAAATAGGGTGAAAATTTTGTATTTGATTTTTATCCGAATTCTGCTTTGCAATGAGTGCTATATATGCTTCTTCCCAGGTTTTAGGGATTATTCCTTTTTCTAAAATTTCATTCATTAATCTATGTAGAGGTTCAATCAGTACTTTTACAAAAATTTTATAAAACATCGCCGAAATTCCATCTGTCCCTGGTGATTTCCCCGGTTTCATTCTTTTAATTGTTTCCTGTATCTCATCCTTTGTGATCGGTTCATTTAGGAGTTTCGCTTTTCCCTCATCAATCTTTGATATGTCAGTTTTCTTAATATATTCCTCAATTTTCATTTGATTTGGCTTCTCTCCCTTATATAAATTAGAGTAGTATTGTGTTTTGCAATTTCATTGGGATCTTCTATTATTCTCCCCTCTTTTATTATTTTATCTATTATCCTTTCTTTTTGTTTCTTTTTGCACTGCCAGGCTAGATATTTCCCTGCCTTGTTGGAATGTTCAAAGCTTTTTTGTTTCAGATATCTTATTCTCTTTTCTATTTCATCATCTAGGATCATGGAGACTTGATTTTGTAATACTCTGATGTTTCTTTTCAGATCCTCCTGACTTAGGATGACTAAGTGGCGCTCACAAGCCAGTTGTACCCTGCAAAGTCCCAAAATGAGAAACAGATGCACATTAAAGAAACAAAATTGGTTTTGTGTGTGTTAGCATCTCTCTTTAGGATTTGTGTGCCATATCCTAGCCATTAAACACACAACAACCTTAATTCCTTGATGATGCTGAATGTATTCTAGTCTGGCTTCCTGTGAAAGTCAGGTTGTATTGCAAAATAACATTTCTAGTCCCCACAGCTGAACCTGGAGACCAGAGTGGCCCTTGAGAATATAGACCAATCCTGACTTGGGCTGATGTCTTCTGAACCTCCTTGGTATTGTGATAAATATCAGAAGGGTCATTGAGCTTATGAATACTATCCAATGGATTTTGATCTCATCTTATTGATATGTGAAAGCCCCAATAAACTATGTACAAGTGTACCGACATACATGTTGTCATCTGCTGCATCCCACAGTCAACCAGTTAGTCGATGGCTGTGTGCACACTGGTGGCCAACAAAAGAGGTTTAAAGACTGTCTCAAGGCAAATCTTTAAAAATGTAGTATAAACACTGACAACTGTGAGACACTGGCCTGTGAGCACTCCAGTTGGAGAACAGCCTTTACCAAAGGTGTCATGGGCATTGAAGACACTTGACCGCTTGGCAAATCTACACCGTAATCAACACCTGCTCGGAAACCGATGTCCCTACTGTGGAAGGACGTGTGGATCAGAATTGGCCTCCACTGTCACTTACGGACCCATTGTTAAAATCGTTTTTATGGAAGACAATCTTACTCGGCTACGAGTGATCGCCAAAGAAGCATCAGCACCCTGGAGCTTTCAAGCAAGCCTGAGGCCTGCTCTTTCCCTCAAAGAATTATGGGCACTGTAATTTACCTCTCACAGAGTTACAGTTCCCAGCAACCCTTAATAAACTACAGTGCCCATTATTCTTTGAGGGGTAAAAGGTGTTTCAAATGTGCTTTAAAGGGACAGAATAAGCATTTTGCCTGTATTCTGTGTTGAAATTAGTTTCTGCTGTGCCTTCACAGGGCTTGTACCCACTATGTGAATGCAAATAAAGTGAGTTAACAGGCATTCCTTGTTCCCCAGGAACCTTGGGATCTATAGTTTTGGGTGGGGGGGGCGTTTAAAAGTTTGGTCACCTGGTGTCATGGTGGTGTCAGGTGATTGAGAGGTGTGTGGCCTGATGACACGGTCAAAGCGACCTGCAGGAGGAGAAGGAAGGTCAGGGCATTTCCAACCCCTGACTTAGCACTGTAATAAAAGGATTCAGGTCATCTTGTGGATGAAATAAATTGCATGAAAGAGCATTAGGCATTCAAAAATAAAGGAATACAAAAGGAGAGAAGTAAAGCACTATTTGTGACAATGACAGTCAAAAGTAACCACCTAAGCCAGGAATTGTGGCTTGTTAGGTGCCTAAGAAACTCCTTGATTCTGGTACTTCCAGGCAGGGAACAAAACTAGTTTCATCCAGCTCCCAATGAACTGCCATACATTGTTGCTGAGAGCTGTGTTTGGTGAAGCAAATGACAAATCATGCTGTCATGTCCTTATCAGTTTATGGGCACAACCCCACTGTAAAGTTCTCTTGTACAAGATCCACTAAAAACAAAGAGACCAGGAGTGTCCTAGTGCAGCTCCTATTAATTTCAGAAGTGCTTGAACAAAGAACTACAGGTACATGACAAATGACACCCCATGCAATTTCCACAAAGTGAAAATTAGTCAATCTAATTCTAGTTATCTTGATCACAAATTGTTCGGAGCCAGCATGAGAGTTTTCTCTTTGGCATTTACACTTTAATAGTAATGCCTTTTCACATGGAAATAAGACCTTCATAGACAAATTGTTCTTCCTAATTAGCCACCGGCATGAATTAACCAAGCAAAACATTTAAAGGGTGGAAATGAACCTTGGGGAGGAAATGAAAGAACAGGCAAGGCTATGTGTATCAGGGACTATAATGACAAGGCTTTTGATCAGGATTTAGTAAGTTTTAAGATGAACAAATAAAATATAATGGTACTGGAGACATGATTTCATTGTAACATGAACTTTATAGTTACAGAATGCCCCCAACTTAGTCCCATACTCTATAGACTATTGGCTTTCTTTCAATCCTGAATAGTAAGAGCTGTTCGGCAGTGGAATTTGCTGCCAAGGAGTGTGGTGGAGTCTCCTTCTTTGGAGGTCTTTAAGCAGAGGCTTGACAGCCATCTGTCAGGAATGCTTTGATGGCGTTTCCTGCTTGGCAGGGGGTTGGACTGGATGACCCTTGTGGTCTCTTCCAACTCTATGATTCTATGATTCTATGACGCTTACATGTCTGCCAAGTGCCCCAGAAAAAAATTGGACATTTTTTCACACAAGATCACAGTAACCATTTTGGGTGCCTCAATCTCACACACTGTGCTCTCACCCTGGAAAAAATGCCTTTGCAGGGCCATGATCTCGTGCTTTGGGGGCGAGAGCGGGTCATGTGTCACGTGACTCGCCAGGGAGTGCAAACGCAGAAGAAACATGTCTTGGTTTTGCATCTGAAAGAGTTGGCTGGTGTGGAATAAACTGCTCTCCCCTTCCTACAGTCATCATATGTGTTTTGAAACATATTAATACTTCAGGAATTTTGGGTGGATCTTGTTCAAAACACTCTGCTGTACATTGTATAGGACTTGTATTGGACTTATTCAAATTACTGTGGCAAACTTAACCCAAACTCTAGAATCCAACACTCTTATCATCTGATGGAGGGTACTGAATTTTTAATTTAAATTTAAATAGTATGTATGGGGTGCACTGAAATCAGAGCTGGAAAAAAGCAAAAAACAAAACATTGCCACCTTGTGGAAGCCTATTTTTGTCATTCAGTTAAATCATACAACTTTTAAAATACTTTCATTTTTAAATTGTTGTGTGATAAACCTCCACTTTCTCATAATAATTGAAATTTTGTAAATTTGTATTGCATTCGTTTCCATTCAAGAATGTCATTAATAGCACAACTTAGCTATCAAATACCCCTCCATCTTCACTCTGTCTTAATTCGAACACTTTTCCCTCTTCCTCTTCTTCCCAGGGTGGGAGGCAAAGTTCAGGTGGAACAATTAATCCACACAACTCACTCTGCTAATCCTCTGTAGCTTTTCCAGATGAAAAATAAGGGGTGCCATTTAGGAAAATCAGTAGCCTCCTCAGTGTTTCCCATCATATGTAATCAAAATCCTCCCTTGTCATTGAGAGCTATAGAAAGTAACCTCAACAAATGATTTAAAATGTGTTGCTTTATTGCCATGTAATCTTGAATGAGATTTATTAGCAGGCCTTAAAGCTTACTTTGAATCTTATCCACTTCCCACATATCAGACCACCTCTGGAAACTGAAACACTGACTCCAAACAATGCTCTTTCTTTGTTTAAGATAGTTTTTAAGCTCCTGAGTTAATATCCCAGCAAACTGATAATGTAAGAAAAAGCATGACAACAATCCGGACAGACATGCACACTTTAAACAGAAACGATCATCTTTAATTCTAACTATCTCTGCATGGATATTTTTGTAAATGGTATGCAGCTAAGTTACTCTCATTTAATAAGCTGTTCACTAAGCCTTGTGGAAAGTGTTCCAAACATGAAAGTAAATGCATTCCCAAACCTCTGTGCATAAATGCATGGCTGGAGCAATGGGATATCATTTTAAATGGAGCCTGGGTAACTAGTGAAGAATCTCTAGAGCTGACTGCTTTTTTGAAATTCTGCACTACTGTGGTTCAGAGGTGTCCCAGCTACATAACACTCCAGACCTCCGACAGCATCTGAAACTGCCTCTTTGAGAAAGGAAATGTTAGCAATCACCTGTTGGCTGCCTTCCCTAATGATCTTTGGGAGTCTCACATAGCTACATGAATAAATCCACCGGGTGTAACTTAAATACTTTGGTTAATTTTTGCAGTCACAAGGCTTTGATAATCACAGATGAAACACATATGGGCAAGGTGGTGACTAAGAAAGATTTATGCCTTTACTGTAGCTTTACTGTTGGAGTTCAGGATCCTGCTGTTGAATGGCTATACAGTAGTACCTTGGATAAAGAACAGCTTACGGTAGTTTAAGAACAACTTGGATTAAGAACGCTGCAAACGCCTTGGAATAAGAACACGCTTCGCTTCCTGTTGAGTGTGTACCATTTGTAAATTGAGTCCCCCGCTGCTATGGGAAAGCACGCCTTGATTTAAGAACACTTTGGTTTAGAATGGACTTCTGGAACGGATTAAGTTCGTAAACCAAGGTGCCACTGTATTTTATATTGATACATGCTAATCTCCACAAGCGGGCCGAGATTCCAGGGCTACCAGGTGCACATGTCAGGGTCTGTTTTCCCTTTGGGGACAATGAGTCAGTCTCTGTGGTGCCTTTATGATAAATGTACAAGCTGCAGCTAGACGACGGGGTTGCAGAGCCTTCACATCCTATGAGCGAGTGCTTGCTGAACAATTCCAGGCACGCCTGGAAGAAGCGGACCATTTGGATCCCTTCCAGTCGGGATTCAGGCCTCATCATGGGACTGAAACTGCCTTGCTTGTGCTGGTCGATGATCTCCGGCAGGCTAGGGACAAAGGTGAGAGCTGTTTCCTAGTTCTGCTGGATCTCTCAGCGGCTTTTGACACCATCAACCATAACATCCTTCTAGACCACCTAGAGGGGCTGGGAGCTGGGGGCACTGTTATACAGTGGTTCCGCTCCTTCCTCCTGGGCCATGTTCAGAAAGTGGTGATGGGGGAATGAGTGTTCAGACCCCTGGGCCCTCACTTGTGGGCTGCCTCAGGGTTCTGTCCTCTCCCCCATGCTTTTTAACATCTACATGCAGCCGCTGGGAGAGATCATCAGGGGGTTTGGGCTGGGTATTCATCAGTATGCGGACGATACCCAGCTCTACCTCTCTTTCAAATCAGAACCAGTGAAGGTCCTGTGTGAGTGCCTGGAGGCGGTTGGAGGTTGGATGGCGGCTAACAGATTGAGGTTGAATCCTGACAATACAGAAGTACTGCTTGTGGGGGACAGGAGGCGGGCAGGTGTGGGGGACTCCCTGGTTCTGAATGGGGTAAATGTGCCCCTGAAGGACCAGGAGTGCAGCCTGGGAGTCATTTTGGACTCACAGCTGTCCATGGAGGCGCAGGTCAATTCTGTGTCCAGGGCAGCTGTATATCAGCTCCATCTGGTACGCAGGCTGAGACCCTACCTGCCTGCAGACTGTCTTGCCAGAGTGGTGCATGCTCTGGTTATCTCCCGCTTGGACTACTGCAATGCAGGAAAACTCTTTGAGATTTAAGGTAAGCACATTGCTACAGTGGCTGCCAGTTTCATATTCAGAAGGTCTGCCTGTGTGTGCTACCAGCCCCAGTATAGAGGTGTTAATTTTAGTTTATAAAACCCTGAACCACTTAGGAACTGGTTACCTTCAAAATCACCTTGCCCCCCCTATGACTTAGGCCTGATTTGAACATTCAACAAATGGGAGTTTCTGGCAGTGCCCATTTCTAAGGCATGAAACTACCAACAACCAGGCTTTTACTGTGATTATGCCAGCTTTGTAGAACATGGCTCCACTGACAATTAGCCAGGCACCTTTTCTATTTCAGATGCCTGCTAAAACCCTTTGTCAACTGAAATATTTGTTTTGCTTGTAGCAGAGACTGTTATAATGAAGGGGTTTTACACATTGTATTTAGGATGATTTTTATGTATTTGTTATATATTTGTATATTTTGTTCACTGCTTAGATATTTTTATGAACAAGCAGCCAATAAATTAGAATACAGTGGTACCTTGGTTTATGAACTTAATTTGTTCTGGAAGTCCATTCTTAAACCAAAGCATTCTTAAACCAAGGCATGCTTTCCCATAGCAGCAGGGGACTCAATTTACAAATGGAACACACTCAACAGGAAGCGAAGCGTGTTCTTATTCCAAGGCAAAGTTCACAAACCTACTTCAGAGTTTGCAGCATTCTTAATCCAAGTTGTTCATAAACTAAGCTGTTTTTAAACCAAGGTACCACTGCATAAATAAAGAGTTTTAGAGGGGTTCGAAAGCATGTCAAAGTGCAAGTAGATAAATAGGTTCTGCTCTGGCAGGAAGGTAAACGGCATTTCCGTGTGCTGCTCTGGTTCGCCAGAAGCAGCTTTGTCATGCTGGCCACATGACCTGGAAGCTGTACGCTGGCTCCCTCAGCCAATAAAGCGAGATGAGCACCGCAACCCCAGAGTCGGTCACAACTGGACCTAATGGTCCAGGGTCCCTTTACCTTTACTACAGAAAAAACAACAACAGTTCTCTTGGTTGTAGTGAGTTGTGAAATAAAAAGTTGTCATAAAGAGAAAGGGAAGACCCAGCAGTGTTAAGCGAGAACCAGCTTGTAATACTGCAAAGTCAGCTTCAAACAGATTTATTCAATGAAGCGCCCACACAAGATCAGAATTATCTCGAGGTTGTGGGAATAATATAAAAAAGCTAATATTCTCAGAGCTTGTGGTGTCAAAAATGCTCTTTCCCCATGAAGTTGTAGCCTTGTTTCTTATTCCAATTTCATCCCGCATTTCATGATTCTTCATCATCTTGTTGATTTCGTTTCTGTTAGGATAACCAAGAAAATGAAATTATATTGAATTCAATGCTACAACTATTTTCCAGAGGAGACAGCCATGCAATTGAGCAAATACAACACATTTCCCACTGCCTATATTCTCCGAGGAAGAGGAGAGGACAGTAGAGCTGAAACAGATGGAAGGAGAGCAAGAGAGCCCTCTGCAGCAGAGACCTTTGGCAAGAGTGAGGTGCCCCTTTCCCTGGCTGCCTGCCTGGGCAGGGAGGAAAAAGCTAAGGTAAAAGGCGGTGGGCTGAAGGAGGGAATGGCCTGTCCACTTTTGGGTCTGATCCTACCCACCACCAGCATGTGGCCCCAAAGGAGCACAGCTCTCTAGAGGGGCGGGGGGGGGAGGTTTCCCATCCCCGTTCAAAAGCCACAGAGCCAGGAGTATTTGGACATGTTACTTTTTAAAAGTTTGCATAATTTGATATTATCAATGCACACTAAAAACTACATAATTCAAGAGAGGAGAATCAATTATTAGAAGGAACTAACATCAAAGGGCTTTAAAAAAAAGATTTAAAAAAAGACCTCTCATTTAAAGCAGGGAACTGCAGGGGAACTGAACACTAATAATGACTTCCTGGTTAAGTGACATCACCCTTGAAGCTCTTCCATGTTCAATCTAACACTCTCCTCTTCTTCCTGAACTGATGGATGCATCATTAAATGCACATGCTGTTTAGTAACCACTCTCCCCACCCCAGCCACCCCCTACAGCATGTTCTGCAGGGACATAATGAATAGTTCAGTTGAGATTGCTAATGCATCAATGGGCTTGTCGGGTTAATCCAGCAGTTGCATGGAATGGCCTGTCCCAATTTTCATAATGTGACCTTAATAACAAAGGTCACTTTGTAACTCAGCTCCAGTCCTTTCAACTCTTATGAAAGCACTGGGGGAAAAGATCAGCAGGGAAGCTTGCAGCTTTTTTGATAACCCCACAAGCTTTGGAACTAAAGATTTTGTGATCTATAGGCTGACACATCGGAGGCTTTTAAGCTAAACCCTGTGTTCCACCACCAAGAGATCTTCTGTTAAGCTTGAAGGCATGTCCTGTTATTAGATCAACACTAGATTTAATAAGTGTACAGTACAAAATATACAACCTTAAGTAAATGGATGTTCTTTTGGAACAATACATCAGATGGATAAATTTCTTTTGTATTAACTAATGCCCCCCCCTCCACCTGCAACCACCAACAACTGAACAACAAAAAAACACTCAATGAAATGCTAATGATAAGATTTCACTCAATGCCGTTGCCAATTGTTATTTAGACTTTTCCTTCTGCCTGAGGGGTGATATGATTAACCTCGTTAGAATGGCAGGAAATTGACTGATTAAAAGTAAAAACCTCAATGTCTTCCACTGTGTGATCAATATGCCTAATTTGCTGAGAAAAGCTGGAAACCAGTTACCAAATACAGTGGTACCTCGGTTTAAGTGCACAATTGGTTCCGGAAGTCTGTACTTAACCTGAAGCAAACTTCCCCATTGAAAGTAATGGAAAGTGGATTAATCCGTTCCAGACGGTCCACGGAGTACTTAACCAGAAGCGAACTTCCCCATTGAAAGTAATGGAAAGTGGATTAATCCGTTCCAGACGGTCCACGGAGTACTTAACCAGAAGCGAACTTCCCCATTGAAAGTAATGGAAAGTGGATTAATCCGTTCCAGACGGTCCGCAGAGTACTTAACCAGAAGCGAACTTCCCCATTGAAAGTAATGGAAAGTGGATTAATCCGTTCCAGACGGTCCGCGGAGTACTTAAACTGAAAGTACTCAAACCGAGGTGTACTTAAACTGAGGTATGACTGTAGTCAGACTAGGCTTGCAGTCATTCTAAGAACAGAGTCACAAAGTAGTTTGAGGAAAATTTAAGCATAGGGTTGCCATACATCCAGGAATTCCCAGACATGTCCTCTTTGGGGGCTCCTATATGCCCATCCGGGGAGAATTTTACATTTTAAAGCCAAATGTCCTGGATTTTGGGTTTTTTTAAAAAAAAAGAAGTGTGTGGGCAGCTCTGGTTCAGACTTGGGCATGGGCAGCTTGGGCTCGGCAGCAGCAAAGGGGCTATCGGGCGATTGCCCTTGAAATATGGCAACCCTACTTAAGCATAAACACATGCACATTCTCCCAACTTGCCCCTGGAAAGACAGCTTATGAATGGTTTTTGGGGGGAAATTATCAAATTATATTCCCATATTTTCTCCCTGGAAGAGGCAAAAGTAGGTTTTGTGTATTCACCACAAACAGTGGACCCTCCTTCAAATTACATTCACCTCTAAGGAAAATCTACAGTGTTTCTCTAATGTGATTAAGTAATATAGTTTCTACTTTTTTATTCGCAGCCAAGAAATGACAATGTTGTACAAGAGTGGTGGGGAAGAGTAAAGAGTTTTTAACCTCATAAAAACAAAAACAACAGGAGAAATGTCATTTTCAGCATCGCAGTCTATATCAGACAGACCAAAAACAACTCCCTATAATATGTATTTGAAGTATCTCAAGGGCTGTCACATGGAAGAGGAAACAAGCTTGTTTCTCCTGCTCTGGAGGGTAGGACTCGAACCAATGGCTTCAAGTTACAAGGAAGGAGATTCTGACTAAACATCAGCAAGAACTTTCTGACAGTAAGAGCCTTTCCACAGTGGAATAGTCTCCCTCTGGAAATCGTGGACTCTCCTTCCTTGGAGCTTTTTAAACAGTGGCTGAATAGCCATCTGTCTTGGGGGCTTAGCTGAAATTCCTGCATTGCAGGCTGTTGGACTAGATGACCCTTGGGGTCCCTTCCAACTCTACGATTCTATGTTTTGTTTTACTTATTTATTTGATTTTATCCTTAATTTTATTCTGTGAAGCACCCTGAGATCTTATGATGAAGGGTGGTATAGAAATCTAACAAACAAACAAACAAACAAACAAAAATAGCCTTAGCTTTTTTGCTGCTGCATCACACTGCTGACTCAGGTGAAGCTTGTGTTCTACTAGGACCCCCAGATCCTTTTCACATGTATGCTGGATGTGATGGGCTTGACTCTGTCTAGCAAGGCCCTCCTTATGTAAGGAAATGTGGCTTTGCAGCAGCTTAACACACACCACTTCAGAACTGCTGCTCTGAAATGTAGCCTTAATATATTCACAATAATTTAAGTAGGCATTTAAAGACTCCATTCCTGACTACAAAAATGCTGGTGATTTGTGGGTTCTAAATATGCATTCCTTTGTTGAAATGGGCTAGTAAAACCTATATGACTCCTATATACAAAGATGGTATATAGTGACTAAATATTTGCATGTGTCATTTTTCCTGATCATCATGTCGTGTTTTTTTAAAAAAAGTTTGGAAACACTGGATGGCATAATTCAGTTAAAAGTGTTGGAGAGATAAAAATAAAGTCTGTCCAGAGCTTAGGATCTACATTTAGATTGTGAACCTAAAATTTAAAATGTCAAGGCAATGCAACAACTGGGTTGGAGAAGTTGTGCTTGCCAAAATTCTTCCCTCTACACAAAATGACTCTTGTCCCTTATTACACCAGGCAACCAGTACTAAAAAAAACAGGAAGGGCAGAATCTAAATGAAAATAGAGAGACCCTGTAAGAGTATACCAAATATATGATGAAATATAAAAATCACCTAGAATTATATACCTTATTGGTATATAATTTATATAGAATTATATACTTTATTGGCCCGAATATAAGCCACACTTTTTTCCCCCAAATTCGGGCTGTGAAAAGTTAAAGTGTGGCTTATATTCACGACCTTACCACATGGCTCCCCTCCCCCCCCCAGGAAGCAGCCCGGGAGCTCAGGGCATTGGCATGCCGCCCACACACTGCTCCCAAGCCTCCCCCAGCAGCCAGAAAGAAGGGGGAAGCGGGGAGGCCATTGGCAAAGCGGTGCAGCTTCCCCCCCCCCAAGAGCAGCCTGGGAGCGCATGGCAGTGGCATGCAGTCTGCCCGCCCACTACTCCCAAGCCTCCCCTGGCGCCGGCTTGGGGAGTTTGTGCCAGCGTGCTTATTTGCGGGCCGCACCCGCAAATAAGCCATGAATTTTAGAGGTGTGGCTTATTTGTGGGTGCGTCTTATATTTGGGCCAATACGGTATTGTAAAAAATAAAAGAGCTGAAAACAATTTTGATTGAGTCTCACATCACTTGATCAGTGAGCACCATGTGGAAATTAGTCTACAAATAACCTCAACAGATCGACCTCCACCAACAAAACCATTGTATTATCTAATATGACCAGCTTTACAAGAGCCTGTCCTCTCACCCAGCTCATCAGGTGGGAAGGAGACTATCATGAGAAATAAAATGACACATACAGATATGAACTAGCCTCTGAACCAAAGAAGTGCCTGTATGCAGTTACCTTAGATACTTAAAGATATTCTCCTCTGTTAGGAAACTTACTTACCAGTTTGAGCAGGTCAATTAATTTGTGAACATCTTCCCCAGTGGAAAGGTCTACAAAATCTTTGGGCAGCCTGTAGCTGAGATAGGGGCTAGGCTGAACAGTAAGGTTGCTGTTTGTACAACGGAATGACGGATAGTCCTAATAAGGGGAGGCAATAAGCAAGAGATGTCAATTTAAAATCATCATTGTGTGTATCTAATTAGCGCAGTATATTTCAAATTGACAAAAAAAAAGCCTCAAAAGGATCACATTGGGAAGGATCACTCACTTGGTATTTCTACTTTATCAATGGCTTTTTAATACACATTTTAAATTGTATTTTATAAATGTACATTGTTTTACGAAAAAGCCTCAAAATATTGTAGAAGAGTTAGACATTTTGGAAGGACAAAAACAACTGACTTTCCAGAAGGGTCATTTGAAGAATGGAGTTCACTGAGGTGCCCTGCTGGCAGGTTCTGTCCCATAAATGCAGCGGCCTCCACAGCCCCTGTTGGCCTTTGTTTGGCAAGCTGGATGAAGGTGGTCTTGGCCTAGGGGCCTTCAGTTGCCACTTTTTGCTATTAGTGGGAATCAGTACTCTCGCTACATAAGCTCTCAAATACTGATAAAATAATATGGAACTGGAAATATCAACAGTTCAGTTGGAAGACCTGATACAGTGGTGCCTCGACTTACGAATTTAATCCGTTCCGAAGGAACCTTCGTAAGTCGAAAAATTCGTAAGTTGAAAAACGCCATTGGAAACGCGATTTCCCATAGGAATGCATTGGAAACGGATAAATTCGTAAGTTGAAGCAAGCCTATCTAAAAATTCGTAAGTCAAAAAATCCCTATCTAAAACCGCCGTGGTTTTTTTCCG
The DNA here is from genome assembly GCF_965207765.1 of Zootoca vivipara. Classification (NCBI taxonomy): domain Eukaryota; kingdom Metazoa; phylum Chordata; class Lepidosauria; order Squamata; family Lacertidae; genus Zootoca; species Zootoca vivipara. Next base: position 1,984,177 of record NC_142592.1, read on the forward strand.
GATGTCGAGACATTCGTAAGCGCGTGACCATTACCCCCATTCGTAAGTTGAAAATTTTGGTTGTCGAGTCGTTCGTAAGTCTAGGTACCACTGTATTATAAAAGAAGCATCCAGTAAGAAATGGAACACTGTTAAATGTACAGTGAGAAAGTCCGTGCATAAAGGTGATGCTTGAAGACTGCTGTTACACATAGAGGTTTTTGTTTTGCCTGGAAAGTGCAATAAAAGCTCAGGATGACAAGCAACTTGGAAAGCAGAACTATCACCAGGAAGGCCTTCTTCAAATTAATCTTGCCTTCCATTTCCAGCTCCCTTAAGTCCAGAACATCAGTGTATATATGCAGAAATTCAAAAAGGAAATTTATGAAAGATACTCCCTCACAACTCCAGCTGCTCAAAATGTAGCAGTGGGAATGAAAGATCAAGGGCCCATTTTATTTGGCTGGAAGTGAACCTACTAAATTGTGAATGAAGATGTGGCAAAAAAGATCGGCTTCATTTGCAAGGATTTTTTTAAAAATGTAAGTAGATGCACAGATATGACACACTAACAGTACATGGACCTTTAGGTTTTGTATGTGCATGCACCCCATTAATTGACACCCTTACTGCTGAGTAGACATCAGAATCCAAATACTGTAGATTTACGTTTCTGGGATACCAAGGGAAGTGGGCCATCTCTACATTCAGTAGAGATTCAGTAGTCCAGGGGTCCCCAAACTAAGGCCTGGGGGCTGGATGCAGCCCAATCACCTTCTAAATCCGGCCCGCAAACAGTCCGGGAATGAGCATGTTTTTACATGAGTAGAATGTGCCCTTTTATTTAAAATGCATCTCTGGATTATTTGTGGGGCATAGGAATTCGTTCATATTTTTTTCCAAAATATAGTCCCGCCCCCCCCCAAGGTCTGAGGGACAGTGGACCGGCCCCCTGCTGAAAAAGTTTGCTGACCCCTGCAGTAGTCCCATCAGCACATACACCTGGAACTGGTAATACTGCAAGATGGCCCTGCCAGAGGATGCTTGTGGATAGTTAATTCTCATTGAGAATCACTTTGAAAAGCAAACCTATGAGCAGAAAACAGACTCTGCCCAGTAGCACTTATTATCTCCGCAGTTCAAAATCAACGGAAAGTCTGTGTATTCATTTAAACAAGACACATAGAATCATAGAGTTGGAAGAGACCACAAGGGCCATCCAGTCCAACCCCCTGCCAATAGCTTCCATAGATGTATGAACACAGCATTTCCAGTCACATCACCATTCCATGTGTTTCCCCCCATCTGTTACCTGTTCCATGGCTCCACCTTCACTCTCGTCATCTTTCAAACCATTTCCAGACCTCAGCTCCTCCCACATGAATAGTAGAGAATCTGTTACCTCGCCAAATGGATTAAAATCAATTAACCACACTCTACCCTGCAAAAGAAAAATAGCAGAAGCAAAACATGTATCTATTTATATAGGACAACATAAAGAAAGCCTTTAAAATGGAATGTGGACACACATGCTTTCCACTAATTTTCATGTGGGGTTCAGTTCATTAACACAATGGCTATCTGATCTGGTGGGGTGGAAGCAAAGCTGGCTAAGGAGGTCAGGAAACACACATTAACAATTAAAACATACGTGGAGGTTGACTTATGAAGGATTGACCTATTTGGTGTCTATAAGCCATGATAGCTACCGGTACATGGCATCTGGATAGCAGGTGCTAATACCAAACAATTGAAGGGAGAGATTTGCCAATTGTGTTATTGAGCTAAGTCTGATCATATAGTCTGCATTGTATAATTCTGAGTGCATGGCTTAGCCACACACACCCATTGCTCTCTTTGCCTCTCTGTGTGCCAAAGGGTAAGCCAGACAGAATGCCCTGCTAAGCTATCAAGGCCGGATGACTGTCTTGTCTGACACTATCAGTCTGACGCACAGAGAACAGGCACTCAAGGCTGCTGGAAGAAGCTACTGGGGTAGCATGAGTCAGCATGTGTTTATGCACAGGACCGGACACAGGAAGATCCTTATATGTACTTGTGACCCCCTTGTGTGCGCACATTTACAGAGGAGGGGGGAAAGGAGCCCAAGAAGTGTATAAGAAGCTTTGCAATTTGTGTTTCTTTACTCTTGTCGTGAGCTGATCACCTTGAATTCTTTCTCTGAATTCAACCCCCGGTGTCATTATTGACTGTCTCTGTCCTGCCTGGGCGCAACTTAAAGGACCCTTAGTAGCTGATAAGGCTACAATAAATTAACACAAAATTGTCCCCACAGAATAATTCATTTGTCCAGCTTAAAATGAATGAAGTTATTGTGAGTTAAAAGAAAAAGGTGAGAAGATTTGATTTGGCAAGGAATACAGTTGCTACAGAATACATTTAAAGAGTTTTAAATAACAATTCTTAGTTCTGCAAATCAACACTTTGATAAAGAACATAAGGCAGGGAACATTCACATGTCATGCTTTGTTGTTGTCGTTTAGTCGTGTCCGACTCTTCGTGACCCCATGGACCATAGCACGCCAGGCACTCCTGTCTTCCACTGCCTCCCGCAGTTTGGTCAAACTCATGTTCGTAGCTTCGAGAACACTGTCCAACCATCTCGTCCTCTGTCGTCCCCTTCTCCTAGTGCCCTCCATCTTTCCCAACATCAAGGTCTTTTCCAAGGATTCTTCACTTCTCATGAGGTGGCCAAAGTATTGGAGCCTCAGCTTCACGATCTGTCCTTCCAGGGAGCACTCAGGGCTGATTTCCTTAAGAATGGATAGGTTTGATCTTCTTTGATCTTCTTGCAGTCCATGGGACTCTCAAGAGTCTCCTCCAGCACCATAATTCAAAAGCATCAATTCTTCGGCGATCAGCCTTCTTTATGGTCCAGCTCTCACTTCCATACATCACTACTGGGAAAACCATAGCTTGAACTATACGGACCTTTGTCGGCAAGGTGATGTCTCTGCTTTTGAAGATGCTGTCTAGGTTTGTCATTGCTTTTCTCCCAAGAAGCAGGCGTCTTTTAATTTCGTGACTGCTGTCACCATCTGCAGTGATCAAGGAGCCCAAGAAAGTAAAATCTCTCACTGCCTCCATTTCTTCCCCTTCTATTTGCCAGGAGGTGATGGGACCAGTGGCCATGATCTTGGTTTTTTTGATGTTGAGCTTCAGACCATATTTTGCGCTCTCCTCTTTCACCCTCATTAAAAGGTTCTTTAATTCCTCCTCACTTTCTGCCATCAAGGTTGTGTCATCTGAGGTTGTTGATATTTCTTCCGGCAATCTTAATTCCGGCTTGGGATTCATCCAGTCCAGCCTTTCGCATGATGAATTCTGCATATAAGTTAAATAAGCAGGGAGACAATATACAACCTTGTCGTACTCCTTTCCCAATTTTGAACCAATCAGTTGTTCCATATCCAGTTCTAACTGTAGCTTCTTGTCCCACATAGAGATTTCTCAGGAGACAGATGAGGTGATCAGGCACTCCCATTTCTTTAAGAACTTGCCATAGTTTGCTGTGGTCGACACAGTCAAAGGCTTTTGCATAGTCAATGAAGCAGAAGTAGACCTTTTTCTGGAACTCTCTAGCTTTCTCCATAATCCAGCGCATGTTTGCTATTTGGTCTCTGGTTCCTCTGCCCCTTCGAAATCCAGCTTGCACTTCTGGGAGTTCTCAGTCCACATACTGCCTAAGCCTGCCTTGTAGAATCTTAAGCATAACCTTGCTAGCGTGTGAAATGAGCGCAATTGTGCGGTAGTTGGAGCATTGGGAAATAAACAAGATGAACTTGAGCTCTTGGTACAGCAAACTAAATATGACATAATAGGCATCACAGAAACCTGGTGGGATGAGTCTCATGACTGGAATGTAGTAATAGAGGGATACAATCTATTTAAGAGAAATAGACCAAACAGGAAAGGAGGAGGAGTAGCTTTATATGTTAGGGATATGTATACCTGTGAAGAGATCCAGGATTTAAAACTTCAAAGCCAAATTGAGAGTATCTGGGTCAAAATTAAGGGAGAGAAAAACAACAGTGATCTCATTGTGGGAGTTTACTATAGATCCCCAAGCCAAACTGAGGACACAGATGATGCCTTCCTGGAACAGATGGCCAAGCATTCCAAAGGAAGTGAGATAGTAGTAATGGGGGATTTCAACTATCCTGATATTTGTTGGATGTCAAACTCAGCCAAGAGCATAAGGTCGAACAGATTCCTCACTGGCCTTGCAGACAACTTCATTGTCCAGAAAGTGGGAGAAGCAACAAGAGGATCAGCCATTTTAGATCTGGTCCTAACCAATAGTGATGACTTGGTTAGTGGGGTAGAAGTGGCAGGATCATTAGGTGGGAGTGACCATGCTCTTCTGGAGTTTATTATCCAGCGGAAAGGAGCCACCAAGCATACTAAGGTCCAAATTCTAGACTTTAAGAAAGCCAACTTCAGAAAACTTAGGGAAACGCTGGGTGAAATCCCATGGACAGTAATACTAAAAGGGAAGGGAGTTTATGATGGTTGGGAGTTTGTTAAAAGGGAGATATTAAAAGCACAACTTCAGGCAATACCAATGAGACGGAAACATGGAAGGTGCCTAAAGAAGCCAGGCTGGCTATCTAAAGAACTTTTGACTGAGTTAAGATTTAAAAGGGATATGTACAAAAAATGGAAAAGGGGGGAAATCTCCAGAGAGGAATTCAAACATATAGCCAGCACGTGTAGAGACAAAGTCAGAAAAGCTAAAGCACAGAATGAACTCAGGCTCGCTAGAGAGGTTAAAAGCAACAAAAAGGGCTTTTATGGGTATGTCCGTAGCAAAAGGAAAAACAAGGAAACAGTGGGGTCACTCAGAGGAGAAGATGGTGAAATGCAAACAGGGGACAGAGAAAGGGCAGAACTCCTCAATGCCTTCTTTGCCTCAGTCTTCTCCAAGAAAGAAAACAACGCCCGACCTGAAGAATATGGAGCAGATGATTCAGCAGGGGAAACACAGCCCAGAATAAGTAAGGAGGTAGTACAAGAATACTTGGCTAGTTTAGATGTATTCAAGTCTCCAGGGCCAGATGAACTACATCCAAGAGTATTAAAAGAACTGGCAGAGGTGATTTCAGAACCACTGGCAATAATCTTTGAAAATTCCTGGAGAACAGGCGAAGTTCCAGCAGACTGGAGGAGGGCAAATGTTGTCCCTATTTTCAAAAAGGGGAAAAGAGAGGACCCAAACAATTACCGCCCAGTCAGCCTGACATCAATACCAGGAAAGATTCTAGAGCAGATCATTAAGCAGTCTGTGAGCACCTAGAAAGAAACTCTGTGATCACTAAAAGTCAGCATGGGTTCCTGAAAAATAAGTCATGTCAGACTAATCTGATCTCATTTTTTGACAGAATTACAAGCCTGGTAGATGAAGGGAACGCTGTGGATGTAGCCTATCTTGATTTCAGCAAGGCCTTTGACAAGGTGCCCCATGATATTCTTGTAAAGAAGCTGGTAAAATGTGGGCTAGACAATGCTACCATTCAGTGGATTTGTAACTGGCTTACTGACCGAACCCAAAGGGTGCTCATCAATGGCTCCTCCTCATCCTGGAGAGTAGTGACTAGTGGGGTGCCACAGGGTTCTGTCTTGGGCCCAGTCTTGTTCAACATCTTTATCAATGACTTGGATGATGGGCTTGAGGGCATCCTGAGCAAGTTTGCAGATGACACCAAATTGGGAGGGGTGGCTAACACCCCAGAGGACAGGATCACACTTCAGAATGACCTTAACAGATTAGACAACTGGGCCAAAGCAAACAAGATGAATTTTAACAAGGAGAAATGTAAAGTACTACACTTGGGCAAAAAAAATGAAAGGCACAAATACAGGATGGGAGACACCTGGCTTGAGAGCAGTACATGTGAAAAGGATCTAGGAGTCTTGGTAGACCACAAACTTGACATGAGTCAGCAGTGTGATGCAGCAGCTAAAAAAGCCAATGCAATTCTGGGCTGCATCAATAGGAGTATAGCATCTAGATCAAGGGAAGTAATAGTACCACTGTATTCTGCTCTGGTCAGACCTCACCTGGAGTACTGTGTCCAGTTCTGGGCACCACAGTTCAAGAAGGATACTGAGAAGCTGGAACGTGTCCAGAAGAGGGCAACCAAAATGGTCAAAGGCCTGGAAACGATGCCTTATGAGGAACGGCTTAGGGAGCTGGGTATGTTTAGCCTGGAGAAGAGAAGGTTAAGGGGTGATATGATAACCATGTTCAAATATATAAAAGGATGTCATATAGAGGAGGGAGAAAGGTTGTTTTCTGCTGCTCCAGAGAAGCGGACACGGAGCAACAGATTCAAACTACAAGAAAGAAAATTCCACCTAAACATTAGGAAGAACTTCCTGACAGTAAGAGCTGTTCGGCAGTGGAATTTGCTGCCAAGGAGTGTGGTGGAGTCTCCTTCTTTGGAGGTCTTTAAGCAGAGGCTTGACAGCCATCTGTCAGGAATGCTTTGATGGTGTTTCCTGCTTGGCAGGGGGTTGGACTGGATGGCCCTTGTGGTCTCTTCCAACTCTATGATTCTATGATTCTATGATTCTTTGGCACTGCCCTTCTTTGGAATTGGGATGTAGACTGATCTTCTCCAATCCTCTGGCCATTGCTGAGTTTTCCAAACTTGCTGGCAAATTGGGTGTAGCACCTTAACAGCACCATCTTTTAAAATTTTAAATAGTTCAGCTGGAATATCATCACTTCCACTGGCCTTGTTATTAGCAATGCTTTCTAAGGCCCATTTGACTTCACTCTCCAAGATGTCTGGCTCAAGGTCAGCAACCACACTACCTGAGGTGTACGAGACCTCCATATCTTTCTGGTATAATTCCTCTGTGTATTCTTGCCACCTCTTCTTGATGTCTTCTGCTTCTGTTAGGTCCTTACCACTTTTGTCCTTGATTATGGTAATCTTTGTACGAAATGTTCCTTTCATATCTCCAATTTTCTTGAACAGATCTCTGGTTTTCCCCATTCTATTGTTTTCCTCTATTTCTTTGCATTGCTCATTTAAGAAGACCCTCTTGTCATGCTAGCCTTGGTTTAAGGAGATCTCTTCAAGCAAAAACAAGCTGCAGCAAGCCTCAGCCTTCCACAACCCCACTCCCCTCTCCTTTCTGCACAACTGGGCTTACTTTGTAAAGTAAGCTAGGTTCCAAAGAAGCAGCCAGCAGGACCCCGAAGGGATTTATGTTTTTCAAACAGCAGTTTCTCCTACTGCACAGCAAACTGCTTCTGAAACTGAGAGGAAAAATTAAAATCTGCCTATAGTGTGGCGTTCCAAGAAAAAATGAAAAATCCCACTGGGAACTCACAGAGTCCAATGTGCCTGAAGCAGCAACTTAGATATGTACTCTTCATACTTATTGATGGGGACCCTGCATAATATCATTGCAACTCTGTTTTATTACTGTACACTATCACTTTTTTTTTGAAAAGCAGAATGAAATACTGCTTTGCCAAGGAGACCGTAGTCAAAAATTTACACAGAATAAAAATAATAAAGCATTCCAAACCAAAGGGTTGACTTACCATGCTGTCCCTGTAGATATCAAACACAACTATAAAGATTAAAAAGGAAAGGGGAGGGGAGGGGAAGAGGCAAGATTAATAGGTTTAGTAAGCCAAAAGTGAAAGCAACCTCCCATTTTATGCTTTTAGGCCGCCTTAGAACTGAAGGTGCTCGCCTTATGTTACACTGAAGCAAACATGAATTCTTCCGGTGCTGTGAGATGTGTTGGGCCAAGCAGGAGGAGGGCACACTCCACCTCTTCCCATAAACCTCATCCTTCCCAGAAAACTAGGACAACTGAAAACACAATCCAAACCCCCAATCCAGCACGCGTGGGGAGGGGGAGCTCGTACGGGGCAGACCTCCCCGTCATCCAGCCCCAAATGGTCTCCACCTGCCGAGTGGCATCACTCCACTGGCATGAAACGCCCTGGCTCTTGCCATTGATGAGCTCCTCTCTAGCAGCAGTCCCTGGGAAGCCCCCAAACAGGGCATTCTGTAGGAGGGAACGAGGCTGCCCTAGAGCTGCATGAGTGATGGGCCTGTGGATATGGCGACAGCTACTCTGCTGGATTGCTTTGCCAGTGTGGGACCCTTCCTTGTCGCCTGGGGCTTCTCCTGCTATTGCGGTGGCAAAGTAAAGAGCCCTACTGCAAGATGGAGCCGCAAAACTTTTTAAGCAGTTCAGACCCTCTACACGCTGGATTGAATGTAGTCCATTTTCCCTGTACAGTATTTTTATAGTATGGTTGCTTAAAGTGGATTTATGCATTTTACAGATACCTATGACATATTAAAAGGGACGCGGGTGGCGGTGTGGTCTAAACCACAGAGCCTAGGGCTTGCTGATTAGAAGGTCAGCGGCTCAAATCCCCGCGACAGGGTGAGCTCCCGTTGCTCGGTCCCAGCTCCTGCCCACCTAGCAGTTCGAAAGCACATCAAAGTGCAAGTAGATAAATAGGTACCACTGCGGCAGGAAGGTAAACAGTGTTTCTGTGCGCTGCTCTGGTTTCGCCAGAAGCGGCTTAGTCATGCTGGCTACATGACCCGGAAAAACTGTCTGCAGAAGCGGACAAACACCAGCTCCCTCAGCCTTTAAAGCGAGATGAGCGCTGCAACCCCAGAGTTGTTTGCGACTGGACTTAACTATCAGGGGCCCCTTTGTCTTTACCTTTATGACATGTGTGCTGCCTTGAGAGGCTCGTTTCACACCAATGTATGGTTAAAATTAGTATTTCTGTACACACATTCCCCTACATCACAGGGTTCAGCTTGTATAGTTTTCCAAATTCAAAAATCAATTCCAAATTAAGTGATTAAAAAGCACTACTTTTCTTTAGTGAAGAGTATCAATTTTTCAACCTTAGTTTGGATTTAATGAAATAGCATTCATTAAAGCTGAAGAGCAAATGAGACATCTCCATTCAAGGAAGATGGAAACACTTCTGCCCTTAAACTACTTTACCTCATAAAAACTGAATAAAATAATCTAGGGATGTAAATTTCACTCTAACAAACTGCATGAGCACATGGGAGAAGAACCTGTACAATGTGAAACAAGCAAAGTCTATAGAGCTTCTTGGGAAACTTCTCACAGGGCAAAAGAAGCAAACCAAATTTGAATAAAAAGCAACTTGCCTCTTCAGCTATGTAAATGGCTGCAGGTGGAACTTTAAAAGATACCTCTGGGTGCACGTAGAATTCTGCTTCCACCCCACAGGTGTTCCTAGTTTTGTAAGACTGTAGCCCTAACAACTTTTAATCAAAAAACTTCCAGATAAGTCCCCAAAATCTATTTAAATAAAACTCTTTAGCTTCTAAAAAGCACCCGTTCCTTTCTATTGTTAGCTCTAAGAATACTTACAGTCTTCATCAAAAAACTTATACTGGATGTGTTTCTTGAAAAACTCTTGTATGAGTCTACAGATCTCTTCTTTTTGTTTTGAGATGTGCTCATAATATTGAGTGTAGTCTCGCTGAGATATACCTGTCAGGAGAATTACATCAGTCATCCATAGCTAATGTATTATTCAATTAGAAGGCAAACTTGTTGGTTGAATTAGATCAAGCTGTCTGAAATACGCTTGCTGTGATGTTTCTTTCACAGACAAAAAACAAGAGAATGCTCACTGCTTAGTCGTTCTCCTTGCTAACATCATCATTCAGAAAGGCTTCTGACAGAACTTTTGAAAACAAATTCCATGGGATGCAATTGACCATGTTAGCTGGATTGTTTTCTTAAATAATCTTTTTTTATGAAGCAATAAATTATGGCATTTGGGACTACTGCTAAAATAAAATAAAATATTGTATATTTTGTACTGTGACTTCCTCAGAGTTACTTGGATTCCAGCATGATTTCAAAACTATTTTACAAAAACATAAAATATTTTAATAAGATAGTGGTACCAAAGCAGAGGCAATTGTTATTTCAAGCCTAACAACAGCTGCATGGGCTTGGTTGGGATGAAGAGACACTAATGGGACCACGGACTTTCATAACCTAGCCCAACAAGCTAGCCACAGTACTGCCCTGGAAGGAGGGGCTAGCTGTCTGGCTCAGTTGTTTTCCCTTTACTTTCGCCAGTTGCCAGAAAAGGGGAACCTGTACTCCCCACGAACCAAACCTGTACTCCCCACGAACCAGAGTTGTTGTTGGACTGTGGCTCCTATAATTACTGACCCCTGTGTGAGCATTTTCACCCCTCCCATTCTGAAAATCTGGTGATATCTGCTGTTGGGAGGGAACAGTTAGGAATTGTTACTTTGTTGTTTTTCATTCCTGACTCTGCTCTCTGCTGTGTGCTGTGTGCAGTTTAATATCTTCTGTAGACAAGATGGCTAAGTGAGAGGCTGTAACACTCACAAAGCCAGATCTGTAAATATGCAGTAGTTAATAGAAATAAATGAGGAATGTTTTGAAACCTCTACAAATGCTTCTGCTGTTCACTGCTGATTTGGTGCTCATAAAGCCCAGTTATGAGTCCATGATTCCCGGGTGTATGCTGAAGGTGTTCCAGACGTCCTGCCCAGGCATAGGGGCCTAAGAAGACCTGGACAGATCCTGGCATTTACCCACATATGGTAGCAGGCGGATGGTTGCTGGTAGCAGACTGGTGGTTGCAGATGGCTATTGATGGTTGGATAATTGGATGTTTCTGATCCATTTCCATCTGATGCTGCACATCGGAGTTGAGCTGTGAGCTGAAGCTGTTTTTCAAGCTGCTGTTTGATTTACAGAAAGGTATGTTGCTGGCTGCCAGGAAGACAGCAGAGACGCTTTTCCAGTTTGCCTGTTAATTGTGCTGAGTGGGGAGAGAAGTTGCTGAGAGAGTCAAGAGTATTTGGGGTGCATGAAGGGAAGTGTCTTGCTGTTAACTAAACACAGGCATGGCTTCTGCACATTCTGGCCAGATGTCTCTATCTTTTCCTCTCCTTACACCAGAGACCTATCCTACATGGCAGGTCAAAATGAAAGCACTTTTACAAAGGGAAAAGCTTTACCATATTATAGAAGATGACCCCCCTAATGAGGATGATGATGGATGGCCAGCGTGGCATGAGGCAGACATGAGAGCCAGGGGGACAATTATTCTGAGTGTCCAGGACCAGTTGTTGGTCAATTTGGAGAACCAGCAGACTGCACGGGCTGTTTGGAATAAACTTCGAGATATGCATCTAAGACAAAATGCAGGATCCAGTGTGCTTTTCTTTAAAAAGCTGTGTAGGCTGGAATTGCAGAAAGATGGTGATTTGCCCAGCCATCTAGCCCAATTAAAACGTCTCAGACAGGATCTTGTCCAGCGAGACTTAAATATTTCAGAAGCTGTTTTTGCAATGCTTATCATAAACAGTTTGGATGAATCTTATGATGCTGTAGCTGCTCAATTGTCGTCTTTGCCCAATGACCGTCTAACAGAAGATTATGTGTCTAGCGTGCTCTTGAATGAGTGGGATCGCAGACAGACTGCTAGAGAAAGCAGGGACAAGGCTGTTGGAAATGCCTACAAGCCTTCAACAGGGGAAAGTGAAAGTGTTGCAAAAGCTCTTAAAATGCGCCGCTGTTTTTCTTGCGGAGAGGTCGGCCATTTTAAAAATCAGTGTAAAAACTCTTCAAAGAAGAAGGGCAACTTCAAAGGCAAAGGGGGAGGAGGCCGAAAACCCCAAGGGCCAGCTGCATCAAAGGCTTTGATTTCACGCAGTTCTAATCAACTCACACGTTCTGTTTTTGTTGTCGACTCAGGAGCCACAAGGCACGTGGCCAATGATAAAAATCTCTTTCTTCATCTTGAGAAACAGGGAGGAGCAATTCATCAAGCGGATGGAACGACTATTAAAAGTTTGGCTCAGGGAACGGTTTCTTTGCAGAGCCTTAATGCAACAGTTAAAAATGTTATGTATGCTCCTCATTTGCAGGATAATCTCTTGAGTGTTTCTCAGCTAGACGCTCAAGGATTTAAAGTGGTGTTTGCAAACTCTCGGTGTGAAATTCTTCGAGACAACAAACTCATTCTTTATGCTAAGTGTGTTGATGGTTTATATGTATTGCCTTTTGTTACAGGTACAGCTGCTGGAGCAACTAAAGAAACTGAAAAGGCGTGCTGTAATATATCAGTAGATAAGAATGAGAAATTGCATAACCATTGTATTCATGATTATCATCGTTTGTTTGGTCATTTGCATTTCCAGGCAGTAGGTAAAATGCAAAATATGGTTGAGGGCATGAAAGTTCAAAAGTGTCCTTATCATATGAAATGTGTCTCATGTGCAGAGAACAAAATTAAGCAAGCTCCCAAAGGTACAAAATCTGGGAGGGAGGTTAAGAAACCTTATGAGATTGTGCATGCAGACTTGGTTGGACCTCTAGCGCTCTCTAGAGGAAACTCATGTTATTTTTTGGTTCTGATAGATGCCTATTCTAGATATGTTTGGGTCTATATGTTACAAAAGAAGTCTGAAGCCTTCTCTAAGTTTCAAAAATTTTGTGCATGGCTCAGGAATGTTCACGATGAGCATGTACGTTGTCTTTTCACTGACAGGGGTGGAGAATTTTGTTCAGAACAGTTTGAAAACTTTACTGCAGAACAGGGCATAGAGCACATGACTGCCACGCCCAGATCTCCATGGCAGAATGGTTTATGTGAAAGAGTAAACCAGACCTTGCAACAAGGAATTAAAACTCTGTTGCATGATTCAGGCCTACCCAACCCCTTTTGGGCTGAAGCTCTATCGTGTTTCACCTATATTTACAACCGCAGATATCAATCAGCCATTGATTGCACCCCATACGAAATGCTGTTCAAAAGGAAACCGTTTGTAAAACATTTAAAAATTTTCGGTTCTGAAGTTTGGGTGCATACTCTGCAAGGTGACAAATTGAGCAAATCTGGTCAACATGGCATTTTTCTAGGTTATGAAAAAGGTTCTTATCGTGTGCTGATGACAGACACAAACACAATTAGGCTGACCAGAAGCATGGATTGTAATCCAAAATGGGACAAAGTTGGCATTTTTCAATGTCATCCCATTTCAGATGATGAGGTGGTGAAACCAATTAACAAAGAGGCAAAACCTGTAATTGATGCTGATGGTAGCACAGATTCTGACACTGATACAGATGATCAGAATGAAAAGACCTCTTTTAAGAAATCAGATGGGTCTGACACTGATCTAGAGGTAGAATCTTTGCCAGATACAGGTCACCATTCTCCCAAGGAGGAGGAACCAGACCCAGAGGATCCCAGAGTATTGCGTAGATCTGAGAGAACTACCAAGGGACAAGCACCTAAACGATTTTCTAAAGAATTTGCTAAAGCTGCTATTTCAGATATGGCTGCCACTAGCAATCCAAACTCAGTTTTTGAACCAACTAACTACAAAGAGGTTCAAAATTTACCTGAAAAAGATGCCGAACCTTGGCTTAATGCCATGAAAGCTGAATTGAATTCCCTAAAGCAAAATGACACGTGGGAATTGGTTCCAGTAGAACCAGGCATGAAACTTGTAGACAGCAGGTGGATTTACAAAACCAAGACTGATCAGACTGGTAAAGTGGTCAGATATAAAGCCAGATTAGTTGCACGTGGTTTTTCTCAAGTTCCTGATCAGGACTATCATGAGACATATTCACCGACAGTCAAATTTGAGACAGTTAGGCTGTTGATGAAAATTGCTGCAGAAGAGGGCATGACCATATCTCATCACGACGTAAATACTGCGTTTTTGTACGGAATTCTCAATGAGAGTATTTACATGTCACCGCCAGACGGAGTGCAGATAAAAAAGGGAATGGTGTGTAAATTAAAAAAATCCCTGTATGGTCTAAAACAAAGTGCTCGATGCTGGCACACTAAGCTGACAGAAGTGCTGTTTTCCTTAGGTTTCCAGCAAGGAAAGGCTGATTCTTGTGTTTTTGTTAAAGAATCTAACCAGCACAAATTGTACTGCATTTGTTTTGTGGATGATATTTTGTTTTTCTGGAAGGATGCAAATATTTACAAAACCACTCTTGCAAAACTGCAAAAGCATTTTGATATGAAAGACCTAGGGGAAGTCAGCAATTATCTCTCACTGGAAGTAGAGAGAAATAAGCAAGGTGATGTTTTGCTGCATCAATCACGTAAGATCAATGATGTGATTGAAAAATTAAATCTGACAGATGCCAATTCTGTAGACACCCCCATGGTCACAGGGTACCAACATGATACTAATGCTAATGTTTTTCCTGACACTACATTGTTCAGAAGTGTTTTGGGTAAACTTAGTTTTATAGCAAGGTGCACAAGACCAAACATTGCTGTTAGCGTAAATTTGCTCAGCAGATATGTAAATCAACCTACAGTGCAAGACTGGAAGGCACTGAAACGCATAGTTAGGTATTTAAAAGGCACTATGCATTACAGGTTGAAGCTTACTAGCCAAAAATCTGGAGGTCTTGAGATCTATGCCGATGCCAGTTTTGGTAGTGATACAACTGATGGCAAGAGCACCTCAGGTGTGTGTTATTTGTACAATCAGTGCCTATTTGATTGGTCTTGTAAGAAACAGGCAACAATAAGCATGAGTTCATGTGAAGCAGAACTCAACGCTTTAAATTTTTCCCTCATGAATGTAGAGTGGTTGTTGCAACTATGTGAGGATATGAGAGTAAAAATTTGTTGTCCAGTTCAAGTTTATCAGGACAACAAAGCCTGCATAGAACTAATCCATTCAGAAGGGTGCAAGCAAAGAACAAAACATTTGCTAATCAAATTGCACCGTGCCAGAGAATGCATTCAGAAAGGAGTTGTAAAAGTCTCATATATGCCAGGGAAAGAAATACCTGCTGATGCTTTGACTAAAGCTGTTAATAAGGAACAACTTGGTATATATGTAAAGAAATTGCTTTTGTGCTAGATTTTCATAATGGTCAGAATGAAAAGGGGGAGGTTGTGAGCATTTTCACCCCTCCCATTCTGAAAATCTGGTGATATCTGCTGTTGGGAGGGAACAGTTAGGAATTGTTACTTTGTTGTTTTTCATTCCTGACTCTGCTCTCTGCTGTGTGCTGTGTGCAGTTTAATATCTTCTGTAGACAAGATGGCTAAGTGAGAGGCTGTAACACTCACAAAGCCAGATCTGTAAATATGCAGTAGTTAATAGAAATAAATGAGGAATGTTTTGAAACCTCTACAAATGCTTCTGCTGTTCACTGCTGATTTGGTGCTCATAAAGCCCAGTTATGAGTCCATGATTCCCGGGTGTATGCTGAAGGTGTTCCAGACGTCCTGCCCAGGCATAGGGGCCTAAGAAGACCTGGACAGATCCTGGCATTTACCCACACCCTGCCCATGCTAGCAGGGGTCCATGGGAACTGGTGGTCCAACATTTGGATGTACACAATCTCTCTTTACTTGAGAAATATTGGGATGCTGCACTTGCTCTAAACCAGTCCAGGAAATCATTTAAATGAAATGAAGAGCTACACCTGTTGCAGAGAGAAAACATTCAGTTCTTTGCTGCAGCAACTGCATGAGTCACCTGGAAATCACTGTTATCTATCCTAGTCTAGACAGCCTGAACTGCAAAGCTGAACTACAGTGAGTCTACCAGAATGTCTCGAAGTGGACAGCTCAGTCAGTAGAGCAGGAGACTCTTAATCTCAGGGTCGTGGGTTCAAGTCCCACATTGGGTGAAAGATTCCTGCACGGTAGGGGGTCGACCAGATGGCGCTTGTGGTCCCTTCCAACTCTACAATTCTATGAACACTCTTGACAAGGTAGCACTCTGTCTTTTACTCACTAATAATAGACACGAAAACATACATAACTCATATTCATATGGCTCAGATAATGCAGGACTAAAACTGTCACCATCTTCTACTAGCATCATATAACCATATTTGATATTACGGGAAATGATGTACAGTGGTACCTTGGAAGTCGAACAGAATCCGTTCCGGAAGTCTGTTCGACTTCCAAAATGTTTGGAAACCAAGGCACGGCTTCCAATTGGCTGCAGGAAGCTCCTGCAGCCAACTGGAAGCCGTGGAAGCTGGGTTGGACGTTTGGGTTCCAAAGAACGTTCGCAAACCGGAACACTCACTTCTGGGTTTGTGGCATTTGGGAGCCAAAACATTAGATTCGCAAGGCGTTCATCAACCAAGGTACAACTGTATTGTTGATTTGTATCTTTGCTTGTTTCATTGTAATACTTTGTTGTGAACTACCTGTAATACAACGTCTATTGAAAAGCAGCACATGTATCAAGTGACTCACTATGATCAATTAGGAGCAGCAACAACCAACAAAATAGGAATCGTAGCCAGATCAAACCATATATTATTGCATATAAAAGGTATGACACCCATATCGCGTTATTGGCTGAGGGACCCGGCATACAGCTTCCAGGTCATGTGGCCAGCATGACAAAGACGCTTCTGGCGAACCAGAGCAGCGCACGGAAGCGCCATTTACCTTCCCGCCGGAACGGTACCTATTACGTGAGTCTTTAAAACAGCAGAGAAGAGCCATAACTCACCACCTCACCTATAAGCTTGTTTTCCTTCACAAAGCATCTGAATTCTGCCCCAGGAATCAATTCACACCATTTTCGGAGTACAAGCTATAGCAGAAAAACAAAATCATAAAAAAATCTTGATAACTATCAATTAGCAAAAAAGCACACTCTCAATGTCAGTAATTAAGAAATTTTAGTCACTGGAAGCAAGAAGACTGTCTTTGTATGCACAATTATCTCTGCAAACAAGCCAAGTAGTTGAAATGCTGCTCAAGTGAGAATTTTGTCACATTTCTTTGTATGTGAGAATCACTTAACTAATACTGTATGCAAATATTTCTTTGGCCTCCATTAAGAAGGTAAGGTTTGACTTGCAGGGACCAGCCAAAGGTCCATCTAATTCAACATTCAGTGGTCAATAACAGCCAGCCAGATAATGCTGGAAGTTCACAAACAAGGCCCAAAGGTGATACCCCAATTGCTCCCAGCAGCTGCTTTTCTGATGAATAGCAAGGCCAACATAAATGAGCATTTTTGCAAGAGGCGTTTTCTGTACTCCCTCCCTGCCCCCCTCTAGGAACAAACATCTGCAAAAAACAACCCACAAACCCTTTATAAATAGTTCAAACTCTGCCAAAGCAACAGGAGTCAATTACCTAAACAGAAAGAATTCATTTGAGGTAAACACCAAGAAATTTGCACCGTCCGTTAATCTAATTAAAAGAGCCCTAGGTACATTGCTTTCTTTTTAACTAAGAGGGAAATGCTAACATGGAGGTAAAGCTTTTGCTCATGTTTGCATAACTAAAACATGGTTTAGGGCTATGTGGATTAACTCTCTCAGCAGAGTTTAGTGTCATTTTTACTAAGTATTTCAGGCTTAGTATTACACTCAGTGCAGGAATCCTGGTCCAAAACAAACTCTGGTAAGTTTCAAAGCAACTATTAAGCTGTCTTATTAAACTCTGTGTGTAAGAACACACACAACAGTCTAGAAAAACAGTTTTCGCTTACCTCATATTGCAAATTAGGATCAGGAGAATCATCATTACAATGGATAAATCTGGAAAAGGAAAGCAGGTGCACTAATTTGCTTTGAGAATAAGAACCACAAACATTTGAGGCAATTTACAGAGCTAAATCCATCTTGCTTTTAGCAGCATTATTTATATGTTTGTTTGTTTGTTTGTTTATTATACATTCCTCACAGAGGAGCCCAGGGTTGCATCGGGTACTTCCAGCCAAAAAATACAGAGTGGAATCCCCCTGAAACACCTAAATGTTGTATTGAAGGGTATGGAGGAATTGTTACACGGAAGAAATAAACACTATTAATAACCACACACACAAACTGGAACATGCTCAATTTAATTATATGCAGCTTTACATATACTGGGAGAGTCTGTCAGTTCACAAGCCCAGAACACAAAAGAGATGATTACACTCTGCAATTCTGTTAAACAGCACACTGTGTGTGTTTAATCCAAACACACAGGAGTTGTGGCTTTTAACAAGAGAGCCTGTTTCAAGGCATAATTATATCAGGCAGGTGCTTGAAAAGCTGAGGAATCAAGACATCCAGTAGAAAGCTACATTAATTTTACTCAGTCAGTTCCTATAGATGCCCAGCCCTTGTTCCCAGACACTGCCCATTCATATTTCACAAGCAGCAGCATCCCTTTAGTATTTTATGCCAAGTTGGGCACTTCAGAAGTTTGAAATAACTTAGAACTGTTCAACAAAGAGCAGTCGCAGAACAGAAGCAGAGATGTGCTGACAAGGATACTGAAAATTCACACAGGAAAGAAATACAGATCACTGCGAGAGTCACCAAATACCCATCCATTAAACACAGGAACTTTTCAAACATCTCTATGTTCCAGAGGACTAGGAAGTTGTGCTTTTAAAGTAACTGAAGTGACTCCAGGTCAAGTTATCTTGAGCCAGTCTTTATATTGTTCCTTCTATCTTTTTGAACAATCCTATTTTCTATTTCTTGTGGGTTCTCTACTTTCTTAATAATTATTCTTGAGAAAGCTGGTAATCTACTTAGGTCTCAATTCTGTTCCTACATCTGGCAAGTAGCAATTATCTCAGTGGGAACATAGGAAGTTCTGTGACTGCCAACAATTATGCATTTTCTTTGTATCTTTATGGTAATTGTAAATACTTCATTAAATCTGGTCAACTCTTAAAATAAATTACATGAGAAAAAAATTAGGGCGGAATCCAACATTGTGTGATTATAGACTTCCATCCATGCACATTAGAAGCCTGTTCTGCAAACACATGGAAAGCTTGGGATGCAACCCTTAAATGCCAGTTCTAAGTATTAGTGAACAGCACAGACTGATGATATACACAGAATACTAGTTTAGTGCAGAACATGGATTGGGGTCTTGGGATAGCTACAAGCTATAGATGCCTCTGCTAACATGTAGAAAATAAAACAACTCCATCTCAAACTCTTTTTTTCATTGACAATACTATGTTTGAAAAATATCAGCATAATCATCACTTCTCTGTTCTGCAAATAGAATCATAGAATCTTAGAGTTGGAAGGGATCCTGAGGGCCTCCTAGTCCGCCCCCCCCCCCACCATGCAGGAACTTCAACTAAAGCAGGGGTCGGCAAGGCTTACCAGGCATGGGCTGGATCACATCCTCCACGGGCCAGGCTGACGCAGCGCGACACCGGAAATCGTGTCCGAGCATGCCCTGATGCCAGAAATCGCATCCTGCGCAGAAGCAATTCCCGGCGTCTTGGCATGCGCAGAAGCAATTTCCGGAGCCGCGGAAGAGAGTCCATGCGCTGCACTGCGCCGGTTTAGCGCAACACCCGGGGACTTGCCAAGTGGGAAGCTCGGTTTGGGGGCAGCTCATGGGCCAGTTAAGCGACCCTCATGGGCTGCTTCCGCCCCATGGGCCTTCAAACTTCAAGAAAGAAGATTCCACCTAAACATTAGGAAGAACTTCCTGACAGTAAGAGCTGTTCGGCAGTGGAATTTGCTACCAAGGAGTGTGGTGGAGTCTCCGTCTTTGGAGGTCTTTAAGCAGAGGCTTGACAGCCATATGTCAAGAATGCTTTGATGGTGTTTCCTGCTTGGCAGGGGGTTGGACTGGATGGCCCTTGTGGTCTCTTCCAACTCTATGATTCTATGATTCTAGGTTGCCGACCTCTGAACTAAAGCATCCAACACAGATTGTCAGCCAACCTCTGCTCCAAAACCTCCACTGAAGACATAAATAAATTTGGGGTCTCAAGTGGCTGGCCTCCCATCCAGACACCGGGTACCTGGCTGAGATCCGCACAGCATCATCAAGGTTGCTGCATTATATGCTTCCAGACACCCTGGGAATAGCAAAAAAAATGGTAACCCCCCCAAAAAAAATCCAAAGATGATGAAACTAAATTTGAATCACCCACCATAAGCTGTTCTCCAAGGAAAACAAAGTTTGTCAAATCTGCTGAAATCCTCAGAACATTAGGACAAACAATGTTCTGTTTCAGCTAAACATTGCCCCCTTTTGGATGTTTAGCAGATGTGCAGTCCATCCATACCCAGCTTTAGTATGTCTGCTGGGCACCCCAAAACCCCTCCAGGCAAAACAAGCTACAGAGAAACCTACTGGGAAATACTTTTTCTCTTCACAGTTGAATGCAAGTTCCCTCAGTTATCCAAGATGCTAATTCTCAGAACAGTTCTGGATTGTTTGAACCAATGTCTTTGTCAAAGCAAACTCTGAGCCTCTTAATACGAAAGTTTTGTTTGTTTGTTTGTTTGTTTATAAGTTACCTGGGAAACATTTAAAACGGTTTGAGGATGGTCAACCATCAGAACTTTTTTCTGAGCAGAGGATAGCCAGAGGTTGAAAACAATGTTAGTTTATCTCACTCAATTATGAATACAGTATTGAACAGGCTGCTCACCTCTCCCAAGTGAAACAAGACCCTCATCTAGTGAAGAGCAGGCTGTGGACCCTGAGAGAAACAAGGACTGGCGTGTCACACCTGAACCCCAAACCAGCATCTCAGACCAACTGCTTTAAGCTCTTGCATTCCCCTATGAATCCTTGCCTGTGGGATCAACAGAGGCCTAAATACAGGGCCTGGGAGCTGAAGGCCAAGCTCTTCACAAGCTCTTCTGGTGGAAAAGGAACGCATTGCCCAGCAAAGGCTGTTTACGCACACCATGTGGCCAGAAGTCAACAGTTCAGAGTTTGTGTGGGGATGAACACCTGCAGAAGCAGAGGTGATGCAAGGAGACAAATTATACAGAACGTGACAACCGGTAACATTAGCAGGGGGCCATGGATACGACCATGAAGGGCTCACAGAACGTATAGTGGTCCCTCGGGTTGCAGACGCTTCAGGTTACAGACTCCACTAACCCAGAAATAGTACCTCGGGTTAAGAACTTTGCTTCAGGATGAGAACAGAAATCGCCCGGTGGTGGCAGCAGGAGGCCCCTTTAGCTAAAGTGGTGCCTCAGGTTAAGAACAGTTTCAGGATAAGAACAGACCTCCAGAACGAATTAAGTTCTTAACCAGAGGTACCACTGTAGTAGCTTCACTTCCTCATGCGTCAGTTCTAGCACACACTCATTAGGTCTGCCTGTTCTATCAACGAAGCCTCACCCTGGGCCTGTCAAAAGGTCAGAAGGGCTGGCCATACCCTTCACCTGAAATGTCCAGACAGAGTGAGACATTGTTGTTTAGCAATGATGCCCTGTTGTTGCTGGAGCCTGGATGGCAAAGTTATTGTACCAAGACCTTGTGGAATGTGCACTTGCATTAGGATAAAGCCGAGCTGTATCCTTTCCCCTTTTGTGGTCTGGATTTCAGTTCCAGGTAGCATGGTCTGTATCCATATATGATCTATAAATGATGTAAAATGTCCATGTTTGTGTGTCTCCACTTTTCTCCGAAACTGCTTGACTGATTGCGTTGAAATTTGGACACAACATCACATGCGAATACGCGAGTGTTTGCATATACTTTGCGTAGACAGATGTCACACCTGTGGCAGCTAAAACTCTGTTTTTTGGAAACACAACTCAACACAGTGCCATCTATTGGGCATTGACGTAACAGACGCTATACTACTTGTATCAGACAGCGGAGGCTGCTGGGAGCGACTATCCGGCAGCTCCTTCTCTGAGGGCGGGGGTAACACAACATGCTGTAACCCCCACCACAGCGACTCCTGCTCCACGGGCGACGGCCGGATCCTGCCCCTTGGCCCACCGGGACCATGACATATGCAAGGGGGGGAGAGGGACCGCCAACGGAGAGTGGGCAGCTCCTGTTCCGAGGCCGACGCCCAAATCCCACCCCTTCGACCGCTGAGCCACGCCGGGAACATGAGCTATACGGGGGGAGGGAACAGCGATGGAGAGTACATGAGACCCATGGCTTTCGGGGACCCTCAATGGGTTGGGACTGGGTGGGGGGATTTACAAGAACGCCCTTGGGGGACTGTGAAACAGGGGCCAGGGGGGCCTTCTCTACTTTCACTACAAACCTCCTATATGTGTCTTATGTACAAATGAAACACATGGGATGGAGGGTGATGTCACGTGGCAGGAATATGACGTCATACGCCAGGGGCAACAGAGGGAGGGGTGTCGTTATGGCATGTGCCTGTCCTGGGAAACGGGGGCCCTGACGGAGCCACAGGAATGTGTGGCCGGGTACAGCTACTAACCTTTATAATTACCTGTGTCTGTGTATAGAAGAGAGGCATCTGGTCAGAGCATGGCTTCACTGTTTTGCACTGCACTTGGAGTTGGGCTTCTAAGTAAGTAAAGGCTCAACTGATACTCGCCACGGACACTTTAGCTGAGATTCCTGCATTGCAGGGGGTTGCACTAGATGATCCTTGGGGTCCCTTCCAACTTTACAATTCTATGGGTGGGATCATAGAATCATAGAGATGGAAGAGACCACAAGGGCCATCCAGTCCAACCCCCTGTCAAGCGGGAAACACCACCAAAGCATTCTTGACATATGCCTGTTAAGCGTCTGCTTAAAGACCTCCAAAGAAGGAGACTCCACCACACTCCTTGGTAGCAAATTCCACTGCCGAACAGCTGTGTATCTGTGTATCTAACAGACTCAGGAATATGTACCCTTAAGACCAGACAATATAGCTCAGTAACAATGGCAGAAGATTCTGTCTTCCCTTATTTCTAGTCCAATAATTCTCAGAAAATGCTAACTTCTTTTTTTTTTAAAGCCCTTGTCATTTATTATGCAGGGTAGGAGTATAACATAATCATCATACATTTTCCATTAGTATTATGTTTCTTTGGAACAGTTAAATTATAGAACTTTCTCCATGTCACTAAACAGAGACTAAGTGCTGCTTAAAAAGAGATAAATAAATAAATAAAATAAAATGAATCTATAAGCCAATTCAAATTAACAGGATATATAAATGTACCCAATTTCCACTTGTTCAGCATTTTCCTTCCGAACAACAGTAACATTTCTCATTTTCTCTTGCCAGGGGTGTTGAAGCTTAATCAATATCTTAATTAATGAAGAAAAGTCTTGTGGTTCAGCAGGGCTGTTAACTTAAGATCCTGACTAGGTATATTCATGCGAATTTGGAAATGTCATGAAAAAAGAAAATTAAATAAAAATCCCTATGAATTATTTAAATGGCTTATATTTTCATAACTGAAAGGGTAAAGTCTGCAGATTGCAGTAGAAATACTCATTCTTAAGTGCAGCAATCCCTCTATCATCCTACATTCTGTCTCTTAATAGTGCCCTTTATGGAGGACTATGATTGGCATGACCCTGACACAGAGAATAGCATTCAGGGCTGTGTACAAGGCTGCTGTTCCACTCCCATCGCCAACTTCTGCTTGTGCAGCATAACGTTTCCCTCCCCTCCCCATACCCTCAACTCCTCAACAACAACACACCTTCAAAACTGCTCCAGAGCAGATTTTGGGAGCAGGCAGAGATAATGGGAAGTCCTACAGAGCAAGTGCAACTTGGTTCATGCAGCACTGGATTCAACCTTCAGCTAAGAACTATGTGCAGCAGATTTCAGAAAAAAATCTAAAAGTCGAGAACTGTGCTGACTCCCCTAATCTGAAGGTCTGGAGCACTTACTGTGCAAGCCTTTTCTGGATAGGACAGAGGAATTTCTGTTCTACATTTGAGTAAATTCAGGCTGTTATTCTATCCACACTTACCTGAGAGCAAGTCCCACTGAATCTGATGGCACTCTTTAAGCTCCCACAGTCCAACATTCCATCCCATATGGACTTTTGCTTGCTCAGCCCTGGAGCACTCTCTTCTCTTATGAGCTCAATATCACATCCCAAGTTTTGATTCTTTGACATAAGGATGTTTTAATTTCAGCACATTTGCTGAGAGGTAGTTTAACTATTCATGTCCACATCTTGAAAGAGAGACACGTGTTTATCCTGTTTTTCAATCCTAATGAGCCCTGCGTGAACATTATGCCCAATCAAAATAAAAAAATTCCTTCAGTAGCACCTTAAAGACCAACTAAGTTTTTATTTTGGT
The DNA here is from genome assembly GCF_965207765.1 of Zootoca vivipara. Taxonomy (NCBI): domain Eukaryota; kingdom Metazoa; phylum Chordata; class Lepidosauria; order Squamata; family Lacertidae; genus Zootoca; species Zootoca vivipara. Next base: position 2,008,262 of record NC_142592.1, read on the forward strand.
ATGAGCTTTCGTGTGCATGCACACTTCATCAGATACACTGAAACAGCTCCTACCAAAATAAAAACTTAGTTGGTCTTTAAGGTGCTACTGAAGGAATTTTTTTATTTTGTTTTGACTCAGACCAACACGGCTACCTACCTGTAACTAGAATTATGCCCAATATCCGCCTATATGGGAGGCAACACCCCAGACCTTCTCAAGTTGCATGGTTTGAATGCAAGTAGAACCCCATGAATAGTCGAGGACCCTGATAAATGCAGGGCTGTTTTGCATAAAGCCATAGCTAAAATAAACTGTATTTTAATGTGAACAAATGGCATGCTGGGGTACACTGTTCACTGACCAACTTATCCAAGCACATTGGCTAACTCTAGCATAGGGCTAGTGAATAATCTGACAAAGCATCTCTGCTCATGCACAAGAACAAATTGAACTATAATCTCAGCCAAAGATCCAAGATTTCAGAACTGGCAACAGTTGAGGTGGAGGTATCTGAAAACTCAGCAACACCACACCACACACTGAAACTCTACCTAATCATCTTTTTAAAACTTACGGTTGAGTGAAATCTCGAGTAATGAAGTCTGAACTCTTGAAAAGTAGGAAGATGTCACTGAGACATTTGCATTTCAGTGAACTATTCAGTGCTATCCAGTAAGCATCCTAAAAATTAAAAAACAAACTTTATTTTAAGCACATTGTAACCAAACCTTCCACAGTGGCATCAAAGCTAGTCTGGATAGAATACTGAATTCGGATGTGGGAAATCTGGATTCAGATCCTTCTTTGGCACTGAGGAATGCTAGCATGCCTTGGATAAGAGACCATTTTTTAGCCCAGAGTACTTCACTGCGTTTGTGAAGATTAAAACATGATCACTCCATGTGCTCCACCCTAAGCTTCTTCAGTAAAGGACAGGATTCAAATGCGATACATAAACATCAGCAGAAAATGCTGCATGAGAGACCATTTTATTACGTACTCTGGCCATCCTCCCTGTCCCAAGCTGCTCTTAAGCATTGCTATACTATCTCCACTAGCTCTTTTCAGTGCAATTATTTTTTTCACTTCCCAAATAGCTCAACGAAATAGTTATCCTTTCTTTTTTTAAAAAAAATCAATTAATCATCTGATTTAGGATTTAATTCATGTTCTCACCCTTGGAGCACTCCAGTTAAGCTTAGGAAAGACACTGCCTCCCAGTGAGCCAATTGCTTCTTCAACTTTAAGTGCAAACTCAGGGAATTCTGGTGCCTAGACGAACAACAACAAAATGAGACGCTTGTGAAAAACAAAATGTGTCCTGGGTCAAACAGATTTAGAGATGTTTGTGGGCTTTCTTGCATTTTTTATTTTCTTTCTCTTCATCAAATGGAATAAATTGTTTTGGGAATATGAAGATATTCATAGACGGTGATAAATGACTTACCATTGAAGTTGTCATGTTAAAGCCAGTATTTACAAATGTCATCCGCTGTTTAGTTTCAGAGCACAGGTTTGATAAACAATAAGATTTCAGAACTTTCCCCTTCCCTTCAGTTTTCATTGATCTAGATTCCCCCCAGCTCGTTGATTTTGAAATCATCTACAACCCAAACACTTCAGCATTTATTTATTATTATGCAGAATGTAGGAAGTAATAGGAATAACTGAATGCAGAATGCCCAGAATGGTCCCAGAATGCAGAATGTAGGAAGTAATAGTAATAATCGAAATCAAACTATTCATAGAACACAAAGAAAAAACACAAGAAATACAAGATAAACTAGAAGACTCCCAAATACCCTGGTTAGCACAACACCAACTACATGCCCTCTTAAACAATCCAGCAGTAAAATCAGCAGCAACCAGGCCCTGACAACCTTTGAAACCCTCCTCCTAATGACAAAGGGACACGGCAAAGGGGTGGTATTTGCAATATATAAAATACTACTCCAAAATCCCACAAGCCCCCTAGACACAATCAAAAGACAATGAGAAGAAGACATAGGCTACGAGATTAACCCCACTCAAAGGACCATAATGTGGTCCGAACCCCCCTTTAAATCCATATCAGCAAAAAGGAAAGAACTCACTCTGAAGCTCACAGGTGGTACCTAACACCAAGAAAACTAGCGCTAATACGCCCAGGAACCTCACCAAATTGCTGGAGAGGGTGCACCTCAACAGGCACATATTTCCACATGTGGTGGGAGTGCCCAAAAATCCAACTATTCTGGAAAACAACCATAAGAGAAATATGTAAAATAACCAAGCAAATAATAGAAATAACCCCAGAATTGGCCTTGCTAAACATCTTCCAAGACAATAATACCCACCAGCATCACAAAGAACTCATAAGCCACTTACTCTCGGCAACCAGAAACACCATAACCAGACACTGGAGAGACCTGTCAGAAGAAAACATGGACCAATGGTACCAAATAGTATGGGGAACAGCCTTACTAGAAAAATTAACCAATAAGCTGAAACTGACACGGGGACAAATAGAAGAAGACAGCTTCACCCCGATATGGCTCCCCTTTATCACATACACAGCCCAACAAGACAATGACAAAAATCCACCAACAGCATATGAATCAATATGGTTAACCTGACCCAAAACACTCATCCACCCCACTCACACACGAAACAAAGACCACCACAGCCAACCACAATGGAACAACCATATCCTAGGCCAACCCCAACATCTCTCACCACCAAAGGAACACAAGTGAACAGCAGAGAACCTACACAAGTGACACTGACAAAAAACCCCACACATATTAAGCAAAATAGAAACATAGTCACCCAACCCCACCCAACCCCCATCTACCTCTTTTCCCCTTTTCTTCCCAGTGTCTCAACAAATGGAACTGATTTGTAAAAATGTTATGAGAGACATTGCACATATCTTTGTAAACCAAGAAAACCTTTAATAATACTAAAAAAGAAAATACTGCTTGCATTACAGTTCATAGCTAAAGCAAAATAAGTGTGTGGGGGGGGGTAGGGAGTTGAACTGGAAAAGACACAAGATTGTGACTAGAATAAATTCATGGAGGTAAAGACTATCAATGGCTGCTAGTTTGGTTCTACCTACACAGTCAGAGGAAGCAATGCTTCTGAATCCTAGTTGCTGGAAACTACAGGAGGGGAGAGTTGCTCTTGTGCTCGGATCCTGCCTGCAGGTTTCCCACAGTCATCTGGTTGGCACCTGTGAGAACAGGATGCTGGACTAGCTGGGCCACTGGCCTGATCCAGCAGGCTCTTCTTAAGTTCTTATTTGGTCTGATTGTTAATGCAGAACTTGACCCCAAGTAGTTATTTTTCAAAAATATACTTTCAACCACTGTATGTAAGCAAAGTTATCATTATGCTTTAAATACAATGCTATTTAATTTGATTAATAAGGTTGTACACCCTTTATTTTTACAGTTTTGTTTAGTTTTAAATGGACTACCATGCAAGCCATTGCCTTTTCTGGGAACAAGTAGAGTTTAGTTCCAATTTCTAACCTAATGAAAAGAGTTCTGCTGCAACTCTGGTGAGATAAAAGTTAGTTCTAATGGCAAATACAATTAACCCTTCAGTATACATATTTTCCCAGCAGCTCAACTGTATCTGATTAGACAATGCCTGAATTAGTACAATACGCAGATTCATATCCCGCCTTTTTTCAGCAACAAAACCCAAGGCTGTGGTTTCCAAGTCATCATTCATCCAGGCACTAATCAGCACCAGAACTGCTTAAATTCAGGAAGGTGGTGGCCTCAAATGTCTTCGGACCATTCGCTGGGACAAAAAAAAATCAAAGAAAAAAAGGGCCTTACCGTAAGTGTTGTAGTATTCTCATCATCAGACCACTGAAGAAAGAAAAGAGTTTGAAATAAACAAATACAGAAATCTGGGCATGTTTTTGTATTATGTCCATTCAGATCATCGATGGGCAGAAGGGACCTTGGAGTCATTCAGTCTCACCTCCCTGTTCACTGCATTATGAGGGGGAATCAACCTCATCAAAGCTATCTATTTGGAAGATTCCTTTTCTCTTGCTGCTGCAGGCCTCACCGCTGTGAACTTTGGTGACAATGAATGAATGAATGAATGATAAGGACAACTAGTGGAGTGTGCCTGAGCAGCTCATAGCATAGTCTCTGAAAAATATGTTTGCAGCTATCCCAAAGCCATAGTAGCAAACTCCTAGGGGTTGAGGGGTCATTGCCCCCCCTAAAATATTTGAGCCCCCCCCCAGTTGATGGGACTTGTCATTCAAATGGTGTCCATGCACCACATCATGTGATGGATTATGCAGGGCAGGGCTTACTTGCCCACCACCCCAATATTTTATTCAAGTTGGCACCCCTACGTAAAACTATCCTACAGTGGATGGGAAAGACAGGTTTCCGCATAAAGATAGAAATAAGAATTTCATTTGCACTGCACAGCAAGTAAAAGCACAAAAAAGGGACTGGGTGTGTAGTGGGTGGGGAAGCAGGCTAGAGAATAAGATATTATTTGTTTTCCAATTCAATAGCCAACTTTTAAAATGTACAAGGGGAAACTTTGGCTTATAAGCTGGTAACGGTACCTGTGGGTGACACAGAGATATCAGTATACAGGGCTTGAGAATATCACAGTTTGTACAAACCTGTATTTCCTCTGCCTCTTCCCCATCATCATCATCTTGGGAACATGTTGGCGGATCTTCCCTAGAATAGAAGCAGGAAAACTGAAACCTATTAATTTCAAGTCACAAGGACACAGAACTTGAAATAGCCTAACAAGTTGATAAGGTTTTACTTCTGTAGAATGCACTAGCTTAAGGTGACTGGAGCTTTAGAAATGTATAATGCACAGGTATCAAACACAAGGCCCAGGGGCCAAATCCGGCCCGCCAGACCTTGTCATGTGGCCCGCCGAGCGCCCCAGCCAGCAGGACCCAGCAGTGGGACCTTGCTGCTGAAGCGCCACGCCAACAAAGCGGCGACAAACAGCTGGGGCCGGGGAAATGCTTTTTGCCCCTGGGTCCCTTCGCGCTCTTTTCTAGCACTGAATCAAGGCGGTGACCCCCCTTCCCTTTCTTTCTTCCGCTCTCTCGTTCTTATTCTTTCTTTCCCTCTCCTTCCTTCCTTCTTTATCTCTGTCTTCTCTCCCTCTTTCTTTTTCTTTCCTTCTTTATTCCTTCTTTCCTACTCTTCTTTCTCTCACCTCTTTCCTTCCTCTCTCCCTCCTGCTCCCTCTTTTCTTTCTTTCTTTCTTCCTTACTTCCTTCCTTCCTTCCGTCCTTCCCAACTTTCTTCCTCTCCCTCATTCTTATTCTTTCTTTCCCTCTACTTCCTTCCTTCTTTCTCCCTTTCCGTCTTCTCTCCCTCTTTCTTTTTCTTTCCTTCTTTATTCTCTTCCTTATTTCCTACTCTTCTTTCTCTCCCCTCTTTCCTTCCTTCCTTTATCTTTGGTTCGTATATGTGAAAACATGCTACTGAGGAAGAGCGGAGGACAAGTACAAGTAGATTCAGAGCTGATGAAGCGGCTGGGCCAAAGCCGAAAGGACGCTCAGTTGCGGATATGCCTGGAAGCGAAAGGAAAGTCCGATGCTGTAAAGAAAAATATTGCATAGGAACCTGGAATGTAAGAACCATGAATGGAGGTAAGCTGGATGTGGTCAAAAATGAGATGACAAGAATAAATATCGACATCCTGGGCATCAGTGAACTAAAATGGAAGGGAATGGGCGAATTCAGTTCGGGTGACTATCATATCTACTACTGTGGGCAAGAATTCTGTAGTAGAAATGGAGTGGCCCTCATAGTCAACAAAAGAGTGGCAAAAGCTGTAATGGGATGCAATCTCAAAAATGACAGAATGATCTCGATACGAATCCAAGGCAGACCTTTTAACATCACAGTAATCCAAGTTTATGCACCAACTACCGGAGCTGAAGAAAGTGTAATTGACCAATTCTATGAAGACCTACAACACCTTCTAGAAATGACACCAAAGAAGGATGTTCTTCTCATTACAGGGGATTGGAATGCTAAAGTAGGGAATCAAGAGATAAAAGGAACAACTGGCAAGTTTGGCCTTGGAGTTCAAAATGAAGCAGGGCAAAGGCTAATAGAGTTCTGTCAAGAGAACAAGCTGGTCATCACAAACACTCTCTTCCAACAACACAAGAGACGACTCTACACATGGATATCACCAAATGGGCAGCATCGAAATCAGATTGATTATATTCTCTGCAGCCAAAGATGGAGAAGCTCTATACAATCAGCAAAAACAAGACCTGGAGCTGACTGTAACTCAGATCATCAGCTTCTTATAGCAAAATTCCAGCTTAAACTGAAGAAAGTAGGAAAAACCACTGGGCCAGTAAGATACAATCTGAATCAAATCCCTTATGAATACACAGTGGAAGTGAGGAACAGGTTTAAGGATTTAGATTTGGTGGACAGAGTGCCTGAAGAACTATGGATGGAGGCTCGTAACATTATACAGGAGGCAGCAACGAAAACCATCCCAAGGAAAAGGAAATGCAAGAAAGCAAAATGGCTGTCCAACGAGGCCTTACAAATAGCGGAGGAGAGGAGGCAAGCAAAATGCAAGGGAGATAGGGAAAGATACAGGAAACTGAATGCAGATTTCCAAAAAACAGCAAGGAGAGACAAGAGGGTCTTCTTAAATGAGCAATGCAAAGAAATAGAGGAAAACAATAGAATGGGGAAAACCAGAGATCTGTTCAAGAAAATTGGAGATATGAAAGGAACATTTCGTACAAAGATTACCATAATCAAGGACAAAAGTGGTAAGGACCTAACAGAAGCAGAAGACATCAAGAAGAGGTGGCAAGAATACACAGAGGAATTATACCAGAAAGACATGGAGGTTTCGTACACCCCAGGTAGTGTGGTTGCTGACCTTGAGCCAGACATCTTGGAGAGTGAAGTCAAATGGGCCTTAGAAAGCACTGCTAATAACAAGGCCAGTGGAAGTGATGATATTCCAGCTGAACTATTTAAAATTTTAAAAGATGATGCTGTTAAGGTGCTACACCCAATATGCCAGCAAGTTTGGAAAACTCAGCAATGGCCAGAGGATTGGAGAAGATCAGTCTACATCCCAATTCCAAAGAAGGGCAGTGCCAAAGAATGCTCCAACTACCGCACAATTGCGCTCATTTCACACGCTAGCAAGGTTATGCTTAAAATTCTACAAGGCAGGCTTAGGCAGTATGTGGACCGAGAACTCCCAGAAGTGCAAGCTGGATTTCGAAAGGGCAGAGGAACCAGAGACCAAATAGCAAACATGCGCTGGATTATGGAGAAAGCTAGAGAGTTCCAGAAAAACGTCTACTTCTGCTTCATTGACTATGCAAAAGCCTTTGACTGTGTCGACCACAGCAAACTATGGCAAGTTCTTAAAGAAATGGGAGTGCCTGATCACCTCATCTGTCTCCTGAGAAATCTCTATGTGGGACAAGAAGCTACAGTTAGAACTGGATATGGAACAACTGAGTGGTTCAAAATTGGGAAAGGAGTACGACAAGGTTGTATATTGTCTCCCTGCTTATTTAACTTATATGCAGAATTCATCATGCGAAAGGCTGGACTAGATGAATCCCAAGCCGGAATTAAGATTGCCGGAAGAAATATCAACAACCTCAGATATGCAGATGACACAACCTTGATGGCAGAAAGCGAGGAGGAATTAAAGAACCTTTTAATGAGGGTGAAAGAGGAGAGCGCAAAATATGGTCTGAAGCTCAACATCAAAAAAACCAAGATCATGGCCACTGGTCCCATCACCTCCTGGCAAATAGAAGGGGAAGAAATGGAGGCAGTGAGAGATTTTACCTTCTTGGGCTCCTTGATCACTGCAGATGGTGACAGCAGTCACGAAATTAAAAGACGCCTGCTTCTTGGGAGAAAAGCAATGACAAACCTAGACAGCATCTTAAAAAGCAGAGACATCACCTTGCCGACAAAGGTCCGTATAGTTAAAGCTATGGCTTTCCCAGTAGTGATGTATGGAAGTGAGAGCTGGACCATAAAGAAGGCTGATCGCCGAAGAATTGATGCTTTTGAATTATGGTGCTGGAGGAGACTCTTGAGAGTCCCATGGACTGCAAGAAGATCAAACCTATCCATTCTTAAGGAAATCAGCCCTGAGTGCTCCCTGGAAGGACAGATCGTGAAGCTGAGGCTCCAATACTTTGGCCACCTCATGAGAAGAGAAGTCTCCCTGGAAAAGACCCTGATGTTGGGAAAGATTGAGGGCACTAGGAGAAGGGGACGTCAGAGGACAAGGTGGTTGGACAGTGTTCTCGAAGCTACGAACATGAGTTTGACCAAACTGCAGGAGGCAGTGCAAGACAGGAGTGCCTGGCGTGCTATGGTCCATGGGGTCACAAAGAGTCGGACACGACTAAACGACTAAACAACAACAACATGTGAAAAACGTCAATTTGCTGCATTGCTTGTATGGATAGAAAGGGTTGCAAATCAGGAACACTATATAAGAGAACGAAGACACTTTTTAGATAACCACTACCATCACCCTTAAAAGTTGTCCCATAATGCATTCACTCCTTTGACTTGTAATGCCTTTTCAGATTTAGATAGGATACTTTCATTCACAGACCTTGCAGGCAACAAAAAAGGTCAAGCATCCCTCAGACCCAATACACACACCAGTAACTTTTTAAAACTTTGGTCTCAATAAACGTATTGAGGTCACATCTATGGTTTCTAATTGCATGCTGTAGACACACTTGCAGCCAGAGCTAAAGACTACTTTGAGAGCCATTATTCTACCTTTGTTTTTACACTAGATTAAACATATGACTCCCCTGCTCAGCGCCTGAAGGCCCCAGTCCTGCCACTCACCACCTGGCCTTGGCGGGGCCTGAGGCCTATAAGAACTGCTGCTGCTACCAGCCAGGAGGACTCCCCTGCTCAGCGCCTGAAGGCCCCAGTCCTGCCACTCACCACCTGGCCCAGGGCGGGGCCTGATGGGCTTTATAAAGGACTGTTGCCGCCGCTGCTGCTGGGCAGAGAGGGCTCCATTTTGTTTTGTTTTGTTTAAATTCCTGTTATTTTTTACCTATGTTATTTAAACTGTATTAAGGATGTATTCTTAGTTTTAGATACTGATTTATGTCGAAATTGTTTTCTATTCGGTTGTGTATTTTTTGATGTGGTTTATGTATTGTTTGTGACTTTTGTAATTGTGCTATTGCTGTATTGTTGTGATATTCGACTGGAAGCCGCCCAGAGTGGCTGGGGAGACTCAGCCAGATGGGCGGGGTACAAATAAAAAATTATTATTATTATTATTATTATTATTATTATTATTATTATTATTATTTACTCTGACTTTAAAGCCATGCCCACCACACAAGACAGGAGAGAGAAAAATAACTGCGGACATTTCTTTGGAGTGTTAGTGAAAGGCCAGAGCAATAATTTATATTTATCTTTAAAATATTGTACAAATAATCTCTTACCTTCCTGAAACCACCAAGGTTCCGTCATCCAGCAAATAATCTTTTACATTCTGAGGCAGTGGCAGTATGATACTGAATTGATTAAAAAAACCTAATTTAGGACAACATGAAAAACTGAAGACATAAAACATACCAGTTATCTATGTTCCATATAGATGTTGTCACTAAAGTGATTTAATAATATTAACCATATTATCTTAATACACACACTTTTTTAAAAGAAAGAAAATCTCTTTTTCATCCAACAATAAAAAAATAAAAGTGAGAGAAGTGAGGGAGGGGGAAATGTACAAAGATTTTATTAAAGAAGCAAAACTCATATAAACTCATTACAATAGTATTTTGTCTTTAAACTTGAAGAACACTGTCTCAAATATTTTGGTTTTTATGTCACTAGTTCCCAGTCCCATGAGCCACTGAACTTGGTAACTCCTAACAGGCTGACAATACAGCCATTTGCTATTTGTGGTCAAGGAGATTCACCAATATATTTGTTGTCCCAGTGAACAGCTTTTACTTTCTGCAATACATTTGTATGGACAAACAACGTGATATGGGAGATCACAAGCTGAGGCCAGCAATTTCCACAGTCACTAATGAGTGGCAGTCCACCCACCCCCTTTCAAATCTGCACTGTGAATTTGGAATGAGAAAATATTCATAGGAAATGCATTAACAGAAAACAAAACCCTAATTAACAGGTCTTTATTTGTGTGGGAGCCTTGAGGTGGGGCCATCACTTCTACCTATGTGGAGGCTGACATTAAGAAATGCATATTGTTTTTCTAAGTACTGGTCACAGATATCATTTGAATGACTAGACAGAGGATGGAGAAGTTGAATACCTCTTCTTCATTCCTAGGCATTCAAGAAAGCCCTTGCCTCAAAGGATTCTCGCTCACCTGCGGATGGTCTGACTCTTGAAATGAGGGTACCAGAATGAAAACTGACAGTTCAGCACTTGCTCCTTCTTCATCCCTTTGCCTGGACGCTCCTTTGTTGAGTGCAAGGCTGGTTTGAGATCTAAAAGAAAGGAAAGAAGGTACCATAATTCCCAAAGCTACAGCAAAGCACCCTCACAAAGCCAAGAAATCATCCTCTCGCCATCTGCACCTCCCCCCCCCATTTAAAAAGGTTAATCACCATTTTCATAATGAGAGCTATTGAAAGCATTATGTATTTTATTCTGCTTGGTGGCCAGATGCCAGTGATAAAACACAGTCCTGCCCTCAGGCCTACAGTCTAAAAGGCATAACACGAAATGAAAACTATCTGGAAGGAGAAATGAAATTTGAGAAACTAATTCTTAATTAGTTCATAATTCTTCCAGTGAACAGATGGAACAGAACTATTACGAGGAGAGAAGCAGCTAGCACTAGACCACTAAAAGCAACGGAAACTGACCCCCACGTTCAGTGGCAAATAAATACTACCCAAAGCCCACTTCGTCAGACGCACTTACGTCATTAGCATGTTAAAATATTTACAAACAAGTTAAACACGAAGCATGAAGTCAATACTAATTTACTGGTAATTTCTACCGTTACTATCGTTTTGCATCCTTTCTGGCAGCCGAACCCACCTGCCGCCCGGGCTTTATCCCCTTTCGCCTCCTCCAGAGCCTCGCTCCATCTTCCTGACCTCCGTACAGGCTGACAAGCCAATCAACAGGTGGGGCGGGACTCCAAACCTTACTCCGATTGGGCCACTACCATACAAGCGTGTCGGTGGCTCAATGAAAGGCAGCTTGGCTGGCAACGCCCGCCCGCTTGCCTTCAGCCTAGGCAAGAGAGGGAACCAATCGTCACAAAGCTGGTCAATAAAGGCGACTCTGGTTGGCTAGCTGTTTGGCAAATATGATCGCTGATCCAATGAATGTCAGGTATTGGAAGTGGCCGGGGGAGGAGGAAACTGCGTTCCCTGGTTACTAGGTAACAGAGATCTACAGAGTATAGATTTGCAATAGTTCTTGCTTTCATTATACACCCCGCTTCTCCTCTTACCAGGTTGGAAGGAAAGAGCTGCATTTAGAAAGCAGTAGAGAAATTAAGAATTTAAGCAACCCCTGATGGCTCAGTTGGTAGAGCATGAGACTCTTAATCTCAGGGTTGTGGGTTTGAGCCCCATGTTGGGCAAAAGATTCCTGCATTGCAGGGGGTTGGACTAGATGATCCTCGTGGTCCCTTCCAACTGTATGATTCTCTGTCCCCAAACCGCACCCGCGTGGGACACGAAGTGTGGGCAGACCTAGCCCACCCATGAGGCAAGGCGGGCAGCTGCAAGAGCCACGGGGGCAGCAGACCTGGCCTCCGAGGAACACGACGCCGGCTGCCGCTGCTGCAGGGCCACAACTCCTTGGAGACTGGCTCCTCCTCCTCCTCCTCCGAAGAGCCTCCCCAATACTGCCTCCGTGGCGGAACAATACTGCCCCTTGGGGAACAGGAGCCACTGCTGGTCTCTTCCCACCAAGGGAGCAAATGTCAGGGGCTTCTCTCTGGGGTCTCTAGGGCTCCGCACCTGCCTGGTGGGATTCAGAGTGGACCTCTGTCAACCATTGAGTAAGGTTATAATATAATAATAAAAAATTATTACTTCTACCCAGCCACTCTGGGCAGCTCCTAACAGAATATTAAAAACATGAGAAAACATAAAGGTAAAGGTAAAGGGACCCCTGACCATTAGGTCCAGTCGTGACCGACTCTGGGGTTGCGGCGCTCATCTCGCATTATTGGCCGAGGGAGCCGGCGTTTGTCCGAAGACAGCTTCCAGGTCATGTGGCCAGCATGACAAAGCTGCTTCTGGCGAACCAGAGCAGCACATGGAAACGCCGTTTACCTTCCCGCTGTAGCGGTTCCTATTTATCTACTTGCATTTTGACGTGCTTTCGAACTGCTAGGTTGGCAGGAGCTGGGACCAAGCAATGGGAGCTCACCCCATCACAGGGATTCGAACCGCCGACCTTCTGATCAGCAAGCCCTAGGCTCAGTGGTTTAACCACAGCGCCACCTGGGTCCCTTTCTTATGAGAAAACATAAGAAATTTAAAACTTCCCTATGTGGTAGTGGCCCAAAGGGCCTTAATGAATGTGATGATGTGAACCCCTATAAATCCTTGAATATGCTTCTAATAGAGAAGTTATGGTAACCTGTTGCTTTAAGAAACTGATGATTTGGCAAGATGCCTTCCCCCCTTGGACAGAAGGACAGCTAATACGCAAATCACAAAGATACAGCTCATAAGCTAGAACATAAGTTGATACATGGTACTGTAACACAGGTTCCCAACATGCATACTAATCACAATGTAACAGATCAAGGTGGGAGTCAAAGTTGAGTTGGCAATGCCTATCACGCATGCGTATTAAACATGAAATGAGGTAATGATGAACATGATTGTGGTTAAAATTGAAATATTAAACATGCCTATCACAATTTCAATCTGTTACCTCCGAGGATGGGGACAGGCTCCTTGGTTTTACTCGTCCAAGGAGCCTGTCCCCATCCTCGGAGGTAACAGATTGAAATTGACCCTTGACTAGACAGGACTCTAGACATGGCCCCACTCCCATGGTGGAGTCTACCTCTTTCCGAATCCAACTGACTTTATATGGGGGGGAAACTTTGCAAAATCGTTGCAGGAGATCTTGGGGTCTTTACAAGGCCCCGATGGCAAAGGTGGTTCCGTTAAATTGTGAGCCACCTGAAAGAGTCTCCTGCTGCTGTTTTCTGCTGATGCAAGAGAGGTGGTGAAGAAGGTCCTCTTTGCCATTGCTATCACCACTTGGTAGGCTCGACGTTGAGCTCAAACCTGTGTCAGAATGAGTTTTACACCACCGGCGCTCTAGTCGTCTCAGCGATTGTTCATCGCCCACATCCCTGGAGAAAACCATGGGGCTGTCTGAGCTCAGAGAGGGCGCATCGGAGCCAGATAGTTGATAACCCTGGTTAATTCCGCATTCCAGCAGGCCACCAGGGAATCAGCTGAAAGGCCGTCAACATGATGGTTGATTTGACCCTCCCCACATTGTTCCTGATGTAGATCTACACTCCATTCTTCTTCCCTGGTGGGGGAAGACACCATTTTGTGGTTCACCTCAGGTGCCAAAATATCCTTAGTCAGTTGCGGATGTGGGGCAGTTACAGACCCAGATGTAAGATTTAGGACAGACTAAAGGAAGTACTTTCCCCCCACAGCACATAGTCAATCTAGTGTTATGAATTCAAAGACATCCTACATTCTGGATCAAGCTAGTGACAGGATTTAATTAAGGTGTAGAGTATTAAAGCTATGCTAGACCCATATGTGAATTTGAGCTGTGTATTGGACACTTTTAACCCTCAGGAATCAGCTTGTGTCAAAAGCGGATGGCGCTGTGGGTTAAAGCACAGAGACTAGGGCTTGCTGATCAGAAGGTCGGCGGTTCAAATTCCTGCAATGGGGTGAGTTCCCGTTGCTCAGTCTCAGCTGCTGCCAACCTAGCAGTTCGAAAGCATGTCAAAGTGCAAGTAGATAAATAGGTACTGCTCCAGCGGGAAGGTAAATGGCATTTCCGTGTGCTGCTCTGGTTTGCCAGAAGCGGCTTTGTCATGCTGGCCACATGACCTGGAAGCTGTACGCCGGCTCCCTCGGCCAATAACGCGAGATGAGTGCCGCAACCCCAGAGTCGGTCACAACTGGACCTAATGGTCAGGGGTCCCTTACCTTTACCTAGCCTCCTGCGTGAGCCAGTAGCCTCTGGGTATTGAATGATTAGGACAACAAAAGATCAACAGCAAATCTCATTTGCAAATGAGTGGTCCCCCTCTCTCCCTCAACTGATAGTTTAAAAGACAATTCCAGTGTTATAGGTTAGGCCAGGCTTTTAAGGATTGGAGTTAGGAGTTATGCATGGAGATCCTGCATTGGCCTGAATATACCATACGTTGCACCCGCAAATAAGCTGCACCTTTAAAATTCAAGGGGGAAAATACAATACCTGGATTTAAACCACTCCCTTGGCCACAGCTGATGATTATTTGGCGCCCTGATGCTTAAACCAATCAATGAGTTGGGGGGTGGCACTGGCGCTCGGCGTCTCGCTCCCCATGCTGGCACCAATGCTTGGTTCCGAGTGCACTGTGTGCCCACTTCCCAGCACTACTGCCCTGAATGAGGGACGGGGGTGCCTGGTGCCGGTGCTTGGCACCCTGCTCCCCAAGCAAGCACTGGTGTTGGACCCCTGCAACAGTCTCCCTGATGCTACCGCAATGAAGGGGGGGTGGCCATTGCTGGCACTCAACACCCTGCGCCCTGCCAACGCAGGTCAACAGCCTTCCAGCAAACCATCCAGGGGGGCAGGGAGTAAGCGGCCATAAAGCGATAGGGATGAAAGAAACCTGTGGCTCTGGTGAAGGCATCCCCAAGCTGCGGCCCTCCAGATGTTTTGGCCTACAACTCCCATGATCCCTAGCTAACAGGACCAGTGGTCGGGGAAGATGGGAATTGTAGTCCAAAACTACTTCGGAGGGCCGAAGTTTGGGGATGCTTGCTCTGGTGGGACACGAACCCACAACCTTTGAATCACTGCCACTATGCAAGAAGTCCAATAGGCTATCTTTGTTCTACTGCTGTCTACTAAACCCCAGCTCTCCTGGCAAGGTATGAGTGGTGGGATCCTCCTTTCCTGGTCCTGGCTCTGCCAAGTGGGCAGTTCAGACTAGGGCCAGGCAGGAACCCTGTAGCCTGGGCAGCCATCCCAGGGGATGGAGCAACAGATGCCAGGGAAGGCATGTCTCTAGGAGCCCAAATTTAAGCCGCACTTTAACTTTTCATGGTCAGGATTTGGGGAAATGGTGGCCTATATTTGGGCCAATGCAGTAGTAAGCAGCGGGCTGGAGAGAGCCAGAGAGCAAAGTTTGGGAGGGGGTCTGCTTAAATCCAAGGCTATGGGAGAAGGCAGAACCTCTTGGGGTGTTAATACTGGGAACCCCTCCATTGTAGGCTCAGGTTGTATCAGTAATGTAGGTAGGTAGCCAGGGGAGCGGTCTGCATTGTGTGTGTGTGTGTGTGTGTGTGTGTGTGTGTGTGTGTGTGCGTGCCCGCCCTGTGGAATGCCCTCCCAGCAGATGTCAAATAAATAAACAACTATCTGACATTTAGAAGACATCTGAAGGCAGCCCTGTTTAGGGAGGTTTTTAATGTTTGCAGTTTTATTCTGTTTTTGTGCTCTGCTGGGAGCTGCCTAGAGTGTCTGGGGAAACCCAACCAGATGGGTGGGGTATAAATAATAAAATTATTACTATTACTATTACTATTACTATTACTATTCCTATTCCTGCTGGGAGAGTTCATCACAGCTAGGATAACCACAGAGGCCCCCTTGGTATCGGGAGCCTGAACAAGAACGGAGAAAGGCTACCTGAACTGTGCTCATACCACAGCCTCTGCGTCACGAACATGTTATGCTCTACCAAGGCAAAACACTCAGTGTCCTGGAGACATCTTAGATGTCAGGTCACTGGCACCAGCGGGACTGGATTGTCACCAGGCGATTGCAGTGAACTGTGTTAATGCCGCACGGAGTGACCACAACACTGACTGCGACGTAGTGGCGAGCAAAGAGGACCTCTAGCCAATCTTTGGCAGTTAGAACCAGCTTCACCAATATGAGATGAGGGACACCTAGTTTGCTGGTAGGGAAAAGGATCTAGGGATCTTAGTGGACCATAAGCTTAACATGAGTCAACCTGAAAGCGATGCAGCAGCAAAAAATGCTAATGCTATTTTAGGCTGCAACAACAAAAGTGTCCAGATCAATGGAAGACAATAACACAAGGAAATTCAAAACAGTAACAATTTATTGTGCATTTATTCAAAATCCATTAAAAATATTTGTTTTTATTCCATGCTATTCCAGTTCTCTTTATTCTTTTCACCAATCAGTGAAATCCCGTCTCTGCCTTCAATCAGCTCGAGACCGAGACACGTGGAGTTACACAGGAGTAGATCATATATCCTAAGGAACGGGAAAACCCAAAATTCCGTGAGATCTTTTGAGGCAAAATAATGTTAACAATTTTCGGATCTCTCTCTGTTCCCTGCCCTGCCCTGTCTTTTGCCAAAAGCTCAGACAGCAATACCCCCTTCTCTCTCGGCCTCCCTGAGGTGGTCCAAAGGAAACAAGAGCAAGGCATAAGGCCCCAGCTTGGCTGCAGGAATTGCCAGAAGGAGGTCTACAAAATGTCATCCAACCATCTTAGGGACTCCATTCTGCATCTGTGTAGGGTTTACTCTGGAGCCTTTTCTTCTCCTGAAGCCATCCCATGAGACAGCAGAGGTTTAGAATCAGAGTTCTCCTCCATGGGCTCCCTTCCGGGGGGATGAGCCCCATCACGCCCTCTCTTCCCTCTACAGCTTCCTCTGGATCTCATCCGCTCCATCTGCCGGAGCCTGTTCTCTGACAGAGGGGGAAGTCCCTCACTCACCGAGAGTTTGAGACCCATTGGCTACCCTCCCCTGGTCCCCTGGCATCTTCTCCCTCTGACTGCTCATCCTTGTGCACCCACCGCTTCCTGGGCTCTGAGACTTCTTCCCTTCCTGGTTCTCCAACTGCTTCCTCCCACCATTCCTCTGTGCCCAACCAGTCCATGACATTGTTCCACCCCTTAACCTCTGTCCCCAGAAGGCAGCTTCCCCCTACCTGATCTGGTCCCACAGCCACTGCTTCCCTTCTGCCCCTATGAAAATATGGAAAAGGGGGTCCTTTTGCCATCATTCTGTCACCTGCCAGAGAAAAAAGGTAAGCAGGATGCCAGGAGTGCCTGCTTCTCTCACAGATGAAACAGGGCATCTCTAACTACAGGTGGGCTTTTGAGAAAGTCTTACCTGCTGAGTGCATTTGGATGTTGGCCTCTTTCTGGTGTCCGCACTACCTATAAATATTCAATTATTATATCATCTGGATGGAAGAGAATGAGAATGAAAATGAAAATGAGATTTTCCCACAGGCCTTTCCCCCCCATCCTTCAGTCAAAGGTCCCAGGTTGGAAATGTAGCTGGAGTCAGTCCGGACACTGTCCTCCCAGGTCAGGTGGGAAAGGCCTGCCAGGCAGGGAGCAGGTCCTGCCAGACTCCCAGCAAGAAGACCTCAGAGGTGGGTCTTGGGCAAATAAGGGACAAGGTAGTTTGCTGTCTCCATAGTGTGGGCCTCACCTTCTTCCGTCTTCAGGCGGAAGCAGGCCAGGTCCGGCCGAACTACCGTCATCTGCAGAGGAAAGAAAAATTGGGGTCAGGTGGCAGCAAGAGAGCACAGAAGCAGTTCCAAGCCAGGAAGGACGGGTCTCCCTCTGTCTTGGGCCCAATCCCTTGTTCCAGAGGGCAGAGGTGGAAGGGCAGCCTCTGGCCTCACCCTGGCCACCAGGGACACACACCGCATCATCTGCGTCAAAGGTCACTCAGGGAGGTGCTCTTGGAGGGATGGAAGCAAACACAGGAAGGAATAGAAGAAGGCGAGCTACTTACTCGGAGGCGGGGGAATTTCCTGGCAATGGCCAGCAGCAACGAAATGCTGCTGGCTGCTAGTTTCTGAGCCTCCCCACTTTCCCCCAGGGCGTATCCTCGCAGGTCCTGCAGAAGGAAAGAGCGTCTCAGAGTCAGGGGCCAGTTTGGGCCAAAGCGGCCCTCACTGCCCCCACCACAGAGTCCCTGGCACTTCTGGACCGTGAGGGTTTGCCAGCTTTGGTCTTGGACCAAATTGAGGGCCAAAGAGGCTCTGCGCCCCAGAAATGGGGCAATCCGTTGGGTAAGGGACAAAGGGTGGGCATCCCTAAAACCACCCCTGATGCCATCGGGACACTTACACTTAAAAGTTGCAGGAGGGTGCCCGGATTGGGGGCTTCCATAAGGAGACTTCCAAGGAGGAGTCGGAAGCGGCGCTTCAGCTCCTGCGGGAAAAGAGAGAAGAGAGTTTGAATGTTGGTGAAATATGATGATGATGAAAAAGAAAGAGCCATGCAAAGGGAATTTGAGACAAAGGACATACCTCTCTTTCCTCCTCCTTTTCTGGGCCCTGAAGAACTGCCTCCATGGTCCTATGGAGGATCGCACTGATCATATCGCAGCTGAATTTGGGCCTCATGGTACTGCAGAGATGAAAGCGAGAGGGTTAGACGCTTCCTCCTCCGAGTCTACCCTGGAGTTCTGCCCCCCACCCACCCCCCACAACCCCATCCATCCCAAAGACCCCACTCACCTTAGCTGGAGGAGGGTCTCCAAGGCAAGGGCCAGGGTCAGGGGGCGATCCCTGAAGTGCTCCAAGGCCCCCAAGATGTCCTGGAAGAGAACAGAGGAGGAAAATCAGCTATTTCTGGGGCCTCCAGAGGACAGCTCCGACCCCCAACACCAGGCTTGGCTTTCCAGGGGACACTAAGGCGGCAGGGTCCTCCTCTCCGCAGATGCACAACCCCTTCCCTAAAGGCCCTCCTTTCCCCCACCTCCCCGTGGGGGTCCCTCACACCACCCCTCACTCACCAGAATGGCTTTGGCCGTCTCCTGCTTGGAGCACTTCAGGGTTCGCAGCCCCCTGAGCTCAGCTGCCTGGCAGCTCTGGATGACCCCGAGGATGTATACTTGCTCATCCTCGAGCAGCTGAAATGCAAAAGTCAGGCTGTCAGTTCCTTGTGAGGGGAGGGCTTCTCTGCATCTGAGAGTGCAGAGTGGGGGGCAGGTCTGAGGGATCCAGTCCCTGTTCTTGTTTTCTGCAATACTCACCCCTGGGGAAGGGATGTGGAACCGCAGAACTGCAAAAAGAAGGACATGCGAACAGGTGAGTCCATCCCTGAGCCCCTGGCAAGCCTATTCCAAGAGTTTTCTCCTGCATTCCAAGTCCTACTACAGAGGTGGGACGCCCCAGGCCTTGGGGGCCAATCCTGGCCTCCTTTCCCCAGAATGTGGCTCCCCAGGGAAGGTGCCCCTCCCACTGGCAATTGCCCCCCCAGCTATGCCCCCCAGCCCAGCCCTCTGCTTCATTCATTGGACCCCATAAAACGGGTTGGCCTCTGGGGAGAGGGGGTTCCAGCCACTGGCCCAATGGACCTTGGGTCGGATTCAGCCATCTGGCTCATTCCATCTTTTGACTAGCTTTCCCCCCATGCCGATTCCTGCCCTCCTCTGTCCAAAAAAGGAGGGCCACTTGCTCACCTGGTGCCACGGGCTGCTCTGGGCCTTGCTGAGGGGCCACCCTGTGGCAGCGCCGGAACAGGCGCCTTAAGCACCTGATCCTAGAAGAGATGAGCGGAGAGAGCGACTCAGACGCCGGCAGCCCCAATTCTTGGGGGGTGTTTGTGTGTGAGGAGGGGTGTCTGGAGAAGACAGGGAACCACCACCGAATGGGCAGAACAGAAATACGTATGTGGAGAGGGGAGAGCTTTGGGTCATTCATTAACAATGTTACCAGAATTTATGGAAAGGGGGGGGGTTTCGCCCTCCAACAGGAACCATACCCCCCTCCAACTGTAGCCCAAATCAACAGCTTCACTTCTGCAAATGTCCCCACAAAACACATCATCCTGACACAGTCCTTTCCTTTTTCCATTCCAGAGGCTCCCGTAAATAAGGCGCTCAACCAATCTGCTCAGCCTATCCAAGTAACTGTCCAATAGCAACCAAGGAGTGCCGCTAAACAGCGCCCCCCAGCACAAAGCACACAGGCACTGCAACTGCCGACCAGCCGTGGCCTCTGCTCTACAAATAGGAATTCCCACTGGGAAAAGGGAAAAGTCAAAACCAG
Organism: Zootoca vivipara; assembly: GCF_965207765.1. Classification (NCBI taxonomy): domain Eukaryota; kingdom Metazoa; phylum Chordata; class Lepidosauria; order Squamata; family Lacertidae; genus Zootoca; species Zootoca vivipara. The sequence goes on from NC_142592.1 coordinate 2,028,511, forward strand.
CCATGAAAACCGTTCTTGGTCCATTGAAACTAGTCTTTTGCGTTTCAGTCTAGGCTCTTGTACTACCAATCCACCTGTAGGCTTCTGAAACATGAACCACTTATAAACACCATCTCCAATGCCTTGAAATATTCCATCAATGGTGTCTCTGAAAAATGTGACACATCTCTTGGGAAGGCAGGCAAACTAATATCAGTGTCCTGGAAGAAGCAAATATCACCAGTATTGAAGCAATGATTCTTCAACACCAACTTCGTTGGACTGGTCATGTGGTTCAGATGTCTGATTATCATCTTCCCAAGCAACTACTCTATTCCAAACTTAAAAATGGAAAGCGTAATGCTGGTGGCCAACAAAAGAGGTTCAAGGCCAATCTAAAAAAATGTTGTATGAACACCAATGACTGGGAAACACTGGCCTGCGAGCACTCCAGTAGGAGAACAGCTTTTACCAAAGGTGTTATGGGCTTTGAAGACACATGAACTCAGGATGCAAGGGAGAAATGAGCAAAGAGGAAGGCACGCTTGGCAATCCCTCACTGTGATCAACTCCTGCCCAGAAAACTATGTCTCCACTGTGGAAGGATGTGTGGATCCAGAATTGGCCTCCACAGTCACTTACAGACTCACAGTTAAAACTCACTGTTCATGGAAGTCAATCTTCCCCGGCTATGAGTGGAAGGAGGAGGAGGAGGAGGAGGAGGAGGAGGAGGAGGAGGAGGAGGTGATGATACCTGGTTGTTGCACTTGCCTACTCTTGCAGCGGGGAAACCTTCAAATATTCATACAAAAGCAATCATAACATCGGATTGACACTGTTCCAATGCTGTTCTGCTCAGAAGGAAAATGGCTACCAGAGGAGGCACTTGGGATATGGCTAGGGGCAGCCACCATCCCTGAAGCATGAGATCACGTACACAGCAACCCTTCTGCCTGGGTGATAATCACTGCCCTCCTGGTCTCTGAGTGCCAGACAGGTAGCCATCTCAAGGACAAGAGTGGATCCAACCTATATGGATTGGGGACTTGGCCAGGACAATGGGGGGTATTCAACTTGGCTAGGAAACAGGAACATATCTATATATATATATTCCTTCGTTTTACTTAATGGGTGTAAGGTAAAGGTCAAGGGAGGGACAGGGACAAACCTGATACTCAGGTTTCCACCAGAAAAACCTGACAGTTTGGGACACAAATGTGATGTATGTAGGGCGTTTTATAAAAAGGCATTGTGGAGACGAAGAGAAAGGGAAGGAATGCTACTTACAGCCTGCCCATTTCGTCCACGAAAAGATCCCACCCTCCTCACTAAAGTAACTAACTATCTAAAATGCCCACCCAAGCCTAAATCTGACCCCAACCCCAACCCCTGCCCCAAGTCTACACCTAACCCCCGCCCTAACCCTACACTTAACCCTAACTACTCTATGTACAAAATATATACACACTATGCACAGATGTGCACAAAAAGCAAAGAACAAAAAATAATATAATAAAGAACAAAAAATAAAATAAAATAAATAAAAGTGTTAAAAGAAAAGAAAAGAAAATCAAAATAAATCAAATAAAAGTAAGAAATAAAATAACAGCAAGAAATAAAATCAAAATAAGAAACCGGAAAAATAACAACAAACCAAACTCCTCTCCTCTCCTATTCGCCACCAACTACCACCAACCGCCACTAACTCCTCTCTCTCTCCTCGCCTCACTACAAACCCACAATGGCCGCCTGCAAGTCAGTGGCTTTTAAAGGAGAAGCAAGATATGTCACAAAGGTGGGCGGGTCCTTGTCACTTTGGCAAAAAAAAACCCAGGACCTGGCCCCACCTGAGTGGTGATGCTCCTCTGTCAGAACTCGGAGGCACCTGCTGTTCCACCTGGAGCTGGGCTGCATCTTCATTTCACATCCTTCTTCCTGCCGCCCCATTCCCAAAGGGAGACCACCCCCACATCCTTCAAGGCTGGCTAGGCATCACCATAGCGCAGGATTGGACCATCTGCTTGGCATGCAGGTCTTCCTTCCTGGGGGCTGGGAATGTCGTCGCCCCCCCCCCCCAAATCCTGGAGAGCTGCTGCCAGTCAGTGCAGGCTAGTTGAAGAAAGATATTGAGCAGCTGGAAAGTGAGCAGAAGAAGGATGATGAAGGGCCTGGAAACCAAGCCTTATGAGGAACGGTTGAGGCAGTTAGAAGCCAAGCCTGATCCATATTATAGATAACATTAAACAGAACTGTGCGTGCAAAAAAAAAGGAAAAGGAAAAAGGGAGGGAAACTATTTTGCAAAAGGTATACAATGGAAACATGGAGCTGACGCTTCGCCATCCTTAGATAGATTCTTTAATGTGGCAAAAAGCCCACACAAGCGAAGTACATCAAACACAAAAAGTAAAAAACTGCATTTCAGAAACAAAACAAAGACAAACAGAGGTAGCATTTCTGTAAAAGTTACACCACAGCGGTTGAATATCTATATATGTGTGTAAAATTGCCGAGAAATAATAGAATAAAACAATATATTAAAAGGTTTCAATAATTGAACAGCATTCCGGTTCGTCTCTTGTGGGAGAGACCTGAGGTTACGAATCTTGCCACCTGCAGAGTTCTGTTCTGAGTCGTTGTCTTGCAAAACGAGTGCAAGACGGGACTCTGAAGGTTTATCCACTGTCAGAATAGGATCCTGGGCTAGGTGGGCAGCTGGCCGGATCCAGCAGGACTCTTCTTATGTTCGGGTGGGAAAGTGGAGCTGCTCCAGAGGCGGAGCTCACTGTTGGGAGTCACGGAGAAGCTTTGTGCTCTTATTGACTTGCACTCAGACGTGTTGTGTCAAAAAAAAAAATTTAACTGAACAAAAAGCAAATCACGTTTTCCAAACACTACGTAAGACCTGAATGAGGAAGAGCCAGAAGTTGGGGAAGGATGGGTGAAACACTGGCCAGTCAGTCAAAACCAAACTAAAATCCTGCGTTTCCCATTGTTACCTATAGAGGGAGCTGTCTTCCAAAGTGAACCCGAAGCTGGTTCACCGAGTGAGAGTACAGGTTATTATACAGTATCTCCGCGCCCTCCGAGCCCAAGATCGAAGTGCGGCGCTGGAGGCTCCGAGTGCGCGTGCGTAGCCTTTACCCTCCTTCGGACTCCTGCCTCGCTGCACCGCAGAAGCGGGGAGCTCATTGGTGGAGCCGCCTGGCGCGTCCCGCCCACGTGCTGCTCCCCCGGGCGCTGTGCGCGAGCCAGTCAGAAGCGCGGGATTGGAGGAGGCGCTTCCCCCGCCCTGCGGGCCCCGAGGTGAGAGCGGACTCGGAGGAGAGGTTCCCTCTCGCCTCTGCCGCTTCACTGCTGGGGGTGGGCTAGATGACCCTCGAGGGTTCCTTCCAGCTCTGCGATTCTGTGGCACTGACAGGCGAGCTGAATCTCTCCGCCCCGCCCCCCGCCCCGTTTTGAGCGCCAAGCTGGAGCCCCTCCCTCCCTCCTCCTCAGGAGGAAGCCCCTCAGCCTGGGGGCCGGTGTAGGGCAGGCTCGCCATTGAAAAACGGAAGCACTGGCTAGAGGGCTGCCCAGGATCCCCTCCACTGGGGAAGCAACTCTGCCGGCTGGTCGGTTTACACAGCCCGTGGGTATGTAGCTGTTCCCTTCCGGTTGTCTCTTGCTGAGCCTCGGGCAGCGCTGAAGGCTCTGGGACTGGGAGCAAGCCGGTCTAGCCTCACCCCCTGGCACCCGAGGGGCCGCCAGTCCCGCAGATCCGCTCTGACCACGGGCTGCCTGTGGTTCTGGATGCCTCCCCATGAGCTTTCCCACAGGTTCATCATCACCCCTGAGGACGGACTGGGCCTCCTTGTGAATGGGTACTAGAGAGAGGAAGTAACACAGTAGGGATGACATGCTTCTCCTGGAAAATAAATGCTGCAAATGCCCCAGTGGCTTGCAGGGCAACTTCATTCTAAAGCTATATAAAGTATTGAGAAGTAGCTACCGGTATTTGCACATCTGGTTGGCACTCATTTGAAGAGTTAACAGTGCCTGCTGTGGCTGTAGAGACTGACACAGGAGAGAGACATGCTTTGTTTGCAGCTGAGGCAGATAAAGGCATTGCCTTGTGCTGGTGCAGATGCACCACAACAAAGGAGTTTCTCTGCACTCCTTTGCACTAATCAGGAGGCAATTACCTTGCATGACTCTCCTTGAAATCAAAAGGAGCTGCAAACTCCTACCATTTTCAGGGAGATTTGCATTCATAGGAGACGTTCACCACCAGTTGTGTATGGAGTTTCTTTGCAATATTTAAAAGATACTGGAATGATAAACTATCTAGATACAGTACTTTGTTTGATGCCCAGATTTGTTTCTGAATAGCACATTCAACCACTTGTTGACAAATTAGTCAAAAATCCAACCAACTGATAAATCAGCAAGGTTAGAATGTGAAACCAACTTTCATGTATCTCTAGCATCAACAGTGAATTACCGTATATTCCGACGTATAAGACGGCTGGGTGTATAAGACGACCCCCAACTTTTCCAGTTAAAATATAGAGTTTGGGATATACTTGCCGTATTAGAATACGACCCAGCGTATAAGACGACCCCCGACTTTTGAGAAGATTTTCCTGGGTTAAAAAGTTCTGTAATCTTATACGCAGGAATATACATATAAAACTATATATGCTGACAGGCTGGTTAATTTTAACTTATTTTGCAAGATTTTACATTAATGGTATACAGTATAATCCTAACCTTATCTACTCAGAAGTTAATCCTCTTGAATTCAGTGGGGCTTTCTCTCCAATAAGTAGAACTAAGATTAGAATAAAATAAATTAGTATCTACAACAAAATAAATTACCGGCAATATTAGAAGAATATAAATATTTAAACTCAAATATTGAACTAGAAGAAATAGTACAAGTAATAAAAAAAAATGAAAACGGAAATCACCGGGCCCTGATGGAATTTCAATTAGTTACTATAAAATATTAGATGAGGCCATGCTTCCAACCCTGAAAAAGTTTATGAACAATATACTAGAGACTGGGAAAACCCTGGAATCATGGAAAGAAGCATTAATAACCTTAATACCAAAGCAGGGAGCAGATTTAACAAATACCAAAAATTACAGGCCAATCTATAAAATTTGGACTACAATATTTTTACAGGAATATTAGCAAAAAGATTTTTTTGAAAAATCTTGAATTGAATAATAAACGATGACCAGGCTGACTTCCTATCAGGGAGACAATAACAACACAAGAACAATAATTAATCTATTAGAATATCTGGAAATGAAACCGAATAAAAGAACAGCAACGATGCTAGTACACACCGAAAAGGTCTTTGATAATGTTTCATGGGACTTTTTGTTGAAATCTATAGAGGCAATAAAATTAGGAAATAAATTGTAGAATTAAAACAATTTATAATAACCATTGAGCCAAATTAATTATAAACAACAAAATAACAGAAACATTTAATATCGAAAAAGGTATCAGACAATGTTGCCCATTACTGCCACTTTTATTTATTACCATATTAGAAACATTAATAGCCATAAGGAATGAATCCAAAATAAAAGGTATTAATTTGGGCAACAGATACTATAAACTCAAGGCCTTCGCAGAAGATATTATAACTACTGAAAACCCAATTGAGAGTATATTAGAAACATTATGAAGTCTCAGGCTTCAAATTAAATAGTGTCATACCTTGGGTTACAGCTGCTTCAGGTTGCGCGTTTTCGGGTTGCGCGCCGAACCCGGAAGTCCCGAACAGGTTATTTCCGGGTTTCAGCGCTCATGCATGTGCAGAAGCGCTAAATCACGCTTTTCGCATGCACAGAATTGCGACTCGTGTGTGCGCAGATGTGGCGCTGCGGGTTGCGAACGTGCTTCCCGCACAGATCACATTCACAACCCGAGCATCCACTGTAAAGATAAATCCAAATTAATAGTGAGAAGCGTGAGTGAAGTGGAAAAGAGAGAATCAGAAATTAAAACAGGACTTAAAATAACAAATAAAGTGAAATACCTGGGCATCTGGATTACGAATAAAAATATAAATCTATACAACAATAATTATGGAGAAAAATGGTAAGAAATAAAAAAAGATTTGGAGATATGGGGGAGGTTGAATCTGTCACTGTGGGGTAGGATGTCAATAATTAAAATGTCCATACTACCAAAGATGTTATTCTTATTTCAAACCTTACCAATAATTAGTGGAGTCAAATGTTTTAAAGACTGGCACAAAGACCTGGCTAAATTCATCTGGAGAGATAAAAAACTGAGAATAAATTATAAATTATTAACAGAAATTAGAGACAGAGGGGGTTTTGCGGTCCCAGATCTTAAACTATATTATGAAGCAACAAGCTTTGTTTGGCTCAAAGAATGCATAACATTTAAAAACACTAAAATATTAGACATAGAGGGATGAGATAACGTTTTTGGATGGCACGGCTATTTGGGACATAAGAAAGTGAAAAACCACAGAGGGTTCCTTAATCACATACTGTAGTAAGGAAGGCCCTATACAAGGTTTGGGAAAGATACAAAACACTCTTGGAGCCCAAAACTCCATGGTGGCTTTCACCAGTGGAGGCAATTTCCGTCCACAAGAAAAATATGGATAATAATTGGCCAGAGTATAAAGATTAATTAGAAGGGGAAAAAATCAATTTAAATTGGAAAAAAATGAAGAACTTAAAAGGCTAGAAATTACCTGGCTACAATACCATCAAATAAATGCAATTTTTGAAAAAAATAAAAGAACAGATTTGAAAACAAAATTTCAGCACTAGAGAAGGAACTGTTACAAGACATTATAAGAAGACATTATCAAAAATGTATAGGTTACTTCTACATTGGATTCTTAAGGACGAAGAAATAAAAAAGTAATGATAAAGTGGGTGCAAGATTTAGGCCACCCCATAGAATTACAAAAATGGGAAGAGTTGTGGAATACAAACCTAAAATTTACAGCATGTTACTTAATAAAAGAAAACTTTATGAAAATGCAATTTAGATGGTATTTAACCCCCACAAAATTGGCTAAAATAAATAAAAGTTACAATAATAGATATTGGAGATGCAAATCTCATGAAGGAACTTTTTTCCACATGTGGTGGACATGCCCAGAAATTAAAAAATTCTTGGACACGGTCTACAAGGAACAAAATATTAAAATTTACATTTAATAAAAATCTAGAAGCATTCCTACTAGGGATTCTAACAAATAACATTACAAGTGAAAGAAGAACATTTCTCTATGCAGCAACTGCAGCAAGGGTACTACAGTAATGGCAAAGTATTGGAAGAGCGAGCACATTCCATCTAGAGAGGAATGGCAATTAAAACTGAGAGTACTTGAAACTCGCAAAAATGATGGAATCAATAAGAAATAAGTCATCAGAAAATTTAAAAAAAGAGTGGGAATGCTTCAACAATTATTTATCAAAACAAGGCGCCATATCTAAGATTTGGTTGTGTATGGAATAACTCCGTAACCCCCCCCCCTGTAATTTCTGTAACAGTAGGGAAATTTTGTTTCCTCATATCAAGATGATGAGGAAACATTAAACACAGGAAAGATTTTACAGTACAGTAAGAAAAAATGAACTGTTTTGAGGTGGATGGAAGTCCATAACAAGTATATACATATAGAGATTCAATCCATATGAAAGGTATTTAAGAAAAATACGAATACAGGATTGAATCATATTGGATAGTATCTAACAAAAGATACATAATGTTATTTTTGTAGGTAGGGGTGGGTATGTGTGTTTTTTCTTTTTCTTTTTCTTTTAGAAAATGTGGGCTCCTGTCATTGTGTTGTCTTTTTCTTTTTTCTTTTCTTGAATATAAGTAGAGATGGAAGGTTTCTCTAGGTGATATTATTTGATTTTGTTAATATTATTTGATTCATATAGAAGTTATCAATTGTATGTGTTTGTTATTTATGTATTATTTGTAAATGTGTATATTTTTAAATAGTGAGGAGGAATTAAAAAACCTTTTAATTAGAGTGAAAGAGGAGAGTGCAAAATATGGTTTGAAGCTCAACATTTAAAAAACTAAGATCATGGCCACTGGTCCCATCACCTCCTGGCAAATAGAAGGGGAAGAAATGGAGGCAGTGAGAGATTTCACTTTCTTGGGTTCCATGATCACTGCAGATGGTGACAGCAGTCATGAAATTAAAAGACACCTGCTTCTTGGGAGAAAAGCAATGACAAACCATCTTAAAAAGCAGAGACATCACCTTGCCGACAAAGGTCCGTATAGTTCAAGCTATGGTTTTCCCAGTAGTGATGTATGGAAGTGAGAGCTGGACCATAAAGAAGGCTGATCGCTGAAGAATTGATGCTTTTGAATTATGGTGCTGGAGGAGACTCTTGAGAGTCCCATGGACTGCAAGAAGATCAAACCTATCCATTCTGAAGGAAATCAGCCCTGAGTGCTCACTGGAAGGACAGATCCTGAAGCTGAGGCTCCAATACTTTGGCCACCTCATGAGAAGAGAAGACTCCCTGGAAAAGACCCTGATGTTGGGAAAGATGGAGGGCACAAGGGGAAGGGGACGACAGAGGATGAGATGGTTGGACAGTGTTCTCAAAGCCACCAACATGAGTCTGACCAAGCTGCGGGAGGCAGTGGAAGACAGGAGTGCCTGGCGTCCATGGGGTCACAAAGAGTCGGATACGACTAAATGACAACAACAAATATATTGAAATAAATTTATATAGGGGGAAATTAAAAAAGCAGAACTAAAATTGCAGCTTTATAAATATATATATTGTAACAAATTTTATTTTATTTTCAATTTATACATCTCAAAATAAACATTTTACGTAATACCATGTAACAGTTGACTTCCCTCCTTCCCATTTCATGGTTCATTTTACTTACAGTGGTTCCTCGACATCCAAATGTTTCAACTTCCAAAGGTTTCAACTTACGAAGTCAGCAAACCTGGAAGTATTTTCATCCTGCGCATGTTCTGCGCCTGCGCAGAAGCGCCGTGTGCGGTATGCGCATGCGCAAAATCGCACTCCGTGCATGCGCAAAATGGACGCTTCAGCATCTGAAGGTTTCGACTTACGAAGAGCACCGCCGAACGGATCGCCTTCGTAAGTCGAGGTACCACTGTATCGATCCATTCCTGCATATTTTACTATAGCCAATCTAATCGTTTCTCCATTTTACATCCTTCAGATATTTACCATACTGTTGAATTCATCTAAATGCTACCAGCATTTTAAATTGTTCACTATTATTTTCTAAATATTCCGCAAAAATGGTCCACTCTGGAGCAACTTCTTCTTGCTCTCTTATCTATAGGTTACAGCTGCTGCTTCTGCAAATTCTGTCATCTTAAGTTGACAATCTTCCTTACTAGGGATCTTGCTCACTTTCCATTTTGGGGCTACTAGCAAAATTTGAGCCACCATGGTTGCGTACATAAATTTTCCCCCCTGACAACTGGGAACTTCAGACTGAAGTATTCCTAACAAAAAGACCTCAGGTTTTTTTCGGGGAATGTTGTTTTAAACATTTTTAAAAACTCATTGTAGATAATTTCCCAATAGCCTTTAGCCTTTTTACATGTCCACCACATGTGAAAAAATGTTCCTTTTGTTTCTCTGCATTCCCAACACAGATCTGATCCAACTTTGTACATATTGACCAACCTACTCAGGGTTAAATACTATCTGTGCATCATTTTCATATAATTCTCTTTCGAAGCATAACATGCGGTAAATTTCAAATCACTTCCAGATTTCTCCCAGACGTTTAGGTCTATGTTATGCCCTATATCCATTGCCCAGTGTGTCATTGAAGCTTTGACTAACTTGTCTTTCATTTCCCATTCTAATAATAAGTTATACGTTTTTGACAATTTATCCTTATTCCATAATAATTCTCTTTCAAATTATGAGCTTTGATCCGGAAACCCATTTTAAAAAAATCTAATTTAAACATATATATTTGATGATACTGTAACCAATCCATAATTTGGCTCCTTACTTCTTCCATTGGTTTCAGTCTAGGTTCATTCCCTGTAAATTCCAACATCTCGATGTGTAGCCCATTGTCTATTTATGTTAATTCTCTTAATTGTGATTGCATCAGTGGGGGATACTATGATTGCAGCTTTAATACCTGTTTAGTAACTGCATTCAGAATTTCCCTGATGCTTTGGGGCTGTAAAATATGCAGGAATTCACTTTGTTTGTTCTAGGTCATTGCACTGTAGGCTACAGTACAATGGGGCACTCTGTTTCTTGCAATGGGGCACTCTGTTTCTTGCATTTTACAGTTGCAACTAATTTTGTTGAAACAAAATAAAAAAATTCCTTCCAGCAGCACCTTAGAGACCAAAATTTTCATTGTGAAATAGAAAATCGGGGTACACAATCCACGTTTAAGGGGTCCAGAAATGAACAGAGAGGGGACACACTCATTGCCCACACAGAAGCCATATTTCTACCTGACATCGGGAATCAGGTCAAAGGGGAAACTGCCTGAACCAAGGGAAGGAATAATCCCTTCTTGCCCAGACTTGCCCCAGGATGCTCTCCACCCTAGTAAACATTCCACGATTATCATAAACCCTGCTATCAACACCCTAGAGGGGCACACATAACAAAAACCAAGTCAGGATGTCTGGAATGACAAGCTATCACGATCATTACACAAAAATCCCGTTCTGGCTGCTGACGAAGCGTCTCCGTCTCCCTCCCAGAAGAGATTATCGGTTCCAGGAAACGCAACCGATCCTGTGTTAATAAACTATGTCAATTAAAAGGACTAATTGTTTTATACTGTATAGCCAAAGCTTTTTCTCCATGCCCTCTCCTAGGCTGAGATTTCGTTGTATTTTTTAACCATGTTACAAGCTGTCAAAACGTTCCTTGAAAATGTCAATACGAAGTTGCTATGTATCCACTGTGTTCCCTCCTTCCCGCTACAATGATTGTATAACTCCTTCCCAGAACAGCCTTAAAGTGTAACTTTTGATACCTTTCAATTGATATTGTATCCACTAGACAAAACGTTCCCGCAAGCTTCATTTCTATTAACTTTTGTATGCTCCGTGGCTCAGTATATGTTTATGGACAACTTTATATGAATTCCTATATATCCTATGGACTTTTTACTCTCTGCGCTTTCCACCTTGGCATTCCTTATCCCACACTGCCACCTAGCCAGTCTTTGACAAAATGACACTAATACACAAGCTCAAGGAAGAAAAACAACTTTATTTAGATTTTGATATCACTGACATCTGCCGCATCTCCAACCGAGTTGCCTGAAACAATAAAGGAATGTACATAAGCATCAACTGGACTATCACCAGGAACTGTCACCTTTTGTTTTTCCTCATCAAGGACTATCAACTTGTTTGTCCTCACCGGATAGCCCTCCTCCCAAATCCATTTATCGCCTTTCATACAATTGTGTAACCTGTACAGAAAAACCTATAAAACTGTCAACCTTCCTTTGTTCTGGGTTCTTCACTCCATGCTGCTACGTGAGTGGAAGGACCCTGTTGCAACAGTTTTTTATTCTTTAATAAACTGTACTTTGCTTTTGACAGCCTTAGTTTGGTCTCTGTCACTCTACGGCCAGCGGCAACATTGTGCCTGCTTGCCTGGATCCTTGGGCTCTCCCTGGGTCAGGATCCATTTCTCTGGGTTCATAGGAACCAGCTTAAATTTTACTTCAATTGGTATGAGCTTTCGTGTGCATGCACATTTCTTTAGATATGTGTAAGATATGTGTATCTGAAGAAGTGTGCATGCACACGAAAGCTCATACCAATGACAAACTTAGTTGGTCTCTAATGTGCTGCTGGAAGGAATTTTTTTATTTTGTTTCAACTATGTCAGGCCAACACGGCTACCTACCTGTAACTAGAACTAATTTTGTGAGGAGCTTCTAAAGTTTCAGTACAGTACTGTATAAAGCAACCCCACTTGTTTTCAGAGAGGTTTCACTCATATTAATTTAATTCTTTACTTTCTTATATCTTTGTCTCACAATTTTTCATAAAATTCACTTAATTTGGGTGCTTAAATTGATACTCCAGTACCAGTTGGCATATATTATTATGGTTGTTGCAATCAGAAATCATATTTAAAAAATTATGTCATGGAGCAATACTGTGTTCTCATGCTTGAATCTATTCAGCTATGTTGGTTGTTTATATTCTTTCAAATACTGTATATGATACTTTTGATAGTATCAAAGTCATCTGGCTAATTTGTACCCATTAATGATCATAATATAAGTAACAAAGTAGCCACATACTTCGTATAGAATTAACCCACAGTTAGGGGTGGGGCAATCTGTAAACAATAGCTTTGCATTGTCCAGGCAGGTTTTTAAAATACCAGTTTTTCCAGTGCTAGATTATATATTTAGTAAACACTCTTTGGCAATGTGAACAATTTAATTTTATTTGTTGCTGCTTTAGTTTTTTGCTTTAACTTGCTATACTAGTTTATATGCTTTATATTATTATTATTATTATTATTATTATTATTATTATTATTATTAACCTTTGTGTTTCTCATTACACTGTGATCTGCCCTGGCAGCGTCAGGCTGCATGCACATCATACATTTAAAGCACATGACTTATCCTAAACAGTCATGGGAACTGTAATTTACCCCTGACAGAGCTATGATTCCCAGCACATACTTAACAAACTATATAGTGCCCAAGATTCTTTGGGGACAAGTTATGTGCTTTAAATGTATGGTATGCACACAACCTTAGGTAAAGGTAAAGGGACCCCTGACCATTAGGTTCAGTCGTGACCGACTCTGGGGTTGCGCGCTCATCTCGCGTTATTGGCCGAGGGAGCCGGTGTATAGCTTCCAGGTGTTATAAGAATTTTGAGGTTATATATATATATATATATATATATATATATATATATATATATATATATATATATAAATAATAATTGTTCATAAAACATGTACATGAATGTACAGAAACATGTCTGAAGCAGCACAGGAAAACAGGCCTGACTGACACCATTTTGACTCTCTCTGACCAGGTGTTCCTCTGCAAGGAAGAAGTGGGGTGGGGGGAACCTTCTCATTGTCTCAGGAATTAAAGTGATAATCCCTGGCATCCTGATACCTGAGTGCCAGACAAAAGGGTGTGATTAACTTGGCTGGGAAACAGGGAAATGTAAATATCTCTCAATTTTGTTGATTAGGTTTTGGGGGCAGGGGGCAGGGTCCAGACTGCTCAGATTACTGCCACCAGACCTCCCCGTTCATGATGTACCTATGATGAATCTAGGGAGGGGGGGTCTTGGGCTACACCCCTTCTGTGACATATGGATGATGCTTCTGGGGGGTGGGCTGAAACCAATTTCAAATTTCTTTTTAAGGGCAAGACATCTTTGTTTGGGGTTCCTTCCTTGTTCTCCTGCGTGAGAGGAAGGACCCTGTTGCAACAGTTTTTATTCTTTAATAAACTGTACTTTGCTTTTGACAGCCTTAGTTTGGTCTTTGTCATTCTACGGCCAGCGGCAACATCGTGCCTGCTTGCCTGGATCCTTGGGCTCTCCCTGGGTCAGGATCCATTTCTCTGGGTTCATAGGAACCAGCTAAAATTTTACTTCACAGGTCATGTGGCCAGCATGACAAAGCCGCTTCTGGCGAACCAGAGCAGCACACGGAAACACCGTTTACCTTCCCACAGTAGCGGTTCCTATTTATCTACTTGCATTTTTGACGTTCTTTCGAACTGCTAGGTTGGCAGGAGCTGGGACCAAGCAACGGGAGCTCACCCCGTCACAGGGATTCGAACCGCCGACCTTCTGATCAGCAAGCCCTAGACTCTGTGGTTTAACCCACAGCACCACCTGGGTCCCTTCAAATTAGATAAACTAGGTAAATCATAGGATATTTAGTATTGGAAGAGAGAGCTACAATTAAAAGAATCTTAAATTTAAACAATTTGTTAAATCTGCATAGTTATATTAAGTTTAGAATATATGTCCTGTTACTTTAGCGAGAACATTTTAAAACAAGCAATTAAAAGGTTTTTAAAGTATTACTCAGCTGATAGAATAAATATTGCAATCCTCATTTTTTATTATTAAAGGTTTTCTTGGTTTACAAAGATATGTGCAATGTCTCTCATAACATTTTTACAAATCACTTTGATTTGTTGAGACATTGGGGAGGAAAGGGGTCGGGTGACAATGTTTCTATTTTGATTAATGTGTGTGGGGGTGCAATCCTAATTTTTTATCTTAATTGTGACCTGGATTGTCTTCTCATCTGGTTTGGATACTGCACTGTTGATCTTATGTTCCAGTGAGATGAAGGCAGACTCTTTCACCAATGAATAACCAGTCTCTAGTTAGCCAGTATGTTACTTGCCTGATCTGGAGTCTACATTTTGTGTTTATATTTGCTGCAGGGTTAACTTGTTAATTTAGAATGAAAAGGATGAATGGTCTGACTTGATCCTGAGGGCAAATATTGACTCTGGTTTGTAGTTAGGTGGACTTTGTGCTTGAGGTGACAGACCAACATCGCTGAAAATGGAAAAAGAAGCATCTGCTGAAGCTCGGAAAACCACCCAAGAATCTATAGTTAAAGAAGAGGTATGCAATGTTTGCTTGGTTTTTGGCATGCTATTTTGAAGCATCTTAGTTATTGTGATCAAATACTGGGCTTAGCATTGCATAATATAGTATGCAAATGCTATGTTTTCTACTGTGATAATGGGAAAGCGGCACCTTTATATGACTTAGCAAGACCATTTCCTATCATCCAGAGATCTTGCAATTCCAACCTTTTGTCAGGATAGCTGTTTTGCTTTGGGAGGTTATTCTGTGCTAGGTATCAAAAGTTTGGAAGCTGTTATGAGATGTGTTAGGAATAAGAAAGCATATGCATCAAAGTCCTTATAGTGTATGTCTGCACTGCAGTTATAAACATAACCATATTTAATCAATCAATTCATATTTTTTATTTTCTTTTATACTTATATTCCATTATTCACCAAATGGTTCAAGGGTGGGTTACAAACATAGGGAACAAGTTGTACTGAACACAGCCCAGCTTGCTTTTGAGCAAACATGCATCACACTTTCCCATTGAAATTAATGGCAATCTAATGCTCTTCAACATGACCTTAATTGCTCTGAGGACGTTTGTGTTATATTAAGTGAGTTGTGCGTTGGTAATCAAATTT
Source organism: Zootoca vivipara (assembly GCF_965207765.1). Taxonomy (NCBI): domain Eukaryota; kingdom Metazoa; phylum Chordata; class Lepidosauria; order Squamata; family Lacertidae; genus Zootoca; species Zootoca vivipara. The sequence goes on from NC_142592.1 coordinate 2,043,729, forward strand.
CTGTTGATTCTCAAGGATCAAGAGCAGGGTTCATGGAGTTCCTCACTTAACATCCACCTGACTTCTTGATGTGTCTAGTAAGATGGGACTGCCTCAGTGTGCAGAAATCCGGTGTCCATCAGAGAGACTTGTTAATAATCTGTAATATTTTTCATGCTTAGCTGCCTCTAAATTGATTTTCTTGATCTCTTGCTTGCATGGTGCATTTTTGCCACTTCAGTGGGCCATGTAATGTCCAGTTTACCTACCTCTTTCCGCCTATCAATCACATGCCCGTGGGTTGCTGTGAGTAGTTGGGGTAATGATTTCAATTTGTGTTACAACAGTGTAGTGGGTCACAATAAATCTCTCTAGTCCTTCATACGGTATCTTTTGTGTAACATTGTGTTACATTTCAAACAATTGCTGAGTCATTACGGGTCTGGTGCGAGTGTGTCCAGTGTGACCATGACAGAAGAGGAATTTCATGTGTTTTCTCCCACTTAGTGATTAAGTTATTGTTATTTACTACATTCTAGGCAACAGTTCTCTGGAGAGTCCACAGATCTAAACCGTTTTAAAATAAACTCTTAATTTCCACAAAACCTGATTTCTGAGATCAACATAGCCTCTTAACTGTTACTTATGAAATCAGTTCAAGAGCTCTTTTCTCGTGGTGTTGCTAATATGCATTTCATTTGTACCTCTGAATGTACCTATAACAGCAGTTATTGATACTAAACAATACAATCATAGGTATGTTTACCTGGAATTTAGTCCTAGTACATTCAGTGGAACTTACTCCCAGGTAAGTGTGCATAGGATTGTAGCCCTGAGCTCCTACTCACTTGCCTTTTCCTGTTGCCTCTCCTTTTGATTCCTGCTGTTCCTTCTTATTGTTGTCTTCTCTTCTCTTTTTTTCCTTCCTAACTGCAGTTCTAAAGTCATGAAGGATTTCTGTGGCTCAATGGCTTCCTTCCATTCACTGGCCACACCTACTCTGTCAATAAATAAAGCATTAGTATGATGTCCTTGGGGTCCTACAATAAAGCGTGGCTTCTATAGGTCACAGGGTAAGCCAAAGTAACTACCGTAGGTGTCTAGTAACTCAGGTTCACACTCACCATAAAATTATCCAAAGTAAACTTCTGTCAACACCCACTGAATTGCAGAATAGTAGGACTATCCTAAGTATGTTCGTCTGTGCAGATAAAACCTTTTTTAAAAAAGGTTTCTTAATGAGGCTTGGCATAGAAAAACAATTGTAGGTATAGAAAAGTAGAAAAAGGAACGTACCAATCACCTCAGTAAAGCCAAACACCATGATGAGAATCTCTTTGAAGTCCGAGCTTAAACACAACGGTCTATGCAATTCTGCAGAATTTTTCTCAGTCTTCTTCACTCCAGACTATGTCTGTTTATTGTCCAAATCTAATTATTTTATCAAACAGATATTTCCAGCTTGTGAGAGTGGCTTCGGTGAGTGCCAGCCATGTTGTGCTCTGGGACCCAGCGTCCTGCCACTTGCACCTTGGTGCCAGCTGACAATCTCGGACAATCTGTGGGTCTACGAGACAGTCCTCCCCCACCCTGGAGGGAGTCTGGCAGGGCTTATTACCCCCATATCAACCCTGAATTACCGGCACGGCTGAGGTCTGACTGTGTAGGAGTCAGCCATTTCTCACCGCTGGAAACAGGAAGCTCCAGCATAGCCAGTGTTGAGGGGTGATGGGAGCTGTAGTTCAGCATCTACTGGCCATCATGTTGGTGAACTCTACAATAAATAGGAAATAATGTTTCTACCTAATGCACTGACCCAACATATCAGACTTGCTGTTCCACTATCAGTCCTTTTCACCTGGCTCCTCCAACTGTCATTCTCACCTTGACTCTACCCACCATTCTGTCTCACTCTTCACTGCTCTTCTCCCACATGTTCTTCTAATAGGACTAGTACTAAAATTCTTCTCTCCAACAAGAATGTAAGAACCACCTTGCTGGAACAGGCTGACATCCAGCCCATCCAGCATTGTTTTCCAACAACTAGAGATAACAAGTGAAAGCTCACAAAGGTGGTGGCCATTTGTTCATTGAGTGTGGTGTGCAATAAGCAAAAAAACAAAATTAAAATAATTTGGGCATGGTACTCTTGAAGGGAACACAGAAGGAGTGTTTGAGTCTCATCACAGTGTGAATTAAGAGCAGAGTAGTCTTGAATTTAGTTTCATACCATTCTGCCTTTATTGGGCAACCTTTGCTTTGAGAGAGAATGCAAGTCCATTTCACCATTTCATAGTGTAGTGGTGGGTGACCTGTGGCCCTCCAGATGTTGTTGGAATCCAACTATCATCAGCCTCCGCCAGCACAACCAATGGTCAGGAATGGCGGGTGCTGTAATGCAGCAGTATCTGCAGGGTCAGAGGTTTCCTATCCCTGGTTCACTAGAGGAAAAGGCACATACCTGTTGTTTCCCATTGCCTTTGATTGAAATTCTAGCACTCTCCGTAGAAAATGACCATGTTGTAAAAATAACAGTGCCAAATTATTCCAAATATTGTTGATTCCGGCCGTTTTAAAAAAATGCCCTCAATAGTTAGTGTTGTAAAGATTCCTTCCTGTTCAGGGCATATGATCCTTTCCAAGAGCACATGAGAAAATTATAGAGGGCTCCCTTTACTTTGAACTTGCACACATCTCTGTGTTCACAGCAAATAGTTCTTCATTCATTTAATGTAATGCAAATACGGTACTTTGGTAATGCCTACCATTTTGGAAATGAAAAGGTTCCAAGAACCCGGGCCAGGAAGGAGATTAATTATGAATTCTTCAAACTGTTTTATGCTTAAGGTAATGAGACAAATTCCAGTTGAAATTATTTTCAAATCCAGGACAAGGCCCTGTTTCGTTTATTCTTCATCAGCTATAGTCTCATGGTGTACCATGTACAATTGTGTACCAATTTGTCTCATTACCTTAAGCATAAAACAGTTTGAAGAATTCATAATTAATCTCCTTCCTGGCCCGAGTTCTTGGAACCTTTTCATTTGATTTCCTGATTGCACCAAGAACTTCAATTTCTACAATACCATTTTGGAAATGGCAAAACTATTCCTTCATCTATAAGTAAAATCCTGCAATTACTGAGCTGAAAGAGATGCTGATGATGACTTCAGTTTTCCATATTGGCTGTAACCACAGTGGAGGCAGTTTTCATATTGTTCCAAATCATCATCTTTGTGGTGAAAATAAAGGGGTCATAGTAGATAGGTCGATAAAGATGGTCAACCCAGTTTGCAGCAGTTTTGGAAAAGCTTGAACCCTGCTTGCTAATTTTCCATGGGCATCTGATTGGCCACTGTGAGAACAGGCTGCTAGACTTAGATGGGCCATTAGCCAGACCCAGCAGGCTTTTCTTAAGTTTTTTAAATGTTTTAAGTGATCCCCCCCCCTCTCAAGACGATTGCAGAAAGAAAATGGGTGAAGCTGGAGCAGACAACTTACATTGATCCTGAAGGTCAAACAAGGTAATAATTTTTACTTATTGTTTTCTAAACCATGGGGTTTTTAAATAGTGTTCTAGGGAGCTCTAAGGTTTATATAGGATTCTTCATTGAGGACACCAGTGATGATGACGACAAGCCACACCTACTGAAATCTCCTATTAAAGGTGCAGGTGCCCTGCCCCCCCCCCCGCCCGCCCTTTCATGAGCTGGCTCCTCAGACAACATCCCTGAATTCTCTGCAGATGTTCATGGCCTAATAAACCCTGCTTTGTTAGCCAGGAACACTTCATCTGAACCAGCTCTGCTTCTTTTACTGTAATTCAGTTTTTTCCCAGTTGTCTCAATTTCTTACTCATATTTATGTTTCACTGGAACATAGAAAAGCCACAGATTGTGGTGTTGGCCTTAAAAGTAACTTACTTGAGAATCTTGTCTTTCATTAAAAAGAAAGAAAGAAGAAAGTTTCTCATGTATTTGCATAAGTTTTCCTGAAAGTTTTTAGCAATGCCTAATGTATATTGGAAGTTCCTAGGTGCATAGCTGCCAAGTTTTCCCTTTTCTCGCGAGGAAGCCTATTCAGCATAAGGGAAAATCCCTTTAAAAAGGGATAACTTGGCAGCTATGCCTAGGTGAGAGTTGGGAGGGGCCCCCCTTCTTTGTGAGGCAAGGATTAAGATCTACTTTTGAGAGAGGGAATTGTCTTTTCTTCGCTCTTTTTATTTTTATTTAGATTTGTTTTTTATTGTATGATGACAAAGTTTCTTTTTTTTAAAAAAAATAATTTTTATTAAGGATTTTCTTGGTTTACAATGACAAAGTTTCAATAAAAATTATGGAGGGGGGAGTAAGAGCAGGGGTTGCTCAATATTCCTAGTGCTCAGAGGTTCGGATTTATGATCTGGAGTTTCTTCCTGTGACAGTGAAAGCAGAATGAACTGGGAAGAAATGCTGCATCGATTAGGCAAAAAAGAGGTCATCTTTGTTTTATTTGCATAATTTATTCCAACTGCAGAATTCTGCATTTGTTAGATTCATTTGGTGCATACTTTTGATTATTTTTTAAAATTTTAACATTTTTAAGCATATACTCAGCCTTGATTATGCTTTGAGACTGAGATTTTTGTCATGAAGAAGAAAATTTCTCTGTGACATCAGGAAGAACTCCGTTCTTGAAGTGCCTTAGGATGTAGAGTGAGGTATTATAACAGTAATAATGATTAACATCTCATTTTTGGAATCAACATGTCTACATTGACATTTATCTTCTTCCCATCTTCTCCCTTCCATTTAATAGAGTATGGGAATCTGTGAAGCGTACTACCAGACAAAAGGGGGTTTCTGCTGATGGTGAGCAAGTCTTTACATTGACAAACACAAAACACCTATTACATCACTAGCTGCTGAGAGTCCCCCAATGTTAGATAAACTGGGGACATACATAAGAGAACACCAATATATATGGGAATATTGATTGTTGAGATTTAGTCGTTCACCAAATTTCAGGCAAGTATTTTATTATTGTTGAAATTTATAATAATTATAATGATGGTTTCCATTTTCATTCAGGAGCTAGTGGTTAATAACAGTGACTGTATGTGTGAACAGGCCCCCAGGTATGCCCTCAAAGCTAAGTGATCTGCCAGTCATAGAATCATAGAGTTGGAAGAGACCACAAGGGCCATCCAGTCCAACCCCCTGCCAAGCAGGAAACACCATCAAAGCATTCCTGACAGATGGCTGTCAAGTCTCTGTCTTCCCTTCCCCACCTTTTATCATCAGAGTGTGGAAAGGAAGATGCAAAACAGTGTGGTCTAGTACCCGCTTGGATACTTGCTGCCACAGCAGCACTGTTAAGATGGTTTGAAAAAGGAGCCATATGAATTTCCTAAACTAATGTTTGTTTCCAGTTGTGTTTTGGAGAATCCTGGTGTTCATTAAAAGCTTCTTCAGGGCTATAATCAGTGAGAGCCAGTGTGGTGTAGTGGTTTAGAGACTCATAATCTGGGGAACCCAGTAATCTGGGGAACCGGGTTTGCGTCTCCGCTCCTCCACATGCAGCTGCTGGGTGACCTTGGGCTCGTCACACTTCTCTGAAGTTTCCCAGCCCCCCTCACCTCACAGAGTGTTTGTTATGGGGGAGGAAGGGAAAGGAGAATGTTAGCCGCTTTGAGACTCCTTTGGGTAGTGATAAAGCGGGATATCAAATCCAAACTCTTCTATAATCAGGAATGGCAGACTAGCTTCTCCGATGGACAGCTTGCCACCTATTCCAGTCTTCCCCTATGATTGGCAGCTGCAGTGGAGTGTTGGGTGGTTATCTTCTCCATTCGCCTATGTGGATGGTATGACCCAACAGGTCAAACCAAGCACCTTAGGTAAACTGAGGATATGCCCTAAACCATCTTCCAGAATCCTCTGCAACATTCAGGGCTTCCAAATAGATACTGAAATTGTTTCCTGAAGGGAGAAAGTGTGAAAACCATTGTTCTGAAAATGGTAACATGGACACAACCATCAAGTCCACTACATGAGATACCTTGAGGGAGTTACTGATCTTCATCTGTTTCAGTGCAGCAATGTTTTTGCAAGTTTCTTCTCTGTATTGGCAGGGGTTGCTGTTATTCCAGTGTTGCAAAGAACTCTTCACTATGACTGTGTTGTCCTAGTGAAGCAATTTAGGCCTCCCATGGGGAACTACTGCTTGGAATTCCCTGCAGGTAGGTGGTTCACCTCAGCTTCCTTGTTAATTTTAAGGTAAGGCCCTTGCCATTGTGAGAGAGGCACTAGCTGTATCTTGGGATGCTTAGATGTTTGGAAATAGGCCACAAGTCCTGTGTTACAAACCCCTTGGGATAAATTCTTTCAGTGGTATTGCACCCTGGACACATCTGCACATTACTATTTCTGATTTTATCAGAATTAATGCCTTATAACTAGGAATGGAGGAGAACTTTATTTGGCCTGCCCTTTTAAGTGAGCAGGCCTATTTTACACCTTCCTGACTAAGACAGATTAGAACACAATTATCCTTTTGATCTTGCACTTCTCTGAAATTTTTTGTTGGGGGAAAAATCAATGTGTAAAAATGTGTATTTTAGGATAAAGTGCATCCAGAAAGGGGGGGGAATACATTGATGGAAAAATACATTTAAATATGTTCTTATATACTGTACAAGCTTTTTTTAAAAAAAGAAAATCAGAGATGAATGAGGAAAGTGGATGGAAGACACTTACAAATGAACCCATGTCAAAGAGCCAGACCAGGAGGTAATTGCTTAAAACAGTTGAAAGCAGCAAAGAATGTTGAGAGGGAAGGTTAGCTTTCACTTGCCTCCCCTCCACACTTCTTTTTGGCAAACAGGTCAAATATTGTGTAAGATACATGTGTTTGTCCTACACATCTAGTCTGTTATGGAGCCTCAGGATTCTAAACATGCCCCCATAGTCTGTACTCTTCACAACTTGTGTGCCTCATCCTGTGAAGAATCTTGCTGGTAACATCATTATGAGATTGGCTTTTCAATGCATAAGTATAATGCATTTTAATAATTAGAGTAGTGATAGGGAGCACCTGTGGGCCTCTAGATGTTGTATGCCAGCTCTCATCCCTGATCATCAGTCACATTGGCTGGGGCAAATGGGAGTTGTAACAAAATTTGGGGGGCACCAGGTTCCCCATCCATGAGTTACAACAGGCATCCCCAAACTTCGGCCCTCCAGATGTTTTGGACTACAATTCCCATAATCCCTGACCACTGGTCCTCTTAGCTAGGGATCATGGGAGTTGTAGGCCAAAACATCTGGAGGGCCGTAGTTTGGGGATGCCTGAGTTAGAACATTTATCTTGCCACTAAGTCTTGTGCTTTCTTCCTAGCCATGCCAATGTCGCAACCCCCCCCCCCAAGTCTTTTTTATTATAGCTGATCTTTACATCACAGGTCTAATTGATAGCAATGAAACCCCAGAAAGTGCTGCTTTACGTGAGCTGGAGGAAGAAACAGGATACAAAGGGGAGATCCTTGAATGCTCTCCAGGTAACTTCTGTATTTTGTCTTGATTGTTTGAATGGAAAATGTTGGTGCATGTCTGTCAGGGGTTGTTGTGGCTACTCTTGAGTAACGACTCTCCACATCTGCTTGTCTTTAAGGTGTTTTTATTTGTGCACATTATTTACAGTGCTAAGTGTCCGCAAATCATGTCTGCTCAGTCTGAGTCAGAACCTCGCAATGCCTTTTTTCTGTTTCGCGCCCAACATAACAGCCCGGGAACCCCTTTGTCCTACGGGGAGCCGTTCGTCTCAATTCAGGCGTTGGGGGGAAGGGCCTTCCTTCTGACTGCTTGCCGGTCCCTTCCTCCCCGGCTCTCTGACGCTGCCAGAGCCTTGTGACTCCCCTTCTGCTTCCTGGCTCCTGTGATCTGATCCGCTGCTGGACTTACTGCTCTGCGAGGAACTCGACCTGGGGGGGGGGGTGTTCCCTATAAGCCTTCCCCCTTACAATGTCCTTTTATGGATTTCTGTATTTTAATGTTTTGTTGGAAGCCACCCAGAGTGGCTGGGGGAACCCAGCCAGATGGGCGGGGTATTAATAATAATAATAATAATAATAATAATAATAATAATAATAATAATAATATATTATTATTATTATTATCATTATCATTATCATTATCATCATCATCATCATCATTATTTTATGGAGCACTTTGCAGTTGGAAATATCAAACATAACTGCCATACCATAAATGCTGTCTAATTATTTTGTAATAAATGCATGCTGGAATATTTCACCAGTGCAAAGAGGCAAGTCCTAGCAAACTCTGGACATACATATGAAGGTGCTGATGTAACTGGTCAGAACACTTGCAACATTTGGGGCTTTATAGCTGAGAAAAGGGGAGACGGGCGGGGCATGAGGTACATAAAATTGTACATGATGTGGGAAAAGTGGATAGGGAGAAAGTTTATTTCCCCCCCTCCTCTCATACCAGAGCCCAGGATCATTCAATAAAGCTAAGGGGTTAGAAGCTCAGGACAGATGAAAGGAAGTACTTTCCCCAAACTGAGCCCTTCTAGGAGAAGGGAAACTCTGATCCTAAACCTCTGCTGCCTTGCAGGATATTTTGGGGAGAAGGAAAGGCTAAGGTGTAAATCCTACACAAATTTGGAGCAGAGTCCCGAAGATGGTTGGATGGTGCCTTGTCTGCCTCCTCCTGGCAACTCCTGCAGCCAAGCTGTGCCAGATGTATTGCTCCGCTTTCCTTTGAACCACATCAGTGAGGCTGAGATGGGAGTCTTGTCGTCTGGGCAGCCCAGGACCTCCAGACACACTCCCCAGGCTTGCTCCCCAGAGAGGTCACTTGAGTGCTGCTAATGTAGCAGTTTGTCTACCCCCAGAGGCCCACTCATTGTCTCTCAAGACAGATGGATCCCAACAGCAACTGGTTGTTGTAAGATGCTTGGCTATCCAGTTTCTGAATTCCATGTATTTCTCTGGCTTGCTGGAACTAGAGGATCTGAATGTATGTACTGTGTTCCCTAGTCTTCAGCGGCACATTACGAGTTGTTTATCTAGTCCTTAATTAGGAGCAGATTCTGTGATATTTCTTCTGTGTCTTTGAGAACAAATGTGTATTTATTAGCATGTCAGGAGAATAACTGAAGAATGATGCTTTCTGTAGCTTTGTGCTTGGATCCTGGATTGACTAACTGTACATCACACATTGCAACAGTCACCATTAATGGAGATATTCCTGCCAATCTGAAGCCCAAACAAAAACCAGGTGAGTCCACCACTTGATATAATCTTCTCTTATTCTTGTATCAAAACATTTTCAATGCCCTATTTGAAACACCCCATATTTATACACATAAATTCAAATTTCTATTCATTTTGGTGTCTTTCTGCAAGGAGCCAAACATAATTCCTCAATACCGTATAAGAGTTGTCAATGTTATACCTAATAGCCAGAAAGCAGGAGTCATTGTGTGCTTTATGGGAAATACCGTAGTAGCATTTTTGTGGACTGTCCTATTTACAGGATGCAAGTAAGGCTTGTACAGTGTGACGACTGCTCCACTTTAAAAGCATATATAGTATGATTAACACATTTTTAAAAAGGATCTCCAGGCTCTGCAGACTGAAGCTGTGCCCTCCAGAGTTCTTTCACTGCTTGGCACAATTACAGATATAAGAAACAAAGTGGCATGGTAGCTCTTGAACTGTCTGGGAGCTGCATAAACCTAAGTTCAAGAAGGTGCAATAAATATTAAGAGTCTGCCTCCCCCTTGGTCTCATCCCCCTCTTTTAGCTGCATGGGAAGAAGGGTTCAGTATGTGGGGATCCAGGGCAGGGGGCTTCCTGGATCTGGTCGGAAGCTGGGGAGATTGAAGAGCTGGGGCCTTCAGGGGCAGAAGGTGGGGAGAAGTAGAGGCATCTTGGGTGTTCTAAGTGGCAAGGCTGTTTAGGAAGAGGCAAAGTTGAAGGGTTGAATTGTGTGGGGTTGCTAGAGACAGAAAAGTGGCTAAGTGTCCTGGAGCATTTAGAGAGACAATTCAGATAAGTGGCTTTTAGGCTTAAGAAGTAGAGCAGCACTGGAGCCACACCAAGCCTTGTTCACAATCTCATGCATGCTGAGTACCACCTCCCACCCTCCATGTGGCAGCACAAACATCTGCACCTAGGGAGCCTTTGCACATGTGGGCACTGTATATTCAGACATCAGGGACTGTACCAGCAACAGCAGGACCACTTGATCCAACCCTGATCCTGTGTTGCGCCATTCAGGAGCATTAGCAGCTATATAGAGCTATGTTTCAATAATATTGTGGATAAATGTTTCAGCAAGGGAGTCTGATATCAGAGTGAAAAACAGAAGTATCTAGAGTCACAAACCTTAATTCCCATTGTGTTTCTGCTTTGTTTTGTATATGCAGAGGAAGGAGGTACGTTGTCTACTTAAGTTCACTATGGCTGACATCACAGATAAGTATGCTAGATACTTCTGAATATTCCAGTGTAGTTTTGACTCAATAAAGCCCTTTTGTCTTTTAAATTCAATAGCTATCTCTTTCTGGGTCTCCCTAACTTTTTTCAGTAACACGTTGAGTAGTCGAAACAAAATTTAAAAAATCCTTCCAGCAGCACCTTAGAGATCAACTAAGTTTGTCATAGGTATGAGCTTTCGTGTGCATGCACACTTCTTCAGATACACTGAAGCAGAAGTCCCCAGACGCTTGCTTATATATATGAAGCGAACTTTCCTATGGAAAATAATGGAAAGTAGATTAATCCGTTCCAGATGTATCCGTGGAGTACTCAACCTGAAGCGTACTTAACCTGAAGCATGGGTGTAATTGGTTATGAACACAATTGTAATTGGTTATGAACACAATTGGTTCCAGAAGTCTGTTCATAAACTGAAGCGTTCATAAACTGAAGCAAACTTTCCCATTGAAAGTAATGGAAAGTGAATTAATCCGTTCCAGATGGGTCTGCAGCGTTTGTAAACCGAGGTGTTCATAAACCGAGGTTCCACTGTAATCTAGTCCTCCAAACCCTAGTTCATGTGTACCATAGAATAACTCCCATCAATATTGGCAATAGAACACCTCTTTCTGATTCCTGGTGACCCAAACACTTGCCACTGTCTACCTCTACCCACCATTACTCAACGCTAGGGGGAGTAAGCAGTTTTTTGCAGAAACAGGTGGCCTTGGGTAGAGGAGCAAAGTACTGTGAATAGGAGGCATAGTCATGTCAGCATAACATGAATGGGACTGGTTGTAGCTCACTGGCTTTCCTTATGAGTTTCAGTATATGTAAAACTCATCTTATTTTCAGTTTGCTTTAGACTAAAAGGGGAGTCACCTTGTGGAATAGAGTGGAAATTATGTAATGCCTCATTTTCTTTCTTTCCCCTCCCTCAGAGTTTGTAGAAGTTGTTACACTACCAAAGAATGATTTATTGCAGAGAATTGAGGGTAAGTACCATCACTGAAGAAAAGATTCATGAAAATTGAAATGGTGGCAGAGTTTGGAAAGTCAGGGCCTTCTAAAAGGATTTTCTGAGAATGAAGCATTTTTTTTTCTTGAATGCCAGGGAAGATTCCCAATAGGAGACCTATTTTACTACCTGGCATGAGTCTTCTGAGCAGGGATGCTTAGCTACACCTACATAAAGGTAAAGGTAAAGGGACCCCTGACCATTAGGTCCAGTCGTGACCGACTCTGGGGTTGCGCGCTCATCTCGCATTATTGGCCGAGGGAGCCGGCGTATAGCTTCCAGGTCATGTGGCCAGCATGACAAAGCCGCTTCTGGCAAACCAGAGCAGCACATGGAAACGCCGTTTACCTTCCCGCTGTAGCGGTTCCTATTTATCTACTTGCACTTTGAGGTGCTTTCGAACTGCTAGGTTGGCAGGAGCTGGGACCAAGCAACGGGAGCTCACCCCGTCACAGGGATTCGAACCGCCGACCTTCTGATCAGCAAGCCCTAGGCTCAGTGGTTTAACCACAGCGCCACCTGGGTCCCATATTACCCTCCAAAATATCACAGCAAACCGTTACTTCATTCATACATCCTTGAAAACTTGTGAGTAGATGGTTGAGGCAGGATTTCATGTCCCTATGGAACTGCAACTATTAGCTGCATCACTGGCAAGAAGAAAAGATCTGCTTGTGGGTACAGTGAAACTAAGGGGGGGGGAGAAGCAAGATGGAGGGGAACAAATAAAATACATAAAATATACAATTTGGGGGGGGGTCGAAAGGAGAAGAGTGGAGGAAGTAACTGAAAACTCTTGAGAGGCAAAAAAGACTGTGTGTGAGAGTGGTTTGGTCACTGGCCATATTTTTAAAAAGAGGCCTGAGTTTAAAAAGTAATTTTAAGCATTTGATCAAGTGTTTTGCAAAGGGCTGTTCTCTCCTATGTTACCCTCTGCTGTTTTTCCTCCAAACCACTAAAGTTCCTTTAAAAAAGAAACGACCTCAAGGATTTTAGAGCCAAACTACATCATCAATATGGCTGAACTCTCGAGGTTTAAAACAAAACAGCAAAGTCTTTCTGCGTCTGGAACAGGGGTGGGAAACCTTTTGGCTTGAGAGCCACATTCCTTTTTGGGCAACCTCGCAAAAGTGAATGTTACCACTGTGCTACCACTGTGGTAAAATTTAAGTACAGTCGTACCTTGGAAGTCAAACAGAATCCGTTCCGGAATCTGTTCAACTTCCAAAATATTTGGAAACCAAAGCACAGCTTTTGATTGGCTGCAGGAAGCTCCTGCAGCCAACTGGAATCCGCGGAAGACCTGTCGGACTTTCGGCTTCCATAAATAGTTTGCAAACTGGAAATGTCACTTCCAAGCTTGTGGCATTTGGTAGCCAAAATGTTCGAGAACTAAGCTGCTCGAAAACCAAGGTACGAGTATAGTAATATTCTCCTGACAATTTAAGATCACACAATTCAGAGAGAGCTGATTATTTTGTTGTTGTTGATTGAACTTGATGAGAACCACCCAGAAAACTTTGTTGATTATTTTTGCAGATTTGCTTTTTCGCAACTACCACATTGCAGAAGGTGCATGTAAAACCAAGTTGAACTCAGTAGTAGTTTCAACGGCGTTAAGTTCATACAATGCAAAGTTTTGTGGCTTGAAAGCAGAATGTAAAAAAATTAGCTCAGTCAGTACAGCCTGAGTCGATGTGATCTCAGGGTCTTGGATTTGAAGCCCCACGTGGGGCAGAAGTTTCTGGCATTGCAGGGTGAGGTGACCCTTGTGGTTCCGTCCAACTCTACGATCCTGTTCTTCTTTGATTCTAACGATAGATGTTTCCTCAACATGTGTGTGACTTGTGTTCTTGGGAACACTAGGATTAAACCAGTCTTGCTTATACTACTTTAACAAAATATATATCTATTTTTTTCCAGAGTTGGTGTCAGAGGAGCACATGATAGTCGATGCAAAAGTATATGCTTATGCCTTGGCACTGAGACACGCAACAGATCAGCCATTCCAAGTGCCATTTATGAAATTCTAAGATATGGGGTCACGAAGAGTCGGACACGACTAAACAACAACAACAACAACAACAACAACAAGACTGCTTAGTCGTTTGGAAGGATGTTCTTGTATTGAGCTAAGGCAGCATTTCTTTCCTGTGACTGTCAACAAGCTGAATGTAACAGTAAGCTTTTTCTTAAAAAAAGAGGAGAGTTTATAGCAGTCTAACTGGCATGTTTATTGAAAAGAAAGAAACAATTTCACTTAATTCAATTTCTGTATCCAATTAACTGGAGATTTCCTGAGAACAATAAATCTCTTACTGCCTTCTGACAGGATATTGTTCTTCTTCTATTGTCTTGGAAATTCTGAGCCCTGAAATTAGTGTGAGCAGAAAGACTAGCTTTGTGAGGGGCTGGAATCTGGCTTATTTGTAAATCAGGTATTACTTGTTTTTTCTCCCAAGGGCCTTAGAAGGAAATAGGAAAACAGTGTACCATATATTCTGGTGTATAAGATGACTGGGCGTATAAGACGACCCCCAACTTTTCCAATTAAAATATAGAGTTTGGGATATACTCGCTGTGTAAGAAATACGACCCGGCGTATAAGACGACCCCCGACTTTTGAGAAGATTTTCCTGTGTTAAAAAGTAGTCTTATACGCAGGAATATACAGTAAATGCTTTCCTGAAGCAGCTGTACGCATTATGCATTTGATAATTAGCTTCAAATTGCAGGGTTTCATCAAAGGTGTCCTAATGAGTGGTTACAGAACAAGGAGAACTTGTGTTTCAAAGCTACTAGCCTGGATTTCATGTCCAGTAATTCTAAGGTATGGCTAAGAAAAGTCAGACGCTTCCATATCTGGTAGATGAAGGCTGCACATTTCCGATCAATATTATCACCGGAGTAAGTAATATTGCTTGCCTATTTGTACTAAATATAAATACTGTACGGTGGTGCCTCACAAGACGAATTTAATTCGTTCCAGGACTCAATTCGTCCTACGAAAAATTAGTCTTGCGAGTCGCGGTTTCCCATAGGAGTGCATTGAAATTAAATCAATGCGTTCCTATGGGCTCCTATGGGCGGCGGCATGGGACGGGGCTTCGGAGAAGGTCTCTGAAGCCCCGTCCCATGCCGGCTGTGCCACCGCATCGCACCGCTTCGGCTCCGCCCCCCGGCAAAGGAAGATCAGCTGTCAGCTTCCCGCGCTGACAGCTGATCTTCCTTTGCTGCCTTCCCGCGCTACATTCTATGGTCACGCTTCGCAAGATGAAGTGGTGGTCATAGAAAACCTTGTCGTCTTGCGAATGCCTCGCACAACGCAAAACTCTTTCGCCTTGCGAGTTTTTCGTTGTGCGAGGCATTTGTCTTGTGAGGTACCACTGTATTGGCCTGAATATAAGCCTCAATTTTTTTCCAAATTCTGACTGAAAAGTTAAAGTGTGGCTTAAATTTGCAACTTTACAAAAATTGGCTTTTACGATATCACTGCTGAAACAGAATTTGAGTGTGAGTGCCTGTGGAATTTTAAGAGAGCGACTTATATTCCGCTATTGTCTCCTCCCCCCCTGAATTTTAAAGGTGCAGCTTATATTCGGGTGCAGCTTATATTCAGGCCAATACGGTACTAAATTACTGACTAAACTAACAATTTGTCTAGTCAGTAATTTAATATATATGTTTAGTTTAAATTTTTAGCAACATATTTGGTATTAAACTTAGAGAATCATTATGAATAGCTTTAGTGAACTTTTTACATTAGCAGAATATATTTATAAGAGAGTCTTTTATTGTATCGGATAATTTTAAAAAGGTAAAAAGGATAAAGGACCCCTGGACAATGAAGTCCAGTCAAAGGTGACTATGGGGTTGCGGCGCTCATCTCGCTTTCAGGCCGAGGGAGCCAGCATTTGTCCACAGACAGCTTTCCAGGTAATGTGGCCAGCAGGACTAAACCACTACTGGCGCACAGAGGACCGTGACGAGTGCTAGAGCACACAGAAACACCGTTTACCTTCCTGCCACAGCGGTGCCTATTTATCTACTTGCACTGGCGTGCTTTCGAACTGCTAGGTTGGCAGGAGCTGGGACAGAGCAATGGGAGCTCACTCTGTTGCAGGGATTTGAACCGCCGCCCTCCCAATCGGCAAGCCCAATTGGATAGCCGCCACTGTGCCTATCGACCTTCAGCACCCCTAATAAACCACAGCTCCCATGATTGTTTGAGGGAAGGCGTGACTGCTTTTATTTTTCTAAGATTTCTATACCACCCTTCATCCTGAGGATCTCAGGTGGTTTAGACCACAGCGCCACCCATGGATATTAATATTCATAATGCAGCTTTTGAAAATAAGTCCCATTTAATTCAGTGGTGCTTACTCCCAAGTAAGTGGGACTAAGATTGCATCCTGTGAAACTAAAACTCCCTATTTCAAATCCAAATTCTTCCATGAACACTTTCACTCTCCTGTTGGAAAATAATGCTGACACGGGTGGTGCTGTGGGTTAAACCCACAGAGCCTAGGGCTTGCCGATCAGAAGGTCGGCGGTTCAAATCCCTGCAACGGGGTGAGCTCCCGTTGCTTGGTCCCAGCTCCTGCCAACCTAGCAGTTCAAAAGCACGTCAAAGTGCAAGTAGATAAATAGGAACCGCTACAGCGGGAAGGTAAACAGCGTTTCCGTGCACTGCTCTGGTTTGCCAGAAGCGGCTTAGTCATGCTGGCCACATGACCTGGAAGCTGTTTGTGGACACACACCGGCTCCCTTGGCCTATAGAGCGAGATGAGTGCTGCAACTCCAGAGTCATCCGCAACTGGACCTAACGGTGTGTGTGTGTGGGGGGGGTACCTTTACCTTTAACCTTGTGAGGATGCTGCAAGGGTTTTTACATAGGCATTCAATATTCTCAAGCACTCTAAAAAGTTGAGTATGGTGTGATATCAACAACCCATTTAAGTAGTGTGTGTCTTAAGTATATGGTCCAAATGGGAAAGTCCACTTATTCAAGAGAATACAGTACAAGCTTTTGAACCTTATTTGGGGACTAGATAAAATTTTTTGCTTTGGCAACATTAACCCAATAGCTTGCCTGATCAGCAGCTGCAACATTTAGTAATTAGATCTGGACTGAAATTACACTTTGTCTTCTTCTAAATTCTGCACTCATGCTAGAATCCAAGTAACAGCCAGACTCCACTCATTTAATAGAAACATTAAATGTTTGGGGTGCTTTCATTAGTAGAAACTCACCCCATCAGTACATGGTAGTTCTCTTAAATTATCAGGAACACACACTATGGCATGTGCATAAAAATAGCAGCATTCTCCAAGACAGGGATGCAGCTGTCAAAGAAAGATGGTCCCAGTCCATCTTGCCTTCTGTCTTTTGCCCAAGGTATCAGGGAGAGGAGCCGTCTCACAACTTGGGATTAACAATGTACATGCACTGTATGACAATATCCCATGGTCACTTGAGAAGTTAGCCAGGTGCTTACCAGACAGAAGATGTCTACTGTAGTAGCAGCTTAGTTTTTGAATACTGTCCACAGAGATGTCAAGAGTCAAGTTTTTGAGTCGATGTGGACATTTTCTCACATTGACTGTTGCTTGTAATAGTCTAGAGTTTTTAGTTTGCTTTTTATTTTTTGTTGGGGTGGATTTTTTAATACAGGAAGACATAGGGTATAAATGTTTTAAATAAAGGCAGAGTGGCAAGGAGCATTGTGAGTGCCCTTTTGCAAACTGTAGTGCTGCAAGTAAGGACACAGGAGACTCCCATGCCATAGATACTGCAGTGTTACAAACCAGGATAGTAGAACTCTGCTGTTAAAAGACTTCTACGTGCTAAACAGAAGGTGAGAAGGCTGTGGCAACACCAAATGTAATGTTACACACCTTGAGAGTAGCAAAATCACTTCTTGGCTTGGGGGCACACCAACTATTTTAACAAAATAAAAATCATGCTAAAGCAGTTTGCACATACCGTAGTAAGAACAAGTACCAGAGCCCATAAATCTCTAGTGAAGAAGGGGAAGCAGGCTGTCTTCAGCAAGCTAATCTCTCTCTCAAAAAGAAAAAAAGAAAAAAAAACCAAACCAAACAAACCCCTAGCTAATCTCTCTTAGCCAGTTTTTATAAATCCCAAATGAGAGTTAGCACTAGGTACCTTACAGGCTCTAGTAAAAGTATTTTTATCCAGCCAACGTTAAGTCCCTTGAGTTTAATGGGAGAATTGAAAGTTAGTAAGTAAAGCATCTTACACAACGAATAAAGCAACCTTTTAATTAAATAAGTTTATTGTCTAATGTTTACAATGCTTACACTGCTGCCAAGAAGCACAATGATTTCTTTTTCAGCGTGACTTGCTGATTTCCTCTGCTTTAAGACCTAGGGCTTTGCTTTTTTCTCATTTGGAAGAAGAAGGGGAGAAGTTTCAACAGTACAGATTCCCCCTGCTTCAAAGAACACATGGGTCTACAATAAGGCAAAGCAGCACTTAGAAGGCTGCTCCTGGCTGCTGGGAATCTTGGATAAGGACTTCCAACCTTACTCCTGCCATGTGCCTTTACAGACTCCAAATTTGCAAGTGAGATAGTTATTAAAATGCTCACACCCCTCCTGGCTTCAAAGCATGGCGCTTGCAAGGGAACATGGCGAAGGCATCAGACACTGACCACACACCAGGAGAGTTGGGTATGCAACAGGTCACATTTCTTTAAGTTGTATATAAAAAGGAATTCATGTAAAATATTTTTTTGGGGGGGGATTGTATGTACTTTTAAAAATAAGCTTAGGGATTCTCACATGTGGCCACTTGGAACTCTACTGTTGTGGTTCCCTTTTGCCAGTGTGTGCAGGTACATTCAAACCTCGTAATGGAGTGTGCAAAGTGTTCTCTAGCAAAATGGGCATCTTTTGACGATTTCCACAGGAAGGCAGATGCACTGGTTTCCAGCATCACGGGCAACAATGGAGATATTTTTTGTATTTTTAACTCAGACCATGTAAACATTTTATTCTTAAGGCAGCTGGAATAGAAGCCGCACACAGGCATTGTGCAATACCACTTATGAGAAATATGGCAAGTAGCACTTGGAACGGGGGTGGGGGAGGGACTGGCAATAAAAGATTGTATGTCATCAAAATACAGGACTTCCTTTCTTACACATCACATGATATGTCAACATTTAGAAAAATAAAGCACCCACCCCTCCAACCTCTGCCTGTTCTTTGACAAATATCTCAAAATATTGATAAATAATGGTGACAGCAAGCAGAATGCCGGTCCCTGAGCCAATGGCACCAAGGAAGTCAGCTAAGACAGAGAGGGCCCCGATGCACAAGCCTCCAAATGCAGCTGCTGTGGGGATGTACCTGTGGGAAGAAATCACTTTTAATGTGGGCCTACCAGGCTGAACTCAGTCTTCTGCACAGTAAGTCATTATGACTTCAATCCTAACCCCCCATTAAGTTAAACTAGACTCGTGAAAATGAAAACATGCCTCTTGATTCACTAGAGAGGCTGAAAAAGCTGTAGACTACAGTGGTACGGTTCCGGGAGTCTGTACTTAACCTGAAGCGAACTTTCCTAGTGAAAGTAATGGAAAGTGGATTAATCCGTTCCAGATGGGCCCGTGGAGTACTTAAACTGAAAGTACTCAACCTGAAGCGTACTTAAACCGAGGTATGACTGTAGTTAATAACAGCCTGAGTTTGAATCACTTCTACCCACAAAGCCCAATATTTCTTTGTGCTTGTGACTGCAGCAACAAGGGGCCAGGTAGAGGCAGCAGGATTGAGCTGGAATGCATCTGTGTTCTGCCCCCAACATATTATAAGTAAAGGTAAAGGGACCCCTGACCATTAGGTCCAGTCATGACCGACTCTGGGGTTGCGGCGCTCATCTTGCTTTACTGGCCGAGGGAGCCGGCGTACAGCTTCCAGGTCATGTGGCCAGCATGACAAAGCCGCTTCTGGCGAACCACAGCAGCGCATGGAAACACTGTTTACCTTCCTGCTGTAGGAAGGTAACCTATTTATCTACTTGCACTTTGTCGTGCTTTCGAACTGCTAGGTTGGCAGGAGCTGGGACCGAGCAACGGGAGCTCATCCCATCGCGGGGATTCGAACCGCCGACCACCTGATCAGCAAGCCCTAGGCTCTGGTTTAACCCACAGCACCACATGCTTGGTGCTGTTTGGTTCCATGGTCTTACTCCTTAGTGGGTAAATTTGAAACTCACAGCAACTCTTACCTGTTTAATTCATGAACCATGGATGTATCCCTGTGGCCTCTCATCACCATTTGCTGTTCTTTCAGTTGCTTGGCAACCTGCAGAAACACATGTGTATCAGGCGGCTGCAGTGTTTCTGATAATTAGAAACTAGCCTTGTGCAAAGAACAGCAGCAAAGGTTTACAGAACAGTCATGAAAAACACCTACATCTTTTGCAGATGATCCTGACACTTCAATCCACGTCTTGGAGAAAAATGCACAGGAACCCAACATAAATATGATATAAACAATTACATGGACAGGATCCTCAAATAGAGCACCCATGGATTCTGGAGGGGAGAGGTAATAGCAGAGGCCTCCAACAGGGTCGGCACGTGCTGGACCAGCGCCACTGACGTCCTGGAGAGGAAACAGTAAACACACCGGCAGCATTAGTGCCTTTTGCAGGTCAAAAGCTAACATACTGCTACTTGTAAAGGCAGCATTCTAGGAACAGGTGAATACTTACCGCCCACTTCCCAAGTAAGTTTACCAAGAAGTTGCCACTGAACCGCACAGACAGCATTTGAGAAATAACATAGAGGTTGGAAACTAAGGCAGACTGAAGAATGATGGGGATGTTGGAGGTGTAAAAGAGTTTGATAGGATAGCTACTGTATTGTCCGCGATAGCGAGCAGACTTGATTGGGAGATCAACACGAAATCCCTTGGGAAGGAAAAAAGAAAAGTTAATCACTAAGCTATAAGAAAACCAGAAATGTATTCACTAAGAAGTCACAGAAATTGTTAAGTGGCTTGGAACTTTGGACTGGATTATTTGCCTTTCTATTATAATTAACCAGAACTGGTCATCTGTGATCCTGAGTCCAAGGATTTATCAGGTCATGCCTGCACACTGAAGTCTAGAAGCCAGAAGCAAAGGTTTTGCCTAGTTTTTTTCAAATCAATATACAATTCCTCTCCTCTACAATTAATCGTCACGAGCAGAACTTCTCTGTGGCCACTCTTTCACCCTCCATACTCCTTGTCTGAGTCCTCCATCCCTTCCCCATCCAGACCACTCCACATTTCAAATCTCCACTGTCTTTTCTTAAGCTCTCTTGCTTCTATAGATGCACAATTGTGCCTCTCCTCTCTCTCTGCCCATTTTCACTGTCACAATCGAGAATCCTCCCAGCTCAGCCACTACATACAAGGACTCTTCTGTCTGTCCCATGCCTCTTTCCCCACACTCAATCTCAATCAGAACCTGCTTTTGAACAAAGGACACTTCTCAAAAGTTGCTTGTGGCATGGCACCAGACCCCACTTCTGTTTTAAATCAAGTCCCACTAGGTATGCCCAAGCAGTTCCACCAATGACTTATCTCAGTGTAGGTATGTGTGTGTGCATGGGGATGTTTTTGTGTGTGTATGCTTTGGATTTGTATAATGTTTTTGTTTAATATGTTTCATAAGACTTATTGCCTGGGGAAACAGGAAGAGATATGGGAGGAGAAGCAACAGTGGGCTAGCGAGAAGGAAGGAAGGAATTTGGTGAGGGAACACTGATAAAGTGCTGGGAGTAGCTGTGACTGAGAGAGAGACAAGACAGACAGAGACAGACAAAGGGGCAAAATGCCTTTAAGGTGCTGAGGGATCCAGGGGCCTGCAATGCCACGAGGCTGTGTGAGAGAGAGCACAGCCTTGCAGGAACACCCAAGCAGTGGTGCAGCCTCATAGGGGCCTTGGCTGCTGAAAAGGATTGCAGCATTTGTTCATTGTACCCAAAAGAACACAGCCTCGTTTATTTTATGCCAGAGAAATTTATTATTTTGTCAAACTAATTTGGAATAAAAATTATCCTAACAAAAGTTGTTTGCAAACTTGAAATGTGGCCTTCCTCCTGACACAAATGCTACAGTGAATGTTCTGGCATCTGGCGAGCTACTCACAGCTCCTTTAGGGCTGTTTAGGATGCTTAGAGCACGGTTCCTTTGTGAGGGGAAAATAATAGTTCTGTAGTAAGATGTACGCAGCAGACTTCACCTACCTGGAAATATATAACTACAGCAAACACAAATACTGTAGCAATCAGATTCATAAGATTAGGCAAGTTCTGGCGGTAGAAAGCCTCCCGTAAAGCACGGACTTTGTCGGTTCGTGTAGCCAAAAGGTGGAACAAGGCAATGACGGCACCTTCAAATTCAGTTCCTGTGTGTACCAAAAATAATAATCAGTAACTCCAGTACAAGCCTGGTGATAAATTTCACCAGGTGATAAACAAGCTCATTTTTAATAAGAGATGGAAATGGAATTAACACAGAAAAAAAATTGCAAGGAATGAAATCTGACAAGGAACAGAACGCTAAAAAGGACTGCGTACAAATAAAATAAATTGTGTTGAACTTCTACAGGTATTACAAAACCTCAAACATGACAACACATATCTGTTTTTTAATGCAGGACATCATGCTTTTTTCTTTTTTCTTTTTACAAAATTTGGGTGTTGTAATCCAAAAAGTTACTACAACTCAGTGACTAGATTTGGACAACTGTATCTTGACTTACTAAGCTGAGATATGAACAAGATGTCTGAACTTTTGGCTCCTCACTTTGGCCAAGCAAAAAATTCCCAGGAAGTTTCCCATTAATTCTAGCTTTCTGTTTCCTCTGAGCCAGGAAGCTGTGAATAAGAACTCCAAGTAAAGGTTAGGTATTAAGCAAACTACAAATGACAGTGTAATATTCTAGTCTATTCCAAATCTATTCTCCATAATTTCTAATTCAATCAAAATGGGAAACATATGACTAATGGAAGACTTCCTAGTTTGTTTTTGTGACCAAAAATATTGTTCAGAGCTCAGATTAATAAGCAAATTAACTATGTCTGAATTGTGATAGTGTAAAGTCATAATTTACAAAATATTTGCCCCAAAAGAACTGCTAGGGTGATGCATTTAAAAATAATAAATTTATTACATTTCTATAACGCCCTTTATCTGAGGATCACAGGGCAGTTTGCAATGCAACACACACACACACAAACACACACACACACACACATGGTAACAAACAATACATGGCCCCCTGTTTAAAAGACCATTGTTTAATTAGCTGAAGGCCTGAGAGAAGAGGTATGTTTTTGCCTGGCGCCTAAAGATAGGTTAGAAAGGTGCCAGGGGAGAGCATTCCACAAACGGGGAGCCACTGCAGAGAAGGCCCGTTCCCATGTTGCCACCTTCTGGACTTCTCAAGGAGGCGGCATACAAAGAAGGGCCCCAGATCATGATTACAGGGTTTGGGTCAGTTCATATGGGGAGAAGCAGTCCTTGAAGTATTGCAGTCCTCAGCCATTTGTGGCTTTATAGGTCAAAACCAGCACTTTGAATTAGGCCCAGAAACTAATTGGCAGCAACTGCAGTCAGGCCAGGATCAGTGTAATACAGGCATCCCCAAACTGCGGCCCTCCAGATGTTTTGGCCTACAACTCCCATGATCCCTAGCTAACAGGACCAGTGGTCAGGGATGATGGGAACTGTAGTCCAAAACATCTGGAGGGCCGAAGTTTGGGGATGCCTGGTGTAATATGCTGAACCTCTCTTGTGCCTGTGAGCAACCTGGCTGCCAAATTCCACACCAGCTGACATTTCTAAACTGTCCTCACAGGCAGCACCACATATAACACTGTGCAGGAATCTAACCAAGACAACAGAAGTTAGGCTATCCCTGTCCAGATAGGGGCATAGCTGGGCCACCAACCAAAGTTGACGGAAGGACTCTGGGCCACTGAGGCCACCTGAGCTTCAAGTGACTGCAGAGAATCCAGGAGTGCCCCCAACCTGCGTACTGCTCCTTCAGAGGGAGTGTAACCCCATCCAGAGCAGGCAATCTTCCCTCCATCCAGTCTAGGGAACCACCCACGAACAATGCCTCAGTTAATTAAATCTCTTCTGCATAATTCACTTTTCTGGTGTTGCCTTCTTCCAGTCAACCTCCAAGAGGGGTAAATAACTCTGCTGTGTCTAGGCACTGGGTTCATGTATGTGACTGCATAATTAGGAGGCATGCTCAGAACAGTGACTCGGGAGGCAGGCTTCTCTGAGCTCAGATAATTCTTACTTTTGCACACGCCAGAAGTAAACCTCCTGGTGTGCAAGAGTGGACTATTCCACACACACACACCCCAGCTATCAGTAGTCTGGAAAACAGAAGTGTTAAGAGAGAAAATGCAGACAAGCAGAAGATAAAATAGTGTGGCACAGTAGCAGAAGCAAATCCAAGGAAATAAAAAATTCGGAAATCAGAAGGGAGAAACTCACTCAGAGAGATGGAACAGTTACAGAATCTGGGTTGCAATCCTGCATTGAATTAATTGTGTATGATTCCCACTGAGGTCAATGGGACTTACCTAGGCACAAGTGATGATAGGATTGCCCCTTTGGATTTTAAAAGTTATGCTAGATGCTAAGCTCTCAGCACAAAAAGGGCACTGCTTCTCTACAGGTAGACCGCGACTCTGCAGCTGAAGCTGGAGAGGCTAAAACAAATAAAGTTAACATTTCTGTACTGCAGATTTCCAGGCAGACTTTTGACACAGCAAGCAAGATGCCCCAACTACGGGGTTATTCTTTCATCAGAAAACAGCAACTGTGCCACAGTATTTCCATTCAGCATATATTACATAAATGAACAAATCATAAATCACAAAAGGAATCTTGTTCCAGACTCTTGGGAGCTCCAGAAGTTTCACTATGGTGGTAGGCCTCACCATACATGCACAGTGACCTTCTGCTCTGACATGGTGTGGTAACATGGCTATCACAATGAGAAAGCCTCCTGGACAGTGAGTCTGCCAGAGTCTGTTAAGAAACCCAGATCAATTTTGCCTCCCACCCTGCAAAAAAATAATAATCAAAACCCTGCTGCCTCCTTATCCTTCTGCAGCAGAAAATAAAGCAGGCATAGTGACCTAAGACAGTGGCTCCCAATTAGCTAAGTACTGGGTGGCTCACTTTTCAAAAGCCAAGCTATGGATCCCCTACTTTTAAAAATGTTGGTATCTCTGTGGTAATGTTTGTTATCTGCATGTGGTGCCACCATATCCTCCAACATGTCCCAGAGCAAAACTGGGCCACACGTCAGGCAACCTGTGCGAGAACATGGCCCCCCAAACGGGGTGGACTGGACAGTTGGTGGGTATGTGCCACGGACCTCCTGGGTGTGTTACGTGGACCCCCTGGGGTCCGCAGGCCACCAATTGGGAGCCAGTGATCTGGGACATTTTGCTGTTTGTGAAGAGATTGTTCTAATATCACATCTTGTAAAAGTTCATTTGGTGCAAAGGTTGTGCCTTCACTATGCCATGTCTTCATTTAGTTCCCCATCCGCAGATCTCATCCATTCCCACATCCATGGTCACTCACTAAATTAACCCAAAGAAAGCAGCTGACAAGCATGCATTTGGTCAAAACGTCAGATCTTCAAAGTGTACTATACCTCTGCCAGTGTTAATAGTTGTAGGACTGAAAGCCTTCCAGACAATGGTTTCACAGATGTTGGTAGCAATAAAGAGGGAAATCCCAGAGCCCAAGCCATAACCTTTCTGCAAGAGCTCATCTAGTAGCAGTACTATCAAGCCGGCAACAAACAACTGTGGGTGAAAAACACCAAAAGATCCACAAAAGTGGTTTAATATCTGATTTGCTTTGTTCCAAAGTGGGCCACATTTGCTCTCAGAGTTGCAGTTCCTCCTTCTGTCATTCCAGTTGAGTAATGGAAGTAACAACAACCTCTGGAATCATCACTAAAATGTATGCTCCAGTTCTTAGCATAGATGCTTGAAAGAAAATCTCATCAACAAGAATAGTACCAAAATTAGAGGAGCTAGTAAAGGGAAAGGGACCCCTGACCTTAGGTCCAGTCGTGACCGGCTCTGGGGTTGCAGCGCTCATCTTGCGTTATTGGCCGAGGGAGCCGGCGTACAGCTTCCAGGTCATGTGGCCAGCATGACAAAGCCGCTTCTGGCAAACCAGAGCAGCACATGGAAACGCCGTTTACCTTCCCGCCGGAGCGTTACTTATCTACTTGCACTTTGACGTGCTTTCGAACTGCTAGGTGGGCAGGAGCAGGGACCAAGCAACGGGAGCTCACCCCATCATGGGGATTCGAGCCCCCGCCGACATTCTGATCGGCAAGCCCTAGGCTCAGTGGTTTAACCCACAGTGCCACCCGCTGTCAAAACAGAGAATGGTGTGTTATCAAAAATAAAGATAGTTAATTGACTCCTGGATATTCATTGGAGAAATCCAAGTAGATGTGTTTTTTAAAAAAGATCTCATATCTTGTTTTTACATATGCCTTGGTCCAATCCCTTTAATAGCACAAAAAATAATCATAGAATATTATCTAGCTGGTACAGCACCTTGGTGAGTGATCTGAGAGAAGGCACAAAATAAATTAGAACTTTTAAGGAAGTTTGATTTCCCTTTGTTAGTATACTGACTGAGGGACATATAGTTGCTTTAATTTTTAATACTGAATATATATATATATATTTATTTAACAAAATTTATATGCTGCTTCATTGTAATAAAACCTCTAAGTGGTTTACAGGAAATATCAAAATTAACAATAAGAACCAGTTACAAAGAATTATTAACTATACTTAGAGTATTCAGAAGGCGTACCTGAATTATAATCAGGAGACAAACTCCAGCCCCCATTTCTGCAGGATCTCCATACATCCCAGTCATGACATACACAATTGCTTGCCCAATAGTAATTATCATTCCAAACACTGAAATAACAACAAAAGAGGCAGGTATTCCCTGCTTGTATGACCTAACAGACATAAGTAAAGTTTGATTTGATTTTGATTTAAAATGTCTATTCTGCTTTTCCAACAATAAACGTTGAATGCAAAGCGGCTCACAATAATCACAAAAGCACTGAAACCAACAAACATTACAATCACTATACAGTCATACCTCAGGTTACAGACGCTTCAGGTTGTGTGTTTTTGGATTGCACACTGCGCCGAACCCGGAAGTACCGGAACGGGTTACTTCCGGGTTTTGACGCTCGCGCATGTGCAGAAGCGCTAAATTGCGCTTTGCACATGCGCCAAAACACAACCCACGTTCGCAACCTGAGCGTCCACTGTACTATCAAACACAATCACATATAAATAAAGCAAACAACAACAAATTCAAAATGGTTACTACAATTCAATAAAGCATTAGCTAAGAACAGGCATCCTCAAACTGCGGCCCTCCAGATGTTTTGGCCTACAACTCCCATGATCCCTAGCTAACAGGACCAGTGGTCGGGGAAGATGGGAATTGTAGTCCAAAACATCTGGAAGGCCAAAGTTTGGGGATGCCTGGCTAAGAAGAAAGGAAGTTTCCATTATGGCAAAGATATTATTACTCACACTTCTGAGCACCATTAAAAAGGGCTCTGTCTTTTGGTGTGTCACCAACTTCAATGATCTTGGCTCCAGCCAGTAACTGCATAATTAAACCAGATGTCACAATGGGAGAGATACCTAGCTCCATCAACGTGCCTGCAAAGGAGAAGATACTCTCAACAATAGTGTAAAGTAATACAAAGTGTCAGTTCACCGCATATTCCCCCCCCCCTAGCATTGTCTTTCAAATATAATTGGTCACATACCTAACCATAGTGCTGGGCTTTGAACACTGCATCCAGAGTGCTTGCAGTATTAAACAGGATTAAGGGTGGAAGAGTACGGTATTTCCACAAACAGCATTAGCTGCTCTTAAAAGCACAAGAGAGCACACTAATTTACCGTACAAATTAGAAATAAATACCTTCCCTCCAGGTCTCCTAGACAATATCAAGATTCAACTGTACAGTGTCTTTAGCATGGCTCATATTATCTGGAATGGGTTGCATAATCTCTTTCTCTCCATGGCCTCATTTTGAGAATTCCTTGCTCTGCACTACATAGTTAAAATCAGAAATCTTACAGAGGAAATGGGAGTCAGATGTGGCGCTTTCAGAAATACAAGTCACATACACCCCTCCCCCCCAGTTGACAGGTTCAGCAGGTGGCTTCATTGGCTATTGGATTTGCAAGAGCCCACTTTGGAGAAACAGAGAATGCCCCCCCCCCAAAAAAGTGGTCTTCCAAGTAAAACTAGCTGCTGACCCTGTCTCAGAGACCTGCACTGATTACACACACACACACACACACACACACACACACACACACGTACACACTGTGCTTTTTCCAGGGGGGAGGACGGGAAATAGGGGTACGCATACCCCTAAACATTTTGTAAATCTAAGTTTGGCCTCATTGAGGGGCAGTATTTCAAAATGAGTAGGAAAATGAGAGTACCGCTAAACATTTTTTTAAAGAAAAAAGCACTCTGTGTGTGTATGTATGTATGTATGTGTATATGCAAAATGTTTTTTCTCCCTATCACTGCAGATCTCTTGGATACATGGTCAGCAGCTAATTTTACTTGGAAGACCACTTGCTCTACACACACACACACACACACACACACACATATATATACACACACACACAGTATATATCTACAGTGGTAACTCGGTTTATGAACACAATTGGTTCCGGAAGTCTGTTCATAAACTGAAGCGTTCATAAACTGAAGCGAACTTTCCCATTGAAAGTAATGGAAAATGAATTAATCCGTTCCAGATGGGTCCGCAGTGTTCATAAACCGAGGTGTTCATAAACCGAGGTTCCACTGTATATCTATATCTATATATATAGCAAGTGGTCTTCCAAGTAAAATTAGCTGCTGATAATGTATCCAAGAGATCTTCAGTGATAGGGAGGGGGAACATTTTGCAAAATATAGATAAATATCATTCACATACCAAATTACAGTAATTTTGTTACCCATCAAGTACTTTCCAAATTCTAACAAAACTTACTATTTAGCTTCTCAGTACCAAAGACCAATGCAAATTGTAATTTCAGGATAAAAAGATCACTTGTCAATTGCACATTCTTATCAATGTGACCCCAACTACCGTACTTTTCTGTCTATAAGATGCCCCCTTGTATAAGGGACCCCCCATTTTGGGGGACTAAATTTTAAGAAAATGAGGGGAGATGACCCAAAGTTGTTGAGCCTCTCCCCCCCCCCCCACAGCCATCTGGTTTGCAGGAGCGCAACCTTCCCCCGATGCCGCCACGCATGGGAAACGATCCAGGGAGTGCTCCCCATGCATGCAGCGGCATCGGGTGAATTTGTGCTCCCGCCAAAGAGCTAGTTGGCAGCGCACTGCTCCCCCCCCCCCCCGGCCATGCCACTATCCGTGTATTGGACGACCCCGGTTTTTGATGCGATTTTGGGTCAAAAAACCTCGTCCAATACACGGAAAAATACAGTATATGCAGGAGACATGATTAGAACCCTGACCTCTGTTTGATGCAAGAATGACTCTCATCCAGTAGAAAGGATCTGCGGAGTCGGAGGACATTATTCCAAACAATGGTATCTGCAAGATTCATAGCAACATTACACTATATATACACACACACATACACACACACGGGAATCCCCTCCCCCCCCCCACCAATCATCCATTTGTTGAGCACAGACAAATATAATCCTGCACTAATCAGCAGTTTACTTCAATACTCTCTCAATTATGTGGCTGTTGGTTAAAGCTTGAAAACAATGTTAAACCTATACGTGTCTACTCAGGTGAGCTTAAGAGGATACAGGATTGTGACCTGAAACAGTCCCAACAGAAAGAATGTTAAAAGTCCCAGGTTATTTTCAAGCCAATATCATACTTTTTTGTTTGAATAATTCACTGAGCTTTTTTCTTTTCTTTTAAAATGTGAATTGTTGGTTGTTTCTAAGATAGTGCTTTACTTCTGGGACATTTTTCCTGCATGGCAATAACCCCCCTTACTGTCTCCAGCCCTGTGTGCCAGTTATTACTACGTTGATACTTACCTGGCAGCATACTAGAAAAATGAAGAGGGTGATAGCTGTCCATAAAACCTTTTCTCTGAACTGAATCTGCAAAACAGAAAAAGGAAAAAAGAGAAGTCTCATTTTTAATATACAGTGGTACCTCTATTTAGGAACTTAATTGGTTTCAGAGGTCCGTTCCTAACTTGAAACTGTTCTTAACTAGAGGCGTGCTTTCGCTAATGGGGCCTCTGGCTGCCACTACGCTGCCAGCAAATGATTTCCGTTCTCATCCTGGGGCAAACTTTTCAACTCGAGGTAACTCTTCCAGGTTAGCGGAGTTTGTAACCTGAAGCGTTTGTAACTCGAGGTACCACTGTAGTATGATATTGGTGGGGGCAGGACAATAGTATAATGAACATACAATAAAGCAGCCCTAACTGGCAGTTTGGGACCCAGGTGGCGCTGTGAGTTAAACCACTGAGCCTAGGGCTTGCTGATCAGAAGGTCGGCGGTTCGAATCCCTGCAACGGGGTGAGCTCCCGTTGCTCGGTCCCTGCTCCTGCCCACCTAGCAGTTCGAAAGCACATCAAAAGTGCAAGTAGATAAATAGGGACCGCTCCGGCGGGAAGGTAAACGGCGTTTCCGTGCGCTGCTCTGGTTCGCCAGAAGCAGCTTTGTCATGCTGGCCACATGACCCGGAAGCTGTCTGCGGACAAACGCCGGCTCCCTCGGCCTATAGAGCGAGATGAGCGCCGCAACCCCAGAGTCGGACATGACTGGACCTGATGGTCAGGGGCCCCTTTACCTTTAACTGGCAGTTTAAGGCAGACTTGTATTTAGACACCAGCATCCAAGTAACCAGGGCAGTCCCTCCAAATGTCTGTCCAGCACAGACAGACACAGCTCTCCATCTG
Organism: Zootoca vivipara; assembly: GCF_965207765.1. Taxonomy (NCBI): domain Eukaryota; kingdom Metazoa; phylum Chordata; class Lepidosauria; order Squamata; family Lacertidae; genus Zootoca; species Zootoca vivipara. The sequence continues at coordinate 2,074,276 of NC_142592.1, forward strand.
TCCTCTGCCAGCCCCCAAGAGGTCAGTTCATATGTTCTGTGGCTTAGTAACCTCCGTGGGCTTGATTACAAGGCTATACTATCAGGGGTATGTAGGTAGAGTAAGTGCAGCTCTTTGGGGTGTTATCTTATATTGAAAATACAGTATTCACATTTCACCAGTCCAGAAGGTATGTACGAGCTCTGACATGGGAGCTAACTTGTGTATCTCCAATACTGAGGAGAGACAATGTCTGTACTTCCAAAGTGGCAAAGGAACAGGAAGCACTAACCGTCTGCACATCCTGTTGTACAACAACAATACATCTGACCCTTAAGTTCTTACTTAAGAGGCAAAGTAAAATGCTTATTCCACTGGACTCAATGGGCTAGGCACTGCAATCTAGGCATATCTACTCAGAAGTCATGCCCATTAAGTTCAATGGGGATTACTCTCAGCTAAGTATGTATAGGGTTGCTTTTGGATGTTGAGTGATAGGCCAAGCTTTTTGTAAGCTTCTCAAAGGGAGAACAGCCTTTACCAAAGGTGTCATGGGCTTTGAAGAAACTCGATCTCAGGACGCAAGGGCGAAACATGCTAAGAGGAAGGCACGCTTGGCAAATCCACACCGTGATCAACTCCTGCCTGGAAACCAATGTCCCCACTGTGGAAGGACGTGTGGATCCAGAATCGGCCTCCACAGTCACTTACGGACCCATTGTTAAAACCGTGTTTATGGAAGACAATCTTACTTGGCTACGAGTGATCGCCAAAGAAGAAGATGATAGGATTGCAGACTTGGGCTGTAATCTAAACCCCACAGTCAGCTATGATGAGGCTTGATGGTGTGGCAGAGCCAGGGGGGCATCCACAGTCCTGCCACTCATGCCAAAAGTGGAATGTGAGGAGAACAGGAATAAATGCTTCTTTGATATGCCAGGTCCCAAAATGGCACAGTGAAGAAGCTCAGATGAAGCCCATTGTAGTCACGGGACAACAGCAAGTCCAGCTCAGGACCCTGTAGCTTCTGCCCACAGAGTGGCTTCTCTCCCCACCCTGGCTTGAGCAGGGGCATTGCATCTGTTTGGGAGCAGTGCTCCCTAGCTGGCAGAGCTGAGTAGGGTTTGGAAGAGGGACACCTCCACCTCGTCCCAACCACCTCCAGTATGGAGGGCTGTGGGTTGGGATTGCTCTGTTGGTTGTGACCAATGTTTGCTAGGTTGCGCTCCATGTGACTAGACCAAAGAAACATAGGGCTACATCAATGAAACATGTCAGCACCTAAGCAACCACTTCAACATAGAGGGATTTTTACACATTTAGATTTTTGAAGAGCACAACTTGCATCCCCAAATACAAACTTTGTCACAATGTCAAACAAACTAAGGGCCTGTATACAGTATTCCGAAGAGCCAGAGAAACCTAAATAGGTAGTACATAGACTAAAGAATATGGAATATGCATATGGAATAACTGATTGGTTCAAAATTGGGAAAGGAGTACAACACGGCTATATATTGTCTCCCTGCTTATTTAACTTGTATGCAGAATTCATCATGCGAAAGGCTGGACTAGATGAATCCCTAGCCAGAATTAAGATTGCCGGAAGAAATATCAACAACCTCAGATATGCAGATGACACAACCTTGATGGCAGAAAGTGAGGAGGAATTAAAGAACCTTTTAATGAGGGTGAAAGAGGAGAGCGCAAAATATGGTCTGAAGCTCAACATCAAAAAAACTAAGATCATGGCCACTGGTCCCACCACCTCCTGGCAAATAGAAGGGGAAGAAATGGAGGCACTGAGAGATTTTACTTTCCTGGGTTCCATGATCACTGCACATGGTGACAGCAGTCATGAAATTAAAAGACGCCTGCTTCTTGGGAGAAAAGCAATGACAAACCATCCTAAAAAGCAGACACATCACCTTGCCGACAAAGGTCCGTATAGTTAAAGCTATGGTTTTCCCAGTAGTGATGTATGGAAGTGAGAGCTGGACCATAAAGAAGGCTGATCACCGAAGAATGGATACTTTTGAATTATGGTGCTGGAGGAGACTCTTGAGAGTCCCATGGACTGCAAGAAGATCAAACCTATCCATTCTGAAGGAAATCAGCCCTGAATGCTCACTGGAAGGACAGATCGTGAAGCTGAGGCTCCAATACTTTGGCCACCTCATGAGAAGAGAAGACTCCCTGGAAAAGACCCTGATGCTGGGAAAGATGGAGGGCACAAGGAGAAGGGGACGACAGAGGACAAGATGGTTGGACAGTGTTCTCGAAGCTACGAACATGAGTTTGACCAACCTGCGGGAGGCAGTGGAAGACAGGAGTGCCTGGCGTGCTCTGGTCCATGGGGTCACGAAGAGTCAGACACGACTAAACAACTAAACAACAACAGCCTAAAGAGACTACATGATCTCAAGCATGTTTCCTGAAAGAAACCTCACTGTGTTAATTCAAAATGCATTTGATCAACATTGCACAAATAAAAGAGACACCATGATGTGCACTTACTTTTCTTTCTGGCTTCTGGATTTCCGGAAGAACAGCACAGAAAGGCTTAATAACTTCTAGAAATTTGACTGTTAAAGAAGAGACATATTAAAACAGCAGAATGTAGGTTTTGACCAGCCCAAGATAAGAAAATGTTTCAATTTCTCATACTAGTGTTCCTGACTAGAATCATAGAATCATAGAGTTGGAAGAGACCACAAGGGGCCATCCAGTCCAACCCCCTGCCAAGCAGGAAACACCATCAAAGCATTCTTGACATATGCCTGTCAAGCCTCTGCTTAAAGACCTCCAAAGAAGGAGACTCCACCACACTCCTTGGCAGCAAATTCCACTGCCGAACAGCTCTTACTGTGAGAAAGTTCTCCCTAATGTTTAGGTGGAATCTTCTTTCTTGTAGTTTGAATCCATTGCTCTGTGTCCGCTTCTCTGGAGCAGCAGAAAACAACCTTTCTCCCTCCTCTATATGACATCATTTTATATATTTGAACATGGCTATCATATCACCCCTTAACCTTCTCTTCTCCAGGCTAAACATACCCAGCTCCTTAAGCCGTTCCTCATAAGGCATCATTTCCAGGCCTTTGACCATTTTGGTTGCCCTCTTCTGGACACGTTCCAGCTTGTCAATATCCTTCTTGAACTGTGGTGCCCAGAACTGGACACAGTACTCCAGGTGAGGTCTGACCATATATTGACTGCCCAGAACTGGACACAGTACTCCAGGTGACGTCTGACCATATATTGACTGCAAATATATGCCCTGGTTTGATGGGGGCGGGGGCAGGACGGGACAGAATCCCTATTTTCATCAGCTCTATCTTATATATTAGTGAAATAGAACTTTGGCCACAAACCAGGTTACACACTTTTTTTAAAAGTGAAAACTCAAATCCTTTGCTAATTTGTGAGTGCATTTAACTGAATTCAATAGAACTTACTTCCAAACACACACAGGAACAGGCTGCTGGTCACAGTGGGAGAATTAAGCATATACTTAACTCTCCCCTATTGAACTCAATAGGACTTGAGAGTGATCTTTCTCATCTCTCAAAGTTGGGATGAGGAAGGTCCATCCATCCATCCTCTGAGCTGGATCCAGTTTCCTACCCCTGAACTAAGCAAAGGTGAGCAGCTTTTGCCAATCTGGTGCCCTGTAGCTGTTTTGTACTACCATCAGCTGATGGGAGTTGTAGTTCAAAACATCTGATCGAGAAATTAGTCCATTGTCTACCCTGGATGGGGTTGCCCTCTCCCAGAAGGAGCAGGTTCACAGTGGGGAGGGGGGTGCGGTGCTTCTGGATCCAGCTTTGTCACTGGCCTCTGTGGCTAGAAGCATTTTTTACTAGCATTGACTGGTGGGATCATTCCTGGACCAGGAAAGATCAGCCGCAGCAATTCATGCACTGGTTACATCAAGACTGGATTATTGCAAGGCACTTTATGTGGGGCTTGCCTTGTGCTTGATCTGGAAGCTCCAGTCAGTGCAGAATGTTGCAGCATGACTGCTGACAGGAGTGAGACTCCCATCAGCATGGAACACAGCATGGAACTCAGAGATCTCCACTAATTGCCAATTTGCTACCAAGTCAAGTTCAAGGTGTTACTGTTAGCCTGTAAAGCCCTGAACAACTTGGCATCACTTTACCTGACCCAAAATATGATCACTTCATCACTTCGATCTGTAGAATTTGAACTGTTACAGCTACCACATAATAGTATTTATTCTGCATTTATAAGAAACAATCTTTTACTGTGGCAGCACCAAAACTTTGACATTCTTTTTCTCTTAACATCAGGCAAATGCCTTCATTGTACTCTTTTCAGTGCCTGCTAAAACATTTTTGTTAAGATAAGCCTATCTAGATATGTAGGACATTGTGTTTTTAACCTGTTATTGGTTTATCACCGACTTTAATTTTTTGTAATATTTTACGGTAGTTGTTTTCAGCTGTTTTTACCAATGATTTTGTTTAATTCTTTTTGTAAACTGCTTAGAGGTTGTTCATAATCAAGTCTTTTATAAATTTTAAGAAATAAATAATATGAACTAATTGAAACATCACAATTTGTAAGGTTAACATCACAATTTGCAAGATGGTTCAAAATGATTTGTGAGCTAAAACATTTCTTTTCTACTTGAGATGCTTATGAAGAAGATAATTGACTAAATTTGTAGACCACCCTATAGCCATAGATCTCATGGTGTTTCACAATGTATCATATATGATATGCATCTTCAAATATCTAAAGGGCTGTCACATGGAAGATGGCGCAAGTTTGTTTTCTCTTGCTCCAGACTCGAGTTTGGAACCCAAAACAATAGATTCAAGTTACAAGAAGAGATTCTGAATAAACATCAAGAAGAATTTTCTGGCAGCAATAGCTGTTGGGCAGTGGAGCAGACTTTCACAAGTGGTGGTTGATGCTTCTTCCTTGGAGATTTCTGAGCAGAGGCTAAATGTCCACCTGTCAAGTATGATTTAGTTGAGATTCCTGCATTGCGGGGGTGGAGTTGGATTAGATAACTCCTGGGGTCCCTTCCAACTCTACGATTCTACAAATCTATGAGAAAGATCGTTAAAGATTGTTGCCTTACTCATTCTTGCTCATTTAAAACAAATCCTGCCGTTTCCAGTTTTGCCCTTTTTGCATTTCCTACAGCGCGTCTGTTTTTGAACCCTGAGCAACCTTTTCCTGGCGGTGGGGGAGGGGGCCCCAAAACAGCCTGGCTGCCTCAGCCAAGCCTCCCTACGCGGAAGGGCAGGCGAGAGCGGCGAGGCGCCAGCAGGGGAAGGACCAGGCCGAGGCGGAGGCGCTGCCGCCCTCTTCCCTTCCCCAGGCAGCGTCCGCAGCCGCCTCGCTCTCGCCCGCCTTCGAGGCAGCCGAAGCAGGAAGAGAAGCCGCAGGCAGGCGGCACAAACAGGCACAGGGCGGCCGACCCCCTTCGGCCGCCGTCCCGCTCCCTCCCTCCCTCCCGGCCCGCCGACTCACTTCCCATGCTGGCGGAGGCGGCGCCCGGAGGAGGAGGAGGAGGAGGAGGAGGAGGAGGAGGAGGAGGAGGCCCCTCCCCTCACTCTCATCTGCCTCGCCGCCGCCGCCGCCGCCGCCACTCACGTGACCAGGGACGCCTTTTCCGGCGCGACCGAAACTCCGGCCACCTAGAGCCACGCAAAGTATAGAGTCGCGCGACCTCGCTTCCTTGTTTGTTTACATTCACTTCTTTAATTGGACGGGGGCTTTAATTTAATTTAATTAAAATTTTTTATTTATTTATATTTGTGTAATAAAATTGACGGGCGCCTTAATCATTTATTATTAAATTTGAGGGGCGCTTTTCTTTATTTATTTAATTTGACGGGCTTTTTTTTCCATTCATTTATTTATCCGCTCCAAACCGGTGCCAAACGGCTGCAGTTGTTTTCAGCCTTTTGCAGCGAAAACCGACTGAGCAATTATTAATTAAACCTGGGGTCAAACTATCACCCCAAGGCCTAACATTGTCTAATTCACCCCAAAACAGTTCCAAAGTGTGGCAACAATTTTGCCGCGAAAACATGACGTTTTACAGCAGGGGGTCAGCAAACTTTCCCATCAGGGGGCCGGTCCACTGTCCCTCAGACCTTGTGGGGGGGCCAGACTATATTTTGAAAAATATAAATACCCTGCAAGCCGGTCCCGCAGCTGCCTCCGGACCTGGAGGAGGAACACACTCTGCACACGCTCAGGAGCACGTCTTGGCGCCACCTGTTCAATGGCGTTGATGAGCTGCAGCCGCGCTTCCTACAGCAATCCGAAGCCGCGCCAGCATCGCACCCGCCCAGAAGCTGTGCCAGTGTTGCGGAAGTCAGTCCCCACGCGGGGAAGTGTCTGTAGCACGCAGGGACTGACCGAACGGGCAGCAGGCTCCGCGGGCCTGATTTACGAGCCTGGGGGACTGCATATGGCCCCCGGGCCTTAGTTTGCCAACCCCTGTTTTACAGCACCCCACCACGGAATAGCATCAAGCAAATTCTACTTGTGGCAGTGGCCCAAAGGACCACAATAAATGTGTACCCCTGTAAATCCTTGAGTGTGCTTCCAATAGAGAAGTTATGGTAGCCTATTACTTTATGAAACTCAAGAAACACTGCTCTAGAACACTAGACACAACATATACATGCATCTTATTCTATCTCATTTTCTGAACTACGCTATCATTTTCCATTTCTTCCTCTTTGTCATTTTTCTCATGGACTTCTAAGAAACGGCTTTTGGGATAACGGGAAAAAAACCTGTTCCCCCCCCCCAATTTTTCCAGGTTTTTTCCAGGCCTTCCCATCTCTACTTGAGGACAGCCGGGGCAAAGTGTAAGGCAATTTTTTTTTTGCATGCCAGTCCCATGATGTTACTGAATAGTATGTTGCACTAAGGCCCAAACTCTGTTTGAAAGGAAAATGAGTGTGTGTTTTTTAAATTGAATTTGTTATTATATATTATAAACCGCATGATGGTAAGCGAGCTTTCTAAACAGTTTACAAAAATATACAACAGAATATTAAAATGTTTGATAAAACACAGTTAAAAGCAGGTATTTAAGAGTATTCAAAAGATTCCAGCAGAAGGATCGCTGGAGCACGGGAAGTGGATGTTAATGTAATTCTGTTTCCGTATGTCCCCCCCCCCCCCAGACTTCTCTCGGAGAGAGAAGACATGATTCTCTTTGTTCTGTGTAGATTTTACCAATAAATGTAGTTGGTGCACACCTCATGCCTCACCTCTGTATGAATTTACTCTGCAAGATTTATGGAATATGTGCCTGAGTTCAAAACAGTCTCAGGTCGTGAATCAACGTTGGGAGGAGGCAGGAAACATTCCTGCGTTTGGACCTGGGAATGCCCCCCCCCCCGCTGGTTTCCGACATAAAGTCAGCAGTGGTTAAAAGGAAGTAAATTGCATGCAACTTCTACGTGTTGACATGAGTCAATAGTGTGATGCAGCAGCTAAAAAAGCCAATGCAATTCTGGGCTGCATCCACTGTATTCTGCTCCTGTCAGACCTCACCTGGAGTACTGTGTCCAGTTCTGGGCACCACAGTTCAAGAAGGATACTGACAAGCTGGAACGTGTCCAGAAGAGGGCAACCAAAATGGTCAAAGGCCTGGAAACGATGCCTTATGAGGAACGACTTAGGGAGCTGGGCATGTTTAGCCTGGAGAAGAGAAGGTTAAGGGGTGATATGAGAGCCATGTTCAAATATATGAAAGGATGTCATATGGAGGAGGGAGAAAGATTGTTTTCTGCTGCTCCAGAGAAGCGGACACGGAGCATTGGATTCAAACTTCAAGAAAGAAGATTCCACCTAAACATTAGGAAGAACTTCCTGACAGTAAGAGCTGTTTGGCAGTGGAATTTGCTACCAAGGAGTGTGGTGGAGTCTCCTTCTTTGGAGGTCTTTAAGCAGAGGCTTGACAGGCATATGTCAAGAATGCTTTGATGGTGTTTCCTGCTTGGCAGGGGGTTGGACTGGATGGCCCTTGTGGTCTCTTCCAACTCTATGATTCTGTGATTCTGTGTTCAGATGGGCTGGCCCCAATGAAAATGTTTTGAGCAGTTGCCGGAAAGAGTACAGTGAGAGCACCTGCCTGGTGTCAGTCGGCAGGGAGTTCTAAAGTGTGGGTGCTGGAAGGCCTGGAAGAAAAATGGAAAAATGGAGGGAGGGAACGGCACCCAGGGTTTTTTCTGTTTTTCCCCGAAGCTGTTTTCTCAGGAAAGAGTGTGTGGAATATTCAAACTATATCAAACTACCCCCCCCCCAATTTCTCTGGGAAAAATGGCTTTGGGGAAAAAACAGGGAAAACGGGTTCCCCACCCCATTTTTCCGGTTTCCCTTCCCATCTCTAATCAAGACCTATACCAGGAGCTGCCACCTGAAGTCACAGCCGTGGAGCCATACAGGGTGAAAAAGAAGTCAGGATTAAAACCTATGACAGATCTTGCTGCCTGGAAGTGTGCTGCTGCTCTTCCCCTCTGGGATGTTGTGATTGTTGTGAGCTGTTTTGAGATTGGTATTTGTCACTGGAAAAGCGGAATACAAATACAGTACTAAATCAAATAAAAATCAAATTGCTTAAAAAGAAAATAAACGCTAAGCTGACAACATTCTATATTCACACAATCCACTTCTCCCTCCAAAGGTTTATTTCCATCTTTTCTAGGCATGAGAAAAGAATCTGCTTTACACAAACAACACATTTAAAGGGAAAAGCTGCAATTTTCCATTGAGAAAGACTCTGAATATCCAAGGCCTGCTTCACGCAGATGCACTGGTAAAACCATCCCTGGGTTGTATCACTTTTGAATTTAGCTAGGTAGGGGATTGCATGACTGAATAAATACTCCCAATAAAACAAGTTCACAGCACGCAGAACCATAGATGTCACCAGCACTATTTTTCTAGGAAAAAAGGGATGGAACTCACCATGCCCCTCTTGTTCTCTTCTTATGGCAAAGGCACCCACCTGAGAGGTGACAGAATTGAGTTCTGGCAAGTTCCAGTTGAAAAAAGGCCCTGGATGTCTGAATTAAGATTATGCTAGTTTTTTATACTGCAGGGATCCCATCCACTCAATTGAGTTATTTCCCCACCTACTGTCTGAAGTGATACAGCTGAGGAACAGTTTTTTCCATCACATGTTTATATAATTTAGGCCTACAAGGCCCACTCATAAAAAAAAAAACACCCAGCAAGCTTGAATAATTTCTTTTTAAATTACAGTTACAATAACCTATGATTTAAACCAAGGGTAGCCATCCAGACAGAGACCACTCAGCTGTGGTCAACCTTCTGTGCATGACATGTCTGAGTTGTGCTTGAATTTAGAAGGGTTTTGCTCATGAAAAATACAAAATCTTGCCACTTTTGCCATCAACAAATAATGCACAAAAGTGGGAAGTCATTACAGGTACAATAAGAGTCTCAGATTTTAGGAGCTGCATAAAGATGCTTAATTTAAAAATAATTTTATTTTTTAAAGATTTCTTACCTAAACATGATTAAATTGCAATAGGCAAGATCCAAATGCAGATAAATGCACTTATGCTCCATTCAAGGGTGCAGATTTAAATACATGCTTAAGTATACACTGAAATGAATTTTAGCTGGCTTGTACCCAATATACAATCGTAAGCAACAAGCCTCATGACCACATTCAGGTTTGTAATGTTCTCATTCACTAAGACCTTCTTTTAACCTTCAAGAATTAACACAGATCATAGGTCTCAAGCAAATGTTTTGGTGAGAAGGTCTTCCTGCTGTTTTCGGTGTAACATTCCAATGCCCACTGCAGGTGCTGGTAACGCAGGTCTACTTACAAGATGGAGCTGCAATGAAGTTAGAAAGGCAGCATTACAAACCACTTATTGTCTGTCCAAATTAAACAGTTATTAAATTAACAAACTGGGCTGCAATCTTGCATGCAGGCTACTTGACTCAAATGGGGCAACACAATCCTTAGCATGTTTACTCAGAATTAATCTGACTGTGTTCAATGGGTTTCATCAGTGAGGATGAGAGGGGGATCTTGTCATATGGGCAGACCCGGATTTCCATAGACACTGCGCAGGCTTGTGCCCTGGAGTGGTCCCTTCGGCGCTGCCAAAGTAACAAAAACACAGGAGGGAGTGGCTACTAGTTACTGGTCTCTGCAGCTACAGTGGGTGCTGTGATTCTCCAGCACTTTGATTTCACCCACAAAGGCACACTCCATTGTCTCTTGAGACAGACGGATGCCAAAAGCAACAACAACTCCCTAGTAAATGTACTTGGGATAGGAGTCCAAGCCAAACTATGTGCATGACTGCAGTCTTCAGCATTACTCTGCAAACAGTATTATTGTAAAAGACAAACCTGTACTACATAACCAGTATGCACCCTTTTTTATTTTCTCTTCTATGGCTCTGTCTTGGCTTCAGCATACATCTCAGGAGGGGCCTAGGGATCTGGTAATTGCTGCCTTGGTGGTTTCAGTTGCTTGGTTGTTTATGTCAGTATTTGGCACCGCCCTTCAGAGCTTTTGCTGGTGACAGCGTGCAATCTGCCTTTCTTTTTTTTAATTTATCTTTATTGAGTATTTCAATTAAAAATACATATGAACAATTTGCCCATACATATCCATATAAAACACAATTACAGATCGTATAAAAGAAAATATAAATCATAATCAAAAATTTAGAAAAAAGAAAATTAAATAGAACAGAGAAAATAAAGATATAGAATAAAAAATAGAGAAAAAGAGAGGGAGGGAAAGAAGAGCAAAAAGAAGAGAGAGAAGAAGAAAAAAGAAAGAGAAAAGAAAAAAAAGCAAAAAAAGCAGAAACAATCGTGACTTCCACCGCTTTGTCATACAGTAAGTAATTTAACATTTTTCAAACTTATCTGTCTTTTTCCATTTGTTTGTGATGTAAAACCATTTTCACCATACGTTTCTCCTGTTATTTTCCATTTTTCTATTTCAGCAAGGTTAATCTAGACATAGCCAAATTTTGGATCCCAGACCTTGTTTACCCAAGTAGTCATTTAGATACCCCCATTGTTTTCTAACTAAATTTTTTGGTTTTTGATGAATTACATCTGTCAATTTAGCTAACTCCAGATACTCACATAATTTATTAATCCATTCTCCCTTTGTCGGGATGTCTGTACTTTTCCATTTGCTCGCAATCAATATTCTAGCGGCTGAAGAGGCATACATAAAAATATTTGTCTTTTCATTGGAAATCTCATTGTTTTGAATACCTAACAAATACATTTCCGCTTTTTTGGGAAAGGATATTTTCAACAATTTTTTGACCTCTTCATGAATTAATTCCCAAAATTTTTTGATTATGGGACATGCCCACCATACATGGAAAAAATTGCCCACTGCATTATTACACCTCCAGCACTTATTGCTACAGGAATTATTCATTTTTGCCAATTTGCTAGGTACCATGTACCATCTGTGGTGCATCTTCATATAATTTTCTCTTAGTGTAAGACTAGCAGTGAATTTTATGTTTTTTTGTCAGAAATTTTTTCCATTTATCAAATGCAATTTCATATCCCAAATCCTTCTCCCATTTTAACATCCATTTTCCTTTCACATTTTCCTCTGCCTCTATATCTCCTAACATTCTGTTCATTTTCGATGTTGTTTTCTCATTATTTAAAAGTATCTCTCTTTCGAATTTAGTTATTTTGACAACAATTCCTTTAGATTCAATATCCTTCTTGTATGTCGCTTTTAATTGGAAAAATTCTAGCCAGCTTATTCCTAATGTTTTAAGTATTTCATACTCCTTTAATTTAACGCTTCCATCTTCTTCTTCTATTACGTCTCTGTAAGTCGGCCAGTTTTTTTTCTTATTTACTTTCAAGGTGGCATTGGCCTCTATTGGGGATACCCAACCCGGTATTTTATCTATAATTCTGTCTTTGGTACGGTTCCATACCTCCCAAAGCGCTTTCCTTACTAAGTGGTTTTTGAATCTTTTATGAATTTGAATTTTCCCATAAAACATATATCCATGCCAACCAAATATTTTGTCCCACCCCTCTAAATTCAGAACTTCCTCATTTCTCAAGAGTATCCATTCCTTAATCCAATTCCAGCTGGCTGCTTCGTAGTATCTTCTTAGGTCTGGGAGGGCAAATCCTCCATATTCATTTGACTTAGTCAGATTTTCCATTTTTATCCTAGCTTTTTTTCCCTGCCAGATGAAGTCGGATAGGTCTTTTTGCCAATCCTTAAAGTGTCTCTGCCCTATGACTACCGGAATATTTTGAAAAAGAAACATCATTTTCGGTAGGATCATCATCTTTGTCATCGAGACTCTGCCCCAAAGTGTCAATTTTAATTTTTCCCAATTCTCCATGCTCTTTTTAATTTCTTTCCATTTTTTGATGTAGTCTTTAAACAAATTAAAATTATTACCGGTATTCGTTATCCAGATTCCCAAATAATTAACCTTATTCTCTATTTTAATTCCTGTTGTTTTACTTAAATTCTCCTTATCTAATCCTCTCATATTTTTCACCAGCAATTTTGATTTATCTTTATTTAATTTAAATCCAGAAACCTTGCCGAATTCCTTCATTTTATTCAACGCTTTAGTAATACTTTCTATAGGCTTTTCTGTTATAATAATCAAATCGTCCGCGAATGCCTTCGTTTTGTAACAAATTGAGCCTAGATTTACTCCTCTTATTTCTTTATCTTTTCTCAGGGCTGTTAGGAGTGTTTCAAGTATTAAAATGAACAGTAGGGGGGACAGAGGACAACCCTGTCTTGTCCCCCTTTCAATTCTGAATTCTTTTGAACTTTCATTGTTAATAATCAATTTGGCTTTCTGTTCTTTGTATATGGCCTTAATCCCATTCAGTATTTTATTCCCCATGTTCAAACTTTCGCAGGTGTTGATCATAAATGTCCAAGACACACTGTCGAACACTTTCTCGGCATCGACTAGTAACATTGTCAACTCCAAGCTTGGATTCATTTCTGTGTATTCGATCAGGTCTATAATTATCCTCATGTTATCTCTTATTTGTCTGCCTGGGAGGAAGCCAGCCTGGTCCTTCTTAATTATTCTATTTAGCACCACCTTCATTCTATTTGCTAAGATACCTGTGAATATTTTGTAATCTATGTTGAGGAGTGAAATCGGTCTGTAATTTTTTATTAAATTTAAATCTGTATCTTTTTTCGGAATGAGTGTTATGAACGCCTCTTGCCATGAGTTCGGTATTGCACCCTTATCTAATATTCCATTCATTAATACTTTTAGCTTTGGTACTATTATTTCCTCAAGTTTTTTATAATAACTCACGGAGATCCCGTCGGGTCCTGGAGATTTTCCATCTTTTAAACTTCTTATAACTTGTCTTATTTCTTCTTCATCAATATCCGCATTTAATAATTCATATTCTTTCTCATTAATTTCTGGCAAACCATTCTCTGTTAAGTATTCTATAATTTCCTTTTTGTCAACCAATTCTTCTCTATACAATTGTTTATAATAATTTACAAATCTATCTTTAATTAGGTCTATATCTGTGATTTCATTTCCCTCCTCCACAATTTTATTTATTATTCTTTCCATTTGTTTTTCTTTTACCGACCAGGCTACCGGTAGCAATCTTCCCAGTTTGTTTGCCTGCTCAAAATATCTTTGTTTTGTCCATACAATTTTATTTTCTACCTCTTTATTGATCAAATCTGTTAAATTCATTTGTAGCCTTTTAATCTGCAGTTGGATTTCTTCATTTTTAGGGTGCTTAACTAATTATTTTTCTTTTCTCCTAATTTGATCATTTAATCTGCCTTTCTATTGGATGCTGCTGGAGTCTTTAGAGCTTTTGCTGGTGACGTCTAATTTGGGCGCCACTTTTTGTATTTAATCACTATTTAAAGTATGAAAGCTGTGCTTTTTTGGGGGGGGGGGAAATTATGCCAGATCCCTCACTGATGGGCAAGGTACACTTTGTCCTAATTTGATGCAATTTGGTTCAGCGGTTTATAGATAGATAGATATATAGATAAAAAGGGTTCAAATGTATTCTCTCATCCAGGGAACAAAGCAAATTCAAACCTGCTTCTTAGCCTTCAGTCCATTATGGTAGCAAGAATGGCAAAAACTGATTTAAGGCATTCAAGGCTCAGCTAATGGGTAACTTACCCCAATGTTACAGAAGACTGGAATCTTACCTTACAGGCCAGTTGCTTTTCAAATCTTGGTGACACAAATGCCCAGGGCCCCATATTCTGTGGCTCCTCTTGACTCCATATAAATTCTGAGTAAAAAAATAAGAGAAAACAATAGGTATTGGTTTGTCCTATGAATTCTGGCTAATCCATAGGCTCTCCTCTGTTTATATATCCGGGGAGAGGAACCCGTGTGGCATAATGGTTTCAGAGTGTTGGACCTGGGAGAGCAGAGTTTGAATTCCGACTCAGCCCTGAGTGACCTTGGGCCAGTCGCCATCTCTTAGCCTAAGCTACCTCCCAGGGCTGCTGTGAGATGAAATGGGGAGAGAGGAGGAGAACCATGTGCAACCATTTGAGCTTCTGGGAAGATAAAAGTGGTATGTAAATGTAATAAATAAATAAAACCCTTTTTGGTCTGGTGGGCCAGATCTTTATCTCCTGCACCCCTGAGGACCAACGTCGACAGGTCGGCAGGACCACCCACATTTCAATCATCTGATGTCATACTGATAATGGTTGATTGACAGGTGGGGTGTCTTGCCTAACTGCCATAATTGGCCCTCAATTGTGTGTGTGTTTGGGGGTAAGACATACTGTCCAAGGAGGATTTGGGCACCATAAGGAAACCGGATGGCACAACCAAGCTGAGCAGGACTGAACTCCCCCTGGATCAGCTTCTACCTTCCCCACACCTGATGTTACACAACTGTGTGTGGCTTTGGGGAAACAGCCTGGTGCTGCTGGTGGAGGAACAGGGGTGCAGGGGGAGTGCACCGCCTCTGGCGGCACAATCCCAGTGGGGTGCCACTGCGGCTTCCCCCCTCCCCGTGCTGGGCACCATGCCCCCACAGGCGGTAGGCCATGCCCCAAGGAAGCGCACCATGCCCCTGCTCCGCCACTCCCTGGTGGGCCAAATGGGGAGGTCTATATAGGTTCAGTCAAAGTCAGCCAGAACCTCTTATTATTCAGCTTTACAGCCCCTGTTCTCAAAGGACTGCAGCACATTAGTCTAAAACAACGAAGTGACCAGGTTTTGGCCAAGTCCTTTTGAAGAGTCAGAGCCCACCAACCTTTTGCATTACTAAATTTTTTCATCTCCTGCTGAAGAGCTTCTATTGGAAAGGGACACAGTTCTTCTAATCTGATAATTGCTGTATTTTGCTTCTTTTCTTCAAGCATCTCCCGGTGTTTTGACAGAGAATAGTAATGTTTTCCAGAACAGAAAATTACTCTGCTCACACTACACGGAAGAAAGGTTAGAATAATTTAAAGGATCCAAAGACAGTGGAGTTAATACATTAAGAAGATTTAAGTGCTCAGGAAACACAATTCCTAAAAAGACCACCCCAGGGGCTGAGCACAAAGGGAACAGGATACTCAGCACAGGCAAACAGGGACCAGGTGTGCATTGCCACTTGTACATGCACCCTACATCCCTACCTGTTAATCCAATCTGTCCCGTAGGACCATGTCTGATATACTCAATCTGGCAATGGCCGGCCCCTCTCAATCTTCCAGCTGGCAATCCAGTCACCCACAAAGCAAAAGGCTGAAGATCCGGCCCCCCACTCCTGTCTTCTATGGACATAGTCAAAAGCAACTAGTTCAATCAGAGAAACATGTTTTACTCAGGCCATTGGATCCTTACAACATAAAACAGGGCTTACTTCCAGGTAAGCAGGTATAGGATTGCAGCCTTAATCTTCATTCTAAATCTACGAGTCTCAGTCATGCTTACATTTTTTACTCTCTCATGCACTATTGTGCTATTTTACCGCCTGCTACTATTTGGAATGTTGAATACTAAATACAAGACCGCAGTTCATTACTTTTTAGGATCCACCGTCGAATCACCAATAACTGGTCTGAACGTTGTTCCTGGGGCCATTTCTACTAAGCTGGATGCAGCAGCCTATAGAAAGGAAAGGGCCACGTGGGACTGAATGGATGCATATCAAGTACATTTGAAGAGCTAGATATTTCACTCAGCAACTGTAAAGGGTCTAAGCAAGACAAATTTCTGAACCATTAGATTTATACAGTGCTTTTTTCTAAATAAAATGTTTAGGGGTACTCTTTTTCCTTCTCATATTGAAATACTGCCCCTCAATAAGGCCAAACTTAGATTCACAAAATGTCGAGGGGTATGCGTACCCTTGCGTCCCCCCAGAAAAAAGCACTGGATTTATATGACTATCTGGGGACAACTTAGGAACAAGTATGGAAATACTAGCTAATAAAACTGTTTGGTCATTAAGATTTTTCATAAACATCCATGAATAGTCCAAAGTGCAAGACAAGTATAGCCCATTGAAGTGATAGATCTTTCACATAATTTTTTTGAAGAATGGGTTAGAAGGTAGATGAAATGTAAAAGAATAAACACAGAGAAAGGTCATTTAAATAACACATTATGTTCAATAATGTAGGGGTGTGTGTGTGTGCGCGCACACACACACACTTACACAAACACACACATAGAGAGTCAAATAAAAATAAATGACCCTTCCAAACATCTTATGCCTAATATAGCATAGGATGAATCCAGAGCAACACAGAGTTACTTCCCTGGTTTTTCCCCAATGGCATTTTGGTAATATACATACAAAGGAATCACATGTGTAGGTCCAGTAACATGGTTAGCTCCCACACCCGGGTTCACCTCTTGGCAACATTCAGGTGGGAATTAACCACACCACTACCCCCCATCCAGAGGTCAATTCGCCCATATGTTATTGGAACTACAAAGGAAGTTATAGGACCCACATGAGAAACTGTCATTTTGACAGTAAGTGGCTGAGCTAACAAGCAATGTTTTAGAATAATTAGGAGTAAAAGGAAATGAGTAGCAAGCAAAGCAAGAAATCTTTCTACGCACAGGCAACCTGAGCAGAGTTTTTGGAGAAGCAACAATCAGAGGTTTCCGGAAGTTTCGAACCATCTGCCTCCGGAGTAAGTGGAAATACTGTGCTGGGGTTGTTGGGTGCACAACACACATGTTGACATGGTCACCATCCACACCCTGCTCTGAGCTATTACACATCTGTGAAACAAATGAACAGAAAATGTAAAACAAATTGGGAAAAAACAAGTACAGCTGCTGTTTTTAAAGTTGCAAAACAATGAGCACGGGACAGAGCAATGGAGAAATTTCTGAAACAACCATGGGATATCAGCTTCGCCCAAGGCCTGATGGGGAACAGCAACAACTGATATCTGAAGAAGTGTGCATGCACACAAAAGCTTATACCCAGAACAAACTTAGCTGGTCTCTAAGGTGCTACTGGACAATTTTTTATTTATAGCAACAACCGGAGGAAAGAAAGACACATCATCTTACAAGGACAGGAAGAATCACCACAGACAGAATAATTGCTGCACAAGGGAAGAACAAGGATATAGTTTGAGTTCCTCACTTGTAGTTTTATAAAGTGCAAAGGCAATTTGTCTCTGCAAACTTCTCTACAATTGACTGGTGCGTAGCAGGACAGATTCTCTAGAACAGTGTTTCTCAACCTTGGGTCCCCAGCTGTTGCAGGACCACAATTCCCATCATCCCTAGCTAGCAAGACCAGTAATCAAGAGTGATGGGAGATGGGAGAAACGCTGCTCTAGAACAATCTTTCACATTATAGCCATGTAAAAAGCACTTTTCTCATCCTGGCCAAGTTTGAACATAGCTGACCTGGAAATTACCTGATGTGGTGAGAAGACAGTCCTGGAAGTGTCAGCCTCACCTTTGCCAGAATATGAACAGTAACAGCTACCCAGCCCAGGATCCTGTTTCCCACAGCGGCCCACCAGCTGCTCTAGGAGCAGCCCACTAGCAAGATGCATAGCTGCCAAGTTTTCACTTTTCTCGCGAGGAAGCCTATTCAGCATAAGGGGAAATCCCTGTAAAAAAGGGATAACTTGGCAGCTATGGCAAGATGCCTTCCCTGCTCTCATTTCCTAGTAGCTTACATTAAGAAGCAAGGTGCCTCTGATCATGGAGGTAATATACTACCATCATGGGTGAGGAGAGGGAGTGTTATAGGCTTGTGCTTGTTCTTCTTTGCATCATGTATTTTTTTGTTTTACGTTGTATCTTTATGTTGTGAACTGCCCTGAGATCTACGGGTGAAGGGCGGCATACAAATTTAATAAATAACAATAATAATAATAAGCATCGACAACCTTATCCTCCATGAACCTAGAGATGCTAAAGATTGAACCAGGAACCTTATGCATGTCAAGCATGTGAAGCATGAGTTTGTAGTACGTGTCATGTCTGGCTACCTGCAAGAAACGTTCAATTCGGCAAGAAGAATGCTCCGGTCCAGCACCGTCATAGCCATGTGGAAGAAGAACTACTATTCCACTCTGTAGAAGCCACTTTGCTTCCCCTGGAGTGGAGAAAGGAAGACTGATTCATTTTAGATGCCAGGATTAGACATTATTGCAGTCCACACAAGAAGATCCTCATCACTGAGAATGCGTCTGAAACACCACAATATTGCAATTCCAAAGGTTTCACACATCTTCCTCTTGGACATAAGAAACACAGGAAGCCGCAAGTCTCTCTACTGTGGCTGAGCGCACACATCTGTACATGACACCTGAGGGCTATAGCATCAAGTGATGATCTGCGTGTGTGAAATGACCACAAAGCCTTGACACAACAGAAACAGCTTTCTTATCACTCCATACCACTGTAAACCCGATGGTTTTCCATGAAAACAGCTCATACACTCAACTGCCAATCACTGAGCCAACAACACAATCCTATGTATGTCTGATCCATGAGACTTGCTTTCTAGTAGAGTATTTAGAATTGTGAATGGCCCAAGTGAAACTATTAATTAAAAAGAATTTAAGCCTTGTCTTTTAGAAGCGCACTTAAGGTGGCTAACAAAGCATTAAAACAAAAATGAAACCAAATTAAATGTGGAGCAACATAAAAAAGAAAGTCTGAAGTGATGAGATATTCGGGGAAGCACGTTTGAGTAAGCAATAATTATAAAAACCGATCTAAATGCATTTCTGTTTGGCACTGGCATTGGAATCTCACCTCCAGAGATAAATGTATCAAATATTATCTGAGCTCCATTAAAGAAGTCACCAAACTGAGCCTCCCAAATAGGCAACAATTTGGGGCTCTCAATGCTCATTCCATACTCAAAGCCAAGCACCGCTTCTTCGGAGAGGGGGCTGTTGCTCACCTAACAGAGAAAGAAGGTGAGAATTCAGAAGCTAAAGAGTGGCTCGTCAAGAAAAAAGCATTTTCTTTTTTAATCCAAACTACTGCAGGAGGCTACCAGTTATTTTTTAAAAGAGGGTTAATGCAGGGGTGGACATAGGAAGTTGCAACATACACATTTACCCAGAAATAAGTCCCATTGACCTCAAGGTCACTGACTTCTGAAGACACTGTGAGAAACTCAGCAAGTTAGCAAGCTTAAAACTGGGGACCTTTGTTTTCATCTGTTCAAAAACTTAGATATGAAGCAGCATTTCAGAAGTATGAAGAGCAGATTACAGTAGGATCATGATGTCAATGAAATGCTGCTTGGTTAAAAATGCAACTTTTACCTCAAGGAAACCTTTCTGATCTGGCGACATGTGATTCAAAGGAATGTAGGTTTCACCCGTCTCTTGGCAAACCAGCATGGTGTGTCTCTGGCTGAATGTCCCTCGGCCAACATCCTGTCCACTCAGGCGAATATTGAAACCTTTGTATAAAGCAAAGAATGGAGTAAAAGCACAGCTACCAGTGTCCTCCTCCCGACAGGGCAAGGGCAGGGCTGTGTGGATACTGCAGCGAAGCCACTGTGGGCTTCCCACTGGTGCCTCCATGCCACCCCGACTTGGCTGCCACCTTGCACTGTCTTGGTGAGGTGGAGCAATGCCAGTGTCATGAGGGAAGCTACACACACACACACACACACACACACACACACACGGTCCATGCACTACAGTAACCAACAGAACAACAGATACCAAGTATCCTGCAGGAATTCTCTTTAAACTAATGTTGACTTTTATTCAGATCTTAAAACCAAATTGTTTCCCTTTCTTGATGAAACATCCCTTTATCCATTTCTTCTAGCACTTGTATCTAAATATTCATTTTGGATGCATTCTACTGATTACTTTTGAGGGCAGTTTTTGTACAAGATACTTGTTTTAAAAACTCATATCCCTCTTGCTTCCCAAGGAACACAAGGTAGCTAAGAAGTCACAATAGAAAAACTATTATATTTCAAAACATAAAATACCTTGACAGAGCAGAGAACCGAAAGCTAATGTTTCAGCCGTGGCCCAGTCCAACTTTTCTCCTTCTTCTATCTTCAGCATTCTTGACTGTACAAAACAAAAATATTCAAATATTACAGCCTTGTTACCTCAACTTCTGGAAGGTCTACCCAGCTTCTGTCTGGTTTCTGGATCACACATCATCAAGAGATTCAGATGCATTATCTACTTCACATTTTTATCTTTGGCTACTCTGTATATGCAAAAGCAGCAACTTTCTGTACAATAGTTATATCTCTATTATCCAGTAACAGGAGGTCGATGGTTGGAATCCCTGCGACGGGGTGAGCTCCCGTTGCTCGGTCCCTTCTCCTGCCAACCTAGCAGTTCGAAAGCACGTCAAAGTGCAAGTAGATAAATAGGTACCGCTACAGCAGGAAGGTAAACAGTGTTTCTGTGCACTGCTCTGGTTCGCCACATGACCTGGAAGCTATACTCCGGCTTCCTCGGTCAATAACGCGAGATGAGTGCCGCAACCCCAGAGTCTGTCACAACTGGACCTAATGGTCAGGGGTCCCTTGACCTTTTAATCCCTTCCTATAAGCAAATATTATAGGAAGCTATTTAGTTGTTAGTATGTCACAAAAAGGAGCTTTTAGCAATATGCAAATGCATGTAATTATAAAAAAACTAATTAGTTGGCTTCCCTAAAGCCATCCAGCATTGTTTGTGCACAACGAAAGTTTTGAACCAGCTTGCAGGTACGTGCTTTCAGTTAGTGCAACTTCATATTTTATTTTATTTCTTGCACCTGGGAGTGTGTCTTCAGAATATGGCTGTGCAGCTGCATTTCTGCTGGCACCTCCACAGACTTGACCCCAACAAACTGAAGGAGAGGAATTGGTATGCCGGTATCCCATGTGGTGATCCTTGGCGAGGGCTCCACCATGTTACTCCAATGAGCCTGAAGATTGGTGGATGGAGGGCTGTACAAAGTCATGTTGGCAAGATGGTCATTCAATTTAGAGTAATAGGAAGTCCTTATTTCAGACACTTCTTCCTCTGTCATTAGTCCCTGGGCTACCAGACGCTCTGCGTAAGTGTCTGGAATACTCTTACGTGACCTGTGAGGGGAAACATGGTATTAAAATGTATGGCATTGCCTATTATTTGGATTACTGCCATGTCCTCTACATTCTGCTGCCCTTCTAAAATGGTTCAGAAACTCCAGTTAGTACAAAATGTGGCTACCTGCTTATTAATGGAAGCATGGGGTAAATGTGAATCACTCCTGTAAACCTGAGGGAGTTCTCTCTCTCTCTCTTTCTCTCCCTCCCCCCTCCCTCTATCTTCCCCTCTCTGCTTCTCCCTCTCTACCCCTCTCCCTATCTCTCTCTCTTGCACAAGCTGGATTTCGAAGGGGCAGAGGGACCAGAGACTAAATAGCAAACATGCGCTGGATTATGGAGAAAGCTAGAGAGTTCCAGAAAAATGTCTACTTCTGCTTCAATGATTATGCAAAAGCCTTTGACTGTGTCGACCACAGCAAACTATGGCAAGTTCTTAAAGAAATGGGAGTGCCTGATCACCTCATCTGTCCCCTGAGAAATCTCTATGTGGGACAAGAAGCTACAGTTAGAACTGGATATGGAATAACTGATTGGTTCAAAATTGGGAAAGGAGTATGACAAGGTTGTATATTGTCTCCCTGCTTATTTAACTTATATGCAGAATTCATCATGCAAAAGGCTGGACTGGATGAATCCCAAACCGGAATTAAGATTGCCGGAAGAAATATCAACAACCTCAGATATGCAGATGACACAACCTTGATGGCAGAATTAAAAAACCTTTTAATGAGGGTGAAAGAGGAGAGCGCAAAATATGGTCTGAAGCTCAACATCCAAAAAACTATGATCATGGCCACTGGTCCCATCACCTCCTGGCAAATAGACGGGGAAGAAATGGAGGCAGTGAGAGATTTTACTTTCTTGGGCTCCATGATCACTGCAGATGGTGACAGCAGTCACGAAATTAAAAGACGCCTGCTTCTTGGGAGAAAAGCAATGACAAACCATCTTAAAAAGCAGAGACATCACCTCGCCGACAAAGGTCCGTATAGTTCAAGCTATGGTTTCCCCAGTAGTGATGTATGGAAGTGAGAGCTGGACCATAAAGAAGACTGATCGCCGAAGAATTGATGCTTTTGAATTATGGTGCTGGAGGAGACTCTTGAGAGTCCCATGGACTGCAAGAAGATCAAACCTATCCATTCTTAAGGAAATCAGCCCTGAGTGCTCACTGGTAGGACGGTCCTGAAGCTGAGGCTCAATACTTTGGCCACCTCATGAGAAGAGAAGACTCCATGGAAAAGACCCTGATGTTGGGAAAGATGGAGGGCACAAAGAGAAGGGAACGACAGAGGACGAGATGGTTGGACAGTGTTCTCGAAGCTACAAACATGAGTTTGACCAAACTGCGGGAGGCAGTGCAAGACAGGAGTGCCTGGCGTGCTCTGGTCCATGGGGTCACGAAGAGTCGGACACGACTAAACGACTAAACAACAACAACAAATGTAACTTCTACCTCTGCAAGAAGGACTGCTACAAGAAGATCAAAGCAGAGGAGAAAATGTCTCTGAGATGTAGATCTTCGTGTTACTTAAAAAGGTAAAGGCAAAGGACCCCTGACAATTACGGTACTTTCGCTCCATAAGACACACTTTTTCCCTCCTAAAAAGTAAGGGGAAATGTCTGTGCATCTTATGGAGCGAATGCGTGGTCCCTGGAGCCAAATTCCCCAGGGGCGAAAGGCAAATCGTGCCTTTTAAAAAAAAAATAGAAAGAGATAAAGGCTAACAAGGGGGAAAGAGTGTTGAAAGGACCCGCTCAGCAGCTGATTGCAAGAGATCGGGGAGGGGGGGAGATAAGGGAGCTAGCTTCCTTCCCACCCCGCCCAGGCCCCTTGCCCAGGCCTCAATTGCTGTCTGCAGAGAGAGGTTGCTTGTTTCCCCAGCGACATGTGACTGGCTGATTAGATTATCTGTCTGGAAATTGTAGAAATGGGTCCCTTTCCTTTCCTAGAGAAGCTGCAGAACTGTGAGTTGAACCCCATAAAAACAGGATTTTCCCCTTTGCAAGGTAAGCTCAACAATTTTGAGCTGATTCTCAAAAATGGAGCTTTCCCCTTTTGCAAAAAAGATGCACAACTTTGAGCTGATCCTCAGAAAAATGGAGCTTTCCCCCTTTGCAAAAGAAGCTTCCTCAAATATTTAATGGGTGTGTGTGTGCAAATGCACCTAGGCCTCTAGGAGTTGGCTGCTATGCCTAGGACAATTCAAGAAAGCAAAATATATATTTTTTCTTGTTTTCCTACTCTAAAAACTAGGTGTGTCCTATGGAGTGAAAAATACAGTAAGCCCAGTCGCGAACGACTTGGGTTGCGGCGCTTTACTGGCTGAGGGAGCCGGCATTTGTCCACTGACAGTTTTTCTGGGTCATGTGGCCAGCATGACTAAGCTGCTTCTGGCGAAACCAGAGCTGCACATGGAAACACCGTTTACCTTCCCGCCGGAGCAGTACCTATTTATCTACTTGCACTGTGTGCTTTCAAACTGCTAGGTTGGCAGGAGCTGGAACCGAACAACAGGAGCTCACCCCGTCGCGGGGATTCGAACCGCCAACCTTCTGATCACCAAGCTCAAGGCTCAGTGGTTTACACCACAGTGCCACCTGCACTGTGCTACTTAGAAATATGCAAAGAAAAAAAACCTCCATTGCTTTTGCAACTGTTTCGATGCAAATTTTTTAATGTAGCTGTGCACTGATACTATTCGCTTTTCTCAGTTGAGATTGCAACGTTCTTTTTGTCCTTTTCCATAGTCAAGACTTTAAAAAGATGTGGTGTTGTTGTTTTTTTGAGGGGGGGGGCTAGTGAAAAAAAAAGTCTATGAAAAAAATTGAAGGTAAAATTTTAGTGGAGTTACTAAGAATCAAATATATGCCTCCACTTCCATGCAAAACAGCTTTAAGTGGGTGTGATTGTGTATGTCTATGTGAATATTAAGGGCATAGAAGCCAAGGGTCTGGCATTGCCATTCAAATGGTACATGAGCGCTGCCTCAAGTGATCAATTATGTGGGGCAGGGATTACATGGGCCCTACCAATATTTTATTCAAGTTGGCACCCCTGATTAAGGGCATCTGTTTGTGTGTAGGCCTTGCCCAATGCCTACTAGAATGTGGCTGAGATAGCTTTCCAGGAGGGGAATGCATCCTTCAGCTCAAAAAAGGTTCCCTGACCCTGCACTAAGCCATACCTGATAATTTTGTACATGGTGGGGTTAGTGAAGAATGGCTCATCCAGTTCATTGTGACCCCACTGCCGGTAGCACAGCAAATCGACAATCACGTCCTTACGAAAATGGCGCTGGTATTCAACAGCTAATCTAGTGGCTCGGATTACTTCTTCAGGGTCATCTCCATTTACATGGATAACTGCACAACCAACGATCTTGCCTAAGAATGAGAGAAAGAATACTTCAGTCTCATGCAACATATGACCAACTTAAGGCAAATGCAGCTCACCAGAAATTTATGACAGTTCATGAGAGGCAGGACGCACCTCCTTTTGCATTTGTTGCCTATGAATGCAAAAGCAGAATGGATTCTCAAGCACCTGGCTGGTCACATAGCACGTCCGGTGCACTGTAGCCACCAGCCAGGCTTATAATTAAATTAAATCACTTTAAATATATCAGTCTATTTATATTTTTGCAGTTTCACATTCACTAATGATGCCCCCGTAAGCCTCCACAGCATTCTCAAATACAGGTCCAGTCACTCCAACTCCTCTCACTTCTGGAAAAGAACTCAGAAGTGATAAGAGTAAGTAGAAGCTACTGTTCCTGCAATACCGTCCCAGAAAGGGCCTTCTTGGTAGTGGCGCCACCCTGTGGAACACCCTTCTGCCAGATGTCAAAGAGATAACCAATTCTACAACCTTCCATAGACACCTGAAGGCAGCCCCGTATCAGGAAGCTTTTAATGTCTGATGTATCATGTGTGTTTTTATATTCTGTTGGAAACCACTCAAGAGGCAACCTAGTCCAATGGGAAGTAATTTATTGTTATTGTTGCTGTTAACTTTCAAAACTGATCACAGACAGTGGTAAAGCGTGGGGGCTGGGGGGGCATGGCACCAGGCATATTTTTTCGAGGGGGTGCAACCAGGCACCCCCCTGCGAAGAAAGCTTTCTTGTGTAATGGCCCAAACCTGCCAGCCGCAGCTCCACTTCTGGGTCAAGCCTGACCTGGGGGCAGAGAGAAGAGGCAAATTTGCCACCCCTCTCCTCGGCTGGGCAGCGATGCACAAGGATGCTGCCAAGGCAGCTTTCTCAAGCATAGCTCCACTTTACGTGCATGACCCAGGGGCACAGAGCGGACTCCCTCTGTACCCTGCCCCCCTTGGGGTTCACCCCATGCGGCCGCCCCACATGGCAGTATCATACACTCCACTGCTGGTTACAGACACTCACGTTCTCAATCCTTAGAACATATAACCTTTCCGCCTCCGCAGAATCCCATGATACATACCAATATCACTGCAATACAGAGATGACCTCCCTCGCTCGGCTGGAGTGGTGTAGCCCAACTGGTTGTTAACAATGAGATGAATGCTTCCTCCTATTCTAAAATGTGGCAGACCAGAAAGTGTAAAAGTTTCAGGAACAATGCCTTGGCCAGAGAAAGATGCATCACCGTGAACCTATATTACAAAAAGAAATGGAGAAGTTATGTCAGGAACCACTGCCAGTTCTTTGAGGGGACTTGTTATTTGTTCTGGGGAGGGATTAAAATGTTTCAGCTATAATCTTTAGTTAGGAAGTAGAGTGTAGCTTTCCAGAAGTGGCAGGTGATGGGGTGAGGTGGCAGCAATGTGCTGCTGCTATTTACTGGGAGAGGGGGGGGGCGGGCAGGACAGTAGGGTGCTTGGCACTGTGCAAATGCACCAGCCCCTTCCACACTGGCTCCCAGTAAACAGCAGCAACTCATCTGCCAGGAAATCAAGTAAGCCCCACATTCCCACCCTGCACAGAGGGCCATTACTTTCAATCTAAAGATTGCTAGGGAAGGCACAGGCCTTCCATATTTTTTTGAACTTGAATTCTAAGTAAAATGTTGTTACTGATTTAATTAAACCAATAGCATGCTCTTACCCTCTCTTCCAGGCACTGATCAGTCTGTGTCCTGCTTAGCTTTGACAATACAACAGATCTATATGTCTGCAGGCTATTTCCCGTGACCAGAAAATTAGTCCTATCTATGTCATTACATCACATCTAGTTGTCTGAAATGTTAAGATACCCCTTCCCGAACCCTGTTCACTGGCTGTCAAAATACCTGCAGGCAGATGACTTTGTCTCCAGGCTGTGCAGAGCTGTCTAGAGAGTAGTCCCCATCGAGCAGAGACTGCTGCCTCCCCCTAGCTTTGCCAACCGCTACAGGGTTAATGGCTTCTAGATGGGAAGGGTTTGGCAACAGGATGACATGAATAGGTCGGTGAGACCCGAAATCAAGATCCACCGAAGCAGTCAGGTGAGAGAGGACATCTCCAATCGCCGGTGAGTCGTCTGGAAATTCACTCAAGCCTCGCATTTTACGAAACATCAGCTTCACAGGAGGATATGAATATGAAGTTTCAAACACAATTGCAGAGTATGTTGAATGCAGATGAACAAAAGCAATCTATTACAGGGGTTCCCAAACTTTAGGAGCAATGACCCAGGACTTCCCCGTTAGATTCAGGTCTCAAAATAATAATCTCAGCCCTCCTCCTATTGCAGCCCACCCTGCCAACTTGAATAAAATATGGGGGGGAGGTAAGCCCCACACCACACAACTGATCACAAGAGGGGGCCTGGCCCCCTCAAATATTTTATTGGGGGCAAAGGGACCTTGGTCCCCATGAGTTGGCTCCAATGGGCCTAATACTGTTTATGCCCTCACTTTCTTCAGGGAACTGTGAGCTTCATACATGGGTTGTCACATTTAAACTTCATAACAATCCATTTGAAGGTTGGCTTAAGAGAGTGAGACCAGCCCAAAGGCACAGCTGAATGGGGGTTTGAATCCAGGATTCCCTAGAAACCACTCGCTCCATCCATATTGGCTCTGCATATGCTACATTCACATGCAGTCTCTTTCAGGATTAGGCCAAACCACACACTAAGTGGCCTTCAGGGACCAAACGCATATCAGAGCACATGTTGTGCGCAGACGCACAGGTCCCAGATTCCACACCAGGGGTCTACAATTTAAAATATCTGCTACCATGATGGGAAAGGCCTCTGCTTATCAGAAGAAGCAACACTGGACTGGACGGGGGCAAAAAGTTTGACCTCCGCACAAAACCATGGCTATGTAGAAGCATTTGAAGTTGCCATTGTAAGGCAGCCATTATGTTTCAGCTAGAGGTTAGGGGCCTGTGTCCCAAAGACAATTGTGAATACTGTATTTGCTACTAGTTCTATTTAACATTAAGTTGGAACATTACAGTGGCCCTGGTTTACTGTTTTAGAGACAAGCCTCTGAACTTGCAACATATGTAACGCAGTCTGAATGGTGAAAGTATCAAGTGTGTTTTGACAAGGAATGTCAAGGAAAGTACATAGCATAAATATTTCTCACAGATGTTTCATCTTGTGGGTTATTTGGAATTGCCGCCTCAAATTCCTTTCGGAGGAAGGGAGGGAGATACATTTAATAAATTAAAGTAAATGATGCTTTTGGGTCAAGGTTTAAGCATTTTCACATGACTTTTGCACATCAAGTTAAATAATGCATTGTTTTGTGTTAATAGATTTGTAACCGTTACATCTGGGTTGTCAGAAGAAATTTTAAATATGTCTAAGAGGGCAACCCCAAAGAATCTAGTATCATTGCAGCTTTTGCCACCAATTTTATGGAAATGTGTATTTTCCAATCAAAATTAGTCACACCTAAGAGAAAACCCCACTTACCTCAGGAGGAAACTGAAGAAGGCCGGTGAGGAGATTAAGTCTGCCTCGATGAGGCATTCCAAGTACGATGTCCGTCACTCCACTGTATGAGCACATCTTTAGCAATTCGTGAAAGAAACCCATCATGCTCTCTGCTCCTTCACCACCGTATCTTTTCACTGTGGCAAACTTTGTAGCCAAAAAATGATCAAATTCCTGTAAGATGTGAATGGTGATTATATATTTACATATTTAGAAGAATGTATCTTTGATAGGGATTCAGGCTGCAATCTTCTCACTACTACGATTTGGTGAGAGTGCTAAGAAGCATTACATCTGCCACCACTGCTAACCGTGGTTAATGCTAACCAGGACTGCCTTGCTAACCAACTATGGCTTGCAAATGCATTTTGAAACACGGGTCAAATTGTGAGGGCGATCCTGGTTAGACAGAGAGGTGCTGAGGGAGGTGGAAGGTTTGTGCAAACCCATGGGATATAACCACAGTAATCATTTGTGTAATCCACAAACTGTAGATAAGAGGTTCTGGAATGTTACTTCTCCACCTGGTCATAGCTATAAAAATATACTTCAAGAAAACTGAACAAAATTGTTTATTTGCTTCCTTCAAGAATACTCAAATAGCCTATTTCAGTTTGGTTCAACAAATTTGCTTCAAAACAGTCTGTTACAAAAGTTGGGGCATCACAAAACAATATATTGTGTTTGCAATGATGATCTCACAGATCAGCCCTGTCAGCATATTCAAAAATCACCTTGGGGAAATAAGCATTTTGACAGGACTACTTGAATTCTTTGTTGTGGAACTACTGCCGATAATGCTGTCTTCTAGGTTATACATATATACACTGGTCTAGCAATAGTTAATTACACTAGTAAATCTACTAAAAACTCACACTCAAAATTTAGCACTAGTAGTTTTTCATGCAATGTCATCCATTGCCTCCTGGAATTTGGGCCGACTCAGCAACACTGATATGCCCTACATGCAGTGGGGCAGCATGACTCCACCTTCTTTTTCAAAAAACACACACCAGGGGCTTGTATAGCTTATCATCTGCACTCTTGTGATGAGACTAGGATCAAAATGCACTACAGGCAGCAACCGTTTTAGGCACGTCTGATGGATGCGTGACTGCTCATGCGTGCATCACGCGGAACCTGAAAGTGACCTGAAAATGTCAAAATACATCAGAAAAAGGGGCAGAACGGGGTGTTTGCAGGCTTTTAAAATGGGTGCTCCAATTATACACAATTTCACATAAGTGCACGGTGCTTCGGAACGTATCCTGTGTTTTCTCTATTCCAGGGGTCAGCAAACTTTTTCAGCAGGGGGCCAGTCCACTGTCCCTCAGACCTTGTGGGGGGCCGGACTATATTTTGAAAAAAGAAAGAACGAATTCCGATGCCCCACAAATAACCCAGAGATGCATTTTAAATAAAAGGACACATTCCACTCATGTAAAAACACCAGGCAGGCCCCACAAATAACCCAGAGATGCATTTTAAAGTGAAATCACACATTCTACTCATGTAAAAACATGCTGAATACCGGACCGTCTGCGGGCCAGATTTAGAAGGCGATTGGGCCGCATCTGGCCCCCGGGCCTTAGTTTGGGGACCCCTGCTCTATTCCATAGATGTAAGCCTTTCCATTTTCTCTGCCTGAAAAGCCCATTTGTGCAAATCAAACAAGACAAATTTCCCCTTGCAGTTAAGATTTCAAAACTACCTAATGCAACTACGTGCTAACTTATTTGCCAGCATTTAATTGAGGAAAAATCCTCAAGATTTCAGTTGTTTTAAAATATTATGCTATTTTAATCCACCAATTGAACACTTTATTCATATTGAGAAATGAATCAATAATCCTTTCATTAAGGTGCTACTTTTACCCCTAGAGATAATTTCATTCTCTTTCTTATATTATATGCACACACATACAATGCACCTGAGATTCTAGCATGAGCTTGGACAAATACTTTTTCTCTTCAGTAGTGAATGCTTCTTGTTTCAGCTCCTCAAACCGTTTAGCAATCCATTCTCTTTCTTGCAAGCTTGACAGCTGACTCGTCTCTATAGACATATGTTCACAGTATATGTGGCCCAGGTAAGACAATATATCCTCTAGGGATGCCTCCTCCTTTCTGATGTTCAAAAGTCCTGGAATAAAATATTGTCTAATAGATTATATTGATACATTAATAACGCTGAGCATCAAGCTCTAAGTTGCTCTTCTACCAAGTGGTCCATCAATAAGGCAACTTCTCTTTTTCTTCCCTTTAGAAAATAGCTCAAAGGTGTTCATTCTGAAGTTACTGCTGCAGTGTAACAGATCCACAATTCTCAAACATTGTACAGGAGACTCGCAACTTACACACATTTAACTTGTACACACTTGGTATAAACTGTTTTAAAAATGATAAAAGGGGTGGGCATCCAGGGAAAAAAGCTTTGGCAATCCCACCATTGCACCCAATTTGTGTTGGCTATATGCAATTTTTACTTTATGCACTATTCCCAGAAGGTAATCCCTGTGTAAGCTGCGGGTCTACTGTATTAACAAAACCATCCAATGTACTATTTCCTTGATTGCTACCTAACCATTCACTTACCATGTTGGGGGGGGGTGACGACTTCACACCGTTCCGGCATGAAAGTCACTTTTCTTTCCTACCTGCTGTATTGAAAGGTCCTTGAATAACTTCAGTCAAAACTTGGATTTCAGGTACCATATCCATCACAGCCTGGCCAGTAAATAAAGGGTTGATTTTGGCAGCTTTGTGGCCATGTTCATAGTATGCTGTCACTAAGCGAGCCAGTCCATGGTCTACTAAAAACAAGAGAACAGAGACTACTTTTTAGCAATGTGCAAAGATACCAATTATTATAAACCATTAAAAATTAAGTTGGAAAGCCAATATGGTGTGGTTACAGAAACTGCTGGCTAAAAATGTTAAGTGTATTTTGTTTTGAAAGCTTTGAAGAAAAAATCCTGTCTCCCTGCACTGAGCTCTGTGGATTCTCTAAGGCACCCATGGAATTCCATCTCTCATGCACTTCAATTCATGTGCATTCAAAAGGATACATGCCTGGAGCTGTCAGGAAAGCTCTACTATGTGAACTCTCCTACCTCCACATAAGGAAGCTCTGTGAGCCTATGGAAATGCTTTGATGTACAAGAAGCCACCAACTGCAGGTCCCTGTCAGCAATGTAGCTCTCTTTTGGGCAATCCCTGTTAGCTAGTTTAAGGTTAACCAAGCAGCCACATTTGTATGTTTCTGGGAAGAATCCAAAGGAGTCTCCCCTTACAGAGCTCATTACCAGTAGCAGATCTTGGTGATAATTAATGTATTGAATAACAGTTGGCAGATGGTCCTTTTCTAGGATTGGTCCTGGCAGATGAATCAGCCACAGCCTAAGAATCCAGGAGCAGCACAGGATCCGGCAGCACCTGACCCCTCTGGAGGGCATGCCCCCCCCCAGCTCTGTATTGAATCATAGCCTGCTAAGAGGTTAATAACCAGTAGTTCAATGATCACAGCAGAGCAGCCATTTTCTCCATGATGAGCATGAAAGCAAAGCACTACTTTGGGGTTTATTGGTTTTTTTTCAGGCTATTAACCTTTATGGGATTCATAGGAGCCAACTCCTAGGAGCTGAGGTCCCTTCACTCCCCCAAAGTATTTGAGGGTGCCAGCCATATCATGTGATGCAGGGTGGGAATTATGTGCCGCCCCCCAATATTTTATTCAAGTTGGCACTCCTGATGGGATCATTTGGCACTCCTGATGGGCTGGTATGACCTCATGCAGAACCAGGGAAGCATGAACTCCCAAGTCAGGCTCCCTACTATTAACACCTCTGTCTTGTCTGGACTCAGTTTATGAATTCTGCTCAGAACTTCCATCACTTCATCTGGCTTTGTTGAAAGGAGAAACAGAGCTGCTACCATGAGCACTTCACCCCAAATCACCAGGTGATATTCCATCGTGGTTTTTCATAGATCTGAAAAAGCCTGGTAGACTAGACTAAACCCTTTGTTTGCCCACAATGTTTATCGCCAAGGGTAAAAAATGCCATGAGTTTCAAAGTTTTATTTTCAAGTTAATATGTGTTCTATATAGCACCCTGGTTCTCACACTGTGGGGTGAGATACAAGATCATGGAAGGGTTTGAAACTTAGCAAATATTAGACTATTTTAATTTCTCCTCCTCAGAGGACTCATTACTGATCTATAGTGCAAGCGGGCATCCACTGCTTTGCTCTAATGCGGTTTCCTCTGCCTAGTCTTTGGAAGTTTGGAGAGGTCCTGCCTTGTCTTTCTTCTATTTTTTAAAATAAGTAAGTAACAAAGAACGCTTGATATGCATTGATCAGTATCAGTAATAATGTTGAAGAAGCCCCCACCCCACAATCCAATGATATCATGTTGGTTCTGTTCTTATTCAAAAGCCTGGGCAGAATTAGTATCCCTTCACTGATGAGTTTGTGCATCTCCATGCACAAGATATGTACATGCTCCCCTGCGGAACAAATGGTCAGGGCAGCTATAGAATATAAGAGGAGCAGCGCTTAAGAAAAAGACATTCAAGTATGCTGTGTAATTAGTGTCTGTATGGAAGTTTACATGTGTGGGAACCGACAAGAGCGAAAAGGGTCTTGTTACATCATAGCAGAAATGCTGGAAAAATTCCAAGACCAGCTTTGCACATAGTCCGTCCTACCCATACTTACTGAAAAGTTTGGGGAAACGGTTGTAATCAATTGAATTTGCTTCCATGTAACCCTTTTAAAGATCAGTGTGTTATTACCGCATTCATGTGCTCATTCATTTGGGGGGTAAACTCTATTTTATTTATATTTACTTGTAAAATTATATGTAGGCCACCTTTTGGTGTACACAGCTTACACAGCGTAACTGCTGCAAATACAGTGGGATTTACTCATGAGCAGACATGTATAGACATGCACTTTGGGGACAGAGGAAAGAGGGGGGGTCGTCCCAAGACCAAGAAATAACATGCTGTTGACTAAAAGGCATGCATTATAAAAATGTGGCACAAGCCGCCTGGTGACAAACCACTTTTAGCAGCCTGATCCTGTACAGATCCACTCTGTAGTGAGAGCAAGTCCCAGTGTGCCCAGAGCATAGCTGCCAAGTTAGTTTTCCCTTTTCTCGCGAGGAAGCCTATTCAGCATAAGGGAAAATCCCTTAAAAAAAGGGATAACTTGGCAGCTATGGCCCAGAGGAATTTATTCTCAGGTGAGGGTACCTTTGAAGGTACCTTTCTGTTTGTATGGCGTGCATAAGTGGAGGGAGGCGCTTCCACCTTGGACCCCTTGTTGAATGGATCTGGATGGGATCAGGATGCATGGAATTCGTAAGTATTCTTCTTCTTACTCCCCCCTCCCGGCCTCCCCCCCCCGCACCCCGACCTGCTCTCCTGCGGGAATCGCGCGGCTCCGCGCCGTCGGCAGCTCCGCTCTCCACCTTGCGGCTCGGCTTGTAACCGTAAACCCCCCTCTCGGAGCGGTACCAGCGCCGCGGAAGCAGCACCAGGGGCGCCCCGATTCGGGCTCTCCACGCCGCCGCCGCCGCCGCCATCGCAGTCCGGCCCCGCTTGCTCTGTTCGGAGCCCAAAAGAGAAAGGGGGCGGCAGCCCGGCCCGGCCCCCTCCCCCGGCCCCGGTTGGTTGAGCTGCGGGGCAGGAGGAGCACGCGGGACCGCCCCACGGGGGGAAGAAGCGAGTCGGCGGCTCCGGATTGGTGCTGGAAAGGGAAGTGCGGGGCCCCCGCTCGCCCAGGGAAAAGACGCCTTTGGAAGGCACCAGAGTCAGTGCTTGGAGGGAGATTTAGGGTTGCCACATTTTGAAGAGCAAAAAGCTGTGGGTCGCTGCGAGAACTCTCATCTTACATGCCCATTAAAAAGAGAGGCCATATGGCAACCCTAAATACTGTAGAGAGATTCCTTGGGCAGCGGAGAATGTGGTGTCTATTTTGTTGTTGCTTAGTCCACGTCTTTAGGGACCCAGGTGGCGCTGTGGTTAAACCACTGAGCCTAGGGCTTGCTGATCAGAAGGTCAGCGGTTCGAATCCCTGTGACGGGGTGAGCTCCCGTTGCTTGGTCCCAGCTCCTGCCAACCTAGCAGTTCGAAAGCACGTCCAAGTGCAAGTAGATAAATAGGAACCGCTACAGCGGGAAGGTAAACGGTGTTTCCATGTGCTGCTCTGGTTCGCCAGAAGCGGCTTTGTCATGCTGGCCACATGACCTGGAAGCTGTACGCCGGCTCCCTCGGCCAGTAAAGTGAGATGAACACCCCAACCCCAGAGTCAGTCACGACTGGACCTAGTTGTCAGGGGTCCCTTTACCTTTAGCCAACGTCTTTAGAGTACTGTATATGGCATTGCTTCCCAAAGGCTGTGCCACACTGGTGTGGCTGGAGAGGATGGCAAGTGTGGAGGGAAGCTTTGAGGACAACTGAAGAAACGTTTAAAACTTTCAGGAGAGTATAATATAGTATCTATATAAATATATTAATTTGCAGAATATGGATAGATCTCCCTTCAAAATGAGAGCAAGAGCAATGGCTATTCTATGAAAGATCAGAAAGGAGAAAGGCTGCTTTGGATTGATGAGGAGATGAGAGTTTGTCTCAAATTAGACCTAACATAAATGAGATTACCTGGCAAAAGCATGCACACACCTCTTGTTGAGTTTGCCAAGAGGAACAAACGCAAGAGGTTCATCTATATATTCTGGGAATTATTCATGTTCTTATGTAGCTGCATTTGCTCACGCAAATATTACTTCTGAAAATGTGGCTCAAGTAAAATATGTGGTTTATATACGTACACATATAGAAACGGGAAGCCATCTCTGGGCAGGGTTGAAACTAGGCTTTATTTCACCCGGGTCATTCAAAGTCCCAGTTTGGCACCCCTCCATCCACATTTGTGTTCACACATACATAGGCTGAGACCCTCAATGGCACCCCCCTGGAGGCCTCACCCAAGGAAAAACCTGGCTAGCGCCCCCCCCCCCCGGTAGCTACGACTGCTCTGGGAAGCAGTGTGGCATTCAAAACAAAAGCTCTTCCCCACCACCACCTTTGTACTTCAGGGTCACATATAATCTTTCTGCCTCACCCCATTATATTTGGAATACACAGAAACTCAGGCTTGCTACAAGTAGTCATCATCTTTGCTGCTTGTTTTTGTTATTAAATAGTGAGCATAAAACACTTAATCTCAGAGTTGTGGGCTTGAGCCCCATGTTGGGCAAAAGATTCCTGCATTGCAGTGGGTTGGACTAGATGACCCTTGTGGTTCATTCCAACCCTACAATTCTATGATTCTAATATATACAACCTGAGCCTGCAGTGGAGGAGTTCATGGCATTAACACCCCAGAAGGTCTTGCTTCCAGCTTTGGCTTCCAGCCCTGGCTTCTATCTGGTTCTAGCCCAGCTCTCACACACACCACTCTGGCCATTGTACTTCTCACTACCAGCCAGGTGAGTAGTGGCATGTGGTCAGTGAGCTAGAGGGACAAGGCTCGTCCCCTAAATGTTCCCAGTAAATTATAGTATTAAAGTATTAAAGCCCAGTGCCTCCTTCCCAAAGCCTAGGAAGCTTCTGCCTGGCTTAGGGAGGGAGGTGCGTGTGGTGTCCTCATCCCATCACCTTCGCAAGCTGGTGCCTGTGGCCCTAACTCTTTCCCTACAAAAATTTCCCTGCACAGTGAGGGATGCAGTGGTGGGGGCACCCATTTGTCCTCTGGCACAAAGTCACTTCCTTTGTCATTTGGCTGCCTGAGGTGAAGAACAAGATGACGCGCCCCCTCCTTCCCACATACAGAAGTCAACTGGACGGGTAATGTGACCAGACACTGTTTGGTTAAGGGATATATTATAGGGCAAGCTGTAGCACACACAGATCTATCCTGGAAGTGAGAAACAGCATGGGGGCTCAGGAGGAGTGACAGGCTGTCCTATCACCATTGTCCCTCCCCAGATTGTCCCTCCCCACACAACTGGCATCTGCCACCCGAGGTAGCTGTCTCATTCTGCCTAGCTGTAGAAGTAGATTTAATGTAGAAGAGGTGCAATTCAACCACTGAAAACTGAATATGATTATTTTTTGAATGGATTATTCTATTTGTTGTTTGTTTAGTTAAAAAAGAATATATCCAGCCTTTCCTGACAGCAAAGAAGCAGCAGCAGCTAATGCTATTCTAGGCTGCATCAACAGAAGTCTAGTGTCAAGGGAAGAAATAGTAATGCTCTATTCTGCTTAGGTCAGACCACACCTGGAATACTGTGTCCAGTTCTGGGCATCCACAGTGTAAGAAGGATGTTGACAAGCTGGAAGGTGTGCAGAGGAGGCAGACTGAGATGACCAAGGGTCTGGAAACCAAGCCTTATGAGGAACAGTTGAGGGAGCTGGGTATGTTCAGTCTGGTAAAGAGACTGAGAGGAGATTATGATAACTATCTTCAAATATTGGTCACACAGAGGACGGAGCAAGCTTATTTACTCCTGCTCTGGGGGCTAGAACCCTACCCAATGGCTTCAAGCTACAAGAAAGGAGATTCCTACTAAACATCAGAAAGATATTTCTGTCAGCAAGAGCTGTTGGACTCCCATGAGTGGCTGTGGAGGTTTTAAAGCAGAGGTTGGATGGCCATCTCTCATGTTTGCTTTAGTTGAGATTCCTGCATTGCAACGGGTTAGACTAGATGACCCTTGGGGGTACCTTCCAACTCTATGATCTATGATTCAAAAGTCTGCACACCTAAACCCACTGAAATTAATGGAGTTATACCGGTGGTTCTTGAAGGGTATGGCAAGAGAGGAGGGTAAGTGTGGCAAGACAATTCAAGGACAATAAAAGAAACATCTAAACATTTCCGTGTAGTATGGTCAGTGCTTTTTTCCTTTAAAATGTTTAGGGGTACTCTCATTTTGACTCAAGAAAACCACCATTTTATAGTTCAAATCAGGAAAAATAAATAAAGTAAATAGACAAAAGTACAAAGATTCACAAAATGTTTAGGGGTATGTGTACCCCTGCATCCCCCCCAAAAGAAAAAGCACTGGGTATAGTATAGTATAGTATAGTATAGTATAGTATAGTATAGTATAGTATAATTTTAACAGGTCATCTTTTCAGCCAGAACTAACCGGAACTCAGTTCTGGCACCCCTCAGGTGGGCACCATTGCCATTCTAAGTGAACAAGAGAGGCATTCGTGGCAAGTTCCAGCACCTCTTTTTCTAGAAAAATGCCCCGCCCCCCGAAATAACATCCATGCCTCTATTTTACAGCTCTCTGTTGTGAACAGAGATTTCCAACCCTTGAGAAATATGAAAGATCAGAAAAGAGAAATGCTTCTTTGTGTTGATGAGTTTGTCTCAAATGAGACATAATATAAATGAGATTGCAAGCTAACACCTCTTGTTGTGTTTGTATAGGTAGCTACTTAAGGCACATATGTAAGAGACTCACTTACAGTATAATTATATTTTGGGAATGATTTGTTTTCTTATGTAGCTGCATCATTTAATATGTTCTGTATGTCCCATGATCATATTATAAAGTAGTTAGTTCTATGCTATAAATTAGGCACTGCTACTTGTTGTTTATTTTTGCTTTCCAATGTATTTATTATATTAAAAAATTGGTGTGGCACGAGCAAATTTTTATTCTGAAAGTCTGACCCAGGGAAAAAAGTTTCAGAACTACTGAGTTATACACACCCAGCTCAGCACAGGAGTGGGTTATTTTTTATTTACCTGTAAAAGAAATTAAATTTGGAAAAAACAGAGTCAAAAATAGTAACAAATGGAAGCAGAGATTTAGCCTTGAAAGAATGCTAGCTGCAGTTTTTAAAAGTTACATTTTTGCAGTGTGCATTACTTACCACTTTCGTCTAAAGAAACAGAAGCAAATTTCGATATGTTTAGGAGAAGAGCGTGTGCACGTTTACGCCCGGGGCGCGCTCCCTGGGGTGCGGCACCTCGGACTGCAGCCCCGGTAGGTAAACTCTGGGAACCGTCGGCTCTCGGCCCGAGTTCCCCAGGGAGCAAAACACCGCCTTGCACCGCCTCGATTTCAAAAGCTTCGGCGTTGGGCGGAAGAGGCGCTCTTAGCTCCACCCCCTCCTCCTCCTCCCCCGCCCGCGGGCACTTCCGCCTTCCCCTGGTAACCAAAGCACGGGGTTGCCCTGCTCTCCCCACTCCGTCCGAAGGACCCCGCCAGCCAGAGCTGCCCTACGCGATGCCTGGCAAGCGTCCGCCCCTGTCTTCAGCAGCCCGTCCCGGGAAGGGACCGCGTCCGCCGGTAGGTGAACCGTCAAACCCATCTTTCCATCACCTTTCGCCCTGGACCGAAAGGCGGGTGGCGGCGGGGTTGCTTCCGAGCAGGCGACGCCGATGGCAGCCTTGGGGAGGCGGGGTCCTCGTTTGCGTGGGGGGGGGGGAGAAGAAGAAGAGACTGGCGGAGCTGGAGCTGCAGAAGCTGGAACCGATGTTTACAGCGGGCCGAGGTAACCGCCCCTTCAGCTTCCATAGTCGGGGGAGACGGAGAGGACGGCGGTGCCCCAGGTGGGCGGGGGAGGGGCTGCTCCGTCGGGGGGAGGGGCGTCGAGATGAGGAGCCCGGAGCGGGACTCGGGGCGGCGCGGGGACGGGGCAGCCTGAGGACGGAGTCGTCCGCGGGGTGGGAGTGGGGGAGGAGGAGGAGGCCTCTGCCCGCGCTCCTTGGGCACGGAGAGGTCGTTGGGAGGGAAGACGGCGCTTCGGGCTTCTCGCGGCGGCCTCTTCATCTGCGCGTGCGGGGGGGGGGCGTCCCCCGCTGCCTGAAAGTGACAGGAGGGCGGCTCTCTTGAGTCGGTTTAAAAGAGGTCTTTTTTTAAATTAATAGTAATAGCAATAATAATAATAATAATAATAATAATAGTAAAATGTATTAAAACTTTTCCATAATACAATAAGATAAAAGAAGATATTATCTGAATAAAAACGAAAACGGAGAGAAAAGGAAATGCAGAGGCCTCTCAGAGGCAGCCCTTGTCTCACACAGAAAGTGGTGGACCCTCCCAGCTCTCACCTGGGAGCTCCTTAGAGCGGGGACGGGGCAGGAGGAACGTTATTGCCTTGTTTACTGGAAAGGAAAGGCCGACCTTTCGATACTGGGGAGGTTGCCCATGTCTACAGACAGCCTGGCTGGTTCAGTCCTTTGCCACTTCCATTGCCAGTAGCCCTGCCCTTGTGGAAGGTGAGCGGACAAAGATGCTCCCAGTGGTTGTGATGCTTCCCATGGTGTGAAGTGGTGAGTGACAAATGCTCATCTGGTGGGGCAGAAATTTTGCACTTTTCCAAAGTTCAGTCTTCACTTCTTCAGTTCTTGCTTATTCCTATGAGGTAGGCTTGTCTAAAGCTGTCTAAAGCTTGGTCTACTACTACTACTACTACTATTACAAAATTGTTCTCAATACGGTAATCCGCTCTATTCCTTGCTGTTCTGAAATAATTCTCAGTATGGCAAGCTGCTCTCTTCCTTGCTGTTTTGCCCATGGGCTCTCCCTTCACTTTCTCTTTCCAATAGTTTTAGATAGTTAACTCAAACATGTACAGTATCGGGAACACCTAGTGCCATTCCTTCTGTGAAGTGTTTTCTGAAGCAATTCATTGTGATTTAGGATTAATAGTGTCCACAATTCATAGCACTTTAGGATTGTTTTAAATTTAGATTTTACTTACAAGCATGGCTCAACTCTGCTTTGTTTTGCTTTTAGTTCTCCACAAAGCAGCAGTTCTGGGCATGTGCACTGACTGAACACAGTAGGACTTAAAACATTGTTTAAATATACATAATATCAGGCTGCTGTAGTTTGCTGATGTGTGATAGGGGATTAAATAATAATAATTTATTATTTGTACCCTGACCATCCGGCCGGATCTCCCCAGCTGCTCTGGGCGGCTTCCAGCAAAAATTAAAATAAAATAAAATGTCACAGATTAAAAACTTCCCTAAACAGGGCTGCCTTCAGATGTTTTCTAAATGTCAGGTAGTTTTTTATCTCTTTGACCTCTGAAGGGAGGGCATTCCACAGGGTGGGTGCCACTACCGAGAAGGCCGTCTGCCTGGTTCCCTGTAGCTTTGCTTCTTGCAGTGAGGGAACCGCCAGAAGGCCCTCGGTGCTGGACCTCAGTGTCTGGGCAGAATGATGGGGGTGGAACAATCTCTGCCAATTGTTTCAATAAGTTAAGTGATGAAGATAATGCAACTAGAATGTGCATGTAGACTTTCTTGCCTACTGTGACATGCGGTAAGCAACAGTGCAGTGTTTGAGAGAGGTTGGGAAAGTTAATGACACATTGCTTATTCTCAGAAAGCAAAATAAAAGAATTCCTTCCAGAAGCACCTCAAGAGACCAACTAAGTTTGTCATTGGTATGAGCTTTAAGGTGCTACTGGAAGGAATTATTTTATTTTGTTTTGACTACAGCAGACCAACACGGCTACCTACCTGTATCTCAAAAAGCACATACTTGTATTTAGAATGCTTTAACATGGCTTACTAGGAACCCTGCAGGATTACTGCTGTTGCGTCTTATGTACTTTATACCCTAGTGACAGTGTCTAAGTACACAGCATTATGACCTGAAAGAAGAACTTTCATAGGCTGTAAGGGATCTAAAGAGCATAGAGTCTGAACACTTGCCCCTAAGACAGGAAGCTCCTTATACATATCTTGGGTTAGTGTTTTTTTAAACCACTTTGGTCAAATATTGAAAACAATTTGTTAGAATTCTTACAGAATTCTTACCTGTGCTTACTACAGCCCCTACCATTACCTGGGTGTTATAAGGGAATTAACAAATGAAATTAACAAATGTAATCAGTTGTTAAAGTTATTGATGTTATGCAAATATGTTCATACTTATACCCCTAAACCACAGTAAATAGTGCAGCTGTTCAACTTTTTGAAAAGGCATCAAACAAACAAAACATGTAGTAACAAGATAAAATTCAGTTTTAAACTGCTGAGTAGAGAGCAGGATGTCCCTCCCTGCTCTTGAATGAAATTGCATATTGGGGAGTAATGGCCCATGTTTCCTGCAGCTCCACATACCTTTTGTCTATCTTGTATCAGAGGATGTGAAAATGCAATTTAAAAGGTAGGACCTCCACTTACACTTGTTAGTGGCTTGACAGGATATTTGACCATAGTCAAATAAAAGGCAATCAATAGACCAACACCAGCCTGTCCACACCCATGCAGATTAATCCATCTCATCCATATTACTGTGCTACAAGCAGAGAGCAGAGGCATGCTTACATTTTTATAGAAAGGAAGGATAGAAATGCTGAAAATATATGTATATCTGAGGAGTCTATGAGGTTTAAGGAATTACTGGGTAAAATAATGTTCATGGCTCAGTTTAGTGAGCCAGGCTGTATATTTTAGGGAAAGACATGCATTCATTCTGCTCCCCCCCTTACAGTAGGGGCAAGATATTGAGGAAGAAATTTTGAAAGCTCTTACAAAAAAGTCTTCTGTGTTTTAAAAAAATCCAGGAATCTAAAAAAAAAACTTTAGATGTAGTGTTTCTGAGCTGTTTGAATAATGAAATTTGACAGTACATAACGCTGATGGAATGTTTCAGAGGTTGTTGTCAGTTGATCTTTAGCTAGCACAACTCAACTTCTGCTCTGTTTTCATTGTCTTCCTTCCTTGCATGCAAGCAAATAGTACACATTTCTTTGCCAGACTATGGAAAATCACTCTGTGTGTGTGTGCTGTGGGAAAGAGCTTCATAGTAATTAGCCATTAGATTCTTTTTATCCATCAGACTTCCTTTAGTTTGATTGTGTTCCAATATTACTCAAGTACAGGCAGCACCTGAAATTTGTCCACAAAATAAATGAATATGCATTGCTTTGAGGACAATTGCTGTTGTGCTGTAACTTAAAATACTGCACTGTAATTAAGTGGTTTCAGAATTTTTTTAAGTGCTGTTGGTTTTAACCTGGTAATTCTTTAATCGCAAAACAAGCTTTGAACAGAAGTTATGTTACAGTTCATTTCTTTTCTAGATTTTCATATGCTTTCATTTGTGAACTTCAATTTATCACCTAGTGATTGGCTTTTCTGGGAACTTGAAGTTTTGTTTGTAAAACTTTCTATCAGAATCTCCATAAGGGGTGGCTTATTGATATAAAATGGACCAGATCAGGCCTGCACAACTATTTCAAGTGACGTGTGCACATAAATATGCATGCTTCCTAGTGATAGTCACCTGAAAATAATTAATTACAAATTTGATTTTAGATCAGATTAATATTGTAACCATTCCAGTTCTTAAATTTTGGGCTATTACTATCTTCATTCATCATGTTGCTAATTATTTTTATGAAGCAATCCATTTTAAAAGTTGAAAACGTTCGATAGAGAAATAAAATAGTGGAACTCTTTTGGACAACATTTCAACCCATATCACTGCCTAGGACTAGGTATAGAAAGCTTGGTAGTCAAAGAGTAAAGTATGAAGGGGGAGGAAGCATTTACCAGTAGAGGTCATGAAATGGTATTTGTTTTTGAATAGATGGCTGTGAATGCACCTTTAAGTATAGTGCTTTTCTTTTGCACTAATAATACATCAGTTTCAGGGTAAATATACAAGGACTATTGTTTCCTGCTTTGTATCTGGTTTGGGAAGACATGGGTCTTGAGCTGAGTAAAGAGCCCTGGGTGCAAAAGAAACAGCCAAGGTGAGCAGAAGTAGTTAGTTCTACTCCAAAGTTATTTGTATACACTGTCTAACAGCAGTAGAGTACTACTTCTGCTTCTTCGGTGTTAAATTACAACTGATCAAGTGTTATAAATGCTGTAGGAGTGTTAATGTTGGATTGGTTGGAAGATGTTCAGTAGTAGATCCATCAAGGAAGTACTGTAGTGCCAATGCTTAAAAGCAACTGTTGTGGCAATTCTCACTGTTTTTCAGGTGTGCTTAAGAGTAGGCAGAGATTTGGAATGTAACTAATAGAGTGCAAAACTGACTGTAATACTTGCTTTTATCAAACAATTATTAGGTGGTAAATATCCTATTTGTTGTTTAGCAGTAACAATTAGCTGATGTAGTCTTGGTTTTTTTCTTCTAGATTTTAATGGTGAATATACGTTTTAATGTGTGTGCTGTAAGAATTCAGAGCTTAGTTTTGAAGGCACTTCAGTGTGCATTTTACTGGAATGTTGTGGTTTTAACCTATCTAATAGTGAATTGCTCATTTTAAAGAATCTTAAAGAGCTAGTATTTGTAGGACTGGAATAAGAAAGTTCTATCAAAAATATCCCTCCTCTGTAACTGTATCCCTCCTCCCAACAAAGGAGATGGTGCACCAGTCGAATGCGTTTACTTAAACTTCCTTAATTGTTTGCAGGTTTTGTTCTTTAATTGCATCAGTGTGCAGCTTTGAATTAGAGGATTCAATACACTACTGTAAAGGTGTACATAATACTCAAATGTGCATGATGATTTGTTTAACTCGGAGAAGCTTTTCAGGTCCATACAATGAGTTTGTAAGTTCCATAGCTTATTTGCTTGAAAGGAATTATGTGTATTTTCATGAACATGCTAGAAAATAAGTTATAGTTGTGTGTAAAGTTGTCAGCCCTTGAACAATAGATCACTGTTGGCCTACTATGAGTATATTATCCCGAATTTCCTTCTCTAATGATAAACCACTTATAAGCAGATGTTTTGAAAACGTTTTCAAGCAAGCACCTTTTTTGCTTATTTTATAACTGCTGGTATGCCATTGTAGTTCCTTTTAGTTACAGGTAGGTAACC
Organism: Zootoca vivipara; assembly: GCF_965207765.1. NCBI lineage: Eukaryota > Metazoa > Chordata > Lepidosauria > Squamata > Lacertidae > Zootoca > Zootoca vivipara. Next base: position 2,118,606 of record NC_142592.1, read on the forward strand.
GTGTTGGTCTGCCGTGGTTGAAACAAAATAAAAAAATTCCTTCCAGTAGCACCTTAGAGACCAACTAAGTTTGTCATCGGTATCTGAAGAAGTGTGCATGCACACTTCTTCAGATACCTATGACAAACTTAGTTGGTCTCTAAGGTGCTACTGGAAGTAGTTCCTTTTGTTAAGCTGCTGTGACGTTAGTCCTCTGATTGTGACACTTGGTTTAAAAAAAGGCAATCCAGTGTATATTATTGAGAGGAATTAATTCTTACAGGCAACGGGGCTTCCAATGGACACAGTACTGTATCTTCATTTCAAGGTCTGCCCTTTGCCAGCAAGTAGAAAACTTCCTCTAGGTCATGGGTGTCAAACACAAGGCCCGGGGGCCAAATCCGGCCCGCCAGACCTCGTCATGTGGCCCGCCGAGCGCCCCAGCCAGCGGGACCCAGCAGTGGGACCTTGCTGCTGAAGCGCCGCACCAACAAAGCGCTGACAAACAGCTGGGGCCGGGGAAATGCTTTTTGCCCCTGGGTCCCTTCGCGCTCTTTTCTGGCGCTGAATCAAGGCGGCGACCCCCCACTTCCCTTTCTTTCTTCCTCTCTCTCTCGTTCTTATTCTTTCTTTCCCTCTACTTCCTTCCTTCTTTCTCCCTTTCCGTCTTCTCTCCCTCTTTCTTTTTCTTTCCTTCTTTATTCTCTTCCTTATTTACTACTCTTCTTTCTCTCCCCTCTTTCCTTCCTTCCTTCCTCTCTCCCTCCCACTCCCTCTTTTCTTTCTTTCTTTCTTTCTTTCTTTCTTTCTTTCTTTCTTTCTTTCTTTCTTTCTTTCCTTCCTTCCTTCCTTCCTTCCTTCCTTCCTTCCTTCCTTCCTTCCTTCCTTCCTTCCTTCCTTCCTCTCTCCCTCCCACTCCCTCTTTTCTTCCTTCCTCCCTCCCTCCCCTCCCCCTCCCTCTCCCTCTCCTCAGAAACATAGGATGCTGCTTTATACTTCTGGCCCTTAAACCCTGGAACCAGGAGAGCAGCTCCAGTGAGTCAACCTCAGCTAGTCCCTTTGGTGAAGGGTGGTGGCTCACTGGCAGAACATCTGTCCTGCATGCAGAAGGACCCCAGCATCTCTAGGTACCAGTAGCTCTGCAAAGGTCCTGCATGAAACCCTAGCGAGCCTCCACCACCCAGTGCAGTTACCAAAAATCATTTTTCAATAAATTGTACAATAATTGTACATTTGAATATCTACTTGCCATTATTCTGACTATGTTTCTGCTTTCAGAGCTAGTTATTACTTACATTATTACAAAAAAACAGTAATAATTGAATGCAGTGACAATAATTTATGATAATAAAGAGTGGATACATAGTCCTACAGATACAACCGGCCCTTTGAGGGTGACCAAACTGCTTATGCGGCCCCCGATTAATTTGAGTTTGACACCCCTGCTCTAGGTCATAGTGCTGTATTTTTTTACTTTACCACCACAAGCCGGTGATGACAAACGGGAAGTCAAAACTCAAGATGCCACCATATGTAAGGGAAGGAAGATAATTTATTACAGGAGTTTGTTTCTGGTGCTAGCTCGATGTTCTGCCCTCAGCTGTTCATGGTTTTTCTGTTGTGTCAGAGGCGCCAAAACCCTGAGCTAAGTTGAGATGACTGCTTTAGACAGCAGATTGAGGGTTTAAACTGAGAAAGGGAAGGACTCAATTGTGCAGCTTTTCATTTCAGTGGGATTTGTGTAGGAGAATTTTCTGTAGATTGTACCACATGTTCATTAGTGAGAAGAAGGATACCATTTGGATTTTCTTTATCAGTTATCAAAATGTCTTGTTATGTACTGTGTGCTGAAGGAAGGAAGGCATTTGTGCATTTAGCAGTACTTATCACCTTCCACTAATAATCAAGCCAGTTTGACAGCACATAGCTCTGGAAAAAAGTATCCATCTGTAGTTTAGAAACAACATTTTGAGGCCTTGATTAATAACTTGTGAATGCAATGACAATGTGTTGTTAATAATCTTTCAGATCTGCCTGGGTAACATAATGCCAGCAGAGCATAAGAAGTCAGCCAGCATGGAAGAAAAAGAAACATCATTAAGTAATAAAGATAAGGAGTTCAATGAGAGGCGGTCAGGTAGCAGCCGGGACAAACCCAAAGAGGATGTCAGGCTTGGCATGAAGAGAGAAATGTTAAAACCACCTGAAGATAAAAAGAAAAAACTGGAGGAGGAGAAACGGAAAAAAGAAGACAAGGAGCGGAAGAAAAAAGACGATGAGAAGATAAAATCTGAAGAAGAGCAGAAGAAGAAAGAGGAGGAAGAAAAGCAAAAACTTGAAGAGGAGAGAAAAAAGCAGGAAGAAGAAGTAAAGCGGCAACAAGAAGAGGCAGCTGCCCAGCTGAAGTAAGACTTTATTATTTATTTGTTGCTAGTGCCTGCCGGTAGGTTTTCAGACTATATAAGAGAGGGTGCTGGGACACAGATGGGGAAGCACGGGGAGCTAAGGGCTGGGTGGGTTGAATAGCTCCTTGGAAATTGCAAGGGAAGTTGCTCCATCTGAAAGAAGAGCTGCCTTTTTCCCTTGTGCAAAAGAAATGCTTGCTACTAGGTTGTTGGGCTGTGGAAGTACAATACAATTAGACAAGCCCCACTTCAAAATCTTAAGAAATACTGATGCCCAGGAACCCAATATAACTAGTTCTGTGCACCCAAGGTAGCTCTCTTTGTGTTCCTCAAACAACAGATCTATTTTTCCACATCATAAGCCACTCTTGGAGCTTAGTAGACTTTGCTAAGTGGTAGGTTTGCTGGTCAAAATATCTGAGTATTTGTGAAAAATTTCTGACTGACAAGCTACTTCATTTTCAAAGGGTTGCTGGTTAGAAGCATCACTTCATTATAACAATAATGTCATTTTAAAATGTTGCAGTTCAGAGATAAGGAAAAATTAAAGCAAGATTACTTGTTTAATGAATTTTGCAATTCATTAGGAAATTCATTTATCTGGACTTTTCTGCTTTAAAATTAGTGCTGTCACCAGACTGAATAAATTTGTTGATTACTCAGACTAGTTCTGATTTAAATTTGCATATATTGAAAGCATTTTAATAACAAAAAACATACTCTTAGACAGCGAATGTATATGTTGCAGCTGGCACCATCTTAGTGAAACAGTCCCTTGTGAGAGTGAAAGAGGAAAGCATTTTCTAAGATGGCGCCTGGTGCCAAGTTCTTGGGTGAAATCCAGTGCTGCATCCACTTGACCAACAGGAGTTCACCCTCTTCGTCTCTCCCCTGCAACTGTCCAAGTCCCCCCAAATCTCCTCTAGAGGGCCCCCTAAACTTCCAGAGCAGATTTTGGGAGGGCGGGTTGGAAAGGAAGGTGAAGTCTGTTCTGCTGCCAGAAAGACGTCATTTATTGCAACCTTTAAATTAAAAAGATGTTCTGTTAATTAGGCTTGCCTTTTTAGTCTATTACAATGTTTAAAATTTCAGCCCTACTTAAACACAATATTCTTCATATTCTGTTTAGAGAGAAAGAAGAAGCCCATCAGCTCCACCAAGAAGCTTGGGAGCGCCACCAAGCAAGAAAGGAACTCCGAAGTAAAAACCAGAATGCATCAGACAGCCGCCCTGAAGAGAACTTCTTTAGCAGGCTGGATTCAAGTCTCAAGAAGAACACTGCCTTTGTTAAGAAGTTAAAAACTATCACAGAACAGCAGAGAGACTCCTTGTCCCATGACTTTAATGGCCTCAATTTAAGCAAGTACATTGCGGAGGCTGTTGCTTCTATAGTGGAAGCAAAATTGAAAATATCAGATGTGAATTGCGCTGTGCACTTGTGTTCTCTGTTCCATCAACGTTATGCTGATTTTGCTCCATCACTACTTCAAGTCTGGAAGAAACATTTTGAAGCCAGGAAAGAAGAGAAGACATCCAACATTACTAAACTAAGAACAGACTTGCGGTTTATTGCAGAATTGACAATAGTTGGGATTTTCACTGATAAGGAAGGCTTGTCTTTAATCTATGAACAACTAAAAAACATTATTAATGCTGATCGCGAATCCCACACCCATGTCTCAGTGGTTATTAGCTTTTGTCGGCACTGTGGAGATGACATTGCCGGTTTGGTACCAAGGAAGGTTAAAAGTGCATCAGATAAATTTAACTTGAGTTTTCCTCCCAGTGAAATCATTAGCCCAGAAAAACAACAGCCTTTCCAAAATCTGCTGAAAGAATACTTTACATCTTTGACCAAACATCTGAAAAGGGACCACAGGGAACTGCAAAATATTGAAAGACAAAACAGGTAATATTTTAAATGCTCTTAAATGAATTGACAGGTTTCTAATACTTGCTAGAGTTTCAAAATGGAACCCCCCCCCCCAAGAGACGACAAAGTATGATTTCATGCTTTGAGGTTTGAATGGGGGAAATGCACTAACATTTCAATCCTACATGTCAGAAACAAGTCCCAGCGAGTTCAGTGGGCTTACTCCCAGATAAACATTAGGAAGAACTTCCTGACAGTAAGAGCTGTTCAGCAGTGGAATTTGCTACCAAGGAGTGTGGTGGAGTCTCCTTCTTTGGAGGTCTTTAAGCAGAGGCTTGACAGGCATATGTCAAGAATGCTTTGATGGTGTTTCCTGCTTGGCAGGGGGTTGGACTGGATGGCCCTTGTGGTCTCTTCCAACTCTATGATTCTATGAAATTCTCAGTGGACCCGCTGAACTTAATGTGCCCAAAGTCATGTCTGTTAATTTAAATGGGTCTTCTCTGAGTATGATGTTGGATACAACCCTTAGTCTTATAACCGTCTTGTAGGTTTATCAGTGTCTTCTGGCTCTGATTTGGAATTATTCACATTGTAATTTAGGAATGTGCTAGCCTTTTTTTTAAAGCCCTAGCAGCTTCTGTTTTTCCATGTGGATGCACTCTAGTTTACAATATTAAGTATTTTACAGCCTCCTAAATCTCATTGTGCCCGCTTTCCCTTAGTAAACTTTTGGTATACCATAAAATATGGTTAATGGGGGTGGAGGAACAACAGCTGCATTCTAAACTGGACCTTCATACAAAACATGGATTCTAGGGAGGTGTACATTAAAATCAAACAATACAATCATTAATCTTTTTAAAATGTAAAATCAAAACATAGAGGTGGTAATTTGTCATGGATGCATTACTTGTGATTTCTGCATTGCAAGAAGTTGGACTAGATGACCCTCAGGGTCCCTTCCAGTACTACTATTCTATGTGTCTATAACAAAATATTATTCATACTCAAGAGTAGATATGTTAAAATCGTTGGACTTTTGGTGGGTGGATCTACACTGAGTATGATGTAGTTAGATATCGTCCTGCATTCCTTAAGAATTGTTTGCAGATTTGTATAGAAGAGAAGTGGATGGGCTAAGTGTGGGATAGGGCCACATAAATTTAGGGAAATGGGGGAATGAGAAAGGGAAGGGAAGTTATGTGTAACCAGAGAAGCAAGATACAATATCACATAAATATGTTTAATTCTGCAGGAATAGTAAATCCATTCCAACACCTGTGTTTCCTGACTTGCCCCACCTTGACTATTTTCTTATCTTCCTCTTGTGCATTACATTTAATGAATAAAATTGAGTTTTAAAATTCCTGACTTTGAAGGTGTTACTTTAAGAATACAGTTTCCCCATTGGCATGAAAGAACCTCTTCCTCACCCCTCAGATGATACATCCAGTTTGTAATTTTGTGGATAGCATTGGGTGTATTGCCAGCATAGGTCTTAATCAAAATATTGAGGTGCACCTGCAAACTCTGGACTCATTGCACAGAAAGAACTTGCTCTTCTGCAACATGTCTTCTGAATGAGCAGTTCTGTGTTGGTATCTGTCTGTCTCGGGAGACAATGAAGCAGTACGCCTTTGGGGGTGAAGTCAAGCTGTTGAAAAGTTGTGGCGCCTGCTGTGGCTGTAGAGACTGTTATGGTAGAGACATGCTCATCTGCAGCTGGGGCAGATGAAAGCATCCAGTTGTGCTCTTGCAGGTGCACCATAGTGTTTCTCCTCTCTGTGCTCCTCCCAAAGGTAATTTCTCCTTTAGTCACTACTATGGATACACGACTTGTCTGCCTGTCTCCAGGCACTGTGGTTGTCTGCAAGGGATTCCCACATGGCAGGGTTGGTGTTGCCAATCTTCACGTTACGTTTGCAGACATCTTTGTAACACAGAGTTGGTCTGCCAACGGGTCTGGTGCTTGAAACCAGCTCCCTGCAGAGCACATCCTTGGGCATCCAAGCCAGTGTAGATGTCCCTGAGACAGGAGTGTGAACACGCTGAGAATGTTGCTTGGGAGAGCACATCTTTGTTTGGAATTTTGTCCTGCCATGTGATACCCCAAATCCTCCTGATGCAGCACATGTGGAAGGCGTTACGGTGTTGCTCCTGACAGTTGCGAGTTGCCCACGACTCACTTCTAGAAATCAATGTGTTCAGCACGCAAGCCTGGTAGACCTTCATCTTAGTACTGGACGTTAGCATCACATTCTTCCATACTGTTTTGGAGAGGGAAGCCATTGTCATAGCTGCCTTGCCAATACGCTTGTTCAGCTCAGCATTGATTGAGAGATTGCTGGTTATGGTGGCTGACCATAAGGCCTTTGTCAGGTCTCTGAAGGCAATGTACAAGGGGTGCTTCTGCTCTTGGCATTTCTGCTACAGGTGGTGCAGTGAGAAAATGACATCTACTGTTGACCTCTGAGCTCTAAAGTTACATTGTGACTAGGGCTAGACCCTCCAGCAAGTGACTGTAATATGTTGCGAACTACATGGGCGAAGGCTTTCTGCATGGTACTCAGCAGAGATCTCCCACAGTAGTTGTTGCTTTTGTCCTTATAGAGCATCACAATGCTGGAGTCACACATGCCTTGTGGAATGGATCCTTGCTCCCATCACTGCAAGAGGAGGCTGTGGAGGTTTGTAATGAGGAAAGTATTTACGTTGGCTTTCAACACTTCTGTTGGGGTTCCATCCTGTCCTGGGGCTTTATCACATGCCTGAGAGTTGATGGCATCCTATAACTCGTCAAGGGAGAGAGGAACATCCAGCTCTTCCAAGACAGGCAGAATCTGGATACTCGTAATTGCTGTGCCAGAGCCCATGTTTTCCTACGAGTACTATTCTTGATAGTGTTCTGCCCATTGCTTCATCTGCTTGCTGTGGTCTGTGATGATATCTTCTGACAAGGTTTTCAGCGGTGCAGCTTTCTTGATTGTTGGTCCAAAGCCTTTCTTCATGCTTTTGTACATTTTGTGAATGTTCCAGTGTCAGCAGCGAGTTGGATGCTCTGGCACAGCTTTAGCCAGTAGTCATTGGCACATCATCTAGCAATCCGCTGGGCATCACTCATTGCCTTTCTCACTGTAGGGGAGCATGCTTGTAGTTCAGGAGAGCCTCACACTTTGCAGCAATAATAGGTTCCATGTCCTTTATGCTGGCCTCATACAAGTCAAGGGTCTGTTGCTCTCTTTTGCCAAGGAAGACCTAGCTGTGCTGTAAGTTCCTCACTGTAGTGGTTCCACCTTGCTTTGACACTATCTCTGTGGCAGTTGAGTAGATCTTGTTCAACAGAATCAGAGAAGCGACACAAAGTTCAGGTATGACTGTTCTAGCAGTGTTGATTTGAGGGCCACATTTAATGCTTTGTAATATAGGCCTTCTTTGGCTGGAGATGGATCTTGCTCACTACCAGGGACTGATCCATGTTGCAATTGGCACTGTGGCAGCTCCGTGTGACATGGAGTGTGTGACACTGGTTGCCTGGTGACAATAAAGTCCAGTTGGTGCCAATGGCCTAACCTTGGATGTCCAGGACACTAGGTGTTTTGCCTTGGTAGTGAAGAACATGTTTGTGATGCAGAGGCTGTGATATGAGCACAGCTCAAGCAGCCTTTGTCTATTCTCCTTCATGCTGCCAATACCAAAGTAGCCTATGCAGTTGTTACATCTTTCCCATGGCATTTAAATATCCCAGCAGGAATAGGTGTTCACAATCTGGGACTCTCCTGACAGCCTCCTGGTCTAGTTCCTCATAGAACTGGTCTTTGGTTTGTAAGGCTAAGGAGTAACTTCCTACACAAATTTGGAGTGGAGTCCCTAAGGCGGTTGGATGGTGTCCTGTCTGCCTCCTTCCAATAACTCCTGCAGCCAAGCTGGTGCCAGACATATTGCTCTGCTTTTTTCCTGGACCACATCTGCAAGGCCAAGGTGTGGGGTGGGCAGCCCAGGACCTCCATACACACTGCCCTGGCTTGCGCCCCAGAGAGGTCACTTCGGTGCTGCACAGAGAAACAAAATGTGAGGTGGCAGTCATGAGTTATAAGATCAACCTGATTAGCGTATGGTACAAGCGCTACTGGTTGTTCCCGTTGGTGGGAGGGGAAAGATCATTATGTCAAGAGATTTCTGCATTTGTGATAACTCATTTGTGAGAAAGGCTTCAGGAGTAAACCCCAAGGAAAAATCAGTACCTGCTGCCTTGTGGGACATCTTCAGGAGAAGAAAAGGCAGTTCTGTGAAGCGGAGTTATTTGTTAGTGAGTGTGGTGCTACTGTGTGACTAAAATATGCTTGGAAGCAAGTGTTTACAGAGCAATTGCTTTCTGGAGCATAGTGCTTTGAGATGCCAACTGAGATACTGTGTTAGCAGCTTTTTCATCCTAGCTGCATGCCACTGAATGTGTACAGGGTCACTTGTCCCATTATTGAAATTTATATTTCACCCTTCAGGGTTCTAGCTATGCTTGCTTAACTTTTAAGTACAATCATTGTTTTAGCCAAAATATGGGGTATAATTTGAAAATAAAATCGAATCTATACTTATAAGTAGTAATAGCTATGAGAAAGTGAAGAATGCGAATTTATTTTATTTCAAAGGTATTGATAATTATTTTCGGAGCAGCTTACAAATAGGTTGCTGCTGAAAACGTATGGCTTCAAAGAAAACATTTTTTGCTCTTACTGATCATATCTTTTTCTTTAAAGATTGCAAAGCAGCTTTATCCTCCCTTTTTATGGGCTCAGTAATCTATATATATATAAATGGTGAAGGTGCATGTGTGTTATTCCCCACTTTTCTCCCACAAGCACTTACCCAATCGTCCTGAAATTTGGCCACAACCTCAGAGTCATATGTGAGCAGGTAATCATGCACTTACACTGACCAGCTGACACACCGAACACAGGTAAAAAACTGGATTTGTGTTCAAAAAAATTGTGCCCTCCTTTGGACATTCCACGAACAACGGACAAACATACTCCCACAATCCTTCACGCCCCGGAGACCATGCCTCCAACAGAGAGCAAACTGCCCCGAGACCAAGCCGCTCCTCAGGGAACCAAGCCTGCCTCGGAGATCGCACATCGGAGACCAGGCCACTCCCCAGGGACCCGCACCTGCCCAGGAGATCATGGGTTACCGGGAAGAGGGAGTTGGGGGATTCACAGGGATAAGCCGACGGGCGGGGGACAAACAGAATAGATCATGCATCAGGACAGGGTGGGGGCAATCACAGGGATTAGCCACAGCAACGCGTGGCAGGGCCAGCTAGTATGATTTTAATAGTCAAATATTTGCTGATGTTGAATATTCTTAGTGCATTTTAACTCTGGATTATTCTAAGAAGAATTAAAAGCTAGAGTTACAATACTGTAGTTTGTTCATACTTGGAATCTTCATTGCTCTCTTTTTTCTTGGTTTATATTTCTAGGCGTATTTTGCACTCTAAAGGAGAGTTGAGTGAAGATCGGCATAAGCAGTATGAAGAATTTGCTATGTCCTATCAAAAGCTGTTGGCAAATTCCCAGTCTTTAGCTGATCTCCTGGATGAAAATATGCCTGATCTCCCACAGGATAAACCAGTGCCTGAAGGTATGGGATTTCCTAGTTCAGAAGGCAAACTTTTTAGTTCTGATGGAAACACAAAAGCATATTAATAGCTATTCTCCCCCCCTCCTTCCGGCACACTTTTTTAAAAGAATTAAAACAAAGCAAAGTGAGAAACTTCTTGCGCTTGTTTTGTTGCTTTCCTCCTAGTATTGCTTCTTGGTGTGTCTGTTTTTTGCACTAATTTCATCCCAGTTTATATTAAAAGGAATTATGTGTCAAATTTATACAGATACTGAAATCTGTAATACATAACCTTCTGCTTTTTATATTCCAGAACACGGGCCTGGCATTGACATTTTTACCCCTGGCAAACCTGGTGAATATGATTTGGAGGGGGGCATCTGGGAGGATGAAGATGCTCGAAACTTCTATGAGAACCTAATTGATTTAAAAGCATTTGTGCCAGCTATTTTGTTCAAGGATAATGAAAAATGTTCCCAGATTAAGGACTCTGGTAAAGATGATTCTAGAGGTACATTTATTTTTTTGCAACATTGTTTTAGAAGTTGTGGTAGAGAGGGTAGCAGGATTTTATCCTGATCCGTGTATATGCTAGCTCTGCAGCACAAGTGTATCTTCTTAACAAATTGCACTTTGCTATTATGCTACCCATGCCTACTGAAAAATCACATGAACACTTAATTTTCTTGGAGGAGTAAGAACAGTGCTTAAAACTTATGAAAAACGAAGCTGTTCTAAGAGGCAGTTACCTAGTTCACAACATTTTGTGCTAAATGTCAGTGATTAAAGAGACGCTCACTCTTTGTGTTATATTTTCTTCAGAAACTGTAAACTATGAACATGGAGGGTCAAAGGGCCAGGTAAAAATGGGGGAAATTATGTACATCTTACTGTTTTTAAAATAGAGTTAAAAGAAACTAAGGAAAACAAAGATGTGTCTGGTACTGATGATCTGGAGTTGGACCTGGAGAATCTGGACATTAATGACGATGCTCTTGAATTAGACTGTGGTGATGAAGCAGAAGATCTCACAAAAAAGCTGCTTGATGAACAAGGTAAAAATAATATGGAGAGGTATATTTTTGTCTTTATTAGTTTTCCTAAATTGAATTTATTACCAAGCCAATCTATAGCAATGCATATAATTTTTTTCATGGTATTGACAAAACTGTGGATATGCTACTTCATTTTGGAAGCATTTGCAATTATGCACAATAGTCCTTTCATCCACTCTGTTACATGACCTCTTTTTAGTGTTTCCATGACCAAAGATGCTTCTGTGCCTCAGCCAGGGAATTGCTTTCAGTGAACTAATCTTCGTTACTACTAGGGCATGCTGTCAGTAATACTTCTTCCCTGTAATTTGATATCATTGCCTGTGAGCAGAAAAATTGCTCCTTGGCAAGGGTTCATTAATAATGCCAAGGTAGCATGTTCTGCTTCCTTACACAACCCAGCGGTGGCATACCCAGATGTGATAAACAGCTGTTGAAACTGGTGCAGGATATTTTCTATATTATTGAATTGATGTGAGATTTTCTACTGAGGAGCATGGGAAATTTTGTTTCTAAACACAGTGAGGTAATGATTACTCAGCTGTTCAAAATAATATATCTTCCTGACGTAGAAAGCAATGAGATTTTGTTTGATCTCATCAAAGTGTTACCACATTTTCCCATTAGGATAGCCATTTGCATGGCTTTTTATCAACATCCAGTTAGCATGTGGCAGTAAACCAAACATGGCTAAGCATGGGCGTACAAGTGTGCAGGTACTCAAAGCAGAAATCCTGGCCACTTTACTCCTCCCCTGCTTCTCCTGCTGCTGCCATGCTATCTGTCACTCCAGACAAACCACAATATGCAGCCAAGGTTTCTTTTTGGATTACCAGTCTTTCTTGGTTTGTGTAAAGTGAAACAAGCCTCAAGCCTGGGTTCAGATGTACCATTAAGCCAAGCCATGGCTTAGCTTCAGGTAACAGCAGCAGAAGGACCAGGGGAGGAATAAAGTGTCTGGGATTTCTGCTGTGCTTCTATGTCCATGCTTAGCCATGGTTTGGGTCAGTGCTACTTGTGAATCAGGCCACTATAAATCTTACTATAGAGAAAGCCTTTTTGGATTATGTGAATTCCAATTCCAGTTTTGCTGTCCAAAGTTGTTTTCCTGAAATAGTTCTCTGCTAGCTATAGCCTCATTTTCCAGGGTAAATGGCAATTCTTGAGGAACTTAGTCATGTTTGGAGGATAGTATTCACAAACTTGCTGCCTAGCCTTGCACAAGTCATGTTCTCTCAACTTTAGTTCTTGTGTGTATGGAATATGAATTATATAGTGACCTACCTTACAAGGCTGTTAAGATGAATGAGATTGGTTGTGAAGCACTTTGTGTGGTTAAAAGTATAATGATATCTGTGTATGAGTGAGAGAAAGCAGATGAGGGACAGGGAGAGGACAATAATTCAATTCCGTTCATTGAATTCTCTCCCAAATTGTAAACTGATACTAAAAGTCTACAAAATTGTGTGGATATTTGACCTGCTGATAATATGGTGGTGGTTGTCTTTAAACAAGAAGCAACCCATTGCTTTGAACACTTCTCAGTCTGGTTTAAGATTCAAATTTTAGGATATTCACCTCAGCACAGTTTGTTTTTCACATAGTTTATTGGTGGTAGTGAGAGTAGAATATTAATATGTTTTGTACCCCAAGGCACTTTAAATAAAAACCCTGATTGCATACTATTAATATGGAAAGTAACATGAACTTGGGGAGGGAACATCTACATAAAGGAAGAGGAAATTATTATTTTTCATAATAAAGATTTGCTTCTGTGTCATGTTTTGTTATGGGTGTGTTTAAATTTTTTTGTTCTATTTTTAATACGATTAGGCAAGAAACAGGGAGCAGATAGCACCGGAGCTGAAAATAGTGACGGAAAGCAAGCTGCACGAAGTGAGTTTATAGGTGGTACCTAAGGAGAAGAAGCCGCACCAAGCAGATAAGCTTATAGGGGGTAGGGAGCAGATAGAAGTTCTAGGCAGAGTGACTCATGCCAAATTTTCTGTAACTAGAGCATAGCTGTCATGTTTTCCCTTTTCTCGTGAGGAAGCCTATTCAGCATACGGGAATTTCCCTTAAAAAAAGGGAGAACTTGACAGCTATGAACTAAAGCCGTTTTAGATAAGTGCTGTGTCAAGCTTCTATATGGGAGCAAAACAAAATATTTAAAATGGTTTTAAAAAATGGTTCAGACCCTACTGATAATCAAATTAACTTAGGAGAGAACTTGAAATACTAATTCCTGTAGGTAGCCAATGATGACTTTGTGTTCTGGCTGCCACTTTGAATGCATTCCTTTTGGAAAGCACGTAGAAGTTAATGTAAAAAGCTTAAGTGGAAACAGAAGGAAATTTTTCAGTGAGGGCTGAGACAAACCTCACCCAAATGTAAATTGTGTTTTTGGTCACATAAAAGGTAAACTTTTTAGACTCACCACATTTATCAGAAATGAAAACCTTGCTTTTTCAATGACTGCTTATGAATCTGAGTTCAGAAACCCAACCAGGGTCACTAAAAATTTAGAGAGAGTAAAGTTTTTCTTCTAAGACAATGAAATACCATATTTCACCGCATACTGGTTGCCACCGCATAATAGTTGCACCACCCTTTTTCGGACTCTGAAAATGGTCCCAGAGCATTCCCCGCACAATAGTTGTAGGGTAACATCTAAAGCTCCACTAGGCCTCAAGCCCCTTCCTTTCCTTCTCCAGCCGCCCTCATACCTCACCATCTCAGCCATGAGTTCCCAGGGGGAGCGGAGCAGGCGGGAATGTTTCCCCATTCTCCTGCTGCTGCCTTTTTATCGCTGAGGGGAGATGGCGGCGGCCCCCAGCAGGCCTGGCCACAGGTGCTGCCGTCACCCCTCATTTGCTGCTCCTACGGCATTCCTTATGAAACTTCCTGTCCAAATTTGAATGGCTGTTCCACTCTTGCAATGCAAAGTATAGAGTGGTTTTGTTCACCGTACAGATTCTGATAGATGAGCAATGCTGCTGCATCTCAGTAGGCTGGACAAGAGAACATATGCACAAGGGAGGCTTCATTTTTACAGAAAGGTACACTAATGTCTGTCCGTTTTCTCTCCCCATGGTTCCAACAACAACAGTGACTTTGTCTCTGACTCTCCCTCACTCTCCCTGCACTGCTGGCCCGGCTCCTCAGATCCACCTGCTGTTGTCCCCACTTTATTCCTTGCATAATAGTTGCACTTTAGTATTTCCCCATGTAATAGTCGCACCCCCCTTTTTGAAAGGAAAAATCAGCATCAAAAATGTGACCATTACGCGCCGAAATACGGTATCAGCAATGGTTCAGATAACATGTGAGGGTAATCTGGTTTTTAAAATGGCTAATTTAGTTTATTATCAAAAACATTTTAAAAATATTGCAACCATTGTTCATAGTTGTGCAGAGTGCCTTTGAAGTTTAATACGATGCTGGCAGCAAGACCTCTCCCCTCCCCTGAGTCAAGACAGGACTGGGGAAGGCAGGTTGGGTGACGACATATTTTGCCTGTCTATTAAAGCAAACCAAAATTTGTGGGTCCCTCCGCATCACATAAAGTTTGGAGGGGCAACTCTTTGTTTCAGTGTCTGCCTTAAAGCTCCTAAATGCTTTTTTAAAAATGTGGCCTAATTGCTGAAATAGTTCCACACATTAGTTAATTTTCCATCTTCCTTACCTGTGAGACCTATTTGCAGTCCAATCCATAGTGTATATAGTCTGACTAGGCTGCATTAGTTTTCATAACAGTAAGAGAAGTGTTGTGGATGAGCATGTAAGATTTGTCTGTATTAGATAGTATTTAGGTAAAAGGAACCAAGTTTCATTAAAAAATACATGCACAATCTGGAAGTGAGAGAATTGACTGTGGCTTAAACCTACTGAGAGTACAAATCGTTGCTCTAGGAAAGGAGACTGATTTCTGAATTCTCTGTAATCCTTTGCTATTGGAAAGTATAATATGAAACAAGAGACTGGGCGCCACATAGAAAGCCTAGGCAGGCAACCCCTGCTGTAGAGGGTTGGTAATTGGGTTCATAGAAGGATCTTTCCCTTGGTGTTTAAAAGGCCACTTTCAATTTCAAACCTGAAACCAGAAACTGGTGGTGATATCAAAGCTTCCCAGGATTGGAACTCTGAGGAATCCACAAACCTAGATGCAAATGGGACCTTGGCTCCCAAAAACGTCTATGTTGTCATTCTCAGTTCTACTAGGAGAGGACAAATCCAGATCTCTTTGGTCTTCATAGGTTAGTTCTTTATTTCTTGCCTACTCGTCCCTCTTGCATGTGTCCTTCTTTGCTGTTGCTAATGAAAGTAGCACTGAACTTTGCTGTCTCTTTTATGTGCATTTCAAATCTACATTTCTTCATTTCTATTTCATCTTTCCCTTCAAAGATGTTACTAGGGAATGGCCTATAGGGATTGACCATTTTTCTTATGTTTATTTCCTCATTGAAAAAAGTGTGATTCACTTCCCTAAGGTGAGTGATTATATAGCACTTGCAAGCATACTTGAACAATTAATGTATCAGTACTACAGTGTGTGAGAGCTTTTGGTTTCTCTCGTTTGTTTATTTTTTATTTTTTAAAAATGGCTAGAACAAGAAGATGAAGAAGCCAGTACCGGGTCACATCTGAAACTTATAGTAGATGCTTTTCTTCAGCAGCTCCCAAACTGTGTAAATAGAGACCTAATAGACAAGGTACAGTAAACTTGTAGTGTTTCTTCTTTATATCCATAAGTTGGTTATTGGATGTTGATATAATCTGTTAGATAGTTTTACTGTTGTATGCCACTCTTACACCCACTGTTAATATGGTAAGATTCAAATATACAGTATAGCAGGAATTTGGTGACTGTTGGCAGTAACAATCCCAAATAAATTTTGTAAAAAATGTCCTAAAATTTGAGAGAGATTGGTGAACACTGCTAGAAATATACTTCAGTTTGTCAACATTTCTTGCTTGGACATATACCAGTGAATTGTGTACCAATTACCTCAGGTGCTCATAAATTGACCTGGATATTTGTCAACAGTTACATTTCTAATGTACAGAGCAGACACATTCTGACGTGGCTGTGGCTTTATGGGTAAATAAATGTGTATATAGACTATTCAAAAGCAATATTCTATCCTCCCAAGTGAACTGTGATTGACTTAACTTAATTAAAAAATGGTTGGACCACCAGGAGTCAAAGGGAATGACATAACAGATGTAATCTTGCCCAGGGACTGCCAGTTGGCCTTCTTTAGGATGAAAGAAACTATTGTTCCCCATGTGTCGAAGAGTATGTGACACTCTTTCTTTTCACCTTTTAAACAATCTGTGTATTGTCAGATTTAAGTACCTTTGTTCTTGCAGGCAGCAATGGATTTTTGCATGAACATGAATACAAAAGCAAATAGGCGGAAGTTGGTTCGTGCTCTCTTCATAGTTCCTCGTCAAAGGTAAGTGTTAATGTAAATGTCATATTAATGGTCATGGCAGAGATACCTAAAGTAACGGGGACACCAAACAATGGTTTAAGCTAAAATGACCTCCCAAAGCAACAGGAGCATGGTAAACAAAAACATGTAGATGCCTAATTAGTTCCAAAAAAAAAATGTCATCTCTAATGCAAACAGATGCCACTGTTTAGTCATTAATTAATCCTAGCAAGAATAAAAGGCTTTCAAACATCATCTTCCAACAGGTAACTGGATTAAATATTGACACATTTCATCCCTCATGAGAGTTTCATACCCCACCCTAGTATTTAGACAAATTTGGATTTTATGAAGTTAAATAGGCAGTGTTTGTGGACTCTATGAAGTTAAATAGGCAGTGGACTCTAGAAATGGCATTTCAGTAGTGGCATTTGAATGTTTACAGAACAGGTGAGCAGATTCCATTCATTTCTTCTCCACCTTCATGTATGTAGTTCTGTATAGTCAAAGAAATATGATCAACATCTACTTACCTGTAGGAAAAAAAGAGATATTCCTTCCAAGAAGGTAGCTGAATGTACATGTATAAATATATCAGAAGTACATTTACGAAACAGAACAGTTAGAACTGTAATATTGTTCTTTATAAAATAATGCTATATTGCATGTGTAACCTTTTGTTTGCAGGCTGGATTTGCTACCCTTTTATGCACGGCTGGTTGGCACATTACATCCTTGTATGTCTGATGTAGCAGAGGATCTCTGTTCCATGCTAAAAGGTGACTTCAGATTCCATGTAAGTTTATATTTGTTTTGCATCTCACAGATACATTCATTTAGGAAATGTTTTAAAATACACAATGTGAAAAGTTAAAAGTAATCATGCTGACATGCTGTCATAATGGAATATGATGATGCTGTTTTTATCGAGTAAGACTCAGTTTGTGAGAGTAAGTTTTCAATGTATTACTCAATAAACTGATGTCTGACCAGCAATATGTATATTTTTGAACAGACATTAATAGTTGTATCTAACAAGAGAATGGGTTTTGTTATAGATGTTAATCTTCAGAATATCCTAAGACCAGGTGTCTTTTGTTACCATTTTACCAGCTTCATCTGTTTCACCAGCTACGCCTCACCACTGTAGTCCATGCATTGGTAACCTTAAGGTTAGGTTACTGTAATGCTCTTTATGTAGGGCTGCCTTTGGGTCTGGTTCTGAAGCTCCAGCTGGTAGAGAATGCTTCAGCCAGATTTCTGATGGGAGCTTTGAGAACATGCGACACAGTTCTTAAAACAGCTGCACTGGCTGCTGGTCTGTTACCAAGCCCAATTCAAAGTTCTTATACTGATTTACAAATCCCTGAACAACTTTGATCTAGGATACCCCAGGGACCACCTGAACCCATATACAAGCAACTCTCCCTTTGAGCGGGGTTTGCGTTCCAGGTCATTGCATGCCTGCTCTGCCCCCTTCCGGGGCTGAAATAACACACATGGTGGTGGTCGTGTGTCAATTGGACACATGCAAAATGATCACTGCCTGTATTCCAGCTTGATCACTGAGTTTAAGAGTCTCATGGTTTACTGACTGAGCTGTTGATTTGAGCTGCTTTAATTTATTTTTGCTTTTAATTTGTTTTTAACTTACTGCTATTTTATTATTTCGTTTCTTTGATTTGTTGTAAATCAATGTGATGCCGGTATATATGATACAGTGGTATATATTAGATATAGATTTCCATGAGGCAGTGTGGTCTCAGGAGCTCAGTGAAAATGCTACAGAGTTCTATGATGTGTGCACTGTATGCAGAAAATGCAACCTATCTGCTAGTTTAAATCTGGAAGTTTAAAATAGAAAAACCAGTTGCCTTTACAGCAGTTCATGTAACTGCAGTCCCCCACTTCCAGCAAAGAGCTTCATTGGACCACATCAACAAAGGAGATATGCAGCAGTTGCATTTTTAATCTGGAATATTCTCACGCATCCTCTCATGTGGTACCCCAAAAGTATGACACCTCAAACTGGTACTAAAAAAAGAGAGATTTTGTTGAACAATTAATTCTTAGAAAACGCCAAGGATGATATATTTGAACAATTTTATAAAATAAAAATGTTAATGAATAAAGGGACCCCTGACCATTAGGTCCAGTCATGACCAACTCTCGGGTTGCGACGCTCATCTCGCGTTATTGGCCGAGGGAGCCGGCGTACAGCTTCCAGGTCATGTGGCCAGCATGACAAAGCCACTTCTGGCGAACCAGAGCAGCACATGGAAACGCCGTTTACCTTCTCACTGTAGCAGTCCCTATTTATCTACTTGCACTTCGACGTGCTTTCGAGATGCTAGGTTGGCAGGAGCTGGGACCGAGCAACGGGAGCTCACCCGGTTGTGGGGATTTGAACTGCCGACCTTCTGATCACACAGCTCCACCTGAATACAGAATGCATACAGAATACTAAATCAAATCAATAAATGTCTCTGCTCTCGCATGGTTTTGTAATTGTGCGTTTTTGTATATCATAAAGCAGTCATTCTTCAAAAATACCCCCACCCCAAATAAACAGGTATGTAATAAAAACCTAATTTGGCCAGAGAGAGTCATATTTAATTTTTAATGATTCACCTGGCCACTTCACTATAAGTTAAGAACTAATTTAAGAAATTAAAAGTCTATAGGATGTTATTACTGTTATAAAGAGTACCAATATGATGATAACTCTACCGATTAAATCTGCAGTCCAATCTTATAAAGATATTTGTTGCATTAACTTTTAGTACTAATGTGACTATTGGCTGGGACTCAGAGTTTTGGCTTGTTACTTCTTTAAACAGCAATCTCCTGTGCCATATCTCAATTTGCATTTGAAAGTCCACTTGATTTCTACTTAGCATGGAGAGGGACTGTTAATGAAGCACAAGCCCAATACTCCTGGGGCGTGTGAGACTCACTGTATACTTCTTTGGATTCTGGCCACTGTGTTTCAATATCCCATCAATAAATTGCATTTAATATTGGTTATTTTATGGAATCTTTTACCTGTTCATGAACAAAGAAGCAGGACAATCTGGGCCTCGGCAGTCCTGGATGCATAGAATCTGGCACCAAGAGGGAAATCTTGAGAATATTTGGGAAGAATGGAGGAACATAATTCCATATTTCCTGATGCAAATATATCCACATATCATTTGTTTGCCTTTGTTGTGAATTTTGAACCCATGTTTTTATAACGTCCAAACATTATTTATAGGACCCCTTCTTTGATTGTAATTCAGTTAACTAATTGAAATCCTCCAGAAAAAGAACTGAATATTTTAGCTATATCCCTGAAAATATTATACTGTTTTTATTATTTGCATCCTAAATACGGTACATCCAGTGGCAATTTTTATACCAAGAAACACTGTTTTAATTTTTTAACTGCCTTAACTGCAGTAATAAAGCCAGATTTCAATTTAACAACTAAGGCTATTCTCATACCATTCTTCTGCTTCTCCTTGTACTGCACTACCCCACCCCCTTGTTACACTCTGGCGTGTGTGTATGCACACACACGAACAATCAAATAGACAGCTGCATATCTGTTGTAGGCAATAAAATATTAATTCGTTGCATACTAAAAGTAAATCTTCCTATATTCCTATGTTTAGGTGAGAAAGAAGGACCAGATCAACATTGAAACAAAGAATAAAACTGTGCGATTCATTGGCGAACTTACTAAGTTTAAAATGTTCTCCAAAAGTGACACTCTGCATTGCTTAAAGGTTGGTGCTCAAGTACTCTGAGGATCAGTTCACATCCCCTTTTTCTTTTATTTTCCTGGGATACTCAGAGGTTCTCTATACAAAGCTGTGTCTCAATATACTTTTTATAATGGCAGAGAGAATAATTGGGCGTGATCGACAGTGGGTGGGGTTGTATATTATCATTTAATGTACAGTACTGCATATTTTTAAGAATTGGAATTCCATCACTATAGATAAGATGGGATGAAGCTGTGTTACCACTTTAAGAATTTCACATTTTACTTTAGCCCCTAACAAGGTTTATTTTGATCCCACTCTGAATACTCTGATAAATTAATGTTTTTAGTATGTAAGGCATTCTAAATGTAATTTATTTCCACAGATGCTCTTGTCTGACTTCTCTCATCACCATATTGAAATGGCATGTACATTGTTGGAGACTTGTGGTAGATTCCTGTTCAGATCTCCAGAATCTCATTTGAGAACTAGTGTCCTTTTGGTAAGAATAAATTTTTTAAAGAGCTGTTTTTAAAACATAAGCATAACAGCCTGCTAGGTGAGGCCAATGGCCCATCTAGTCCAGTCTCCTTTTCTTACTAAGTGGGCTAAGCACATGCAGTCCCTGAGCACGAGAGCACTCTCCCTCCTGCAGCTTCCAGCAGCTGGTATCCAGAAGTATTGCTGCTTCTGAGCATAGCCATCGTAGCTAGTAGCCTTCCCTGTGAATTTGTCTAATCTGCATCCAGGTTTGTGGCCATCACTGCCTCCTGTGGGAGCGAGTTCTATAGTTAAGCCCTGTGCTGCGTGAATAAGCACTTTCTTTTAGCTGTTCTGAACCTTCCAACATTCAGCTTCATTGAATGCCCACAAATTCTAGTTTGTGAGAGGGAGAAAAATGTTTTCTCTCCATGCCATGCAAAAATTTATAAACTTTCATCATGTCACCTCTTATTCATCTTTTCTCTGAACTAAAAAGTCCCCAAACACTTCAACCTTTCCTCAAGTTGTTCTTTGACAACTCTTTCAAAGCCATAGTTACAATAAAATGTTCTAAGATATTATTCTAATGCTTACCAGGTGGTGGGCCAATTCCTGTGGCAGAAGAGACACTTCCATACCCAGTGTAACACATTTTATTTTATGCAGTCTGTCCTCGGGGGCAAAGTCACACAAATCACAAATCAGCTATTTCCTCCTACAAGTCGCTTCCTGGAACATCCACATATATTACAGGATAAGGCAGGCATCCCCAAACTGCGGCCCTCCAGATGTTTTGGCCTACAACTCCCATGATCCCTAGCTAACAGGACCAGTGGTCAGGGATGATGGGAATTGTAGTCCCAAACATCTGGAGGGCCGAAGTTTGGGGATGCCTGGGATAAGGGTTTGTGTAGGGGTCGCCAACCCATGAGCCACCCCCGAACCGAGCTGCTCGCTTGGCGAGTCCCCGTGTGTTGCGCTAAACAGGCATGGCACGGTGCAGGGACTCTCTTCTGTGGCTCTAGAAATCGCTTCTTTGCATGCTCAGACACTGGAAATCGCGTCTTCACACGTCCGTAACGCCGGAAACTGCTTCTGCACATGCCCAGGCGCCAAAAACCGCTTCTGTGCAGGTGCGATTTTCAGTCTCTGGGCATGCGCAGAAGCGATTTCCGGCGTCACGCTGCGCCAATCTGGCCCACAAAGGATCTCTGCAGGAGTGATCTGGCCTATGCCCGGTAAGCCTTGCTGACCCCTGGGTTTGAGGATTGAGATTTGTGGCAGTTGCTTACTGACAGGGAGAATTGGCTCCCCCTTTGGTAGCCATCTGAATTTCAGTGGAGAATTATATGCTTAGCTATCTGTGGCCTTGGTGGGTAGAAAGCACAAGGAGCAAGGATATGTGTCTTACCTTCCTACATTATCAAATTATAGTTAAAAATATAGGGCTGCACATTCAGCAATAGTTGTTAGAGGTGCAATGTAGGAAAGCTAAGTAGATTTTAGCTTGTGAGCCATATAATATTTCACAGTATGATTGTCTTGGTAGAAAATAGGTTTTGGCTTTTGCTTTAGCTAGAACAGGCATGATGTCCAACAGGTCGATCGTGATCTACTGGTAGATCACTGGACGTCTGCGGTAGATCACTGGCTCCCCCCAAAGAAGCTGAACAACTGTGGCTCCCCTAAAAAAAAGCTCAACATTTTAGCTCCTCCCTGAAAAACTCAACAACTTTGACCTGAACCCCAGAAAGGGGGTAGATCACTGCCAGTTTTTAACTCTGTGAGTAGATCGCAGTCTCTTGGGAGTTGGCCACCCCTGAGCTAGAAGAACACAACAGATGGTTCTTATGAAAACTTAGTATTTCTGCACAGGGTGATTATTTCTCTTTGTTTCCAGGAACAAATGATGCGAAAGAAACAAGCAATGCACCTGGATGCACGCTATGTCACCATGGTGGAAAATGCCTACTACTACTGCAATCCTCCTCCCGCTGAGAAAACAGTGAAAAAGAAACGCCCTCCTCTCCAGGAGTATATTCGGAAGCTCCTTTATAAGGATCTCTCCAAAGTCACTACTGAGAAGGTGCGTTCTCTTCAATCTTGGTGGGTTTTCCCCAAAACCATTTCCCAGGAATAGAAGAATGGAATTTTATCCTAGAATAACTTCTAAAGCACGAAATCTAAAGTACATAGGATTTTAAATTAATTTTTTTCCTGTTTTAATATTTTTAAAATGAATGAGACAATCAGGGAAGTAAGCTGAAGGATGCTAAAATGAATGGGAAAGTGTAGATCAGAAAGCTAACTGCAAACTAATACACCTGAATATTGTCTTGAATATTAAATTACATTAAAGTACTTAAGTCCTCAGGAGCAATATGTTAAGTATATCATGTAAAGATTTACTTAAAGCAAAGATTCTTGTTGTTGTTGTTGTTGTTTAGTTGTTTAGTCGTGTCCGACTCTTCGTGACCCCATGGACCATAGCAAAGATTCTTACATTTGTTAAGTTTAGCACCTAGACTTTGAAAATAAGCCTCCAAAAACTACTTGTCTATAGCATTCTACAAGCCCGTCTGTTTCTCTGCAGCATACTAATGCATTTTGTGGCACATCTAACAGCATGATAGTTATTAAAAAAACAAATTTTACAAATGTTCTGCCTGTGGAAACATCAGCTTTCCCTCAGGTACTGTTCTGGGGCTTCTCTTGCTCTTCCCCAGGCAAATTTCGGGGGGGGGGAGAAGGGGGAAATCCTGTTGTGCAAGCAGAACCCCTTCCACAGGGCTTGCTTCTGGTGGGGTTCTTGATGTGAATCCTCCCTTTACTCTTTTGGGGGTTTACAATGAGTTGTGAGTCCTCATTGAAATAAACAGTAAATTGTAAGAACTCGGGCCAGAAGAAAAACGAATTTCAAATACATCTTCACAAGGTTTTATTTGTGTGATGAAGAGTTCAAATAGGAATCATTCCCAGTATAGTAGGCAAATAAAAATAAATTCCAGTAAAAAATCAATACAAGGCCCTGTTTCGACAATTCTTCGTCAGCAAAGATTCACAGGTCAGAGTGTACCAAGTCTGTTGGTACCAATTTCTCCAATTTCTACTGGGAGTCCTTTCTTGGCTTCAGTCCTTTCTTCAAGGGATGAATGGGAAATCCTTTGTAGCATGACTAAAGACAGCAGTAGCACTTTTATGTGATGGATTCATATGTCGGCTCTGAGTTTTTGTGTGTGTGTGTGTGTGTGTGTGTGTGTGTGTGTTAAGATAACGGGTCACAATGAACTATGGGTATCCCAAAGTACTTTTTTCTTTGAGGGAGGGGGAGTAATTTTACTTAATAATCAACATATATGTATGTAAAGCATCCAACTTTGTTTTTTTTCTTTTTGAGTTAAGTTTCTTTAAAATCTTGTTCAGGTCCTGAGACAGATGCGCAAATTGCCCTGGCATGACCCTGAAGTGAAAGACTATGTGATATGCTGTATGATCAACATCTGGAATGTGAAATACAATAGTATTCACTGTGTAGCCAACCTTTTAGCAGGACTGGTACTTTACCAAGAGGATGTTGGAATTCA
Organism: Zootoca vivipara; assembly: GCF_965207765.1. Taxonomy (NCBI): domain Eukaryota; kingdom Metazoa; phylum Chordata; class Lepidosauria; order Squamata; family Lacertidae; genus Zootoca; species Zootoca vivipara. The sequence goes on from NC_142592.1 coordinate 2,142,794, forward strand.
TGTTGTGGATGGTGTCCTAGAGGATATTCGGCTAGGAATGGAGGTAAAACACTTTTAAGCTTTTCTATGTGAAATAGAACATAGTACAAAACATTTTAAAAGAAGTTTAGAAATTATGTACTTTAACTTTTTTATAATCATTTGAGGCCCATGGTTGAGGAAGGATGGTAGGAGTTGACATGGTTGTTTTATAGCATCGTTGTCCTTGACATAAATGGCTAGACTGGATTGGTAGTTCTTAGGACAAGTTTTCATTGGTTAACTGATAAAGTATGCATGTGAGATACTGAGGGATGGAGAGGCCTGGATCAAAATTCTCTAATCTGCATGTTTACACTGCACTCCACTAAATTATGCTAATTTATCATGAACAGTAGTGCAGGCAGCCCCACCGTTACCTCCATCTTTACAGCTTTTTGCTTAATCATAGTACATTATGAGGCCTCTGCAGGGTATCGAACTTCATCTAGTGTTTCAGAAGTGTATGTTAACATGTCAGTGGTATTTTGTTTGCTGAAGGTTAATCAGCCAAAATTTAACCAGCGGAGGATCAGCAGTGCCAAGTTCCTGGGTGAACTGTACAATTACAGAATGGTGGAGTCGGCAGTAATATTTCGAACTCTGTACTCCTTTACATCATTTGGTGTGAATTCGGATGGTACATCTAGCCCACTTGATCCTCCAGAACATCTTTTCCGAATTCGACTGGTGTGCACCATCCTTGACACCTGTGGGCAATACTTTGACAGAGGATCCAGCAAACGGAAACTTGATTGCTTCTTGGTCTATTTCCAGGTAGGAACAAGCTTCATCTTTCCCTGTGACCAAATTTGTCTCTTACATATTACTTATTTATTATTTTATTGGAAATAGGCATACCCCTCACAAAGTAACATATAGAAATGAGAGTACTATTAAGATGTATTTGGATGGTCACCAGAAGAATGTTATTTATTAAATTTGTTAGGCGCTTTATCCTGCCCAGGGCAGCCTAAAGCAACTTACAACCAACCAGACAGACAGACACCCCCCCAACCCCCACAACAACAGATACATTAAAGCCAAGAGGAAAAAGAAATATATTGTATTAAAGACATATCATCCACTTCTAAAAGGCCACAGATAATTACAGACCAAAGGCCTAAATATAGAGGAAAGTTTTTGCCTGGTGACTAAAGATTTATAATAATGATGCCAGGCAAGCCTCCCTTCCACAAACAGGGAGCCACTGCAGAAAAGGCCTGTTCTTGTGTTGCCACTCTCTGGACATCTTGTTGAGGGAGGTACTTGAAGAAGGGTCTCAAATGATTATTGCAGGGTCTGGGTCGGTCCACATGTGGAGAGGTGATCCTTGAGGTCTTGTGGCCCTGAACCGTTTAAGGCTTTATAGGTCAAAGCCAGCACTTAGAATTGGGCCCAGAAACTAATAGGCAGACAGTGCAGGTGAGCCAGGATTGGCATTATATGCTCAAACCATATTTCCCCAGTTAGCAACCTTGCCACTGAATTCTGCACCAGCTGAAGCTTCTGAACTGTCTTCAGAGGAAGCCCTATGTATAATGCATAGACAAGAGAAGTTAGACTATCCCTGTCCAGATAGGATCGCAGTTGGGTCACCAGCCCAAAGTAAGAGTTGCAGAATAGTTGAATGAAAAGGGTAGAATGGAGGACAATAAAATTGTGTTAAATCTGACTGACACTAGGTGGAATTTATGCCACATTTGTTCAGCAGTGCAAATTAGGTGAAGAAGGCATGACTGAAGAGTAATCCCAGGATGAAAAGGAGAAGAATTATAAGGACAAAACAAAATCATTGAGAGAGACAAGAGAAGTTAATAAAACAATTAAATGAATTAAATGAAGAAGAAACTGTAGTATCATTCAATCAATAGTTGGCCTGTTTGTGGAAGGGAGGCTTGCCTGGCACCATTACACTGATCTCAAAAACACTGTAAAATGTTATTGAAATGGGAAACGAAAGATGAATCGGTTAAATCAGCAAAGATACACTGGGCTAAAGATTTTGGTCACAATATTCATATGACCCCATGGGAACTACTGTGGAGAGTGAATATGAAATATACAGCCTGTTTTACTTTAAAGGAAAATACATGAAAATTATATGCAGGTGGCGTTTAATGCCAAATAAATTGGTAAAGATTTTTAAGACTATGTCAAATAAATGCTGGAAGTGTAAACATAATGAAGGGACGTTTCTTCATATGTGGCGGACATGTGAAAAAGCTAAAGGCTTTTGGGAAACAATGCATAATAAAATGAAAAAGATATTTAAACTGGTTATTCCTCCAAAGCCTGAAGCTTTTCTCCTAGGGATAATTTAGCCTTGTTCCTTGTTTTAGATTTGTATGTTAAGATCTGAATTACACTACTAGACTAATTCTAGTGGTTGCCTATCTGTTTTGCAATTATCTGTGTCTTTCCAGAGGTATGTTTGGTGGAAGAAAAGCCTGGATGTTTGGACAAAAGATCACCCGTTCCCTATAGACATTGACTATATGATCAGTGATACATTAGAATTATTGAGACCAAAGATAAAACTCTGCAATTCCCTGGAAGAATCTGTTAGGCAGGTACAAGAACTGGAAAGGGAATTTTTAATCAAACTAGGTAAGAATGCTACATCAAGAATGAAAGGAACTGAAATCATTGTTGTCTGTTTCTGCATTTTTTGGCTATACAGTCATACCCCGGGTTACAGACGCTTCAGGTTGCATCTGTTCAGGTTGTGTCCTGCGCCGAACCCGGAAGTACCCGAACGGGTTACTTCCAGGTTTCGGTGCATGTGCAGAAGCGCTAAATCGTGCTTTGCGTAGAATTGCGACCTGTTTGTGCGCAGACATGGCGCTGCGGGTTGAGAACGTGCCTCCCACACGGATCACATTTGCAACCCGAGTGTGTTGTGCTACTGTCCTGTGTGTTGTGCTACTTCTAATGTGCAGAGATCTTTTGTTCCTTTATCTTTCCCAGAAGGACTAAGTGTTCCCTAGAATCAGAATATAACATAAATAATAACCTTGCATTTAATATCAATTCTCACAACCCCTTTTTCTGTTAGATAATGGCATAATTCCTTTGACACGCATTCTACATTTTGATCACATGCTTAGTGCTGGCAACAAAACTATAAAAAGCAATTGAATCAAGTAACAAAAGCCATTATTTTTGTGGTTCTCTGTTAATAAGATAGGGTAAGCATGTATCAAAAGAAAATAGTAATAGTAAAATGGACTGAGAATTGTTGGTAAACTTAGCTTGACCCTTTGCATGTATCTCAAGTAAAACTGCAGTCCTGACCTTAGTTACCTGGGAGTGAGTAGCCACTGATTTCAGTAGTCCTTAAAAGTACGTGTGTGTTGGATCTCAGACATGGTCAGAATTATTTCTAATGCCACTCATTAATAATTCTTATTTCCTTTCTTATTTCCTTTCTTAGGCCTTGTGAATGACAAGGACTCTAAAGAGTCAATTACTGAGGGAGAGACCCTTGAGGAAGATGAGGAGGAAGAAGAAGGTGGAGTCGAGATAGAAGAGCAATCTGGAAATGAAAGTGAAATAAATGAGCCAGAGGAGGAGGTATTCTTTTTCCACCATTAATTTACTTAACTATAATTTGAGGGGATGGGCTGTGTAACTGTTTGCCAATCATAATGAGCAATTACCAGTTGAGGCTCCAAATTTCAAAGACTGAGGTAACCTGATAGTTATTGCACTCAAGGTCCTTCTACTGCCGCAGAGAAGTATGATTTGCCAGACCCCCTTTGAGTCTCTCGGAGCTCTGGTCATTTATTAAGTAGGGTAGAAGTGGGGGTAAATGAGTTTCTGAACTTGAATGAGCATATGCATGCCATGCACAGTGCAACTGGTTCTGAGTGAGCTTCACTCACCATCAACAGGCTAAGCAGAACTAAAATGAACATGGAGGAGAGGTTTCTGAAACAGTGTAAATTTAAGTGCGTGTATATCAATTTCATTAAAACATGGTTTATGATTATGCATTAAAACTCCAGTAAACATTTCAGGAGGGCTCTGATAATGACGACGAAGAGGGAGAAGAGGAGGAAGAAGAAAATACTGATTATCTCACAGACTCTAATAAGGAGAATGAAACTGATGAAGAAAATACTGTATGTATTGCTGTACTATTTATTTATTTAAAACATTTCTTTAAAAGATTCATTAGAAGGTCGATTCATAACAGTAGAAGTGGTCTCAATCCACAGCAAGCCGCATAAGTACTGTAGGCTTGATATTAATGACCAGCAAATGCCTGGATGAACAAATGTCTTTAGCAAGCACCAAAACATCCAAGTTGGTGCTTGCCATATTCCAAAAGCTGAGTTCCACAACAGAAAACACCCTCCCCCCAGATACCGCAAGATGAATTTGAGTAGGCTGACTCATCTGAAGGTCTCTATGAACAGCTACATCTATTGAGAGAAGACGCCAACAACCACCACCTTAAACTTGGCCAGGTGGATTGGCAGCCACTTCAGTTCTTCTTGGAATGGGTAACAATCTCCACACTTCACACTGCATTCTGGAGCAAATTCCAACTTTAAGATGAACATCGCATACCAAAAGCTCTGTGCACACTGCATTCAAGTCACACCACACATCATGGTTTACTGTTTCAGCAGTATTACATGGACAAGAGTCCACAAGCCCAAGCAAAACATTGGACTTGAACTCTTTCCCCCTCTGTTCTCTTACTCTTGAGTTGCCAGAAAAAGGACTTTGGTTGAATTTAGTGTTCATTCATAAAATCTTGCTCAGCATTACATAGAACCAAGAGTTCTCCTTTAAAATGGTGGTTGGTTAGTAAACGAGTCAATTTCAAATCATGGGTTATGAAGCTGGCTTTTTAAACCACTGTTTGTTGTAAGCCAAGATCTTGGCTCTTAGGTGAGTCTAAGCTGAGATTCTTTGAAAGTGAATCTAAACTTGGCAAAACTCCTGTGCACCACAGTGCAGAGAAAAACACAAGCACATAAATTCAAACCAGGTGCATGCAAACCAGGCCATTAAGTACGCAGGTGTTAATATTAATTAGTTTGGATTATCAATTCACACGAATTCATATGAATATCAAGTTACGAAGATGTAACATGTTTGGCTCCAGACTGGATTTATCAGAAACCTACAAAATGCCTACCGTAGAAGTCTTGTGTTATGGAAGAGCATGAATGAAAACAAATAGTACCTCATAGAATTGGTCATATTACCCTTGAACGAAATTTACTGTTGTATTGCCAGCTTTTGTATTGGCAACATCTATGCACAGGATCTGAAGCTAAGACTTTATGAGAACAAATACATAGTGCAGCTCCTTTATTTGTAATTTAAAATAAGGGGCGGCTAAAGAAAACTTGTGCTTCAGCTAACTCAACTTCCGGTATTAGAAACTAATCTGAAAAGTAGCCTTGTTTTCTGAGAGATACAAGTGGTGTCCTGGTGTCCCTTTTATAAAGCAAGCCTATTTCCTCCTCTATCTGAAGCAATGTGTGTGTTGTGGAGAAAACCCAATATGAAACCTACATAACTCAAAGTAAGAATTTAGCATTAAACCTAATAGTTAGAACTAGAAAGCCTTAATTATAGTGAGAGCTTGTAATTGTACGAATTCCCTCTGACCAGTAGTCTGAATGAATTTAAGGCTGTTGACCCATCCAAAAGCCCTGCTTCCTTGTCTTCTGTTTAGCCTCAGTGAGCCAGGCACATACTCCAGCCACCTTCCTATTTTTGCCATCCTCCCAACTTCTTCAGAGTGGCTTGGTTCCAAAGAATACAGCCAGCTGCATGTAGCAGTAAGGAGTGAGCGGAGCACATGCACTTCAGTACATGCCTGAGCTGCATTACATACAAATGCCAGAGCATTAAAACATGGACTATTTTCTACTTCTCTCTACCTTTTTGAAAGCATTTTGTCCTAATGATTGAAATTATCCCACATTTTTATTTTAAAACTTTGCATGACTATTGGTGGCCATATATTGCTTCACAGGCAAGATTCAGCCTGTTGGCCAACCCCAATTGAGGGTTAATTCATGCACATTAATCTAAAGAACATAATAACGTTGTTTCCCTGCCCTCCCTTATTTAACAGGAAGTCATGATTAAAGGAGGTGGACTTAAGCGTGTCCCATGTGCTGAAGATGAAGACTTCATTCAGGCATTGGACAAAATGATGCTTGAAAATTTACAGGTATTAATGGGCTTTTCATTCAGTCACTCTTATTGGTATCCATTATACACAATGACACTTAGCATGGAGGGGTTATTTTACCATTCTTCCTTGTACATCAACCCCCACCCCCCACCCCAGCTTGTGTGCTTATCTTCTCTGATGTGGCTGCAAAGAGGAATTCAGAAGCTACACTCAATATGCCAGCAAGTTTGGAAAACTCAGCAGTGGCCAGAGGGTTGGAGAAGATCAGTCTACATCCCAATCCCAAAGAAAGGCAGTGCCAAAAAATGCTCCAACTACCGCACAATTCCGCTCTTTTCACACACTAGCAAGGTTATGCTTAAAATTCTACAAGGCAGGCTTAAGCAGTATGTGGACAGAGAACTCCCAAAAGTGCAAGCTGGATTTCGAAGGGGCAGACCAAATTGCAAACATGCGCTGGATTATGGAGAAAGCTAGAGAGTTCCAGAAAAACATCTACTTCTGCTTCATTGACGACGCAAAATCATTTCACTGTGTCGACCACAGCAAACTATGGCAAGCTCTTAAAGAAATGGGAGTGCCTGATCACCTCATCTGTCTCCTGAGAAATCTCTATGTGGGACAAGAAGCTACAGTTAGAACTTGTTATGGAATAACTGATTGGTTCAAAATTGGGAAAGGAATACGACAAGGCTGTATATTGTCTCCCTGCTTATTTAACTTATATGCAGAATTCATCATGAGAAAGGCTGGACTGGGTGAATCCCTAGCCAGAATTAAGATTGCCGGAAGAAAATATCAACAACCTCAGATATGCTGATGACACAACCTTGATGGCAGAAAGTGAGGAGGAATTAAAGAATCAAATCCCGGTTCCCCAGATTACGAGTCTACCGCTCTTAACCACTACACCACACTGGCTCTTGATGCTTTTGAATTATGGTGCTGGAGGAGACTCTTGAGAGTCCCATGGACTGCAAGAAGATCAAACCTCTCCATTCTGAAGGAAATCAGCCCTGAGTGCTCACTGGAAGGACAGATCCTGAAACTGAGACTCCAATACTTTGGCCACCTCATGAGAAGAGAAGACTTCCTGGAAAAGACCCTGATGTTGGGAGAGATGGAGGGCACTAGGAGAAGGGGACCAACATGAGTTTGACCAAACTGCGGGAGGCAGTGGAAGACAGGAGTGCCTGCCATGCTCTGGTCCATGGGGTCACGAAGAGTCGGACTAAACGACTAAACAACAACCATAATAATATGATTGTTCGTTGTTAACCATATCCCCAAGTACTTCACTTTTTTTCACTCTTCAAACCACTGACTCTTTCTAAACCCTTCATAAGTTGACTATCCAGGTTTTTTAACTCAACATTTTTGTTTTATCTTTGTTCAATTAAAAACCTGTCAATTTACCAGACTCCATCATTTCTTTCAGTACTGCCGGCTCACTTTCTAGTGGGTTTTCCAATGTTAAAACCACATTGTCAGCATATGCCTTTAATTTATAATTTTGCTGACCCACCTACCATTTCTAATTCCAAACATTTGAACCTGGAAGTAAGGCTGAAAGGCCTAGGTTCTCATTATGACTTATAGGAGCCTTAAAAACCACCTGGTGGTGTGTGAGGCAGCCCTGGAATTAACTTGTTAAGCACAACCCTGCTTGTTTTTCTAAATTAAAGAATAGTATCCTGGTTTTGTCGTTACCTTCCTTTCTTGCCTTTTCAGCAAAGGAGTGGGGAATCGGTGAAAGTGCATCAGTTAGACGTTGCAATTCCTTTGCATCTCAAGAGCCAGCTGAAGAAGGGTCCGCCTCTGGGTGGTGGGGAAGGAGAGTCTGAATCTGGAGACACCATGCCTTTTGTCATGTTAACGCGAAAAGGCAACAAGCAACAGGTGAGGCCTTGTGTACAAGGGAGTTATTTTTGCCCTTTTCAACATTAATTTCATTCATAATTTTTGTCATCCTGTATACTTCACTGACTGCTGTCTTGGGAAATGTGGCTCAGTGACTCTACTACTTGATTTTGGAAAGGGGCTGCATAGTTGTCGTCATCTCCTTTTGAAACTGGTTTGTTTTTGGAGGGCAAATAGGAATGCCAGCTGTGGCTCTCACATGTCTTAGTCAGACTATCATAAGGAACTGAAGCGTCAAATGGACTTTCTGTTTGCCTTCCTTCCTTTGGGAGAACTTTTTTTAAAAAAAATACCATTAATCCTTCCCCATCTCATAAATATGGGCCTAAAGCAAGAAACTACTTCTAAAAAATATATGGAGAGTGATATACGTTTGAATAATTTTTATCTAGCTGTGATTCATGAAAATGGTGAAATTGCTGTTAAAATAGAATAATGTATTCCCAGAATATTTTCACTTTTAAAGGATATCACTTAGCTTAATTATATTACAGCCATTATAGCACAGCAGTAGCCGCATGTTAGACTGGATCAAGAGCTGATGTTAACATGGGATCTGAAACCAAAAACTATGAATCATGAAGCATCTACTTCAAATCTTTCCTCTCCTATGATCTTGCTAGGGGCGCCACTGTCTCTCCTGGGCCGTCCATCTGAGATATGGGAATCATAATGATCTACCTTGCAGGATAGTTGTAAGGAATAGAACAAATGAATGTCTGTGAAAGGCTCTGAGTACATTCCAAAGCTCTGTGTGAATGCTTGGCATGATAATGTACAAAATACTTTAAAGTAGCAAAGTTCTGTAGCTAATGGCACATTTCTTTCCTAAGTATTCACCTTTTCATTTTAGAAGTTCTGTTCTGTTGAAATCTGTGGGATTAGCTCGGTGTTTTGTCAGCTTTAACCTGATTGACATTCCACTGTTCACTCAAAACCCACTTCTGGAAATAGTTTGGACTTACAGAGTTTGCAAGTATTGGTGCAAATAAAAACCAGCAACATTTGTGCACTTTTCTTCCATCTAGAACATGTTAAGTCATACATTTGTTCCTTTCATTGAGCTTACATATAAGACACCACATGAAATAAATTGTACAAAAAATCTTCCTCATAACCATACAATGGTACAATAAATATCTACAGTAACTTTTAAAATGCAGCCAGGATAAAAATGCAAATGCAATATGCAAGCAATAAAACAATAAGCACAAGTTCTCAGAGGTGTCTTATCTGTTTTTAGTTTAAGATCCTAAATGTGCCAATGTCATCTCAATTGGCTGCAAATCACTGGAATCAACAACAAGCCGAGCAAGAGGAGAGGATGAGAATGAAAAAATTGACATTGGATATCAATGAACGGCAGGAACAAGAGGACTATCAAGGTATGAGTTACTCTTCCAAAGGGCCTTCATATAGATGAGGTTATTGCTGAGGTTCAACCTTCTACCACATAGCACCATTTGACTGGTTTTGTGTGGACCTGCTCCAGATTCCTGCGAAGGAATTGACAGATCCTGTATTCTCTTGACTACCAAATTAAACAATATTAAACAATATTAAAAGATTCAATCTTTCGAATAAGTGTCAATTAAATAGACATTTGTCATCATTTGAAGTGGCTTTTTCACCCAACCTGTATGGCTGGTTGCCTGGTTTTGCCTTTAAAAATGTATTTTGTCAAAAATAGGAAAATTGTGATAAATGTGTTCCATTGATTGTTCATGTATTTCAGCTGCATCATGGTCTAACTCTTTCACAAAAGAACATTTCCCAGGATTCTTTCATTGAAAGATTAAAAAATTGAGAGCCATCCCTGGAACTCCTTTGATTTTGCAATGAAGCTACACCAGGCAGCCCCAGACTGCGGCCCTCCGGGTGTTTTGGCCTACAACTCCCATGATCCCTAGCTAACAGGACCAGTGCTTAGGGATGATGGGAATTGTAGTCCAAAACATCTGGAGGGCCGAAGTTTGGGGTTGCCTGAGCCATATCCTCTGCTGCCTTCTTTACTTTTAAAATTTTTATCTATATATGTGTATCTTTAATATGCAGAGATGATGCAATCCTTGGCTCAGCGGCCAGCTCCAGCAAATACCAACAGGGAACGGCGGCCTCGTTATCAGCATCCAAAGGGAGCACCTAATGCCGATCTAATCTTTAAAACTGGCGGAAGGTAGGTATTCTAGAAACAGGGTGATTATTGCATTGTTTTCAACTTCCTGCAGCTTTCACTATTTCAAGCATAAAAAAACCCCTTAGGATAGAAGTGATAATATCCTAAGGTAAGAGGGAATTCTTTCAGGGGTTAAGTGCTTCATGTCTCTGCTTAGAATCTTGGGGTGATAGGAACACCGCCTTGTTGTCATTGGTTACAGCAAACTACATTCTAAATAGATCGTATACCTCTGTAACTAACACTACTCCTTATAAGTTGCTTCATGGTGTAAAACCCAAGTTAGGACATTTGCGTGTGTTTGGATGTAAATGTTTTGTGCATGTTCAAGCACAATCTTCAAGGGGTTAGAATGTAAATTTATTGGTTATGATTCTCAAACAAAAGGGTATAGACTGGGTCTCTAAAAAGCAAAAGTGCAATAGTGAGTAGAGATGTCATGTTTCATGAGCGTAAGCACAAGGTAGACAAAATACTTCTGAAGTGTGTCTTCAAGTCAGAGATTATCTCAAAGTGAGACACAGAAACAAACTGAAAAATCACACAGGAAGTTAAGAGACAAACAGCAATGAGTGGAGAAACTTTTCAGGATAGAGAAACTGATGTTAAGGTAGAACTTGAAACAGTGAGTACTCCTATTTTAAAACGTTCAGAAAGAGAGAGGAGAGCACCTGTACATTATCGGAGTGAATTTCAAAATTATCAGACTACACATAAAACAGTGATGGCCAAACTCTACCCACCAGTTGTTTTGGGACTACAATTCCCATCATCCCTGACCACTGGTCCTGTTAGCTAGGGATGATGGAAGTTGTAGTCCAGAAACAGCTGTAGGGCCAAATTTGGCCATCACTGACATAAAGCAATGAAAGTAAGTTAAGAACCAGAATGTTTTGAAGAAATTGATGATATGGAACCAAAATTAGCGAAGTGTTGGTTTAATGCTATGTCTGAGGTAATGGAAGTAATGCATAAAAATGAAACTTGGGAACTTGTACCTTTACCTGAAGGGAGAAAACCCATCAGTTCCAAATGGGTATTTAAAATTAAAAGAAATGAACAAGGTCAAGCAGAGAGATTTAGAGCTAGATTGGTTGCAAGGGGATTTGCACAAAAATACAATGAAGACTATGAATCAATTTTTGCTCCAGTAACAAAATATTCAAGTGTTAGGCTACTGTTGAAAATAGCAGCAGAAAATAAAATGAAAGTTTCACATTTTGATATTAAAACTGCATTTTTATATGGTGAACTTGAAGAAGAAATATACATTATTCAACCGCAGGGTTTTGTGAAAGATCCAAGTCTGGTAAGCAAAGTAAAAAAGTTCATTTATGGTTTAAAACAGGCAGCTAGATGTTGGAACAAGAAATTAGACAGTGTGTTGAAAATTTTTGTATTTGAGCAGAGCAAAGCTGATCAATGTCTGTACACTGATAATGATGGAATTGCTTATTTGGTGGTTTATGTTAATGATCTTTTATTGATTTATAATTCAGATAAGTAGAAAAACAAGTTTGAAAAAAGGTTTGAAAGCACATTTTGAAATTAAAAATTTAGGAGCAGTGAAGAATTACTTAGACATGCAAAAGAGATGAATCAGGCTCTTTTTTTATTAGCCAAAGTAGTAAAATTCAAGCTCTGCTAGAGTCAAATGGCTTGGATGATTGTAATCCAGTTGCTACTCCAGTGACTCTAGAATATCAAGAACAAGATGATGAAAAAGTATTTGAGGATATTGACAAATATAGAAGTGTAATTGGAAGTTACGGGGAACGGGGGACTGTATTGTCATATAAGTGCCATTATAGCTTCAAGGTGCTACAGGTTTTTTGAGGTGGGGTAGAGATTGCTCCTTAGATGCGCCTCTTTTTTTTCCATCTCTGGTGTAGAAAGCATATCCCATGCATAATAATAATATTATTATTATTATTATTATTTATACCCTGTCCATCTGGCTGGGTTTCCCCAGCCACATCTACTTCTCTAAGGGTTCTGTAAAAAAAAGGATTGAGAGTTTATAACTTAAGATGCTTAACTTGTCTTTCCTGTTGCAGAATTTACCTAACTCAAATCAAAATGCTTTAATAATACTGCCATCTCTACAATTTTTGTATGTTTGTTTATATGTCTTTGGCTCTTCCTTCCTCTCAGCAATCCTATCTAGAGGTCCCTTCATGGCAGGGTTGAGCACCCTATGTCCCCCCCCCCTCGATCTTTCTGGCTTCCAGCTCTCATCAGCCTCAGCCAGCATGGGGCCATGGGAGTTATCACCCAGCACCTCTGGATGCTCACAGGTGGCACCACCCACTCAGCTTTATGGCTCTTCTTGACAGCCCTTATTTCTTTCTGGCATAATGCTCACCAGATGGAAAACTGTTGGAACAAACAGAATACCTAAAACTAGATTTGAGGGGCTAGCAGTGTTTCTCAAACATGGGTCTCCACTGTTGTTGGACTACAGCTCCCATCATCCCTGACCACTGGTCCTGCTAGCTAGGGGTGATGGGAGTTGTAGTCCAGCAACAGGTGGAGACCCAAGCTTGAGAAACACTGGGTATTAGGATAGGAATAAAATAAAATAGATATTTTAATTACTGAAACTTGCCCATCTAGCTAGGCAAACTTACAATACCACGTTAAACAGAGAGCCTCCAGCACATGTCATGCAGACTGCTGGTCTCCCCGTGGCCAACAAGGGGGAAGAAGAAATCCAACTAGAGTTGGCTATTAAGAAGAGAACAAAGCAACTCCTTCAGGAACACACAGCTAATGAGTTACAAGCTTTTAAAGCTCATACCAAAATATAAACTTAGTTGGTCTTTAAGGTGCTACTGAAGGAATTTTTTTATTAAGCTTTTAACTGTTTTTGCATGGCAAGGACCTGCTGTATATGCCCTACCCACACCCCCTCCTTGATGCATACAAAACAGAATTTCAGCTCCCAGCAGGAGGCTTGCTGTTGCCCAAAACTCTGTAAAACAAAGAGAGTGGTTATTTAATTGGCAATATCTTTTGAACAGGCACGAGAAAACTCTTAAGATCCAGAGAGGTAGTCTAGTTTCTACTTTTCTGAGAGAATTGCCCTTGTTGGGGGAGAAAAGGTTCCCATATATACCCTGGACATTTATGATATCCAGATGTCTGATTCTAGCATACAGGCAATCCTAACCTTAGCTGATAGATAGGGAGTTTGAGGACATTGTTGTTAAACTTATTCAAGATACCCATCAAAATGGAAATCCAGTTCTTTTTTTCTATCTTTTTATATCAGTTTGTCTGTGCTGCTGTTAGTGGTGGAAGGAAACTGAAATGGCGACTTATCCAATGACATTTGAACTGGGAGTTTCCTGGTTTTCACACTTAGCCTTAGCAGCAGCATGCACCATTTACCGCTTTCTGTTCACTTCCGTTCTTTCTCTTGAATTAGTCCCTTTGCCCAGCAACTCCTGTCCAGAGGAGCAGCGATAGCTGTTACAGGGCTCAATTCAGGTCACCTCGGGGGTTATTCCTTACCAGTTTCTGTACTGGGGGGGTGGGGGGCGGGATGAAATCACATTAATGTCTCTAAAAATATGCAATGTCTGTTTTACTTCATGATCATGATTGTGAATCCATTGCCTAACCATAGTCATTATCTATGGTGTAACAGAGCAGTTGCAGTGTAAAATTACAGCGAGTGGGGATTTGGAAGTTAAAATTAACCTTTGTGCCTCTTGTATTTCCACTTATGAAAAAGGTACTACTTTGAGCCTCAAAAAAGATGAAATAGGATAACTTTAAGTTGGTTGGTAGACTCTTGGCTGAAGAGCAGAGTATAAAATGCTTTAACTAAATAAGTATATTGCAGAAGAATGCAGTTCATAAAGAAACTAGAGCACTTCTCAATTTCATTATCATTCCTATTTTTTTAATATGATCAGGCGAGAGAGAGGGAACAGACAGCGCCGAAGCTGAGATTAGTCACGGAAACAGAAAGAAAAGTGAGTTTTGGGGGAGGAGGGTTCCAGGCATAGGTCCAGTTCCCATTTCACATGAAACCATTTAATGTGAAAGAGCAGCATGTTGGTGCACACTGCTCAAAAGTTCCTGCTGTGCTGCATATCTGCCCTGCTCATGCCATGCCATGAATGCAACAAGCCAGTACGGCCCATTGTTTTGTCTGAACCTAGGGTTGTGGTTTATTTCTTCCAACCAACCATGAACAGTAACCACAGTTAGTTTGTGGTGGGCGGCCGGGCGGGGACGACGACGACGACCAACCACAAGTCCAGATTTGAATAACATGACTAACCAGTCTTGGCCTTGCTTGATTGATAGCTTACCAGGAGCAAGGGGCATGTGCTGTAGGAGGTTTTGAGCAGCATGCACTAGCATGTTTCTTGTTGACATTAAACCATAGCACTACGGTTTAATATGCCATAGAGCATAAAAGGTTACTCTAGGAGTCAACATGGCATTTTAAGGTAAGGGATAATAATAATAATAATTTATTTATACCCCGCCCATCTGGCCGGGTTCCCCCAGCCACTCTGGGCGGCTTCCAACAAAACATTAAAATACAGAAATCCATCAAACATTAAAAGCTTCCCAAAACAGGGCTGCCTTGAGATGCCTTCTAAAGGTCTGGTAATTGTTGTTCTCTTTGACCTCTGGTAATAGGGCATTCCACAGGGTGGGTGCCACTACCGAGAAGGCCCTCTGCCTGGTTCCCTGTAACTTGGCTTCTCATAGCGAGGGAGCTGCCAGAAGACCCTCAACGCTGGACCTCAGTGTCCGGGCAGAACAATGGAGGTGGAGACGCTCCTTCAGGTATACTGGACCGAGGCTGTTTAGGGCTTTAAAGGTCAACACCAACATTTGAATTGTGCTCGGAAACGTACTGGGAGCCAATGTAGGTCTTTCAGGACCAGTGTTATGTGGTCTCGGCGGCCGCTTCCAGTCACCAGTCTAGCTGCCGCATTCTGGGTTAGTTGTAGTTTCCGGGTCACCTTCAAAGGTAGCCCCACGTAGAGTGCATTGCAGTAGTCCAAGCGAGAGATAACTAATGTATGCACCACTCTGGCGAGACAGTCTGCAGGCAGGTAGGGACTTAGCCTGCGTACCAGATGGAGCTGATAGACAGCTGCCCTGGACACAGAATTGACCTGTGCCTCCATGGACAGCTGTGAGTCCAAAATGACTCCCAGGCTGCGCACCTGGTCCTTCAGGGGCACAGTTACCCCATTCAGGACCAAGGAATCCTCCACACCTGCCCGCCTCCTGTCCCCCACAAACAGTACTTCTGTCTTGTCAGGATTCAATCTCAATCTGTTAGCTGCCATCCATCCTCCAACCGCCTCCAGACACTCATATAGGACCTTCACCGCCTTCACTGGTTCTGATTTGAAAGAGAGGTAGAGCTGGGTATCATCCGCATACTGATGAATACCCAGCCCAAACCCCCTGATGATCTCTCCCAGCGGCTGCATATAGATGTTAACAAGCATGGGGGAGAGGACGGAACCCTGAGGCACCCTGCAAGTGAGTCCTTAGGGGTCTGAACACTCATCCCCCCCCCACCACTTTCTGAACACAGCCCAGGAGGAAGGAGCGGAACCACTGTATGACTGTGCCCCTAGCTCCCAAGCCCTCTAGATGGTCCAGAAGGATGTTATGGTCGATGGTGTCAAAAGCCGCTGAGAGATCCAGCAGAACTAGGAAACAGCTCTCACCTTTGTCTCTAGCCTGCCGGAGATCATCAACCAGTGCGACCAAGGCAGTTTCAGTCCCATGATGAGGCCTGAATCCCGACTGGAAGGGATCCAAATGTTCCGCTTCTTCCAGGCGTGCCTGAAGTTGTTCAGCAACCACTCGCTCAATCACCTTGCCCAGGAATGGAAATTTTGAGACTGGACGATAGTTGGCCATATTGGCTGCATCTAAAGATGGTTTTTTAAAGAAGTGGTTTAATAACCACCTCTTTCAGTGGGTCTGGGAAGGCTCCCTCACACAGAGAAGAATTCATCAACCCACGAAGCCCATCGCCCAGCCCTTCCCGGCTAGCTTTTATTAGCCAGGATGGGCAAGGGTCAAGGAGACAGGTGGTTGGTTTCACTCGTCCAAGCAGCCTGTCCACATCCTCGGAGGTAACAGATTGGAATTGATCCCACACAACTTGACTAGACAGGACTCTTAGCACTCCCCTGCCCCGGCCCTGCTCCCACAGTGGAGTCTACCTCTTCCCGAATCTGAGCAACTTTATCTGCAAAAAACTTTGCAAAAGCATTGCAGGAGATCATGTGCAGGAGATCCGGATGGAGCAGGTGGTTCCGCTAAATTGCTGTTTTCTGCAGATGCGATAGAAACGGTGAAGAAGGTCCTCTTTGCTGTCGCCATTGCCACTTGGTAGGCTCGAAGTTGAGCTCTAGCCCGTGTCCGGTCTGATTCAGAATGAGTTTTTCGCCACCGGTGCTCTAGCTGTCTCAACAACTGTTTCATCACCCTCAGCTCTGGGGAAAACCACGAGGCTGTCCGGGCTCCGTGCAATCGGAGAGGGCGCTTCGCAGCCAGACAGTAAAAAGCCCTGGTTAACTCCGCATTCCAGCGGGCCACCAGGGAAGCAGCTGAAAGGCCATCAACATGGGATAAAACATCCCCTACCACTCTCTGGAAGCCAATTGGATCCATTAAGTAGTGGGGGCGGACCATCCAAATCAGTCCCACCTCCCTGCAGAGGGGAAGGGTCGCGGAGAAGTCCAGTTGCACCAGGAAGTGATCTGACCATGACACTTCTTTTGTTTCACTTTTACTTAATGTCAGATCACCAACACCCATAGAGGTAAACACCAGGTCCAAGGCATGTCCGCGGCTATGAGTTGGGCCACACTTATTCAGGGACAGCCCCATGGAGGCCATGCTTTCCACGAAGTCCCAAGTGGCTCCTTGTAAGGTCGTGCAGCGGGGAGGTCGGTACACGAAAAGGAATCCTGTACTGCCCCTATTGCCCAACTTCCAGAACATGCACGCAGAAAACTCGGTCTTACCAATAGGACCCCTGGTGCAAACTGATGACTTCCTAAAAATCACTGCAACCCCCCCTCCCCACCCAGATGGCCTGGGTTGCTGTGCTTAAGAGAAACCTGGTGGACAAGCAGCAGCAAGGACAGGCCCATCCGCTTCATCCAACCAGGTCTCTGTCACACATGCCAGGTCAAATCCTCCATCCACAATCAGGTTGTGAATGACAGTGGTCTTATTCATCATTTACCTGGTATTGCACAGCAGCACCTTCAGGTCATGTGGGTATCCCTTGCCGATTCCAGTATCCATCCGGTCAGGACCAGACCCGGAGGCAGAGATAGTCCTCAAACAATGACTAAACCTGCCTCCTCGGTAATGACATGGTCTGGTCTTAGCGTAACTCCTCCTCCTACCCGTGACCACTGAGATCGGTTGTCCCAGTGCATCCCCCCCCCCTGTGGAATCTGCCCCAGCCATTTTGCTGGCTGGGACAGGCAGAGAGGCTATAGTAGACCACCCAAGACACCAAAAATAATTAGTTCACCCATATACCTTTTTCAAAATATGTAGGTCTAGGTTTGAACTTCATATTTGAAAGATCAACTCCGATTCAGCTTTGAGTGTAAGATATACTTGGAGGAAAAAAATGTGACTTGGGAACAACAACATTTGAGCCTTGGATTCTAATGGTGGAAGTCAACTTTGCAGCTTGTCAGATGAGAAATTCTCCCCCCTCCTGCCTATGTATGCTGTTCTGAGGGAGCTCCCAACCCCATGTCAATTTCAGAAGGAGGGAGCTCTTGTGCAGGACTTCCACTGATGGGACTGGTTAGCTGACTTCTGCCCTAAGGACTGAATCAGTGAACTGAGGGTTAGGGTGGATTTTATACATGGCACACTTAACACAGTCTTGTTCTGTTATTTTAAAAAATGGGACTGCAAAAAAAAAAGACCCATGGAGGGTGGGTCAAATCCAGCTCCCCACCTCTGACATAGATTGTGGAGTGATGAGGAAGAAAAATTGTCAGGCTGCACATGCCTAAGAATGTCATTAGATCCCAGTCCTTGAAGCACCTTGCATAGATGGTTAATTTCATTGTAGTCAGTTCTGAGTCAGTTTACTACACTGTAAAATAAATAAATAAATAAATAATAAATTACTGCATTGAGAAGCTGTATTCTGCCCCATGTATAAATTATGCAATTTGCAACATTTATCCTGTTTCTTTTAGTCACAGAGTCTTAGTCAGAGAAGCTCCAGCCTGACCACTTGAAATTTTATTGAGCTCCTCTTCTGGGCTTCTGATATTTTCACTGGAAGTTCTTTGTTGTTGATAAATATTTCCTTTGTCTTTTCTCTTCTTTGTTAGGAGACGTTGATCCAGCAGTAAGCGTCATTTCATTAGGTCCTGTATCTCCAATGTTGTGGATTAGTGGAGTCCTCCAGCAATTAAACGAGAGCAGCGGACACATCGGAGCATGTCGGTCTAGAGAGTTCAGAATCGAAAATCTGGGACAGGCTGGAGCCATAGAGCAGATACACCAGCCTCCACTAAAAACAGAAATAGCGGAAGCTCCCAGTCACAGCCTACCAAACAAACAAAAAGCATCTTGTTATGGAACCATGTGAGGATTAATCTTCTCATGAGAATGGAAGCAAATAAATGAGATGGTTAACTTTACCAGTGAGCAATTCAGTTACAACAAAGCGCAACTTAAATAAGATGGATTACGCTGGAATGGAGACGGTATTGATGGCGAAGTATGGGGGAAAGCAAACCTAATAGGAGTGGCATTTTCTCTGAATTGGGCATGTCATGTCAGGAGAATATTAATCTGGGGCTCCAGTCTGCATTAGAGAAGTGGTAGAGCAAGAGGTAATTATCGTATAGTAAACCCCAACATGCAGGGTAAAATAGACATCTGATTTACCCAAACACCAGATATTCCACGAGAAAGATGATTTTGTTTCAAGGGGGAAACCCTTTCTCTGCATGTGTTGCGGGAGGGGGAAAGTGATGAAGGGAGCAGATCCAGGGAAGTGGGATGGTCTACTGAAGGTCAGAGTGGATGGGAAGGTAGAGAGCATTGACCCAAAGTTGCTTCAAACAGCCTGAGAACGGATCTAGAGGAGCTCGTTAAAGCACCATTGAATACCAAAATGTGCCAGTCAGCATGACAGACAGATGCCGAGAAGTGGAGTTGAACGTTCTGTTGACTTTCATGGGTTGATAAGCCTCTGTGTCTATATTTTAAAACACAATGAAAAATTAGCTGGCAACAAGTAGAATTTTTATTTTTCTAAATGGAAATGAGGTTTCTGGGTCAGTTTCTGACAATCTTGTTTGTTAGTATAGTTCTGGGGATTTTTTTGTTTGTTTGTTTGCTTTCACGTAGGTCTAGTACATTCAGTTAAAGAGCACATCTGTATGCTAATAATTCTGAACTATTTTAAAATTCTTTTTACCTCTGTTGAGTTCT
Source organism: Zootoca vivipara (assembly GCF_965207765.1). Taxonomy (NCBI): domain Eukaryota; kingdom Metazoa; phylum Chordata; class Lepidosauria; order Squamata; family Lacertidae; genus Zootoca; species Zootoca vivipara. The sequence goes on from NC_142592.1 coordinate 2,162,560, forward strand.
GCATGTAGAATTTAAAACGAAACTTGTACAACTTGTTACATTTCACACTTGCGTACACACAGTCAGAAATGCCGCCCGATCTTCACCAGCTTCAGAAAACTGATCTTTGCCGATGCTGCAATAAAGTGTTGTAATTTAGAATTGGGGTGGTGTTTTTTGTCTTTGTGTTCCATTTTATGACTGGTGCTTTAGTATCTGGTTCATCGTTGAAAGATTTTTACAGGAAATCAATGTGCATCTCCATCCCCTTCAACGTGAAAAGCCAGCTAGCAGCTGCAGATTTCTGAATTCCCTCCTTTTGCACAATTCCCATCTTAGGGGTTTGGGGATAGTTCTATCTTCTCTAGATGGTACACAGGACCATTAATATGGATTAATGCCCCCAATTCTGCTACTGGAGAGCTGTCTTTATCTTAAAACATAGCAGAACCTATTGGGTAGGTTTGCAATTAATAGTTTCTGCCCCTGCTTGAATTTACTTTGCACTGTATTTTGATTACCTTCTTTGCTGAAACTGATTCGGCTGTTTAACAATGTATTTCTCAATTTAGAAAATGTTCCTGAAATTGTGTGGTAGCATTGGCTGGAACTGAAGATGTTCAAATCACTTAGAACAGGGGTAGGCAACCTAAAGCCTGTGGGCTGGATGCGGCCCAATCGCCTTGTCAAACCAGCCCGCAGGCGGTCTGGCAATCAACGGGTTTTTACATGAGTAGAATGTGTGCTTTTATTTAAAATGCATCTCTGGGTTATTTGTGGGGCATACCGTAAGTGATAGAAGCTCAAACTACAGGTGAAACTCAGAAAATTAGAATATCGTCAAAAAGTGCATTTATTTCAGAAATGCAACTTAAAAGGTGAAACCAATATATGAGAAAGATGCATGACATGCAAAGCAAGATATGTCAAACCTTTATTTGTTGTAATAGTAATTATTTGCCGTTAGGCGGGTCAATTATAAATGGAATGTAATTAATGAAATGTAATAGTGATATTTATTTTTGTTTATTTTTGTATTATTGTACCTATTTGTTTTATTGTGGAATTTCCAAAAGAAAGCATTTGTAAAAATTTTTTTTAAAAAAGTTGCATTACTGAAATAAATGCATTTTTGACGATATTCTAATTTTTCGAGTTTCACCTGTAAGTGATAGAACCTCAAACTATGTGATAGAAGCTCAAAAACAAGAAACAGTGATAGAAGCACAAACTAAGTGATAGCAGCTCAAACTATGTGATAGAAGCTCAAACTAAGTGATAGAAGCTCAAACTACCGTTAGGAATTGGTTCATCTCTCTCCCCCCCCCAATATATATACTCTCCCCCCCCCCCAATCTGAGGCACGGTGGATCGGCCCACGGCTGTAAAAGGTTGCTGATCCCTGACTTAGAAGCTTAGAAATTGCTTGTATGGTGGCAAGAGGATTGCAAATCCAAGTGTGAGAATTCTCAAAACTTGACCATATATTGTTCTGTGGGGTTTAAGTAATGTGTTCAGTTAGTGTTCTGTGAGACTTAAATGAATAGGAGGAGGTGTATCCCTGTGGCTGGAGCCACAAATGGAGGTAAGGTGTAGGACGAGACCATTTTCCTGTAGCTCCTTACTGTTAAATACACCTGCTTTTTGTATGCATAGGGTGACCGTTTCGAAAATAGTGCTTGGCACAGTTGCAACTTTGGGCCCAAACTTTCTCCACCATCTTCCCTAGCATGACCATTGAACGTAGCTGGTGGTTGGAATTTCATTCTTGCCAACTGACTCACCACCACTAGGCAGGCCTCTAAGCTCCCAAGGAGGTGAGGGTGTCTGTGATTCTGCATAATTCCAAGCAGGCTTCTATTACAATCAGGTGGCATTTAATTGGCACAACTGATCTTTGCTGGATAAATTATTCCCCTTGTTTAAGCCAGTTAGGAAACTAGCTAATCTCAGTTTGCAAGACTTTCCTCCAACACAGTCTAGTTGAACCTGTTGGCAGCAGTTCATCTCTTGGCGTGCTTTTCATAATTAGCCTCTGCTGTCCCTCCCCAGAGTCACATTTGAGTAAAATGTTGTGTGAAGTAATTCCTGAGGCCAAGTTCAAACATGGTGCATTTCCAGGTGACAGAAATATTGTGCACACTGAGATGCAGTGACGCTGCAGTGGGTTTTTCCAAGTGTATGTTCCTGGTGTTACGGAAATGGCAAGAGGCTTTGGAGCGGCTGCTTTGATTGCTGTGCTCAAAAGATTTCTGCGTTCAGATAACATAAACCTGGCAAAGGTCACCTTTAAGAGAACTTCTTGCAAACTTGTGGGATGTTTTTTTTTTAACGTGGTTGCATAAATAATAAAAGTTATAAGAATCACTCCTAATAGGGAAATCAATGGCTGAGCGGTTCCAGGCTTGCTGCCAAAAATGAGGCCACTAAGAAGCAAGGGAGGTATCAGGTATGCTTGGAGGGGACCCTCAGGGTTTGCAGGGGGAAGCTAAAAAGCCTGTATTAGTTTTGTTATGGACTCTCCCCCTCCACCCAGAGCTTTTAGCAATGGCCAAGAGGAGCTGCCCCTCTTAAAGCAGCACACGTGGTTCCTTCCATGGATTATTTGTCAGACTTGCAGGGAAATCATACTACAGCCGTGGGTCCCATATGATGCACAGAGGCACATTACTTTCCTTTTGTCCCTTGCAAAATTGTAAGTCCAATCACAAGCAGGAAGTGTGAAAGTTCACATATTCCTGCAATTTAGAAGGACAGAAGAAACAGATGCTGCAGACACTGAAGTGCAACTGTACAGCTCTTTTGCTGAGATGTGTCTGCATCTGACCACCAAGGGGCGGTCTTGCTAGAGAAATGATGGCCAAGCAAGGTTTATGTTCTCAGGGCTAATGAAGGTCTGCACAATATCAGGCAACTTGACAGCGCTTCTTCTTGGAGTCTTCCGCTTTCCTACCCTGGCAGCCATGCAACCATCCCAACAATTCTGTGCTCTCTGCCACCTTTCCTCTACCCAGAAAGGAAGCCATAGTAATATTTGAACAAATGGCACTTTACTTATATTTTCCTAGTTACAGGTAGGTAGCCTTGTTGGTCTGAGTTGAAGCAAAATAAAAAAATTCCTTCAGTAGCACCTTAAAGACCAACTAAGTTTTTATTTTGGTATGAGCTTTTGTGTGCATGCACACTTCTTCAGATAGGGTCTGACTTCTGTTTCATGTGTATCTGAAGAAGTGTGCATGCACACGAAAGCTCATACCAAAATAAAAACTTAGTGATAAGTGGTAATGTATGGCTGTAACCTTAAACCAAAAGTATTGCTAGGGACCCACAGTGGTCAATGGGATGCCAACTTCTAGGTTCATATATTGTCTTACATGTGACTGAAACATCTACAATGATGAGGAGCTAGCAAAGCTAACTTTCAGATCCATGGAGGTCTACAGAGAAATCAAGCATCTAGTATAGAGTGGCCCTGAACATCCAAGCTGCCTTATTCCCAGAGCAATGAATCACAAAACCATTTTTGCTGCACTGTATTTTGAAAATAACCCAGTTCTATTCATTGATCCTTTGTGAGATGCTAGAGGAAGTTAATGGGAGTAAGAGGCGTCTGGGCCAGGAGCCTGAAGTTGCAAGATGAATGAGCAAAATACTTCTGTAAAGCAGAGCCGATGGGTGCAGCTGAACCTATATAAATCTCTCCACCTAAATTAGGCTGTGAAGAAAAAAGAAAACAAAAACCCCAAAAGATAGTAAGTATTACAGACAGAATAAGCAAAAAGGACTGTAATTCAGCTGCTAAAATTCAACAGTTAGCTTACTTGAACTTAATTCTTCCTTAGTTAATTGACAACCTAGAAGTGTTGGGGTGGGTGAGAGATCCTCTTGTTTCCTGTGGTATACAATATGTTCTCTCTTCCTGTGCCCCTTTGAATTAATTTGGATTGTGGTGTTCAAACCAATGTACACCTGTTGGTTGGGAACTGAGATAAGTGTCTTATAAGATGCAATGATCTTAACTCAGTCGTAGTTACAAACAGGTTCACACACAGATATCACAGGCTCCTCCTGAAGAGGTAATGATGGGCTTGTGAAAGTCAAATGCTTTGTAAGATTCAAAACAGCACCCCAAACAACTGCTTCAACTTTTTGTTCTTGGAGCTAGTAAAATATCACTTAGAAATCATAAAATCATAGAATCATAGAGTTGTAAGAGACCACAAGGGCCATCCAGTCCAACCCCCTGCCAAGCAGGAAACACTATCAAAGCATTCCTGACAAATGGCTGTCAAGCCTCTACTTAAAGACCTCCAAAGAAGGAGACTCCACCACACTCCTTGGTAGCAAATTCCACTGCTGAACAGCTCTTACTGTCAGGAAGTTCTTCCTAATGTTTAGGTGGAATCTTCTTTCTTGTAGTTTGAATCCATTGCTCTGTGTCCGCTTCTCTGAAGCAGCAGAAAACAACCTTTCTCCCTCCTATATATGACATCCTTTTATATATTTGAACATGGCTATCATATCACCCCTTAACCTTCTCTTCTCCAGGCTAAACATGCCACCTGCTTGTTAGGAACAGGCTTTCATATGCAAGGAAGTGAAAGGGTGCACTCAAAGAACACTGAGTAGAGGTTAAAGCAGAGCTTTCCAAACTGTGTGTCGCAATGTGTTAGTGTGTCAGCCACAGTGTGTAGGTGTGTCACTCGAATGCTCCCTGCGCTCCTCCTGGGGCTGGAAAGGGGTTAGTTGAACCTCCGGTTTGCTAGTAAAACTGAATTACTGTGTCACGAAATAATGCATGCCTAAAAAGTGTGTCACCAACATGTAATGTTTGGAAAGCTCTGGGTTAAGCCTTAACTATGGTGACCTCATAGTTAAACCACAGAGCCTAGGGCTTGCCGATCAGAAGGTTGGTGGTTCAAATCCCCCCATTGCTCGGTCCCAGCTCCTGCCCACCTAGCAGTTCGAAAGCACATCAAAGTGCAAGTAGATAAATAGGTACCGCTCCAGCGGGAAGGTAAACGGCATTTCTGTGTGCTGCTCTGGTTTGCCAGAAATGGCTTAATCATGCTGGCCACATGACCTGGGAGCTGTACGCTGGCTCCCTCGGCCAATAAAGCGAGATGAGCACCGCAACCCCAGAGTCGGTCACGACTGGACCTAATGGTCAGGGGTCCCTTTACCTTTACCTATGGTGACCTCCTTTTTTGGAAAGGAGGTTTATCTCTGTGCCAACACAGATGACTCTTACTTCAGATGTTATATGTTGTCCCATAGAGCCAAAGAAAAGTCTACTCTTACGTGTTATGTGTGGTATTGTGATGTTATGTTATAGTATATGAGATAGCATTGTTAAAGAGTTCCAAGCATCAGAACCACCACTTACTGAAATCCAGCTGCAACAAATAGTAAGTGAAACCATTTTTCTTTCCAAGTGGCCTTGCCAAGACTTTTACTAGCTATCCATTCATTTCTACAGTCTCACCTTCATTCATGTTCTGTTCAAGACAGTACACAAAATGGGAAGAACACAAATTGGGAACCTGTGGCGTTCCATACATTTGCATCATCCCTGACCGTAGGCCATGCTGGCTGGGGCTGATGGGAAATGGAGTTCAACACCATCTGGAAGGTCACATGTTCCCCATCACTGAGACGGAAGATGATGCCAGGGAAGGAGAACACGCAGGAACTGTCTTTCTAGTTGAAACAGACAAACATCCAGACAGGTAGGTAGCCGTGTTGGTCTGACGTAGTCGAAGCAAAATAAAAAAATTCCTTCAGTAGCACCTTAAAGACCAACTAAGTTTTTATTTTGGTATGAGCTTTTGTGTGCATGCACACTTCTTCAGATAGGGTCTGACTTCTGTTTCAAGTGTATCTGATGAAGTGTGCATGCACACAAAAGCTCATACCAAAATAAAAACTTAGTTGGTCTTTAAGGTGCTACTGAAGGAATTTTTTTATTAAACATCCAGACGTTAGTATTATTCACTCTTCCGAATTCTTGAAAATGTTTCCAAGGGTATATTTGAAAATTTGTCCTATCACAAAAACTATGCCAGAATGCATGACTAATTTGGGCACCCTGATCCTCTGCATGTTTACTCAGTCCTGGGGAATTAATGGAGCTTTACTCTCACCTTAAGCATGCATACAACTGTAGTGTAGTGCTGAAGATGTCTCTGTGATATGGTCTTTCTGACAATGGAACTAAAGCTATTTTTATCCAAGACTTTCACATAAAGAGTGGCTAGCCTCTAAAGAGTGCCCTAAATTTCCACAGCTACGTCTATTGTTCTCTGTAAGTAATAAAGAGAAAAATACATTTATACTTGATGTAAAATATATCTGCTAATATGGGAGATGGATTCTAGATTATGCCTCAGAAGTGCAGGCCATCAGAACAGAATTAGAAGAAAAATATTTCCCTATATTTTGAATGAGTTTAAACTAAATTGCTGCAACAGAGCAGGAAGGCATAACATTAACTAGCACTGACTTTATTTTACTATGACCTTTGCCAAGCAATTTTCTCTGCCCTAATTTTAAAATAACCAACTCAGATGTGTTTCTAGATCTTAATTAAGGATTGCAATCATTTGAGATACTCTGATGAAGGGTGGAAATTATTATTAAGCTTTTTCTCAACCCCTTCTATTAAATATTGAGTAGACAACACAACGATTCATCAAAAGCTGCATTTTATTTGGAGGCTGGAACAGGACTGAACAGATTGCCAAGCTGGCCTGCTTTTATAGAGGCTGGCTCAAACAATGGAACAAAACATACTTCAAAGTTCCCTCCTAAAACAACTGCCAAGAACCTGAGGGAAAACTATATACACCAATACATAACACCTTCCTAAATGCATTGTTAACATTGGGATCGTTCTTCTTTTAAAGCACCCCCCTGCCAGATGTGTTACCACTTGGCATCCAACCAGGCCGTTATGACCTTCTATTGATCTGGAACACTTTTAGAAAGAAAGAGAGAGAGAGAGAAACGAAATGGGGAACAAGCCAATGTTTACCAAAGTCCATAGGATTCTTTCAGTGAGGTTTTGGATGCCATTCATGTTGCACTCTGCTGTTTTCCAATTATAATAGTAGTGCTGCTATTACGATGGATGCAATGTGTGTGGAGGGAGTGTCTCAATCCATTTTATGGAGAAGGACAGAGAAGTTTATTCCTGGCAACACAGTATGTGTGCATGTGCATACCTGACTCCTTGCAATGCATCTCAAGTTTGCTCTACTTAGCCGTACAAGGGGTAATAAGAGCAATCTTGAAAGCCTGTTTTTCTAAGACAGCTTTTGCCACATTTGTGTCCTCTAGATGCTTTGAACTACAACTCCCATCAGCCAACATGGGAGTTTGGAGTTATAGTCCAAAACATCTGGAAGGGGCCAAGTTGGCAAGGGCTGCTCTAAGAGTCTTTTTCCTCCCCTTTTTAAAAAGTTTATTTTCATGTTGCAGACAACAACAAAACAACACATATACCAACAACTGGTGATAGAGCAATCAAGATGATTTAAAACAGTATTTTTCAAGCTGTGTCCTAGGGAACCTTACATTTATTCAGACATTTTCCCCAGTGCAAGGATTTGCAGTGGCAGAGAAGTTTCCATGAAAGGCATCTTCCAATTTTCCCCAACATGCTTTTAGGGCACATTCTCAGTTTCCGAAACAATCATGAAGGCTGAGGCACAGCACACCTAGCCAGTACCCAAGTAGATGACCTAAAATCTTTGGGGTTCCATAGCAGAAATGCAAGTTCATGTGGAAAGGCTTCCCCCAGGCCCCATCTGCTCTATACATTTAGAGCAGTATTATACTACTTTATATCATCAAGGTTTCTCCCAAGGAATCCTGGGGACTGTGGTTTGTCAAGGGAGCTGAGAATTGCAAGGAGAGACCCTTCCCCTCATAGAGCTACAATCTTCAGAGTTCCCTGGGAAGAGGGATTGACTTTTAAGCCACTTTGCTAATTGTAGCTCTGTGAGGGGAAGAAGGGTCTCCTAACAAATCTCAGGGCCCTTAACAAATGACACTTCCCATGACTCCTTGGGAGAAGCCATGACTGTTTAAAGTAGTATGATACCGCTTTAAATGTAGAGCACAGATGGGGCCTGAATGCAGAAAGTCTTCAAAGCACTGACCTAAGATACACAAACATTATAAAAAATATATCTTCTAGTTCTGCATTCATCAGTATTTTCAGACCAGGACCATCTACCCTTACTTCCAACTTGCAAGACTGGGCCACATTTACTTTTTATAGTTGATAACAACAACAATTAAACCAAGAACAAATAGATTAAAAAGCAGTTTCTATCCAAGAGCTATAACCATCTTAAATGCTGTAACTAAATAATATGATCCCAGGAGTTGTGATGGGTGTGTGTGTGTGTGTGTGTGTGTGTGTGTGTGTGTGGCTGTAATTGTGTTTTTATTTTGTTTTTTTTTATGGGATGGCATTCGATTTCGTTGTACTATGACAATAAAGTATTCTATTATATTCTCTTTCTCTCTCCACCCACACACTCCTTGTTCTCTTAAAGAGAACCTTAAATAAGAAATTGTGTTGATGATTTTGATGTGACCTACACTGGGACAACATGACCCACCAGATAAAACTTATCAAGCCAAGACGCCGTGTAATTTGATTTAACAATGACTATCCTTCATGGATCACTGCCTTGTTGTGGTGAAGGGGCTTGAATAACTCAGAGAAGCTATGAGCTATGCCGTGCAGGGCCACCCAAGATGGACAGGTCATAGTGGAGAGTTTTGACTAAACCTGATCCACCTGGAGAAGGAACTGGCAAGCCACTCCAGTATCCCTGCCAAGAAAACTCCATGGACAAAGACAACAGGCATATAAAAATTATGACACTGGAAGAGGAGCCCCTCAGGTCGGAAGGCGTCCAACATGCTAGGGAGGAAGAGCAGAGGACAAGTAGATTCAGAGTTGATGAAACGGCTGGGCCAAAGCCGAAAGGTCGCTCAGTTGCGGATATGCCTGGAAGCGAAAGGAAAGTCCAATGCTGTAAAGAAAAATATTGCATAGGAACCTGGAATGTAAGAACCATGAAGCTTGGTGAGCTGGATGTGGTCAAAAATGAGATGGCAAGAATAAATATTGACATCCTGGACATCAGTGAACTAAAATGGACGGGAATGGGTGAATTCAGTTCGGATCACCATCATATCTCTACTGTGGGCAAGAATCCCGTAGAAGAAATGGAGTGGCCCTCATAGTCAACAAAAGAGTGGCAAAAGCAGTACTGGGATGCAACCTCAAAACTGATAGAATGATCTCGATACGACTTCAAGGCAGACCTTTTAACATCACAGTAATCCAAGTTTATGCACCAACTACCAGTGCTGAAGAAAGTGAAATTCTATGAAGACTTACAACACCTTTTAGAAATGACACCAAAGAAGGATGTTCTTCTCATTACAGGGGATTGGAATGCTAAAGTAGGGAGTCAAGAGATAAAAGGAAGAACTGGCAAGTTTGGCCTTGGAGTTCAAAATGAAGCAGGGCAAAGGCTAATAGAGTTCTGTCAAGAGAACAAGCTGGTCATCACAAAGACTCTTTTCCAACAACACAAGAGACGACTCTACACATGGACATCACCAGATGGGAAGCATCAAAATCAGATTGATTATATTCTCTGCAGCCAAAGATGGAGAAGCTCTATACAGTCAGCAAATACAAGACCTGGAGCTGACTGTAACTCAGATCATCAGCTTCTTATAGCAAAATTCCAGCTTAAACTGAAGAAAGTAGGAAAAACCACTGGGCCAGTAAGACACAATCTAAATCAAATCCCTTTTGAATACACAGTGGAAGTGAGGAACAGCTTTAAGGATTTAGATTTGGTGGACAGAGTGCCTGAAGAACTATGGATGGAGGCTCATAACATTATACAGGAGGCAGCAAGGAAAACCATCCCAATGAAAAGGAAATGCAAGAAAGCAAAGTGGCTGTCCAACGAGGCCTTACAAATAGCGGGGGAGAGAAGGCAAGCAAAATGCAAGGGAGATAGTGAAAGATACAGGAAATTGAATGCAGATTCCCAAAAATTAGCAAGGAGAGACAAGAGGGCCTTCTTAAACAAGCAATGCAAAGAAATAGAGGAAAACAACAGACTGGGAAAAACCAGATATCTGTTCAAGAAAATTGGAGATATGAAAGGAACATTTCGTACAAAGATTACCATAATAAAGGACAAAAGTGGAAAGGACCTAACAGAAGCAGAAGACATCAAGTAGAGGTGTCAAGAATACACAGAGGAATTATACCAGAAAGATATGGAGGTCTCGTACACCCTAGGTAGTGTGGTTGCCCTACCTTGAGCCAGACATCCTGGAGAGTGACGTCAAATGGGCCTTAGAAAGCACTGCTAATAACAAGGCCAGTGGAAGTGATGATATTACAGCTGAACTATTTAAAATTTTAAAAGATGATGCTGTCAAGGTGCTACACTCAATATGCCAGCAAGTTTGGAAAACTCATCAGTGGCCAGTCTACAGGCACACCCCAATCCCAAAGAAGGGCAGTGACAAAGAATGCTCCAACTACCGCACAATTGCGCTCATTTCACACGCTAGCAAGGTTATGCTTAAAATTCTACAAGGCAGGCTTAAGCAGAATGTGGATTGAGAACTCCCAGAAGTGCAGGCTTGATTTCGAAGGAGCAGAGGAACCAGAGACCAAATTGCAGAGCTAGAGAGTTCCAGAAAAACATCTACTTCTGCTTCATTGACTATGCAAAAGCATTTGACTGTGTCAACCACTGCAAACTATGGCAAGTTCTTAAAGAAATGGGAGTGCCTGATCACCTCTTCTGTCTCCTGAGAAATCTCTATGTGGGACAAGAAGTTACAATTGCAAGGCACACACTGATAATAATTTAAATCTCAGTACCTTTATCTTGGGATATAAATTTGCTGCAGCCTAACATTCATTCATATTATGACCCATTTCTTGTTTAAAAATATTGGGAAGTGGGAAGAGATCAGCAACACTTTACAAGTTCAATGCACACTATACAGTGGTACCTCGACTTACAAAGACGATCTGTTCTGCGGCCGTCTTCATAAGTCGAAGACTTCGGTTGTCGAAGCGCCCGTTCTGTGCATGCACAAAGCGTGGTTTCGCGCTTCTGCGCATGCGGCGACCGCACGGTGAAAAGACTTCCGGGGTTGTCGACTTCGGAGGTCGAAACATTCGGATGTCGGGGTATGAGTGTATATTGCTCTATGTACAATGTTCATAGTGGCAATAAGGCATGTATACAGCAATGCTCAGCATTTTGTCGTGTTTTTCTTTGACAATGGGGGGTTGCCATAGTGCTCAAGATTTGTTTTACTTGGAAAGAGTGACCAAAGAGGTAGGAGAGGAGGTGGCTTGAGGAAAACAAGGGGTCCATTGGCCCAATGATATCATGTGCCCAAGGGTCTCCAGAAACCTGGAGGCAGCCCTGTTTATCAATAAGTGGTATATAAATATAGGAAGGAAAGATTTAAAAATTAATTCATGTGATGAATCCCTCTAGGTGCCACATTTGGTGGGCTGTTTCAAGTTTCTTCTCTGTATCTACTGGACCTTATGAAATAGTCTGAAGATGGAATGGAGTGTCACTACTGCAATCAAATATTGCTGTTAATCTTATCCCTGAAGTAGCATACCAAGAAACAAGCATAGTAGTCTGACCTTACTGTTAATATCACCACGCTGCAAATGGCGGAGGCCGTGGTGTTGGGGGGTAGAAAGACAGATTCTGAACTGAACGTAAGATCTGTAAGCCGAGTCTGTGCTGATCACGCAGTGGGAGGAAGGACCCTGGGATTCGTAATACTCCTGGCCTTGCCTGTGATATAAATATATATAACACCATTAGCAGGAAGGAGGCACTGAGCTGCTGGAACCAGGAATTCCAAGTGTCCCATATCGGGATGAGGGCACAGCACCACACTTTTGCAAAACAAGAGTGCTTCTGGAAGCAGGGGCCAAGGAAAGGGGTGTGGTGGGTGGGTGGGCTGCCCCCCATGTCACCACTGAAAGGGGTGAGAAAATGCTGGGCGGCACTCACCTCGGGGCCTGCAGTGCGCCTGAGCCATGTATCTCTCCTGGGAGAGACATTGTGGCTTGGGTGCTGCAGGCTCCACGCTGCCCAAACAGTCCGCCCGCTGCCTTCCCCCCAGCTGTAGGGCAGCTGAGTGGGAGGAGGCAGGCAGACTCCAGAGGCCCTGTGGTGCATCCCACCCCTATGGGTGGCTTGCCCCACCCCTGGCTGTGCCATACTAGGCGCCCGAGTGGCTTCCTCTGCCGCTGTCTGGAAGTTACTCTCCTGCCTCAAAAAGCCGGTCACTTAATTTGACTCTGCAGCCCACACAATCAAGCATCAATTCTTAATACTGAATCAATGCTTAATACTGACAGCATTC